>NC_138583.1:9935934-11320590 GCF_964289735.1 Phaethon aethereus | reverse complement strand
CCCAATTCATTAACATCTTATATTCTTCTACATGCACACATTAGCACTTTTCCCCAAACATCTTGAAAGAAAGTAGACCTACCACCAGGTATGACTTTACCAATCCCAGAGATGAGGCCTTCAGGTTGATGGGATTTCTCCTCAGCCAACTTGATTGCAATGGTCACCAACCTCTTGTTAACAGAGTCGGTGCCAGACGCCTGCGAGACATGAATCTGAGCATATCCAAAGGCTGGTGTAAGGAGAACTTAGGATACTTTCTATCAAAGAGCTGAGATTCCTAAGGAGATTGATGCTTGGAGTCTGACTTAAAATTATAGCACATCAGCCAATTTGCCCTTTGCTTGTAGCTAAAAGCAGGAACCAAACTATCAGTGAACCCAGACTTCTTGTGGTAGCCTGTTTGGAAATGGTCTTGTACATTAAGGCTACACTGGTGCCGAGCCTTACTGGGCTCAGTCCCAATGTGATCAGACAGTTAAGAAAAAAATAAAAACGCATGTTCCTTATTACATTTTGTAGCACATACCTCTCAAGACCTGGCAACAGCAGAGAGAAAAAAGTGGTAAAATTTACAGTTACTGTGAGTTAATGTGGTTTGAGAGGCTTGGGTGCAAAACAGCTCTAGCCTTTTCTTAGCCCCAGTTGAAGAAAGCAGTCACGTTCTGGGATGTAGGTTATAAGTGTAACTGTACCGGCTTTTTTTTTTACTGTCTGTTCAATTAGGTGTTAGGCCAAACTTCTCGGGGAATGCTCCTCTTCCTACATGTACATACCCATACACACAAGTTTTATCTTCCAGCTAACAATGTTGTCACTGCTTGTGCTCACATGCCACTAGACATTCACCACGAAACGTGGTAGGGAGACAGTCAGTACCTGAAGTTAGATTTAAGCACAGATTTCAGCCCGCTCTGAACCACGCTACCTAGAGCAAACCACATCCTTACCACAGCAGGTATTTGTAATATCTTATGCAGTATTAAATCCTGATTTACGTAGCTGGTTTGTGTTGAATAGTGGCTCAGTAAGTACTCTAAAGCTGCAGGTGAATTTCATAAGGATAACAACTACAATGTTTAGGGTTCCCTGCTGCCTGCAAATTACTAAACACAAAAATATCTCTATTATACAGAAGAGCAAGTAGAACAATCATTTTTCATCCCAGTAAAGAACTCAGACCTGCATCTGTTTTCATTGATTGCAACTGTCACCATCAGGAGGAAGTGTTGAAGCAATTGTAATTCTTGCTGTGATTTCAAGATGCCAAGTAAGTGACCTGTAAATTACTCTGTTAGTACCTGGTGAGTCCTGTAATATCAGATCCCTTACTCATTGCAGTAGCAAGACATTTCTTCCCTTCTCACTGTATGTTCATGTGCATGCAGGGTTTTGTGCTTTGGTTTTGTCTTTTTACAGCCCAGACTTGGTCAGTTCTTATTCTTCCAGCTCCTGCTTGACTACTGTCCATCTGTGTGTTTGACCGGAGCCCTGAAGTGTGGCAAACAACTCCTTTGCCATACTGCGTGCCGCATTACACATCAAGTGATGTGAAGTTGTACCAGTGATCCAGCTCAGGCAGTGTCAAGCAGTTCAGTGGTGAGGTAATGCTCTGCAATGCCTTGTTCTGCTGTTAGCATTAGTTTGAGTACCACAGTGCTCTTTTACAGTGGCTATGTATACCTTAAACACACTTGAGTCTTCATCAGCACAGTAGCTAATTGCAGTTTTATAGATGAGACCAGAAGTACAAGTACAGTCACAGATTACCTTGTAATGGCTGTTAGGGGCTCAGCTTTGTGCTACTTGCACACATGATCACAACTTGCACTCGGTGACAAAATGGGAGAGACCAAATCTCAAGTCCCTGGCTTTACATTGCACCCACTCTGAGCTGTCCCTTAGCTCATAAAAACAGACAGTGTTTGTCTGCATTAATAGCATAGCACAGCTTTAGCTGTCTGCCCTGTGAAGTAATCCAGTCTTTCAGAAATTGTAAATGTTTTTTTAAATATGTGTAACCAAAGGATTCCTAAGGAGTACACACAAGCCAGGTAGAGTACAAGTATTTTCTTTATTTAAAAGTACATGTCATAGAAACTTGTTTACAAAAACCTCAGCGGTGGTGCATTTTTGTCTTCATTGTCCAAAGCTTTTGCCCCACGAAGTTGCTTGATTTGCTACATTTTTTACAGCTTTTTCACCAGTTTCAGCAACTTTGTAGACTTCGTCAAGAGCTTTTAAAACAGAAAAACAAAGGTAACTGTAGCATCACTGCAATACCCTTCCCTTTCCCACCCAGTGTGGGCCAAGGCAGGGCTGGGGGACCTGTCTGGGATTTCACTGACATGCCATTACTGAGGTAAACAGTCACAACCGTACCTTTCTGACCAGCATCCTTGGCCTGTTCCACTACTTGCTGCACAGTCTGGCCCACCGTGTTAACTGGAATTGGGAGAGAAACAAGTGTAAATAAAGCAGTCTTTACCCTTCCCCTTAACTCAGTAGTCACATTTCAGAAGGGTTCACTCAATGTTTCAGGGCTAGAAGATGAAAAATGATTCTAGAAGTATGGGCACCCTCATCCAGTGGGAGAGAGATGCTATTAGGAAGCTGTCTGTACCCTGTGTTGTGTGTCTTCATATGGATGATGATTCTGGAAGTTACAATCTGTGTCACCTACAGTGTCAGGAAACAAACCCTGGTAGATAATCAGGTGCAATGAAACCTTCCTTTTACTGACCCTGGCTAGGATTTGCCAAGAGCAGGCTTGGGCAGTTTGGTTGGTAAAGATTCTCTCACCAACTGCAGAAAGCTTGATGCCTGGTACCTGGAAGCAGCATGCTGTGGGGCAGCACAAAGTTTATTGTACAGTCTAATACTTCTCCTGTAGCTAGAGAAAACTGTATTCTGTAAGAGACCAGACTAGTTTTTATTAAGGGCATGGAAATGTTCAACAGAGGAGACTTATCGAGACATGAAGAACAAGAGAAGGTGCTGTCTTAAAGTGGAGGAACTGCAGCCTACAAAATAGTGATAAATATTTGGGTGATCAGCCTCCAATAGCTATGATCAGGGAAGTCTTGCTGACAAGGGTCAAATAAAAGTTGAGGGCAAACGGCCTTCAGCTGAACCTGTATTTGTTTTATTCCCCTGGCTCCAAATACTACCTATCAAAACCCCACCACCACCACATTGATGTGTTCTGCACAACAGAAGGGAGGGGGGCCTGACAGAGCAAGCCAGGTTCCTGGTGGACTTTGTATGAGGGAGAAGCGCAGAGGTGAAGAAGGACATTTAAGTGGACTAGGAGTGTCTAAAACTTCAAAGTTCTTCAAGCTTGGATTGAATGGCTCTTCAACAGTAGTTATTTCACTAAGTGTCTTGTAAAAACCAGCGGCCTATTTCACCTTGCGTTTATAGGACACTTTTTAATGCTTTAAAGACATGCTAGTTACCATCACGCATCATCTTTGGCTGCAGTTTCCTAACTGGTGAATGATGTAGGTGGCTCATAAGGTCACAGCTGAGTTCATGGCCCTTTTCAGGAACCATAGGTAGGTGCTAATTTTAGGTACTTGCAAAGCCCAGTTGTGCCACTCTGCATTCGGCAGTGGCTCATGGGCCTGCACCTTCAGGGCACATGCAGGCACAACAGAAGTAGTTCAGAGGTGAGGTAATGAGTAGTTGTACAGCCACCAGTTGGACAGTCTTGTTCTAGTCAAAAACTGGCATAAAACCCCCCTTTGTTTTCATTTAAAGGAGGATTTGGAGGGTACCTCTATTTATAATACTCCCAGGAGTGGGTGCAGTACTGACACTGATGTGACACACGTTCGGCATCATGTGCTGCATATTTACTGCCCATCATCAAGGTACAGGCTGATGGCACAGAAGTGGCCAAAGTCAGGCCAGTGCCTGGGAGCTCCAGTTGTTGTTCCAGGATCCAACTCTAGCTGGAAGGGCTGTGCTGTGGCACAGGACTTGCTGGGAAGAGGTGTGGGGTTCAGGCAAAAGGCTTCAGACTGCCGGTGGCTGAAGAACTAGTTCAGCCTCAAGTGATTGGGACAGAAGGGGAAGGACTGCTGCTGCTATTTAAAAGCGTTGCTCTTGGAGTTTGTTGACTCCTAAACACTTAGTTCAATCAGATGAACACTGAGATTACTACTCAGCTCCTTCAAGGTGACAAATACCACTTGTAAAACATCCATATTAGTCTTCTAGCATAGAAAGCCATGGATAATGTTTCCACAACATTAAAAAAAAACACATTAGGAACATCAAAAAGCCTCCAGAAATATGCATTTGTTGCATGTTGACTGCTGTACATCAAAAGGAAAATGAAGAAATCTTCACTTGGAAATAAAAATGGATTGTTACCCTCCAATTTCCCACATCCTGGTGTTCCTCTTTCACGCTTCAGCATAAAAATAGTTGATTTAAGAATTAACTTTGGAAAAGGGGGGAATGGGTCTGGGATTAGGCATCTTTGATCTTCTGAACAAACTGAACCAAGGATAGAGGGTAAAATAGTAGCAGGCTTTCCACCTGCTTCACTGGGCACATAACCTGCAAGTAGTATTTCTACTGCATTTGAAGTCACGGACAAATGTCTGGTTTCAAGAGTTTACCAAAATGTCATGTGAAGAAATACGAAACGGTCTCCACTACTCATATTATACTAGGCAGAAACATTTCAGGAATCGCCCGAGTCCAGATCTCTGTTGGTGTTAAAGCTTCACTAGCAATGGCTCATCTAAGTGGTATGTTGTTTGCGTTTGGGGCCAATTCAGCAAGCCTCTCTGCAGGGGTAAACTTGACTCGGGTGCCTGAGCCCCTGTGACCGCGGTCGGTGGGGTGAGCGGCTGCCATACAGGCAGGGCGGGAGCACTGACAGCAGAGGGGAGCTGACTTAACTGCAACGTGTTTGTACAGCACCGAGCAGATCAAAGTCTTCAGGAAAACTAATCCACTACACTATTATAAAACTTGTATTTATCATGGCTGTTCATGTTAGGAAATAGAGCCCTATATAAGCAGCCTTGCCTCCACTCTGGGCTTTCCACTGGCCCCTTCTCTCTTCAGTGCATCATCTAGAGACCCACGCATTGAAAGCCAGAGCGGAAGAAGTTGTGGGAAACCAGCAGTTAATACCGGTCCTTCATTTACTATAGTGTTAGAGGGTTTGCGGGCTCCAGGACGTGCTGACCGCACCCTCGAGGACAGTGGCTCTAGAGTTCATGCCTAGGAGACAGGTTTGCTCCCAGCTGCAGGGTGGGAGCAGGGCAGATACTTTAACACCCGAGGCACAGGGGGAGGGAAAGCAGCAATTTGTATTTACCTGCCGCCTGTGCAGCACTTTCAGCTTGTTGCGTGGCTTCCTCAGCAAGCTTCTTCCCAATCCCGAACATGGCTGCGCTCGGTCCTCTCTTCCCGCAGAGGAGGGGTGAGTGAATCCCTGAATTCGGTTCTGTTACAATGTTTGGCAAAGTGCAGCTTTTTATAGACAAGCAGGACTCCTCCCAGTAGTTACAGGGCAAATGCAAACTGGAACAGGGAAAAGCCATGAGCCCTTGGCAGGTGATTAATATATGAGGCATAAAAGGGTGAAGAGACATTAGTGTTTATTATGTTTTCCTCCCCAGAGAGAGGGCGTGGATTAATCGGCAGAAGTTTTCCATAGCCCAGGAATGAAAACTTTGTTTGTCCATATTGAGGAGCTGGTAAACAGCACGCATGCCACAGCTGTCCCGACCAAAGGCTCCCGAGCCGGTGCCGCGGGGGGAGATGCAGGCAGGCACAGCCCATCGTGAACGGGGCAGAAAAACATTGCGTCACAAAACGCACAGCTGAAGAATTGCTTAAATCAACTTTGGCATTTCAAAACCTTACATAGAAAAGTATCCCGTTTCAGATGATTCTCGCCCACATTTTTTTTGTCCCCGGTGGCACTTAAAATCCATGGCTATAAAAAGAAATGGGAGGAGCTAACCCTGCTTTTTAAAGTATCTGATGAAATCTTTGTTGTGTTAGACGAAGCTAATAATTTTGTGGTATGTCATAATTAATATGTTAACCCTTTATTTCCAATGCCTGGCTCAGGAGAGCAAAGAGAGAAAGTTTGTGTCCTTCCCCTCCGTCCCCACAGCAAACACTCGCAGGACGTGGCGCAGCCTCCTGGGCCTTGGGCACCAGGCAAGGGCCGGCGGGCTGCAGCCCCGCAGCCTCTGCCTGCCCTTACCAGGCTGGGACGTGGCAGCGGGCGCAGTGCCGCGGGAGGCGGGCTGCCAGGCTCACGGTCCCCACGCCACCCGGGCTCCTCTCGCAGGACACCTATGTGCCAGCCAGCCAGGAGCTGCTCTCGCCCCAAATGGCCAGGCTTCTCTTTCTCTGGGATCACCTGCTTTCTGGCAGAACTGCTTTCTACCCTTTCATGCTGCAGACAGGAGCTTTCACGCTTGTTGATCAAATAATTGTTGCTGAAAAGGGAGAAAAAAGTGTAACCTACCTCAGAACAAGGGGTTTATTCATCAGACTGATCCCCTGCCTACAGCTAACGCCACAGCGGGCTCTAGGAATACCTCTCTTGATCCCAGGCATGTCACTGCACAAACAATAGTTCCTCTGCGGTGTCCCTTCCAGCACTGCAGCGAAAGTTCTGTTTTCTTCCAACCATTGCAGTTTCTTACTGACTACAAAGTCCCACTTTACGTCAATTAAATAGGATGTGGAGGGTTTTCTGGGAGTGGGGAGGGGCTTCTCTGCATGATTTTATCTTCTGACAGCATGGAAGGGATTACCCACCATATCTGAAAGTAAATTTTACCAGAATATGCTCACAAAAACCAGAAGGAAAGTGACGATTTTGGTTTTAAATTAACATCTTCCTTGATGTCAAGTCAAGGGGTGTTGACAAAGTTCAGAACAGACCTATGGCACAGAAAAAACTGAAATATTTCAGATAACTCAGAGCAGCTTTTGACACATGGAAATTCATTGCATGGCAGCAGAGTGGTAAAACGCGCCCATTGCTCCCGTACCCTCCTCAGTTACCCATGGCTGGCCTTGCTTGCAGGAGACAGCAGTTTCCTAGTCCTGCTCGGCTGCTGCTCCAGGTACTGACAGGGAGAGATGCACGAAGACAGCGAGGCTCAGACTCAGCAGTAGGCTCGTGTATTTGGCGAGGTGACTGTTTACACTACACTGTAAAGAGGCACTAGAAATACCCCTCCTTGTCCTTGCAAAGTGAACGACGGTTCCTTCTCTCCCACCTCTAGTACTGCAAATACAACTCTGTGTTTAAAAGCCACATCATCACTAGCTCACGAGCAACTTCTACGAGAGCAGATCGGTACAGCACCAGCACTGATGCTTTGACTTCACAATGAACGTGGGTGTAGAAATAAAGTTACAGAAACAAACCTAAGGATATTACACCGACGCGCTGCAGGTATGTATTGAATTGCAACACTCCCTACAGAGGGGTGAAGGTGTTGCTTGCCTCACAGGAGTAAAAACACACAGCATGAAAACACACCACAGTTTTCAAATATAAAAAGGACCTATTTTCTGTTACCACATACAGACCGAAACCACAGAAGACCAGAGAAGAGGTTAGGTCTCTGCCGGCACCAGGAGGTTCATCACGCACACATTTGAACTGCCATTTGGTCGCACTCGGTGCCACAGCTTTTGCCATCCGTCACCCAAGCAGCACACCTCTCGGTAGCTGCATTTCCGAACGTCACAGAAGCGCAGGCGCTGCAGGCGCGTAGCGCGGTGCCCTTCCATAGCGCCAGCTGCCCCTCCGCCGCTTCTCCTCTCCTCGGCCACCCCCGGCGCAGTGACGCGTGCCGGTGAGCTCTGCCTGTTCGCGCGCCCGGCCCTCAGCTCCCGATGCCTCCGCAGGCCTCGCCTCTGCGCGCTGCCATGCGCCCCGCGCCTCGCTCCCCTCCCCGAGCGGCTAAGGCACGCAGGGCCGCTCAGCGCGAGCGGTGCCAGAGCTGCTTGCAGAAACGGGCGTTAAAGCTGCCAAGGCACAAGCACGTACGTGTCCCAAGCTCAGCCACTGGCCAGCACGGGCGAACACGCAGGTCCAGAGCAGAGACAAAACCCGGCATCCTCTGCCGTGAGCGCAGGCCACGGGCCGCTCCTGCCAAATGCCGCTGCCCACCCCGACCACCGGGAGCTACCTCAGCCTCTCCCATGGGGCCGCGTCCCACCGCCACGCGGCCACGGCACCAGGCGAGCAGAAAGCACAACGCTGGGGGCAAAGCCACAGCGACTGCATCACAGCGACCGCGCCGCCACGCCACTGACGTGCTTCCTCCCACAAAGCACAGAGCTGCCTCGCACTCCTACCTGCCCGCCATGTCTGCAGCTGGGGGCTCCTCAGCTCAGCTTTCTAACTGCCCCCCCAGCCCCTTTATAGCCTCCCCGGCCCCCGCCCCAGCCCCGGCCCCGCCACAGCTGGGCAACCCCAGCCCAGGTGCGGGCAGGTTTTGGGGAAGGGCTCCTCCGCCTGGGCCCAGCCCCACCTGCAGCAGGGTCCTTATTTCCCAAACCTTGCAGGGTTTCAAGTGAAGGGGCAACCTACGCAACTGGTAAGAGATGAGTTTAAAAGCATGAAAGGAAGGTCACCTTTGTCCCGTGGGCAGCAAGCCCCAGCAAACCTGCTGCTGCCATGGGCTCTGGGAGCAGACAGTGCTGTCAGCTCCAAAAAGGAGCTGGACATCATCACGGACAATAGGTGCAGTCATAACTGGAGACTCCAGGGAGCGGCCGGGATATACCCTCCAACACTGTTAATCCAGCAGTGGTGGTTGCCTGGGAGTATGAGGGGAGCGGTGCAGCAGGCTTGCCGAGGCTCCCCCAGTCACCTGCCCTATCGCCGCCATTTGCTGCTGCTCTTTGGGAAGGAGGGAGGCTGAGGGGGATCGTCTGACATGTTTTCATGGCATAACACAAGCAAAGGACGCAGCCTTCACGGCAGCTTCACCCCCAGCACATACCAGTGGCATATGGAGAATAGCGTCCAACGCAGCAACAGCTTGTTCGTCTTTAGGTTCCTTGGACTTACGTCTAGAAAGGCGAGTTTCTGTCTGCAGACGTGCTGCTCTCATGGCGGGCAGTTTCTCCACAGCACCCTCACGCGCACCGAGCTGTTCCCGCACGGGCCCCGGCACCGCCGTGGCCGCGGCTTCCCCCGGCACCCGCAGCCTCCCAGAGCGGCCGCGCACGAGCCACCTGTGCCCTGCCTCTGTCCCGTCGCTCAGCCCCGGGCCCCCAGCCGCGCCGTGCCCGGCGGGCCCCGGGCACCAGCCCCCAGCCCCCGGAGGGCTCTGGGGCCAGGGCCGTGGGATGTGCCCCAGGGGCGAGCGAGAACCTGCTGAACCGCAGAGACAGGGACCTGGGAGAAGAAGTAAAAAGCCGGAGGGTTAAGTCCTAAAGGACGAAGGAGGCTGTACTTCCTAAAGGGTTAGACACGGGAAAAGAAAGCAGCTAAAGCAACCAGGTGTGAGAACGGGACCTGGGGGAAACTGAGGCAGGGTGAGTTGATGCTGGCAGGCCCTGGGGGGCTGCTCACCCCAAATCCAACAGAAGAGCAGTAAGAAGGGCTTTCTTTACTGAGGGCTGGTTAATGTTTACCACAGCATGCCTCTCTGCACAAGCAGCAAGTCAACCTGCTGCGCACAGCGATTGTGCTCTCTGCTATCTAGCTTTTACATGCTCTGCTCTCCCAGCTTTTAAAACTAACCACGAGGGCTAGAAATGCTCAAAGGGCACTCCCGGTTGCCTGGTCTAGGTCTGGGAGTTGCAAAGGAAGGAATAAAAAAATAATATGTGAACTGTACTAAATGGAAAGAAGTGGCAACCTATAAAATGGGATTGTTTGCATGGAATTCCTGGTAATTTCCTATCTGAAGGCAAAAGGGAAACGACACAAGCATCACGTCTGTGTGTGTGTGTGCATGTGTACCGCCGGGGTACCGGCAGCGGCTGAGGGTCCAACACAAAGCCAGGGAAGCATTTGTTAAGGCAGGGCTTATGAGCAAAATGAAAATGGCTCATGCAAGTCTCTTTGGAGGCTGTTGGCCTCGGTGGCACGGGGCTGCAGAGCCCAGCCTGGCCCGGAGCCCGGCAGTGCTGGGCAGGGTCACGGGCTGGGCACCCCGCCATGCCCGGGGCTGGAAACTGCACAGGAACCTGGTAAAGAGCATCGGAGTGGGGGAGAGGCGTCGGGGATTTACAAAAAAAGTCACCTTTGCATTTTGCCGGATGACGGGAAACTGTGGCCACAAGCACAGGTTTCAGAAAGCTCAGATCCTTGATAACCCACAGACCGTGGGAACAAATCAAATCAAAGCATGCACCTGATTTTCCTGGGCAAAGGAAGGAGCTGAAGGTGGATTTTGCGCAGTCTGGTAAAAGCTGTGCCCCCTGAGCCCCTGCCCTGCTGAGCTGCAAAGGGGAGATGGGGCGGTTGCTTGTCCCCCCAGCCGCCCCGGGGAGGTCTCTGGGGCGTTGGAGTGGGGCACGGGGCAGGCAGTGCTCATGCTGGGCAGCCCGGCCAGGCTGGCACATGAATCCCCTTTGCTCAGCATTTCCTGGCTCAGGCAGCTGCGGGCACACCCAGAAGGAAACTTTAGGGGATTTGAGAGCTCAGGTGTTGGATAACTTCACCTGTGTCTAGGGCTGATGGCACATGAGCTGGTAGGAACCTTCAGGTGGGATGGGAAGGCTCAGTCCTGGGTTGGGACACGGCTCCCTGTGCGATGCACGAGGGAGAGACAGCTCTAAATACTTTAAGGCCAAAGAGCACTGTGAATAAGGCAGTGACCTTATTTGTGGAGCAAAGCTCTAAAGTTTAGACCTAGAAACATTTGCCAGCAAGTGACTCAGACTCACGGGTGCCTGTGGCACAGCATCCGCCCTCGGGACCAAAGAGATGTGGAATACTCTCATCAGGCTCCTGGGATGGGAGCTGAAGTAGCAAGGGCGTCCCTGTGCTGGGGACCGGGAGTCAGGAGCTGCCTCCCGGTGCTCCTTGGCCGGATGAAGAAAGGTGCTGCTCCTGCCTTGGCTCGGTGGATGACCTCCAGTGGTCCCGCCAGTGGTCCCTCCAGCCAGGGAGCCCAGCCCCTACCCTGCCAGTGCTGCTGCCAACACTGGGCCAGGGCAGCGGCCGGTGACAATCGGTGTAGTTACACTGGAGACGTCACCTGATTGGAATAAGGGAACATAAAAACCGCGTTCCAGGAGTCAGGGCTGCGTTCCCCACGCAAGGCAACAGGAATAGAACCAGTCAAGTAAGTGGATAACAGGTTTTACTGTCAAAACCCCCACAACTCTTTCGTTTTTTTCTTTTCTTTTTTTAATATGAACTAAGAAATAGTTCACAGAAAAAAATGGTGTGATGGAGAGTGGTGTATGGCCCACTATCACCCACAAATGCAGCACTGGTGTCTGAAATGCCTAGCCTAAAGAGCTCATTCTCTGAAGATTTCACCATCAGCGAGGTAGCCATGGAAAGCACAAAATAATTAAGTACTATTGAAGGTTGCCCAGTAACTGAAAGTGCAATAGTCTAATGCTTTTCCTGTGAGCTCGTACTTGGGTAAATATTTAGGCTTTTAAAGCTTTAAATGACAATGGACACTGCACTGGGACACTGTGCAAAGCCCTGGACTATGTTTACTCACAGACGGTCTATTACTTATAGGGTCCTCTAAAGGCTTTTTAGTCCATGCAGTCCTCCTGCAGACCGTAGTGGTCTTTGGGTTCAGCGCTGTGTCAGCCTCTCCTGGGACTGCGTTCGCAAAGATCAGCGCACACACAGCTTCCAAAAATCCCCGGCCAGCCACAGCTCTTGGTCAAAAGCTGCAAGGCAGCAGTATCTCAAGCTGGTCTGGGTTGCCCTGTTTGGTTAAATCTGGATGCTTTTGCTTATTCTTTGGTTTTCTTTTGTAAGGCCCAGGTTAGGTTTTTACTGCAACCAGGCTGGTAAGGCTTCAAACCAGGAGAAACAAAAAAAGAAAAAAAAAAATTTAGACGGGTAACAGACAGGTAAGAGAAAGGACGAGGGGGTGGACGCCGCAACTCCCATTCACTCGCAGAGACCCCGGGGCTCCTCCGCGGTGCGGGGCTCTGCGCTTCCATACGTCTGCCTGCCGAACCGCAAAATGGTTCAGTACTCACCTCCCGTGCAGGGCGGTCACCGACCTCACCGGGCACCGAATCAAAGAGCAAAAGAGACTTGCAAGACATTGTGCGATCCTTCGCTGAAAGCCCCAGTAAATAACGAGAGCACGTAACAAGGTGATACATTGCTGGGTGGTGGAAATCTTACAATACCTTTTATTTACCTTAATGTGAAAATACAGCAGATGGGAACAAACTAACACCTGACAAGAAATATAACCCCGATCTTCACTTTTGATTACTGGAAGGCAACTCAGTTTCATGATACAGATGTTCTGCTGTCCTGGAGTATGAACAGTTTCACTGGTTTTGTAAATACTCTCGGCAAATGTGGCAATAATCATTGCACTGTTACAAGAGTAGGGCAATAGCATCGCTGAAGCCTTATAAGCCATGCTGAAGACTGTGAGCAGATGTGCTAAACGATATATTTTTCCTATATAAAGGATGGGAGGGGGGGCTTCTGCCTTAAAATTTTGTATTTGAAGAGAGAGAAATTATCCAGATACCAAAGAGCTTTCATTTTTCTACACAAAGGAGTAGGGAATTGCAGACCAAAGAGATATTTTTATATGCAATACTGTTTGCTTAAATTAGCATCATTTCTTAAATCCACATTTTTTCCCAAGGCCAGACATGGCTTCTGCAGCTTGTCCGGTTGCTTTTTCTACCCCATCTTGTGCCATCTTGGAAGCCTTGTCAATAGCTGCAAGAGAGGGAAAAAGATAAGCAGAAAGCTGGAAAAATGCAATATTAGTGATGGAAGGGGGAGGTGTGAAAAAGATTAGCCTATAAAAATACAGTGATATAGATATTAAAAAGATTTTGGCAATTTTACTGCCTCCCCATCTAACGTCAACAAGTGCCCGAACCCGCCCTTCTCATCACATCCGTGGAGCTGTCGAGGGTGTCTGCTCTAAGCAGATATTGCCACCGCATTTTGGCTCTCATTAAACATTTTAGACCCCAAAGTTACTAATTCTCCCCTCATTCTTAGAAAATGATTAAAATTAAGTGAGAATTGAGCTTAGTCTTTAGTTTGACTTGTTCCCAGTCCCCAGAGACGCCAACACGTTCCTGACGGCACCTTTCCAGCTGCGGGATCATTAATGTTTGACCCCAGCTGCTGCCTCAGCAGGCGTTAGGAGCCGGTGTAGGGCTGGACCTGGATGGACCCCAGAGCACGATGTATCACAGGATTACTTAATCCTCGAGAAAGAAGAGCAACGTTTTGTCCATGCTGTTCCCTTTTTAGAAAAGGAAGCCAAAATCTGAACGCCGTGCATGAGACTCGGCGGCCAGGGGAGCGTCAGCTATTGTCTGCCAGTAAACGTATGGAGCTGTTAAGCAGCACATCCTGAAATCCTTTCCCCTGAGATTTATAAAAGGCCAAAAATTGTCACTGAAACCAAGGACTTTCAGGCTGAGAATGCCCGCGGGACAGAGGCGAATGGGCACTGCCGGCTGCCGGCTTGTGTTATCTGCTCCATCGCTTCTCGATTTGAACGTCATTGCTCCTACCTTTCTGGCTTGCGTCTGTAATCTGGTTGACTGCATCCTGAGTAGCCTGCCCCAACGTGTTGGCTGTAATTAAGGACAAAAAAAATTCATTTCCAGCTGTTCACATTTATGCTTATAGGAATTCCCTATGTCGACTAGCTTTTCTGCGTGTCCGCAGAAGGTTATGCCCCCGGCAAGAGATAAGGCTGGTACGGAGCAGGCTGAGGCTGTGTGCTGTGCTCGCGGGCGCCCTGGGAACTATGCGTGTTGCCAGAGCAGCGTGCTATGAGATTAGCCTTCACCTAGCACCTATGGTCAGCTGAGCAAATTGATGACAGATAAGAAGATAAAATAAAAAGGAGCTAAAGAAGCAAAGATTAGCAGTGAGTTGGAATGATGACATTTAGCTGCAAGTTGCTTATTTGGCACTACGCTGGCTTTTATTGATTTTTCTAGCTTATTCTGCTTGGAGAAGCTTGGCCATCTAGCATGCGTTTTCTTTGCGGGCTGTTTGGGAGCAGTGCCTTTTCCAAAAGCAAATGCATTAAACAGAGCAGGACAGGATCTTTTTTTTTTCCCTTTTCCTGAAAGGGAGATTTTACAAACAAGATATAAATAGAAGCAGAGGAGGAGCAGACGCTAGAAACGTAACGGATCAACTCCAGAACATAAAGCATTAAAGTGAGATGCTATGTAATTGCAAAATGTCTGATAGTTTATGAAATAGTGATAGCCATCCTTTCACTTTTGCTAAAAGAAGTAGTGACCCCTCAAAGGTGTGAACATATTCAGGATGCAGCAGGGACTATTTTGTTTTCCAGAAAGGCGTACTGTCATGTGTCTGGGTCTACTGCACATTTGTTCCCGGGTGTATGGAAACTCACCGTAACTCCGAAGAAATCAGTGAGGTTACTCATACAACAAAGCGTTTGCAGGATCAGAATCCAGGACCGTATCTGATACAAATTATACCCTGCTAGGAATGAGCTGCACACAAACACTGCAAGGAATATACTATAAAATGCTTGAATAAGCTATGCACATATTGCAATTTTTAATTTAAAGGAAACGCTATTATCCTGTGCATTGAAAAGCTGGTCTCCAACGCACAGCACTAATAATAATACAGTGCTTGGCCCTACAACATGGGCATAGCTACGACAGAAATTTGTGTGCCCTTTTTTTTTAAACCCTGCAACGTCTGGTGACCGCTGCTGGAGAAGAGCACAACAGGAACATGCTTGGACTGCTTGCTGCAAACAGCCCGTTGCAATCGAGGTAGTTGCTACCAGAAGGCATTGATAGTCAGGCCAAGTAGCAAACGTTAATCAAAGGTTAACTCCAACTTCTTAAAAGGAGAGCAGTTTAAAAACCACTGCAGAGCATGAGAAAACATCACCCCGAGCAATGTAAATGCTTAATACAACAGGTTGTTACTACCAAAAAAGGCTTCCTTGCTCTAAAAACACTACATTTGAAGAACTGTTTAGGGAGTGATGAAGGTAGGACGACGCTCAGCAGCCGCCGAAGGAGCTGTGGGTGGGTGCAGGCGGCCCGGGGCCTTCTCCAGGCGATGGCCAAAACTCAGCCCCCAGGAACCGAAGAGAAAAGGGGAAGCTCTGCCCCGCGAGCACCGGTGAAGCTACCAGTGTAACTTCAGACTGGGGTTTCTGTAAGCAAAAGCAGCAGCTAAGCCCCGCACAAACATACAACGATATTTAAACTTTCTTACCAGCATCTTTTGCTGCACCTTCAGCCTGTTCCTTCAGTCCCTGGAAGTTTTTACCCGACATCGTGGCTTCTGACCCCTATTGACACTCCTCTGCATCAATAAAATTAAGTGCCTGGCGACGTATAGCACGCTCTGTGAGGGGTGCCCTGACCTGCCCGTGTTTTATACGTGTGCCAGGAGACTTGCTGATGCTTTTGGGGGTGACTGGTACAATGGGTGGAGTTCGAATGTGAGGAATGAGAGTTGAAAATACACACAAAAAAGCCATTTATTTAACTTCCCCAATGAGAGGGTGTGCCTTGGTAGAGATTTCTGCTTCATCGCACTGTCTTTGTTTATAAGTTTGTTTGGTTTTTTTAAATCAAAACCACAAAAAAACCTGTTCCACCATCACAGACAGAGAAAACCCACTGAGCTGAGCTTTATAAAGAGTGGCTGGAAAACTACTAAAGTAGCAGTGCCTGGGCATGGCCAACTTTTGTCCCCGCCGGGCTGGTTTCTTTCTCCTTCCTTCATCCCTTGAGCTGAACCTCCTGGGAACAGAAACCAGCCCAAACTTCTTTCAGTTTTTAGCAGTTTTAATCACAATCTCCTTTTCTTGTCAGGTGGGATACTGTTAGATGGTGAGAGTTGTCGTTTACGTGTATTTTTATAAGAAACCGCACATCTGGTCACCTTTCCAGTTGCCTGCTCAAGTTGGATTGCAAAAGCCCATCATCACTGAAGGTCTTGCCTGGCTTAGACAGGCCACCAGTGCCAGCCCTAGCAGTTCTCAGGGGAAGGGAAAAAAAGAAGCCAAATTAGCAAAACCACCTTTTCCTAGTGTGGCTTTGTAGTACAGATTTTGTTTGTACAGAAATAATGTTTAAAATAATTTCCTTACCTAGCATCACTACGTTAATAAAAGTTTCTGACTTTAACCTCTGGCATTTCACAGGTTCCCACCAGCCTTTGGAATTTATGTTTGCTACCACCAATCCCCAGTACAAAGGAACTTTGTGCAAACAACCTATTGGCAGAGTCGGAGGCCAAGGGGCTCGCCGGTTTTGTGGGACTTGGATGCCTCGTTGCCATTTTCCGGCATACAAAGCATCTCGGTCCAGGTGCTCACGCTCATACCCATATTCATCACCCTGAGGAAAGCTTTGGGTTGAGAAATGGGCGCGAGAACAAGATGCCGTGGATGAATGAGGGTGGGAAGGGGCAGTTCTCATAAGTTTAGTACTTCATTAGTACTCAAGCGAGGAGGAGTTGCAGAAAGCAAGGTTAAACACATTCCTCTGCCGCTCCTAGTCAGCTTGGCGTTTCAGAGAGCTCTTTTCAACTTTGGCACTGCTGGCACCACTCATCTGTTATTTCAAACAGCAATCCTCTTTCCCCCTCAACAGGTCAATTAGCATTTTAATTATATATTCACAACATGCATCTTCAATTCCTTGCTGATTTCTTTTTCTGAACGATTTTCTTATTTGGATTGGCAAAAACTCAGACAAAAGACACCCAGTATTGTGGGGCTCTGGCAGTTTTTGGACAAAACCACTAACGTAGACCTGCTTACCTTTCTTGCCCAAACCCGAGAACCTAGCAACAACACAGCCATAACAAACGGGCGGATTTCAGCTGTTCTCAGCCCCCGTCGCCAGACCGCTGCCGCCTCGATTAACTTTGTGCAGAGTGTTAGTGAAAGCAAGGACGAGGCTCTCCAGCACCCGCCGGGCAGCTTGTCACGGCTCGAGCAAGGACGTGCCCAGGCTCCAGCAGCAAGAAGCTTCCAGCTGCCCTCCCAGCTCTTTTCTGCCCAGGAGCTTGGGAGGACATTTAAAACTGATGCAACTTACATCGAGCATTAACCGTGCACCACGTTACAGCAATGTTTTAGAGGCTCCTTAGCAGTTCAGGTAAATATTCCTCTCTAATTCGGCTCTGACACCTACCTATATTACCAGAGCTCCAACTGTTATTCTTCCAGGTGGAAATTTTTGTTTGGCACTTTGGACTCAATATGGGTGTCTGATTTGTGCCACCGCTTGTTTTACCTCCTGCTCAAAGCATTAAGTAGCATGAATTCGTGAGTAAAACCTACAGCACTGCCAGCATAGCAGCGTGACTCCTCATCTAATGTAGCCTTATCCTTAGCATTAATACCATTATCCTGATTCCAAGCCAAAAAAAGAAGCAAAGAAAGAAAATTACACTTTCCTGGCAAATTGGCACGGCACCATCATTATAATGCATCCCAGAGTAGAGGGGAAAGGGACCTTTGGTATAGTATGAAATTATCCCATACGATGGGACAAAAGGCCTGTGCATCAGGTGGCTCGTGGAGTTATAAAATCACAGCAGCAAATTAATGGAATACATTGCATCATCTTTATTCACTTTGTGAGTTGACATTACTTTCTTAAAGCTAACATGAAGCATTTTTAACTGATGTTAAGTATAGATTAGAGAGCTCAGATATAAAAAGGACGATTGACCTGAGCAAAAAGGAGGATTTGAATTTCATCTGCTCAGAAATTTGCAGCAATTCCTTCCTGAGTTTTCATTTTGTTCTGTTACGAATATTGAAACTACTCATGTAGATCGGGTCTATTCCTGGATTTTGTAAAAAACTATTTCTCAAAAGAATTTAACCTTCTCTCGGCCTCTAAAGAGAATAATATCACAAGAGAAACTGTCGAAAGCTTTTCCTGAGACAGACTGTTTAAGGAATAGTAAAAGTAAAATAGTAACTTATTTCTAATTATAGATCAACGAACTAAGAGAACTAACCGTATGGCTTTACATTCATTCCTGTCCTGGTCCAAGCTATAGGTCATCTGTCTTGAATTTCACTGCATATATCTCCTGACACTAGGTATTCGTGATGGGCTTCCATGGGTCTCTTACAAGCGTGATGGGAAGCGTTTGAGCTCATGACGAGCTGGATGCCCCACTGGGGCATCAGCCTTTCCTGTGACTTCAGCGGGAGTTAACGCACTTGTGGCTGCCCTGGGACAGGAGCGGCTACGTTTTTAAGATAGTCGGCTTTCCAATGTGCGGTCTTCTGAAATGCTGTGTCTCTGCTATGCTGAACACCTGGGTGAAAAAATGACCTTTTTCAAGAACAGTTCCTTCCTCATGAATCCCAGTCTTTGCTTTGACTCTTTTGTATGCTTTTCAATAGTCTGTCACCACTGCCACAGAGGACCTAACCACCACTCGGTGGACCTGGCTGGCAAGCATTGTGGGATTGCTCATTTTGCCATTGTCAGTTCTCAACCATGTTGTCTCACAACAAGAAAAGATGGGATGGGGCAGGGTATTTTAAAATATTTTGCAAGCTAAATGCCAAAACACTACAGCCTGCGTGCTCCTCATTGCCTGATGACTCCACAGTATCAACCCAAAACTCCAGCCTCTAAGTACACCTACAGTTTCTACTCCTGTTCCTCCCATGCATAACCTCTTTCCGAATGGGTTTCCTGGTCTTTGATTGCATCATTCCATGTGTCCTAAGGTCACATCAAACTGCCTACAGGTGGAAAGTTAGTTTGGACTTTTGCTCCATTCAGCTCTCGGTATCTGCGGACTGCAGACAGAAATCCTGGTGAACGCCAGCTGGGGTAGGTACCGATGTGCAGGCAAAGCCACATGCCGAGGTGCCCCTGAAATTTCAGGCTATCCCAAACGTTATTCCACCTGGTAACGCTGGGGCACGTCGCTGACACTGCTTGGCCAGGACTGAGACGAGAAAATCTGTCACCACCTCCAGCAGCGCTGTCAGCTCACCTATGACGGGTAACTTGTCTCACCGACACCCTTCCCCTGTGCCTGGTTCCTCGGGCTTTTTCTCCATATTCTGCACCTTCTCAGCCTGTTGCCTGTGATGTGCAGTTATTTGTGTTTGGGGGAAAAAAAACCAAAATTGATTCCTTAAGTGCTAGGAGGGCTCCACGGCCCCCGGCTCTGGAGGTAGTTGGCAACTCCAAACATGCAGCCCAAATAGCTGTGAGTTCAATCTAAGGCACTGCAGGGAAATCAGAAATTGTTCTGGTTTCCTTTCCTTTCACACCTCTTCTATGGCATCTTTGAGCACCCTCTCACGTATCAGTAACATGAACCCTTCTGTTTTTATAACCTGATGAAGGTGAGAAGTAATTGATCAGAGCCAGAGCTCATTTTACACGTGAAAACGGGCAAACAAGGTTAATTAAATGGGAAGTGTTGAAATTTATTTGGGTGTTGTTCAATTATAATTTTACCAGGGTCGGGTTTTACAGTTAGGTATGGTTTCCATCAGCAAGGTAAATGCAATGACGTGTCGGGGCTGAAAAGTTTTACACAGATCATTCCTGAAGTTAACAAAGTGTTCGGTGTTCAACATCCGCAGCAGCTAAAAGAGCCTGATATCAGTGTGGAAGGGATGTGAGGTTTATGTCGAGAAATATAATTGTTTTAAGAAACAGAATGGTTTGCTCATAAAAAGATATAATTATCATAGGTTGTATGTTAGCAATTTAAAAGATCAAACTAAAGCTGTTCCAATTAAGCTAAATTAGCCTTTCAGTTCAAATATTGAAATATAGTTCTGGGAGAAAAGTAGATCTAACTGATCTACAGGTGGTAACATTCTCCAAAAATGATCAGTCAGCTCTGCTTCAAAGCATGAGCTCAAAATAAGGCCAGTATGTATGGATTTCTTTACCTTCTGGTTTCTGAATCTTGAGGCAACATCTAGGTGAAGTGTCTGGTTTCCATCGTCTTCTGGAGCACTGAAGACTGAAAGCATGCTTAGATACTGGGATTGTTGTGGAGTCTCGCAACATCCTGCGGCTTCAGTATTAGGAAAGAAAAAAAATTGTCTGGTCTTTAAATTAGAAGGGATAATAAAAAGATGAGAAAGGCTTGACTACCACCTTAAGAGCTGGCACAGGGCTAGTGAAAGAAATAGCACGTCCTATCCCAGGAGGGGCTAGGAAAGCTGAGTGTGTGAGCTGGGCTGTAAGCCGAGGGTGAGGTCTACAGGACAGCTTTGTGTATTTTTCGAGGCACACCAGGGGGAGGGAGTGCCGTGGTTCTACCCTTCTGGCACGCAGCCGTGCTGCCCACCCCACCTGGGGCTCAGTGGGGGAGGTGGAGAAGCCAAGCTACCGAGCTTGCTTCCCTCCCATGCTGGGACCCACCCGAAAAAGCAGTGCCAAAGCTTGACAGAGAAACTGCGCCGCTAACAGACCTGTGCAAAGTTGTGCTGGCAGGGTTTAGAAAGCTCAGTTTTAATCTGAGTTTTTTCTGATATGCTATTAACAGTACGGAGTATCTTGTGATTTGGTAGGGTTTCAATGACTTTAGGAAACAGTTAAGCTATGTTTCAATATAGAAAAAAGTGTCAAAGAGATGAGAATGTGGGATTGTATGTATTTTATGGAGAATAGTATTTAAAAAAACAGCTGTGGAATTAAAAACATAACATGGAATGCACGTTGAGATAGTCGGGAGAGAGCCACTGCTTTCTCTTCTGCATCCCAGACACCTTTGAAAAGTCAGGCCCTGCATGCCCTTTAGCCCTTGGCTAAAACGTAGTTGGGAGGGAGCTCTCAAGGGCCATGAACTGTATCGAAACAAATCAGTTAATAAAGCTTAACTGCAGCTTTACATGGTAAGTAAATTTTGCTGTTACAAGGGGAAAAAAACCTGTTTTTCAGCATTTTGTTGGTGACCGGTATGGTAAAGTTCACAGAATCACAGAATCACTAGGTTGGAAAGGACCTTCAAGATCATCAAGTCCAACCATTAATCCAGCGCCACCATGTTCCCTAAACCATGTCCTGAAGTGCCACATCCACACGTTTTTTTGAACACTTCCAGAGATGGCGACTCCACCACCTCCCTGGGCAGCCTGTTCCAATGCCTGACCACCCTCTCAGTGAAGAAATTTTTCCTAATATCCAATCTAAACCTCCCCTGGCACAACTTGAGGCCATTTCCTCTTGTCCTATCACTAGTTACTTGGGAGAAGAGGCCAACACCCTCGTCGCCACAACCCCCTTTCAGGTAGTTGTAGAGAGCGATAAGGTCTCCCCTCAGCCTCCTCTTCTCCAGACTAAACAACCCCAGTTCCCTCAGCCGCTCCTCATAAGACTTGTGCTCCAGACCCCTCACCAGCTTCGTTGCCCTTCTCTGGACATGCTCCAGCACCTCAACATCCTTCTTGTAGTGAGGGGCCCAAAACTGAACACAGCATTCAAGCTGCGGCCTCACCAGTGCTGAGTACAGGGGCACAATCACTTCCCTACTCCTGCTGGCCACACTATTTCTGATACAGGCCAGGACGCTGTTGGCCTTCTTGGCCACCTGGGCACACTGCCGGCTCATGTTCAGCTGGTTGACAACCAGCACCCCCAGGTCCCTTTCCGCCGGGCTGCTCTCCAGCCACTCCTCCCCAAGCCTGTAGCGTTGCATGGGGTTGTTGTGGCCGAAGTGCAGGACCCAGCACTTGGCCTTATTAAACCTCATACAGTTGGCCTTTGCTCATCAATCCAGCCTGTCCAGATCCCTCTGCAGAGCCCTCCTACCCTCCAGCAGATCAACACTCCCACCCAACATGGTGTCATCTGCAAACTTACTGAGGGAGTACTCGATTCCCTCATCTAGATCATCTATAAAGATGTTGAACAAGACCGGCCCCAGAACCGAGCCCTGGGGAACACCGCTTGTGACCGGGTTGAGGCAACACGTGGCAGCGGCTGCTGCCGGCTCGTTGGATGGCCACGGAGGTCTGAGGACCCAGACTCACGTCGTTGGGGACAGACTACGGCCCTGCTGCGCCTGGCACCGAGCGCTGTCTGGCCACAGCGGGGTTAAATTAGCAGCTTGTGCGAGAGTGGTATCACACATACAAGGTCCACTTAAATAATTCACAGGGTGAGATGTGTAAAAGAAACTCTTGATCGCCCAGACCATGGCCTGTCAGCACAAAATTATCTGGCTAGTGTTTGCCTCCGTCAGCTCTCACCCGGGCCCGGGGGATTCCAGGTGCCTCCCTTGCCAAAGCACGTTCTGCTGCTGGGTGTTTTCCGACGCATCTCCTCCGTCCTTCCGTTTTTCAGTTTCCTCCCACCACCTCTCGTTACGCTTGCCCGAACACTCATTAAAAGTACAGACTTCTTTTCCATGCAGTGAACCACACAGACGTACAACAAAGTTTAGCTGAATAATTAATAATCTTTTGGCTCTTTTATGACAGACCCTTCTACTTCAGGAGAAACAAGCGTTCCCCTTTCTCGCCTCTGACAAAGGCCGCTCGGACCGGCGCTTCTGCTCTCCCCGGGGAAGGGATGGGGAGAAGCCGAGGCTCACCGAGCCATTGCACCGGCACAGCACTACCCCGTGGCCGCTCACCGGCGCGGGGTGCTCCCGTGGGAGGAAGGCACGTGTCCCGAGCTCTGTCTTTACGGTGTGATTGCTTCGTGCGAGGTGCACAAGCACTCCTCCGCGCTCCGACTGCAACGGGGCTAGACCAGACCTAGGCAGCGGCTCCGGCAGGGACGTGCTGAAGTAGCAGACTCCAGCCTTCTGCCACTGGGCGCGGGCGGTATCGCGGCCCTTCGTGGCCTCTTACCTTGGCCTCCATTTTAGTTATTCTCTTTAACTGGCAGATGTTTTGCAGGACATCAGAAAAGAGTATGCACATATTGGATGTAACTTCCTTTGAGGGGCCTCGATATCTCTTCTACAGCTCCCTTTCCTTGTCAATCAAACATCCACTCGGATGGAAATCCTGTGGTCCCTGCAAGGCAATGCTTTACGCACGCTGTTAACGCGTGAGAGAGGCTGATACCACACTTGCTAGATGCTTCCATGCTACAGCAAGTATCTCCTGTAATACCTTCCGTAGTCATCATCACTATGCAGCTTAACGGTCTGGCTTTGAAGCAGCTTAAATCTCTGCAGTTTACACTGGCTTCTCGGGGACTTGTGGGTGCTCTGCCTGTAGGGCAGAGATCTCTTTCTAGATTCGTACTTGACATGCTTTAAACTCATCCTTCATTACGTACAGCAACGAGCTTGTGGCAACATTTTCCCGTTCTCTTCGTTTGTGAATGTGGAAGGTCTCAGCTGCTCTCGCTCAGCAGCTTGTCCGCAGACCGACTGACTGCTGTAACCGGTGCCGGCCCCGGTGTTCGCGTTGCGCCGGTAACGCTGCTTTGGCACCTGCTCTGGGGCTCACGCGTTTCACAGCAATCCTGCCCGCTCCCGCCAGCAGCGATGCGCTTCTGACCGAACAGGTCGGTGCCAGCCACGTTTCTTTAATTCCCGTCTAGCCGCTCGCTACATCCAGAAGACATCAGGGTAGAATTTTCAAGCTCTGGTATAAGCAGGAAAAGCTTACAAAACAGAAACGGCAAAGAACAAACGCTAACTGAGCTCAACATGACTTTCATGTTCCGTTATAAAGCCGCCTTTTTTCCAGTTTCCCCCTGACATTCTTAAACGTGGGGGGGTATTTAAAAAGTGAAACCTCTATTTTTCAGCCCTGAGAGAGAGAAAGCTGGCCTACCTATGCCATTGACTCCAGCAATACAGTTTTTCATTATTCCCCATCTTTTACATCATCATCTAAGGCCCGTACAATCCTGAGATCCTTCTATTTCTAATACCACACTTTTACAGCAAGAGTTCATCAGTCTGGAAGGATCAACACCTAAAACGTACAAATAAAACTGACAAAACAAAAAACTTGTTCAAACACTTTTTTATTAGTTAAAAAATATTTCCATGATACCTAGAGATCCCAAGCGCCAGTGCAGGTGGACGCGAGACACGGATCAGTGAGTCCGACCAAAACACGCGAAGCGAGCGGGTCGGGGAGCCACGAGGGAGGCGGGGAGGGAGGCACGCACCCCAGTACACGCCTGCACTTTACTTACAATCAGAGGAGTCTGGCTTACATATATTGTACGATTGGTTTATGAGGCAAGTGAAAGACTACAGAGCTGAATGCGGTTAGTCTACGGAGAGCGGGATTTTCCTGTTGCAGTGTCAGCTAATATTTCCACGTATGCTCTTGGAATGCTCTCATTTGACCTAGAAGTCCCTAAGTTGATTAATTGCCTTCATTTTCATCCTGTGAGAGAAGACAGACAGGAAAACAGTTAAACGTTTCCAGGGGAAAACATATATTAATAAATAAAATTAGGAGAAAAATCAATGCTGGCAGTCACCACATAAAACCACATAAACAGCTACAAAACAACGAGGACCCTATGCAGTGCAGAAAGTACATGAATTGCCCGTCCCTTCGGGGAACCAGACACGTTCCCGCTGTAACCCAGACCTCCGGGGAGAACGAGGGTGCGATTTCGCACGTGGTGGAGGCTGAGCTAACGTGGGGCCAGGCTGCCCGGTACCGGCAGGAGCGTCCCGCGTTCTGCCGCCGGCTCTGCCTCCCGCCCCGACACGCCGCCCGGCTTAGCCCTCGTGCAGCCACGAAGTCAGTCGGGTTAGCGGGGCTCATTTTTGGGACGGGCAGCAGGAGGGAGACGTCTGGCGGAAGGTGGTAGGTGCAAGCTGAGGCTTTTGGGAGCTTCAGGCACCATGAAGAGAGTCTGAGCTTCAGACAAGCCAAAAACTGAGGAGTTTGGGTGCGTGTAATACGGCGGGGCTTGTGGCGTGGGCAGCCAAAGGCCTTTGGACTGAAATCGTAAAGGAAATACCCTGGGGGAAGCGTTTGTCACCTTAAAGCATCCATGCTGGACAACAAGAGGTCAAACTCCCTTGTTCAAGAGCTGAAATTGGTCCAAAGACTGGCATTTGACCCAGGGCTTCAAAAGGACGTTGCAGGTAGAACAGATCAAAAATTGATAGCCAATTTAAATATAGAAAAACCTAAAGAAAAATCTAACTTGTTATCTAAAAATCTATAGAAAAATCTAATTTGTTATCTAAAACTCTTCTGAAGCATGGCCGCAACCAGGAAAAAGCCATTCCATGTGATGACAAAACCACAGAAAAGCATTAAATATTATATGTGCATTTATACCACAAAATCAGCCCCAATCAGGCAGCCCTTTACAACCTGCCCAATCTGCGGCGAATTCTTGGTCCCAGAAAAGGAAGTGGCAAAAGCGAGAACCGACGGGCTCGGGTTTTCCTCGAGTAACTCACGAACGCGGGAATACCGATGGGCCCCCGGCGCGGCGGATCTATAGCCACGGAAAGCAAAGGGGAGGTTGTCCTGGGGGCAAGCGGCAAGGCAGAAAAAGCCCACATGCGGTCCCGAGAGCCCGGAGCGGCGGGGAAGCCGGGGCCGCGGCATCGCCTTACCTCTCCGCCGCCGCCCGTGCTTGCTGCCGGGGCCCCCTCTCCTGCCGCCCCCGGCTGCTCCGGCGGCTGCGGCGCAGCCAGGTCCTCCTGCCAAGTCACAAGCGAGATGTTTGTCCTTACCGCCACATGCAGAGTCATCACCCTAATCTTAGCCAGACTATTCGAGCAGACTGCGCGAAACGGGTTTGAGCATTAGATACACGCGAATAAAATCCCGGGTTTAACAGATGGCAAATACCGCTCGAAATCTATTTTTTGTGCAGCTTGTTAGAGCAGATATCTATGAAAAAGCAATTCAATTTCTTACAGCCTGGTTTAGGGTCTTTTTCAGACAGAAAATCAGTTCTTTTCCTGAAGTTTTCTTTCCCATCACCAAGGCCAGAGTTTTGACTCCCTCAGCGTGAAGCAATGTGGGAGGAACAAATAAGTTTTTCCCCAGTGTAAGACAGATTATGCCTAGTCCTTCCCCACATTATCCTACTCACCCTAAGCTCTCATCGTATAGGCTAATACTCATTTCAGCTATAGCAGTATTGCGGTGGCATTAATGTCATGCCTCAGATAAAATGCCATTCTCAAAGGATAAGCTTTGCTTTGTGTTTGAAGCCCAAACACTTTCACAAGCACTTTGGGCTCTTTTAGCTCCTTGCCCACATCCTGCAGCTACCTTCCCGTTCAAAGAAGAAGAGAAAAGATTTTATCACCAGGGAATTACTTCAAACGTGATTTGGCCACGTGGGAAGAGGAGACAACGTTCCTGACAGTACTGGAAGTGCACAGGGGATGGACAGAAAGCAGAAACGCACCTTGGTGGAGTCAGTCGGTAAAGAAATAGCAGGACCTCTACAGTCCAGCCCCGAATCACCAGGGAACTCCACCAGAATTACAAAGCTTTTCTGTTCCCTTTCAGCACACATGGCCAGCAGTATCCCTGAATTTTTACCCTCTTTTCCCACGGCCACCACAGAAGGAACCTGAGACACGTATACGATGTAAAGGGAAAGTCAATTTTACATGTGAGGGAGATTTATCATTTGAATGTCAATATTTTGGAAACACGAGGCCACCATTTTGCCTGGTGCCGCTGCTGATGCAGTGCAAAATCAAATGTCCCTGTCAAACCTCCTGTAAACAAAACTTCGTGGTCCGTGTGTTTTGGGGGACACCACTCCTCATTTGCATGCATGTCCTTGTTTTCCTGTCCACTCACAACTGCTCTCATCAGTAGGAGAGCATCCCTGCTGCTTTTGGGACTGAATTAGGGAGGAAAAGGTGGTGTGAAATAAAAAGGAAAAACTAGACATATTTCACAGAGTTACAGAGGCATAAGGTAGATCCCACAGAAATTTAAGCTGGAAGTTGGACTTCAGATCCATTTTTGGCAGGAAGGAGAGCCGGGAGATGGAAGCGCCACAACCTGGTTTTCCTGCCGTAGGCTTCCTGCTCTCCACGCAATCTACCGTAGGAGACCAATCCGGCAAAGAAAGAAAATGGCCAACAGACGAGCCACAGCCCAGTACTGCCGTCTGCCGCAGCTCCAGGCATTGCCCCCAGCTCCCTGCCGAGAGCCACTGAGCCTGTTTAAGGGAGCGCCCCGCGCCGGCGGCGTCTCCGCAGGGAACGCACAGTGCGATTTTTTTCTTTTTTCCTAAGAAACGTGCCCTTAACTTGTGTTGGCCAAAATGATTCTTTGCTGGTATCAGCCCGATCCGCATTAAGTAAGCCCAGGTAACCTAATGACATCAAACCGCGCACATCGCGGACACCGGTTTCTGGTTGCCGGCGCAGCAGGGACCCGCGGCTGCTGGGGAGAGGCCACCGCTCTGATGGAGCCACTTAGCCACAGCCTTTCCGAAACGAGGGACCTCTCCCGTTGTCGGCAAACAGAGCTCACTACTCTGAATTTATGGAGGCGGATCCGGCCTCAGGATCCGGTCCGTGGCTTTGAAACACTTCACATGCGTATAGGGCCATACAAAAAGGACTATAACGCAACAGTGCACGCTAGGTCAAAGCGGGTAAATAGCCTCAAATAGTATTTTGAAGCTTTACAAGCAGTTTTTTGGACTGCTAGGTGGAAAGAAAAGAAAGCTGCAATGCCAGCCGATGACAGTAACTGCAGCAGCAGGGGCTTCGTAGGTTTTTTGCAGGTGGAGTTACCAGCTGCTCTGTGAAACCATGAAGGTGAATCCAAGGCGCTGAGCTGCGCCGGGAGAACTGGGGGACAGCTCGTAGGGACACAAGGACAAGTGCAGTGCACCCCATCTTCCTACAGGGCAAGACCACCTACTCTTCCTGTGGGCAGGGAGCTCAGCTCTGGCAAATGTGGAAACAGTCAGGGAAAAGGGGATCGCTTCCTCAGGACCATCCTCAGCAGCAATGGGTGGGCTGAAGAACCCCTGTTCAGCTATCGTGCTGCTTACTATACCCCTGAAATCGTGCTCTCTGCCAAGACTCTCTGCTCCCGAAGGATAAAAGTGACTCATCCATCTATTTTTAGAAAGGGAAGCAACCGTGTTTCTGGAGAGCGTTTCTAAACTGCGGTGGAAGAACCAGCACAATTGCAGGATGAAGAGGTGTCAGGCCGTGCTAGGGACGTTGTCTCACAGCCTTTTTCTCACGCGCTTCGCGCCCTGCCCAGAACAGCGAGCGTGAGGTGAGGAAGGGCTGCATTCTTCAGCTGGGCGTTAGCAGGCTGGGGATTTCGGTGACTAGTGAGGAAAACAATATCGAGAGGAGGAGCATGTGATGGAGGGGTCTTCGCTTTGGCTCGCTGAAGAGCTAGAAATTCCTGGGTACCAACCCCAGCTACAACACTGACTCACAGCGTGAGGATGGGCAAGAAAGCAGGGTGAAAATCCAGCTTCCCTGGAGGACAGCGAGAACTTTGCTGTTCCTTTCAGGGTTCATCTCCTCATTAAAAGGGATAAAATGTTCTAAGGGAAAGGCATGTTGCAACCACGAAGTAATTAGTAACGCTCCTCCTGCTCTTAAACAGAAAGAGGATTTTTTTTTTCTCCTTCAGAAACTATGTATTATCTTAGTAAAAGTACTGAAAATGAAAAAACTGATTTAGCTTTTTATGGGCTGTTTTCTCCTATTTTGGGGGGGCTTGAATCTTTTTGGCTAGAGAAGAGAGAAAAACAAAGTAGTTTAACATAATAGTTAAGTGAAACACAAGACCTTAGAATTCATTACAGGAACACTATACAAGTTTTTAAATATTTGTATATACAAAAATATATATTTATATAGAATGTATACACTATAGAAGATTTATATATATAAAATACAATATTTCACTAAGTTTATGGAACATAGCTACACGTTCACATATCACTAATGAAAAACTCAACAAATTAGGACCTGACATTTATAAAAATACTCCTGCGCAATGTTAAGAGGTCTTAAACATAGCATGCTATAGGCTTCTGGGTTCAGATATCTTAATATGTTTTTTAAAAACAGATATTAAAAGTCTACAGATTCTGAAAAAAAAAAAGAATTTACAATTTGATTGTTCAGATTTCCCTATTTCACAGGTTCTGTGAAATTCCCTTTTTCAGCTCAGCGACTGTGTTGTACATTCCACTGGATGTGTCCATGTAATTCCATATAAATGGAATTTATATTTTCATCCATGTTACATTATAGGCCAGTGGGTTTTTTCGCTGTCCCCAAAAATTCTGAGATAAACAACCTTATCAGGATTACCTTCCCTATCTAACAGAGAAAGCATGCAGAGTCTAAATGTTGCATGCTGGAACATTACTCCTCAAAAACTCAACAAATTCTGTGGCAAGCAAGATTTCTTTTTTTATTGTTAGTATTTTAAGGCTGTAAAACCAGAGAGGCAGCCTAACCTGCAACAAATTTAACAGCCCGCAATGGGACGTCAATTCCGTAAGGCGGAGAAAGGTTCGGCCTCCCGTAGGGCTCTTGACCTTGGGCGCTGGAGCAAAGGCAATGCTGCTTGGCAGTATCCCCAAACCACTCCCTTGTTACCCCTCAGGCAACCTGACAGGTACTAAGGACGGGCTGTCTTGGATGGGTTTCAGGCTGAATGTGCTCAGAGTGATGCTGACAGCTCTAAGAGGTCAACCCGTGACTAAAGCGACTGGACGCACCGACAGGACAGACAGACGGGCACGCAGGATTCCTGTCTCACCCTACATATCCAGGTGGACTCTCGGGGTAGCTTCGTTTTCACCCAGCTCACAGCCAGACTCTCTTAGGCTTTCCTGGGGCTTTTTCTACAAATAATACATATTTAATAAAGTTGAGATTATTATCCTGCAGGATTACAGGGGCACAGCCTTTACCCATGAAGGACACACGGAGTCTTGTAGAGCGTAAGGCTGCAGCAGCGCCACTAACGCAGCTATTCTGCATGTGAAAAATGCACTCACGAGGCTGAGCGCGAAGCGCAGAAAAAGCGCCTGTGGCAGAGCAGCCCACTCCACGCCGCTCCTGCAGTCTCCCCTGCTCCATGGGACGCTGAAGGATACCATCGGGGTGCAACATGGCATCAGTGAAGTGCAGTGAAGCTTGAATAAAAGGGGAAGAGTTTCGACTATTTCTTCTTCTTAATTGTAAGGTAGTTCGGCTGTTGATTTCCCTGCTCCTCCCGCTCAGCAGCTCTGCCCTCGGCAGCCCCCCAGGCACCCTCGGCTGCTCTCTCCTAGTAGCACTCGCCCAGCCCAAAGTAACTCAGAGAGGTCACTCATCAGTTTCTGTGCGACTGCCTCAGCGCCGGTTGCATCGTAGGGCTTAAGCGAATAGAATTAAGGCCATGAACGTCAACTGTTCGTATTCAAAATGTGCAGTTGTCAGGAAAGCGACAAGCCACGGTACGGGTGCGGTACGCCTGCGCTAGATCAGGCACAGAGAGAAACGATGTGATCCAACGAACGCGCCCAGCGGTTGCACATAACTGACAACTGCTCAACTAATTAATGGAGTGAGATAAAAAAAGATCAAACCCAATTCAAAATGACAGAGCCACGAACTGACAACTAAGCCATATGAAAACAGCCTGTGCAAATAGATCTAAAGGGAAGATTTAGGTGGAGGGCGTCGGGAAGCATCAGCTACTGGGGAAATTCCTCCAGTCCCCCAGCGACATTTTGTGAGAGCGTGTGTGTGTACATGTTCATGAGCTTGTTCCCAACCACGTGGTGTCTGCAATGCAGCAAACTTTGTGCTGTGTCATGCAGACAAAGAATTAATCCTCTTCTAAAACAGGGATATTTAGTGGGTGGTTATCTCACTGAAATGCCTTAATGTCCACTCCAGGGACTGGGATGGGTGCAAAGCCACAGACAAAACACGTTACCGATGGGTCTCATTCCTTTGCGTATCAGAAAAATCAGAAAAAAGATCATAATCTTTTAACTTAGATATTTTAAAGTCAATACTTAAAACCTCCTCCAGATCAGTCCATACTTTCTTGTACTCAGTGAGCAGCGACCAGGCTGGTGCCAAAGCCCTACTAGGCGATGCCAACGCTACTCGAGGCTGCTCTCATCTGGTGCTTGGCACCCCTCAATAGGCGTGGAGTTACTTCAGCCCCGTTTCCTTCTGCCTGGCTCCGAGTGCTCCCGCCGAGAACAGCAAGGAGCAGCGGGCTGCCAACCGCCCCACGTCTGTCCTCGTTTCAGTGTCTGCTGTGTTCTGCAAAGGGCTGAATTCTTCCCCATGGCCAAAGTCGCCATCCGATACACCCGCAGACCTCAACCGCCCCGCGGCCGCCGTCCCTAACAAACCTTAATCCAGAATCCTTAAGAGTACCCCACTCCTTGCTAGTGTGTGCCTGCCACTGATCCCAGCTGTCCAACGCACAGATTAGATGTCAACAAGCTCTCCGTAATTGATATTAATACTGGGAACACCGAGCTGGGGACATGCCTCCTGGGCCACTCGACTCCCCAGATTCGAGTCACCCCGCAGCACTGCGCAGTGCCGTGTATTCACACAGATCCCCTGGTGCTTTGAACGGCCCCTCTATAAAGTCGGCAGGGAACAACACCGGAGGTGGGTGGAAACAGAAATAAGACGTTAGTGACTGCTCTTCGCAGTCAGAAAGAAGGAGGACGGGATAGAGCATGAACAAGTCTCAGGACTGGATCTAAGAACTCGCTCAAACTTCAGGGGCTGAAACACTTCTGTATAATTCCAGGATTGCAAGATTATAACAGTAGGTATTTATTTTTTAAACTTCTAAGTGCTCTACCTTATCACTCTTCCCAGTGTATCTCCAGTGGGTCTCTCGCACGCGTTACAGCGCCCGGTGCTGCTCTTGGCAGCCTCTGGCTGTATTTCCATTAGCAAATTGTGCAGCACAACAGGAGCAGACCTGGAGAGAAAACAGCCGGTGCCGAGAGCCCAGCACAAGCCCCGCACTTCTTCCAGGGCCCCGCTCCGGAGCAGCTCTGGCTCCATGGCAGTTACCCATTAGCAGCTGGGATGCACTCCGTGCGCATATGGAGCTCAGTCTTCCGCGCCATTGCTATCCAAAAGGGATCCAGCAGCTGCAGCTGAAGTACGGTGAGTGAGGATGACTGCAAGATTTGCACTCGTAACCTAAGCTTAACTAAACCGGTAGAGTAGGTGGCCCCCCTCTTTCACAGAAACAAACATTTTTCCTGAATTTCTTTCTCCTGTGATTTCTTTTGCTTTGCTTTTCTCCTTCTGTTTTCATTCTGCTGCCCACCTCTGCAATTTGGCACAACACCACGGTACTGTATCCAAAGCAGTTACCGGCTCCCTCGCTTAGTCTGCCTGTTGGCATGTGACACATCCCACTTTTTTATTTCTTGATCAATCCCCATTTTAACTCTAAGCAGGCAGACACGAACGGAAGATGCCGGTGTGACTGTTCAGATGCTTAATGCTTTAATCCTCTAGAAAACTCACAGCTTTTGTGCATTGCCTGCAGTCTGCATAACCCAGAACCATTGTTAGGGTGAAGGAATTGCTGATTTTCTACGGCACTACCTGTGCAAGGATGGAAACAGGTAACACTGACCAGTTTGAGCCCTGAAATTAACACCTGTAAGTTGTAGCTCCTCAGTCCTTCAGGGGAGACTCTCACTTAGGACAAAAGGGAAGATGATTGCTGCTCCCCAGAAGGGGAGGCACTCTGGTATCTGCAGGACAGATTCCTTCGGTCAGCAAATTCCTATCTCTCCTGGGTCAACCACCCCGCACCCAGTCAGTCAAAAGGGAGGAGGGGGTAGTCTGGCCCCATGGAATTAGGAATCACTCTTTGCACTCCTGCAGCCAACTGCTGTTCCCTGTGGGAATAGAGATTAATCTTATCCCAAGGGCTTAGCAGAACTTCTGTATCTGCCCTTTTCACGTGCTTTCAGGAGGACATTTTGCATCACTTGTAGCTGCTGTTCTCCTCTTTGGTTTGGCTGTTCTCGCAGGAATTATACGGTGTGTAGAATTTTTGTTTCACAACACAATGTGTTTATGTGCAGGTCAGGAAATTCATGAGCCAACTGTTTGAACAATTAAAACAATTTTGGCCAGCCCCACTTTGCTTTGATTCTGGGTTTGGGTTTGTTGTGACTCATCTAGCTCATGTCGCTATCAGCGCCATTGACCACAGCTCTCTGAAGAGGGGAAACGCAGCCGGGCTTATCAAAGAGCTGCCAAATATTAGCCTCATGTACTGTACGAATAGTTGCTGCTTGTTACCACCCTGCATCTTTCATAATGATCCGCTTTGCCTTCATCTAGGGAGCTGTTCTGCTCCTTCACATGCCCCTTAGTCCCCTCACTTGAAGCAACCCAGTTTGTCAAATTAGGCTGGAGGACAGAAGATGCCTTGTCTGAATCTGGCTTAATCCGTGCACAATTTGGGTCACGCGGCCTTTATCAAGGCTGTTGTCAAAATCAGCACAAAGCAGAGCAGGAGGGTCGGGTCCCTGCTGGGACCAGGCTTTGCCTGAATTGCTGCTGCCCTCTGCTGCCTGCAGAGCTGCCGGGGCCAAGGCCAAGGCTGCGTCTTGCAAAGGCGCTGGCCAGGCGCGAGGGCAAGCGCCGAGCTCCCGCTCCTTCACAGCCCGCACATCCCAGAGCGCCGGCTCCGGCCAAGACGCTCACTGCAGCCTGGCCACATTTCTACCCAGGTCCCAGGGAAAAATGCTTTCCTACATTCATAAGAAAACAGGGAGCCGGACTCTTGCCAGCAGTGCCCACTGACGGGACAAGAGGCAATGGGCCAAATTGATTAACGTGCCCATCTGAACACGAGAAAACACTTCGGTTTTTTTCCTGTGCGGATGATCAAACACTGGCACAGGTTGCCCAGGGGTATTGTGGAGTCTCCATCCGTGGAGATACTCAAAACCCAACTGGACACGGTCCTGGGCAACCTGTTCCTGTTCACAGAATCACAGAATCACAGAATCACAGAATCACTAGGTTGGAAAGGACCTTTAAGATCATCAAGTCCAACCATTAATCCAGAACCACCATGTCCCCTAAACCATGTCCTGAAGCGCCACATCCACACGTTTTTTGAACACTTCCAGGGATGGCGACTCCACCACCTCCCTGGGCAGCCTGTTCCAATGCCTGACCACCCTCTCAGTGTTGACCTTAAAGGGGTTGGACTAGGTGATCTCAAGTGGTCCTTTCCAAACTAAATCATTCTGTGATTATATTAGGCATTATACAATAATATTAAGCATTATATAAAAGCAGATATTGCTGAAAACCTCTCATTGAATAAGTAAAACTATCAACTCTAAATATTTGCAGGTATTTTAAGCATAATCCAAAGATGACTCTTCTGTCCTGCACATCACCAAAGAAAGAAACATACCTTTTTTACAACTCCTGTAGTAGCCGCGATGGTCTCTGCTCCTTCTACAGTCTTGTTTGCCACTGTGTTCACGCTGGCTACTACAGCTTCTCCCACCACATTGGCCTGCTCTTTGGTCTTCTCAGCAACTGGGATTTCAACAGAAGCAGAAAGTCAATGAGCTACGCACTGCCAAAAGGCTTCCAGATTCATTGGGACAATAAAATGATTGCATCAAGGTAAGAGAAAAAAAATCAACCCTGGTACAGTCCTTATTTGGATTTTTTATATGAGATCCCATCTGAATTTAGAGCATGTACGTGAGGGTTTTGTCTGACTCAAAATGCTGCTCAGAGAGCAGCACTGCAGCCTGTCAGTCTTTGTGGGCAACTAGAGAATGGAAAATTTGCTGTAAGATAAGATATGGTGCAAATGAGGTATTTTGCATTGCAGACTGCGTACGACCGCTCTCTGGGTACCTTCTGTTTGATTTAATACACCTGGGTAGAAAAAAAAAAAGTAATCATCACAAAATTCTCTAGGGAAAGGTCCATTTATCTCTCTTCAAGGCAGTCCATACAGCTGCCCTGCCTTGGAGCTTGGGATACCTGGAAGCATCCCTTAGGGTCCCGACTCTGCGGCTGCCTGACAGGAGTCTCCTAAAGGCCACAGTTTTGGCAAAACAGCATCTGATGCAAGTAAATCCTCTCTGCATGCCAAGGAGCACTCTTGACATTCTGAAATGTCTAAATTGCCGTGAATCATCTGAGTCTGCCAAGTAACATCTGTTAGATTTTTTTTCACCTGCTCTACTGATTAAATATTATCTCCCATCCATGTGCACTGCAAACGCCAGACCCTGATCCATCGCTCCTGGCAAGATCCTCCATTCACCAAATGGAAGGTCACGCAGATCAGCGGTGTCCCTCAGAGACCTTCCATTTGGCAGGAGCGGTGGCCTTATCAAGAGGTCCAGCAACACGTCGCAGATTTCCACATCTCTCCCAGGGCTGCGCTCTTACCTGAGGTCACGCTTTGCACTACGCCTTCTTTGGTTTTGGTACCTGTGAAAGGAAACACAGGGTCCATCAGTGCTACCTGGCAAAGAACCCCCTGGTTTCTGGACACGGACGGCTTTCTGTTTGTACGAGGTGCAGCAGGGAGCATGGTGCTGCCGGCACCTCCAGCTACAGCACAAGCCATTTGCGGGGCCGGCAGGAGAGACCAGCTTCCTTCCCCAATAAAGTCAATGAGTACCTTTGTGTCGGGAGCTGGATAACTTCAACTGCAAATTGTCTGAACATGCCTAGACCTGAAGAATCTTGACTATATCTGCTGAAGTACAAAAATTGTCCCTGGAGTATTTTCAAACTGAAAAGAACAATTGAGTGGAAGTAAATCAATGTTAAACTAATTGTAAAAATGAATATACATTATGTTACCTGGTAAAATCTCACCTACTTCAGTCCTTCAAAACAAGAAGTCACATCCATGACTCTCCCCTGCCTTTCAGCAGGACACTTGGCTGCAGCGGTCATTTAAAGCTTCATTCTATGCCTCTAATAAAGACTCTGGAGAAACTTGAGGCTGAGTTTACAGAACAACCACCCACCTACTACATACCTACCTACTAGATTCCCATTTCAGTGCCCCAGACTAGGTTGTAAGTGCCTGCTCGCAGTGATACACAGAACGCAAATGTTTTTATCTCAAATTATGAAAGTACACCATGTGTTTACTTCCATTGTAATTTATCTTGCCGTTCTCAAGGCAGAACAGCTAACAGGATGTGAGGGCATTCAGTTTGCAACACAAGTAGCCCTTAAGGAATAATTAACCTCTGTGGTTTTCCTCCAGGCTTGAAGTGACCTGCTATACAGCTCTTCTATTTGTATACTGCAGCACATATGTTAAATCATGTGGTAGATGGGCAGCCCGCACAGTAACTAGATGCTTTTTCACACTACAAAAATAAAAGATCAAATTTATCTCTGTTGGAAGTTAAACACACACATGCCAAAAGGTTCCACTGGCCCCACTTCACCGTGTTTTGTAAGTCACGTGCACCTATACAGGTTCTTTTCAAGTTTCCCATACTGGTACAACAAAAGGATTTTTATGGCTAACTAACTGTCAAAATGACAGAAACGGAGAGCCAGGCAGATCTTTAACTCCAGAGGTACTGGAGCATCCATGGGTGTGGTGGGAGAAATGGGCTACAGGCCACATCTCGTTCTCATTAACAGCCTGAAAAGCCAAACAGGTGCAGCGCCCTGATAACAACAGATCCAGCCCAGCTCTGTTCTGCCCGATACACGTTATGTAGTATTGAATCTAATTCTCAATTGTTGATTTATTGTGGTGGTTGTCATACTTGCCTGGGGCAGAACAAAGCCGTTCTGCTACAACATGCCCTCGACATTTCACTCCACCCTCCCGAACTGCGTTAAAACTGAAGACGTGAAATCCTTGTACTTGCTACTGCTGTAAACTGCAATTCCTAAAGATGCGTACGATACGTGAGCACGGCTGTAACTGGATTTTATAGTGACGGCCACGCTATGCGAATGTGTCCAGAAGCACAGCAGTGAGCAGCGCAGCCGTAAGTCTGAAGCCGTGAACGTGAGCTCCTGAGCGGGCCAAACGCAGGCACCATCCTGCTTCAGTTTCCCTCCCAGTGCCATCCCAGTGAAAGACTGCCACAAAACTGATTTGACATACAAGATCTTCTCACGTCAGACACAGTTGTTCGAGCTTAGCCCTTCTTTGCTGTTTTTTGGTCAAAGAGCAGTTGTTAGGTAAGCAACGTATAGAATTTGCTGTACTGGCCTTGCTTTTCAGCAGCAGTTTCGGCTTTGCAGTAAACACGCTCAGTGAGACAAGAGGTGTACCTCCATGTGGTTTCTTTACCAGACTTTTGATTTAAGATGACTATCTGGGCTCGATTCTTTTGCAGGGGGAGGGGAGTAGGTGGGTGCCACATTTTCTGATGGAAAGTAATTCCAGAAAGGAGGGTTGCAGGTAGAAGAAAAACACCCGGATCCCTTTCACGACAGAAGCGATAGCATTGGGAAGTGCCACCGCAGCAGCCTGAGGAGAGCTCGCCTCAATTCCTAACCCCGTCTCCTGACCACACCCAATGACTCAGGCTCAGCAGCCATTACACGCCACACGAAATCCGACCTTCCGGCGCGCACCCTTGCCAGCAGCCCGCATCTGTTCTATCAGAAAGCAATCACCTGATGCTCAATCTCATTTCACTCATTAGTCCTTGCCTGCGGCTTGTGTACACAGAATTAAAAGTTCAGGCGTCCTGCCTCTTCGGAGTGCTGCGAGCCATCTGTAAGAGCTTTGGTATCGCAAGGGTGCGACCGAGGCGGCGGAGGGCTGTGCGGTGGGAAAAGGTTTGCAGTAGAAAAGGATATTATGATGTGCTGCAGGTGCTGCAGGAGTTCGTGCTGGAGTCACTTCGTTTAAGCAGGGCTCGGTGCGTCGGGGCTTTCGGCGACGTGCATAGTCGAAAGCCGTTCTGCAAAACTGGAAGTGTATTCTTTCTTGAGGCTTCCTGAATTATAGCATTAAACAGTACTAATGACCTTATACTCAATACTCTGATGCAGCTTTGCATTAACGTCATTAACTAACTTTGGCATCACTTATCCCCCTATTTAAACCAAATAAAAAAGACAGCCGATCGAATCGACTGCTGGACACACATTAACCGTGCAAGGATCCACTGCCACCCCGGTATATCCGCAGGCTGTTACAATTGGGAGAGCAGACTGGGATTTTACTAAGTGCAAAGGCGGCCCATGCTACAGGACTTCTCTCACTCTTCCCGTGCCCCCTCCTCTCCTCCCGACACGGGGTCGGCAAGCCACGTGCTGGGGCAGGAGCACCCCACGCCGGTGACTCCCCCGGCGAGGGCAGCACCGCCGGCTGGCCCGGCCGGCAACCGCATTGCGGCGAGAGCGCGGCAAGGAGGCAGCTCCGCTCCGGCGCGGGCTGGGGGATCCAACCGGCGTGGCTCAGAGGGGAGGGATGAGGTGGCCGCAGTGCCCTGACGGCACCGTCCACTCCAGGCGGATGCCTCTGAATGAGCATTATTTTCTTCTCCTGGGGCAGCAGCAAGGGACTCACCAGACGTGGTGGTTGTGCCCAGACACCCAGAACTCTCCTTGGAGGGCCAGCGATGAGTTAACACAAACCTGAATAGAAGTCAGGGATCCACTTCGTCCGTCCTAGGCTTTGGGTATTTTTCCTCCCTTTCCTGATGTTCTGAAAAGACCCTCAAGCTTTTATACAAGTGTTATTTTCTCATCGCATCCAAAAATTCAGGTTGTGTCACACAACACGCTCTAGACCAAGCTGCTGGGATAGGGCTCTGCGAAGGAAGGAGCTGGGAAGGAACAGGTCGGGTCTCTGCTTAACCCTTTGTGGGGCAGAGTGAGAAAATGCAGCACGAACAACATGCTAATTCTCATTGTAACCGATATACCTGGCCTCCACCTTCTCTGCTTATTTAAAAAAATCAATTCTCTGGGCTCATCAGCATCTGGCCTTTTCCCTTCCTGCCTGTGGAAGGCTGGATCTTCCCCAAAGGGCTGAGCATCATCGCCCAGCGTGCAACAGGAACGGAGCCAGCCCCAAAGCCAAGCGCTATCCGGTGCATGACAGGGCAGGAATTGGCAGTATACAAACCTACCAAACTGAAAAAATAAAAGGAGAAAGGACTTAATCTTCACCTTGATCCTCATCTGATCCTCATTCAGAGATTTAGGTTTTAAGAAGGCTTTTAGAAAACTTTACTGAAAAGGATAGAATCTCATGAGCGGGCTCTGTACCTCACGGCTGTGCAAAAATGAAAACCAGGTCACAGTATGGAGACACACACCACGACTGAACCGAGATGTGAGGAATTATGTATAAAAATTCAGAATAACCCTTTCCGACATCACTCAAACCAGGACGCAGCTGGAGCAGTAGCGATGCCACAGTTTGACACCTAGATGTGACGTTTTGCAGGCTGGTGTTTCAGTTACTGCGGTTAGTTTAATCGTTTACAGGGATGCTCTCTACCTCTTTTTCTTGCGAGTCAGCTTCAAACTGCAATGTGAACTGTTACATACGTTCATTTACAGCATGCCAATAGCTGAGTATTTAAAATTTCAGGATGAAGATATTACCAGATCAGCTGCACATAAAATTTGTACTTCATTTGTAATGCACAAATACATGCCTGTAGCTATTGTCTGTGGAGCTGATTTAAATGTAGTAGCTATGTACAGCTGGGGACGTTGGAGCATGACAGCAGGAAGAGCCTGCATGTAAACTTTCCCACTAAAAACACCCCTCCCACAACTAGCAACCATAAAAAGCCGCACGAGGGGCAGTAACCGGCAACGAGGTATTCAGTCTTGGGAACCTAAGACTTTGTAGACTTCGTAGTATCTGGAATATCTGGCCATCCAGCCATATAGCTGCATGCGCTAGGCAGCGGAGAAAGCGGGTGTCGAGGGTGACCTTGAAAGGAGCGATTTCTGAAACAGCACATTAACTGTGAGGCAGCAGGACACCCGTCGTGCTGTTTTCCAGGTCCTGTCCTTGGGGCAAAATGAATCTCGTAAAGCAAGATGAATGCGTGCCTGGGGAACGAAACAGGTCGGTGAACAAGAGAAGGATTTCAGGATAAAACGGCATGTTTGTGGGGAAACGGGTGCGTCCTGCAATCCCCACTTAATACCGCCGCTGGGTCCTCTCAGGGACCGCCGCAGCGCGCGGGTGAGGCGGACACCGGCAGTGCTCAGATGCTCCGAGAGCAGTGACCCGCCCTGCAAACAGCCCGTGACCGTCGTAACAGAGACCTGCCACCCGGGCACCTGCTCGCACCATTGCGCTGGTTCTGCCCCCCCGGAAGCAGTGGCCCTGTCTAGGTCTAATTTACGGGGCGGGAAACTGAGGCACGGGGAGGATGTGGCACCCCAGGCTGGCGCAGCGAGGCTGTGGCAGAGCCGAGGATGTTATCCAGACCTTCTGCTGTTCACTCCCGAGCTTTAGCCATGATATCATCTCCCCAGACTTTCTCAGAGACAATCTACGTGGCAGTGTTCATGCTCAAATGCAGATTGAAAATAGTTCTCTCTTACCTACATATATCACCCCTTCTTTAGTTTTCTCTGCAGCCTCCGTCACTCCCTGCTTGGTCTTTTCTGCAGCAGCCACCACACCTTCTTTAGCAATGGAGAAACCTTTCTTAAAGACATCCATTCTTGCTGCTTGCTAGGGTGTTACCTGGGCGATCTGAGCGAGGGACAGCAGCAAAAAGCACCTCAAGAGCGGGACTGCGATACGCAGCCTTACCCTCGGCAGATACTCGCTTTCTCTGCCGGTCTCTGCCTTTGCTCTTACTCCTCCGCTGGATGAAGGCAGTGTGGCAAACCTCTCAGCCTTTGCCGGCTCTTATTGACGAGGCGCGCTGCAGCGTAGCCAATGCCTGCGAACAGCCGATACTGAAATATTAATGATACGGATCTGCTCGGGAAGATTTAAGAAGGGAGGGGGAGAGGAGGGGGACGACATCAGTAGGTAAGGGACTGTCTGGAAAATATCCAGAGAAATAAAGCTTTAAAATATGCTGCAATGCTCTCACTCAAGGATGCTCTCGTGTGAAGAGGGAGAGTTTTTATCTGAAGCGCTGAGGTCCTGAAAGGGCATCTCCCCGAGGCCGCGGCAGGCGGCAAACGCGAGCTCATTCCCCGAGCACCTAAAGCTGGCCGCGTTTGTAGCAAACAAACGGGCTTGGGTTTCTTGGTCTGGCAGTTACCAGAACCCACCCTGTACAAAATGGTAACAAGAACATTATTTCTGTTAAATACGGCGAGAAAAAGGGAAGCAGCTAAAGCTGGTGCTCAAGTGAGGGGAGCTGGGACTCCCATTCGCCACGTTTGTCAAGTCTCAAGGCAGTCAGTATAAATGATGGTTTTTGCTCGACTGCACATCCCATTACAACAGTTCATTTCTGAAAAACCAGATGCCTGTTGGGGGAAATCCTGTTTCCTGTTTGTTTTTCTGGGTGGCTGTAGACAGAGCCCTGCTCTGCCGCTGCAGAGTGAGACGGCGTTTTACACCGACGCCATCACTCACGTCGGAGGTCTGTGCTGCAGAGCACAGCGCGGCGAGAAAAACACCCACAGAAGACGATTGGGAAAACCTTACAGTTTGCGTAGAGGATCCATCCAGCCTCAAGGCCTCGCTAGGAAAAAATACCAGAACATATGATCATTAATCACAGCTGGATATCCTAACGTGCTTGAAGTTAAACTCAAGCTAAATTGTTTTCTGAAGTAAATCCTGACTGGCCCATGTCAGCTCTCGTCCCACTAGCAAACTGAAATTCAGTGCAAGCACCTGTAAAAGCAATTGCTGGTGCAACAAGGTGATTTTTTTTTTTTTTTTTTTTTTTTAATAGTGCCATATCTGAAGCTACGGGAGCCATGGAGCACTGGCCCCTGAGCGCAAACCCTGACCAGCTTTGGCTGGTTTTCCTTACCAGGCAAACAGAATACGAAATTCAGCGGTTTAGCTGCATTATGGGAGGGTAGCACACCATAACGTCTCGAAGCGTAGTGGTCTGTAAGCCACTGTGAGTGTCAGACGAGGAATGTCTACACAGAAAAGAAAAAAGGCTGAATAAAAATGGCATGTGGCATGTCTGCACATAAATCTCCTTATTTATAAATTAAGAACAAATTTCTATTTGAATGTAGAGGAGCCAAATCTCTGACAGACTAATACATTTATCAATTGTTAATTAAAAAAAGTGCAAGACTCAGAGGAAGGCCATCACAACATATAAATTATTATAGGACCTCTCATTGCTCTGGACTGTTGCAGCAAGGAGTGAAAAAAAAGGGTTTTTTACCATCTTTCAAAATTTCCTTTAGGTGGCTGATTGACCGCTACCCAAAGCGCACAGCCGGTGCTTGTTTCTGCTCCCAGGCTATTCTTAAATTGAAGATACCTGCGTCCCACTGTGCCACGCAACCAGCGGTTTAACCTAGCTGCTCTTGGAGTCAGTCGCAAGACTCCCATTGATTTCATCAGGCGCAGGGCAGGAGTCTCGTTTTTACCACATTTGGTAAAAAGTGACTTTACCATCTTTGGGAATTGCTACAGGGCCCGTTTACTTTTTCACTAGGCTTTGAAAGACCATTAAAACAGAGAACGGAGCTTCCCAGGGTTATGGGTTTTACTGGTATTTTCAGAATGCCTAGGCTGATAAGGCCGAGAAGTGTATTTTGATTTTGTTAAGCTATTGTTCTGCCACTGTGATTTGTACAATTGAATTCTACATATTTTGCATTGCTATAAAAGGTAACAAATACATGAAATATCAAGCCATCCTGGGATATGAAACATGAATCATCACCAGATTGAATTAGCCAGTACTTGAGTGGGATACTCCTTTCCTGCCTTCTCCTCTCCTGATGACCTTCAGAAAGAGCTCACAAGAGGCATTTAAATGCCGCTGGATCCCTCCCAAGGCAGCAGGCAGTTTGCACGGGCATTGTTTTACCTTGGAACCCTTTTAGGAAAGCTCTGGACTCAAGACAACATCATAGGTGATCTATATAGGGCAAGCATCAATAACAGCTCCTGAGCGATTGCCACCGCACGGCAACTGCGGGACCCTATTTCTATCTAAGCGGAGGATTCAGTCCTGATTTGTTGCCAGTCCTGCCTCAGGCAAACCTAACAACAGGAGTTAATGTAAGCAACCTTGGCTTTAAGATTTTGCTAGGATCTCAACTCTGTGCCTGGTAAGTTTTTCCTTTGTATTAGATAACAAAACCAGCGGCTAAATAGAAGCTCCTCCAGCGGGCAATTTGGAGAACCCAACTTCCTATCTCACCTGGCAGCAACCTCTTTTTCTCTGTTCTCTACCTTGGGACACTGGGGAGAAGTCAGTTAAGCCAGACATGAAGTACCCATTTTTTTCTGTTGAGTTTAGTTCGTATCACTTTGCAAACAAATTCGTATCACACAAACATTTAGCTGATCTGCAGAATACCAAAAGACAGCCTTGTCTTGACTTGTGCAATGACAAACCATCCAGCTGATGTTCATTTAAAGTCTGAATTCTGGCTGCTCAGGCTTGTCCATCGAGTCTCTTGCTGCATAAGACTGTAGTTTTGTGAAGGTCTCCGAAAGGTGCGGTCCCTCACCTCCCATGCGCCTAAACCCCTCTCTGGGTGTTGGTGGCCAATACCTGGAAGCAGGCCTGCGCAGCGCCTGCCAGTAACTCTGGAATACGGGCAAGACAAGTCTAACTCAAGTCTACCTACTCCCAAAGCACAGATACAAGGGCAAGACAAGAATGCAAAGCAGAACTCAAGATTCCCTGACCTTTTTTCCTTTGTGTCTGCAACAGAATAAAACAGGATTTACTTAATTTTGTGTCTCTTCCTTCTTTAATTTTCCCGGTTGCAAGTTTCCCCGCACAGAAAACCTTAACCTTGCCATTTAATGATGAACTTATGCTGGAGACTAAGAGCTGACAAAGGCACCCGGCTGGATGAAAGGAGTGGGATTTGGCCAATTTTATTGAAGTATTTAAATGGTGTACGCTGTTGTTTGCAAGACAGGTAAGGAAAGGAAAGACAGACTGCTTTGGTGGCTGGTAAATATCCTTTGTTCAGGAAGTTTTTGTATGGAGAATAATATTTACATTAACAGGATCAAACCTTGCTCTGTATAAACAGAAATCCTCCCGCTCCCCTCCATTTTTGAGAACTTAAAAATGCAGAAGGGAGAACTGTCTCAGGTCATTCATTTTCATGCCCTAATGAAAACAAGCAGTTCTGTCTGACATCCTCTTGGCAAACCGTTTAGGACTCGAATCCGTGCATGTACGTTTGCATAGTTAATGAGTAATTTCCTCTCCCAGGGAATGAATAGCGTGCCGGCTGACGGACGAGCCATTTTTAAGGCACGCATACAGCGAGCAGAGCGCTGCCAGTACAGCAGCCTTCTGTGACTGATCTCTGCCATCGAAAGCCATTGATAGCTTTCGAGCAGGCTAATGAAAATATAGTCAACAAGAATTCATCTTCTTCCTCTGGCGGACAGACCACTGAAAGGAATCGTTTCCTAGCCCAGCAGCCCCCACCCGATACTCCTCTCCCCGTGCTCCCCTTCCCTGGAGCTGCTGCACGCGCATGCGCGCGCATCGGCAGCGGGCAGGGAATGAGACAGCGTTTTCCAGATCTAAAAACCGATGCCTCATAAGAAGTTATCTTCTCGCTGTGCAGCTATCAACAAAACTGTCCTATTCATCTTCCCAGACATAAAATATGTTAAGTTATTCAGTCTGCTTCAGAGATTTGGAGCTGGGATATATGAATGTAAAGCAGCATACGCTTATTAAAATAATTCCATCTTTTCTTGGCTTTTTAAATGTTTTTCCAAGGCTTTTTTTTTTTTCTTTTAAATACACAGATTCTGAATTTAAGTCTATAATTAAGAGCGTTATGGAGCAGGCAGTTAATCTGGGAAGATACAAAAGAAACAAACAAAAATCTGAATCTATTAATTGAAAATTTAATTTCTAAGGGCTCTTCCTCCAGAGAGACACCGACTGGAATAGCCAGCGCGTTTGCTTTCCAAGTACGTACGAGCCATTTATCAAGCGTGTTGTTTGGCAGCGTTTACTGTGTGGTCACTCACCTCCCATCCAACTGTAGCTGCAGGGCTCTGACTCTAAACAAACAGAACGAGGCCAAAATGAGATTTTACATCTTCTGCAGATCATCCAGAAGACGGTGCTGGTATTTGACAACTTGATTATGGAATTGCAAAGAGGACATTGAATTCTCAGGCGAGCAACACTGGAGGAGTCAAGAGTGGCCTTTAATGGAAATGGTTCTAGTTACCAGACAAGGCAAGAGTAGTCCTGACAGCTACCTGCAAGATCCCAGGGCATACCGGTTAGTCTGGTGTAAATTGCAATATCAAATTCTTCAAGACTACTTCAAAGTCTGAAGACTAGTTTGAATAGTTTGAAGAAATAGTTCTCAGAAATACTTGGGGGGAAAATATTCTCATGAATAAGGGCATGGGAAAAAAAAAGCCACTAACGACTGGTGACTAAGAGTGGAGGAACAATACCTGTCACCTGTCAAATTGAGTTACCAAAATAAAGAGTGAATGGGATGGGTTTTTTGTCTACCTGTTCTGAGAACTGCTAGAAACTTCCGAGAAGTATCAGGGCAGCTCCAAACATCTCCACAGCGCTATTATCACGTCACTTACTGACAGGGTTTCACGTACTTTTTTGTTGGAGTAACGCCTATTTCCAAATAATTTCCCAAACTATGTTTTAAATTTGATTTATCTCACCCATTTCTTCCATTCCAGCAGCGGTACCCAGCTCTGTAAGGTACACCAAGCCTGAATGAGGCAACTGAAAAGTAAGATAGCTATTGATGTTAGTTGGTGCACGGCTGCTTTTTCATCTAGGAGGTACCTCCTAGAAGAGACTGACCTCAGAAAGCAATGAGCAAATGGTTACAGCAAATGACCTTGTATGTCTGTTTTCCCTAGTTCCATGCTAAGGCACCATCGCAAAAAAAAAAGGAGCCAAAATTGTGGTGTATCTTGCTGCTAAATAGGTACACTCCTCTTACCTGTCCCTCTACAGATGTTGAGGCAAGAAAACTTACAGCTCAGTCTGCCAATAAATCTGATCTTATGAAAGAACCGTGTACCACGAATATGTCAATCAGAACCCCCAAATCAGAACAGCTATTAGACAGAACCCTCAACTAGTGTTCAGTAAGGAAGGTCGCTTGAATAATTCATACCTTCCATGTGTCCATGGCAGCATCCTATGCTATGCCCATCACAAGGGAAGAGACGTCAGTCCCCGGCGTGCTCAATATTTTAACATCTTTCATAACTGCTACCAAAAAGTCACGCAAAATTATTAACTCACAAACGGCTGAGCAATCTGTGCCTCCCGACTGCTGCGCTCACAGGCAGCACCGTTACAACGGCCCAGAGAACGGGTCCTTGCACCTGAAGGAGCAGCAGGTGCTCCCAGCCAGGAGGGCGGCAGAGAAACATCGCCCCACCACTTGGGAGGTATCACATCCACCAAGAACAAAGATTTTATGGATGAGTTAATCTTAAGTGGCAAGGTATATATTGAAAGACAAGCCCAAAGGGTTTGGAAGTAGGTCACAAGTGAGACAACTTCAGTATCTGTAGCACAAAATCACTTTTCTGCAAGCCACGATCACACAGCAGTTCGGGTTATAAGCCTGTCGTTTGTTTTGTCTCATGTTTGTTTCAGTTCCTTCCCAACAATGGGTCTTATTAAGTAAACAAACACGATGCTTATGTCACATCCAGTTACTTGTAAGAAAAGCACATTCGTATGTGAAACATGGCACATAGAATATTCACAGATTAACAGGTATTATAGCAGGATGCACACAATTCTGAAATAAAAACAGCAGGAAGGAGAGGGAAGTTGCTTATTTCTTTCAGTCTTCAGGCCAGAACTTGTGATTTCATCTCCCTGGAGAAGTGACTACAACAGCAAGAGCAGGTTTTGCCCTTAAAATTATCAAAATCTCTCTCTACCTTGCCTCACGTGCCACTGTCGCTGCCCTAGGGCTTAACTGCTCTTACACAGCGGTGTCTGTCACCCATCAGTAAGGGCATTTCTGCATTTTTCTAGCTTCTTCCATTAAGCATAAAAGAGGGGCAATCAGAAAGAGAGGGGTGCAGATCCAACCAGTGATAGAGAGATGCAAATTCACAGCCTTTAATAACAAGGCCTTCCAAAATCCTAGAGAGATTTTATCCTCTCTTTTTCAGCTGGCATTGGAATGACTCCAGAAAAGCTTTACATTTAATGCTCTGCAGAACATACTGAACTTTGGGCTGTGTATCTCATCATTCAAACCGAGACGTGATCGAGCAGTCCTGCACCAGCATTCCCACCTGTTCTGTCAGCAGAGCATCGTTCTCCCTCATTTTATTCTTCAAAATGCCAGAGCACATCACCCTGCAAGACAGTGAGAAAAGAAATACAGTTTATAATAGCAATAAAACTAAAAGTAGCACCATCAAGTGAAGCAAGACCAGTAATAAAACCACATCCAACCCCCTTTTTTTTTTTTTTTTAAGTTATTAGGGTGAGGTAACAGAGGTAGCTCTTCACAGCAGCTCTTGCTAAGTGTTTTTTTGTAATGCTAATTAAAAATGCACAAAAAAATCAGGCGTGAGATCCAGAGATGACAACCCAAACAGAAATTCTTAAAAATGCTCGCTAATCCTGACCCCTCTGTAGGTCTACTTCATGAAAATCTTCCACTTCGACGCGAACAGAATACGATTCAGAGTTACTTTGCAAAGACCACACAAAAATGGATGTTTGTAAGCTCTTTTTTGCTGTGCATTTATTCTGAATACCTTAATAACCATAATTTGTTGTACATACCATGAATATGCTGTTGCTAAAGCCAGGGTATTTCAGCCTTAAAAAAAAAAAAAAAAAAATAGTGCAGACACTGGAGCAAGCAGGTCTGTGACATTTTCTGGCACTGTAATGAGAGTCTGTTACACCACTCAATATTTTCTTTCCTTTCTTTTCTCTTCCTTTCCTTTAAGCTAACATCCTTTTCCTGTGCCTGAGGGAGAAGGCAGTTGATAAAAGCCAAGTTCCTGTTCACAGATAAGTTTAGAACGCAGCCAAGCTCAGAAGTTCCTTGAATAAGCTATATTCCTACCACCTTTTTTTTCCCCTCTGTCAGAGACGTTTGAGCCCCACACAGGAACCAGACTCACATTGTTCAATAGCCACGGACGTTTCCACAGTAGCTGGGAGGGTCGAAAGCTTTTTCCGCTCTTTGTTACAAGTCTTTTTTTTTTTTTTTTTTTTCCCTCCTTCCTTCTTCCAACCTTCCAGTTAAAGAATATTGCCAGGCCATTCCTGAATTAATCCAGGCTGAGCTTCAGAGAAGCGAACAAGAGACAGGTGTAACTGGGTGGGGAAAAACCCCGCGATGCTAGTGAAGCTTTTGCTCATCTGTAACACAATAGGATTGGCAAGGCTGGTCAAACGCTCGGACCATCATGGATATCATGATGGTTCGGTGCTCAGCTCAAAGCCAGCAACTTATGAGACCTCTGCATACCCCCAGAGGAATCCTCTGTCACACGAGGGAGAAGGTTACTGGGAGGCAGAAGGGCTCAGGGAGGATACTCAAGATTACCCTTCAAGTGTGATCTCGCATCAGGAGGAGAGAGAGGATTTTGAAGCTGCGAGTCCACAGTCCCGAAATGGGTAAGTACCCCAACGCGTCTGTCTTACACGTAACGATAGCGCAATCCTGTCTGATACCTTCCCATCCTGTTGATAAAGGACCATTTTCAATAGAAGTTTCTCATTAAAATATATTAGATTTTAGGGATCAATCCTACAAACAGTAGGGGTTTAAATGTTTTAACTACAGAAGCAGAAGGCTGAAGTGCTTGCGGAGAACGAAAACGACAACAGGACTGGTTCTTTGCCTAGTCCGAGGCGGCACGATGGGGTTAGGGGTCTGGACGCAGCTGGCAGATGTGAAACCTTCCAGTTGTGCTGTAGCACCATAAAACAAAACCTGGCAAAGCCAAACTACAGGAAATTAATTTACTGAGTTTTTCTCATCACAAACCAATGCTGATTATTTTTGCTGATCATGGCAATATTTGCCCATCAGTGGAATGTGCCTGGCTGCAGACTTGGGCCTTGGAAATGGAGAGGGAAAGCATAGCAGGATGTTAGCAAAATAAAAATAGCGAGGAGTAAATATAACAAAGTAAAGAATAATAAATAAGCATGAAAATGACTACAAATTCAACCCTCCAAAAAGGTTTTGGTGACAGTGAAATGCTTTCTTATGGTAATCTGTAGCAGAAGAGTAGCCATCCTGAGCGGAAAAGGCATACGTTTCACTAGAAAGCTTTCCAAGCGCTATGATTTTTGTAAGTTTTACGGGCACATAAGTAGGTCTCTAAATGTTTAAAATAGATGAAAACCAAGCAGGACAGTGAATGAATCAATCTTTTATAGCCCTGATGGATGGGTACTGCAGAGCCCTGTTTGGGAGAGCTGAAACCGCAGCACAGCGAGTGCTGTTCACAGCTCAGTGCTTTAGGATGCCCTGGTATTTTTCCCCTTTAAATGCTCTTGAGGAAAGGAAAAAAGGGAGACGGAAAAAGACTATAAAATCTTGCTCATGTCATGCTTTCCTTTCATGCAAACTAAAGCATGCTATCTTGTTTCTAATCTCATCTACATGTAAAATTAAGGACTCCCTTCTGCATGTAGCATAGTGAGTGTATTAAAACCCTGTTGTCCTTCATACTACGTCTTCCCACAAATCTGTACCTCCCACCATTAACCTTAAGTCATTTTCTAAAGCCTGTAAGCGTTGATTTCCAGTTTCCTGGTGGGTAGTGTTCGATAATGACGGGCACTGTTAATTCCCCAACTCCTGGTTAATGCATTTCAGACGCTGTCAAGAGGAAGGAAAACAAAGCCTAAGTGGTGCTCTGGACTTCCACATTATACTGCACAGCGGTAACCATTTGATTGCTGGTTGAAATGCCAAAAGCAGCCTGAAAATTATAAGTACTATGAAAATTCAACGGCGTAAACAGGTGCATGTGTAGGTCAAGATGCTGCAATACACTGCCCTAATAGGGGTTTCTTCCTTTGCTCTGTAACTTTGTTCAGCACCAGCTTGTGTAATTCAGTTCAGCACCACCTATTACTCATCCCAATTTCCTCCCAAGAAGAGAAATACTTCCTCCTTTTATGGAGATAGTTGCATAAGGAGTCAAATCACAACATTCTTCCCAATTATAAAGCTATGTTGATGACTACAGGCAATCAAAATAAAGCCACTGCCAGTAGCTTTAAGGGATTTGTTCTTTTGCTAGAGCTATCACATTTACGGTGCGCACAAAAGTGTCCAAAAGTGAGGGGAGAGAGTGTGAATAAGAAGGGACAGCATGGGTCCCCTTGTAACTGCAGTCCACGTTCTAAAAGCCGTTGCAAATGGTTGAGGCAATGTACCTTCAGAGCCTGAAGTCCTCAGGAGCATGGCAGGTGCTTATGGCTGGAGTACCCTGTTATGCAGAGACAAGAAGTTGTCACGAGTCTGGTATTTCCTCCCTACATGTGACACATGTCCTGGAAAAAACATCGAGGAACTGGGCTTGTATCTCTACAGGGGAGAGCAAGAAGAGCATCAGGAGTTAATCAGGAATTAAAACATACAGAGAGATGAAGACATGCCATAAAAAAAGCCTGGGGTAGTTAGAATAATTTTCCACCAAAACTATGTCCCACTTTTAGTTTGCTTTTGAAATAAGAAAATGCTTTATTTTTAGAACTGGGAAACGAACAAACAAACAAGCAAGATCTATGGTAACTTTGTCTCTGAGAAAGTTTTGACTCTTGTAATTTTCTAACAAACTTCTTGCTATTTTCCCTGTGTATTAGAACTAGTGGTTGTTACAAAATATTCTCAGATTATTTTAAAATTTAGATTATTATTTTTCTTATTGCACCTATTTGAATAATGGAGACCATCACGACTATTAACTAGTCAGACAATCCTCTGGTTTCTGTTTCAGCATGTAAGGTAAAATAACTCATCAGATCCCAGTCAAATGCTTGGACATGTTACTTCACTAATTAATTCCTCTCAGAATAACAAGATTATTCTAGCAAGAGTTTTAAAATAAGAAAATCAGTAAGAACTCACTGACCTTTAGGTGACTTTTTAAAAGGAGAGAAATATGTGGATAATAATCCTTTTTGTTTTAACTATTCTTTAGAGGAAGAACTGGGCAATGGTTTAGTATCTCAGCTGTTGCTTGTAGCCGAGTGCACCAGAGAAGCTCTGCATGTTCAAAGTGGACAGGTATCTGTACTTGTTATTTACAAAATAAAAAAAATATAAAAAAGGGCCAACTTTCTAAAGGAAATAATCTTTTTTCTTCCCACCCCCATAGCAGCTGTGAGCTAATTGGTTTGACTTTAGATATTTTATTCTATGGCTGAGGTAAATGGATCCATGTGTACCCAAACTTTCTGCAGAATTAAAAAGGGAAATGAAAGCACAAGTACATAAAGAGATCTGTCCTGTGAAATTGCTAGACTGTATTAGCATTTGTTTTAGCAACGGAAGATGAAGAGCAAGAACAGTAAAAACAGGTTCTGGATTTCATAAATACTCAATGCATAACACCCAAAATAGGTAATACATACATTTTCACTCTTTATTTCCCATATAAGACAGATGCCCTAATGCAGAACGTCATGGGAACGCTCTGTTGTTACCGGTGGCTTTCCTTTTCCTTTTCCAACCGGTGTGTGGATACAGGCAGCTAAAGTGAGGCTTGACAAGGTGCCCAAGATATGACCAGTTATGTGGAAGTTCTAGAAGTGATCCAGTAAATATCAAATAAGAGCTTTCATTAGCTTTGCATTAGCTTATCGCCTACTCTAATACTTACCACTAGGTGTAACCAGTTCAGCTGCTGTCTGATCAGGTCATATTGAAATGGATAATAGATATGTCAAGGAGATAATACATCACTGTTGTTATCCTGACAATTGCTATGTGGATGACATACCTGATAGCTTGTGAAAACTCATCCTAACCTGACAAGCCACCTTGGAGATTTTTCTTTAGAGCAGCTTCCATCAAATACTTGGTAACGAGACATACTTGAGCAAGGCAGGGTTGAGCTGGCCTCAGGGGAGCTGAAGGAGAGGGCCGTGTAAGCATATAGCTGTGTGCCCTCTCCTAGGCTGTACAGTTCAGACCGGGGTAGACAGAACTGGACGCACGTGTCCTCCTCCATGCGGCTGTATGGGGGCCAGGAACATGGTGACCCAGCCTTTGAAAGGAAAGGCTGCCTGGCTCTGGGAAGAACATGCCATCTTCTCTGTACCCTTGCCATGGACTTACCTCTATTGATTCGAGACCTATGGAAAGACCTCTACTGTTATTACATTCAGAAGGGCTTATTTTCTCTCCCTAACAAACAGACTATTTCTCAAATCAAGCAATGCACTAAAGCACCCTTAGTAGAGCACTGTAGACCAAGGCTCCTGTCTTTTCTCGGCATTGATTAGAGCCGCAGCCGGCTGGCTTTAATCTGATCCATGTGCCCACACCACCAAGAACAGTCAGGCTGACAACTCAGATTTCATGCACTTAGTGTTCATATTTAATTTAAAAAAAAGATAAATGGAGCATCTAAAAGGTGCAATTCTACCACATGCTACCTCTGACAGCAAAGCCCAAAGCTGCCTGGACACTCAGTTGGCCTGGCCTGTCTGTCATGTAACACAGTAAACCAGAACACTTAAGCATTCCGGGTTAAAAATAAACTTAGGAAAAAGCAGAGGTTATTTTTAACTTTCTCCCTCAGTAAGCACGCTGTCAGCGTTGGTCCCCAAACGGATGGCTCACACAGTAAGGGAGAAATGGACCATGGTGATAAGATGGGAAGGAGCACAGCAACTAAAGCTGGTTTCCCCAGCTATGACAAAGTCCCACAGACCTTCTCCTCCATCTTTCCAAAAGTGTAATCACTGCCAAGTAGCCCCTGTTTTGGATTTGCCCTCTGGGTGGGCAGGTGATTTAGTTCTCTCTCTTTCTCTTCAATGTGGAAACACATGCTCAGTCTTGCATTTATTGGGATTTTTCTTACCATTACAATGTGTTTGCAAAAAACGAAAACAAACCAACCAATAAAAACCAACCCCCACCACCTGAACTATAAATAGCAAAGGCAGAAATCTTCAGCATAAGTAAATCCTTAATTGCATTAAAATATTTTGAGGATTGGACACACGATTCTGTGAAGTCACCCTTCCTTACAGGAAGGCTTCCTGATGTCAACCAGGTGCGTTGTTATCTCACTGAAACACACACCTCTTCCTTTAATTCGGCATGGAGACAGCCACAAAGAAGTAGGTCTCTCTTTTTGATTACACAGGGTATCAAAACACAGAACAACTATCCTCCGAAGTAGAGAAAACCCAAATCAGTCTTATTCTAGGGAAAGTCAGAACAATGCTCAATCTTAATAGCTTATTTTCTTTGTCTGCTTTTACAGGAAAATATCCATTGATTTCATTAAGACCCGTTTCACACTGACTCATCCATTTCTTCAAAATTAGACAGGGACTTTCTTAGGAACCTTATGGATACTGAATTTCTCAACAAAGGGGCATAGAACATATGCTTAAAATAAAACAACGTTTGGATGAAATGCAGCCAAATGTGATCTTCAGTCCCTGACATCCTGTGAACTAGTGGAATGGCCATTGAGTGCTCAACAATAGCTTTTGCAGTGCCAAGTTCATTAACAGAAGCAATGGTTTCCTGTCAAAGTTAGGCACTTGGCTGCTTTCAGGACTTTAGGAAATTCTCCAATTAAGCTTTTGCCTCAGACAGTGGCTACTGACCAAAACCACCACTCGATACTTGGCTCTCTTGTTGAGCTGCACATCTGCAGGTGGAATGGCTCCCCATTAGTGTATTTGATGCAAATGAGACAGCTTCACTGCATGCGCTACAGGAATTATTGAACTCTCTGCGCCCAAAGGGTTGTTTTATTTCCTTTGTTACACAGCTCATTAGTGCAAGCTGTAGCAATTAATTCTTTCAGCAGATAGCAAGGATCTCTTATTTCAGCATAGCCACAGAACCACCATCAGCACTATTACCACGTGGATCTGAAGCCCTCCTACTCCTGAGGGTCAATACCCCTTGAACGAGTGATCGGTGGCCAACCCTGAACAAAATCACACTCATGCCCAAAACACAACTAGGGGTGAACTTAAGTCTGCAGAAATCAAAAGATGAAATCCAAGCGTAAGTTGACCCCTGAGCTGGCTGGAGAGCTTGTATCATGGGGAGGATAATATAATTGAGGTAATGGCTGTGATGCTTTGTGAAGAGGAAAAACCTCTTGCATTTATTTCTCTGAAGTAGCTTGTTCAACAGTTGGACTTGGCTCAAAACCAGCTCCCAGCCAAGCCTGCTTTCTCTTGGGCTCCTGCTCCTAGTGAAGCTCTAGGTTCAGGACTGGATTTGCTCAGAAAGTCTTCACTGCACTAAGTCTTTAGGACATTCTGCAGGACAAGTCCCAGCTGATAACAGATTAACTGGCACTACTGTGGAATAAAAGTGGCATTCAACCAGCATTGCTCAGGGCTCTGGAGGACTTCCAGCACTGTATGGAAATCCACACATTTGAAACTACCACTGCCACTCTTTTCAGCCCAGCTCATAAGGTAAACCGGTCAGTCTACTTAAAGCCCAGTGAAAACCAGGGTGGTTCGGGGGATGAGTCGCAGGAAGATCCCAGACCCTGCCTGAGAAATATGGTAATTTCTACTATCTGATGGTAATACAGGGCTGCTGGCTGCTCGGGAAGAGCTGGAGAATTCGCTGACAGACCACCAGCGATTACTCGCTGTCTGCTAATTAAAAACCCAGTGGCACACTGGGATCCCTCGGTGAGGCAGCACCTTTTTAAACACCTGAATACCTTCTCCATTCTATAATGAATAAAAAGATACGTCTGTCTTAAAACTGATGGGCATAGTCCTAGTTTAGATTCATTTAAATGTGATATTTTACCTCTATTTTATTAAGGCTGCTTTTTCTTATCAGTGAGAACTTAGCACTGAGGGAAAAACAGAACATAGATTATTCCACAGCTAATGCCTCACTTTTTTTTTTCCCCCCCGCTTCAACTGGTATGAATCAGGAGGCATTCTGCACAAGTTAGTGGAAAATCACTTGATTAAATTAGAACAACACAGTCCTCTATTGTCATCTTGTAGCACATTTAAGCAGCAATAATTGCTTATCTGGTGCCTTTTGCACTGTATAGAAAAGGAAAGTGTCACAGACCCGAAAAGTTCTGCACTCTCAGTGGTAGACACAGAAATGGCTGGACAGGAGTTTTCCAAGTAATTATAGAAGCTGGCTTCCTTGAGAATTGAAACTTGAGGAAACTGATGTGAAGGACAACTCAATTGTACAGCCAAAGGAATAATAAAACTTATGGAAAAACAACGTCCTGAAGTCCTGAAGCTTTTGTTCAGCCAAAAATTCCACTGACCACTGGAAGTATCTAAAATTATGCATTGCGGTGCCAATCATGAGAACATGTAACTACGAAAAATAAAGTATGGAAGTACCTAGCTGAGCTGGGGGGAATTACGCTCATTATCATGCTGCGATTGTCAGTGTAGTGCTGTATGAAAAAAGCGACTACCCAGTATTCATTTGAGCAGAGTGATAATTACTGCACACCAGCCATCTTGCTTTATCTCCTGGTTCTGTGGGTTTTATTCTGTTTGCTATGATATGAAGTAGCCCAGCCAAATCCTAGAATCAGAGATAGCACTACCTACATTTTGCTATGTTTCAGTAAAAGCAGTAGTAGTATTCAAAATAAGAAAAAAATATTGTAAGATCAGTTTTTAGATTAAAGACCTTAAAGGTTCAAATAAAAGGAGCTTGAGCTAACACAAATTTGCTGAATCTGATTTAAATACAGATTGCCTTGTCATCAGATGTATTTAACTTCAGACAAAAGAATACAGTTGACTCAAAGTAAGGCAGAAATGGATAGATGCATGTGAAGACTCTATTCAATAAGGAGATTAGAAGAAAGACTAGGAAAAGACCTACCTAGTCTTAGTAGAGAAAGTTATTCAAATACTTTTTTCCTGGTTAAAGAAAATGGATTAAATTTGCTTGGAATGTAAAACAGGAAAAGCAACTGAACAAATTAAACATTTGTAGCCCTGGATTTGCTAGGGTGCCCTTAAGTGTTGCTCTAACTTGCAGTATTGGGATAAACGTTACCATTCACCATGTCAGAGAGAAAGCTCTTCTGCTCCCCTCATGAGCAACTTGTTTCTTCTCCTCTCTCCTTGGTAGCAGAGGCTTGAATCAAAAGGAAACTGTATTAAAGAGAATAAAAGCAGAGGGTGTTAAGCTGGTTACATATTCAGTGAATGAAGCGACATAATTACAAAGAGGGAAAAAAATGCAGAAGCAGAACACAAAGCTGCTGTGTTCCAGAAACCAGCTGCATAAAGAAAGTGCTATTTGTGAAAGAGCAGCTCTTTGAAACTTCAGAGCCCACTGGTGCCAGCAGAAGTCCCGCTCGCCTCACTGAACTTCAGATCTAGCCTTTGTAAGTCTTTAAATTGTTCCACTTAACATTAAAGAATGACATATTTTCCCTCAAGGTTAATACAGTCAAGGAGTATTTTTAGTAACAGATATCAAAGTTTCCTTAAAGGAAGCATTTGACAAGATATGCAAAAAATCCTGCAATAAAAGATTCACCTTTGGGCACATGTGCCTATATTGCAGCTCATTACAGATGGGAAAAACAGGCCTTATTTACTTATTTGATGAAAGTTCTGATAAGTTTCATGGAACTCAAAACAAATAAAAGTTTTTGTTATTAAAACCGAAACATGCGTATTGTGTAGCACTTCAGCTCCATGAAACTTTAAGATCAAGCAAGGGACAACTAGTAAGCAGATAGTACAGCAAAATGGACATAAAGAAATGTGACCACCATTTAAGGAATTTTTTATCGAGAGCCTATCAAATTCCCCTTTTTTCATGCTGTTCGTTCTGCATAATGCTAATAACTGTCCAAAGTAACCATCAGGTTGGGATCAATCATTGATTCAATTTCTGATACAACATAAGCCCTTTCTACATGTGGGAAGCCCACCAGATATCTCCAACACATTAACGGGTTTTGAAAGGGAATCTTCGTATTTTCTATTACATTTGTGTGCACTTTTACATGTGCAGGATAGCACACGTACTCACAGTCATACGATGCTACATTCTTGCTCACACACGTGTTGATGCATGTAAACATTTGGTTTAGATTTGGCTTACGTGACTCAAAGGGCTTGTTTGGGAGCTGTGTATGGTGGGAATAACAAATCAGCCCAGATGATAATTCATGGGGAGTGGATTGTTTTTGTCAGGAAACAACAAAACACTAAAGCCAAAGAATCCTGTTTTAAAAGGTTTCCACACGGAATGCGGGCTCCTGCCTGGATCTGGCAGGCATGCCGCAGGCAGACCCAAGATGCTGCACCTAGCAACAATGCCAGCGAGCTCCAGCCGCGGCGCCCCGTCACTGTATTTCCCCAGGAGAAAAGCAGAGGATTCGAGGGGGAAAAGCCAGTCCTAGCCATGGCTGGCTGGGCACATGAGAGAGGACAGCTTAAATGCAAGCACGAATTGGGTCTCTGCTTCTGAGTGACTCATCTCTCACCGACCACTGCAAAGCAATGCAGCCTTACAAAGCCTGGCAGACTCGGGCACACCTCGAGGCAGATGTCAGCCAGAGCATGCGTGGTGGTCTACTGGCTTTAATTGAACTGCTCCGTGATATGAGCAGAGCCTTTGACTCTTGAAGAGTAATGATTTAATAAAAACTTGAGGATTTGTCCTCTGGGTTAGTCTCATAGGAAACAAGACTCCCACCGATAAGAGGCACAAAAATTCCCCCAGTCACTTGCAAAGGTCTTAAAACTACAGCTCACCAAAACAGCTGTTTTGGCTTGAAATCCCAGCCAAGGCTGCAGCAGCCTGCTTGCCTGTTCAGCTTTCCCAGCGCCACAGGCTTTGCCAGATTCCTGCCCCCGCTTCTAAGAGACGAAGGGTTTTGCTTGCATGGGTGTTCGCTGGAATCCCAGTCACATTTTCCGTAAGAAACAGGGGAGCAGAAAAGGCTCTGTACGTCCCAGCAAGCCCAGGCTGTCTGCCCTTTCCTCCTCATGTCTCCAGCTTCCTCGCGGCTTCCTCCCCTTCTCCCGGCCGCAGCTTCCGCTTTTGTGCGGGACTCCGTTCCCCATTGTTTCTGCGCCTCGCTCCGAGAGGCAAACTTTTTCCATATATGCTGATTATCAGAGATTTGGTTCCTGTGTTCCCATTTAAAAATATACTGCCTAAAGTTCAGTTGTTCTTCATCAGACACAGCGCTCCCCCCCACAATGCTCTGCTCCATTGTAACACAAGCTCTGCCAAACTCATGGAGTACAAGAACCTCCTGATTTCCCCAAACACCCCAGCTGACATGATCGACTTTGTATAAGGCCTAACATTACTTTTATTCTGAGAAACTAGTTTTTATTTCTTACAGGAAAGGAAATTAATACGGCATACAATATGATTCCTAGTTTTTCTCCAGGCTTCATCTAAGCAGGTATGCTGCGTATATTGACGCCAGCGAGCTCCAAGGCTAATAGTAATGGCTGTGAAGAGAATGGATACTGGACCCTAGAGAAGCCAGACAGAGGGCAAAAACCCCAAACCATGTGAAAACAGCACCTGCTCACTCATCAGATATACTCTTGGGCATTCAAACCTTCCAGTGCCAAACTTTCAAGTACTGAACTGCCAGCGGCAGTATCAGGAAGAACAATGTTAAAAAAAAAACACCATACTGACCAGTTCTTGCCATCACTAATACACCGATCCCATGGACACCTAACACAACAAAGTAGCTCAGTTTTTGAGATGCAGGTGGTCTTCATCAGGACAGCCAATTTCATGCAATTAGAGAGCTGTTTCCTCTGCAGGTGCTTTACTGTGAGGGTGTGATGAAGGCCTCAAACCCCTTTTGCAACTGATTTCATGCCAATGGAAAACAAGACTGTGATTTAAACTATGGAGCTTAGTGTTTTGGTTCAGAATAGTTAACAGCCCCAACCCAGCGAGCATCAAGGGATGTTTGGGGGAATCACAGGTCCTGCTGAAAGGGGAAGAGAGCTGGATTTCATCAGTCACTGGGGAAGATGGCATCCTTTGCAGCCTGCCTGATGCCCCAGAGGCATGGGCTGTGGAAGGTCAGCACTTCAGAGTCTAGACCACAGAGGCGGAACCGCCAGAGGCTGTCAGTGAGGGTGGTATATGTTTTTTCCTTTCTCTGTCCAAACTGCTCAACTCTACCTCTTCCCTAAGGAAGAGGATTAGCACGTTTTAACATCAGTATGCTGCTAAGTGATATGTTGCAACTTCCTAACGGCCCTGTGTGCACACACAGTTTTAGGATACCTACAATAGACAGGACATGTAGCCACTCATGTGAAACATGAGGGCCCAGACTGTCTTTAAGACAGGTTGTCTGTAAAATGCAATTGCTGCCTCAGTGACTATTCCTCTGAAGGTTTTGTAGCCAGAGTTAAACAGAGAGAGTGGGGACCCCTTGTCTCCCTATAGCTTCTTTGTCCAAACAAAGCTGCCACATCCCTTTTCTACTCATCACTATCCACGGAGAATGGTAGGATCCCCTGGTGTTTAACTGGTGAACTTCTGTAAACACACTGTCTGAAATAGTGTGTTGAATACACGCCTAGTTTATCAACAATAATTGCAATTACTAATTGATCAGATGTTAATCAGCACACTTTTTTTTCATTTCCCATTACAGTTCTTATTCCTGACTTCCTGTCACTTCTGATATCTTGGATTTCGACCATCAAACTTCAACAAACTGTACCCTTCCGTGTCTTGACTTTAAACTTTTGAAAAGAAAGAGGCTCACCTACACTCTGAGATTAACAGCTGTCTATGTAATTCTGACTCAGAAAATTTACCAGACTACTAAAACTCACATGTCCTTGCTAGAAACATAAAACTAAAACCCAAGAAACCCACCCTCATTTTTCCAATATTATTTTCCTGCAGGTGATGGGAGAAATTATTTCAAAGCTAGTCTAATTAATAAAATCCAATCAGTTACTATATTATCTTGAAGAAGTAATACTTAGGAAGGCATTGATTATTAATGGAGTTTATATGGGATCAAGTTTTCAGAAGCAGTCTGCTTCAACCTGATGAGTCAGTCATTAGGCATCTGCAATGGCAACATGCCTAGAAAGGCAATTTGACATTTAAAGTGACATTAACCTGCAGGTTATCGCGAGTTGGAAATTTCTCCTGCTAAATGAAAGAACTGGAAATGGAACTAATGCATCAAAGTTCAGGCAATCAAACCTTTCCCTTTCGTAACAAAATCAGATAAACACCCCAAATGAAAACAAATGAACTGGGAGTGGAGGGAGGAAGTACCATGCATTTTCCACTTTCCTCATCATCCAGATGAAAAAAAAAATTAGAAGGTCCTTCTTCATGTCACTCTTCCTTGGCACTGTTACAATCAGAGGTTTTAAAAGACCTACTTCAAATTCCTTTCTTATGTCTTTCTTCCACTAGGAACTGGTGTTCCTTCATGCAGTCCCAGCTGGTAACATACATAGAAGCCTGCATGAAGGAGAAGTACATTGTCAACTCCCAACAGCCCTGTCTAAATGGAGCACCAGACTGCCAGAAGATCATGTAAGCATCCCAAATAAAACAAATGAGGGCAACATAATTTTATCTGAAGCATCTAAATGATATTTTCAAAAGTATTTAATGAAGCATTTTAAAAAGAATTAAAGCACCAACTCAGTTTAATACTAAAGTGATATAGGGTACCTACAGTGTACCTAAGGTGATCAGGCATTTAAGTAACCGGGGAGAACAACTGCCTTTCCAAGTCATCAAGTACAGAACTACAAGGTGATTAAGTGATTTTTCAAATCTTCCCATATGGTTATTCAGAAAAACACACCAGAAACCATACCTTTTCCATGATTTTCAGGTCATAATACACCCACATAACTTAAAAAAAAATCTCTGCCTGTGGCCATCAGTGAGACCACTTACATGGCAGGAATTAGAGATGTGCAAGGGCCCAGGTGCTTACTCTTATTTCAGGAGGACTAGCTGCCCAAAAAGTTCTGATGAAAGCCCATAGGGTACCTTAAGGTACCAGGACTGATACATCATTAAAGTTGTGAGACACTGACTCACAACACTTTTGAAGTAAAATAATATTTAAAACTCACCTACATGTTTTTACATTTATGTAGTTACTTGATTGCAAAAATGTTTTTGTTATTTGTTAATGCAATTAATTTCTCTTTCTCTGAACAAAAAAAAAGCTTCATGACTATTTCTAGTGGAGTTTTTAACAAATTTGTATCTTCTTTGGTACCAGTGACATTTTAGAATATTTGCTTAAAAACAAAACTTTCCCTACAGCTCATCAGAATTTTACACAAGTTCAAGTTCAGTCCAAAGTTGATTGCAACGGACTCTATTACAATAAGTATTACAGCTGTGTTTCTCATAGTTACATGAATTTTCCATCTGTGACGTTTCTCAGACTTGCAGGAGATCAGTGCCAGCGTGTTTGGGAAAAATCTCTACCGAAGAACAGTAAAGCATGAGGCAGACCACTGGAGCCACACTGAAATAGTAGTTCTACTCTGTCTGCATGTAAGAATGTGCACACACCTCCTATTATAGACAGTAATCCTGAAAAGCAATCTTATGTAGGGGAAAAAAATTGCTGTGGACTGCCTAAACATTTTACTAAGCAGCAGTGATACAGTTTATGACAAATTTCTTAACAGCATTACTCATTCAGAACACGCTTGGCACCAGACTGCTGCTAGAGTCAGTGAATTTACCCTGAGTGACGCCAGCTGACAGTAACTTGCAAGCTAATGCCCAGACCCTTACTCCCCAGGTACAGGACAGCTCTGAAGCCAGTCTATCAAGTGAAACAGAAGGTTTTGAAGTCTTTGCAGTGGAAATGCTGCCCTGGATTTATTGGCAAGGACTGTGAACAGCGTGGTAAGGAAAGCTAGAGAACAAGCGTGGGAATTAATGACTAAATGCCAGTCACGGTGGCAAGAACTAAGTTTGCCTATTTGTTTTCCCTTTTTTTGGGAATCGATGCCTTAATTTCTTTGGTCTGCTATGCCCCAAGTCACTGATACCTTGAAACAAGGGAGTCGCTGCAATTAGCAGCTAATAGCATCAGCTACTTATTATTCTGTTAGTAGCAGCTTTGTAATCTTTATACATGGATAAAGGCGTTCATTTGCCAGAGGCCCTGTCAGATATAGAGGTCCACCTAGGAATGCCTAATTCCAGGTAGAATCTGGTGACATCAGAAAGCAACACTGGTATGTGAAATGCCCCTACAGTCAGTTTACAGGATGAAGTCACCTGGCCAGGGAAGTCACAACATACCCAAATTCAAAGAAGGCAGGCAGGGCTCACTCTCCAGCCTGCACCGCTGCCTCCTCTCCGCTTACACTGGCTGCAACAGATACCGGCTCCTAGAGCAGGGAGACAGCACAAGAACAGAGCCCAGGCTGCTACTTCCATGGAAGCTCTAGCAATAGCCTTTACATACAGTAAACTACTGCAACTCTTTGCAGCGTTGAATAAGGATGTGTGCAGCTGCTAAGTAAAAGAGAGGGGGGACAGCGTGGTTTAAAAACCTGGAGTGCTTCATGGCATTGGCAGGATTTAGCAAATAATAGTCCAAAAGCAGGAAGAGAATTTAAACAGATAAAAGGTAACTACCCCTTGTAATTAAGGCCACCACAACAAAAACATCAAATGCTCGTGTGAAAATTTTCACATGACGTTTGCCTAACTCACCTATCCAAACAGACTCCACAGATAAAATGGGTGTGCCTCGTTTAATCTCTGTAGGTTTAGCTTTTCTTCACAGATCTCTCTCTAAGGTGATGCCCCAGCCTGACTTCCATGTTTGATGTTAGAAGGATATTGCCAACTACAGTGCTTCTAGTTTAGCCTCTCCTCTGTTACACTCATTGACCAAAACCAGCTGCTGCTTCTTTATCTCCGTATTTGTACGGCCCCACTCACTGTAGCTGGTGCCACCAGAACTTTCAGGTAACTGTGGAACAAGGAAGAGGAATTTGCAGATCATTTGATAGGACCCCCAGAAAAAAAAAAAAAAATCTATTTGTAAAAGACTAAATTCTTATGAGTGGTAACTCAGCATGAATTAAAAATCCACCCTGCACAGCATTATCATTTATGCAATGTTGTATGCCAGTGCAGTACTGGAAGCAAAGCAAGCTCTCTAGGCAGGATTGCCTTTCTGCAATGCAGAAGTCCATCTACACATCTGTCACACTACACATGAAATTGCCCTTTCTCACCTTGCTATACCATAGTCGTTTCTGCACCTAAACCATTTTCACAGCTGTATTATATCTCAATTGCAGATCCCAATTTTATTCTGGTGCCAGGAAATCAAACTGAAGGACGGGAAGAAGAATCAAACCACAGTATGTGCTTGAAGTTACTTTGCTTGCCATTCTTTTACCTCTCGGTCACTGACTGGAAAAAGAAGATATGGACAAAGTCTCTAGTGACAATATTATTTGGAAAAGCTTTTACACAACTGCATTTCATTTATTGGCTTAAATGAGGGTTTTTGCTATAACACTACATGAATGCTCTAGACAAAGCAGCCAAAAGTTTCAAAGTTGTATGCTGGCTGGTCATCAGCAATACCCAGTGAGAATGCCAGCTGGAACAGAGCGTTCAGCCTTTCAACGGCACGGATGATTAACTCCTTGCTCTACTATGTGGATTCACAGGAAAGCACACCATGCTCACCAATCTTGCCAGAAAAAAAAAAAATCCAGTCAAAATGCTATTTTAGAGCATCTATCCAGTAGCTTTGAGAATATTATTATGAGGTAGTGTAGATTCGTATCTCTGGCACTCTAGCCTGCCAACCTAAGTATCCAAAAAGGACCTTTCCTTACCCTCTATGAAATGGTGTGGCTTGCAGTGCTGTTAACTATCTTCCAGCAATTGGCTCTTCATTACAGCCCTGAAAGAGTCTTCTTTACATTATGCTCTCAACACAGAATGAATAAGCTGTTGCTTTACAGGACTTAAGTTTATAAAACATTAGATTGAAAGGTCAAAGGTAACCCTGCAGGGTAAGAGGCCCCCAGGATGGCACAGCTTGGATATACCAGTTTCTGCAAATCTCAAGTGTACACTTTGAAATCTACAGCTCAAATTAGCAGGTGTTTATTTAGAATAACATCAGTTAAAGGTCCTCTCAGCAAGGGGCTATGACAATTAGACCCTGCGCTGCTGATTCCTTAGTGAAACACTTCAATTGCTCCTTCATCTTCTCCTTTTATTCTGGATTGTTAAACCTTGCTATCCTTTCAAGTCAATTGGCTTGAAAGGAGTCATTTTACTCCAGAACATTTCTATGGCATGGGGAGGTTTTAAAGGAAGAGTATTTCACTGCCAACATGGCTAGCATGGCTGAAATTCTTCTATGAATATTGAAATATATTAGGTTTTCATCACTGTTAAAAAAATCTTTGCAAAGAAACTGCGAGTTTAGGTGCTATAAATCACACCCCCTAAAAGTTAGTGCAAAAATTTCAGAGCAAAAGTACACTGGTGTTCTCAGAGCTTGCAGGTCTTGTAGGAATACCTGTCACCGGGTCGCTGCACTCCGTTGCATGACTTTGTTTTTTTGAATCTTGTGATTAGTGTCAACATCAGTGGATTCAAGAGAAATGTTGGAAGTCATTCAAAATCATGAGGCATTACTGGATGATCTTCAAAGTGATATTCATCAAGCAGTCAGCAACTTAGGTGACTTACAGAGAATATTTGAAAACAACGGTACAAGCATGGTGTTAGAAGTGAACCAGAGCAATTCAGGTGAGAGGTCTGACGCAGAATTATCAGCCTGCCAATAGGCCCTGTAAAACCACGCAGATCAGAAAGAAAAACTGAAAACAAAAATACCCTTGCCTGCTGGTTATTTCTAAAGAGAGCAAAATTGGATGCAATTCCAATACAAATAAATGAAACAAACTCAAGAGTAACTTGAAATGGGAAATGAGATGAAAGGCAGATTCCTTGGCACTTTTCTGGAATTTAAGAATATGCGTTAACCACAGCATAGAGAGGTCGCTTATACTTATTTGTTAGCTAACTACTTTGCTTCTGTGTCTTCTTTTCTTCTATAGGGATGCAGAGTTTAGGTTTGGTTTTCATTCTTTTTTTCATACTTGTGCTATATACTCTGATGTACCAAGTATCAGACTGGTGTATGTAACAAAATGCAACATTCAATCCTTGTCTGAACCATTATTCCTGCCATATATTGCAGTGGACAACAAAGAGCTATCGAATTTGACCTACTAACGCAAGCCATTGGCTCACAGAAGCATTTCCTAATGATACAGACTACCGTCCTCAGTGAACTTCAAGGCACTGAGTTCAAACGTTAAAGTTAAAAATCAAGCCGCAGTATAATTCACATCTAGTACGGATGCTTCACAGATTTTTCAAGTTATTTAGTCCTGGCCTGGAATATTCAGCTGTTAAGATGCTGTGCAACTTTGTGAAGTAGAAGGTGCACTGTGGAAAGCATCAGAAAAAGAACGTGATGAGACAGTCAAATAAGCAAGAGCCCACCAGCTAAGAACTGTTGTGAAAATGGGCAGTTATGGCCACTTACAAAACTGCTTGTCCAGGGATTTCAAAATGCGGTATGTTTATGACTTAAATGGGGCAGTCAACACATATTAAAGTTATTGTCTGCAGACACAGACAATGTGCTTTACAGTAACCCTGATTTAAAATTAGGCTGGTTTTGTAACTGTAAATATTTAGCATGCGCTCTGATTTTGGGGAGTGAGATGGCAGTTACTCTAGAAAAATAGGTACTTGTTACCCTGGCCAGATTAAGATGCTTTCCTAAAGCAGAGTGTAATTTTTTTTTTTTTTTTTTAAACACTATGTTAACAGATGTCCAGGAAAGGCTTCTGCAGCAAGTTTTGTTTCCCCATGTGGAGAATTTCCTAAGGAAACATTTTAACCCAATGTGGGCAAGCTTCAACAGAAGCTTACAGAACCTCTCGAACATGGTAAGAAACCTGTCCCATGATGTGGAAGCCAACAAGAAAAGCATAGAAAGATTCCAAGAGAGCACTGTGCCCAAGAAGGAATTCCAGGAACTGGGAACTAAGTTTGAATCAAAAGTCCAAGAAAATGTAGTGAAAGTTGATCAGGTGAAAAGAGATATAGAGAACCAACTGCAAATGCAGCAGGCTAGTGTTCACTATAATCTCACCACGATGAAGGCAGATACTGACACAAAGCTCAAGAAGTTTCATAAGATACAGCAGTCTCACTTCTTAGCTTTGAACAACAGCATAGCAAACATGAAACAAGAGCAAAACAATCTTGAAAATAAATTTGAGACTTTGAAAAAAAATTTAACAGAACTCTCCTCACATCATGGTCCCAAAGATGAAAATACCCAGCTAACCATCAGACAAATAAATGACATTCTGGCAGGGCATGCAAAGCAGCTTAAGGAACTTTACATGGAGTCAGATGTGGCCTTTCAAAATATTGCAGTTTTAGAGAGGTGGTTTAAGGAGTTAAAAAAAAATATCTCGAAGTATAGGCCAGAAGATCTTACAATAACTTTAATGGAGAAATCACTTATTATGGAAGAAAACAAAGCAGCAATGGAAAGGCAAATATCAGAGCTCAACTATACTCTCTCAAATCTTCGGGAAAACTATTCAGATCTGTTGAGGTACATGGAGGAATGTAATTGCCAGAAAATATCTTCTGACACTGATGTACTGGAGGAAGATTTAAAGAACATCACTTATTCCCTTGAAGGCACCCAATCAAACTTAAAGTATATGAAGCACTTAGAGTCAGTTTTCAGAGATCTTTTGAGGAATGAAATTGAAGAGCTCTCCTCAGCTTTTCCATCTATCCATCAGTCTCTTAATCTCCGTCAAGAAGAAAACAGACAGCTTCAGTCCCAAGTTACAGCTTTTTCAGAAGACATAGGCTTCTTGAAGAAGAAGGATGAAGAAATCCATCGACACATCAAGTACCTCAACAGTTCTTTTGGCTCTCTCTTAGAAGATGCCATGCGGCATGAAGCAGCACTAGAGGCTTTACTGGGTGAAGAATTTATGGAAGTCTTGTTTGAAGAAGATCCTAGTATCCTAATATCATCGGTATTTCAGCTGCAAGAATCTCTCAGACACATCTCAGATAAACTCCAAGAACAAAATGTGACTTTAGAATCTCTTATAAAGAGATTTCATCTCCTGAAGAGAGAGCAACAGAATAATTATCATGCTCATACATCTCCTAAGCATCCCAAAGAAGAAACACAAACATCCTCCACTCTAGATGAAGTTAGTAGTCAACGCAGCATTGTAGAACATATGGAACCTAACTATGAGGCTGCCAAAGATGAGTCCTTGGATAGCTCAACTTATAATGATATCATGACTCTGAAGAATGATATCAAACACCTGAGCCAGGCAATCAAGAGCCATGAATTCAGAAGTGGCACAAATCTCTGCTGCAATCATACAATAGCAAATGTAATTGAGCCACTCAACATTTCTGTGGGAATTCTCTCAGGCGATTTAGCAACCATCAATCAGAAACTGGAGGAACATCTACTGATTTTTAAAAAGCTATTTGGAAGCAACGAGGAATTAGTTGCCTCAAATATAAGTCTGGATGTTACAAAGATTCAGTCAATGCTGAGCAGGAAAGTGAGAAGACAACATAAAGGTCCAGACAAGCAAAGAGACAAGAAAAAGCCTGAGAAGCACAGAGAAAATATGCAGACAATAAGTGGAAGAAATACAGTGCAGACGAAACTTTTGGAAAAAGGTGGGTTCTTTTCTTTCACTTGCTCATGTGCAGGTTTAGCTTCTTCCTGGGTCCTGCTGTAAGTTCCACACACAAGAGCATATAAATTGTGAGACCTGTTAGATAACTTGTGGGATACTGGAGGGAGAATTCTGACATTATTTACACCCTTCTCCACTATCAAAATAAGCAGTTTGAGTGAGAATCAAGTTGATACACTGCTGCACTTTGCTTGAGGCCAATAAAATTACACCCATTATAGCTGCTGGAGAATTGGTCTTGAACTAATTCAGCTTTAGATGTTTATAACACGAATTTTGCTTGTAGGTGGCTCATGGTTATGTAGTAGCAGTTTTCCCTTTTGAAGCTGATGGGGACTGCTGAGTTTCTTGGTATTGCTTCTTTGTCCTCTGTTACTTCTGGAAGGAGTGTACTTCGAAGCACTAAATCCTTCCTAATGCGGACAGATACATTAACTTAACTGCTACAATTTGCACAAGTGGAACAGGGAGGACTGACCAGAGCGCACACTCTCCCTCTTATGGCTAAACTTCAGAGACAAGTTTTCAGATTACTTCATTGTGACCAGTCAGTTTGCTTTACCTGCCAGCATGGGGCCATAAGCACCTGGTAATTACGACCACCACAGGTTTAGCACTGGCTATTATGATTGTAGCCCTTGCTATGGACATAAAACACACAGCAAAAATCAGCCCTTTCAGGCATCTGTGCTGCAAAACTGTAGTTAAGACTGAATAAGCAGAGAATGTATTTAAAATCAATTTATTTTGAGGACAGAAAAAAAAAGTGCTATTTTTTTTTCTTCCCTGGGTGGTCTCAGCTTTGCACTTTTCCAAGAGTAGTGGTTCAGATATTTCCAAGGGACCATTTGATCTAATCCAAGGCGTATACTCATTTTAAGCGTTTAGCTCTACAAAGGAGCACACAGAAATCAGGCCTGATAAGGCTTCACCCTATCTCCCACCCTGACAATCCTGGGGAGAGAAGAGTGCTCACTGCTACAAACCTGTTCCTCTTTCTTTTTCAGACTCAGCAGTGGCATTCCATGTGGGATTCTCAGAAGGAAAGGATAAAGAAAAAACTCTGAGGTTTAATGAAACTTACCTCAATTATGGAAACAGCTATTTCCCTGAACACGGCTACTTTAAAGCACCGCATAAAGGTGTCTACCTGTTCGTCGTCTCTGTGGAGTTTAGCTCAGGACCAGCATTAGGACAACTCTCCTTTAGCCGTGGGTACAAAAGAACTCTATCGAGTAGTCAGAGGAAAACACCAAATGGAAACACCATGACTACTTTTGCTATGGCAGAAATGGAGAAGGGGGAGAAAGTATGCTTTGAATTGCTGCAGGGCTCTATAGTGACACGGAGTCCACCTGGGACAACAATGGGTGGATTCCTAGTATTTAAAACTTGAACAGTGACATTGTGTTTTATTGATATCTTTCCATAGATGCAATGGATCAATTCACTATTGCTTCATCTGTGATGTATTCAATCCTACTGCATGTGTTTAAACATAGCACTACCCTAGATTTGTCTTCATGCTTCTTTTCTGGAAGTGTTTGGCTTTTGATTAGTTGCTTATGAGCAGCAATGGGATTTTCTTTCAAGTGATAAGCTAATGGTTTGGGCCCCAAATGTACCAGCACGCATTCCCAAATCCTTCCACTGTGAGAACTGCACCTAATTAGAAAAACTGCTTTGTGGGACTTTCTTCGCTTGTAACAGAAATACTTTCTCCTTTCCCCTGGCAAAAGAGTACCCTCCCCCGGCAAATACACCCACCACTGGCAAGGAAAAGATTTTAGGAAGGACAGTATATATCAACTCTCATATTTTGTGAATACTAGCTTAAAACCAAGAAGCCAGGACAATTTTACCTTTTAGTTCTCTGTGGACCACAGGCAGTCACAGACTGTCTTGGAAACTTCTGCAACTCACTCCCAATGTTTCAGTCTCCGCACAACATGAACACTAGAAGAGATCGACCAAACCCAGTAAGATGTACCCTGTGCTAGTATATGTAAGCAACGATCTTAGAAATGGCCCGGTCTTTTTGCTTCTGGGCCTGTGTTGTATTTCAGCTGCACTGGAAAAATATGATAGCAATATAACGTTGTTAAGATGAATTAGATCTACATTTAGACATTAGGAAAATGTCAACAATATTCCAAAAATATTGTTGAAAATGCAGTTTATTTCTAAAGATAATCTTGAAGAATATTGTGAATTCAGACCAGAGTTCCGCATTTAGTAAGCAGTTTAAAACCAAGCAAGCAATGTCATTGTTGAATATAAAATAAATTTATAATTAGAGTAAACCAAAGAGTAGAATTTCTAAACTGTGGAGTTTGCTTGAAGTTCCAAAATCTCATGATGACCATGTCTGGTCATGGCTTAAACTTTTCTTCTGTTAAAAAGAGTATCGCAAAGGCTTTCCTTTTGAAGTTGTTCAATTATTGTGGTATTTTTCCTTGTCTATCCTAATACCTTACAAAACAATATTAAAACAATTAAATTTGCCCCAAAGAAATGCATTTAGAAATTCCTAGTATTTCTGATGAAAGAGGCAAATGCTGACTATGTATTTTATGCCTTTTTAAGGTAGCATTTTCTAAAGAAATCCATCCTGCTGTTAAAGAGTTTTCTCACTATCTACTTGTATTGTATGCAACACTAAACTACAAAATTAAAAAACACATCGGTACCAATACACATTGCACTTAAGACAGCAGTTTGACTAGCAGACAATATGTATCTTTTGAAATAAAGCTACAAAGCAGTTTTAGCTACTGACTTGCTGAGAATGTTATTCTCCATCCTGAAAAATCCAACGAAGGACTAAAAATGATCTCCCGTCTACTCCTAGCCGGTGCTGATTTTCACACAAGATGTTCACACACTGCTCTGCAGCAGGCAGCACAAAGTGCCCGCAAGCTCAGTGTCATCTGCTGTCCCACAGATTGCTCAAATATCTGAGGGAAGGAAGAGAAGCAAAATTTGAAAAGGTGAAATGTCAAAAAGGAGAAAAAGCACCAAATGGTAAGACTGGCTTCTTTCAGTACAAAGCTACTATACGGGGGTGACCCAGACATTTTTACCAGTGGTCCTCCAATTACGGGCTTTTGTGGTGGCAGCATTCTGTGGTGACAAACCAAGTGTGCTGCCTAGGTCAGGGTAGCTCAAGGAACACCCCATCTTCAAGCGCACACCGATTCTGCAGCTACCAGCTAAGTTCCACAATGAAATACAGACAGAGAACATATATATTTTAAAACACTTTGCTTGTTTTTAAAGCTTTAACAGAAAGCTTCAATGGGATTGAAAAAGCCATACAGCTACTTGGAAAAGGACACAGGTAGTAGACAAGACAGCAGTTCATCCAGACAGGACTTCTAGATTCGGTATCCTTGCTCTTACGAGAGTTTACTTTTGTTGAAGAATATGCCAGGCAAGTTCAGAGATCATCGATTCCAGAGTGAACACAATGTTAACATAAAGATGTTGTCATATTTGTATTCTTCAAATATGTGCTTAAGTTAGCCACCTGCATATACAAAGAAGACATACTTGACTGGAACACATTCATTTTTAGACTATGAAGCAAAAAATGAAGGAAAGATAATGGGTTAAAACATTCTATTGGCTGCACAAGCCAGGAAACCTGACTTCCTTCTCAAGTGACAAGAGAAACGATGATTAAGCTACTGGGTTGTGGTAAATTTTTTTTTTTTTTTAATTAATACATCAGCTTTCTAATAAACTGCATCTAAACCACCTCTCAAATACAAGCAAACTATTTGACTACAGGTATAAATGTCTTTAAAACCCCCACAAACACTTGTTTTGCTGTTTGGGGGTTTTTTTGGAGGTGGGTTTGTTGGTTGTTTTGTAAGATAAACACAGCCACATCACCATGACCTGCATTTTTAGGCAACAGACTAGAGGAAACTATTTTAATGAAGAGACAGCAGACTCCAGATTAGGACCTAAAGGAAAGAAAACCTTCACAAAAATGGCAAGGGTGATTAATTGACAATTTAAAAAACAAAAGATCTATTGGTTGGCTCAGTGGATTAAGAACAGGGGATTTTCAAACATGAAAAACAAATTGAAGCTGACCATAGGCATTAGGAAAAGAGTTGTCTGTAAAAATAAACAAGTTGCTTCAGTTATCTCATAGCAGACCAACTAGACTAGCATGCCTGATGGCAGCTTCAGCCAAACACCAATAAGCACAGAAACATGTATATATGTGTGTGTATATATATGTGTGTATGTATATATATATAAAAAAATATCAACCCGAGCTTCATATTAAAAAAAAAAAGCTTCCAACTTCTCTTAGTACTTCCCATAAATCCTCTAACTGCCAGAAAACATTGCCAATAGCTCAGGTTTCTGGATTTCCAGATCAAATCACTAAGCTTTATAAAAAGATTAAAAAAGCCGTGCATCGTAATGACTTTGCATAATTATTTTATACTGAAGCTTTTACTGCTTTATGAATGTCAGTATCTTGCAGTGCTTTACATTCATTAAAGTCTCCTAATGTTTTTTTCTTTTCTGTTACGAAGATGATCTACTTAGTTGACTCAAAACGCAAGTACCCATTGTATATCAACAATTTTACTTTCTACAGATCCATCAATGCCTGAATTCTGCAGTCAGATTCACCTGAACCCATTTCAGATATCCACATCAAACCAGTCTCTGAAGTCCCTGGTGGTCACCCCTCATGAACCAGATTCATGAGGTGGTCAACCCACACTAGTGGTCCCCTCATGCCTCAGATTCACAGCTGGTGTTGACTTACTATACTAACATCATTGAAAAAGACTGAAGTGCTATTCTGGGGAAAGGTGAAGACAAAACTGCAGAAGGGATTAATGAAATTAATATGGAATTAGTAATACCTCTGCAATTTATTCAAAAGCTTGAGTAGTTGGTGAATTGAATCAGTATGCTTTTTGGCTTGCACACAAAACATACATGTGAGGTTTTTAGACATGTCACTGGATATGGCCATTTCAACTCTTAAATACTGATGCAAGCTCATCAGTAATATATTTTTATATAGAGGTCAAAAATAATCATACACAAGTGATAACATTTTGATATTTATTATTAGCAGGCAGTAGAATTTATTTTCATTTATCAAAGCCCCCCAATTTTGTCAAAAGGATCTTCATACCTTTAGGATATAGCACCATCCAGTGGTCATTTCAAGAAGCAACAGCAGGGGAAAAAAATAAATTATGTGCTCGTCAAAACAAAGACTGGTGCAAAAAGCTTCAGTTACCCACAGTATTTTCATTATGCCCCCCTGTAACGCTAATATAAAAATCCCAGTTTTCAATTCAACCATGATCAGTGCAATCAGTGAAGATATTCCACAAACTACACAATAGCCACAACCATAAGAAAAAAGTTTACTTTGCCAAGCTATTAATCACAAGAAGACCAAATCTTTGTGCAGTCTCGTTTCCTGGTATTATGTATTGAGGAAAAAAAGGTTAAAAACTACAAGCAGTCTAGTCTTCCACTGTACTCTCCAGAACTATACAGAATTTAACATTTGACTTTACGGGGGGGGGCCCCGAAGTGGGGAAGATGGAGGGGGAAGTGGTACAACGATCTTTCCAATATAGTGATAACAGCTTATATGATGCTCAGGTATCAAAACTTTCCAGCCACTGTAAAAATCTGCCTTTAAAGTGAAGATTATCCCTGATGGAAGGCAAAAAGAGAATAGAAATTGATCTTACTTCTTCCTGCTTGCAAACTAAAAATGAAGTCTACCGAGAGTAGTAGCCGATACATTTCTGCAATGAGAAAATAAGCTCTGAGATTTTATATAACTGTGTACTCACAGATGAGATATCCCCTTGATTGGTCTTCATTTGCTTGAATCATAAAAAACAGAGTGAATTTAGCAGGCTAACACAGAGGCACCTGCATGATTTTGTAACCAACAGCACATAAGTATATCAGCTCAAATCTCGTAATTTGGGTATCACTACACAAGAAGCTTAATGTTGTATACAGAAGAACAAAAACCAATTACAGAATCCCCATCCCCTGTATTTTTTCTCTTTTTACTTGAAGAGCTTGAGGCAAATTTGTATGGATAAAACCAACAAGCAGTGAACTTGCATATGCTCGATTAAAAGAATTATTCAATTTTGACTTGCTTCTGGCTTTGCTGTAAGACAAGGATAAAAATCAGTAGAAGGAAACATCGGTTTTACTCTTGTGCCCAAACTTCGTCCAAGGAATGCAGACCCTGAACTTACAGAGCACCAAATAATTCCGAACACCATTCAACAATAAAAGTGATCATTAACAACTTATTCAAAGACTGGGGAAGGGGGAGTGTGGGGGGATGGAATGGACATAAATGAGGTATTAAAAAGCAGGGATTTAGTTACAGTATTATGATTTCCAAGTCATTACAGTTTAAGGCAAAATCTTATAGTAACAAAACACATAACTAATGTGTACTAAAATAAGGTTATTTACTTAAAAATGATACATTGGACATAATCTGTGTACAGAACAAGCAATTCATGGTAAACTCAATAAGGCACCTTCTAAAGCAGATGCTGTACAAAATACATTAGTGTGTTACATTTTTAAAGGAGTATTCTACACTTCTGGCATATAACACACACAAGAGTGTGACCATTTGTCTTGTTCCACTCTTCTTTCATATTTTATTTACATCTTCTCTGAGTTAACTACAATGTTATTTATTCTTCTTGTATACAATATAGTACATTTCATTTTGGGCATGGCATGTCAGAGCACAAATGTCACTACAGGAGGTGGGCTTCTATAATTGCATTCAAAGGTAAAATATTACAAACCAACAATTACAAGAGATTTGTGAAAAAATTAGAAGTAATGTGCACTCCACTTCTGCTATACCAACCAAGGCTAATACACCACGGATCCATAAAGCACTGTATCCTGCAACATCGCCAGCCATGTTCAGACATCACCCCTATTTAGAATAAAGATTGTGGGCAGAGCATAAAGACTTTTGACTTCAGAGGCACTGTCAGAAGAATGAGGAAGTACTAAATCATTCTAGTATTTGACAGAAGATGAGCTTTAAAACTATCTGCAATAGCCAAAGAATGCTTTTTAACTTTTCAAATATTTTAGATCATTAAAATACAATCTGTGAAGACAGAGTAGATGAAATGTATCCAAATTATTTGTTTTATAAAACACATTCAAATGGTCATGTAGCTCAAGATGTAAAATTTGATTCTAGACTACTATGAAGGTAATTTACAATATTAACTTTACATTTTATTCAATACTTCAAAACAGACTTCAATTAAGAAAACAACTGGGGAAGAGTGGTGGATATTGGGAAAACTGTCAGTGTCTTGAGTAAAACTCAGGAAAAATTACATATTGAGTAAAACTCAGAATAAACTCAAAACGCAAGTCTACATTTTTCTGTAGGAATATCACATTTCTTGTGGAATTTACAAGTTGACCAGGAACACAAGAACTTTCCTTTCAGTTGCTGTAATAGTAAGAACTTTAGAACTGACTCAAATTATTTTCCACCTAACTGAAATCACATGGAGCAGGTTAAAGAAAAACAAAAAACCCCTCTGTATGTGAGTGTTTAAGAATTTCCAAGGCAGAGTCTTGATACTCTCCAATATATTTTCCACATTTCTGATTTTTATATTTTAAAAAAAAAGAATAAAACCACATTTGCTAGTTCTGGGGGTATTTTTTTGGATGGCAAATGTTTAAAATTTTGATCATCAAAATGAGATTAATCACACTCCAAAAGAAGAGTGCTATTACCCTCTCTGACCTTAAAGGCTTCTGAACTCTATGGTTTTGCTTTAGAATCTGCACTAAGTATGCTTAGTTATGTAAAAATTAATGGGCTAGCTTTGAGCAAAGTGTTTTGTTTTGGTTTTTTTTCCCCCAAATGATTGCTAAAATATCAGTATAGACATACTTAGGCTTCAAACAGTGAATGACTTTGCATGGAATGTAGATATGTGCTCGAGTGCTTTATGCAACCAGGTCCTTTAGCGTTAACGTTTTTTGGCAATACCAGGGAATCAAGGAATGCTAGAGACCTAGCAGCTCCTGTTCTGGACTATGAAAACTGCATATGCCTATATTTGAGTATGAACCTAGTAACTGAAGTGCTGAAAAATTAAGGTTAAGCTTAAGGTGAAAAGATTTTTTTTTTCCCCCCTCAGAGATCATCTTTGCAGCAGTCAGCTCACTACTTCTGTGTTAAAGTGAATGTGTAAATCAATTCATGTCTTAAGTGTCTACCAAAGATCACCATCCTATTGCCTCGCAAATGCCTAAACAACAGAGGAGAAAACAAGTGAATAATTAAAAAATATCAAAAGTCACTCTTCCAGCAATGGCTTCCTGAAGACTTGGGAAAAGTGAATTAAAAAATTCACAAAACAAGTTTACAGCTAATAATGCTGTGCCAACTTCAAAAAGAAATTAAAAAAAAAAATTCTAAACAGGAACGGGTTAATTCAAATAGACTCCCATGCTCTGAAAGTTTAAGGTAGCAGGGTACCTACATAAACATTTTTCCTTCTTATTGATAAAAATCCTAAAGAAGGGGGGGGGAAAAAAGCTTATCCCTTACTTTTTTTGGCTCATACCAAATACTTTCCAAATACCTGTGCAAAAATTATGTGCTAAGACATGATTAACAATTTCAAACTCATCATGTATTTCTTGGCAATGGACGGAGAAACACTCTTTTAAAAAGCCCTTTATCATGACGATTGTGGCACAATATCATATATCTCTTGCTGTTTTCAAATAAGTTAAAATCATAGTTGACACACCTATGAACTTTTCAGCCAGAATACATATTAATACATAAAGGCATTACTGAACAAAAGTAATGACTTTATTTTTTTTAAAAAAGAAATGTCCCTCGAAATAGCTAGTTTTCTATAAAATATGTAGAACTGTTAAATAAAGTCTGTACATCACAATAGAAAATAAAAATACTGCAATCTTTTGCCTGACCATTTACATTATGTGAACTACAGAATTAAAAAAACCCAAAACCTATTAGAAAGTTGTAATTGTTCACAAATCACATTAGTTCTGCATTACATTGTTTTCTATCTGTTGTATTTTCAAGGGAAATTTAAACACATCAAAACAATCTCCATGTACATATTTTAAGACAACAAATAATCTGGTGTAAATCAATTTGACATTTTAACATTTTTTTCATCAATTTTAATATTATTCCTAACTTTTTTCTTCAAATCTCAACTATGGCATATGTGTGTGTGTGCACGCATGTATCTAATTGTACATGTGTACCTAGGACTAGGTCAGTTTTTTTACTAAAGCACAAAACACACCATATAAATAACTTCCCTTTTTAAAGTTATCTAGAACAAAATTTACAGTACAAAGTTACAGGCACTTAAATTATCAAATAGGTTCAATGGTTCCAATACTGTGTGTTCTTTCTTCAGACGATTCACGCATTTGAAGCTTCAACTTGAGTTACGGTACTATTTTCTAACTTCAAAGTAGAAGTGCCAAAGGAGTTATAGATCAATAATTCTGCCTTACAGTAACCTCATGGAGGGGTTCTGGTTTTTAACCAACTTGTCTGGATCAGTGAAGAAAAGGAGGGAACTACAGTTTCCTGTGTATGCCAAATAGTTTGCACAATAGGACCAAATTTTGCAATTATGTTAACTTACTTCATCATAATGAATTAATCTTTCAATGCCGTTCCTCCCAAATGTGCCTAACTAGAACTTAAAACACCCACTGATTTACTTTATATCAAATCTTGAATTTTGTAACTGTCCACTAAGTGGTCCACAGACACAGCCTCCTGCATTTACATCAGGGCAACCCAGCTCAAAATCTGCACGTTGTGCATTTTACCTTCAACAGTCCACACATTCAGTTCTCCTGGTCTTGACCTTTACTGTATTCTCTATCTTCTGAGTCCCTGGCCTGTGCTTCCTGCCTTCCCTCTTTTGTGTTTGTGAATTAGACTTGTTCTTAAGCCTTTCAAAGCTTATCTTCTGCCTAGTTTTGTCAAATGATGAAAAAGCATGCTCCTACAGCTGACTGAGTCCCTCCTGTATGGAAAAAAAGTTCAGAACATGACAGGCACCTACCAGTGTGTCCCAATAAAGTAGAAAAGCAAAACTCATCCTCAATGGTCTTTCTGTTATGATGTAAAATATTCTACAAAAACACTGGCTGCATGTGGCATTGTGAAAAACATGCCAGATTTCATAGTCATCCAGTCATGGAGCCCTGTAGACTGTGAAATGACCAAGGCCGTCTATACCTCTAAGAAAGGTTGTTTCAAGCTCTTTACAGACTTAGGTAGGTATTCCTTAACTTATTAATGGTTCACACTTTCGCAGTCCTCCTCGTGACCAAAACAAGAATAGAAATAAAATTAAAACTGAGATTTTGTAAGATAACTTAAAGGCAAGGAGTAAATTCTGTAGCAAATCTCCGATTGTGGAGCCACAAAATGCATGGAGCCCTGACCATAAAACTTTGTTCATTTAAATGGTTTCTCATCTATGCCAAATGACAGCAAAATAATCCTGGCACACACATAAAGGCGTAAGAAACTGTTAAACTGAGTAGTATCACAAACAGATTCATAATCTACAGGCTGTTTCACAAAAACTTGGTATGGATTGACTAGGTTTTATCAGGTAGAAGGCAAAAAAAAGCTTATATTCTCCATCTCTGTTGAATCCATATAGCTTGTTAGGCTTTCACAGAAAGCACTGTAATCTGAACATTCAATTCAGTACCCAGAGTTTTACTGGAGACTCACTAAGTATGACTGAAGTCTCAATGCAGCTCAAACAAAACCAAAAAGTGTATTTTATCAAGGCTGTCCATATACGTAGCATGTAGTGTATAGAGGCTCTCAGTATCACAGTCAATGAAGTACTGAAAGATTTGATTAGCAGCCTGTAGAAGTGTGCCGAGAAAATATACTGAATCTCAGTTATTTCCTCTTTCCACACAGGTCTCACCCATGTCTGAGTGACAAGATCTAGGAGTCCAGCTTTGCTCTCCAATGTTCATTTACTATGTCAAATCTTTACATCTTGTGATTCCACCATCTTGGCAAGTGTCTTCTTGATCCTCAAGGCAGTGAGCCTTGAGGCAGGATTATGAGCCCAGCACTCAGACATTAATTTCAATATTGCTCTTAAACACTGTAAAATAAAAAACAAAGGAACAGTATTGTAAAATTTGACAGACCTGAGGTGTAGAATATTGGTTCGCTGTCAAACCCAAATTATAGAACTCTTAAGTCCAAATGTGCAACTTCTAAATTTTCTGCAAAATTTCTAATAGAGAACCACTGTAAACAGATCAACTGGAAAAAAACAAAACAAAACCAAACACCCAAACCAAAACCCAACAACCACACCCCAATCCTTCTTCTTCCTCTCCTTCAGTGCCTAGTATTACAGTAGCTGGAACTAACTGAAGTGTTTCTTTAGTTTCACAAAGATGCATTACCAAAACTTATAATTACAATTCAAGAACAGTGGTACAAAAATGGTAGCAATAAAGCAGAATAATTTCCATATATATGGCAGAAAAACTGTAGAGAACTTTTTCACTGAAAATGAAGATGTGACAAAAGTTCTTTCAACAGTCAAAAAATAATATGGAAAAAATGGGAATTCCTAAAAGAAATCAAAGACTTATGGAAAAAAGGATATGGCACATCTAACTTGCTATGTGAAATAGTTACGTCTTATTTACTGTGTTCAAGCTGTGGCCCTTTAAAAACACATTTAAATTTAATATTTTGGTTACATCATGGCTTGCCCTGGAATGTAGAAAGAAAAAAGAAAAAAAGAAAAAAGAAAAAAAAGCACAAAAAAAAAAAGAAAAAAAATAGGAAATCTACAAAGAAGTCTCTCCATATTCCATGAAATATCTTATGCCACAAACCAATACGCTATATACATTAAGATTAATAAAACCAATTAAAAACTCTAAGTTTTAGCTCCAATCAAAACTCTGAAAAATATTCCACTATGTAAAAAGAAGCTCTCAGAGCAGTATTCATACACTTGGATGCTGCTTAAAGGTATCTTCCCATCAGATCACTGAAAAGATTCATAAAGAATACTGTATTTTGAGTTGATTTCAAATGTATCTTCCTCCTATTATTGCTATGAGGTTTTCAAAACATCAGAACATCTGGATGTAGTCCCTTTTTTACAATGTTTTAATATTTATTAAACTAAAATACATTTCCATATTAATTAACAAACTGAACTAATTTTTCCTTTCAGCATACTCACTTCATCACTATTCCATCTATTCGATACTACTGGGCGTAGGCGTTTGACACACACCACTTCTCTCATGTCCTCATAGGATGGATCACTTGGCACCATGTCATAATATGGCAACTGATACTCTTCAACAATACCTGGAGATAATTGTGAAAGATCAAGAATCATTAAAAAAATTAAAATAAATCTATGTATCTACTCTCAGATTTCATTATCCAGGAGCAAAAATTAACTCAATTTTGTGCAAGGCAAACCCACCACACTGTTATACTGTCATAAAAATAAAAAAATTTCACTATAAAAATCAGATATTTACCAGAAAAGCTCCAATATTAAGACTATTAAGTTTAATAGCTACAACAATTACTTGCAGTCCCTTTGACTTTGATACCCAGTGTAGAATTTGACATCTTCTAATCCACTATATGCTATAAAGAAACAGGAAAAAAAGCATAAGATGGAAGAAGAGGAAAATACAAGTAGAGATCTGTATGGTCACAAACGAAAAGTGAAAGGAAGGACGAATCACAAAAATATGTGTAAGGAGAAAACTGAATGACACATGAAATGCAAGAGAGTAAAACAAAATAATAATATATTATCAATTATATTTTAAACGTTTTAACAGCACCAGGGTGAAATACATCTGCATCCCACTATTTCTCCCAGACCAGGAACTGTGCTTTTTGAGCAAGGAAAAAAAATCCTGATATGCTTAATTGTAGCAATCAAAAAGGTTTACTTAGTTCAGTGATTCTCAAGCTGTACTCTGGACAGACTGTTACTACTGCTTTGAAAGAATGCAAGCCTACTGATATAGCAGGCTTGTTACATTATTTCCTGGAGAAGTATTGTTAAAGTGAGACAAGGGCCTGGTAGATATTACCCAGAATATTTAAAAGTTTACCTCCTGTGACGCAGCGCCGAGCCATTTCCCAAATGATCAGCCCAAAACTGTAGATGTCAGCCATGATGTACGGTTGGAAATGATTTTTATTCAGGCTTTCATCCAGGACCTCTGGAGCCATGTAACGTTTTGTTCCCACTCTAGTATTCAAGGGAACATCAACTTCGTTGGTGTCACTGTATGAAAATATTAGGAAGTTAGTGAATTGTGGACTATTAGAAGACAATGGTATGAAATCCTGTCTGATGCAATCACTACACTGCAAAGCTCCCATTTACAAATTAAATTATTTCTTTTATTTGCCTCTCAATACTATACTTACAATACCTTGTACCTTCCTGAAAAAGATTATCTAGGAAAATGACAGTGAGTACCGAAGTTGACAGTTTACCGCTTCTTTTGCAAGACATCGAAAACACTTGTGAAAAAAATGAATTAAAAGCCACTATAAAGATGAGTATATTGGGTAACAACTCAGAAAATTATTCGCAAAAGCTTATGCTTTCTTTCATGCTCTACTGTAGCAAAAGACAATTTTCTGGCTCCACTGGACTTAAAAAAAAGTGTTCAATAATACTATTATAGTATTACTTTTTCAATTAAGTTTCAACTCTTCAAATTTTCTATAAGATAATTTATAATGAAACTACATGACAGCAATTATTATGAAAGGCCAGTTTTGAATAAAAAGTGTATTAGTTACAAGTGCATTAGTCCTCCTCCTTTACTCTACAAAACTACTTTTATTTTTCACAGAAGTCTTATCATTGTTATATTAAAAACCTATTTTCATCTCAATGCTTACCAGTGTTCAAAGGAAGAGCAGCATTTTACTCTTAAAACTGAAAAAAACTAAAAGCCATGCAACCAAATGATTTCATCTTCTTTTTAAATTGGACACCTGGTGCATTAAAAAAAAAAATCATATAGAAGTTTACCCACTACAGAAGAGTTGTTCATCTACCTGTTAAACTTCACTGCAAGACCCAAGTCAGCAATGCAGCAGGTTCCATTTTTCTTTATCAAGATGTTTTTACTCTTCAGGTCCCTGTGTGCAATAGCAGGCTTGCCTTGTGTCCCATAAATTTCTGTGTGTAGATGGCACAGGCCACACGCAGCAGAATATGCCAGTTTGAGGAGAGCCCTGTTGTCTAGCGTAGTGCATTTCAGAAAATCATACAATGATCCATTTTCATGATAATCTGTAATCAAGTAAAGCTGTGTCCAGGAGCCAGTGCCTTTAATATCTGCAGCTATGAAACCTATGAAATATATAAATGAAGTTACAATCTATTTGTATATAAATTTTTTATGTAACAGATTTAGTAAGAATTCCTAAAGCTATATTGTCTTGGACTGTATCAAAAGATACCTGTTGTTCCCCTTAGGAAAACGAATAATGTAAAGCTCAGATTTCAACTGTACATGAGGTTACCATTCCAGTCTTCCAGCAAAGAGATTGCAGACACGCTTCCAAGAGCAGCAAGATTGTACCATTTTAATAACATTTTATTAGCATACATTAAGGGACACCCATCTGGTTATTCCATAGAAGCTGCCATATGCCCCTCGAGCCACCCACTAAGAACTCCTCCTCCTTCACCCTCACACAAACCCTCCAGTAGCCAAACAATGTCCTGCTTCCTTACCAAGGATGTTTTCATGACGCATTAAAACAGTTTGGTAAATCTCTGTTTCTCGGAACCAACTGGCTTCTTCTGTGGTGAAAAAGACTTTCACTGCAACTTTTTCACCCCTCCATTTGCCCATCCACACTTCACCATATCGTCCTTTTCCAACTTGCCTCACCATCTGAATTTGTTTGGCAATAGTGCGCTGAACCTAGGGAAGAAAAAAAAAAAAAAGAAAAAAGGAGAGGAAGGTGGAGGAGGGAAACCCAGTGATCAACCAGAAGTACCTGGACAAGCTGCTTCTCAAGCTTGGATTGCTTTGAATTTTGATCCCATCGTAAAATTTGTTGTATACTATTTTGCACTATTCCCAGTTCAAATTCATTATTGCTGCCTCCAAGGAAGAATTGTATAGCAAACCTCAAAAGACTAAATCAGCTCAACTTCTTATTTAATTCAGATGCATTCTCTTGCATTTTATTTGTTTCTATTTTATAACTACAGTCATCTGTCTCACTGGCTAATTTTAATGCAAGTATTATATGGGATGGCGAGTGAAAAATTACAAACAACTACCAGCTAATAAAAAGCATATCTATTTTATTGGACAGTGGACACTAAGAAAAAAAATCTTTGAGTTTCCTCAATTTGATACTTGCATTAGCCATTCATTGCATTGTTATTTTAGTGTCTGTAGGCGCCAATTTTTCTTTACATTTTGCAGATGCCAACAGATTTCCTAACATACAATGTAATTCTGCACTTCATTTTAGGTAATTATGTGAAGATGGGCTTGTGTACATGTTTAGTTTGTACTGTATCTTTCACAGTAATTGCATATAAAATAATTAACATACTGTATGGATAATCCACTTTGTTCTTGGCGTTAGGTACAAGCCAAACTTTGTATTTGATGGAGAGAAGTTCAGTGAAGAAAAATCTTATTTTATTATTACCAGCAATGGTAGCCCTGATCCACTCCCAGAACTCTGTGACTGGTCAATAAGGTCTTTTAATGACTCCCCAGCTGGAATAAATGCTTCATCTTGTTCCAGGTCACGATTATAACAGTGCCTCTTTGCCATCGACTTACAGTAATGTCTGCAAAAGTAACAGGAGAAGTTAAGCTGAACTCCAAAACACTCTCCAAAATATGTAGTAAATTGAGACAATTAAATGTACAAGTTTTCTTAAAAGAAAAAAATAATCAGATTTCACTGTACCATTTTTTTCAGAAATGTAACCTAGTTTTTTAATATTAAGAAGTTGTTGTAATGCATGCAGAGGCACGCCAGTTTATTACGAGTCAGGTAGAAACCAAACATTTTTAATACTCAGCTCACAGACAGTGCTACTAGCATAACACTATTGGTTTGGGCTTGAACAGACTGAACCTTGAACCATGGCAGATGAGGCCGAGATATGGACATTTCTTCTGAAACTGCTAGAACAATAATGACCTCCAGCACAGGGCTGGAGCTGACAGAAGCAGGCATGGTGTCTTAAACTGCACCTGCATGAATTGCTGTCTTTCAGCTCGTCAATTATTTAGTTTTGAAACACAGCAGAAAAAGGAAAAGTTGTAAAACGCATCCTTGTCACTTTAGGCTTGCAAAAGCACTTTACAAAGGTAAATCTCAGAAGTAGATGGAATTTAACTATGAAAAGTGACTGAAGATCCAAACCCATAAAAAGCATTAAGATATTCCTGTTTACTGGATGCTATAGCATCAAAGTTATATGTAGTTTGGAAAACTGTAAACACTTTGTAGCCAGAGGAAAGCATCAAATTCACTTAAATTCTACGCTGTGAACATTTCATTTTACCTAGCAATACAAATTGCTATGCACAGAAATGTGAAATTAAATTACAACGGTTTAACTTCCATCTATTTTTGTCAGAAATACATATGATTTACTGAGTACATTTACAAAATAAAACTTTTCTGTTTACACTCATTTGGGAAATTAAAAACTTTGCCAATAAAGAAAGTGCTTTCCTTACTTGTAACAAAAGCAGCTAAATAAGATGATCATGACAATTATGCAGACTGCCATAGAAATCAACACTGCCATCCAACGAATGCTGCCATCAAAAAGTCCATCTAGTTTAAAAAAAACACAAAAGGAAAGTTTCCAAAGTCTATTAATTAAAAATCCATTGTAAACAGTTTATTTCGGTATGACATTTTCATACCCTGTGCATATGAATATGCACAAACTAAAACACAGCAGGCAGGTTTTGTCTGAACCTCAGGAAATACTTCTTTACTGTGAGGGTGACCAAGCGCTGGCACAGGCTGCCCAAGGAGGTTGTGGAGTCACCTTCCTTGGATATACTCAAAAGCCATCTGGACATGTGTAACTGGCTCTAGGTGGTCCTGCTTGACCAGGGGGGTTGGAAGAGAGGATCTCCAGAGATTCTGTGACAGTGTGTGGAGCCTCTTGCAAAACGTCAGAAAGGAGCAAGACAGTTGATGCATATAACATATCAGTTCACAAGAAATTACACAAAATGTGTAGTGTTTTAGTATCAAAGTAAGTATTTACACCAGAAAAGCAGCAGTAATTTAATTTGGATGACAACAAAACAAAGGATTTAGCTTGAGATTTTGGAGTTAGAAATATTTCTAGAAATAGAAATGAAGGATTTACAGCAGTACAAGTCTGAGAAGGTATTAACACTTAAACCAGTGCAACTTGTCTAGCAATGAATGAGTAAGTACATGAAAATATAAGCTATTTTCACTAGGAACAACAGAAAGAAGAGAATGAATTTACAGTAGATAAGTTAACAATGTCAGGATACCTCTTTTTAAGATAGATTCACCATGGCAGAAGTACAGCAGAGATTAAGAAAACCATTTTAAAAAGAAAAGAGAACAGGCTGCGGAAACAGAATAACAACAGATCAAAAGATCACATGCAGATCAAGATACGAGCAAACTAAGGAAGAGAAATAAAAATACCGTGAGTGACTGATGGAGAAAAAGATTAACTCGGAAGTGGCAAAAAAAGGAAAACTGAAAATAGAGTATGAATTGTAGTATGGAGCTTCATATCAAAATTACTTAGTAAGGAAAAAAACAGATCTGTGCAATACTTTAATTACATTTTCTCCTTACTTCGATCTGTTGATCAGGAAGAACAGAATCTACATAGCATTTATTAGCAGCAGAGTGAACATCTAGGAGCTGTTTACCTGTACTATCAAGTGGTGGTAACGTTGGCTGTAAATCCTGATTGCAGAAATCAGTCCGACAGCACTCAATTGTTCGACGTAATTGTGCTTTAGGTGAGTCCTGTTGAAGGGGAATTGAATTAACATTCAGATTTTGAAGTGATCAGCTAGGACAGGCATAGGTGATGCTACTAATAAAACCAACATAGACAAAAGTTTAAGTTATTTTATTTTAAAGTTCAACCTCATCTTTTAATATATGAGACAACTTCACAGTGGCAGACGAGCATCATCTAATCTCTTTGGGTGCATACATTCTACGTTCACATTTTTTTATTCCTCATGGAATGTTTTTACTTGGTGCACAGAAATAGATGGTTCCTACTTAAGTTGCTATTTCATACATCGTAAAATTTTTAAGCTTAGTCAAAAGCAGTTAATTGTATGTTAAATTAAATACTGCTCTTAAGACAAAAACCCCCAATCCCTTTAGAAGTTTTTCTCTTGCACTCATCATAGCAGCACTGTTTGCTTCAAAAACATCTTCAGAACACCATATAAAAGGGGGAGAAGCCTGAAAATTCATCTGGAGGCAAGACACTAATACAAATATAAGAACAATGTCAGGTCATCCTGCTGCCTCAGGTCTGATTTGCAGTAACCCTAAACACTCACAGCTGTAACTGAAATCAACAATGCTTTCAAAAAGCAGTGCTACTGCAAGCTACATTATACAGAAACTCTATTCCTCGAGATTTAAAATTGAGTATCCAAAACAGTGATGGGGGGCAGGGGGGCAAGGCAGCTGATGATTAGCTCTGAAAGCTTTGTTTAATGTAAGCAGTGTGACAAAAGAAAAAGCGAAATCCAGTCTTCCAAGGCAGTATTAATTTGCCCAGCTAATGCTAGATCCCTGTCTTCTAAACAAATCCTTGCTTTAACAACTGTGTTTTCAGTTCCAACTTTTGCTATAGATAAAAGTAGTCCTAAAGGCAGCAGTCTGCTTAATTATACCCCTTTAAATCAAAAGCAAGCTATATCCATGCAATTAATGATACATAATTCTTCTAGAAAGACAAAAAAAAAGCTGTATGTCTGACAGGAAAACATATACATTTGATAAACTGTGTGTACATGTCCATGAAACTTTAAGGGAGCTCTTGTGCGATCTGTGAAGACAAGTCCTTACGATTAGGCTCTTGTATCAAATGAACTGAAGTAGAAGAAACCAAGACGTTCCAAGTTAAACCAACCAAGAAATGCTGCATTAAAACATAAACTACTCAGACCAATTAGGTTGACTATAAAGTTGTCTCTTCAACTAAGGAAACAGCTAACAGAAGTAAAAGGTTTATGTCCTCTGTTTATTTTGTCAGTGGTTTATAGATCCTTGCAGAGAACTCTGACACTCTAGGATTATATTCCAATCTTTGCTCAAACACCATGAAGTATCCTTTCTGTCACTATTCACCCATGACTGTTCAGTTCCATTCTGCTCAGTGGTAAATGGCAACATGCAAAATTCTATGATTGCATTGTAAAGTAGAGATTTAAACTGCTTACGCTGTCTCCCTACATTATCTCCATGAAGATCTTAAATTTTAATGATATCTCATTTTTTTACCTTGCACTGGAAGTCTGAACCTTCATACTTCATGCAGCCAGAAGCAAGCGTAGGTTCTCCATGTTCATCTTCCTCAATGATAGCAAAGCAATGCCCGTTAGTTCTGGAATAAACATTTCAGTTGTGCTTTAGCAACATTTTTGTTGTTTAATATGCAGCACTTGTTGACCATGAACTCATTAAGAATGCTAGAACGGCAATACCTAGAAAAATTCTTCTTTAACACAGTGGTTACCATACAGTTTGAGAACAAAACACCCCCATAGTATTTTCAAGTAAAACACTGTAGAGATGTTTTCTCCCGAATATTCTAGTCTTCTACTTCCTCACCCCACTTCAAGATTGCTCATATCCAAACACACACACGTGGTTGTTCAGAAACAACTGAGGGGGTAGAAGAGCAGAGATCTGCCTAAAAAGGCTTACTGACTACAATTTTATAGGTTAAAACAAAACTAAAATTCACTTGTGTCTGTTCTTGAAACTGCCATGATAAACTCTCGAAGAGAAGTCCCAGTATGTGTAAGGTGGCTATTTCAAGGTCAGAAGCTCAGCTACACTTTTCCCACATAAGCTCTGTCAAATATTCGGCCTTTAGGACAAAGCAAACAAACCCTCAAAACCCACTTTCTGAAGGTAAGAGTAACAAATAGCTTGCTTAAAAAAAAAAAGGCACTTCAATTCCCTATTATCTCTTTATACAAATGCTTTGACTTCTATACTACATGAAAATGTCAACAATATTTGTAAGGAATCCCAAACCAAATCACAATGGTAGGTCTGTGCTTTCAAAATTAAGATTTTAAGTAAATCAAAATTCATTCATTCCCTCAACATAGATACTAAGGAAAGCAAATCCAGAAATATTATTGTTTGCAAAAATTTTTTTATTTAAACGAATGTAAAGAAATGCAGTTTTGGGAAGCATAATGCCATAAACTACCCTGCACAGGAACACTGCGTAAGTGTTATTAACTCTCTAACAGCTTTATTATCACAATAATGATCTATATAGCCATTCGTTCAGAGGCAAAAAACTGCTAAGGTCCATACTGATGACATACACTAGAGGGCAATAAAAAGCAAAAAAATAAATACCAAAGGAATTGAAAGACACAATACTGGATCGTAACTGAATATTTTCTAGGTGAACAACCATGTGTGTAAAATACTACCCATATTTACATTTAAAAAGATAGTAGTGTTTATTCCACCCCCTTGGGTTCCACAAAAACTGTTTCATCTGCCAAGTGACAGCTTTAGAGAAGCTTAATATTATGTGTTAAAGACTCAAATTACAGTAGCAAGTAATACGTTCTTTAGCATGCATCTTTATATTAATTCTGAAGGGAGAAAACAGAAGGGCCTTAAACGTGAAACTGCAAATGAAGAGAAAAAGGAAAAACAAGGACATTTCACAACATGAAATAAACATCTTAAGCAAGCAAATGATAAGGGCATGAGTCTGTAGGATTCTTACGCCTAAGTTAAAACTACCCTCCTGTCCCTGTATGTTCAGAGGCTTTTCTTTTTTTCCCTGCCTTTCCCTCATACTCTGCAACTAACGAACATGTAACAAGACTTCTCAGTAAATGGCTATGTTGCTAACAGGACCTTTTGACTACTAGGTGAAAAAATACTGGACTATGCAAGCAGGTAGTCATATCAGAGCGTTCATATTTGGGTCATTTAATACTCATCCAGTTATAAAATACTGCAGTATACTTATAACCTAAGTCCTTCAAATCAGTCTCTGGGGGCAAAATGACTGATTGCAAATGGGTTTAAGGTATGGCGAAAGCAGTATTGGTTACTTACAGATGACCGTGACCATGGATTTTAGTGCTCAGCTCTCCACAGAACCAGTGACTTTTTAAGCAATTATGGCCAAATCACCTGACAGAACCTCAGTCAGCACTCTAGGGATAGTTTGCTCTCTCATGAGCAAAAATGAGCCTCTTCTTTACTCAATACTTACATGCATGTGTTATTAATGGCATCATCTGGACAATGTCCTGAGCAGTAGCACTTAAGGAAAGGTAAGGTGTCCTCTGGAGCAAGTGTTACTCCATTTCCTTGTTTCTTTTGGTCAGGATTTGTCTTCATTCCTGTGCCATGAAGCATGCTGTCTAGATTTTGACCTGGACATTTAAGAAAAAGAAAACAAAGAAAATATTTTTGCATCTCTCTGATAACTGTTCAAGAGCTTTCAGGCAAAACATGACAATAGAATAATTATATTCACAAATAATTGAATTATACAAGACATAACAACCTCCTGTCCCAAGATTATGGCAGAAATTTGAGTTAATTTTATTCTAGAAATACCTAGCTCAAATATTTTGTATCTTAACAACAGATCTGCCAACCATAACCAATATAAACAGAAAGAAGATATTTTCCCTTTTTGAGGTGGGGCAGAAAAGTAGTGATGTAACTGGTAAGAATTTTCTGAAGAAAGCCTTTCTCATTCATGTGTTTAGAAAACCAAAATGCTGACCGCTTGATAATCACAACAGTATAGTTTTATGCATGACTGAACATACTTAATACGCAATTTTCTAATTTTCTGAACTGAAGTAATTTTTTATGGATTCACAGTCTCATAGAAGAGCACTAATAACTCCAAAATCTCTTGGGTTTTTTGATCTCTGTACACATTAGTACTTCAAAACAGAGCTGAAGTAAATCTTGTTTGCAAATTAAATTTCAGTAAATGACATGAACATCCACACAAATGAGCTCTCAGAGAATAAAAACAGGGGTAAATTACATTCCAAGTAGCCCTCAATTTCTCAACAGTAGGAAAGTTGAATATCATTTGTTCTAGGTTCATATTATTAAAGTGCTTTGGTGAATGTAGGCATTCAGAAGAAAAATTCCACCTGTTTTCTTCTTAGCTATGAACATCCAGAAAAAAAAATTTAGGAACACTACCTGCCTCATTTGGCATATGCTTTGTGACCACTATATGAGATTATCACACATAATTTTACCAACAGAAAATCTCTTTCTGTCTATCACATAACAGTATTCTTGGCTCTAAGTCCTCAAGGTGTGAACCAAATAAAACTAGAAGACTTGTGAAAAGACTATCATCTGCACTGACACAATCTACAGCAAGTCTCTGGGGGAGGCTCAGTGTGCAAGACAAGAGAACAGCCAGTTAGGACCAATAGAAATTTTCACAAATTCAGTCATAATTAAAAAAAATTGAGGTACCTCAGTAACTCTCAAAGAGATTTTAGTCACAGTAAAAATTTTAATTTATGTAAAAATAAAAAAAAGTATTCTGACCAGGAAACTCAGTCTTTTTTAACAGATTCCTGTGGCTTCCTGTCAAACCCACTGAACACTACTAACTGTAGGCTAATGAGAACGTTACTCTCATGTTGTACCTTGCTTGAAAGATGTGCAGAAAAACTTAATTAAAACCCAGATACCACCCTCTGTATTACTCTATTGTAACATGCACTATATCATTCAGCCAAATGTGCGATTAGGTATTTGTGAACTTTGATCTCATTGTTCTAAAAAAAGCAGACTTGCAGATTTCCCTATCTAATTAATACAGCACGCCCAGTGCATTGTCCCGATTCAGCAATGTCCCTGAAAGTAATGAAACTGTGCCTTTTTCAGATACAATTAAGAATATATCCTAAGAAAGGAGAGCGCCATTTACCTAAACCCTGAAATCACTTAGCCATGTTTTATTTGAAATGTAGTTTTCAAACAGTACTTCAGTAATGCCCAAGTTAAATATTCCCGATATGTACAGACTGTTAGCAAGAAGGAAGGTCCAGTGCTAGAGCAACATGGTTATGCAACAGGCATTTCCCATTTAACCAAAAGGAATTTTGCATGTATGAAATAGCAGCTCCTCCATCTGTCCTCTCTCTCTTTCTACAGCATAATCAGAAAGCTCATTTTAATACTGTGCTACAGATGTTACACATCATTCTGTATTCACATTTAAGAGATCCTTACCTGCTGAGAGAACAGGTAATTCTACTTAATATTTAAAGGAAAATCTACTGCATATGTACAAATATTGCCTTTCCTTCTAATTTTGTTGAACTACTAAGGTATCTTTCCTAATTAACGTTACAAAAACCTCTTTATCTTCAGGGACATTCTACACTTTAGAAGACTGAATACTTTATGATCTATGTCTCACAGTCACTCATCATTTTCCTACTCTAAGCACTGAACGCAGCATTTTTTTCAATTTGTTATGTGAGAAATCAAGGAACCCCTAAAGCATAGCTTCTCCTAGCTCAGAAGAGAAAGAATAAAATTATGATGCAGGTCTGGGAACTTTTAAAACAGTATTATTCTTTGTAAACTAACACTGAAGCATAACCACAGATATACCAACCTTTTATACTAAAACTGAGATGAAATACTTTTTTCCTCTTAGTTTACGATGATGGATTGTATAACAAGATTTATGAAGAACAACAATAAAATCCAAAATAGATAACTGTATTTTCAAAGAACCAGCATCTTTGTCTTCTGTACAGTTTATATAGGCAGATTTTTATTCAAAGTAAAACCAGACTACAATTTCATTATCCCTCTAATGTGAAAGACAAACAGTAAGCCATGGTAGTCTGTTTTCATCTTGCGGGTAATATCTGAATTGCACAAAGAAGGGGGCGGGCGCAGAAAAATCACTTCACTCTTGCATTATTACTTTCTAAGACTGTAAGAGAACTCTTATTAAACAGGAGTTTAATTGACTTCCCAAGGAAGGAAGAAAAAGGAAAATACTGAGACTGTTTGGGATCACTTCAGAAGCAAGTTTTTAATAGCTCCTGTCGAGATGTTACCCCTGACTGCAGTACTACAATTCATCCTCAGCATTTCAAGAAAGATTAGTGTCTACCTTAAAGATGCTAGGTATGGGGAAGGGAGATACATGTGGAAAATGACTTGGCTTCCGTTCCTCTGAGATGCTAAGAGGGCAGGTCAAGATCTGAATGGGTTCACAGGGTATTTCATTGCTGTTTTTCCTGGCTAAACGAACAGGAGTGAATGAAGGATATGCCTAAATGACATCTTGCTTCAGAAGCCACCTGACCCTCTTGCACTCTCGTTATCTCCCACCCTCAGAGCTCCACCTCTCCAACATTCACACTGCTTTATCTTCCTTTTGGGAGCAGGACAGAGAAGGGAAGGATCACATTTTAGGGATCTTGTCACACTACTTGATGATGTAACCAGTGGCTTCTTTTCCATGACACATGCAGTTGTCAGCTCTGTGGTGCAGCTAAGAAACACACATACATAAATCTTCCATAACCTTCGAAGGTGTAAGTGCTACACATTAATGCACACAGCTTCAAAAGAAAAAAGTTTGCACTGAAATACGGTGCACAGACATTTAAGGCACAGCAAAGCTTCTTTCTCTGTTACTTCCTACCCTGTAAACTGCACAGGGCTGGTGGGGCAAAATAATACACATTAGCAGCAAATGATCCTGGACCAGTTTCAGCCTGTTTATCCAGCCTTGAGAATGACAGTATCATATACATTTCAAAAAACTTACAACATTGAATGAAATATCAGAGTGGTGAGCTGGAACATTCTCCTCACATAATCACAGTGTGAGACAATAAAGAGAAATAAGCTGACGGGACTTCAAGCTCCCAGTTCACCATTTGCTCTGCCCTATCACAACATTGTCTCATACGTATTGCATTAATTTTGTATTTCTAGAAGTGTGAACAACTGCTACAGATAAGACATTTAAATGTCTTTCTGTTTAAAATGAGACTTCTGTTATTAAAAAAAAAAGGCTGCCAATTTATCATACCCAGCTCTTGACTGAACATATAAATTATTCAAATAACTACTTCTTCCAATCATAAAAAAATCAGTTAGACTATAAAATGCATTTTAAAGAAGCACAGTATATTAAAAATCCCACTAGGTTAGAAACATAAGCCTACTTGAAAGCATGGCTTCAAATACTAATATTAATATAGATAATCTTCAAAAGGTACTGTGTGTGACAGTGAAATGTTATTAGCCACTAAAAGCCGAGCTAACTTGGCTGCAACTCAGTGCCAGGATACATAACTTCACTAAGTCTTCTGATCTAAGAAAAGATTTGTGTAACCCATAAAAAACCAGCTCTATTAAGAAATGGAGAGACAGAGAGCAGTAAGTGAAAGAAAAATACAAAAGCCAAATTATGCCTATAGTTTCTTACTTAAATGTATCCCCTCTACCTCCACAAATAAAGTTGCAATGCTACAACTAGTAGCCTACAGCATTCAAGTTGTGCAATAGCTTTCTGAATTCATAATATAGATGTTCCACACAAAAAACATTGTTATTCCAGGGTACCTTATCCTTAAATAAGGATTTATCCTAGCAGAACTACAGCACTCTCAGCATTTCTTTGTAGCTACTCTGATCCAAGCTTGTAAACCCCAATATTTCAATATTTAAATAAAAAGCATTGTTGTCAGAAGAAAACCTTTACCTGCCTTCTTGCTGGTGCTAAAGCTGCTCGCTGAGGCTGGCTGATGCTCAGGGCTTGCCTACACTGGGCTCTTTCCATAAAATATGAAAGTTGTACCAAAGCTCTTCATAGAATCATTTAAGTTAGAAAAGACCTTTAAGATCATCACGTCCAACTGTTAACCTATCACTGCCAAGTCTGCCACTAAACCATGTCCCTAAGCACCACATCTACACATCTTTTAAATGCCTCCAGGGGTGGTGACTCAACCACTTCCCTGGGCAGCCTGTTCCAATGCTTGACAACCCTTTTGGTGAAGAAATTTTTCCTAACATCCAATCTAAACCTCCCCTGGCGCAACTTGAGGCTGTTTCCTCTTGTCCTATCACTTGTTGCTTGGGAGAAGAGACCAACACCCACCTCACCACAACCCCCTTTCAGGTAGTTGTAGAGAGCGATAAGGTCTCCCCTCAGCCTCCTCTTCTCCAGACTGAACAACCCCAGTTCCCTCAGCCGCTCCTCATAAGACTTGTGCTCCAGACCCCTCACCAGCTTCGTTGCCCTTCTCTGGACACACTCCAGCACCTCCGTACCTTTCTTGTAGTGAGGGGCCCAAAACTGAACACAGGATTCAAGGTGCATCCTCACCAGTGCCGAGTACAGGGGCACAATCACTTCCCTAGTCCTGCTGGCCACACTATTTCTGATACATGCCAGGATGCTGTTGGCCTTCTTGGCCACCTGGGCACACTGCCGGCTCATATTCACTCTCCTCCAAGCCTCTAGTGTTGCATGGGGCTGTTGTGACTGAAGTGCAGGACCCAGCTCTCAGCCTTGTTGAACCTTATACAGTTGGTCTCAGCCCATCGATCCAGCCTGTCGAGATCCCTCTGTAGAGCCTTCCTGCCCTCCAGCAGATCAACACTCCCACCCAACTTGGTGTCGTCTGCATATGTACTGAGGGTGCACTCGATCCCCTCGTCCAGATCATTGATAAAGATATTAAACAGAACTGGCCCTGATGCTGAGCCCGAGGGAACACCACCTGTGACTGGCTGCCAACTGGATTTAACTCCATTCACCACAACTCTTTGGGCCTGACCATCCAGCCAGTTTTTTACCCAGCGAAGAGTACACCTGTCAAAGCCATGGGCAGCCAGTTTCTCCAGGAGAATGTTCTGGGAAATTGTGTCAAAGGCTTTAGTAAAGTTCTGGTAAACAACATCCACAGCCTTTCCCTCATCCACTAAGTGGGTCACCTGGTCATAGAAGGAGATCAGGTTGGTTAAACAGGACCTGCCTTTCATGAACCTGTGCTGGCTGGGCCTGATGACCTGGTTGTCCTGTATGCGCTGCGTGATGGCACTCAAGGTGATCCTCGCCATAACCTTCCCTGGCACCGAGGCCAGACTGACAGGCCTCTAGCTCCCCAGATTCTCCTTCTGGCCCTTTTGTAGGTGTGTGTCGTATTTGCTAACTTCCAGCTGAAGTTCTTGTTCTTGCTTTAGGATGCAGATAATGCAAAATCATCCACTCCAATAAGGACATTTCACCTTTCTGCCTATCACACACTTCCATAATGATTTAACATGTATTGCTACGTGAATTCAACCTGGGTTCAACTGACACAGCTTGAGTAAAATACTAGTACTTTTTCTTAGAACACAAAATAAAAATCAGAAAAAAATTTTATGAGTGCAAATAAAATATCTTACATTCTTCTATGAGCTCTGTGTCTGACATTTTAACCATAATTCTCCCTATAGTGCCTCTTTTTTTTTTTTTGTATCAAGCCTGTGATCTCTGAAGTAGCTCCATCTAGCAGAACTGGTTCCTAAAAATCACAGCGTGTTCCCAGACTACTTGTTTAAAATCTCTTCTACCACCCTCTAGCTTTCCCAGGAGCTACACCAGTGCTCACCACAGACAGGCAGCCCCTGCCCTACCTTCCCAACCAGCAATCCCCAGCCTCTGCTCTTGCTTCCCTTTCCCAAAAAAGTCACTTCTGAAGACTACTCTCTGTTCTTGCGTATTCAATACAAAAGCCACAGACAAGAAAATTTTACATGTATTTTACTTTTTTTTTAAAAAGTACACTGCATTCTAAATAAATTAAATGGACTTTTAAAGAATAAAGTTACTTAAACCCAAATGTAAAATTATAATAAATATATAACCTTTTTATAATCCATTAAAATAACTTTAATCATACAAATATTTAACAATACATGTTTGCTGCCCATGTTTTAAAGACAAATGCAGCCATTAATCAGGGAAATCACTGGTGAACAGAACTACACTATCCTTAAGCAACAGATTAGCTTCTGAAAACTCTACGTTCCTTTTGCAGATTTTAGAATATTTTCTTTATTTCAGATTAGCTTATATGTTTAAATTCGGTAACTATTCCACATGAAATTCAGAAAGTGCATAGAAGTAAAAAAAAGTAATACCCTTTTCTATATGACATCTTTGAATAAAAGTAAGTATTACACTGAAATAAAATCTCAACAGATTTTTTTCAGTTCACTAACAGACAATGTAAACTTTAATGAATCCATTTTAATATTTAATATTAACACTAATTATTTTTAAATTTAACTTTTAATAAACCTTTCTTCATACATATTGAATGCTATTAATAAATTTTAAGTGAATTAATTCAGAATGATTAAAATACTGGTCTGCAAGTGTCTCTGAAGAACACAAAGGTGTAATGAACCACATATCTAACATTACATCATATACTAAACTGACAGAAATGAAGTACAACATTTAGAAGAATGTGTTTAAGTTTACATTAAGTTCTTTAACTACTCTATTACATATATTGATTAGTTATGCTCATCAATGCATTATAAAAAACAAAGTACTCTACTTGGAAGTAAAATTGGCTCTCTGAACTAAAAACCTGTGCTAGTGTGAAGACAAAAGCATATTTACCACAGTCCTCAAATGCAACCGAAGCTGACAAACTCTCGCCTTAGATGAGCAAAAGTAGGTGGATGAAGATGCAGAGCAAGTCACAGGTCTAAAGAAATTGCAAAGGCCTTCCACAGTGAGAAAGGAAATTAAAAAATGTTTTTCTTGAAAAGGTTGCTATTAAAATCTAGGCATCTACTACCCAGGCTTATTTTTGATCATTTCTCCACGTAAGTGAAAAAGTTCCATAAGCTATAAATATGACACAATCCAAAGGGTAACCACTGTGTCCCCCTGCTCTGTAGTACTGACCTGAGAAACAGCAGCTACCCACCGATAATTTCATGGAATTGCCTGTTTTCTGCTGTTGTTGTAAGAATATTTTCATATTAAACAACACATGCTGCCACTTGCTTTTTAAAGTTACCTTTTAAGGAATATGGTGTGCACATATACATGCAGGTATACAGACCCATTTGCTATTATCATTCTCCCAGGTCCTGATTAGCCCCAAGATTCCTACCATTTGTAAGAAGCCTCCAAAGCAAGTGAGGGAGCAAACCGGGTGCCAGTCACTGAAAGCACACACACTGGGTGTTTCTACTTCCTCTGCTTTTCCCTTCTCTTCCTACAAATCACATAAATTCTCTTCAGATCCCCACATGTCTTCTTCACCTCCACTGGTTCGTTTATGATCCATTTTTGTAACATCCTGCATGTATTTTCCGTGTTGGAACTACTCTTTTTACTTTCAATTTCCGCTTTTTAGACTTTTCACTTTAGATTTCCTCTTTCCTATAAAAATTTCAAATACCTGATGACTATCAACTTTATTGTGTGTGCCCCTCCAACTCCTCCATGAATCTAGGGACAAGTAGAGAGACTTGACTGTTTTTCTACTCACCACCTGTAGAAACCAAACTTATTTCATATGTTTGAATATAAGCCCTTAGGCAACTTGCATCAAAGAACCAACAACATTTCAGCAAGCTCAACTTTCTCATGGCTTTCAGAACTCTGTCAGTATTGATTCGGAAGTCAGAAATATTCCTCAGACAAGGCAATTTCTTCTTCAGAAGCTTAAAAAATATCAACAGGGTCTTTAAACTTCATTTAGAAGTTATTCTAAAGGCATTATTAATAAATGCTATCATGGAAGGAGTTAATGCAATTTGATTTTAAGTCACTAAGACCAGCATATTTGTATTATTTCTTCTATTTATATCTAAAGAGAAAAAAAATAGTTCCTTTAGTTGCTATTGCCTTTAAGTAAAATGCTGAATATTGACTAACGCAAAGGGGTAACCCCATGATTTCAGTAAAAAGTATAAACCATATCACTTCCATATCTTCTTCAAGAAGCGGCGAAACTGCAAATTGCTATCTCTGAGAGTATTTTAGAGTGGAGAGACCTCTAAAAGTCATCTGGTACCCCCACCCATCCAAGGCAGGACCAACTTCTAAGTTAGACCAGGTTGTTCAAAGTCATTCTGGTCAAGTTTTGACTCTCTCTAAGAATGGATATTGCACAGCCTCTCCAGGCAGCCTGTTCCAATGCCTAACGACATTCACAGTGAAAAATTCTTTCCTAATTTCTCACCAAACTTTCCTTTATTGTGATTTGTGCCTGTTACCAATCTCATCACCGTAGCGCTACCTGGAAATATTTGTAAATCTGTACTACAAATTTCAACTACACTGAAACTAGGCTATTTCTGTTGAAATAGATTGAGCTGTTTCTTGCCCATTAAAAATCATATGTCCACAACAGGAAGAGGGACTGGTCTTGAGAACTTCTCTCTCTCAACTTAACTAATGTAATGAAGATGCAAGAATCCTGGATTTATGTTAATTTTGTTGCTTCCAACCTTGAAGTCTTTGCTGCAATGGCAAAGCTTCAAACCAAGACCCATGCTCTTCCCCACTCCTGAAATACACGTGTGCATGCTTACACATACACACACAGCATGAATTAAGCCAAACATCAGCACTTAAAGCACATACCCAGAAGTTAGGAGACACTATTCTGAGCCCCTGCAAGCCTAAAAAGATGAAAGCACTCAAATCACTTGGCATTTATACAGGAACCCTTGTCCAGTTTTGGAAGAAAAGCGTTTACAATTCTGTAGGCTGTACTAAACGATATAAAAGACTTCACTGTACTTGAGGTAGCCTCCTGGACTGAACCCCACAGGAAACTCAAAAGGAAGAATGACAGTTTTTAATATCTTTAACAAACTGCAATTCTTCACAGATCCAGAGAGAGGACTTCTGTTTCAGAAAAGCTTCACTGTGAATGTGTGTGTGAGATGGTACTTGAAAGAGCTTAAAGATGATCCTCCTTGCACTGAGGCACTATTCATTTAATTCCAGTCCTAGTGTAGTTGACAGCTCATCCACAGTCAATTCCAGATAAATATCTTCAGTGTCATTTATATTTACTGCTTAATAAATGTTTGGTTTATGTTTAAGGGTACAGTCTTGTGCTCTAAGTGCTTCCCCCTACCCAGGTTAGAAGCTGCAGCAGTTCCCAAATACACCTTGGCACATGGTTACAAGGGGATTAATACCAGCACATGGGAAGAAGCAGGATAAAGTGGCTTGCAAGGGGCAGGCCCATTACACATTTAATGCAAGTATGCTCTTAAAATCAGTTGTAAAGCTACGTATCAAGCATAGTCCCAATAGAGACAGCTCTGCTAAATCCTCTAATCTAATATTGCAGGTACACATTAGAAACAGAACATAAAGACTGTCATTTGGGTACTTACCAGGCTTCCTCCTCTCCCCATTTTAATGGGTTCATTGAATTGTTATTCTTGAAAGTAAACAGCTCAAAGCAATCAACACTAAGCAGTAATTGATGTAAGTATGAAAAGAGAACACAAAACCTTTTATAGTCAAGTATTAAAACGGCAGTATCAAATTAGTCTTTACTTCCCTCAAAAACATGTGGAAAGGTCTGTGTATGCAACTCAAAACATGTGAGGTAGACAGCTGGGAGAACAAGAAATATTACACAGAGACCAACTACAGATGTACAAGCTTGATGGACATACAGAGCATTACTGTTCATGTCCCAAACATGAGAATGTGATACCACTAACAGCTCAGATACCATTCTGCTATTCTGACACTTCTCTAAACTACAAGCAACTACAGAACCAGATCTGCCAGGTACAGTTGCTAATAGAGAGTAAGGAAATAATAATAAAATAGATTTTCCCACAAACTAGTTGTAATCTTTATACTTAAGATTCAATTCCCGATAGAGCATGAGACAGTCACACTCATCACTTCCCAATACTTTTTAATTCAACCCGATTTGACAGAGGAGTCAAAGTCCTAATGATAACTGGATTTCCAGAAGTTTTTGGTAACGGGTGGCTGGAAAGACAACAGACGTACAAATGAGTATTTTCACTAACTGAAAACCTGGCTATTGTGAACATCACATAGCCTCACCTCGGCCCATCAAGGAGGTGTAACAAGTTTATTTAGACTAGTTATGCCACTCTACGTCTTGGCTGCTGGGAGCATCAGAAAGCATGGGGAATTGCATACTGCAATTTCTTCAGTGGGTCAAATGTAAAGGGACCAAAGACACACACATATAGGAAACTGAAATTCAGAAACTTAAACCCTCAATTCTGCTGCTCGTATAAATTGCTCCACAGTGTACTATGCATTTCTGGTGTTGTCTCTATTTAAGCATTTGCTAAAATATAGTGCTATAATCTGTACTACAACAACACATGATCACTATTATGTCCTTTTTAGGGAAATGTTTGTGTGGCATGTCAGACAGATAAGCCATCTGCCTGCAAAAGAACAAACCAAACCAAAAAACCCCTACCCCAACTACTGGAATACACCCATCTCAGTTACAGATGAAAAATATAAACATATTTCAATTAGTATATATTTACCTTGAATATGGAGAATGATAAGCAGGTAGGCTCCAAGCAATTGCTCATAAACTCTCAGTCGAGTCATTGTTCACTTTTAATCCTTCCTGTGCAAGGCAACTTGCCCTTCTGCTTGACAAATGTTAAGCTTAGTCTGCCCAGTGAAGCCTAATACAAGATTCGTTGCTTGGCTGCAAAGATGACTTTGTAACTTTTCCAACTTTGTTTTCTGAAAGATACAATAAAACAAAGTGTTAAGAAACTCCTTGCCTTTCTGAAACAAGAAAAAACCCTCAAGCCCTCATTATTTCTCATCACACAGATCACAACCATGAGGCTGCAAAAATAATTAAAAATGCATGTTTATTAAGATTAATAACCAAAAACATTAGCCATGTTTACTGCCCAACTGAACAGCAGTGTTCCGAAATATACATTTTTTGTAACAACCCACTGCCATGTTTTTATATATCCTATCAAAAATATTTAACTCACTAGTCACAGCCATATATTTTAGACTCACATACAGCTATCATAGGTAATATTCAACAGATTAACAGGTAAAAGTAAATCTGTTTGAAAACTATTTTCTTACGGGAATTAAAATTTATACTTATTATCTTTCTTAAAAATGAAACTTAGTGGTGAATTCCCATAATATTGCGAGGAAAAGGCAACACCATGTTGAAAAATGCTTGCAGAGATGCTTTATTGCAAGAAAGCCCCAGCCTCTCTGCTGGATGAAAGCTAAATTTGTATTAAAATAGTTAGTTTAGATAGCTGATTTACTTACAATGTTACTTTTGTCTTCTAGTCTAGTACTACATCTTTTTTTTTTTTTTTAAAAGGCACTCTCATATTTAACATTTGAATGAAGAATTAATTTCTCATTAGTATCAACTATATTCCACTCCTCCTTCCTGTAGACCACTATGTTACACAGTGTTTTCTGGAGAAAAGAAAGTTAGCTCAGTTCACACCACCAATGACCATTTATTATTAATCTCTGTTAACTCCAATTCAAAAACCTGATGTTGTTGTGGATTTCCAAGTTTTGTGCAAATTAATCCCTCCTGAAAAATTATGTTACTATATGCACACGTCATTTGCTCCAAAAATAAACCGTAATTCTTTTCATCCAGTGGATGAACACACAGCTAAGACAGCCAGATTGAATAAGTTACTTTTTCAGCCTGCACTAGTTGTGGTCATGTTCTGCTTAACGAACTTTCTACAGCTATTCACAAGGGAAGCATAATTGGGCCTCAAAGGACTAAAAAGGAGCTCGAACACCTAAATAGTTAATCGCAACAAAAGCGACGTTACACAAAGAGGAACAGAGGAGCGATTTTGCCTTTCCTCGGCCTCTTGTTTCGGTGGGCTTGACCCCCCTGACCCCTGTCATCCTGGTGCTGCTCATGAATGGCAAAACTGGCATTCGCTCAGGGATGGGCTGCAATTACTGCTGGTGGCCGCTTCCACCATCAATAACTCAATCTGTCTGTCAGCGAGACCCACAAACTTTTCATTTTAATTAGTGCTTCGGAGGCATTTAACATGGAGGCAAATTAGCGGCCGAGCCGGGAGGTGTCCATCACTTTCAATTTCGGCGGGGCCGGGGCAGGCCGCCCCCGACCCCTGGCCTACTTTTCACACGTCTCTGACTTCTCCCTAATGAAGCGACAAAGCGCCTCCACGCCAGAGGAAGCCGGGGCGAGCTCCGGGCCAGGCGCCTCCCCGGACGCCGCAGCGGCCCCGGCGTCCGCCATGATTACTGCCAGGTCACGGCGGGATGGACTCGGAACGACGCGCTTTGCGGACGTCCTGAGCGCTAGTAACTTCAAAATAAAACTTCCTGGCGAGGCAGGTATTACTTTTGCAGTCCATCAAGGGAAAAAAAAAAACTAGTAGCCTGTCTAAAGTATATTTAAAAATCACTTCTGTCTGTCTTGTCCAGGCATGTTTCAGTAAGGACTACATCTTCTCACTCTTCCACACTTCAAGAGTAGGAGTGTTTTAAGCTTCCAGAAAATCGGCGATCTTGCTCCCCGGTTCAATAAGGTAAGAGCGCACACCGCACTGGTACAGGCACTTCACGTGCAACGTGTATTTACCACTGTGCTACATGTTATCAAAAAAATCACTAAGAAATGGGAAAGAAGAACATTTTAGTGCAACGTACTTCCAATTTCATGGTGATTTTCGTTCAGTGAGACTACCTAAGGTAGTTTTCAAAAACCACTGTCCAAGCCTATTCAAGCATATAATGCTCTCCGCTTAAGAAGCAGTATTTTGTATCTGAATCCTTCTTTCATTGAGATTTCATTTTTCACAGATACATAGGTATTAAAATGTAAGTATGTACGAAAATATATATAAAAACATGTAGTAAAATGACACCAAGTTTTGTTATAATTCCCCACTTAAAAATTATTCTAATTTGAGAATGCTTATCAGCATTTAAAAGAACACCTCAAAAATGGAAACTAAAATCCAGTAAGACCGCAATTCCCTTCTGTTCCTCTGAAATGCCCGTATGACATCTTAATACTGTTATTTATCTTTCTGTTGCTCCTGCTGTCAGTGTCCAGTTTGCCCTTAGCCAGGAAAGCCCCGCAGCTGGCTGCAAGGTTTGGGCAGCCAAGCACCGATGAGCCTTGCTGCACCCACAGCACTAATGGTAATGTTTCACCCTTGGGCAGCTGAGCTTAAGCCACTGATGAAAAACTACAGACTTACAACAAAACGTCCCAATATGAACTACAGAGTACTGCCGTGTGGACTCATGTCCTGTTCTACTGCCCACACTACAGAAGCAATAAAGCTGTGTCAAAAACATGACACGGACAGGTTGAGGCTGTGTTTTCAGTCATCACAGTAAAATTCAACAGAGCTTTCCTGCCACAGCTACCAGAAGAGGTTTCAGGCATTTTGCACCCCATCCTTTGAACTGTTCTTCCTCTTTCTCATGTAAGTTTGAGCTAAACAAACTAAGACAGTTCTCTAACAGCCTATCCTGCACTTTTACAGAATCAGAAACTGTTTGAAAACATTTCGTTCTTAAAATCACCTGGCTGTGTAGTTTAACAGCTTAAAAATAACACTTTTAAAAGATAGACTAGTTGTTCTAGTGCTTCTAACAAATGCCACACCCCAAAATGACATAGTTATGACCTTTGTATGAGATTATTTTTCACTAAAAATAAAAGAAACCACAACAACAAAAATACATTTGACAAAATTGAAGAGGCTGCAGTAACACCTTTTCTGAGCCATTTCTGGATTCCCATTAAAGAGGAAGATTGGCAGCCCTGCTAAGGCACACTATCTAAAGTGAGCAACAGCTGGAATTTCTCCAAAACCTCTCTGATATTAACAGTGTAGAACGACACAATTAAATGACTACTTCAAATGTGTTAAAGCACCAGTTAACACCTGGAATGCTACTCTGCCAACAGAGTGATACTGAAGAAATTCAAACCCATAAACCAATCAGTTATTTCAAAGTCCTCAATCTCTTTTTTTTTTTTCCTTTCTCCTATTGTAGCCATTAAGAAGTGTTCAACCATAACCTGTTAAAAAGTAATTTATTCATCAACTGTAACACTCAATTTGTCTACATTGTAGGTTTATTATCCTTCCCAAAAATAGTTTCTTGAAGAAAACGCTTTTGTTATTAAAACTATGTCTTTTTTTTCTGAACTGGAATTCAGCTGTGAATCATGGCACTATCACGGCAGTCTAGCTCTACACTCTGCATGACTCTGAATATATGAAGCTAAAGTGTGCAAGATTTGTCATACGGTCCAAAACGATTCTGAAAGCAGGGAGTTCAGTGGTAACTGTTCTTCAGATGTGGCTCTGTAATATTTTTAACAGCATGATCCCCAAGTCAAATGAGATGCACCGTCCCAAATTTCTATATAGAGTGATAGTGCTGAGCATAACAAAGACGGTATTGTAAAAGGGAACACATGAAAAAAGAAATGTCAATCTCAGGTTTCACAAAAATTAGAATATTAAATTCATTTCAACAGTCAAGATGTTTCAAAACATCTGCAGCAGTACATACAATACCAAGGTAAATGTATTTGCCAAAGCAAAACTGAAAAAAATTAAATGTTTCTCCTATGGGGGCAAGAAGTGACTTAGGTAACCGTAAGCATATTACCTCAAGCACATGTGCAGTTTTGAACACAACTTTGAGGTGCAACAGAATGCCAGAGATAAATTGGACTGTCAGTCTAAGCCAGTAGGCAACAACAACTTTTCTATTAGAGCTTAAAAAAAACCTGATACAGTGCCACAAAGAAAATTATTAATTTAGATGAAGAAAAGAGAGATTGTAAGAACAGGAAAGAATTCACTACAGGGCAGATGACAAGTAGTTTCAAGAACAGAGATTACTAGTGTAGTTCAAATGACATTTAAGGACCTTGATTCTGGAATCAGCTTGATTCAAGAATACTTACCCTTTTCATTAATGAACTAAGCACAAAAAGTAAAACTTTGATAAACCTTGCTGACAAACATCAATTGTCAATTCAGTCGAGTGTTGTTTTTATGCGGGAAGACTTGGATCACATGAAGACCTAAAGTAACCAAAATGGAATGAAATACAACAGCATGAAATTGGGAAAGTTATGCATATTAAGAACTCTGAAGAATTTCAGCTTCACATAGAAGTTCGTGCATAGGAGATAGCTACGTCCAAAGACTCAAGCACACTAACTGATTACAGAACGTCAGAGACATCCATGTGATGTTGCTGGGAGAAAGAGACCAGGACAATTCTAGGATTTCCTAGGTAAATTTCCCAGGGGAAACGGTAAAACATGGAGAGCACAGAGACAACATGATTGACAAATTCAACATATGCCTAAGGACTGATAGTACTATTTGCAGAACAGGAAAGCCCTATGAACGTAGACAAAAAGAAAAGAAAAATATTAACACAGTGAAAGTTGGCAGGGAAATGATTACTCTTTGAAAATGTAACATAGGAATAAACACAAGGAAAGACAGACAGCTATTCAACCCGAAGAAAATTACTGGTTCAACAACAACTAGGTATGGATTAGCCATTAAAATTCATTTAGATCAGAAATTAGAAGACAATTCCTAACCACCGGCCAGAAGGTTCTAGGGCAGATTTTCAAACTAAATAGAGTCCAAAAACTTAATTAGTCTTTAGTTTACAAAGGCCACAATCTCATGTAGCTGCAGGTGACAGGACAGAACAGACTCCGATCCAGGAGAGCCCTTACAACTCCATCTTGTTATTCATAATACAAAAAGAGCTACAGTTAACTTCAGCTTATTCAAAGTCAAGTAGTCAAATTTAACCAATTCCATAACAAGACGACAGTTTAAATCAAAGTTTCAGATTCTGTACTGTGTAATTCTGTCAAATACTTGTACAAGCCTAGTTTCTAAACGTTTTTCTATTGTTTTATTGCAAGGCATGCCTACACAAATTGTGGAAAAATGTCATACTGAAACAGGCAAACTAGCTAAGCTAAGTGCTGTCAAATATGTGAAGTTAAAAAAAGCAGGTAAATCCACCACCAAAATCTATGAAGAAATCATTCAGTTGCTGGAGAAGACTGATGGCTATTGCAAGCTAGTTGGTTGCATGGCCATCAACAAAAAGTACTTCAAATGAGGCCCTGTTTGTTTAGGCACTAATCTGTGCAAGCTCACAAAAATAATTCCATTAAACTGCAGATTTCATTAGAATTATTTAAAACTATTAGTGACTGCATAAATTTAAAAGCCAAAAGATTGTGTAATTTATTTCAATATTCTTTATCCCTGTACAAACTGCTACAGAATCTGAAATGTTAAGTGAAGCATGCTTGTGTGTGTATATCATGTTTTTCATTTCAGTCTTTTGAGAAGCGTATATCTGAGTTCTATTTGTAGGACATTTATAACCACATGTTTATAACGTATGTACTGCAATGGTGGGTTTCTCCATTCATACAACATGAGCCCCCAACAACTGCTTTCTGCAGCAAGAGAGTTCACAGTCTTAGAACAGGACTTCGTATTTTTGAGCAGCTGGAAGAAAAGTCACCAAAATCCACCTTGGATAGGCTAACAGAAATCTTATGAAAGGAAGATTTCAAATTGCTTGCAAATATCCTATGTGTGTATATTACTGCAGAATTTAGAAGGCAAACTACTAAATTATGATATATCTGTCTGCTTCATAAACAAAGTTGTTAACCATGAAGAAATTACAGCCTAGCTGCTTTTTGCCATGCCCAACACAATTAGGTAATTGGGGACGCCACTCACTGGACTCCTGAATGCCCATCTTACTGTTACTCTGGAATCCAATTAACTAACTGCTACAAAGTTTCTGCCATTAAATTAACAGTAATGAAATTCAGTAAAGTTATTTTCCCAGTGGCATCAGGTACTCAGGCATACCCTAGTGTGTTACAACCATGACACATTCTCTTATTTGAGCATATTCAAATAGGATTTTGCTACACAATTTTTATTCATCTTGACCCATTTCCCTTCTTTCAACTCCACCACTTTGGCGATTAGCTGGCTGAGAGCTTCTGCCCTTAAGACAATTGGCAAACACACATCCATGTTCCTTCTACCGTAAATGACATCAACTTCTGCTATTCTACCCAGAAGCTATCATTCTTAAATGTTTTTATTATCTATTTATCATTTTTGCTAGTTCCTTACTGTCATACCAGTCAATGTGAACGAGGAGAAGTCTCCACATGTAATACATTCCATCTCTAAATCTAACAAATCCATAAGGGGAATGTAACTTAAACCGTTTAAATTTTGTTCACAAAGAAATTACTTAAAGAAAGCCTTTCGTTCACTAAACATAAGCAGCAAGAGAAAGTCATTAAAATCTTTACAAATTTCACATGTTGCTATTGAAAATATTATGGTCATACTATACCACCTACAAGAGCTATCACATACTTTGGCTCTGAATTACACTTATTTTATACAAACAATATATCCAGCCTGAGGAAGGGAAAAAGCTGGGCCTCAATCCTGAATATATATTTGCTCACTTTTTAAAAAAGTGAACAACAGACCTAAAATCAAGACTAGCACCTTTAAAAGTACAAAAACTTTCATAGGAGGGGTTTTCTAAAGTGCAACATCCCTTTCAGCACTATAGAGAAGACTAATGAATGTTTTCACTACCTTAGAGTAATTTTTTCATAATTTAAGGACAATTGTTCATTAATCTATGTCAAAAAAAATCCCCAAACCAAAAAACTGACAGGGTAAGCTTTTATTATACTTAGATCCCATGGTCTGAGCTTGTTTCTGTTACACCTATATCCTTTCCCCAATCTAGAAAAAGAAATTCACAACTACTTTTTGTCTCCAAAGCAAAGGTGATTATGCAAATTCTGGGAGTGATGAAGAGTTCTCCAGAAACTGGGTTTTTGTTTGGTGGTTACAGAGCATATTTTTCATTTCATGGTGCCTAAGTAAAACAGCCTGTCTTTTTCTGGTTACCGAATTTAATCAATAACAACGCATGCTATACAAACCCATGCTTTTTTCCCGATGTCACTGACTGGGTTTCTCCTACAAGGAGCACGGAATAGAAAACCAAAAGCCCTCCTTAGGCCAGCCTGCAGCTCCAGCTTCCAGCACACTTTCTGATCTGAACATTTTGCCCACATGAGGGTAGTGTAAGCTAATTTCTGAGTAGGGGCACGTTGCTAAAATCTACATCTCACGCAGATCACTGCTGAGGAAAAAGTGGTTACTATTTAAAAAACAGATCACCTGAATTTCAATTTTGGTACAAAGAAGAAAATAGCAGCAACAGAGCTGAGACAAGTCAATGGGGTTTTCTGGTGTTTGTTTGTTCGGGTTTTTTAACATGAAAAATAGACTGCAGCTACTTCTCTCCTCCTTCCCCTCACTTCCACCCTTAATTCTTGTTTTCGAGGTAGTAAGGTTTTTCCAAGTCTTATGGCTAGCTGCCAGCTCCATAAAGTAAGTTGGAGCAGAGCTCTCCCCTCCGCTCGGGCCCCTCCCCTGAGCAGCCCTAGGCGCCCTGCCTGACATGCTTTTCAAGGCGTGCTAGACTGCCGAGCAGACTTTCTGGCTCCACTTCCATTGTTTGCACGGCTGCTTTGCTCCTTATCCAGAGCGTGGATTAGCATAAGAATACTGTCTTCCCCCTCTGCAAGCCAGCTCCCCTCTAGAAGACCTCTACCCCTTAAGAATAAACACAGGGTTGGGTTTCTTCCCCCCCTCACCCCCCGATTTTCTCTTTAATTCCTCTTTTCCTATTCAAGACTTGTAAAATCCAATCAAATAAATAAAATGCTAAACAAGCAAGGCTGACGAGGCTCAGAAATACCCGATTGCATAGATTAGCAATTACCAAGGTCAAGAGTGTCAACCTGATAATGCTATTCACAGAGCTTTCACTCACACTCACGTTGCGGGTATGATTTTAGTTAGTAAAGGATCTACTTTCCAAAGAGGGCAGAGAATAAGTAAGTTCTAGGAAACAGTAACAGAAAGGAGACCTTAAACCCCTCCTTTTTTTTTTTTTTTCCCCCTTCATTTGCCCCTGGAAGATGGAGTTTCAAATTACTGAGAACAGATAGAAAGCATGACTTATCAACACAACCCCCAGACAAAAACACAAACCAACCCCCTCCAAACTGCTAGTAGCGATGCCTTAAACCTGGGAATCGCTGCTGCCTACTTATGTAACTGCAAATCCTTTCCCTCTGGTATCTGACCAGGACACTACACTGTCCCCTGTAAAGCAAGTGACATGTGATCTAGTATTAATAAAGGCCAATAGAAGGGCGTTTCACAAGAAGCAAACTGCTTGCCCTCAAAACGCTTAAAACTGTCAACATGGACATATGTTTTTGTTCTGCTACCCGTAAGATAACTGCTGTCCGAATTAATTCACACACTGTTTTGTGAACAAGATAAAAACACACTTGCGAATGCTACTTCATAAATAAGCCACATATTTTTTAAATCATCAAATTCAACACTCCTCATTGGAATGTGGAAGAGAAAAGCTTTCTTCTTTTTTTGTACTTGCTCAATACATACGAACAGCAGAGACAAGACTGGCAAGTTCAACATCATCACAATTTGCTAATACAAAACGCTGCTTGGCAAGGTAAACCTTAATCCTCATTTTCCTCACCTGCTTGCCATGCTCACAGAAGCACCGTACTTTGCTGATAAGATAAACTCTCAGTCTAGCTGTTCTCACAAATCCCTGTAAATGACACACAGATACTATCAAAGGAGCAGGCTCCATCAGCCTTCCAAAGAGGCCACTTAATAGCTGGACAGGCCAAATAAAAGAAGTAGTAGACGCTGCTCCTTTGCACTCCTCTCAAACACGGATGTGGCAGGGGGAAATTATTCTTCAAAGCGTTCTTAGTACAGAAACAAAATTTTAGATATGTACATTTAACTATTACAGTTTTTTCTTCATATTAGTTATATTGCCCTTCTAACTTTAAATTGCTGAAACGTGCTCTTTCAACCTCTCTTATAATTCTTTTGAATTATATGAATAGTCAGCTAACAGCTCTTCTGTTCATCTGTGAGCCTCGACACTCACCCTAGCAACTCATGTTGGGGTATTTTTACGAGGTTACAAGCTCCAGACACAAAACAGGAGGAGGTTACCACCTCCACAGCAAGGGCAAGAAAAGTGAGCAAGCATTGTCGGTGGCAAGTCTAGCATAGCCTAAACCAGAATCAATGGCAGTTTAAATTAATATGCCGGGCTCATCATCTGAATCTGTGGCTGATGAGCTTGTGCTTACTTGATACTGCCACAGAGGCACTGACCTCCAGCAAAAGAGCAAGGTGGACAGCTGGGGGTAGTAACCCCACAAGCCATCTCACTCCTCAAGGAGAACCCTGATACATAAAAGTAGGTTAACAAAGTTTGAACAGGCTCAAGCAGAAAAGAAAAAAAAAGGGGGGGGGAGGAGCGGGTGGAGAATAAAACCCCAAACACATCGGTGAGCAAGTATCTCATAATTACAACATTCATTATCTTACAGTAGAACCTGCAAAGCATTCAGTTATTCTCAGTACCAGAGTGATAAATGCTTATGTATGACATGCTCATGCACAGAGTTATTTCACAGATACTTGAGATATTAGATGGCTATATCCAGAAAGTGCTTCCCCAGTACAAATTAGTTCTATGCTGTGTTCGGTTTCTACTGTCATCTACAATACTTAATTTTTAATTGTGAAGAAAGAACGTATTATTATCTTCTCTAGGACTCTAGATGTATGTGTCTGAGCTCATTTTACCCTGTTAGTATTCTGCAAGTTTTGCTGAGATGAAAATACATTTTACTGCAAACTGAAGTTAAACTCCAAGTGCATTATAGATCCGCTTGGTTAAATAACTACAGAAACAACATGGCATGCACATGCACACAAACTACTTCTCTTATAGTTTAAACAATGTACTTTCATCAAATATAGCTTCAAAGCCATTTCTAAATCCAAACACAGTAATCTTTCAAAAAGTAGACAGAGTTCAAAGGTAATGTTTATACTTCAACAGTTACAGTCCTCTGTTTCCCTGCACTGAAGTGCTAAAGCAATACTGTTAATTATTTTTTCACACAACATTCAAAAACACACACAAGAAGTATGACTACAAAGCTCAATGGGATTAAAATATTTAAATTTAGAGTTTAGTGGTTTTATTAGTTGTATCTCTCCTATTAGTATTCAAGCAACTACACCACTTAGTGCAAAAAGGTTATTTTAAATACACTAAGAAAGAAAAGTTTTTCAACAACTGTTGCACAGTAGAGCTAAGAATCACAAAGCATCAACATGTAAGGTAGCAGCTGGTTTGGATTTGTTTGTTTTTAGATTAAATGAAACTTCCCATTCAGTTTATTAGCTTAATTTTTTTCATTCACACCTTTGCTTTTCTCTCCATATTGTAAGAAAGCAACTGGACTAAGACCAAAGGAAGCTAAGATGGCACAGAGATTATACTATACAGTCCTTCTCCTATGAATTTCACTCGCTTTCCTACTTTTTCTCTTTGATCCTTGTGGTGACTTAAACTTCCCATACTCAGTACAACAGGAATGATTTGGACGCTATTTTTTGTTGCAAACATTTCCCCATCATCCGTAAACATGACGGTGTCTCCTCTGATGTCTCAACAGTTCCTTAAGCTAAGAATCGTAAAGGTAAATCCATCTGCCTCCTAAGTAACACCCTCATTAACTTTAGCAATTCGATTATTCCCCAGTCATTCAAGATCACATTCTTATAAACCATCTCATTCTGCCTTTTCTTACATTACTTCTGTCAAAGCCGCTACTGCATCTAAAAATCATTTATTCCTTCCACATCTCCACTATCAAAACCTTCTTTCTTTCATGATTCTTTAGCCTACACTAATCACCTCCAATAGGACAGAATTAAGGATGATTCAAATTAAATCTGTGAAGGAAAAATTGAGGGTTACAAGAAAACCACAGATTCCATAATGGGAAGAAATTCTTGTTGCGAGTTGAAGAGAATAAAGAATTATTTTTGGCAGAAAGACAGGGGACAAAAAAAGTCGTCGTTACTGAATGTTCTCTATCAAACGCTGCACAGTATCTTGCAATGACCAATCCTCTGTCACAGCCTGAGTATTTTTTCCATTCCTCCTTCTTCTTTGAGAATTTTCACACATTTGAGTTAAGAACTGTACTGAAACAAAACCAGCAGATTAAATACTGTAGTATAAATACAGCTCTACTCAAGGGGCACATTGGTCCATCATTCCCATGCCCTGACCTTAAGAGCAGTCAGGAAAAATTGTTTAGGGCAAGACTATAAAACCCAGAGAACGATTAGGATGCTCTTCCTCCAGATAGCCCACTTCATTCATTTCCTCTGCTGCAAAATTTATTCATATCACCAATACCCACAGAGCAATCTACTCACCCATCTACCCCTTTAAATCAATTTAAAATACTGGTCTCTAAAATGGTTTGCAGTAACTGAGTATCACCATGTAGCTCTGCTCTATGTTAAAAAAAAATAAAATTCTCACAGACCTGGAAGTGGATACATTAAACACTGCTAATGTTTTCAAAAACTTTCTTGATAAGCAATCAATTGGCTGTCACAAGGTACATGAACATGCTTTATCCACATTCCACTTTTACAAGAAAACTGTAAAATTTCTTTCATAATCCTTAGAAGCATTTTGCTACTCACATCCCCCATGACAGTGAGACACATACAGTAAGCTATTTTTGTTTATGTACTCTACCTGCTGCACAGTTTTGATGTTCTTGATATTCTGGCACAGAGAAATAGTACAGCAGACTGCAGAGAATATACTTCTCCCAGATTACAAATCTATAAATGCATTACATGCCTAGTTATAACAGCTCCCCTTGTAGTAACAGCAGCTTAAATCACAAGTTTAAGCATTTCTACATAAGTATGCATGATTATTTTTAAAAAACGTTTATTTTCAATTACTAATTTTTTCCTCTGCCTTGAGCTACAAGATGAGTTACATAATTAGCTAAATTATGTAAAGAGCTAAAGATCTGTTTGCCACCAAGACAAATGTTTTAGTTTTCTGAGAAATTCATTTCAGTTTCTCAATTTACCAGCTGTCAGATTCTAAGATGCATTAATACATTTAAAAGTAACATTTACAAGACCAAGGAATTAGGACACTTACTTGCTTTCAAGTATGCAGTACACTTCATACTGCATTTTGAATTCCTATTGAAACCAGTTGACAAACAGCAGCAAGAGTAGCCACTCTCATAAGCTCAAGACTTCTAAACGATCTTTTCAGATGCTTTTTCAATTTTTCTTCCCTGACACAGGAATGGTGACAGTATGCTTTCTTTTCATGAGACTCTATGTCCACATAAGGATTCAACTACTGCTCGGGCTCTGGCTGAGTAATAGGCAAGGGAGGTGGAAAGGTACCATCTACTGATGTATGAAGACAGTAAGAGAGCAACAGAACTGTTAATGCTAATTTTGTAAGACTGATAAAGGAACCTTTTTTTTTTTTTTCATTTATTAAAAGTCTTGTTAATTCAAAGACTGGGGATATCACCAAACAACAAGTTTACTGAGAGGAAAAAAATGAGTAGATACCAAGTGTACATTTGCAAATTCTATGATAATTTAAAGTGCACAGAACTTCAAGACACCTGTATAAACATCCCTCTTCTCATACACTGACATCTCAAAGACTTCACGGAGTCTCCTCTGTACAGGCAGACCCCTAATGACTTTCATTCCATTGAAAGCCTAGGATCAAACTGCTTCTGTAAAAAATGTTCATATGCTTTACCCAATGACTGAAACAAATAATGATTTTTTAAAAAAACAGCAACTTGAAGCAACACGTTTGAATGAAAACAGGCATTTTAGATCTTAGAAGAAGAACAACAAAATGCATTTGAAGCATGGTCAAGCGTAGCCATTTGGGGACTCTTCTGCACATCTTCACTGTGGAAATTCTCCTAATGGATGGGGCTACTGACCCCTCTAGCATTAGTCTAACAGATCAAAATTTTCTGTCACTAACTGCATACATTTAAAACCTAAGATGCCCTGCCTATATCAAAACATGGAATAGTCAGCGCACAGAAACTTCCTCATTACTGTAAGCGAGCCACAGCTTCCAGGAAACTCCCATTAAAAATCAGGAACATGAGGATGCTCTTTTCTTCAAAAGTTTGTATACAACACACACAAATGCTGGTATATGCTTTTTCCCTCCCCCCACCTAACTTAAGCATTTGATCATCCACATGAATATTCTGTTTTAATACATATTAAACACTATTCCAGACAAGTTTTCAGTGAGAGCCAAGAACTTAGAGGACTATGTAAACCAAGTACTTAGTACTAAATATGTTGTCTTTCTGATTTGTGCATTCACAGAGTTGCAGAAGATAGAGACATCCATTTCATTACCTTTTTGCATGTATTGCAGGTGCTAGCAACTAGGTTCACGAGTACAATAGGTAACACTCAGGTTCTAGCAGGTCTCGATTTATTAAGATGACATAGTCTCTCTCAGCTTTCCAGATACAGGTATGCCATCATGTTTCTAAAACTTCAAAGTAATGCCTACATCTCCATTTCTTATCTATCATAATGTTTTAATATTTTACAACTGTCTGCCTTACTACTTTAACTAAATAAAGAACCGTCTACTGTGGCAACACCAAAATGCCTGTTCTGGTTGAGACTACAGCAAGGCTCCCCTTTTCTCCCATAAAGCAAGTATTTGATCACAGCTCATCCTACCTAAACAGTTAACATTTTCCTTACCCTAAATTCATACCAAATAGCTCAAGGAACCTTCTCCATCACCCTGGCTTCATGAGTCATTCTAGAGCTGTGTACTTCCCCTATTTTTACTCAAGCTATATTATCTTGCCTTTTTTCCTGTGAGCTTGCTCTCCAGATTATTATTAAATACAACTAAAGTATTACTACTTTTTGTCATATAGCCACCTCACCCATCTTTTTTCTATTTCCACCAGAATATTGCTATTCTGTTTTCCTACTAATTTTCCAACCAACTTCTGCTTATTTCTAACTATAACTAGCAAACTTACTAGCAGCCTAAGACTTTAAATGGTGCATATACTTTAAGACTTTGTGCACTTGCACACAGTAGCAGAACCAGGGTTTTACATCTGTTCTTCCCTATGCCTATAAAGCACACAAGCCTAATATTTAGATTACATTTAGAAGTAACTAGTCCCATTAACACATCAAGTCAATTCATGACAAAGCACACGGAAGAAAAAAAAATTGTTTTTTTTTTAACTTGTACCATTAACAAGTTATCGTCTATTCTATAGTATTAACAGATTTCCCTGTTTTCCAAAAAAAATGGCAAGTATTTAAATTAAGTATCATATGACTAACCAATTCATGATTATTTATTTCCTGATTATTCAGATTATTTTTCACCATAGGTATTTTAACAAAGAAAAAATTCAGAACAGAATATTTAACTTTTAAAAGATTCAAATTATTACTCAAGATCCTGAAATTCCTGTACTGTGTTGTAAATGAAAAACATACATATTTTAAGGAGATGATAAACATATGCCTTCTTTACCTAGACTTGGCTATGGTACACATTTAATTTCTTCAATGGATATTACATATCTGGATTAGAAATAAGAAAACTAGCAAGTTTCTGTCTCACTGTTCTTTATGAAGATAAAGGTCCTTGTATAATATCCTTAATCTAATTCAATCTTAGATTTTCCCAAGTTAACAGGGAGCTGTTTATTATTTTAAAATACATTTTAACCAGACCCCTAGTTTTATTTCCATGCAATTTCGTATCAACTACAACACTTCAGAAACATTGCACCTACATTTCATGAAACTTATCATGACATTATAACCTTGGAACCTCTGGAGAAGGACATTCTTGACTTTTAAACCTGGCTCAGGGGAACCTAGCTAGGTTACTCCACTTCTGAAGACCGCTTCAAAATAGTACCATCAGAAAGAAATGTTTATCTGCTTGGTTTTGCCTCAAGAAAAGAAAAAGAAAAGCAATTCTTGAAATGAAAACAAAAACAATCCTTGTATTAATGTGTAGTAGTAACCACATCCTACCATTCTTAATCTAAACATTAAGTCAACAAATAAGCAAGAAAGCAACCTGGTATGTTTCTAATTACATACCCACATTACAATAATCTGATTGCAAAATACATTTCTATCAATACAAACATCTTCAGACCATACTGTGAATGCGTTTCCTGTATACTTTTCTCACCAGAAGTTCTTGAATTGGTTCTCTATGCTATCCCATTCCCAACCTCGGACACAGAAATGAGATACAAAATTTAGCCTCCTCTTACTACATACAGACTTGACCAGATATCTTTGAGATATGTTACCCACTACACTTTCAACAGGAGCTTCTGAACTGGACAGAGCCAACATAAAAACTGTAAAATGAAGGGATTCTTGGACAGCTTAACTCAACCTTCCTTGACAATCTTGGCCTAGCAATAGGAAAGGCTCTTGTTTTACACTGTCCAAGATTGAAATGGTCACACTATTGGAACAACCTGGGTTAAGCCAGGCCAAATGGAAGTAAGTAAAGCACTGTTAGGAGGATACCGGTCAAAGGACCAGCAAAATGTGTGACAGCATGCCGCAGACCAGAGCAGCTCTGTAGTGGAATCACTGGCACTTCCTGTTTTGATCAACTGATTCGAAAGACTACATGGACTTCTGGTTACTCCACTCCTGCAAAATGCTTTGAGCACACTGACCTGCATCCCATTTGTGGTTTGCGCCTGAAGTGGCTCAGCCTGTTTGTTATGGTATTAACTCCTAGCAAATAGTTTGCCACCAAGGAAATTCAATGGCGGCTAACCCAACCTTACAGAATAATTGCTTCCTAACTGAATGGAGGAGATCTTATGCAGTCTTGATGGTTAATAAAAGAAAAACATTGCAGGAACACCATCTTGTCACTGGCACATCTCATTCTGAAACATTTGGCATGTGTACCTGGCTACTGAATGAACAAGTTCCATCACATGAGAAGAGATGGTTCTACCACCACTGGTTTGGGAGGAGACAGAAAGATGACAACACTACAGACACTAGAAGCTGAAAAGTACGAAGTTATTCCTAAACTGTGAACTAAAGTTATTGGTTCAGTAATTGTACATTAGAGGTCTTTAATCTCCTTCTAGTTGATGCCTAGCTACAGGCAAGTCAAACTAAGCAGTATTTTACATTGGGGCAGGGGGCAGCAGGGAGTCATCCAAGTCCCCTTTTCAATACCCCAAAGTAATCATACAACAAAAATCTTTATGTTAAATAACGAGACAAAATGACACAGGAGATCAGTTGCAGAAGGTAATTAAGCATACATAGCCATAGTGATTAGGTGTACTACACTAAGCTGTATATCTCTAGTTACATCACACTAGAAATGCTAATGACTTGCACAAATTCACAGTTGCAATTAAAAGACAGTCATTTACCCTACTAAGTAAGACGTAAGAAAATTTGGTATGAAAGTCATGAAAACAGGAGGTATAACATACATAGGAACACAAATTATTAGCCAAATAACTTGTTTTTATTTGGTCCTGATAAGCTCCTTTCTTGCCTTTTGTGTGCTTGTTGACTTACAAGCCCATAATCCTTAGTAAAAACAGGGAAAGCTGTGTCAAGAAAGGGAAATTTTCTGGTGGATTGGTGTTGCCATTTTATTTTTTGCCAAATGAGCTACTAACATACAGGGCAAGGATAAAACAACCTCCCTCCCCCAACTGTTGCTAATACTATCACTATTTAAAAACACAGTGGACGAGAAAGGAAAAAAGGTAACTTGTGAAGGTGGCTGGGGAGGGCACTGTTGGGTTTGTTTTGCCTTTCCCTTTTTAAGAGAGTATTGTCTCCAGAGTTTTCCACCCAATTGTATATGCTTATGCCCTGTCACTTGACACCAGAAAGCTTTTGCCAAGCCTTATCAGCAAAGTAAGAAGCGTCAGCAAAAACCGCCCATCTTTTTCCGCCCCCCTCTCTGTGTAATACAAGGGCATCTGCCCACTCTTCAGTTCAGTTCAATTCAGAATAGCATCTGAAAGACACTTAAGATGGAAATACAGATGATATCTAATTAGCATTTACTGGTACTCTTTATCCAGAGAGCTTGCCTATACATGGCATCTCCAAGCATTACCCTTCCCTCAAATCTCTTATATGAAAAGACTGAGACTTTCCATTAATAAAGTTTACAGGACTACTTCTCTAAATACTGCATCAGCACTAAATGCTTTGGAAGTGGGGATCAGAGAACAGAGGGCAGCGATGAAAAAAATATTTTAGGATGACCCATTCTCTACCCTCTACCATTCTCTTATCCTATAAAACCCTGAGATTTACCCAAATACAGATCATCCTTTCACTTTAGCATGTTGATCGCTCTTCTAAATGGCGCTGCTGTGGTTCTAGAGTCCATGGTAGACCATATATGTCAATGAAGCTATATAATGCTACAATTAGCTCTTAAAATACGCAGTCTTCTATTAGTATGAACATGTTCCCCAAGCACTTAATCTCAATTTTTAAAATTTGCTTGTAACTTCAAGCCTGAGAATAGAAACTCTTTTTTCTGGTAGACAAAAGAGTGATCTTTCAAGACAGTGCCTCCTCATCTGCAGAGTCCTCTATTGATGAACAATAAATAGCAGTTCTCAAATTGTTTAACTGTCTCATTGGAGGAGAAATGACCTGCTTTCTTCCTCAGAGAGAAAAAGGGAGGAAATTAGTTCTTCGTTTTGTATCAGTGCAAAGTCCGTAATTTTCTCCAAGTCCTTTACTTTTTAGTAGTACACAAGTATGTTAAATCTATGCTAGCTGTTGCTTTGTTTGCAAGATGCATAGTACAACTGGCCTTCAAATTATCCAACATCTTTTTAGGAATATCTGATTGAACGAGAAGAAATAGTACTTGTCTGTCTTCTTGTCTTGTCACGCATAAAATAACCTGAGTAAAATAGGAAGGCGAAAGAAGATAACATACATCATCGAGACACAATTCAGCATGTAGACAAGATTACAATCTTCCTCACTTGAAGTAGTGTAGATTGACTACAAAGTTTTCACTTGTCAACATGAGTTCCAACTTTACAGCTTTATGAATTTGCTTATGGTGTACAGATAGTCATAGGTTTTTAGCAATTAAGTCAGCTAAAGATAGAATAAGGGTTAGCTGAATTCAATGCTGATCTTTCCCTTGGAATTGTTTCTCTAAAATTTGACCTCCAGATATATGCTTCTCTCCGACAGATAAATATATGAATGTCAAATATGTGTTAAGATTCCTTGTCTTATCTCCATAAGTGAAAGAGACATGGTCCTGTTTTAAGTAAAGTTTCTGTTTTCTTGAAAAGGGGTTCAACATCTGTTTGTAACAGTGGCCAAAAGCAGCAAGATAACATATTCTGAGATTCAAGCTTCCTTTCAGAACGAGATGATGACTGGTGAAACCTGCTAGTGTAAATCTCTGAAGCTGTCCCACCTGCTATAGAGACCCCATTTCTAACCCAAATGGAACAAAGTGAGAAGGGCCATCAGCATCACACCTTAAAAACCACAGTATGTGGGCACTGCCTCAGCTCCAGTAAAGCAAACCTGGAACAGCGGGAAGCTTGATGTAGGAGGGCCAGTGCTCACTACCTGTTTTTCAAATAGATTTAATATTTCAGAATTCTCTTCTGCAGCATGTCAGAAATCTGACATTTCACAATTATTCTACTTAGCCGCTTAGTTACATAAAGGAAAAAAACCTTTAGACACCATAAAGCAGCAGGCTATGAACCAAATGCCCCTATCAATCATAATCAATCACAGGAATGCCTTTAAGATATCAAGGCAGTGGAGTTTACTACAAAAAAACTCTACAGCATTTTATTAATAGCAGTAATAATAAAACAGTGTAATAACATTTTGTACCAACCAAACACTGTGCCAGAAGACAAGATGCCCAACAGGCATGTCACTTAGTTGTGTTACCAGTCCTTTATTTCAACTAAAGCATTAGTAATAACCATGACCAGGCAGATTGTATCAAATAAAATTTGTCTGATACGGTAACTTTTTTCAAATGTATCTTTCTACAACTGATGTCTCTGTAGTAGAGGCTGTTTTGGTTTTTTGCATGACTGAAACATGGACAGAGTAGATCAAACAGCTGTTTCAGTATGGTATTAAAGACTGTCACTAGCATAAAAAAAGAAGGCACAGAAATTTTTATAAGAAAGATCTGGTGGCTGCTTATCATACGTTTTTTACCCCGGAAATACTTGGTAAAATAAAATAAAATTTTGCATGCATTAACCTTACCTCAGAATTAGGAAACTGAATGAAACTGTATTGTACTTCAAGCTTCCTCCAGACTGTTTTCATCTGTACTTCCACTTCATTAGTTCAAAGGTGGTATTATGGAAATGCATATTTGTATTAATCTGTAAAATAGGAAGAGAATTTGACTTAATAGATATGCAAAGAAATTGTATTGATAGTTTATAGTACATAATGTGGACTGCACAATGCAGTTACTGGTTGGGAATTACGGAAGCCACCTGCTATTATGAAATGTTCCTAGGTAGAGAAAACTTCTTAAGACTTCTGCATTTCTAATAGTTGCACAGTTGCAGTATATTTGTAAAATACTGACAATAAAGAGCATTTAAAATGAATTTTATTTATATTAAATTATTCACTCACATACTTGAAAAAAAAAAACCCCAAACTTAAAAACAAAAACAACACAAATCCAAAAAAAGATTTCTGTCCTTTAATTTAAATACAGGTTTGTTTTAAATGAACAGTGATATCGGGGAGGAAGGCTGTTCATGTAAATAGTTTTCCTATGAAAATAAGCCTTTCTGATCTCTCCCAATAACTCTTGGGGGTCTATACCAGATTTCTCCAATTTTTTTATTTTGTGTGGGGTTTGTTTTTTGGGTTTTTTTTGTTTTTTTTTTTAACCAGGCAGCAGACTAAAGGAAGGACACATTGCTGGTGACACCAATGGAAAAAACAAACAAACAATGCCTGAGTCAATCTTTATTAGAGAATCTGTAAGACTGCATCTTCACAAGAAAAATCCACTAGTGTCACTCCATTAGTTCCAGTACACAAGGAACTGCAATATACTGAGAAATAATCAATAGGTTTATTGTAGTTGCACATGGGCATGAGTACTCCTGGGTAAAAAAAGCAAGCCAAGAATTTGGAAAAAAGTACTGGCAATAGGGTGCGTTTGATTTTTTTGTTTGTGTTTTTGAACTGGAGAACATCCAAGCATTAGAGGAAAGCACAGCACAGGCTCTTACCCGACACACTAAGAACTGTGAGCCAGACTGACATTTGTCAAGTCCCAAAGTTTTCAAATGCATTGTAGATAGCTAAATTTGGCTTATCAGCTTTACTACTTCAATTCCATCTTGAGCATATGCCACCTATTGCCAACTCTTCCCATTTATCACAGCCTCACAGTTTTTGAATGTTTCCATCATCCAAAGCTTTCAAAAAGATCACAGAAGAATTTGATAATTTAGAAGTCCCAGTCTTATGACTGCAAACATAACCTTGAAAGTAACACAAAGGCTCCAACACCAGTTATCCAGCTATACTGCTAAAAAACATACAACCAATCTTACAGTGTAGAGATGCAATGACTTATTTTTCAATGCCAAGGCCAACAGCACTGGGAACAGGGACGGACAAACCATGTGCCTGCGTGATTTCCAGCAGAGGAAGACTTTCAGCATCCACTTTTGTTCTCTTATCTTTCTAAGCACCATAAAGACCTTTACTATTACAAGAAGGTCAGAATACTTCTGTCCCCATGTCAATTTATAAGCACTGCTCCTCACACACTGAGGTTTAATAGTCTTGGTAATAAATAATAAATTTGTGTAGAATGGTAACCTGAAACCATGCTGAATATCAGATAGCACCACTTCTTATAGACAGCTGTCTCCACTGAGCAGACAGGCTGACACTTAACTGTTATTTCTTCCATGGTATAACCGAAAAAACATTCTTGCCATGCAAAAGAGTGTGTGGAGATTGTTTTCGCTTTTTTAAAGTAAACTTGTAAAGAATCTGAAAAACATATCCATCCCTTTCTCTCTATAATCAAGGAACCTGAGTTCATCTTCTGTTGGACTCCAAAAGAAACAGCTATAAACAGCAAAAGGTTAGCGTGCTTTCTGTTTGTACACCACCTTCAGTCCCCCTGTATCGAGTCATCTGATTTATACAAAGGCCACTTTGTATTAATTAAAGAGGCTGCTTTACAAGGGTAAGGACATTTCTGAATAATGTTGGTGGTCTTTTGTTTTGTTTTTTAAAATGATGTCCTGTTGATATTTTTTCCAAACTCCCAAATTGATGAAATTCTTAGTAACTGTTGATTTCTGTAAGCACCAATTGATCAGGAGATCCCACTCCATACATCAGATATCCAAGCTCTCTTACCAAACGAAATTATTTCAGTGAACTTCCTGATCTGCATGACGCCAGGTATGTCTACATTAGCATTTTAATTCAAATCAGGACCGCGCTTTTGAAGTCAGTCTCCCAAACAACCCTATTTTCCTTGCTTTGCTTTACATTGCAAAGTAGTCTCCAAGTACATGAACCAGATTTCTTTTGAGTAAAACTAGATCAGAGAATGAGCTTCAGGTGTGCATTGTACATGCTCCAACCACTAACAGGAATTCAGCCACAGAATCAGATGAGGACCTGCTTGAAATAAAACCCTCACAACCTGTATAGTGTTGATGCCAGGTTCTCAGCACCTGACAGATCTGATCCTATTACACCACACTGCTTGGCAATGTGGACACAGCCTCTTTTGAGACTTCTTGAATTTTTGTGTCAGATCCAAATTCATCTCCCCCTTTTTTAAAAGGGGAACTACAAAACCTCTGTCAGAGGTGGGACTGAAGTTAATGCTAATTATTAATTTATGCTAGTGACCTCACTGTGTTACTATTTCTTCCATTTCCTCATCAGCATGAGATGCTACTTAAGAACATACTTAATTTTATAAAAATCAATTGACTTAAATATTTATTTTATACAGTTATCCGAAATGCTTAATTATTAATGGATTAGTTTTACAAAATGTTTAGTGTCATTCTTGATCGCATCTTCCAGAGACATGGTATCAAGAACAAAATAAAACTATTGAATAAATTATTCATACAACTCCACCTTCACTTGGTTAGAACTTGGTCTCCTACAATGACTACAAGAAGCAAAACAAATTCAGAAGTACAGAGCCTCACAGTGCTTGTCGCTACCTACATATTAAAAACCCCGATTTATCTGGGAATTTTTTCAAGTGTTAAGATTGAATTTGGGATCTTCATATACTATTAACTCAGAAATATCAGCACCTAATCTGGAAAAAGAAACACACTACATTGCATTAATACAGTAATTACCTAGTTAACGCAGAGAACTGTAAATATTCTGCCATTAGCAGGTCTTGGGGAACAGTCAGAATCTCTAAACTAAACTGATGGAAGCCTCATTCTGTGTGTGTGGGAAGGGCTATCCTGCTAGCACAGGGCAGAGGGCAGGAACCAGCAGCCGTGAGCAGGACAGACAGGAGGGACTTGCAGTGGCAAAGCTCAAGTCAGACTGACTCACCTCGAGGAGGAAACACTACTCAGGCTGTGGATTCCTTTTTCTTGTCTTCCCACTTATCTCTAGATCCTGCTTCCCTTTTCAGTAGCTCCAGTTCCTCCAGCTCCAGGGCCGCATCCAACTCATTCCTTCATCTGTCTCCTCTTTTGAAGTGAAAAACTTTCCTGGCACTTGACCATCCCTGCACTCTATTTCTCCAGTTCGTTCCTCCTTTGCCCCAACCGTCCCACCAGTTTTCAGCTCAATTACTTTATTTATCTTAAATTATCAATTCCCCCTGCTTTCACCTTGTTACAGTTGGGGAAATATGCCAAAATTTGAAAATTGCCTTTTTATTTTGAGAAGGAAAAAAAAAAGTAGCTTGCAGTCTTTCAGTGTGAATTAGAAATTTTACAGCAGAATAAGGCACCAAGGGTAGATGAAGAGCATTCCTGATGTGGCTATAAACATGCAGTACCCTGACAAATCCGTAGCTGAATAAGTACCGCAGCTTTTAGCCCAGAGACGGACAGGAAAGGTTGGCATGTGGGAAATCTGCAATTGCAGGAAGACAGGATGCTCAGAAGGGCTTTACCCGTAAATGAAAATCGACTTACCACAGTTTTTAGAAACAGAAGGGTGCAAATAGCAAATCTTTGTGCTATTAGACATCTCTAACTCAGGTGTGTGTTTTAAATGCAAAATTATATGTATTTAAGAAACATAAGTTTGGAAAGTAACTTTAATTGAAGTAACATAACAGTTAAAGTAATTCAATTGCAATTAAGTACATGATCATACAAGGACTCACTGGTACAGACTATGGGTTAAATACTTCTCCATTCACTCCAGCTTCCAGTTACTTCTTTCCTGCTCTTTTACTTCCTCCAGTCACCAGCACTTCACTTCTGCAGGGTTAGCTGGTTAGCTAATCATACCTTTATCCCAATTTGTGAAACACAACTTGTTTTAAAGTTCCTGTAAGTTCAGATCATGTCACAGACATGGGCTAGGATGACAACAGACAGACAGTTAAATGAGAAAAAAAACAGGGGCAATAACCTTCAGCATCTGATTTGGGGTGGGAGCAAAGGGGAGAGGAGAAAAGCAGGTGGTACTAGCCTCTGCATGTAGTGTCAGAGTTCACAGACAGCTGAGGGATCTGTTAACCACAGGTGGGAGGGGTTTCAGAAGCAGAATTACTCATTTTCAGGTAAACTATAGTCCTAAACAAAAGGGTTTTTCTCAGAAATCTATGCACACAAAAAATACACTGCAGGCCCAGATGGCAGCCTAGAAGATGCTTCAGTTAACACTCATGACTGCCAATAGAAAATTTAGATAGAGTTGCTGTAAGCTAGAAAGAATCTGAAAAATAAGAATTTGAAAAGTATACTGCTTTTAGAAGTTGACTATAGTTGTGAGATTTGACTGGAATTTTAAAGGGAACGCAGCCATACCAAATTTCCAAATCCTACTTCAAAGTTCATGTCCAAGGATACGAATTTCTTATGGAAAACATTTTCAAGGAATTTATATGTGAGAAAAACCCCACAGCATGCTGGAAAGAGCAAGCATTATACTGGCTATAGCACATTTGGGGCTTAGTGGTTTTGTCGGTGGAACAGTGAAGGTATATGAGCAAGAACATCTCGTTGAACAAACAGCCCTTTCAAATTCAAAGGGGCTGTTGTATGAAATAAAATGAACTGGCTGAACAAGCATATCACTTTCCAGCCTCTGGTCACCAAGTCTTCCAGTTAGCGAGATGGGAAATAAGAGCCTGAAATATGGTTCAAGCACATTTAACCACTCCTTGAGGCAAGCTAGTTCAAAATTGTTCAAAATCACTTAAGTAAAAATACAACTACGTGAAAGCTAATTTTAAAAATTAATTTTATGCCTGAATTTCCTTGAATTTTAATGAAAAACCCCCAAGTTATTCCTGCAAGGTATTAAAAATGCAAGGAATAATACAGTATTACAGCATTTCATGTCATACTATTCTTCACATCTGTATTACAGTAGTTTGGCCTTTCTGTGTAGCTGGTCAAGACTCTCAAATTAGTTCAGGATATCACTGGATCTTTCTAGCACTTCCAGGTTGTTCTTAGAATGCCTAGATTTTGTCGTCTTTATTGATGACTGCATCGATCCTTTACGGCAGAAAAAAAATTGTAATCATTTGTGGGGAGGTTTACAGAACTTCAGAAATACTACCGTGGAATAGTTTGATGAAAATGAGATATCACTTATAAATAATGCAGACTTAAACATCAACTGGTTAATTTAAGTACAAATCTAACCTAGCTGGTTGTTTGTGCAGGCAGAATAAAGGGTAATGCTGCCACTAATGCAAAATCTCTTGGCTGACCTTTCATTTCCAGTCTGACAGAAAATATAGGACAAATCTGTAAAATTAAAAAAAAACCCAAAAAACAAACAACTGCTTTTCTTAAAGTCAGGTCTCCCTCTTTAGGAAAAATCCCTCCTCCATCAAAGGCATGCAACTTTCTTCTCACCAAGACAGAATTTTTATTGGTTTCATGAACATTATTAGTTGGAAGTTAAATCAATGGCCTAGGCCTAGCACACTGACATCATTTTTTTGCAGAACAGGGACAAGTGCGCTTCCAGGTCCTTAAGAAACTTGTCTACTCGGGAGGTATCAGAGGACTCTTCACATGTCACATCATTCGGTCCCCTTACGGAGGAGGAGAGAGTCTGCACCCTAGAACAACCTGAGCTTTTTCTTCTGAGGCCTTACAACCATGCAAGCTCACACAGACAGAAGACTCCCCAAACAGGTAACATCTGAAGGACCGACACACTGCTTCAGAGCTAGGCACTCTCCCTGCCCTTGTTACATGTTTCTGTTTTCATCAACTGAGTTTCCTGCTGAGATATAAGACAGTGTTCTAAACAATCAAGCTCCTGAAAAATCATTGCCCCAGGGCATACCTAGAAGTATTAGAACACAAATAAATTCCTGAGTAAGGCGGGACTGTGCAGTACCAGACAGACACAATGCATTTTCCAGAATGACATGAATCTGCATAAATCACAACGCACCGTACTCTCCACAGCATCTAGTGACAGAAGGAATTCATTACTGGGGCCATGAGAATCCAAACATAAACCTCCTTAGATCCATAATGAAAGTTTGCCTCGGCAGTAGGGCCAGAAAATTCCACGAGGCTTTTACTTTGTCCTGGCAGATGTAATTTCCTGTAGTAGAAACAGTTTAAGCCTCTTGATTTCTTAGAGGATATCTTGAATATTTTATTTTGGCATACCTAGCTACATCATCTCGAGTCATCTGAAGTACGCCACAGCCTGCTGTGCTGTGAGAGCAGGCTCAGTGAAGCTGCACTATTCCTCTCAGTCGTCTTAAATATTCCTTGTCCAGTGAGCCAACAGAAGCTGAAAAATCACCTGACTCTCCATACTTTGGGGCTAAAAGGAATCTGACAACAGCTTGCTGTTAAAACAAAAGCAGTTATATAGTAGGCCACCCTCAAAGGCAGTCCCACCAGCCTGCAGCACTAGTGATACATCAAAGCCAACCAGTTCATTCAGCAGTGGAGGTCAAGTCAGAATCTGACTTGCCAAGCTTTATCAAAAAACAAATGAGCCAAAGCCTTTGCTGTGCAACTCCTCCTTTCAATCATATCCCACAGCTCTCCAAGTATCTAAAACAGTTCTCTAACAGGTACTTCTGCTTTTCCTGAGATCTAAAACTCAACTGTTTTACCTCAAATTTGCAGGTACCCAACCCAAAGCTCCTCCATCCGCAATCTGAACCTCCTCTCAAGATACTGAAGACCATGGCCCCATGGTTAACAGAGTCTTCTGCTGCATTTGACAACCCTGAAAACATAAGGCTAGTTGCGATACCATGGACTTCACAACCCTTCCTGTGTTTCAAACATTTATCAAAAAACACCTAGGCTCCACGCTGTTTAGCCATCAGTCAAATTTCATTGTCAACTTTCCCAGCATGCTTCAGACTCTCGCTGGGTCCTACTTGCCACCTGGCTAATAGCTTGCCTTGCATGGATAGAAGCAACAATAAAACTTGATCACTTGGCACACAGACCCAGGGGCACGCATTCTTATCATAATACTGATCCTGGGAATGCTGCCCAGACTTCCATTTCTCTCTGACAAAAGAGCCAATGAAATCTAGCTTCTGCCTGTGCCGCAGGACATATTAGACCACATTTTGATAGGTGATCCTCTTCTCCCTCCCCCTAAGATTCCTGCAAAAGGTCAAATATTTCTTCAATTTTTCTTTTTACAGAGTAATTCAAATGGGAAGAAACATTTTCAGGACTGCCTTGATTTAATTAAAAAAAAAAGTTCTTCCACAATTTCAAAATCCCATGGTCTTCAGCACTATCAAAATACCATAGAGCAAACAAGACACCAAAACTGCACAAATGTTCTATCACATTGACTTATACCTCTACGTACATGTGTAGGATTAATGTTTGGTTTCTTTCATTTTTAAATTGAATCACAGCCATGCAGAATCATATTAAACACACCTTGTGGGGCGTTGGTAACTTCTGACAAAGAACACAGATGACAGGAACACATAGTTGGAAACGAGAAAACCTTTCCACAGAGATCACTGCTTTCAGCAAACCAGTAAGTCAGAGCCATCATCTCAACAGCTCTGAACACATGGAAGCATGACAGCATCCTTAAGGAAATCAGGAGACACCCCAGACATGCCCCTCATCTCCAAATGGTTAATGGCCTTCAGCATGAGAAGGCTTACCAGGTATGTAACTTTTCCTACAGAAAATGATGTGGACTACACTTAACATTCAAGAGAGTAAAATAATGCTCCTGAGGGAACCAACGCAACATGTGCTGGAGCTCAAAAAATTACTACTTTTTCATTCAGATATGAGAATACAATTAAACAGACTTAAAGTACCAAGAGTGCTTATGATTAACCTTCTAAAGATCATAAAAACACTTCTTTAATAGTTCAGAAGTGTTCCTCCCCAAAAGCAAAATAAATGCCTATGTCTCTGTCATGACTTGGTCTTTCACAACAGAACACTCAAAGTATGAATCTCTCCCCTATTGGATCTGACAGACAGAAAACAGCTGAAGGTCAGTCATCATGCATTTTAGTTGTCAGCAATGATAACTATTTTAAAAGAATTTGGAAAACTTAAGGTCCAGAAGTTAACAGTAGGCACAGAGACACAGTTGAACATTTAGGGTTTTTTTCCCCCTGGAGCTATAAAAATTGCACATATTCTATTGAAACAAAAATCCTATTGGCATTAGAAGCACAAAAGCACGTAATTCTTGCCTCACTCAAAATCTGTTTAAGTTCTGCTAAATAATATAAACCTGAGAATTTACATTTGTTTCCACCATTATAAAGTAAAATGAAAGAATCAGTCAACTATCATTAAATCTTTAAATTGGCAGCAACTACAAAAGCAAGCGAAGTACATTTAGATGAAATTCATGCAGTGTGCATCATATCAAGAACATAGAGAAGAGCATTCCTATTTATACACTAAACCCTAAATTTAGGCTTCTATTGATGTAATGAAAAAACATAATGCATACTTTATTTTCTATAACTAGAAAATTTTAGTGTTTATCAACACTAAAATGCTATTAAAATGTATTGCGAAGTGTTTTCCTTCAGAGTAGTTATGACATCAATATTGCTATGGGAAAAACTGACTACAATAAGGATGCTCAAGTAAGAAGCAGATGAGGCAGCTTAGAATGCTGCAGAGGATCTGTGCATCTTTTGGAGATGCCATCTGTTCAGTGTCATCTATATAAGGAGATATATAGATATATAAAATATATTAAAAAGTTTGGGTCCCAGTAGGCCCATCCATATTCCCCAGAATAAAACCTTATTTCTGTGGAACAGTGATAGGACATCTGGAGAATAACCAAACTCGCCAAAAAAGTCTTTAGAGGAGATAACCAAGCGCAGGAGCTTTTTGCAGACAACAGCTTTTAGCTAAAGAAAAAAACATTACATTCAGTCTCCTGCTCTCTTAAAAGTCACTAACTATACAATACTGTATAACAAAATTAAAAGAAAGGCATATAAAAGTATCTCAAATTATACTAGACAGCTTCAGAATTCATTTGGTCCAAGTGTAGTATCTAAAATTTAGATATTTCCATGGTCCATACATTGGATCCTTTTGGATAAAACTTCAGAAAGTCTTAATCCAATATTGTTCTAATGCACAACGTTCTGGCTTTCCCCATTAACTGATCTTACAGAAACAACTCTAAGTCTTTGGCAGAGAAGATAACGAACTAGAAGTTTTACCATTTTTCATAGTTCAATGGTACAAAAACCCCTGCTATATATTACCTTGGTAGCATTTGATTCCATCTGATCTCAAGCGGACCGAACTTTCCTTCGTCTGTTTGAAAAAACATGGTGGTACTTTTCCTGATACAATAAGATGGATTTGTTATTCAGACAATTATTAGTCCCATCACCAGAAAACACAAGTTGTCTTTTTTGACAAGAGTTTACACACTAAAAAAAAAAAAAGACAACTCGAAAGCTATAATTACAGAATCAGAAGTCTTTGATTAAGAAGTTTGCACTAGGGACTTATTCTTGCACACTTGGTCCCTGAAATGTCTTCAAACGTTACTTCAGAAAAAAATGAAGTAAGAGAATTAGAAGAAAAATCGCAAGTAATAAAACAAACTGGATACTGCTGAAGTATCCTTTTACTTATTAGGATCTTACAAGATATGACCATAAAAATAATTTCCACCCTTACAACTTGCACGATGATATGGAACTCGATTTGCAAGTCTAAACTGAGGCCACCATGGCCTCAACTTCTGCTGCAGCTGAGCTGTACAGGTTAGAGTAATGCTGCATCACATAGGAACTAATACATGTGCAAAATTCAGTGTAGACACTAAGCTGCTCAAAAATCCCCACCCACTCCAGCTATTGAAGTCTAACAACTATACATTCTGAATGCTAGAAGGTTATATACTGCCTGTAGTTCTTTGGCCACCAAATCATAGACCCTTTCAACTTGACCCAAGATTTCGAATGACAGTTAAAAAAAACCAAAACAAAACAAAACCCCAAAAAAACAAACCAAACAAACCCCCCAAAAATCCTACATACAGAATAGACCTGAAGGGCACAGACAAACACAGGGCAGGAAAACTCAACACAAAGTTCTTGGACATGCTGTATAGTTATCTAAATATCTGCTCCAGCCTCTTAGATTTCCTAACAATTTATGTATTCAGAAGTTACAGTGAAGAATTTCAGTTCATCTTATCTCAAATTCTCTTCTCCAAATGCAAAGGACTACTGGTGCTCTCATCAAGGATCTGAAAGAAAACCCACGATTAAAAAAAAAAAGTGGTAAATACTGATGACAGGCCACTTACAGAGAACAGAACTCTTCCAGTTAACTGCTTGGGAACAGGTTCATTTCATATAGAAAAACAACCTTTACAACAAATACTGTAAAAGATGGGCTGTATCCTGAAACCAATTTAAAAAAAAAGGACTTTAAAAAGAATGGCTAAATTAAATCCATGGCAAAATTTAGGCACTAGCAGGATTTACATGATGCACAGCACAGCCAGGGAGAGGTTTTTGTTAACAAAGCTCTACAGGCACCAGAGGTGAGCTAAAAAACACCCATCTGCTTAAGCCTGCTGAGAACTCCAACACGCTTGGTATTCCGCACATACCTTTAACCACTCTGACAATGCTGATGTATGTTAACAGACCTAACTGACAGACGCTCTCCTTCAGACAATTTTTAATGTACTAACACAGAAGTTAAAGCACCATCCTACAAGTTGCGGATGAACAAGGTGTTCCAAGAAAGACCTGATGAGTACAAGTGGACATTCTCTGCAGTACTTGCTAAAGACAGGTCACTTTACAGAGATGAGCACAAGGCTCATGGACGAAGGGGCAAAAGGGAAAAAAGAGGCATAAATTATTTTTTAGCTAATTAAGCATACTTGGGGTGGGAGAAGACTCCTGAGACGTGACCACACATTTTAATATATGCTTTATAGCAAAATACACTCCAAACGATAAGTTATTTTATTCTTGGGAGGTACAGAAAGGAGATTGAAACACAGATAGTGAAGTCTAGAGTGGCCTAACGAATAATATAAAATTTTCCATGAACGGTGAGAGAGACCATTAGGGAACTATGTATATTTGTGACAGTTACCTTGTTCAATAACATTTTTGAAAACTTCATGTTTATTTTAGTTCTGGAAAGCTTGCCCTGCTGCAAGAAATGTAAGGTATTTGACATTATTGCTTTAATGTGACTTCTAACAAAGAAAAAAAAAAAGGAAAAAACCCAACAAAGCCCTCTGACACTAGCAGCTTTTTCTATTTAGTGAAAGCACAAGAGCCAGCAGCTGACATTTGATTCTCATCTAAATTCAAACAGGAAAATACAGTTTAAAGAGTTATCAATTACAGACTGATTGACCCATGGCTGCAGTGGATTCTCCATTGCTAGAAGACTGCTAAAGATATACTGGTTATATTCAGCTCAGTGCATTTACGGCACACTGGATAGGCATTTGTGTGGGTTTCCTTTTGCCTTGAAGTCTATGAACAGAGAATAATCTCAAGTAAAATTCCTCAACGTACGCACCTCCACTCACACTAACCAAGCTGAGCTCCCCAGGTACAGGACCACTTTGAATTTAGTGGAGACAAAGTTCCATTACACAGAGCATGGACCACCACAGGAAGATCTTTTATTTTTCCAGAACTGTTTCATTTGTTGCTAATTAATAGGATTTAAACTTAAAAAAAAAAAAATCTTTGAAAAAAGATGGAAATAGAGCTATTTCAGATGTACACATTATTACACCCTGTAACATAAAACTTTTTAACAAACAGCTAAAATAAATTTTACAGATACACTTTAAATTATTAATTACCCTACATAATTGCTGCTGCATTATTATTTTCTGGGATATTCAAGAGAAAGGAAAACAGGGCATCTTTGCATGTTCTCTTAACTTAGGTATTTAATTTCCTACCCAAATAAGTGAATAAAATTCTTATTTTAACCAAGGAAGAATGCAAAAAAGAGTTCAAATATAGAGTTAACCTCTGTCTCTCTCTACACTGAGAATCATCTGGATTCTATTAAACTGTCAAGCAAGTACCAGGCTTAATAGAAAGAGAAATAAAAGAACCAGCAAAATGTTTAACATTGGTGGCTTCTTCATAGGCTATGCTAAAGCTTTAGAAGAACCTCAGCTGATTTAACACTTGAAATGCATGACATCTGTTTTAGAAAATTATACAGGCAAAACTGCAGCTAAATCTTTTTACCTACTGTCCGAGTCTATAGAGCAACTGCCTCCTCCTCATGAGCAACTTAGCGAACTACTTATAAAATAGCAATCGATACTGTTAAATTTAGAGGAAGGCAACAAATACTTTCAAATAAGGTGGTCAGATTCTCCCATACGTTTCTGTGTTTTAACCTTCTGTAACACAGAACACAGACCATACATAGCACTACTCAAAGATTCAGTGAGAAAAGTGCCCAACTGCAGACCAATACCTCCTGGGCCCTAAAGAAATTCAGCCTCATCTTGGTGTACACTCAAGTGACAGACTTGCACGTGACTTACAAATCTCACCAACCAGAGCATTCTTTGGAATACTTTTGTACTTTAAACAGATAATAATAATGCAATTCAGTCTTCAGGTAGGCCTTTTCAGCATAACATCATTCCCACCAAAACAGAAAGCCATTGAATTTCCTTACTCCTTGCAGAAACAAATTTCAGCCCACTAATGACTTACTGGAATTTCAGCATTCCCTGCGTGACAAGGAGGCAAGACACTTGTGAGTGCTGATAGATTTCAACACTGGATAGTTTCCAAGAGCATTCATTGAAAATAGAAAAGAATCCCGGTTAAGGGTAGCAGCTTCCTTAAGGTGCAGAAAGGTGAAAGGCTGTCCAAGAACAAATTGAAAGTAAACAACAGAAAAAAGCCAGTTTTTCCTGAAGTGTTTTATAAAGCATTTATTTACATTTTGCCTCTGTTTTCTTCTTACAGCAAGGTACATCAGTTAAAACTCCCATATATATATACCACATAATTGAACAAGATGATAAAAGGAAGAACTATATACATACTATGAAGACCATTTTTGCTTTTTCAATTCTGAAATGCAATTGTTAGAACAAACAATTATGGGAAAAATGTACAGGTTGTGAATTTAAAATTTGTAAGATTACATGTCTTACAAAGGCAAGAAAGAACAAGTTCAATATTCCAATGTTTCTAAAATGTGAAAGAATGTGAAGAAATGTTATTTCTGTAGTCCCTTCCTTATAAACCACAGAACATTAGGATGGATGAAACAACCTTCCACCTTTTTATAAGTAGCTTTGAAAATGACTAAAATTGGCACAGAATTACATAGCCATGCAGCAGCAGGCTCCATGTATTGGAATATTTTTCACATTGCCCCATAGAAGTACACCGCTTTACTAACTATCAGCCCTACCAACTCAACCTAGGGTCAACAACAGGTTACTTACTTTGCATTGCATTAACAGTGGAAGATTCTGCAAAAGAAAGCATTTACCCCAGACATGCCCCTGCATTTACTTCGAGTGATTTATTGAAGCATACATGACTGTAAGTCAGGAAACAGCTTTCAAGCGCATGAGGAAGATTAGAAAGTCTGGCTTGGTTCTGCTGGCTCTAGAAGAGTCACCAGATAAAACAATAAAAGTTACTAAAGTGAGCAGAAATAAATGAATATGTTTAAACAGGAGTTCTGCTGAATAGAAGCAGTACTCTTGCACATTCCTTCTCACATTAATATATACTCAAAACTAAAATAGAACAAATATTTGAGTATATTTAAACAGAACCACACAACAACTCAATAACAAGCTTACAGCTCTTTATATTTAAAAAGAAAACAGAACTTGAAAGATCTAAGCAATGCAACTAAATCTTGATCAAAGAAGCGTGCAATCATATTCTGGCAGTCACTAGAGCAGATGCCTGCCATTAGTGTAATATAAGCATCTCCATAACCTAACTCATCCTTATTTAGAAAGGAAAAGAGTATCTGGGGTAAGAACAAAAAAAAAAAAAAAAAGTTTGAAGTTACAGGAAACCCAGGAAAAGGTGAGCTCAAGATGCTGTAATATATTTGGCTTGTGCATGTATGCCTGGAAGTCAGGTGAGACACAGAAATTCTCAAGTTCTTTAAAATACAGGATGTCTGTGTCTAATAAACCAGAATGTTATATATGATAATTCAGTGATGTGATTAAATAAGTTTTAGATTGTCAAACCACCAAAACCCCATGTAGATCAGACTACATGGGTCTTGGCCTTTCCTAAAATCAGAGAAGGGAGTGGGGAACATAAGGAAGAAACAATGATGACATGGGACACAGATACGCATGACTCAAAACAAAAACTCCTAATAGTGTCCTTGAACAGGACTGCTAACTCTTGCCAACTCTTGCAAAGGCATAAAACCACCTCGGCTTATTTTGTGTTTCCTGAGCCAACCTGGAAGGGAGAGGGGTCAACCCTCCCAGTACATAGTCTTCAAGATACAGCTCAGAAAGCTTAAAGATTCAAGCATTCACAAATTCTTCTGATGAATGAAGAGCTTGTGGGCCTTCCTTGTCTACATGCTCACTCAGGGGTAAGGTTTATCTCTTTGTCAACAGAACCCAATGCACTGCAACTTGTACAGTAAGAGTATCAATTCTTCCATGCACAGTCCAGCCAACTGGTTTGGGGGAGGTTGGGGTCTTCTTGGCTGGTTGCCAGGGCAGGGTGTGTGTTCTTTTGTTAAATAAGCCGAGACCTGCCTATAGTTCCTCCTTGTTAAAAGCAGCAAAATATTTTAAGTTATCTCAAGAGGAACATTCTTAGATACTGAATAACAGCAGCAGTTCGGATACATAATTCTTATCACACTGCTTGTAACTTGATCATAGAATTGACAAACTGAAAAGCAGCTTCAGAACCTATTACCTGCCTGGGGGGTGGGGAAAACACTTGATCATTTGAAAACTGCATGATCAAGATGTTCTTAAAGATACAGAATATGTTAAGCCAAATCCAGGAAAAACACTAGCAGGATGAAGTGATACCCTTCTGTTTTGAGCTGATAGATGAGACTTTCAAAAGGTATCGAAAGGAGGAGGAAGCACAAAATTTCACCCTCCATCAGCTTCAAGGTTATAACAAAGAAAAGTTTATCAACAATATATATAGGAAGGTATCTTAAACAAATAACTGAAAATATTTATTCTTTGAGTGAGATGAAAAGGAGGAAGACTATTTAGGATAACAAAAGAGGTAAGTAAAAGACACATAGAGAGAACAGCATTGTTTTAGCTACTGCTCCTCTCCAGACAGAACTTAAAATACTCCAGATTTCAACCTAGCCGTACAGCGAGGTCACTCCAAAGCTCCTCAGCCCTGCCATCCTGCTTCAGCTGCACTGACTCTACAGAGCAACATCCAAAAAAGCAAACTGTCCACTGCACATGAAGTAAAAACAAACAACTTTTCCATTACTGCACAGTAATAGTACATTATTTTTTGACTGGTCTTTCAGCACATGGATTATTTTTAAAAATATTTTCTATATTTTTTAAAAATAATAATTTTAGACTTTTACAATTCTTACACTCTTTAGTCAACTGCTCTTCCTCTCATGTGATCATGAATGTCAGAAGTTTTCACAGTTTGAGCTCTAACTTTAAAGTTGGATGTATTTTGATGAGCTAAAAGGACTTCTTTTTGCTTAAAAGCATGACAGAATACGACACTTAAACAGAAAAGCCCATTAATACGTTAGACTATTCTGACATTATGTTTTTAGGACAAATAATTGTGTGAACGACCAATTATACAGCACCACCAGGATACACAGCTGCCACTGAAAAGCAGATAAAAAGCTTTCCAAGCCACTGTCAGCAACAGTGAAACTAAAATAATTTATGGATAATCTAGGAACTACTGCAATCATCATTCTGCTACTGCAGTACTGAGAAACACTGCACTACAATTATAATAGGAAGTTGCCTATAATCTGGTCTTATCTTTATTACATTTATCTTGTTATCTTTATTTTATCCTCCTTAAAAAGGCTTCCTCTGATGCTGTTCAGTTTGTGTGCTACTAAAAATAATCAAAAAAGCACTTTTTATATGAGAACATTTTCAAATACAGCTGTTACAAAGAATATTATCAGGGGAGGAACAATTTTCACTTCTTTCATTAGTTAATCCTCTGCAAAAGCACCTCTGCTTTCTGACAGTAATGATATTTAAATTGATCACTCGAATTTAAACAATACACAGAAAAAAAAGAAAACCAAAAGACAAAGAAGAAAGCCCCAAAATCCAAGGAATTCCAAGGAAATGGACTGTTTTTTAAAGCTAGAGTTAATACAAGTGTAAACAAAACAAAAAACCTCCACCTAATAAAAAAACAGCTGTATTTGCCTGACATTTTCTTGAGTTTTCTTTGATAAAATTAGTCATATTTGAGAAAGCTTTCCAGTTTACAGATCCATTCTATTTCTTGTTGATGTTGCAATAAAATTTAATTAAAACCAGTAACAAAAAGGAAAACATCAAATGCATCGTTTTAAATAGAAGCCAAGAAATATACTAAATGCTTATATTTCCACCTTCTAATGATGTTGGGGGGAAAAAAACAGGCTATAGAAAAGAAGTAACAGTTGCGCAATTGCCATCAACACACAACATAAGCAAATAAAGGAATATTCTGGTTTTGGGCTTAACTCATAAATACCATCTTACCAGTAAACATGGCTTGCAGGCTAACGCTGGTCCTTTGACCAGTATTATGTATGACTGGTCTTCATACATTTATGTATGTGCAGTATAGAAATTGCTATTTTCAAATAGTCAAAACAGAAAGAATTTCTAAGAAGAAGATAGGAGAAGAGATCTTACTTAATGCCAGTAGACAGTTCATAGCTGGAAAATATAGAAAGAAGAGGTGAAAAAAATTCTTGCCTTTAGTATTTGAGGAATTTTCCCTGGTTTAGTAAGCTGCCTTAAGGTTTCTAGTCCTCCAAGTTCCAACATGGTTTCTTTAACAATTTGATTTAAACATTTAAAATAATAAGGATTCCATGGAGTTGAGTGATTACATGCACATTTGATAACATAGCCAAGAAAAATCCAACTGGAAAAAGAACGTAATGATTTACTTGTGCAAGATTTGCAGAGAGCCAGAACACCAATTCAAAACCTGTCAGAGCTTATTGCGTATTATATCAGAAATGACACCATTGTCCTTTCTTGAGTTTGAAAACCTGATGTGCATAAACTTATGGTGAAAAAAAATGCTGTCAGTTTTTGATTATATCTGTATAAAAATAATTGCTTACAGGCCAACAGTTCCACCTACAGCCATTTCATACCCTACCTCACAAAAGGGAGGAAGAAACCTACTTTTATTTCACTTTGGAGTAGACTCCCCCCTTCTAAGTCCTACAACAGGATTTTAACATTTGCAGAAAAATCATAGCACTCACAACAAGTACGCTAAGAGTTACTCCTTTCTGGCAAATTGCTTCTTGTGTTTGTGAGCCACTGCCAAATCTACCACTGACAGAAGAAACACTTCAGAACTTCAACATTTTTTAAAGTCTTTCCATTGTTTCAAATATGCTCTTAGAAACAAACAACATTTCACATCCATCATATTATGTTCTTTTTCCCAGGTCACAAACACCCATGATTTACAAAAGCGTAAGTAGTAACTGCTGTAGCAAAAGACTACGTACAGTCACTTTTGCTAACACAAATGCTAAGATTTAAAACAAAATAGGAGCTCAAATCTATTTAGACAACTAAGTGGTCAGACTGGAAAAAAAAAAAGGGGGGGGGGGAAAAAAAAGCTAGGCATCCACCCAATAGCTCCCACTGACAAAATATTCAGATTGAGATTTTCAGATAGCCCGTAGCACTAAATCATTTGGCAGCTCTCCTGCCTCAGTTCTCTGTATAAAGACAGACTTAAATCGGGGAATATAAGACTACCACAAATGGGGGATAAACAGAAAAAATAGTCTACATAGCTCTTCATGCCCAACCTAGACATTTAGAAAACTTGAACTCAGGCTATTGGAAAGAAACAAACCTTAGTTACAAGTAACTAATTTTGGAAGTGAATTGAAAAAAAAATTCTGTGAAGTCTCCTTCCAAAGATCTACTAGAAAAGCCCACCAATCTGACCCTAAAAAAAGGGGGGTGCCACCTCTATTAGCTGAGTTCTTCCCTCAACTGTGAAACAAAAGGAAGATGGCGGTACACTTGCAAACTATACACTGAAGTTCCAGTTTTCACTTTAACTCCCTGATACTCAGTATAAATAAAATTTAAACACTGCAGCCAAATACACTAACAGGGCTGGAGTTGAACAAGGTCAAGCAATTTTTGCTCCTGTCCTCCATTCACTAAAGCAGTTGAATAAAATGATGCCAATTAAAAATGACCAAGCAACCTATTCGACTGGATTATAAATCAGATGAGAAACACAGAGCTCCGGAAGAAGACAAGGTGACCACTTCACATGAACTGGCAACTGCACACATCCAAGTTGCTGTCAGATAGAACCATCAACTCACATAGGTTGGAAGGGACCTCTAGAAGTTGCCTAGCTCAACCTCCTGCCCCACACAAAGCCAAATTCATAGCTAGGTGAAGCTGCTCAGGACTTTGTCCAGTACTATCTTGAACATGTTCAAGAACAGCAGTTCTGCAGCCTCTCTCAACAACATGCCCCAGTACCTGACCACTGTAATTTTTTTTTTTTAAATCCAGTAAGAAATTACCTTGCTGTAACTTGCAACCACTAATTTATCATCCTTTCAACATGCACTCCTGGGAAGACTAACTCCACCTTCTGTGAAACACCCATTGGGTAGCTGAAGACAACAAACAGATCATTCCTCAGCCTTCTGCAGGCTGAACAAACACACCTGGTGCTTGGCAGCCCCTCTGCTGCAGGCCATGCCATTGCATCAGTCTCTCTCTTGTACTGGAGGACCCATATGCCCCAGGCTGCTAACTACGATTTCTGTTCTAATTCAGCAGAAGAGTAAGCCAAAACCAAGAGGTTTAGCTTTGATCCCACTATTCTCCGCCCAGTTGCAGACCAGAGCTCATACCCCATGTAACCAAAGGATGAGGTTCCTCAAATAACTGATGTGATGGTTTTGGTGTTGGGTTTTTTGTTTGTTTTGGTTTGATTTTGGTTTTTGATACGTTGGATTTGTGACAGATCAGGACAATGAAATGACTTAACCTGGTCACCACAATTGCTACATGGAATATAACAAAAGAAGTGAAAGGCGCAGAACCACCCATTATCTCACTGCCCTATCAGATAGGTAAATAAATAACAGAGTTTTACAGCAAAAGCAACACTAGAAACATACAGTATATCCTCCATTTGCGAGGCTGTTAGCTCAAATACCATGTTAGATTAGTGCCAAAATAATTTTGTTGCTTGCCACAGCAGATTAAGGGAAGTGTTTTTATGAAGACCTATGCAAACATTTTGCAAGGTAAGCATGTGTGGGCAGAAGCAACATAATTCAGGTATGTTCGTTGCTAACTTACAGTGTGACTGCAGCAGATACAAGTTGTTTCAGCTAAGGCAGAAGCTGGGTGTTGGTCACAAGATTTTACCCAGAGCTCTGCATCTATTTATTTATCCTGGATCGCAGCACAGGGGCTTCGCCATCACAGTTAGACTGCTTGAAGTTTCTGAACTGGCACAAGTACCTAAGTAAAATACATTATATGTGCATTTATAGTCCTCTTCTCACTTCTAGGCATGATACACACAAAGATCTCAGCTTGAAAATGATGAAACTATCCGAACTGCACTGAAACCCATTATAGATGTATACGCTGGAGCAGAAACAAAAAGTTGGGGGGTTTATTGTATCAGTTACCTTTATGTACTCTCAATAGTAGTTGCATCCACTGCATACTGCTTTTTGGGAATAAACATTTTTTAAACCAACACTACACACATTTTGAAATATAGCATGGGACACAATGAGTTGAGAAAACACTGAGAAAAATTTGGTTAAGGAGTACATGAGGTGATCAAATAATTTATTTTTACTATATATAGTCTTCCTAAAAAAATGAGATACAACATCCACTTTCATTTTTGCTTTTCAGATCAAATTTTCTTGACCTTAGGTTAAACTCACAGAATCACAAGGTTGGAAAGGACCTTCAAGATCATCAAGTCCAACCATTCATCCAGCGCCACCATGTTCCCTAAACCATGTCCTGAAGTGCTACATCCACACTTCCAGAGATGGCGACTCCACCACCTCCCTGGGCAGCCTGTTCCAATGCCTGACCACCCTCTCAGTGAAGAAATTTTTCCTAATATCCAATCTAAACCTCCCCTGGCACAACTTTATGTTCAAGTTTTAAACCTGTGGAGTGGACAGCAACCAGTTGAGACTAGATTTCTCACTGTTCAGGCTGAGGAGAAGAAAAATTCTCCAACCTGTACCAGAGACACTTCTGCTGGGAAAGGTAAAAGACACAAAAGATTCCCTGCAAGAAAACTGAAAAAATCAGTTTTGATCCCTTTCGTTTGGGGGAGCTTAGCGATAAAGCAGCAGCAACTCTCAGAAAGAATTTTCATCAGAACAAGATACTCTGAGTGCTTCGTGCTAACTGAAACAACTGCAGAATTTTGACACAGGACTCCCAATTTCAGTGGGCAATTGCTTTTATTTGTGGGAGGAGGGAGGGAAATAAAAGGAATTCCTTTGACAAGAGAGCTGCATTGCTAACCACAACCAGGATCATTTTACCTCTTTTGCTACAAAGAGGTTATATGCCATGAAGAAAGATCCCATGATCTAACAGCTTCATATTATTTTACAAATAATACAACTCCAAACAGTTGTTAGAGAAGGTATTGATTTGCTTTGTACATTTCACAGCACTTGATATACAGTATTCATCATTTAGGCTCCAATAAATGTGGTATCTCATGCCCTTGATCAGTCTTCCCATGAACAAAGCTGTACTTAGCTCTTGAAGGAAATCTAAAGTCATTATTTATCTCATATTTGCAGTATCATACAGAAGGTAGAGGGGAAAAAAGACCACAGTTACAGTCACCTGACTGGCAGAATGATCTACAGCTGAATTAAAAGGGGGAGGGGGGAACACACCAAAAACCACAACACAACATGGTCAGAGTTTCAAATGAAACATTTCCTCCTTAGTTTCCTTTACCTGAAAATATTTATGCAGCCTCAGAGAAGTACACAAGACATGTGTTAATGACCCTACAGAAAGAGTAGATATAAGCTGATGTTGCTGTATCTTTGCATCCACAGAGCATTCTGTTCCAAAGTCAACTTAAAACTTTAAATACAAACACAGTTCTATTATAAAGTCTTAATGATATTGTCCTGCAGGTTGGTGGTTTTTGGGTTTTTTTTAGGCTTTAAAGAAGTGTGCACAAAGCACACAACCATTGTTCTGCCAAAGAACAACAGAGTACTGCTGCAGTGCAAACATTAAATGGAAATTATATGATCTTTAAAACACATTACTTCAAATTGCTATTTTGTATCCATGGGAAGAGATGGGAAAACAAGCAAAATGCACAAACCCACATCTCCATGAAAAAAGTAAGTATTTACCTAGAATTTATACAATACTGTAAATATAGGCAGCAACTTGAAAAATGAGAAGGAAATAAATGCATCAGATAATTAACTTTCTAGCTCTCAACGAAATATTTTAAGCACAATAATCTGGTTCCAGAAAGTCTTTATAAACACTATTACAGCTAAGCAAAATTAAACAGAGCCACCAGGATTTCTGATACCTAAAAATACTTTAAACCCAAGGAGTTCTTATGCTTACTCGGGCCACCCCAAAACCCCGGAATCCTCCAGAAAGGAAAGGCACTGGGCGGGACGGTGCCTTTCGCACGTCTGGGGTGCCCGCCACGGGCAGAACGGCCCCCAGTGCTGCGCTCCCTCCTCCAGGCCCCGTTAAAGAGCACCTCCCCGGCTCTCGCCCCGCCGAGCGGGGCGGGGCAGGGCCGCCGGGGACGGGCCCGGGGCGCAGCGGCGGCGCTGGAATGCGGAGCCGGTAACCCGATCTCCTCCCGCCCTGCAGCATTTAGAAAGTCGTTTAGCCTCCTAAAATGGCACCTCGGCGCTGCCTAGCAGGGAAGAGCGCTGCTCGTGCCCTCTCCTGAAATAGGAAAGGAAACGGTTTATTTTTTGTTCAAGACTTCTGCCCCGAGGCAGGGCGGAGTCGCTGCCCCGCCGGAGCGGGCCGGGGCAGCCCCCCGGCAGCGGTTGCCGCCAGCCCAGCTCCTCCCGGAGCGGCCTTGCAGCTGCTTCCGCGCTGAGCCACGGGCGGCCAGCCGGCGCCGTTCATCTCGACCCTGGCTTCCACCGGCCTCAGGAGCGAACAGATCTTGCTCGAAAGCAAGGAGTTAGTAAGAATAGGGAATCGCTGTTTGGTTTTTTGTTTCGCTTTGTTTTTTTTCTCAAAAGCCTTGCATCTCAGAACCAAAACATACCTGTACCTCAAATAAGGCAGAATTTAAGCCGGAACACCACCCCATAAACCTGAACAAAAGGGACAACAGTGTTACGAATTCACTTACGTTTTTCAAACGATATGGCTGATTTAGGATGCAACGACACTACAATGTCTAGGCTTTCAGGTCAATTACAGACATGCACAGAAATAACAATAAAGTTATCCCTCAAGAGAATGTATGAGCTGATCTTACAGATACACAAACTCTCTCCACCTATTTTCTCCAAGAGATAATATTTTGCAATTCGGAATAAGTATTTTGCTGGAAACAAAATAGCCAACATTTTTACCATTCTGAACATGCTGAAATTACTAAGATACCATTATCCCACTAGATAAGAGACAAAGACTTGAAAAAAATAAGTTCTCATTCTAGCGACAGCACAGTGTAAGAAGAAAGAATAACTTGAAAAACATTTTTCCAGCAGGAGTAATTTTGCTCATTAAGCACACTACCAAATGTTATTCTAACAGGAGTGGGGAAAAAAAAAGCCCTCAAGGCACCTGGGGAGCGTGCAAGCCTTCGGGGCATCAGTGTGGCTGTGAGGAGCTCACACCGACTCTCTTGTGCGATTTCCATAGGTGGTGGTTTATACTTTCGTTGGCTTAACTAGATATGACACTGCAAAACACTAGTAAGGGTGGCAATTCTTCTGCAACTCTACCAAGAGGAGACCTTTGGCCAGTGTACACTGTATCTGTGGAATCACTCCGTTCATGTAAAAAACATCCCGCCAATAACAAAGGCTGCCAGAAACTCTTAACTGTTACCATCTTTTGGGCCTAGATTTTTAAATATACTTAAGAAGTCAAAGAGAAGTTCAGAGCTGAGGGATCTTTAGATAGAGGGTCCTTCACCCATATAATACTCTCCTGTATTGGTTCCCAACTACAAAATGGAAACAAATTCTAAATGTTAAGATGTTGAACTGAAGCAGCGTTTTCATGCTAAAACCCCAGAATCCAGTGAGAAATGTCAAATGCCACTACGATGGGGGCTTCCAAAAGACTCCAAATCTGGAAAAAAAACCACAAAACCCTAGTAGGCAGGGTGATTAAAATAACTACCCTTATTGATATCCTAATACATTTACAAAAAAAACACTACAAACATTTCTTAATCTTGGTTATTGCACGTCAAGCTGGCTGCTTTACCCTTAAATTCTGGCCAAAGTAAATGCAGGGTTGTTTTTTCTGTTATGTATAAGAACAAAAATCCTACCCAGATGCTCTTGTTACTTACAGAATATGGGCACTGTAAACACAAGTATTTTTATTTACTGCAAATACTGACTTCCATTTGCCAGACCTCTTGTTATTTTACAGAAGGCAAAATACAGTCATTTTGCTTGTATGCATCATATACGATATGTTTCGTATTTCAGATTATGCAAAACACACAATCTTTTAAATCTTTCCCCAAAGGAACCTCTCTTATCTGTTACTCATCTACAGAATTTATTTGTGGATCATTTATTTCCGATTTATAATTTGTACTGGGTAACCAAAATTCAAAATAGGATCACAACTTCTAACTGACAGTATTTTTCTGTTTACTCAGCATTTCTCTATTAACCTCAGGGTAACAGAAAATGCCCCAAATATTCTAACAAATCATCAGTTATTTTTCTTTTAAAATATATTTAATTAAACGCTTACTTGGTTGGAATAAAATTTATTCAAATTGTTGGTTAGAAGTGGAAGAGCAAGTATGTTTACACATTAAAACTGAAGCTCAAAACACCATAGTATGATTACCTGACAGCTATTAAATGGCTTGCAAGAAGTTATTACTGCCGATTCTCTTTCAGAAGGCCTATGTAACAGTTCCACCCTTAGCTTCCTCCCTGTAGTTGTACTTTGTTGTGTCTTTTTTAAACATAAACTTCCCCCTCACTCCCACAAGGTCGTGTTTTGGTCTCAAGACCTATTACTAGGATATTTCACACAAGCACTCTATATAAAGAAAATTAAGACAACCCTAAAAATACAAAGTAGTCAGGCAGCCTTCAACAGGGGTCAAACCCACTGCGATAAAAAGAAAACAATGTATAGATATTTTATGGAGGATTCTCTGCTAACGCACTGTTTTCCAAAAGAACAGATAGAAAACATGACTGTGATGTTTTATGAGGGCATTCACAAATGCCTTTAGTACTTCAGCACAAGTTTCATGCCAGCAAAGATTACAACCAGTCACTGGGAGGGGACACCAACAACAAAAAAACCCCAAACCAAACCCAACCCAACCAAAAATCCCAACAACCCTAAACTCACATCATCAATGGAAATTAACTGTAACAAATGAAAAGTAGTGTCAGGAAATATACCTGCTTATAATAATTTTAATGTTTTCACAATCAGAACCTTCTTTGAAAGCTACAGACCACATATCATGGAAAAATACATATCTGGTGAAAATAATGATTATCTGCAGAAGAGAGACAAAATAGAATACATAAAGTACTGTTAAAAAGGAGTATTGAAATGGAAAATGTCCTCCAACTCCTTTTAATTGTACTTCTCTTGGGTGCATGAACAATACAGAGCCTGACAGGTGGCATTCTAAACGAAACGTCCTTTTGAAGACACTTCATTTCATATGAGAAATGTGACTGCGAACATTACTGTTCTACCAAGTGCCACTTTAGACACCAATCTCTAATGTAACTGTGCAGCAATCCCACTGAGCTATAACTGAGCACTGTGACTCTAGCTAAATGAAGCTATGCGTGTGTGCTACTGCTTTCAAGAGCAGAGAAAATCTTCTGAAAGATGTACCAAAATTAGTTTTAAACAGTTATTTTTAAAGTATACTTTTAGAAACGTGCATTCTAAGCTAAAATTAAAATCTCAACAGTATTAGCAAATTTTTTTCAATGATAAAATATTTTCTAATATACCTTCCAAAAGCACAAGTTCTGGATGATAATGCTTCCCACTGAAAAGAAAATTCAGTGCAGAAGAGTAGCATTTGGCAAATCCAGTATTTTCAAAAACAAGCAAATTTGCAACAAGCAGTTTATACAGAATCTGTTTTCTATTACATTATAATGGGTTCAGTAGGTGGAGGAGTGTGGACTGCATACATACTAATATATAAACATGTGGCTGCATCGGTACTCCTATGACCTTGTCAGACATTCCAACACTGTATTTTTAGATTATTCTCTCATACCAACTGCACTGTTAAGTTGGCATTTAATTCCATTATGTCCATTGTCAAAAAGCTAGTCTTCTGCTTCAACTGCAGCAGTACTTTGAAAAATACATTTTGAAAGACTGTATTTAATCCTCAAATATATTTCCCCATTCATAGCCACAGGCCAGCCAGTAATACAAATCTTTCACTTGCTAGATGCTAGGCCACTTTAAGGTCCTTTTGACCGACTCCGTAAAACTCCTTGGATTTGGGAATAGCGTATACGTTGTTTTATCTGTCCCTGCTATATACTTTATTCTCTCTGTTCTGCTAAAGCCTAGGTTACATGAGGAAAACAGAAGTAAAAAAACATCGCTGAATTGATCCCTTCTGCCCTGGCAGTGATGCCAAACACACACCTATGGTATTTCTGGTTCTTATACCTGAAGTGATTGTTTTATCTCAAATTTTCCTCTTCATTCGGGGGGGGGGGGAAAAAAGTCATCACATCAAACAAATTGCACTACAAGCAACAGACCTAGGAAGGCCTGGTTTCCTACAGATTTATGTTCTATTTTGGTCTAGAACTTTTCCCAATGTAATTGCCCCAGCTCTCTCCCTATATCCTGTATGATTTCACTCTCCCTGTCCTTTGCAATATATCCATTTCCCCACTCACATGCATATTCCTCTAACCACAGTTCTCTCTCCCATTCCCTCCTACGTCCTCTGGTGCCAAACAACATGTCTCACTAGCTGGTCAGTGTGCATATTGACTTCCCCCTTACCAGGCATAGCAAGTTTACTGAACACTTCTGATCATAACATCCTTCACCTCTGCGGACATTAACACAGCTCAAGGCCTTTGAAACCGAAACAGTGTGACATCCACTCGATAATATTACCAGACATCTAATCTTCAAGCCTGCTGATACATGCAGCTTGTCTTTGAAGTTTTAGGTATTAAGAAGTTGCCAAAATCCCAAATTTTACATACTACATCAGAAACACTGAACAAAACTACAAAACAAAGGACACAACTGCAAAAGGCAAAAAGCAAAGAGGAATGTGGGAATGGGAAAGTAAAGCTTCTGCTCAAGCCATATTTGCTTTGTGGAGGAGGGATATATACAATCGTATATTGAGTATACACTCAGTATACTCAATATACACTAAGAAGTTACATGGGATGACTATTATTCAAGCTAATGAAAAAGAGCGCTCCAAAACAGGTAACACTCCCAAACAGCAGCCTTATCCACAAGCACACGCCCCTACAACTAAGCTGCGCCTGGAAGGGGCACTCTTGTTCTGTATGCCAACACTGGCACTTGGTCTGCTCCCACAAATGCAGCTACACTGGCAAGAAGTGTAGCCTATTTTAAAAAAAAAAAAAAAAAAAAAAAAAGAGAGAGAGAAAAAGCAAAAAAAGGTAATCAGCTTTCAGCCAGTTTAAATTCCCACAGCATCGGAGAAGTGCCAGCCAGTTCTGCTGTAAAGGAAACGGCAAGGACGCACAAGGGTGGCATTAACAGGGAGTAGAACTGGCCCTTCGAGTGTACCCGGCTGCTAGGCTTGCTTATCTGTAGCACGGAACTGCCCTCTTCATCTGCTAGTTAGTTATTCAGCGAGCAGATTTTCATTGCAGACATCAATGGAAGTCTACCTGGCTGCACTGCTCAAGTCCTTAGGAAACTGTATTATCAGTCTTTCCACACTAAGCAAAATAAAGTACCTGAACAGAAAATGTTCAAGATAAAGGTAGACATTAAAAACATGTTACTTCATGTTTGATGGCAATATCATTAAACCAAACCCAACGAATGTGTCAATGAAGGCAGCTAGATGCCAGCGCAATATAAAAAAAAAAAAAGGCTGTAGGCGTTACAGACACTAGTGAATCTAACAGCAGAGGAGCTGACGTGCCTGGGTGCGTGTGGGTGTGATAAAAGGCATACGAATTAGTCTGCTGCACTGTAGCAGATGTCTAGCCGAGCACTGTGACACTGCCTACTAGCAGACCAGTTGGGAAAGAAGGAAGAGCAAAGTCCTCCCTTGCTCCATCCAGATGCCTGTGTAGTTCCTGACCTACAACTGTACACAGGTGACTGCGCTACTGCCACCAACGGACACATCCTTCAACAAATCTGTGTGACTGCAAACCTGCACAGTACTTTCAGCCCCAGCCACATATTCTGGCAGCAACTCTTCAACGGAAGTATTCGCCATGAGAAAGGAAACACACACCACATTTTACTGTGCTTGTAACCTGCCATTCCCTTACACCATGGAGAAAAAAACTCCAACAAACAGTGGTGAAAAACTATTATCAGTTTCTTAATTTCATTTAAGGTTTGATAGATGACCATCACCATTTCCTTGTCTGCTATTTCTCTTTCCCTGACTCGAGAAGCTCAAGTCTATTTAGTACTGCATCCCATTTGACTGCTGTGGGAAGAAAAACAAAAAAAATTACCTTCTAGTTTTAATGGGATTGCTGGAATTGTGTTACCAGAACTACATAACATGCATGTCCATGTATAATGAATGTGTACAGCTGCATAATCACATTTTTAAAAAGCTTATAATTACTCTATAGAATGCTGCTTCAAAATTGGCTTAAATTTATTTAAGACTGTGCTGATTGTAAGAAGGGAAGTGCTGCCCCTCTCCTCTCCCCTTATTCCTCATATGGTATCACGGTGATCTGGGACTACTGAAAACCCAGGTGTTTTTTATAGGGTTAGTTTTCAGCCAGATTAGCAAACAAAGACAACCTTCCACCTGGCCACAAGTACACTAATGCAAAAGTGACAGTGGCAACACACAGACAAAGGGAAGAGAGAGAGGAAAAAAAAAATTTTTTAAACACCATAAGCAGATAGGTGCAATCTAAAGTTGGAGGTTCACAGCAAAGAGCTGTTTAGAAAACTGTCTAAGATCTCCCCAAGTGTTAACACCTAATTTAGAGCCTATTACTGTTTTTCCTCTGTCTGAATTAAATTACATTACACTTAGGGTAGTTCATCTGATATTTTAACATCCAGGCATCCAGTACCACTACAGCCAGTTTACAACACCTGTATCAGCTACAAGTTTCATCACCTCAGCATCCACTCCCCTTCCCATACTATTTCCAAACACACAGAACAGGCCCCATCACTTGCTGCCAGCGGGGCTGTTAGCACCTCTCTGCCACAGGAGTACCTGCTGATTTCTTCCTGGGAGCCCAAAACTGGCCAGGGCCTTCCAGACATGTCTCACCACTGTTGAGCTGAAGGGCATCATCACCTCCCTCAACCCGCCCACAACACCCTCTCCACCACAGCCCCAGGGGGGTGCTGGCCACCTTTGCCAGCTCATGTTCAACTCGGTATCCAGTATGAGCCCCAGGTCCTTTTCTGCAAAGCTGCTTTCCATGCAATCAGTCCCTAGTCGATACCAGTACATGGGGTTATTCCTCCCCGGGTGCAGGGCTTTGCATTTCCTTTTGTTAAGCTTCATGAGGTTCCTCTCCGCTCCAGGTCCCTCTGAGTGGCTGCACAACCACCTCGCCTACCAAACACTCCTCCCAGTTCTGTATCACTTGCAAACTTGCTAAGGGTGCACTCTGTCCCATCATCCAGGTTGTTTATGAAGATGTCACACCGTACTGGCACCCAGCATCGGTTCCTGGGGCACACTGCTGGTGACTAGTCTCCAGCTGGACTTCATGCCACTGATCACAACTCTTTGAACTTGGTAGGTCATCTAGTTTTCAATCTATCTCACTGTCCATTTGTCTAGTCTGTACTTCCACGAGTTTGTTGATGAGGATGTTACAAGACACACTGTCAAAAGCATTACAAAAGTCAAGGTAAACAATATCCACTGCTCTCCACTCATTCACTGAGCTAGTCATTTCACCACAGAGGGCTATCAGACACCTACCAACATCACCTGTGCTGACCTGCTGCTCATCCTGACCCATAAGCTCTCAACAGACTCCTCATACACCCCAAAGGCACAGCTCCAAGAATTCCCATGGTGCTCTCAGAAAAAAACCCACAACACCTCGCACCCCTTGCCATCCCAGTGTGTCCTTCCTGGAGAGCCCATAACCAGTCCTCACAGCACTCCAGCCACGTCAGCTGTCCCACCACATCTCTGATCTCAACAGGACTGCAGCCAAGCAACCACACACAGACCTCTGATTTCTCCTGGTTTTGCCCAGACTTTTCCACAACGTATGGCAAACAGAGTGAAATCCAAATAAAGTATTAAACTTAGTTTGTGCGGAGGGAAACTTCCTATTGTCTACACTTTGGTAGCCTGAAACGTCATGTCACTCTATGACAAAGTCACAGACACTGGAAGGAAAAAATCAATAGTGACAATGGAACGATAACTACTTGCAGAAAGGAAACGTATGGATAGATATGGAAAGAAAGGCTATGCAGCTATATACAGAGAAAGAACATACACAGTTCTGTTGCTCCTACCTCCAGGTACGAACCTTGTTAGAGGAGTGCTCTGGAGAAGGACAAATGCTATCTCTGCCCACCTGACCCTCCCCACTACACTCCAGAGCTCAAACTCAGCAAGCCTTTCTCACCATGCCGCTGCTCTTCTGCCCACACTCTGTCACCTGAGCCCATCCACTGCCCTGCCCCAAGCCCCACTTCTGCTCTTTCAAATCCTCAGGAGACCCTACCATCTGTATTTGCAGCACACCCACCACTTCTCTTCTCATTGAAAGTAACCTAAAGGAGAATTATTTTACTTTCAGTCGTTCCAAGCACACATAGTAAAAAATATCTTCCTGTAAATAATTACTTCTTCCAAAATTATATACACTTTGAAAACGATATTCAACATTTCTGAAAACCATGACATTTGTGTTATATATCAAACTTTAAAATTTTGGCTAAAATTCTTTGAACAAGAGTCACCTTGGCTGTTATCTTTTTACAGAGCAAAAATCATCATAGGTTCTTAGACTAACTAAATCACCCTTTACATCAGCACTCAAACCCCAGCTCAAAGACCTGCTCTAACATAGGTAAATCTCAGTACCAACAGGTAACTGATGAACACCAACATTGTCAAAACAGCACAAAGAAAAAAAGAACACAAAGAAAAATGTAAAATTACACATTTTTATAACTTGCTTAATAACTTACAGAGGCCTTTTCTAACTAAAATGGTGTAACATTAAGATACCGTATAAACACACGCTGTGGATATATACTTAAATGTATTTAGTGCGTATTACAGTCTCAACTAGTTCCTCGTTATTGAGATGTAGGAAGAAGCAGAGCAGTGTAACTCCACAGTTCATTTGCTGCAGACTGTCTTGTGCCTTCCTCTGGAGCAATACTGCTGGCCAGTGTTGGGAGCAAAACACTTGAGGCAGGTTTCTTAATTTGTAACATTCTTTTCTCACTAGTGCACCCTCATTTCATATATTTTTACTTGGTATTTTTCCTGTAACCAACCTCACCTCTGAAACGAAGTCAGCAGAAATTAAAAGCTACTCATGAAGAACCACCAAGAAAGAAAGAAAATCACAGTATTTCATTACAGCAAACAACCGTACACCCTACAGATGCTCAAGGACAAAGAAGAAAATTCTTACATCAGCTTACCAGCTCTTCCCTCCACCCCAGGTTCCTAAGACTATTACCAAAAGTATTAGTGAGAGATGTAAATATTATACAACAGCATTTGAAACTTTGAGAAAAAGTTGACTAATGCCATTTCTGCAGCAGAACCTCTGGCTAAGGAATGCACAGCTGCTGAGCAGATGTATAATTTCAGCATTTAGATTCCATTATTTCAAGGGTGATTTTTTTTTTTTACTAGATGTTTTCAGATTTTCTATTTCCATCTGTTTTTTGACCTCCCTCAGTTTAGTCCCCTCCCTTCTGTTTTAGTTCATTATGCAAAAATAATTTTCTAAATTAGAAACATCTCTACATTTAAAAACTTGTGAATTTGAAGAGAGGTGGGGGAGTAAAGCAGGGCCAGGGGCGGAACAAAAACAGACAGTTCAACAGAGGCTTGGGTTTGAATAAAAATTGTCCTGTCTGGGTTGGGTTTTATTTCGCAGTTCCTGGTTTAACCCAAATTGGCGAGTCTCTAACTGCATTCCTTCCATGAAACTTTAAGAGCAGGAAACTGAAGAGTATCAGCTATATGGGAATGTTCCTACACTTCACCAGAGCCCTCTGCCCTAACTTCTGAGTAGGACAATGTTCCAGGTTTTGATTCTTTCTTTTTAGAGTCATATTAAATTAATTATAGTTGTAAGCTTAAAAAACCCGATTAACTCACCATGTACCAAAAAAGCTTTACAAAACATGTAAAGATTAGTGTAAACCAGTATCAGTGGTTGTCAACTTAGATCAATTAAGTAAAGAATCAATTAACACAAAAGTAGTAAAAAAAAAGTAATTTAAATGGAGTTAGCATTGTTCAAAAATACTTCCATTCATCTAACCAAGTAGAAGACTAGGGCATACAACACTCTTCAGCTTCGGTCCATGCTATAAGTTTTAAGAATTATCACAGTAGGATCACTGGTTCAGCTCAGCAAATGTGACAGACTGGCTGAAATACTGATCAAATCTTTAATTTTAAGCTCATGATAGTAATTTGGCTGGGTTAGGAACAATCTTCAATCCTAGTGGATGGCATCCACTTTAGAATATTCCTACAGGAAATTTTCTATAGGATATTCTCACAAAAAAAATAATAAATGGTTGTCAACTTGTAAATATATTAGACAAAATAAGAAAAATACATCAATACGTAAAAACAAAAAGCGCCTTTTTGTTCTGTGAGATTTATTGTTGTTTGCTTTGACTCCAAGAGATGAGACATTCAAAACAAGTTTAAAAAATACTTCAAAGCAATACAAATAAAACTTCTCCTATCCTCTATCATCAGGGACATTTCCACTTAACACTCAGTACCACTACTGAATTTTTTTTATTGCTAAAATCCCTTCAATAATCTGAACCAAATATAGTCGATGTTTTGGGTGTTGAGTATAAGAAGAATGGCTGCACCTCATTAGCTGGCAGTGCCTTCCCGTGCCCTGTCCCGATCCCATCTTGTAATTAACTCGCAGTTGTCCCTACCAGTGTCTGACAGCAGCAAGGACTGTACCTCGGACAACACAGAGAAGGGTACCGGAGGATTTCTGAAACCTTCTGCAAGGCAATCTGTAAAAGATTAATGTCTCTTCCATGAAGAAGGATATGCAGCAAGGAGGAACACGTTTTACACAGCTTTCTGGTTTTCTCATTCACGTTTCCAGTCACTGAGGTTCACTCTGTCTTCTTCCGATAAACCACTCTTGCTCTCATATTACTCCCCAAATTCTTTCATTTTCAAGCATAGGGGACAAGGGGACATATACAGTATTTCCTCTTTTCAGTATCCATTCTTCCTGACAAACAATTCCTTACAACTTACCTGTTCATGCTTCCTTCTCAAACCCTCTATAGACCTGCATAACAACAGGGACACTGCCTATGCCTCTGCATCACCATTGCACTGTGAATTCCCAACTGAACAATCTTTTTCCTGAATAGGAAAAAGAACAATTAATTTAGAAAATTACACTGAGCTGATTCACTACTTCTATGTCCCTGAAATTCTGACCCCAAGTACATAACATGCTCACTTGCACAACACATCTTTCATGAGCAGAATACTAATTCTCTGCAGAAGTGAAATCTCCAGACGACTTCAGTCCTCCAGAAGTCATTTGGGCCCTGCCCACTCATTTCCAGTCAAGTTTGGGATCAGCTTCTCGAAGGAAGTGTGAAGGCCGATGAACATTTTTAGGTTTTTTTTTTTTTTCAAATCAAGAGAGAGTTGTTAATAATTAACACTCTAAAGACAAGAGAAAACAAATTTAGACCATTTCAACAGCTGCAGCAGCGAAAAGGAAATCTCTTCCATGAACCAGGTCTGTATCCTGACACGTATCTTCTGAGGCTTTCTTTGGTATTTCTCTGACTTATTCCTGCTACATCTGCTTGTATTTTTATCGGCCAAAACATGGCAAGATCAACAGTTTTCTCTTTAGGATGGTGAACTGAAAGAATACAGACACAAAGAATTGCTAGTTGCTTCCATGTTTTATGCTAATAAAGTTAGCTGAAGCCATCATGTAAAGCAGTTAGCTGAGAAGACACTAAGAAAATTTAAGTGATTTCAAATTTTTGTAAAAAGCATTGCTGCTGTTATAACATATGACGCAAATTATGCTATAGTACTGCAGAGCTGAGTTAGTAATACTGATTTTTTTCCCCCTTTTAACGCACAGCCAACTCATCACATACTAAAATTACATTTAAACCTACTATATTTTTCTCTGTGTTTTGGGAAATTCTATTTTGGGGAAAAAAATAAGCATCAGAGCATTCAGCCACATGCTGCAGGTATGCACCCTATGAACTACTACTACACAGATTTTGTCTTATCAGAACCTTTTAAAACAGTTAAACAAAGTTCATATCCTTCATGCTACTCGGAACACTTTCCCCCTCCCATGAACACAACCACCAGTGAATTCAGCACAGGTAGCAGACTCGGCCGATGGCTCGCAGGAAGAGCTCCATAAAGCCCATCACTTTCACTCTAACAATAGGTATCACTGCAGAAATTCTGAGGTGGTACCATGTTGGACCTTAAGTAAGGCTTTGCCATTGCTTCTCCTTTCATCATGCATATACAATCTATGAACTAGAGTTTCTTTTGGTACTTTAACACTTATTCTGAATTTTATTAACCAGACCATCATAAAACAGTAAACTTAACTAAAATGCACAGAATTCAAATTAAATGGGACGACAACTATAAGACAGCCATTAGAAAAATGGCAAGAAATAAAACTATCTGGATTATAAATCTGAAATAGAACAACCGTATTTTTCATACCATTTGTGTACAGATGAAACAACTGGGTCATAATCAGAAACTCAAGCACCTTATCACTACAACATAAATGAAGTTCTCTGTCTTCTCGATATATCAAATATATGATGACCTAAAATGCTTCAGTGTCATAAACCTACTAGAATGAATTTCAATACATCTATCAAAGATACACTGAAGACTAATAGAATAATTGCTTTGTTTTGCTTTTGGGGGACAGTAGACATAAAATACACCAAACAGGCTCAGTAAACACACCCGATGAGGTGCTGGGAAGCCAATTCACAAGGAAGACCATTCTGGCAAGTCGGCACCTTTTCCCCCAGTTGATTGCCAGGTCAGCAGCAGGACAGCTATTCGTTTGTGTCCAACTAAACCTCTTGAGAATTACATACATGCAGAGTACAATGTACTGAGAAGATGTTTCTGGACTGAATCCCTCACTAAATGGCTATTCCATAGATCTTCTCAATAACAGCATTCAGAGCACTAAAACAATGTTTTCTGTACAATGAAGACAAAAGAGGTGATTTTTCAACTTTTTGCCCAGTTTCAAGGATCACCTATTCCAGTCTCCATATTATTTTTAAAGGATATAATATAGCAGGTTAAATTTTACATTTGTTTTCAGTTGTAAACATTTTTCAGAATAAGACTACTTTGTGTCTGAGAATATCAAACCCTCAACAGACTTCACAGCAACTCTTAAGGGACTGCAACAAAACCAGGCAGAAAGAAATTCCCTGCTTTCCCTTTAAAGCACTAACCATCGTGGAAGGCACAGAAGATATCATTGCGACTGGGGGACCATCAGCGTGAGTGTGGTGGGGCAACTGCTGAGGGTTCTGCAGATCTTGTCCAAGAAAGGAAAAAGTGGAACGACTAAATCAGCAGCAGTGAAAGGAAAAGTTTGCTGTCAGGCCACCAAGCACATGCACTCCGCGCCCACCCCCAAGCCCTGCATTTTGGGAATATTAGCAAGTGAAACAAGGCTCTAAGTACTCCATCTGTGCCCACATACAACAACTCTGACATGATATATCTGTAAATTACTGAGTTTCTTCTGTCATTTATTTACAGACGACCGTAGGGTAAGTGAAGAAAATCCCCAGCACCAAAAATATGTCCTCCTTTTTTACTGAAGAGCCAAGAAATACCAGATGCTTTCCCAGATATCCAGATAGAAAGGACAGATCTTCAACTGACACTTGACATAAGCAAGGGAGAAACATGCACATTTGTAACACGTTCCCTGCCACGTACCATCTGGTCGCATTCATCCATCTACGCTTTCCAGCAATTTACCAAAGACGTTACTGCAGCTCCATGTGTCAGACCTCTACCTGCTTTTGGAAGGAGATACTGTCCCCCATCATAAAAGTTTCCAGCCACAACGATGAACAAAAGAAAAGGAGGGGTGGGAGTTTTTTTTTTTCTTCTGTTTGTTTGCTTTTAAGGGCTTTGGAGAGGGCGGGTTTGTTTCTCTTGGAAAGTCCAGCTATACCAAAATTAGTGCAAGCACTAATATCTGTTCTTTGATCCCTTCTGTGAAGGGGTTGTACGCAAATCCTCCTATCTACATGTTTGTGCCCTGCTATGCCTCGGGAAGCTGTAGAGATCTTAGTTACACTGACTGACGCACAATTTAAGAGAGATTTCATTAATTCAGAATTATTTAATATCACTATTTAAAAAAAACTTTTTTCTTTTAAAATATCCATATAGCCTGCACTGATTTCTCATTACAAAAATACAATTTCGTGAGTATTTAGCAAGTCCTTCCCTACAGTTTTTTTAACACTACACAGCCACAGAATCTGTATGCTGTTTCTTGGAAAACAAATAAAACATTACCATAATTCCTAATTTTAAATCAAGAGAAAAAAAAAAAAAATTTAAAATCAATTTACCATCAATTGCTTGGCTTTCAGGACTCTGGGAAGTAGACAAAGCTATCTATTGCATCTTCAAAATCCTTTTTTCTTTGCAATGCAATACTCCATGACATTTCATACAGCACTAATGCTCATCTACAGCAAACACAGGTCCATCTTGAAAGAAGTTAGCAGACGTTGTTTATTGCACATCTGAACAAGCACCATATTCAATCCCAAAAGTGATCAAATTTTGTTAGCCCTGAAGTAGTTCAATAAATACACCAACTACTATTCCCAAATGTCGGTATCCAGAAAAAGCACACATATTGTTTACACACTAGCATATTGAGTATTTTAAATTCTCCTAACAAAGCACACAATTTCTCATTGCAAGGATCTTGCAAAGCAGAATCAAAAACATTAGGATTCGGGTCCCATATACTGATTTTAAGAAACTGTATGCGCTAGCTACATACTGTTTCAGTAAACACGTATTTGATCAGTGAATTCCAAGTAACAGGCTATTTCAGGCTTCCAATTTTCCAACAGTTTTCTTCTCTAATTTGAAAAGGGCCCGGACCAGATAACATCCAGAGGCCCCCTTCAAACCTAAATGACTTCACCATTAAAAAAAAAAAAAAAAAAAAGAAAAAAAAGAAAAAAAATTCCGATCCAGCCACATACATTCACTGTCCCTGGAACAGAGCAGCCAGTGGGACATACTGAGGGCTGGCAGCTGAATCTCGCAGCTGTGCAAGAAGATCCTCCACAAAATTTCAGACTAGAACTCAAAGCCTACCAGGTTGTATGTCTCTATATAATTACATACAAAATACATACACACTCACGTAACAAATGAAATGTGGTGAATAACCTAAGAAAAAGTTACAAAAGGAACAAACATATAAGAACAAAGAACAAATACACTGCCAGACAGAATTTTATCCAGATTGCTACAAATGCCACAAAATGGGGTATTTCTGGCTATGGATAAAGTATCTGAATATAAATTGCTCTCACATTAACTTTTTTGTTCCAGGGCTAGGTTCTACCACAAATAAGACAACATTTTCAATCCAGCAGTCTCTTCCTCGTCTACAAGAGGGGTTTCTCTATTCCTACAAGTAACAGGCCTGAACAATCCCTAGGACACTAACTTGATGAGAGAACTCCAAAATAATTACCTGTCCATAGAGAACAAAAAAATATAAATTAGAAATGCAATCAAGCTACACTGGGAGTAATCGTCACACAACTTTCGATAAAGTGACAGGCAACTGCTGACTAGAAATACAACTTACCACCATCCCCTGCTGCTGGATTCACTCTTAATTTTACCACCACCAACAAAAATAGTATCAGAGTGGTTGATTGAAGGGTAGTAAAGAGCCATTCATGTTTTTAAAACCTCTTCAATAGATTTTGTAATCAGTTATGAAACTATCGTACTTAATCTGTACTCAACAGTACCATCTTTTATTTACTACTAAGGTACGTACAATGATTTGGGTTTATTGTTTCTCCAGACGAGAGTTTTTTTCGTTCGCATCGCTCCGCGGCAGCAGATCTGGGAAGCCAGCGCAAAAGGGAGACGAAGCACCTTACCCCTCGCACCCTTCGTCCCGGCACGGGCGCTGCCGCTCGCTGCGGCCGGGGCCGCTGGGCGCCCAGCCCGCGATTGCAACACGCGCGGCGCGGACGCGGGGGGAGGGAGCGCAGGGCGAGGGAACGCACAGCGGGCTGCCGGGCGGCCCGGCCCCGCCAGCGCCCTGCCGCCGGCCCCCGTGCCCACGCAGGAAACCGCCGGCCCCGAGGAGCCCCTGCGCCGGCGCGGCGCCCACCCAGCCTCGCGCGGGCCGCCGCCCGACCCCCGCCAGCGGCCCCGCGCCGGGCCGGGGCGGAGAGCGGCGGGGCAGCGCCCCCAGCGCCGCGGCGGGGCAGGGCGGGCGCTCCGCGGCCCCCGGAGGAGAAAGGCCAGGGCGGGAGAACGGCCGCCGGACGGCGAGGCCGCGGTGGGCGTCCGCGCTGGACGTCGCCGCCCGGCAGCGGGCCGCGGAGCGCGAGCCCCGGGGCCGGAGGGGGCGCAGCCCCTGCCAGGGAGGGACGCCCGACGCCGGGGAGCGGCCGCGCCGGGCAGCGCCCCGCGCCCCCGGCCAGGCGAGGGAAGGGTGCGGCGGCGCCCCGTCGTTACCCAGCCTCACGCACGCACGCACGGCCCGGGCCTCCGCGGCGCGGCGCGGCCCGGCCCCTCACTCACCGCCTGTGGGGGCTCCTCATCCTCCGCGGCGGGAGGGAAGGCGAAGGGGGCCCACTCCCCGCCGCGCTCCGCAGGCCGTTCCCGGAGCCCCGACGGCTCCGGTGAGACGGGGTCGAGGGCGGGTGCTTGTCGGGCGGGGGAAGGCGAGGGCGGGACGGCGCGGCCGGGGCTCGGCGCAGGCTCCGTCCCGGCAGGCGCTCCCGGCGCGGCGCGGCCCGTCCCTGCGGCGCGCGGGCGGGGCGGGGCGGGCAGGAGCCGGATTCCAATCACTGCAGCCGGCGGCTCGGGCCGCGCGCACGGCGGGGTCTGAGGGGGAGCGAGAGCGCGCGCAGCAACGGCCGCCGCCGGGCGTCCTCGCGCGGCTCCCCTCGCCCCTTCAGGCGTGCCAGGCACGCCCTCTCCCCCTCCCCCCGCGCCCCTCGCGGCAGGGAGCGCGCGGCGGCCGTTGGCGCAGGGGTGGCCGTTGGCGCAGGGGCGGCCGGTCCTCAGAGCGGCGGGCGGGGGCCGCGGCCCGGGCCCCCCGGCGGCGCCCGCCTCCGCCGCCCTTCCATCAACACGTGCCGTGGGCGGGAGGGCTGGCGGGGCACCCCGGGAAAAAGTTGGCCGGGAGGAACTAGCTGGGCCTGCTTTTCCTCCCCCGCAGTCCCTCCTCGGGCGGGAGCGCAGGCCGCAGCCAGCCGCAGCCTGAGCGAGCTTGTCGCTAGGCTCCTTGCCCTGCTTGGGCGCCCGCCCACCGCCTCCAGCCGCGGGACCGAGGCGTTATCTTACCCCGCCGCCAAGAAGGGCTTTCCCAGTGAAGAGGGTGCGGGAGCTCCTCTAGGGAAGGCCAGGAAAGTGTGAGAGCAAAAAGTGGACAAGTAGGTGTCATGGAGGCACTGCTGGCTAAGAAGAGGGATGAAGACGTGAGAAGCAGCTAAGGCTGGATATGGCTGCAGGGCCAGGAAGCTCCATCCAGATGCTGGTGGAGTTGGAGCCATGGAAAATGGACGAGCTGCCAGGATTCACAGAGTAGGTGCAGTGGAGGATTACCATAGCAGTTTTGGTGTGAGTTAAAGGGGGCCTGTGTGTGAGCTGGGGTGGGCAGTGAGCAGGCAATGGTGACACCACCACAGGGAAAAACGAGGGCCTGAAATGGGCCTTTTAGCTTTGTGGAAAAATAGTTCTGAAGAGGTTGACATTGCAGTGCCGTATGAGGGATAGTGTACCATTGCAAAGGACAGAATTGTTTGTTTGCTGTTTTCCATTTCCTGTATCTCTAAATAAATAAGCCCAGTTAGTTAGATTGGAATACATTATAACTTCGGCAATGAGCTGCTTTGCTCACTGATAAGGTTGCTGAAGGCCATGATTTGCATTGCATTTCCAAGCTCCTCATCATTAGGACAAATTAGCAAAGTAATAATTTGTCTGTCTGTCTTCAAGTGAGGTCTGCCAGCAGCAGCGCAGAAGGAGCTTTAATGACAGTATGTCATACGGCAAGGACACCGCACAGTTCCCACCTGGGCTGCTGTTTTTAATCCTTCACTCAACAAAGTGGCAGCAGTTGTGGTGTTGATGTGGTCTTGCCTTTCACTTGGTCCTGTCATTTGGTTATTCTGCATCAAGAACTATGTACACAGAGCCAACTATAGGGGGAAATGAAGATCGTATGGATCATACAAACCTACTCAGTTTCCCTTTGCTGCAGACCAAAGCACCTTTAGGCCTTGAGGACACATCAGCAATTGCTAGTGTCAAGATGCCTGCCCAGATAAACTGTTTCTAGAGAATAACCGATTGGGAAGCAATCTCACTTATCGGTGCCAAATAGCCACATGTGCATATACTGTGGGAAACCCAGGCTTGCTTATTTTGTTGACATCTTCACAGTCTGGCTCCATTTTTGTGTGCTAGTATCGGATAGGACTTGTGAATGTTGTGTACTCCACACTAGAGTTGTCACCTCTGAATGTAAGACGAGAGCATTGGCTCTGCAGTATCATTCACATACCCATGGATGTTTAGGCGAGTGCTTAGCTTGTATACTATCCTGTACAGCAAAACAAAAGAGGAAGTATAATTTCAAACCTATCAACTTCACAGACTCCTTTAAAATGTAGGCAGCTAAAGGCACACCTGGCAAGTGTAGGTGGCCAGATACTACAGTGGTAGGCTTTTAAAAATACAGGTCTTGTCTTACTAGACTTTTAGAAAATTTTTTCCAATGACCATCATCCAGAAAAATCTGTCAGTGTCTAAAACAAAGGCAGCCTGCAAGAAAGACAAAATCACAGCTTTCATGCCAAGCAATACAGAACTTGTATGCTTATGTTTATAATTTCAAAGGAAAATATGAGTCTGCTGTTCTTCCACTCTGTCTACTATCAGATTATAGCAACAGAATAGACACTCAATATGGAAGAAGAATGCAACATGTGCATGTGTGCTCCCAACCAGAACCAAGGCTGTTAGAGTTAGCATCTTTTTAAGTAATAATCTGTGTGGTAATAGAGTCCTGTGCTTTTCAGATGTTGGATATCGATTTAAATCCAGTATGCATGATTTTAGCAAAAGCCACTAGTCTTGAAATTTATTTGATCCCTTGTGTGAAATAGAACAACTATTTTCATCCTATTCTTGGTGAGCAAATTTGCACATCGCAGAAATTGCCATCTCAGCTAGTACTTTTCAAGGCGCTCGGGCACTGAAGATACCACAAGTGATAGTCCTTGTCAGGCCAGAAATAGTGTTGCTGAGGATGAAGTTTGCATTGCCGTTGCTGATATGCCTGTTCTCTGTGCAAATAAGGAGCACTGTGTAAACGCTCATCTTAATCACAGAAGAAAGTCAGTCAAAGTAAACTACATTATAATAATATACGGGCTGCAGGAGACAGAACTGAATCTTGATCTGAAATGATGAATCATAACAGCCTTAAGAAGTGTTTAGATTGTGATAGGTGTCTGATGAAACATCACATGGAAAGTACTGGTGTCTTTCAAAACAGTGCAGTACTTATGTTTCCAATTTCATACAGGTACAAACTGTCACTTTTGAAACATACGGATTTACAACAAAAGTATGAAAACAATGTGAGTAGACTAAAATTCCTTGTTTACAATCATACAGTGGTCTGTGTGTGAGAAGGGGGTTGTTGACCAAACCTGACATGTGAGATACTCAACCTGATGATGGAAGAGTTCTCTTCATGTGCTGCCTGAAGAACCAAATTGTATTTCCACAAACAAAAGTATGTGTGGAAATATAACCTAAGATTTTTGTCAAGTAAACCACAAAGAATCAAACCTGATTTGCTTTGCTTTGTTTACCTTGCAGGATAGGTAGACAAACCTATTTAAACCAGAAGATGAACACTTTAGGTGATAGGCAGTCAGAAGAACAGGGGGTTCCAATGAGCTAGTTATCAGTAACAGACATCTCACCTAGTTTAGGAATCTGCAAAAACTCGGACACATCAGGTTTTGGTAACATGAAGTATTTATTTTGTTAATTGAGCAACACTCAAAGACACTGTACTCTGAAAATAAGCATATATTCATTCGACATTAGGCCAGGATGGGATATGGAAGTCTAATGTGAAATACAGAAGAAGCAGTTCAAGACAGACTGTCATGATGAAGAGAGCTGTATTTAAAAAAAAAATTAAATCATGAATTGTATAGTCTTCCAGCTGCTTTTTTTGTCATTTCCTCTCCAGGAATTTCTTACTAGTTCTTGGAATCACTTAGGAACTGCAAATCTGAAATATCAAAAGATCTTTAAGAACAAAGAGGTATATATAGGGAGAAGGTTATCCATGTGATAGGACTTTATCTTTGTAGATCCTTCTTTCCTTCAGTCTCTGGAATTCATATGTCTTAAATCTGTGGTCCAAATATATTTTTGAAAACTGTTTGCAATTAGATGAGTACTTCTCTGTTACTGTTACCAAAATAAATATTCCATGTTACATATTAAAAGAATATTACCCTTCAGCCAGGGACACAATTATTTCACTTAAAATGACGTGAATTCGGCTTTGTCGTTTTCAGAATTATTTTACTTGAAAGCACGTTCTTTTGATTATAAATTTATTCAGCTGTTTGTTACTTAGAAAGATCATAGATTTTAAGTGTTTTAAATGTAAGCATAATTAACTCAATCAGGCAGAATCAAATCTCTGAAGAAGGGTGTTTTTTAAAAAGTTCTGTTAGTGAAGCACTGATAGTAAAAAGGCAAAAGTACTCATCAGCAGTGCAAGCCCCGGCCAACCTTCAGTTCAACGAGCGTGATGTGGAACGAGCACTGTGGAGGTACTCCAGAGAATAACAGCTCAATGTGCAGAGCACAGACAGAACGAAATGGGAAAACTGTTCCCACAGCTTAAAGCACTTGGTGTATTTTGAGGTTACTTCTGGGCTTCTGCAGGCCGGATTTTTCTTTAGCCTTGTGCAGGTGGACAGGGAGGAAGGACAACATAACTGCTATACCTGTCATATGCCTTCGGCAGCTGCTGCAGGATGTGAACTGATTCCTTACTGAGCTCTGTAGTAAGGAACTCGGTTGCATCTTACAAAGGGCTGTAGTAAGGGGAGCACCGTGCCTGATGTTACAAGTGCTCTAGGAGATATTTTGTCAGTCAAGAACCAAACTTCCTGTTGCTTTTTCTGTTTCTTGAGCCGTATGATTCTGTTTTTATGGATTCTCCAGGTACAAAAATCATATTGCAGTCTTCCCACCAGGCCATAAGACATCCTGAGACAACTCGCCTTATAAATACCAAGAAACATTTCAAATTATTTTGTTTTTCTTAAAGCCAATGTTGTGTAGTAAGAACATTAAAAGTCTTACACAGAAAAAAAAAAAAATAGTTTTAGGCTCAGCAGAGTCTTCATCTGGGTGCTTCACTCACATCAGTTCCTTTGGAGAATTAGTAATATGTTTTCCCCTAGATGCATGCAAATAAAATTCTGAAATTTTTCATTTGCTCTGAGAAGATTAAGTATTTAGAGTTAGACTCTAGTGCTGATTTTAAAATTTATATTCTGAATTAATTCAGCATTGCAGACTGATAGTTATCTACAAGGAAGTTTTAATTGTTAGCTTCTCTCTGAGAATGAGTACGTCTAAGAATGTTTGTGTTCCTCCACCTTTTTTATAAGAGGTATTTGTTAGTTTCTTTTACAAGTTTGAATAGTCCTTAGATCCAAACCCATGTTGTATTAACGTTTCTCCTGATGCTGAGCCTTCATCCCTTCAAGCCTTTTGAAACAAAAAGTTCACTTCTCGATAATGATCCTTTTCAGCAATAGAAACGGAACCAATGCTGAGAGAGGAAATGTTTTTTAAACCTGCTGTTAAACAAGGAGAATTCTTTTCGCAACAGAAAAATCCTGTCTTGATGTATGTAACAGCTTTGCCCTTGAGAGGTGTGGATTCAAGTGGATGTGTTTCTGGCAGCTATAGTGGGTAGTGCAGAGATTTACAAAGATGGACGTTTATGAGACTGAAAATGCTGTGTTCTTCTAAGCTTCTTAGAGTGAAACAGATCTGAATCCTATACAAAACAAATTAACCACATAATTTCAATTAATCAAATCCTTAATTTTTTTCTCAGTTTAAACATATCTTTAACCATGAATGCATTGCTGCTCAATAAGAAAAAAATGCAGAAAAATACTCTCATTCTCTTTTTCATATTCTAGTAAAACCAGATTAATATAGGTATACTAAATTAATAATAACACAAGGATATGCTTGTATTTCAGTCACAGCAGTCAGCTAATACGTCAAAAAAATATAATGAAATTAAAGGCATAGCAATAAAGCTTTTCTCCCTTAGTCTGTAAGATACTTGAATATGTACTGGAGCCAGGACCTGGACAAGTTAAAGAAACACATAAAACTAAAAGCAAATCCTGACAAATAGTCTATAACTTCCTTTGCTTCCAATGAGAAATTGGCCTGTGTCTGCAAATCTCCAGATTTGGCAGCTAGACCTAATTTAGTTTAAACTCCCACTGGCATCAGCAAAAAATTACCTGATTAGGGATGCAGGATTCTATCTAAGTTAATAACATATTAAAATTCCACTATAAACTCAGAAGCTACTAATAGAAGTTAAATTCCCAAAATACAAAATGTTCAAAGCAGTTGAACAGTTTTCAGTGTACCTACTCAAAATGATAAACAATAGTAGCTATTGCATGTGTGACCATCAGGAAACACAGCTGTGCTTCTTTGTGTTACAATTAATTACTTCCGTTGTATATAAAATTGAAAGTATTGGTACTCTGGGGCGGAAAAAGGATATCCTGATACACTGCTCCTATTTCCTTACCATGGCCTATTACTGAATGTTTCACCATTAATTCAGTTACAATGAATTATCCTGCGATGAATAAAGGAAGGGCAGATTGGGTGGTTAATTGTTATGCTAAAAGCTACTTTTTCTTTGCATTTTGACTCTCCTACATTTTTACCTCATTTTACTACTTTCACGTCTGTCCTCTTTGATAGCAATTGTTCACTTTTAAGTAGTTGCACTTAATAATGAAGGTCTAAAATAAACATTTACTTAACTATCCTTTGACTTAAAGATTGTTCTATTAATTTTTTTTATATTATGAGATCAGAGAAAGCAGAAAACTTTGTCACTGTCCTTTAAAGGAATGAATAAAATCTTCTCAGCTTAAGTATTAGATGGCCAGTTTTCTCTGAAGCTGTCACACAGATGTAATTTATACCTTTCTGTGCCAGTGAATTTCCCTAAGCTGGAGGGGGATGAGGATTCTTACCAAGAATTAGGGAGGAGTAGTAAGAGCCCAGCATTTCTCTGTTATACATTCTTTAACTTTTTTGGTGAGAATTGCATAGGAGCAAAAACTGTTTGAGGTTGTACTAAGTAGTTCAAATATGGACTCTAAGACTGCCCCCAGACTGTAATACCTACTTTGTAATAACACTGACCCTTTCTTTTTAGAGAACTGCTGAACAGAGAGCAGCTTCTGTCACTGCTTAGGAAATCAATGAAGTCAACAACAACCACCAGCCACGTTAAGTCTATAAAAGGTGGATGACGTGTTATGTGTTTGCTACTAAGAATTTAATCTCTCCAGATGCTCCTTTTAACCTAAAAGTCCGTGGTTGTGTGCATAGGTGTAATTAACACCATTAGAATCTCGCCAATTGGTTATGTGTAACACAAAGCTGATACAAGTGGCAGAAAATCATCATCCACACGAAGTGCAGCCCTATTCTCCTTCTGCTGCAGCAGCTGGCACTGGGAATACAGTCTCAAAGGATAACTATGCTCTGTCATTATTTCATACCAACACAGTTTAGATTCAGGTATGCTAAATTTGATGTGATAGCTAGAACCTGAATCTCTCTGGCTAGCACTATCACATTTCTTGCAAGGATTTTTTGGCCAGAAGTATGTGCAGTGTAGCATAGATGCTGTGTAGCATACATACAGTAAAGCAGAAACTTCCAATTAGTGTATTTATTTTTATTAATTTATTGTGTATCCACAATAAATCTCAGTAAATCTGGTATTTCCAGGATGCAGTAGCCTGACTGAATACACTCACACTAGCAGCACAGCACATTGTATTACTTCTTACCCCACATTTTTCCACAGCTTACAGGCATGTGTAACAGTAACTCTGGTCAGGCTTCCACATGTGCAGAAGTTATAGGGAGATTTATGATGTCCTCAGAATCAGTACAGGGAAAAATTGCCAGGAAGAAAAAGAAAATGGGTCAGGGAACATGCAGGCCTACCAGTGGCATTGGGTACTGCAGAAGAACATTTGGTTGTGAAAGAATATATTTGGTCTTTGTTAATAATGGACAAAGAACTTTTTTATTCCTGAATTCATATTTTTTTATATGAAGCCAGGTTTTGGAAAGTGTGCCCTTCTTTCTGCTCCCACATCTCCTATACTATCAGAAGTCTAGAGATATTACCTCATAAAGCACAAATACCTAACTGATAACAAAAATTAGGTCTCTAGGTGCACTCAGTTTAATGATTATTGTGCTATGTATAGTAAATGGACTATATGACAACAATTTAGGCTCAAATACCGCAGGTATGAAACACATCCACTTAAAGAAAATCAGAGCCTCAGTTCTGAGTGTTTTAATCCACATACATGTTCCATAAGTGCATATAGGAATGCTTGCATTCATCAACATTAAAATTTCTTTAAATCAAACTAAACCTGATCCCAACAATATTTTCCAGTCTATGTATGATTAGATCTTAAAATAATTAAAATCCTGTAAGTCATTCTTTTGTTCCAAAATTACATACTTAATTATGACTATAGATATTTATTAAGCTTTCTAAAACTCCAAAACACCCTCTTTAATGCACCATAAGAATAAAACATTCTAGAAGAACCGCAAGTTTCCTAGCTTCCTTGTAGCAAGCAGTATTCATTCCACAAGCACTGGAAGGACCATCACATTTAGTCAATTCAAAGTTGTAATTAAAAGAGAAAGAAATCATGAATTCAGTTTCAGAAAGGCCTCAACTCTTTTTCAGTAACACTACACATTATAAAAACTAAGTGGAAGCAGAAGAATTGCCATAACATCTTTGTCATTAATGAAATGAAAATAATCTGAATTCTAAACCAGTAAGATTAGAAAATACTGTTGTATTGGAGGCAGATATATTAATGAAACTTTATGCATCCTAGTTTATTACTGCCCAAGTTAAAATCTGGAAACTTTTAAAGGAAAAACATGTTTTGTTCAAAAGTTTAGCCTTGTTCAAAAAAAATTCACTCTGCTTGTCCTTCTTACACAGAAAAGTCTTGTGACTCAGCCTGACAGTCCTTATTGGTACAACACACATTTGTTACTGTTTTCTTTTGATGTAATCTTCCTAAGAGGAGGAGGAACTGTGTTTTTAACAGCTATCTAAGGGCATGTTTTATAGGCAAACAGCACAGAAATTATGCCTGAATATAATCTGAATCTCATCCATAACTCTCTTGATTTGGCTGGGAGAACAAAGCATTTCATTGTGTATTCAATAATGGTTTCAGCAATCTTATTCACACATTCCTTCCTTTCTTAATCAACAGAAACTGGCTGAATTTAAGATTCATGATTGGGGTGGCGGGGGGAGAAACAATGCCAAAACCTATAGTTTTGAAATAGCCATTTTCTTCAGAGCAAATCATCATCTCTGTTCTATTAAGAATCTCGTAACACCGCACTTGTCAAGCTATTTTGCAGCATGTCCTTTTCTAACAAACTTTGCTCTATTCACTTTTTGTACCCTATTAGCTGGCACAGTGCTATGTTTGTGCTTCTATTTCTTCCACTTCCAACAGCTGAGCTCTCTGGGGATCACTGTGCACAGTTTAGGAACCACTGTCTTGTGCAAAGGTTAGAGGTCAGAACAGACAATCTGAAAAGCAGCAATTTTGAACTGACAGAAAATTGTGTTTTGTTGATTTTTTTGAATTTTTTTTCCTTATGTACATTGTAAACAGAAATTAGGGCTGTAAAATAAAACCAAAGTGCACAAAGTTGTGATTCCTGAAGCTGTACTTTGTAATGCCATCTAAAGCCAAGTCTGTCCATTTATCATGTAACTTCTTAATTAGGTGTAATATAATTAGTTGTATCTTTAAAAATCCTGCATTCCTGAGGGGTGTGGATTAGGAATGCACAAAATGGCTGTTTTTATAAGCCACGCTGTTATATGAAGATATCCTTTCATTTGGAAGTATTTCTTGGCACTAGAGCTCAATGAAGACATTTAAAACATTTTCTGTATTATTTAAAGTCACTTCTGCTAAGAAATGGAAGAACACTCACCTGAACTTACGCAATGAAACTTTGTTCTCAGATGCATCGATGTAACTTAAGACAGAATTTACCCATTCCTTATAAAGTTACTATAAACAGTATTTGTTGACACAATAAGGTCTGTGACTATACAAGTCTTGTTAAGTTGCAACATGTACTGTTAGTACAGTACATCTTTTAAGCATACTAACATTTGTTTGCTTAAAACAGCATTATTTGGAGAATAAAACATTCAAGATTGATATACAATAAAGTTGAAACCAATGCTTTCAATTTTTATTTTCAGGTCTGAAGTAGAGAGTACAAGTTTGTGTATGCTTTCTTATCAGTATTACATGGCTGAAAGCTGTCAGCTGTTCACATGCCATATTAATAAATATGCCCAAATCATAAAGCTTTAACTGTATTTGCACATTCCTTTTATTACTAAACTGTTTTATTCATGTTGGCACAGATAATCCATGCAAGGTAGTTACTCACACCTCATAAACCACACTACATTCTGTTTCTGAAATAACTAGGAACTTAAGAAAAGTTATATATCTAAAAGCAAGGGCACTGGTGGCATCAAGTCAACCTGTCAATATATTATAAAACCTAGACTTCTAATATGATCACTGCAGGCAAGAAATTACTCAGTTTCAAATTCTGATGTTTATAAATACTAAACAAATTAATACCTGCTACCAGGAGACAAGTATTGCAAATAAACATTAGTGTGCCCAGCATTAGGCACTGATGAGCATGTTCAGTGCTGTGGACATTCACATTATTAAACATAAATACAAACAATCTTTAACAAAACATTTCACCCAAAGTACTGACCACTAAAGGACCAAAGTAAAATATTTTTCCTTGTTTTGAATTAATTTTAGAAATCTGTAATGTGTAAATCCAATATAGTAAAAACTAACTTCTAAAAAAAGAAGTCATAAGAGTGTTTTTTTCCCAGATAATAAAAGCAGTCTTCTTTGGAAACATTTAATTTACCCTGTTCTGCAAAAAGAACAGAAAAAGAGAAAAAGCATTAAGTTAATTTTTGAAGCCTTTGACTGAAAAGTTATTGAACACTTTTTAATTAGATAAAAGGCTGGTCTTTGATCATTCAGAGGTACAGTATCTTTATTATATAAAACCCCATGTTAATTAGAATGGGGGACTTGTCCCAGGCATCTATTACAAGACATAAAACATAAGTACACATTATTCATCTTGTGTATTTTTGTACAGTGTTTGTGTTCAGTGATAGTTGAAGGGCCCTATGCTGAATTTGAGACATAGAGAGAGAGATGTGCATCTTTCCCCCTTCTATATCACAAAGGTGACATGTGGCAGAAGAGTATCAGCAGTTATGTGTTATTCTACCCCTATGAAAGTTAAAATACTACATTATTATTCACAAATTTCTGGTTCAGATATGTGCAAAAATTATATCTTAATATAGATATCAAGGGCGGGTAAGTGGATTCCCTATTTTTGGACCACATTATGAAGCAGCACAAGTCAAAACAGGAAATTTATTACATGATAATCCTCAGGGTATCTCTGTTCTTCATTCAGAGATATCACTGTACCTTATATAGTGATATGTAAACTAGCTTTAATCTCACTTGCTCAGACACCAGATGGAGTCAGGGCATGTGTTGCAGTGCAGGTTATCTGTCCAAGGAAATTTTCAGGACTCTCTCAAGTTAGTATGGCTCCCACTGAAAAGGAAATTTCTAGGACTCTCTCAAGCTAGTACGGCTGCCCCTGAAGTCTGTGCTGCTGCATTTTCACTGCTGCTACTCTGTAAGCTAGCTTAGCTGTGCTTACATAAGTTGCATTCACTTTTCTGCAGTACTGACTTCAAATTTACTAGATTGGATCCTGTATCCAGCTTGCTTACCCCTTCTGTACATATTCATACTATCTCTTATGGACTGTTGTGAGCTCCTTGTACTTTCTTGCTTCAGGCCCTTCCCCTGACTATAGTGAGTCATCCTGGCTCTCCCCTCCTCTGCCCCGTCTCCTCAATGCCTCATCTTTTCACACTTAACCAGAGGCCCCCAGAACCCTGATGTTCTGGCTGCCGCAGGTGCGCTCCCTTCTCTGATCCAAGCCTCCCTTCCCCTGCCTACACCAAGACCCCCATCTCCCACACCCCTGTCCACCCCAGTGACTCACAGGCTGACCTGGGCCACTTCAGCTGGCCATCTGGGCCATCTCTGCACAGACTGTACCCCTGCCTAAGCTGCAGCACTCCATCTCTGGCCATCTCCTAAAATGCTTTATCCTTCACACTGCCAGTGAAGAGGGAGCTTTTAGGGACATTGAGTGGGAAGGTGGAGAGGGAGACACACACATGTAGGTTTGAGGTGAAAGACCCCATTAAATTCTCCTGAGGCATCACAAGCCCTAGCATTTTGTGTCCTCCCAAGGAGTCTCACTCCCTGTTTTGATGTTGACAGTAAGAGACTAGTCCCAGTCAGTGGGTAACACAGAAATCTGCCTAAAGAATATCTTCAATGCAGTCTTAGTATATAAAATGCTGATATGAATTCTCTTAAATAACAGAGAATAATAAACACCATTTTGTTGAATGACATTCAAAAAGTAAAAGGAAATCTAGAATTGTCTCACTGTTATGAAAAAATATTTAATTAAGTCAAATATGAGCGAAAAAAATACTTAACTTCCATGATTACAGTTTATTCCTCTAGAGAATATTATGAGCCAGATCTTTGGATTTTGTAATCAATGGAACCATATTCACACCAGCCCAGCACCAACTGAAAACAGAAAATTTGTTTGCTATAGGAAAAAAAAAGGCTTTGCATATAATGTACTAGTGTTTTAGAATAAGTCATGCATACAAAAATCTGACCCTGTAGCACTCGGATCAGATCACTGCTAAGATCAGTGAGAACTAAGATACCTACTGAATAAATACAGATCATACAGGTCAAAACTGCCACAGGCAGTTCAAGTTATTTTTGTCCAAGATGAGGACTGCCTGCAGCTATCTTATCTCTCATATTAGAACTCCAAATTGCTTTTATTCTTCCCCCAAGCTTTGGATAGTTTTCCATCCCTGAAAAGTCACACCAATTTTATTAAAATGGGCATTACCCATAGGAGGGAAAAGGCAGACAATCCTACGTCATTCCTCATTACTCAAAATACAAGGTAAAATGGGGTGCAGATGGCACCATAATGTGGCCCATCGAATGCATCCTCAGCCTCAGAAATACTAACTCAAAACTGTCAGTACTGCAAGCTGTCAACACACACATCATAATTCTCACTTAAACAAATTAATAGAACTTGAATAGTGATCAGCCTTTTCACTTTAACTCTATTTTCTACCAGACAGAACTGCTGTCTCCAATACAAAAAGTCATTGATATTTAAAATGAAAAAGTCAAAAGTATTGTCAGTACTACAAGTATTGCTCTTTTGCAAAAAAAAAAAAAAAAGTTTTATAAATAACTGTTTGAAGAACTTGAAAGTTGTTCTTAAAATATTAGAAAAGATGACTGGATGATTATCCTGTCAGAGCCTGTCTACTGTTTTACAATGGCAAATACTACTATAATTCAGGATATGTTGCATTTAAACTAAGAAAAGAAATAGAGTATGTGTCTGTGGTGTTATACTGCCGTATGAATTTTTAATTGATGTTAATTTACTATAGGAAAAAAAAAAAGATGCCCTTTTCCTAACTATGTGGGATAGAGTAGGGAACTTTTGCAAGCTATCTCCCTCTTCCTAGCTGTGCTAGATGGATGTGTCTGTGTTCATCACTGTGGAGGTCCAGATGTAGCTTCCTACATCCATCAATGGGAATTAGAAACTAAAGCAACTTTGACTACTTTTTTTCCACAAGAGGAAAGGAAAAGCTGGTTTCGAATTAGAAGCTGGCCTTTCCAGCCAGCCCTATTCCATTCAAATGTAAGAGCAATTTGGGGAAAGCCAGCTGTCCTTTTCCATTATGATTTGAAAGTGAACTAATCTACTGTGCATGTGTAAGCCAAGTGCACTAGCAAGGTTGACCCAACATGCTTTTCTCAATCTTACTGAGTTATGGAAGGAGTTAATTCTCTTCCCACTTGATTGTCAAACTAAGTTATGGATTGTCTCCTAGGCTTCCCAGCTACATATGGATTCAAGGCAGACTTCTTATTTGGAAAGAATCTAAAATATTTGATGCTATGAGGTAGCACCACAATGAAATGGAATAGCATTCATTTTTTGTAGAGGTAACCCTAATCTATTTATTTCCCTTTGAAAGCTATGACCTTTGGTTCTATAGATTATTGTACATATGGCACTTACTCATTCTTGTTATGAAAGAAAATGACTTACTGTGAAAGGACTTTTCCAGTTGTTCTTAACACTAGTGTGTGATCTAAGCAGTAAAACCGCTGTGGGTAGTTCATTTGAAACTGTATTTTTGCATTACTTTTTATGTTACAGTTTTTAGTTAATTTAAGTATTTCCCCCAACTGTTTCTCTAAAAATGGACTTGTTCATTTGGTTTTGACTGTCCATTCGGTTTTGACGGTTCATTCAGTGGGTTTTTGTATGAACCTTGCAAAACTGCATTTACAAAAGAGGTTAAAGTTAAACTTCCGAAGTGTAAACTTCCTAGCTTTTACGAAGAGAAATGCTAACCATGTTATGAACCTTATAATTGCCCAGTTAGTAATCTGTTTTTCCCCAGCATTACTGACTACCAACTTTTCTTTTAAACATTGATGGCATGTGCATGCTTCTTGCACAGTGGCTTATCCTTCTTGGAGTAGAATGGCTGACCTTCCAAATTCACATGGCATACCTAGAATTAATAATAAATACAATCAGGAATCATTAAAATTTTTTTTTAAAAAGAGAAAGACAGATATGATTATCAATTTCAACTTTAAATTTTCAATACCCACACATTTCTTTGGCAGAAGTGCATCTCATTTCCTGGATGCATGCCTTGGTAGTTTTCCTACTCCATGTTGAGGTTAGGTTTTGGTTTGCATCAGCTCTCCTCTCTGTATTTGCCTGCCGCTGCTACCCGCTAAGTTCACTAGTTTCCATTAAACTCAGGTCTGGGTACACAATCCCCTAGGCAGCCTCGGCATGGTGCTTATCACATGGTGCTTATGTAGACCATGAAAGGATAGTGGCACACTTGAGCACATGCAGCTAGCTTAGACTTTAAGACGTAGATTGTGATCTTTGTAATGTATGATTTTACAAAAGCTCTGGTTAGGTGCCATGGTCCCAGGGCTACCATCCTGCCATGGTACCATTAGATACTCATTCCTGTTATTACTTTGTCTTGGTACAGGTGCTTATGCAATTGAGGAGTGAGTCATTCAGACAGCTGGTATCATTGAAAACTAATTACTTATTCTTACCAGATTATTCTTCAACCCACAGAGTTCTCTGCCTAAGTGCCAGTGTTGACATAAAGCATGGCCGAGGCAGGGCAGCCCAGGTTTAGATCAGCTTAAACTGCCCTGGAATTGTACAGATATCCACACAGGGTAGTGCAACACCTCTTGCAAGGTCAGAGTTTACTAGAACCACTTAAGGAAGTCAACACATAAGAATAAATGTTGTCCCTAGTGCTTATGACAGGCTTAAAACCAGGGAGTGGTTAACATCAGTGATGTGCTACTGCAAGTAGAAGGAAAATCATGTGAAAGGATGCGAGGACAGCATATTGAAAATTAAATCAAGTATTTATTTGCATTTGACTTAACCCACTGAAAATTAGCTCCTAACAAAAAAAAAAGCTGTGAGAACTGCATTTAAAAAACTGTCACCTCCACAGAAAACTGGTTTGCCAATCTAAACAAATGCATAAGAATGCAGTTAAACGAGCAAGGAAAAAAGAACAGGAAATACTCAGAGAAAGTGTCTTTTATAAGTGACTGTTAGTTTGTGAAGGACACTCACTTTTCTTTCTATGTTAGAATTTCAAAAAGACTTCCATTTTCACTTGTGTCACTCATGTCCATGTATCCTTGAAAGACCAGTAGCTAGTTTAGCTTTACATATTTATAAACATTTCTATACTTTTGTCTCTTCAACCTAAATTTTAGAGTTCAACAAACATTAGAAATTGTCACTGTCATTTTTGGTGTGGCCAACATACTATTTTTAGCTAATTAGAGGCTCTGGATATTACTACCATAGGAAAAATATGTTGTAGAGCAGAACAGCTGTATTAGAACCATATGAAAAGTACTGTTTATCATACGGATTTTACTACGCTGTGTGCAGAGTGTGGGAATATGGCCACTATATAGCTGTACACACACCACAGATTGATGAGTTTGACCAACTTCTATGCTAATTACTATTCATTCTCTCTAAACAGACTCCTTTTTGCAAGTTTCAACAAGCATTCTGCATGGAAATACAAACTGCACTACTTTGTAAGTAAGATTATGGCTATACTGTTCAATATAGTGTCAATTTATTTTAAACTCTGTTTTATGTTTATTTGTAAACATTGGAAATAATAACAGCAATAGTGCTATGTATTACTATGTATATACTCTCTAAAACTGTATGTTTTATTAGAAAGCATTCACTTGTGGTGGTTAAATTTAATAATTGTAGTAAAAGTTTACAGAGAAGAAGAGAAATTACTCCCATCCTTCTCCATCTGCAGGTACAAATGAAATTCAATCCTTCTGCATCCTTAGGCATATGTTAGTTGTTCCTGCTTTCAGGCCTTCTGATTATACTCATAAATTGTGAAGTAACAAGAAATGAGACAGTATTTGTTATAGAACCTACAGCACAAATGAAGCAGGTGTCATGCCAAGTGTGTCCAAGAGCTTCAATGAATTTATCTCCAGCTTCAACAGGAAAATCACAGCCATGGCATTTGGTGCTGAACAAAGCAATATAGTCTATAATAAAACAAAAAGCAAACTTAGAATAAACTCTTAACATAATCGTATTAAATCCAAGAGAAATAGAAAGTTTCCAGAGGATGCATTTTTGGATTGTTTTTGCTGAGTTTCCTACAACATTCACTGAAACACATTGAATGTTACCTTAAACTATGCTTGTATACCACCCTTAAGTTTCCATGACTGGATTTATGTTCTCTATTTTAATGCTGAAACAGTATGCTGCTTCTGCATTAAGAGAGAATGTTATGGAAACCCCATACTGGCTGGTTAATACATCTTTACTTTGATTATCCAGTGCAATTTGGAAAGACTTTATATTGAACAAGATTAGCAGAAATTCTAAAGGTATATGGAACTCATGAGAGTCATTAGAGGTTATGGCAAAACCTCCAATTTTAAAGGGTGGGTGCCACGTCAGTCATGCTGTATGGTTTTCATTCTTCACTAAGAGTTACTTTGATTTGTAATATTTGATTTCCGTAACCATAAGGAAGGAATCTCCAGAGAGAAATAGGCCAGAAGCACATTAAATGGACAAGGCAGGGCTTACAGAGGGAATACCACTTAAACCTTAACCTGCTTCCTGACCATGACAGGCAACTCATTTGCATGGCAAGGACCATTTATGAAACCATACTACACTTTCCATGGTTTGAGAAAACTGGGCCTTTTCCTTTCTTAGTTGGTAAGAAGCAGTTCATTTGTTGCAGTGCTCGGAAAAACAAAATGTGTTGCACATCTTAGCAGAGCTGTCTTCTCATATGTGTTGGTTGATCAGTTTTAGGGTGAGGTAGCAGTATCAGAAGTCATAATTCAAGCAATTTAATAGAGAGAGTGTGGGCAGCAACCCACACTTACATATAGAAACACTACCAGAACCCTAACATAAGAATTTTTCACGCCATAACATGTAGATTTCTAGTGAGCAGAATCTACTGGGGGGGGGGGGGGGGCGGGGAGTATAGAAAAATAACAAGAAGGCAAGTATCATAATATGTAAGGGAAAGAAATGAGGTAAGGCATTCTGGGACATAGAGGCAGAAGACCAGTGCTCTGCCAGTCTTTGATATGACTTGGGGGAAAACAGAGGGAAACACTTGTATATGCGGAGAGGGGAGACAAAATCCATGCTGGATGGGTAACTGCTTTTATTTTGTTCAGCAGTTGCTTTATTCTTATGTTGCTTCCATACAACATGAAGCACATGAGTACTGAGCAGAACTGTCCAGTTTGCCATACCTTTCTCACAGTAAGGCTCCCCATCCTCCATGTGAAAGAGGCTATTCCCAAAAGGCTTCTTACAAGCAGCACAGACAAAGCAACTTGTGTGCCAAGTCTGTCTTAGGGCATGCATCACTTCCTGTAGAACAAACAAACAAACAAAAATCTCCAGCAGAACAGCATGCCCTGCAACTACCTACTGGAGAACAAAGACAAGGCAGAGATGCTCTGAATTTTGCCAATTCCTCTGCTCAAAAGAATCATGTATGACAGAAACTGGGCTCCTTTGGAAAGAAAGAGGAAATAGGACCGCACACTTTCTAGAACAATGTATTTGCCAAAAATGAAACAACACAGTTCAGCCAGCTGTTTGTATCAACATGCCCAGTCGCTGTTGCAGGAGAGATTCTGCACAAAGATTTTGATTATTTTCTACTTTGTTTTGACATGACTAGTATGAACTCTTCAATGCAAGAGTATGATTTGTTAAATAAATTTTAAAGAGTAATTTTCTCTCGAAGACCAAGAAATGCATGCAGGGGATAAATGATTTAAGTCTGATGTGTCAAAGCAACTTAGCTTATGTACTGTTTTTAAGCTTCTCACAAGAACACTTCATAATCTAATGTGAATATATAAAAAAAAAGGTTCTTAGATTTTAACTTATGTGATTAGTGAAAATGAGTCTGTGTGTGTATTCCTAGGCCACATGTCATTGCAAAAAAACCAAATTCTGTACATCTGATGTTCTCTTGAATTGAGTATCCAGATTTTATCAGCTTCTTTCTTCTATCCAGTATGGAGCAATCTGTATTACTGCTTCATTCTTATCTTGTCATACAGAAGTCCTCCAAGTCCAAAAGCTGCTGTACTGAGCTCTGATGCATGGTTACCGGCTAATTTGTCAATCTTACTTGTGCCCAAAATGATATTCAACAGTATCTCTGTCAAACAGTCCAGATTTCAAAGGTCCAGCTGCCTAACTGGTGTAAATTAGTTTAACTTTATTAACTTCAGTGAAACAGCATTAATTTACGCCAGCTGAGAATCTAGATCCTATTTTATGTTGCTTCCAATTATATACATAGACTCTGATTCTCTTTTAAAGATTATTTTTAATCTCTGTTGACTGTGACAAAAGGGATTGAAGTCCTATTCCACCCTTTCAATCCAGTGAATAGACAAAACAGTCTAATTTATGTTTGCCATATATCTTATTAGAGAATCACCATTTGAGATTCATTAACTTCTGTTACTGTTTGCAAAACAGCTATCACTGATAAATAGGTTTGGATCCATTTATGAACCTCACTGAGCTAAGCAGCAGAAAAATACATTGAGAAATCTTATTAATATAAATAGAGGCAGCTGGCATCTTTGCTATTTTCCTGATGAAAATCCATAATGGGGAACTGATTTGTGCCAGCATTAATTGGGTAAGTTAAGTCAGAACTCTGCTGTAAAATTACTCCTACTGCCGCAGTAGCAAGCAAGACTTGGTTGGAGCCAGAGCCTCACCATAGATGTCTGATGCTGCCATCCCTAATTGGTAATTGCGGAGAAAAGCATCTAGTCTCTCAATGCCAACATTTAGACAGATGTCAAAAGGTGAGCGCTAAGCAGTGTTGTACTTGTTGCTCCCTCATTTAAGAGAATCATGTCATATATTCACTATAGCTGCATGCATAAATACACCGCTAAAATTATCTTACAGTATTCCAACCTCTAAGGTATACATAGAGCAAATTTACTTGTACCTAAGCATGAGTACATTAAGACAAAAGTGGCATCTATTTTTGCCTTTCTGGAATTCAGGTCTTTGTATTTATTCTGTATTTTCTTAGCTATAAGAAGTCAGCAGAATTCTTCTTGGAAGCTGTGTTGCTAGCTACCAGTGAGGTACAGCAAGAGCAGTGTGCCTCCTTCCAAGATCACTGACTTCTCCATTGAAATTTAGACAAAGTCCTGTATAACTAAAAAAACCCCAGTTCGAGTCTCTTACTCTAAACATAACAAAAACATAGATGAAAGTAACATAGTGTGTATCAGATGGCAAAGTACTGTCCAGAAAGTGTTGCTTTGCGCTCAGTAAGATGGTAATTGGATTACACAGTCTGTCTATGAGTTGTCTAAAGTACAGAAATATCCAAAATTTCAGATAGATAAAAATTATAAAATAATATGTTTCTCATTCTGAAATAATCAACAGGCTGGGAAATTATTGTTGAAAAGGGGAAAATAAATATCTACATTCATTGCTTACAGTCTAAAATATTTCTAATTTCGATGAACCACAAAGTTGGAAAAAGGGTCAAGCTTCTTCTCTTACCCCCATGATCTTAGTGTGGCATCTGGCACAGGTTGGTGCAAAGAACTGTTCATAACAGCGCTCGCAGTACACGCTATTCTGCTCTTCCACAAAGCACATATCGGCCAAGGATGTCTTGCAGTAAGCACAGTTGAATTCTTCTGGGTGCCAAGAGCGACCCATGGCTACCAGGAAAGGACCCCTGTAAACAATTGTAATTATCTTATTTGTATTGCAAAAAGATTGAATGACCATTTGTAATGGGATTACAAACCCACTTGGTTAGACACCACGTACATGTGTAACAAGCATTCTACTCGAACCATGAAGGTGCATATTAAAATAAGACCCAGAACCCCAAATAAAAACAGTATTTTTCAAGATCATTACTCAAACACTTTGCCAATTGGTTAAAATATTTCATTATTGTTTAGTCATATACATTGGATTTACAGAAAACTGTTGGAAAAAAATCAATTGTTTTCATATCTGCATAGCTATAAGTGGTCTTTGTAAACAGCTGCAAAGACAGCAGGAAAAGGTGAAGGGCTGTAACACAGAAGACAACACTACAATTTGAAAGCGTGAAAAAGCAGGCAAATTTCTAAACCTACACACCTGCACCTCAATAGCTCCTAAGGTCTCCTGCCTTCTTTTCATCTGAGAGCACACTACATGCGGCATGTTCTAGAACTGTCAGACTATCAGATGACAACTTGCTGTTTGATTACATGGAAGACACATTAAATTCATTTTGGTGATTTACTCTTGATTGTAATTAGATATAGTGATTATTACTGGAGTCTTTCCATTTCAACATATATAAAGGACAATAATCAGCAGTTCCACATCACCAAACTAGCTCCTTTTAGTGGGGGAGACTGTCATTACACATGGATTACTTAAAGTTGGAGTCCACAGGGTAACAATGGGCACCGGTCCAGCAGAATGAATTGGGAGAGGAGAAGGGAGAGGCATGCTATGAATCACTGGTAATAGAGTGTAGGCATTATCTTTCTCCAGACACAAAAGCAACAATTACATTTGGCTGCTGTTCCAAAATGATGTCTTGTTCCTTTTCTCTTCATAATCCTCTCCCCCACCCCCCAACTCTCCCAATGAAGTTGTACATACCTCCTTCAAGGGTTACCTTAGGACCAGAAACTTGATTAAAAAACAAAAAGTGATTTGCCATAGCATCCAAGAAACAAAACAATTAGCATGTATAACTTTGCAGTGATAAAACATGAACTGCACAATAGCAAAATGAGCTCTGGAAATGTTAAATTAATGAAGCAGACAACAGATATCCCTGCTGGGTAATTTAACTGAGTCTTAGGCTATGGTACTGTATATTTATATACAATAACCAGTCTGATTTTTTTTTTCTTCTTCATCCCTCTTCAAAACCTCATGACCTTACCGAATTATGCTGTTACAGTGCCCACAGAGAGGAGTTCGGCTGCTGGCTGGAAAGCGCTCAGCCCTCTGAACTGTTCCCCGGGCTATTGCAGGAGCCTGGGAAGAAGTTGAAACTGGAGGTGGGTAAGCAGAAGTTGAGGCAGGAGATGGTACTGGAGCACCCCTTGGTAGGATGTGCTTTGTGACAGTGGTGGTGGTTTTTCCAGGTGCAAATTTCTGGGAAAAGGAGTCATCTGTTACCCAGGGAGGGCGACTTGCAGGCTCAGCGTTGGCAGGGGTGTAGGAATGAACTGGTGCTGGTGCTGTTTCAAGTATCCCAAAAGAAACCAAGAAGTATTTTAAAGACTTTTCTTCTGATGGCAAAACAGCAACACTTACCAAAGGGTAGTCCACGGCACACAAAAAATAAAAGCTTCAGATGACACTTAATTATGGTCTATCCCATTATTGCTTATTAATTCTGGGCTAAAGCCAAGGATATCAGCACAATCACTGACTTTTAATCCACATGCATTACAGAAGTCATTGCCTACTGGCTTTTACAGATTTTATGGAGACCATTTCAAGGGCATCTCTTCATTTTCTAGTAGGAATGGATATGACAATTCTGTGATAATTTCAAAGACTGCCATATAACCTGTTTAAGACAGGTTAAAAATAGAACGGCCAGATCATGTAATAAAAGTTTTAGGCAGAAATCCCCATAATTTCAGAAAGAAGTTATGCTTAAATTTTGATCTCATTATATTAATTAAAATGCAGCGTTTTCCACAGATGTCACTGTTATCTGTCACTTGTAGGTTTTACTCCTAGGTTTCTGAAGAAAAACAGGCTCACACAGGGAACACAGAGATAGAGCGCACTGGAAGCAATATTAAGGGAGCCAGTTCAGCACACGTGACCAGCAAGACAAAGCCAACAGCACTTAGAGGAAGGCCAGACTTGTGGTTATGACTGATATCAGTTCAGTTCTTGGCTCTGCCACAGACTTCCTGTATGACTTCGAGCAAAGCATAGTATCTCTGTGCCTCAGTTCCCATGTATAAAATAGAAATATTATACTTCCTTTCTTCCACCCTTTGACTATCACATAAAATCTTCAGTGCAGACTGCCTCTGTGTTTGTATGCACCAGGCTCTAATCTTGGGTGGAGCTTAATCACATAAATATAAGCAGAAGCTAGAGCCTGCACATACCAACAAGTTTTCCCATTGCCTTGCTCTTTTCAAAACGTCAGATCTTGCATTGTGTAGGACTGAAGTCACTGCCCAAGAAACTGTCTCACTTTGCCAAGTACAGGAGCACTAAAAGCAGTTTTTTCCTTTGCAAGGCAAACAAAGAAGTGAGTGGTTGTTGGTTTGTGTGAGAAGGAACAGAAGCTTGGAGAGTTGAAGTGTTTTGCCCAAATGAGAGAGCACAGATTTGGGAACAGACGTCAGCTTTCCTGCAGTCTAGGCAAAAACTCTGCGTAGTAGATCACAGTACCAATAAAATGATGACCAAATACAATATTGGAAGTTTTAAGAGGCTTGCAGGTAGAAAGGTATTTCAAACAAGAAGAGGGTTCCAAATGTAACATGAATCTTTCTGGATAATTAAGTGGTGAGAAGATTATGTTCTACTTCACATTCCCCCCTTAGCCCACACCCTGGCACGTAGAATAACATACAGTGATTACTGGCAGCTGCAGGTGCTAAAATCACATATATCTCAATCCACTGTGATCACCCTGATCTCCGATTTTCTTCTTTTTATTGAGTTCAGAGTTGAATCTAATGCATCTCTTGATAAAACTTTCTTATGCATCAACAAAGTTTCTGCTTCATGAAACTGTATCCCACCTTAGCCTGAGGCTTCTTTTTTTTTTTTACTTGGGAATGGTAAACAGTGTTTAAAGATTTCAGAACAGAGAGTTTACATCCAATCTCTTTAAACCCTGGGGCTGTTGCTATTTATGTATTACGGTATTAGGCTAGGCAAAATTAGAAGGCAATATTTCATCTCTAATTGGTGAGTTCAAAAGGCTCCCACCTATGAGGCTCTCTAATTAAATAAGGTGACTTCTAGCTCACTCAGTTTTGCAAAAGGATTCTCCCTCCCCAAGAGCCAATTCTTGTTCATGCAAAGTACAGCACTGTATCCCACAGAAGGCCTAAGAGAATGGTCAAATATTCAAACCCAGAGTTCCAGAAGAGAACAAATGCAGTTCAGGTACCGTTTTTAGAGTGTCCTTTACTATGAATGTCTTTAGTAAATTCAGCTTACAACCTCTTAGTTTTTCACTTTTTATTCCTTAATCTCATGATGTCCATGTTTTATTTTTCCAGTTTGTTTATTCTAACCAATGTGGACCGCATATGATTTATCTGGGTTCAGATTAATGTAGACTCCTTTGAAGGATACACACTGGGGAAGGGTCTTTGTCTTTCATTCTCTCTACCTTCTATTTCTTTTTACTCTATTTATCTTTTGTACTTGCCATGGTAAAATAAAGCAGCAAAATATTTTTTTTTCCAGTTGCTGAAAGAAGCTACTGGGGGGATTACTGCAAAATGACACATGTTGGGTATTCGCAACTGCTCCAAGTTCTCTTTTCAGCCATTATAATTTAATTTTACAGGCTGGATTTATTACAACACATTTTCCCCCTGTGAACAGGCTGGAATTACTACTGATTTATAAAAGTGTCATTGCAATGTATTAGAAAGGTTTCACTAACTTTGAGATTTTAGCTATTGCTATTAAGAGAAAATTATCATCTTATAGCTATATCCCTAAGCTTATATGAACTCCTCTTTTGTCTTAGTAGCTACTGCCATACAAATTCACCTTGCACGTTTATGTATTTCAAAGTCTTCCAACATATATGCAGCAGATAAAAGGTGCTGTTTGCTGGTAAAAAGTACTAAGATTCAGTATGCTAGAGAATAGATTCTCAAAACATCAGTATTGTATGAGCTGGCCCTTAACTGTTAAAAAATGAATACTTTAAATAATTCAGTAACCCAACCTCTATCACCTTGTTTCTCTCAGCCCTCAGACTCTCTTATAGTAGGAAAGAAAGAATGGGCAGAAGAAAATGTCTCCCCTAACAGGCGTAGGAACAAGCCAATTCCTTGCTTCTGGGGAATTTGGAATTCTCCCCATCAGCTCTTCATTTATGGTCAATGGATATTTTCCCTCCAGAAAAAAAGGCATGTTACCAAAGATTTATTTAGTAAAGTAAGGATTTATAGTCTAAAATGCTTTAGTCTTACATACTAGCTTGCACTGTGAAAACAATTTCCCTTTTTTTTGTTAGTAGAACACATAATTGTTATTCTTAGTAATAATTTGCCAGTAACAAATGTAATTCATAATCGCAACTGATTTGGCTTGTTTTGTGCTTAGTGGCTGCATCCTCGAAGCCCAAAATTTTCTTACATACTGTTCCAGTATATAGTAGATGACAGACAAAGCAGATAATGCAACAAGTCCTTTATAAGGAGACACTATTCATATTCAGAAGAATTTAAAATGAAAGATGGTATGTAACCTGCTAGTTTAGTTTTGAAGGTGTTTAGGATTCAGTGAAAGGTTCATTGAGATCTGTGGGAATCTTTCTACCAATTTCTAAAAGAGCGGATCAGGCCTTTACACTGGAACACTTTTACATACATGAGTAGTCTTATTTGGACTTACAGATTTAAAAGGAAAGATTGGCTTTCTTACTTTTGGTATCATATTACTTCGTACTATAAAACTGGTGTTTGGGTTGCTTGGAATATATGAAAGCACGATTCTAGTCTGGGAAAGCCTGTGAGAAAGGAATACATAAGTATTTTCTGCCATCTAGTGGACCTTGTTCAGAAAAGAAAACTATGCTCCTTTTAAAAACAGGTTATGAAATTTATGGGACAGAGAAGGGAAAAGAGTACAGAGTTCACAGCTTTCCCCTATAGGAAGAAAAAAAAAGAATTTTAGATGCAGAAAATTCCCTCCAGAGTTAGGTTAGTCAAAGTAGTACTCTTTCTTTGCTTTAAGGTGTGGACTTACTGATTACTCCTGTGTGAGCCAGATGCTCAACGATGCAGTTTCATTTTGAGATTGGTTTCAGTTTAAACAAATTTAGTCTCATTACTTTTTTTTTTTTTTTTTTTTTTTTTTCAATCTGAGAGATTAAAATAGTCTTGTAAACCCTCTTAGTGATTGATTCAGGTTTCTGGATATTGCATATATGAGGCTGTTGGTGGATGTTTTAGTCTGGAAGTTTTTGACCCATGTCAAGGGAAGCAGGTCATCTCATTCCCATTAAAACTGAGGGCTAGCATAAAGGCATTCCTCTTCTAAATTCTACATTGCAAATCCTTACAGTAATCTCCACTATTTTGGCCTTTTCACACAGTGGACTAACAAAAATAGAAGGCTAAGAAATTACTTGCCTCTCAGATTGAAGCTACATTTTACACTGCAGGACAGAATTTATATGCATTGACAAAGTTGGGTGAGGAAGTTTTCTGACTGTCTTGATGGTCTGTTTCAAAGTACTGTTGATCTTTCCAATCTGTGACAGGAAATGCTGTTTCCTCCATTACTTCCCAAGTGACAATTTCCCATTCGCTCAGGACTGCAACTGCAATTGTCTTTAGGGCCAGCTTATGTTCCAAAACCAGTATGAAGTGCTACTATTATATAAAACTTTAAAAAGGTACCAGACCCCTCCCCAAACATCTTCAATAAAATCTCTTTCTGTAATCTCCTTTGTACCCGAGTCGCTTTGGGGTTCAATTATTTTAGAATCCTTTATTGTATATCCCTTTATACATATTAAAGAATATTATAAATATTTATAAATTTTATAAATACTAAAGAATCCTTAATTGTATATGTATATATACAATATATTGTATATTGTATTGAGACCCACTGTTTCTTTCTCTGCCAACTTCAATGCTATTTGAATTCTGTCTTTGTAATATATCACATTACATACTCTGAATTTTCTCCTGTTCTCTAGAGTACATTATATCCTTGCAGTGCCTGCAAAATAAGAATTTTCCACACGCAGGCAGACAATATATACAGTTGAAGTAAGTTCATTGTATACGTAATGACTCAGAACATAGTTTCCATCCCGAGTATTTTAAGCCTTTACTGGGAGGCAATGGGGCTCAAAACCAGCAATATAAGGAATTGCAGAGAAGATGCCCGTCACAGGAGAAAACAAAAGCATTGCCTCTTATTCCGAGTCTAATTCAACAGCCAGCTTTTTCTTTAACAGATACAGCTAGCAATTGGATAGAGCTACTAATTTATTTCTATGGCAGGTTTGTGTATTGAGAACTGGGGTTTATAATTCCCCCAAATGAGCATGGGGCATAGTATCAATCAGTGTATTCAGGAGATATTTTGACTTGCCACAGTTTGCTCTGTTCTACTTTATGGAAGTAAATCCTCTGTCTTCATCTTTCCTTTTCTGCAACATAAAAATAATAACATTTGCCTTCAGTGAACACATGGTGTACACTGACACACTTAACCAAAAGCAAGTGAGGAGAAGCTGAAACCTTTACTGACTTTGAGACCCTTAAATGGCTTATGATAGCTTTGAACTGGTCTTTTCTACCTGTATATCTCAAATCCAAAGATCAATTGATCTGTCTGCTTTACAGCTAAGTAAAATTTCTGCATTGGTTTCATTTCAGTAGATCCAGAGAGAAGAGTATTACAGAAGACAGAATTTAAGATTGTTAGAATTCTCAGGCTTTTCATATTTACTTGATCGTCAAGATATGAATCAACTTTTTAATTCTCTTGCTAAGGTCAGAACAAGCTTAATTTGAAACAGAACTGCATTTAGACTTCTATTGCTGCCTCATTTAATTTGTTCGTTTTGAAGGTTCACATTTTGGTCATCACTGGTTTTAGAAGTTCACTCCATTTGTAACACGTTATTACAAACAGAATTTAAATAACATCGAGGAGTGTATTTTCCACATGAATGAAATAATCAAATATATTCCTTCAATAATTGGATCTGTGGGAAATGGAAGCATAGCATTACAAAGTACTTTAATAGGTCATTCTTTATTTCAAATATAAGCCTGATTTTGAGAAGTTCAATATATGGCCTTATCTACTTTGCAAATATATTCTACTCAAGCTACCTTCACTTATTTTATCTCCTTCCTGACTCGTGCATTCTTAAGCTGTTTCATCAATTCTGAAGTGTCATTGGGCTCCTAATTGGGCAGGCTGGGTCATTTTCCAAATGCATTTGTTTTGAAAAGTCAGGCTACAGATTTTTTGTTAGAGATTTTTCCTTGCTTTTATTCTTCTGCCTCCATTTATTCCACATTTTCACTCCAAAGCAGAATACAAATACAACATAATTCTTGACCTTCAGATAACCTGAAGCAAAACTAGCAACTAGCAGCATTTCGTTCCATGTATACAAATCTTTCCTGGTATATGTGTGTGCTGTTGCAAAACGTGCATTCTTTGCATTTTCTTTTTCTAAAAGAAATATATGTGCATTTCTTTTCGGAATCCTTTCAGTACTTCGAAGTCATCTTACCGGGCTGGTAGACAGAGGGCTTTATGCTGGCAGTAGTAACAACTCTCGGTTTTGAAGTAGCAGAAGCAGCAGGACTTTCACCATAGCTTCCAGAAACTGGTGTTGGTGTATATGACTGGCTTGTGTTTCTAAAAGCAAAATGAAGGTATGAGCAACTTTATAAACAGCAAAAGTTACTGATTATAAAATAACAGATCTGGCAGCTTCCAAAGCACTCCAAGAGGAACTGGCCTTGAGAGCTACAGAAAGAATACTATGAGATTCATTAGTCTTTATCATTGCTAAGAAAGGCTTGGACAATTTTTGGAAAGAAAACTTAGCTACATAAGGATTTTAATGCCAAGTTGCTCTTGTTGTCACAGAAAATAGCTTACTGAAGGAATATGACATTTATTAAAGGAACTCTCAGGGTAACAAGGGATCAGACATCAGGAACATGCATACAGAGTTTGGGTTTTCTGTCCCTCTACGAAAAAATAACAAACAAACCAGGCCTGTTCTTGTCTAAGATAATGAGGGATATCTCATTGACTTAAAAAGATACTGGCTCAGCACAATTTCTACTACTACAAATAACTACTGTTTATAAGCAGTAATAATATTTTATCTTTTAAAAATAATTGTAGCCACCTTTAAAAAAACATTCCGGAAAAGTAACTTGTTTCCCTATTTAGACTGAAACCACAATTTATGTTCATTCTCCTAATGTTGAGATTCAGCTAACCCAAAAGCACGTTATGTAATATTATGATGCAATTTCTGCATTCCTAGATTAAAAACATTGGCTCAAGATTCCAAACATCTATAAGAAATAATTTTTCTCTATTTTATGGCTCAGATGCCGAGTCTCAGTTTGATTATAGTAACACATTGAAATATATGCCACTTCTATTTGCCTGTTACTTAGGATGATTCTATTTGTAGTGACTTTGCTTCATAGACCACTAAAAGAGCATTACAAACAAAGCAAGCAAGAGAGAATAAAGGAGTACAAGGAAGGGAAGCAACAGATGCCATAATAAATGTGCAGTAATAAAAACTATTCACTATTGAACATCATTCTTACTCACCCTGATAACATAGATTTACTTTCTTTCTCCCTTCAGTTCCACTATCTGCCTGAACCAGATCCCTATCCATTTGTGCTGACAGGTTACGACTTATTTCCATAGTGGCTTTGCCTATAGGAAAAGATTTGTCAGCATAAGAAAAGAAGCATCCAGCTTTGCCAGACCATTGGTCCGTCTTGACTTGTACTTTCTGTAACAGTGGAAATAGATGCCATCTAGAGAGAACATGTAATTTTTACGTATGGCAAACCCATCAAATTCCTTCCAGTACAGGTAAAATACATTCTGACAAATGTAAACTTTTGATTTTTAATGTTGAACAAAATAAGCCTATCCTTGCGACATAGATTTTTGCTACTCTAACAGTGCTTATACTACAGATCTAGTTTGCATAGCATTGCTGCCCCAGGCTAATTTATTTTGTCTATTTAGTTAGACCTAGAAACATAGCTATTGCTACAATGACTATAGCTAATTATTTCTGTACCCAGTGTAGGGCTTAGAGGTGGATTTGGGTCCACTATACCATGAGTGAACAGGACTCTACAAGATAAACTATTTTAGTGGGTTTGTATTCAGTGGAAGTTCTGTGCTGTGATTTTGTAACTGCCAAAGCTGTTCTAAGCACAGTAAGAATTTCTACTTTTCATTCTTATAATCTATTTCCTTTTGATACCTCCTCACCTGTAGTACATAAAGACGCACTGTACTCAGGCTCACTAGACAGAGGGTCATTGCTCCTACCATAGCACAAACAGGAAGATGTACACTTCAGGTACACTGGCTTCACAGACAGCTTTCAAAATGCCTTTAGCTGAATACACACTATCAAAAGACTTTTCCTTGTTTTAAAATCTACTATTCAAGGTAAACGAGACAGAACCCCAGTAAAACATACTTACCTTTACAGGATCAGTGATCAAGATTTACAATGTTGATTAAAAGTTTTTAAATCATGTGTCATACAGCCTTGATCTGAAAATGGCATACACTTGGGAAAGTCTACTCCCAGATGTGCAGCTCCATTGGTAGAAAGACTCATTTGAAGCTTTCTTAATGCACAAAATACATAAAGAAGTTCTGAGCCAGATTAGTGATACTGGACTGTCATGAAGAAAAATTGTTATTAAAAATTCAGGTGTTTCCCAAAGTTGACAGCATGATAAAACCATGCCACGAGATTTCCTTGTATGTTCAAGGGAAATGAAGTTGAAAAAAACCAAGAGACACACACACAAAAAATTGTATTCGTAGTACCAAAATCATGACAAAATTAAAAGTCAACTACTGAACTCTTTTACAACTGTATGATGCATGTTAAGTACAGTAAGGAAGATAAAAAGGCTTGTCAAGAGAAATAAAGTGTTACATTAAGGGTTTTAGTGAAGTTAAAAGATTTATCAGAATTTCTGCTGAAGAAGAAGAAATAGCATGTGATTAACGAAAAAAAGAAAAAAGAAGAAAGAAAGAATAAAAAGATATCCTAATGATCAAAGATGCTTTAATAGAACAGGAAACAATGGCATCTTGAAAAGCAATGAAAGCACCTTTACTGAATTTATCTGTAGCAGCCAATGGCATGTGACAGACAGCAAATTAAATATTGGCTCTGAAAACTATTAGTTGTCAGAAAAAGAAAATTTTTATGTTAATACTTCACTAGATGCCTATTAGCAGCAATAAACTGGTTTGTTAAGTGCTTTTTAAAGTAGAGTAGCTGCAGAAAACATTTTTATACCTCTTCTTTGACTGGTAGTTGATGGAGGTGGAAGAATGCCGGTTGAAACTAAAATAAGACAAAAGTTGTATTTGAAAAAAATATACCAAGAAAATGGGGATATCTTTTCCTACAGTGAATTTCCTTATGAATAAGAGGTGCTCTTAAATACTAAAGTAAACAACATATACATATTTATAATCATATAAGATCAGTATTACATTACATTTTGCTTATCTTACTTAAGCTATGAATTGTAGTGAAACCTGAAAAATGGGAACATAAATCAATGAGCTGAGTATATTGCTCCATAAGTCACTCTCATCTAGTTTTGCTCATTCTTTAGTTGTGGAATTCTAATTCAGGCACTGGACTGTTTGCTTTGACATTCATAATTTATTTGTAGTAGCACACACACACACAAAAGTATGAATTTATTTTTGTCAGTTTCATAAGCTTAAGTTCCATCAAATCGTAAAAGCAAACCTTGAATGAACGAAAGTCTAAAGATCAGCTAAGCTTCCTAGCTAATTATGGGGCAACTAGGACAACCCCATAGAAAGGAGGAGCAGGAAATAGGTGAAACATCATCATCAAGCCATTACATTCAACTTTTCCCTTGCAGTACCATTCCACTGTTCCTTTGCTAAACAGCCTTGGGTACAGGTAGATTTTTTTTTTTTCTTGAGGAAACGGCATCATTTCAGAACATAAATGATTCATTTATGTAAATACAGAAAGTACTTAAAAGCCTGCACAAGGTATGATCTGAGAAACAAGAGGATTCAGAAGGAACATAGCTCCTGTCTAAATGCAGAGCAGTGCAGGGCTACATGGCAACAATCACACCACACAGGAGCACAGCCCACATCTGCCAGAATTACCAGAAGCCTATCATATGCCGGTTATTTTCCTAGATTCTGGAGAAGAGTTGTTCTTCCCTTTACTACAGACACAGTGCTTGGATTAAATCCTAGGATCACAGAAGCTACACCTTCCTTTTAGAACCGTAATTGTAACTCTTTCCATCGTTTCTCCTGTTTTTGTATTCCCAGAGTGCTGTCTCACTGATTGCCCTGCTTTTACCCTCCAGATGGAATAACCAATTGCATAAAGAGCTTTGTAGCTTATTTAAAACACTCCTGCTATGCTTTCTTCTTTGTAAGTAAGAGTGTAAGTGAAAAAGATAACATTGTGTTACTCTTACTTTTAAACTGCAATCATTTAAGGATTCATAACTAAATTCAAACATTCCTCTTTAGGAACATTACAAGGACTTTACTTCTGTTAGGTGTTATGCATGTGGCCTTGCCCACAAAAGTGAAATCACTATAGAACTGGATCTACCAAAGTTTAAAATCAGATTTAAATAGTTAAGGACACTCATCAAGAAATCCTCCTGCATTTTCTTGGTGGACCTTTTTAAGGGTTCTAGATGGAAAAAAAACAAACCACCCAACAAACACTGGAACAATGGTCGTAAAATCTCAGCCTCATTCTACCTGAGCATGTTTTACAGGATGGGGATACTGTTGTAACTAAGGTAATCTGTATTTATTTTGAACTAAAATTAAATGAAACACTGCAATGATCCAATGGTACATGTCAAGCTGAAGCTGGATTTTTAAGTCTGTATGTTGTCACGCTAATGCATTGCTTGATTTCTAAATGAAAACTATCAGATGCTCAAAAATTTGAATCATAAATTAATTTAGAAGCCAGTTTTAGTCCCTTATGTTTGAATACACTAGCTATAATAATGACAGTCTTTTAAACAAACACAGAAGTAGTGCACAAAGATAAAAGAACCAATTTTAGCTGCAACACAGCCCTCCAAAACCAAACAAAACTGAGTTTGCTTCTTGTACCTGGGAACCAGGTATCGAGGAACCAATTTTTTACAGGTCCTCCAAGTTTCTGATTTGCCTTTATGTCCCACGTCTCACTGAAATACTGAACTTCCAAGAGAGGTATTAGCTAAAACAATAACATTTGCCTGCTGATAGCAGCTTGAAGCGTATGTCGTCATGATGCCTGTGTCATCCACTGGCAAGTAAGATTTTAGGGCAGTTGCATATAAAGCTGATACGCTGTAGATCTTACATCTGACTTAATCACCAGGTACAAGCAATAGGTTTTAGTAGTCCCATTAAAGCACTGCTTTCTGAAATGGACAGTTATTTGTCATAGATTCACAGAATCTTTCAGGCTGGAAGAGACCTCAGGAGGTCTCTCATCTAACCTCCTGCTCAAAGCAAGGCCAGCTCTGAGGTCAGACCATGTTGCTCAGTGTTTTATCCAATGGTGTCTTGAAAACCTTCAAGAACAGAGACATACAGCCTCCCCAGACAACCTGCCTCCTTTCAAAGGGGCAGGAAAGGGTAAAATGGTCCATGCCAATCAAATGCAGGAGATAAAACACATTTGAATTAGAAGTAAATTTTAATATCTCAAGGTCATCTTCTTATCCTCATTACTCCTTAAAAATGTGATTCACACTGATTAGCCCATATTGATCCATAACTACAAATGAATTTATAGTTTCAAGGCCTGACACTGCTTCCCTTCTCCCTGTTAAAGGAATTTGGAATTAAAATGAAATGGATAAAGGCTCAATCAAGAAACAGTATTCTGTTAGCTCTAAGATAGCCATACAAGTAGAATCAGCAAATAATGGATATCTTTATATGAATTTATTAGCTGTTTATACATAAATTATACATAATTGTTGCTTAGCTGTTATTTCCAAGACAGCAATGAAAACATAGCTCTTTTGTTATCTTTTGGGATAAATCTGCTCTCTCATAAGAGGTATCTGCATTTACTTCTTATACCAAAAGCTATGCTGGCAGCTGTCAATCTGTCCCAAGTAACTGTTACACTCTATTCCTGACAAATATAGCTACCATACTTCAATGTGAAGAGTGCCTCTTCTGGGATTCAGAAGGTCTATCCATAGTTCTGTGATTAATACAAATAAATTATGAGCTTCTTAAATGAAGAGTCTTCAGTTAACAAAAGTATGCATGCATTAACCATTTTGTGAAAACATGCCTTTTGCCCACTCGGGCAGCCTGATTTTAGGGATTTTCTATGATGATAAACTATCTGTCCTTGAAAGGTTTCTAGAGATCTACCACTTTTCTAAGTCTGATTTAAAAGCTCACAATGCTATGATTCACATATTCATAAGGGTTTCTGAATTTCTGAGATGACTCTGAGTACAGTCTTATAACTCAATAGTCCAATTTTAGAATGGCACCCCTGACTAGCAGCATTCTCAGCATTTAAATCTATGTCTGTCTGCACCTAGTTAGACAGCTTCACAGAATAATAAAAACAAAATAAAAAAAAATATTTCTAAAATAAAGCCATTTCTTAAATCTGAAAAGTTTGTAGTATTGACATGTGTTCTTTAGCCCTCCCCTTATATCCTCCTATTCAAAATACTCAGAAATTGTCAATGAACAGAATTTTTTCACTCAAGTGTAAAAATGCCTTCCTAGTCTTGGGTAGGCAATAAAATAGACCTGATTAAGTTTTTACCAATAGCATCCTAAAAGTGGTATATGCAATGCATCTGTGATTTTTTCTTTTTGCATTCCTCCAAAATTGTTCGTTAAATGGAAGTCTTTCACTATATGATTGTTTTTCTTGAAGGGGAAAAACTAGGGCCTTTTGTAACATCAACACTAATCTCAATCAAATATGCATATATTGCAGAAATAAAAATGCAGCACTACTACTACATGCAGGCTTCAGAGACCTATTATTAGTTATTGTGTACAGTTCTCACTGAAGCTAGTAGAACACCAAAGAAATCTCTTATGCAGGTATATAAAAATATACCTCTCATAGCAAGATTTACATGGGTCCTAAGATACAGACTGGTGAAACATGAATAGAAGTCCTCTGTCTGGCCAGAGTAGTCACCACGGCTTCAATTTAATTTCATGTTCTGACCGATGGATACATTTCAGTCCTCAACTGAGAGAAATACTAAAAATGAGTCTTTTCTGTAGCTCAGCAGAAATAAATAGGTTTTGCATGCCAGTGTTATAAACAAACTTAAATATGCATGGTTATTGTTGCTTAGGAAGCTAGGGACTTCCCCTGGTTATAAGAGGCTTTTAACGGTCTCCTACAACAACTGTGTAGGACCTTCTTTTCACAGAGATATGTGATCATTCCAGCTGACTAAAAGAGATTTGTTAGTAAACAGTGGATAAAATAGTACTGGTGACATTTAAGAGCCTAATTGTACCACAGGATTGAATGAAAAAGCAGTGTAAGAATTACTTCTGAAATGCACAGAGTACTCATAATGTGAAAATTAGGTCCTAAGGTATTTTTATGATGGATACCCACAAATAATGAAATCCCTAAATAACTCATCACTTTGGAATTTTGAAAGTCCATACATAAAATTAGATGTCAATGGCAGTAAACACCCTTGCATCTGTTCTTAACTTCTGTTCTTGGTAGCATTCTGGTGACACTCACCAACTTCATAGTTTAATTGAAACTGAAGTTACGATTAGTGTACTTCCACTCAAATAAATAGAATTACATCAGCAGTTAATTTTATTTCTGATGTTTTATCATCCTAAAACTTAGGATGTTTTGTTTTAAATCTTATTTACATCCTAAAACTCGGAACTCTTCTGATCTTCTGTTCTGTAGCTATTTCATTTTTGTGTTGGCTTCAGTGATGTGAAGCCAACCAAAATGCTTTCAAGCATGTAGCTATACCTAGCACTTAACTGCTGTTTTCTGTGATACTCATGAGAAAGATCATTATATTTCTTGATGTGTAGCCTTCAAACTTGCACTGTTCATTTCAAACATCACCTTTGGGTGATTCCTGACTACACAGATAATTATAATCTCAAATGTATTGCTGATTCTGTTTTTCATTATTTCTGAAAATTGTGTTCAAATAATGAATCTTAAAATCTACTGCTTTCTCCTCTGTTAGTCTTGACAAAGTGTTAATGAAAGCAATGAAAAGGTTTAGCAGTGAGGCAGTACAGCAGCATTCTCTCTTTCTACTGGTGGATGCTACCTTTCCCTGTCAGTGGTCTTTCATTAGTCATGATTGAGGGCATAATAAAAGGTCTGTGATTCCTGTGATCCTGTGTTTCCACCAAGAAAAAAAAAAAGTGTCATTCTGACTAAGTGTTGCTAGCCAAATATTTTCCTTAAGATAGCAAACACAGCACAAACCAACCAACTGAAATACCTTTGTTCCAAAAAGATCTTTTGGTCACATATCTTAAATCTAAAACTTCGGTACTTCCTAGCTTGGTCTTAAAGTGAAAGATAAGCAGGAAGGCTATTCCTTTAAACACATCATGCTTTTCAATAGTTTCTGCCAAGCCAATCTCCTAAGAAGCTGAAAACCTTAAATCGAAGAAAGTAATACAGAATAAAAACAAATTAAGTTAAAAGAAAAAGAAGAGAGCTTTACAGATATACCTAGACTGAGATGAGATAGCAGATGAAATAGTGGAAGCTGCTAATGACATGTTCTTGGACCCATGGAAAGGCTTAGGCTGTGAAAGAGAGCTGGGGGCTGCAAGCACTCTGCAGAAGACACAGTAAAAGCATGAAAGCATGTACAAAATAAAGTAACAGGGACAAAAATAGTGACAACAGAATCGTGACATCAGAATCAAGCCTTGTCGGAGTTCAGATACAAGAGGACTGCTGCATAGTTACCAGGAACAGGTTTTCTGTAGCATACATCTGCAGACTTACAGAATAGCACAACCAAGCACATTCCTACAGAACACAAGACAAAATGCAGACATTATGGAAAAATCTTAAAGCCAGAGTCTATCGGTAACTAAGAAAGACAATATTTCAGGACAGGACTTTTGTCAACAATATATGTTTTTATCAGCAAGATCTGAAGATGTTTGAGTCTTGAGTTCAAGCTAAAATTTTTAATATGCAAGCAGTACCAGACAAAAGATTCTCCTGTTTAAAACACAAGTCATTGGCCTGATTAGTTTAGTAGAGGCCGTTATTTTTGAGGCATACATTAGATAATCCATTTTCTTCATGTTGCAGTTTCAACTGAGGAATAAAAATTACTTAAACTGTATCATTATTTCATGTGAAAATGCCTTACAGCAGAGTTGTGAATTACAGAATAATACCTTATTCAAAGCTCCTTTTCTGGCTGGATGATTGATTTTCTTGCACTGGAATAAAAACACTGGAGTCTAGTAGGTCACGGTTAGGAAAAAACTGACTAATGTGAGAAACCAAGTGGGCTGTATACATAAATAATTTAAGTCAATTAGCAAAAATTAAACAAGAAGTAGAGCCAAGAGAACATTTCCAATTCCATTTACACAAATCTAAGATATGACAGACTACATCTTAGGTCTCAATTATTTAAAGTAGCTTACATTACTGGAAGCGTGTTTTTCCTCAGATGTTTAAAGCATTCTAAAATACACATATTTTAGGAATATTCATGTAGCAAAAAAAACAAAGATAAAAAGATTAATATGCACCAAAGGAATTCACTTTTACTATCTCCAAAATTACTGTAAATGACAGCAGTATAAATCCCACCCATTTCTTCACAGACCGTCTGACAACTTCTAATATACAACTGTAATTCCTGCTGTAGTACAAGTGTTATGACTGCATACCTCCTTGAAACTCACTTTAGTTCTATAGCCAAGCCTCACTAGAGAAAAGAGAGGTAGATAAATCTAATAGAAATCAATTTGCTTGATACCTTACAGGGCAGTCAATCATCAGATGTGTGGTTTTATTGACACACTGCTCATTGTCTACCAAGTTTTACTGACATCTGCTGCGATACAGGAAGCTCAATCACGTGAGTAAGTGACATTTTCTGATTTTCCATTTCATGTCATACTGCAGAAACACTATTAAAAGAACCTTCACTCAACCACTGTAACTTTTATGAAGAGTTGCTTTGGTTTTATTACAAGTGGTGAAAAAACATTTCTAGCTTTAATCCTAGACTTGCTTTCTGAAAATGTAAGCTGTATTGCAGACTTAAAGCTACATTTTTTAGGGCAATTTTATTTTGCAAATTCTTTGCAAACATGAATAATGTAATTCAAAATAAGAAAACACACCAAAATGTATAAAAGCATATAAAATAGGTTACAGCTTTTATATACTACATTCTTAAGCTAAGAATGTGTATGCAGCATTTCCAGAGCCATACAGGGGTGTATCTGCGAAAGGAGAAAGCAACAAAGCATTACCTTTGGAAAGAGGATGAGACAGACTCTTGCACTACTGAGGTGGTTGCTGGTGGTGTCATCAGACTGGCTGTATTTTGAGCAGCAGTAGCAGGCTGATGTGCTGAAGCATGTGGTGCAGGAGCAGAGGCAGAACTGGTAGACACCGGAGCATGCTCAACAGGGGTACTAATTAGAGTTAAATTAAATAAAACAAGAAGCATCTTAAGAAGGTGCATATTTAAGTGTAGAGCGTAAAACCTACTATGTTTGAACCTGAAGCTGCAAACATAGTAGCAGGCTGTGTTACTGAGGGAAAAGCACAATTATGCAAAGTAAAAAGAAAAAAAAAAAAAAGACATTTTTTAGCCCTTTTTGGATGTGCAGTTAAGACTGTAATGCAGTTTTGGTCCTGCTTGACTGAAATTTATCCTGGGCGTTACACGGCACTTAAGTCCTGCTCCCGCGTAAGCCAGTGGTAGGAAATGTGGCATACAGTACTTAAATGGTTGCAAAAAGCCTCTCAAACGCTTTGAGCTTGGATAAGTTTCACCCAATATTTACTCTGGGAGCTGAAGTTTATGTTAGGAGTAAACTTTTTAAGTAGATGAAGAAAAGAAATTTAAAGGATATTATCATAGTGTCATACCAGCAGGTTTCTTGCAAGTTCAGATAATCTCGAAATCCAGTCAGCACAGTTTTGTGTTGGCTTTAATCAGTTTTGTGCAATACAGGTAGTGGAAAGATGTTTAAAAGGAGTCTATTCATCTCTGACCTAAATTCACCTTACAGTACTGTTTCATGGGTTGGCCAGTGTAATATGCCTTTTTACACATTGAACAGTATGCAAAATACAAAGAGAAAATGTAGCATAAAATTTTACTACACCAGTTTTAAAGCCACTTGGGTGATGAGCATGAGTTGTTATCCTTGTGGCCCTCTTGTGCTATTGTAGCACAGATAACATGGAGCAGAGTAACATTAATGTTTAAATCATTTTCTCTTTATTTGGTTTCAAAGTTGATTAATTGAAATTGAATAATAATTTAAAAAACCTAGTCTCATACCCTGTGGGCATTTTAGTAACCTGCTGAACTATTAGCGTCTTTCATCACCTGCTATCAGAGCACCCAACTTCTCATTAATATATTTTAGCCTTGCAGCCTCACTCAGGTTTGGAAAGTATTACTTGTCTGTTACAGATAGACAAATGGGGCACAGTTGTCTGTTAGACAGCTTTGCAAGATAGTGTAATCAAAGCCATCCACTGCTAAGAAAGGAACCAGTCTTTTGGGAGGTTCAGGTTATCGTCTTCCACTAGCTCTTACGTCAAATAAAAAAAACTAAAAAAAGAAATCATTAAGTGGGCTTACAAGATTCAAGTTCGTTGCTGACTGTTTCAATGAACTTAATATCAATGAAAGAATAATAATATGTACATTCATTATTCACGTGTCCATAAACCTAACAAAAATCACTAGGTCATTTAAAATTAAAGGAGGGGAGAAGAGAAACAAGAAAAGGCAAAGCTTAATTTTGCATTTAGGCAGATTTTACTGTGGATTTTATTAATTATTTTCCACAGAGCAAATAAGCCACTGAAAAATAACTAATTGCAATTTGATTTTTCAGATTATTATACTATTTTGGGGCACAAACGTCAGTGATGATATAAGCATATGTCCCCCAGGCACGAGGGACATCTTTCTTGGTGCTGCATTATTGTGCTGTAGATTCGTTTTCTTTAGTAGTTATCCTAATATATCTATGGTTTGTTTTTTTTTTTTAAATCAGGGCATTACTGTACGTGATGTAGTTGTCTTGTCCACGACCAGTAGTTTAAGAACATAATAGATATATTCTTATAAGTATATTGCCACATCTCTGTGTCCTTACAAATGACTTCTATCAGGGTGATGGAATTCAGTGATTCTCTCGCGCAATGTACAAAGAACGCCCAAAAATATTCTTTCCTGAGCACAGTAAGTATCAAGTAACAAAAGAAAGCTTACAGTTCCATGACTTTTTCAGCCAAACCTTAGCCCTCAAACATTCCTTCTCTCAGCTTCTTTTTCCTATACCAATTTGCCATTGTGCAAATATTTTCTCTGCCTTTCAGCCCTTCTATCTAGTATTTTCTTTTGCTTCTCTCAGAAACACCGATTCAACAAGTTATACTCTTCAGGACCTAGAACGAGTGCTTGGTACTTCAGAATTTGAGATACCCCTTGCTCTGCAGGGGCCTATCCCATTTCCTCGTCCTCCTCTTCTTCACCTCCCTGTATGATTTAGTAGTCTAAATGATGGTGTCTCTTATTTCAGCTGAATATTTTACTGTTCGATTAGCTGAAATGGAAGTGTAGTTGTTATGCCCACCAATTTCAAAGTTGAATGGAACGCACAGAAAAAGCAGAAAATCAGTATTTTCTCCCTTTCTCACCTGCAATTATATACATAACAAGTGAGCTCCTGAAAATACTCACCATTTTTGCAATTCTGGTTTTCAAATCATTACATCAAAAGTTTTGAAAAAGTTTGTCTATCATAACATGCATTTGAAATTCAGATTATTTGAATTTTCCATCTTGATGCATTTGCATTATGAGATCAATTCTTCTGCTTAGCCAATACCGTATTAATTACACAGACTGTGCAGCACGAGTAGCTGTAGATTGTATGACACAGCTATGCATCATGGGCTAGTCTGTTACTGAGTTTCAATACTCACAGGGATTTTTTCAGCCTGTGGAACAGTGGGTACTGGAATTGTCACATTAAAAGGCATTGAGTCAAAATTTAGCACTTACACATTTTTGATTTGGCAAACAGGAAAGGACTGAAACTATACTGCACATAAAAATGGAACTTAATACGTGTCCTAAAAATGTACAAACTAGGATTTCACTTATTTTGTCTTTCTATTTTCAATGAAGTAAAAGGGAATTTGCTACAGATTCAAAAGAATCAAGACTTCATACCTTGAATAGAAGAAAACAGTGAAGTTACTTAATTGTAACAATCTCTAAAATGTTAACCAAAACACATACTCACTGATATATATTTAAAAGAAAGTTAAAAAGAGATAAGAATATGTCTGGACATAGACCTCTGTGGAGACTGGACAAACATGTATAAGTAAGATAAATGCAAATATACTGAAATACCTTATAAAATTTAAAAGAAATAGAAACAAACTTTATCTTGCATGCTGTTTGTAATAGGTCTTTTTACGTGATTAAAAAGTTAGAGGCTTGATCACCTTCCTGCAGGGTAGAATATATTAATTAACGGAACAAGGAGTTGGAATAGTTATAAATGAAGTGGATATAAACCTTAGAAATCAGGGTGATCTGGTTACATACATTATATGCAGCTGGTAACTAATTCTCTACTCAGTTTTATAGAAAGAACTCAGACTAACTTGACTGTTTTTAATTTTAAATAATTTCTAAATCATTTTATTTAGATATTCAAATAAAATAACATTTCCCGCCTCAAGATTGCTTCTTTTCTAGATTTTTAATCTGGTATTTTTTTAAGTTTTTCAGATGCAGAAGAATTTTAAGAACTGCTAAATGTGAATGCTGCCTTATAAAATAGATGACCTATTATAGCAGCTTCATTATTACGTACTCTTTTTTTTTTTTTACATACAGTCATTCTGTACACTTTTAATCTTTACAGTATTTTGCATTTTAAGGAAAATCAAAGGAAATGGATGTTCTCAAACATCTCCATATTTGTGGTAACAAACATAAAATGCACAATGTGAGTAAGTTACGTGGATGAAAACAAACACACATCTCTTCTCAGCTGATTTTCACTCATGAAAAGGAACACAGATCAGTAGAGGTTAAGAGGATAAAAATGGTTAACAATCATAATGAGAAAACACAGCAACAAACACTCTAACATTTAAAAAAAAAAAGTGCAGATTACACTTCTTTCTCTTAGTAAAGTCCTAAGTTCTGAGACTTTCTGTCCAAATAACAAATGAAGTGGATTATTAAAGCAGTACGTAGTCTCCTTTATGCAATGCATAAAGTTCTTTTTGTTTCAAATACTCCAACAGATCTCTTCTAAAGAATTGAAAAATATAGGGAACAAAAGTAAAAATGAATGGGCAAAAATTATCTCTTAGTGTAGCATTTGTAGAAAAAAGTGCTGGAGAAGGTGTTTAGAGGAAGACAGAACACGGAAGAGTTTTGCATTCGAGTATGGGACTGTAGAAATACAGTGAATAACATCAGCTGCTGCTTCTCTTCAGAAGGTGCTTAATGACTGTTTTCTCTGTGTTGTAGGCGAGATCCTTGGGAGTGCCACTTTGAAATGTAAAACCCACATGAACTAGAAGTTGCTGGAATTTGTGGACCTTAGACATCTGCCTGCTAGGCAATGGGCATTTCTGTCTGAAGGAGTTAGAGGTTATTACCAAACCATTCCAAAGCTCCAAACCAGTTATGCTGTTACATGTCACAGTGTACCTTCGATTACTGGATGAAGTAAGAGGGACTTTCTGGCCAGTAGTGATGAAACTGGCCTCCCTCTGACTTGTACCCGCTCCAAGCCTCACAGACCCCTTGGAGGCCACTGGCTTAGCATTGTCAGTGTTGGCATCCATGGTGCATGATTTAGGAGGATGCCAGATACTTGAGGTCACATACTGTGGCACACGCGTAGTAGCTGTAGGCCTGGGTAACAAAGATTACAAGGGGATTTGTAAATGAGGTATTTGTTATCACATCACCTATTTCCTAGGCAGTAGCAGGTATTTGAGGGAGAGACAGAACTACAGCTGCAGAAGCAGCTAATGGTTTAATAGAAGAAGGTTTGTTCAATTTTTTAGTTTTCAGATACACATGTGCTTACTGTCTACCATACCACATAAAGGAGCATTTTAGAATGCTAATACCTGGCCCTTTAAGACAGCAGTTATTATTTATATGCAGTAAAGCCTTCAGGGGGAAAAAAATAAATAAATTCAGAACTGAAAGTGCTGAACCTCATAACTGAAAAATGAAGTTAACTCTAGGTTTAATAGTGAAGGCTTTATTTTTCTGTCTCTTCTTTTTCCTGGAAGAAGATTTAGACCTGTAAATATCCAGCGTCCTCTTCTGTATCCCCAAACTCCTTATACCATAGGAGATCATAATGACATTTGTAGACGAAGTCATGAGAATGACTTGACAGTTTATTAGTTTATTACCACTTAAAACCAGGAAAGGCTTTGAGTATTAAAAAAGGCACCTTGTGTTAAATCTGGAAACCATATTGCTAGGAATATCAAAATAAGACACATAGCAGAGCTGTGATGATGGAGGTGGAGAAAAGCTATGGTATGACAAACCATGCAAGATTAAGGTAATGTAGTCTGACACTAACACCAGTCATACATCAGAAATTGTTCCTGGTAAAATAAAATAAAATAATTAATAAAAAAAAGAAAAAAATATTTCAGTGGAGCAGCTGCATAGTCCTGTAGATTATTTTACACAAATGAAACTGCTAGTGAAATGCTAAGATATGTTACTTGTTTTTTAAATTTAATTAATATACCATTGTTATACAGGAATCAAGGGCTTTATTTTATTCTTTTGACATAATTAATTTAAAAACAAAAGCCAATTTTCCATACTGTTTCAAGTGCCAGTTGTCACTGCTTGTATCATTTCTTCTTTTCATGACAAACCAGTAAGAGGCATTTCTTTGCTCCATTAAAGAATTGGTCAGATTCACTGAAGAAGTAACTGTGTTGCAATATTTATGTGTTTTAGTATAGGAACTAATAGAAAACAATGTTTCTACATGCAACTGCAAAATGTAGATTTTCAGGTTCTTTGGGAGAAAACAACTTCTGAAATGCAAGAACTTCCAGAGATACTATGTTTCAAACCTCATAACCGGTGGAGAATCAGTCAAGATATGCAAGAATCTGGTACATAAATGTTCTTAACACACCAAAAAGATAATCTTATTTAGATTAAAAAAAAAAAAAAATTCTGAACAATCTAGGCGAAGTTTAATGGAAATTTTTCTTAAAACTCCATCACAAATTGACAATACTCTGTTTCAAGAGCATATGATAAAAGCTGCTTATTTTTCAGGTTTATAACTTCTGAGAAACATGATCCCCACCTGCCTCATCTCACAGAGCTTTCTGAAGTCTACATTAGAAAGAAATGCATAACAAGCCCACTTAGTTGAAACCTCTACATTCATCATCTGCTGAAACAGTGTACAAATTTCATATTTTTGAGGTAAGAACAATATGAGGAAAGTGGGAGAGAAACTCTGAATAGGAGGGAAGCCAAACACACAGAGCAAGTATTACCTGTTTTCTGATGCTGCAGCAACATTTTCCTTGTCTCTGTGAAAGGAGGGGATACAGTATGAATAAAGTAAATGCAATTGCCAGTGGTGGCAAAAAAATAAAATAAAAACAAAACAGGGAGAAAGAAGATGGGTTGAGGAGAAATGTTTGGTTGCAAAAAGCATCCTAGAGTGGTTGCTCATAAATATAGTTGTGACAAACCTCTTCAGCTCTCCAAGCGAAACCCACCAAATATGAAAGTTTACTGTATGCTTCTCATTTGCAAACAACTTTGTTTCAATATTAAAGTAAAATGAAGGAAAATTAGCAGTTACAAGTTAGACATTTTATGTATAGTTATAGTTTCAGGCATAGTTTTGACTTTAATGCATTCCCTTATAAAAGAAAATTTCAAGAATATTCCAGCGGAATATTTCCTGATGCCAAATCCAAGTGGTGAAAATAATCAGACTTGGGCAGTCCTCATGGATCCAATATTTTGAAGTGATAAGCAGTTAAATGGTTAACAAAGACATATCCAGATGGATTATATATGTCTGGCATCACTTAAAAATTTTCTGTCCTACCCAAGTAAGTATTAGTTTTCTCAGTCTAAGATGTGTTAGAAACAAGTGAAATCATTCTTTCACTGAGGTAAGGAGTAAGTCAGCCTCAATTTCAGTGATAGAGAATTAGGCTGCTGTTCTGTAAACACATACACACTTATGAAAATAACTGATCATTTTAAGTGCAAGCAATTGTGTATCTGTAAGAAGTTAAAGTGTAGGTATTTTCATAAATAATAGGAGTCTAAAGCTAAAGGATTCTAAGTTTGAAATCCAATTAAGTTAAGTAATTGAGATAGTCTCAATATTTAGCTATTTGGTGGGTGGTTGCGTCCTTCCCCATTTAAGGAATTGTGCTGGAATTTCAACATGTTTAAGAGTTGAAATATGCCAAATGAGAACATTTTTCTTACCTGGGATCTAAAATTACAAAACACAATGCAAATGTCCTCATTTACCCAACTGAACCTTCTTTCTGAAAAGTCCTTCAAAAAAAAGGAATACATGCATTTATTTATGTGGATTTGTTGGGCTCCAATGATTATCTTACATTACGTTTGGAAGGTATTTTTAATATTTTCCACTTTATTAGTAGTATTTCATATATTTCTCTGTGTTTATGTACGTACATGTTGTGGTCACATACTCTTTCCTTAGTTTATCTCTGATAAAGTTATAAAAACAGTCCAGTTTACATCAGCAAAGGTTTGGGCATAGCTGTTCTCTACCAATTTTTAAAACCTCTAAGTAAAATGTAACCCCTAAAAATATATGAATTGAAGACAGATTTTCAAACACAGAAGTAGATCTGAAATGACCCTCAGATGTGGCTGCCTAAGAACATTATGGTCAGAATGGACAAGCCTGTCTTGAAAGTAAATACCCCAATAAGATCAATTGCTTCACCACTCTAAAGCAATGAGAAACCAAACACTATCTTTATGGTAACCAAGCCATGAGTCCACTGGAATGTCAGGTATAGGAAAGCCAGGATGAAACAAAGTAGAGGAGGATGGATTAGAAGTGGAGCGTGTGTGTGGGGCAAGTGTTAGTATACCAAGAGCCATAATCATGCAAGAATGTTAAAAAACACAGTCACAGCCTGAAAAGAATAAAGCATTGTTTTTTTCCAGTGTTACTAAATATTCTATGAGAAATTATAGTCAAGACCAAAAGACAGGCAGCTGGGGTCAGCAGAAGCAGCATTAGGCCTCTGTGGTTTCTATTAATCTGATTTAAACTTTCCTGCTCCACTAGCTGTGGCTATGCTGAAGAATGCAGAAAAACGTCACTTGACTTGGCGGTCAGGATGTCACAAAAGCTTTTTCCACGAGTGTACTAGTATTGGATAATGTTCAGTGACGACGGTAGGGGAGATGTGAAGGTTAAAAAGAGAGAGAGAAGTATAGTAAACATACTTCCATAGAATAAAGCAAAGGAAAAGGCAGAGAGTAAAGGGAAAGATGCGTTCAAAGGCACATAATGCTTCTTCACGCTTGTGCTTCCAGGAACTACTTCTCTTCCCTGTCAACAGGAGTAACTCCCTTTTGGCTAACGGTGAGAAAGGCTCAAGATCAGATGTGTCTCTTATTGGCAACACCTGCATTTTGAGGAACAGACTATTGGATTTCCAGCCTTTACAATCAAACATTTTTTGCTAACTAAGTGCAGAATTAATTTTACTTTTCAGTCCCATACATCCCTGGGGCAGGCTCAGTGAAGTCAGTACCTTCACAACATGAAAGAATTTGGTTCAGAATATTATAAGCAGTTTGTATTTCTGTGGCTGCTCAAATAACTCACAGTAGTGGATAGTAGTTTTGAGCTATCTGGGAGAAAATTAATATTAATTTTTTTTGTTTGCAGCCCTTTTAGTCCCCAGCTGAAATGGTTTTTGATAGAAGCACCTTAGTCAATGACTGTTCTGAGAGGACAGCGAACTCGCACAGATTCTATTAAATTGGACATATCTCTCAAACAAGATTTATTTATGCAATATACTCTCTTCCCAGTTACACAGTATATTATACAATGGAAATTATGAAATATTTCCTTCTTATAAAAATATGCTATATGGCATGGTCACAAAGACAGAGTGAATGAAATGATAGAAATAGAGTCTCTCCCTCCCACCCACTAGCAAGAATGGTAATAGTTTGAGTAACAAAATGTAAAATTCATTTGCAAGCCAAGCTTATGTGTCCTATGGGATCCTAGAAAGGAGCCTGAAGAAGCTTCAGAGTTTGCAATAAATGAGTCCATGGAATCTGAACTGTATGTACTGGACACTGGAATACTTTCCCATTCTATTTTATTTTTGGAAACCAAATATTAAATATTTGCAAACAAACATATACATGTACCAGACAACCTAAGATGTGGAGCTTGTGCACCTTCCATCTACATTCTCCTTAGAGAATAACAGATCTAGACTCTCTCTCGAATAGCTCCTCTCTGTTCCATTAAAATGTTGCAATTTAATCTGTAATGAAGATCTGATGACATAAGGAACATTAGGCATCCTGAGAGACCACATGGTCCTTCAATTCTCCTCTGTCTTTCAGTACTAAAGTGTACTGAAAGTGAAAGTGTACTAAGTGAATACTATAATTGATTTTTTCCCTCCGTATTCTCATGGAGGAAGACTATTTTTCTCATTTTGCAAATGAGGAACTAAAACTTAGAAGAATTGCTTATGGTCAAAGAGAAGGTCCATGGCAGGGCAAAGAACTGAAATCTCTCCTGAATCCCAACTGAGTATTTAAAATATCAGCTCATCCTCTTTAATAAGAGAATATGGATTTTTTAAATAAATATTACCATTCAGTTTATCAGTATTTTCCTGTATTGGTCATCCAATAGACTTCTATAGAACCTGACAAATATATACTGGCCTTTTTTCAAAGAGAAAATCATTATTAAGAGTTACAGATTATTAGGGCCTATATCTATTGAAATTAAATATTCAGTTTTTCTGGTCGTATAATGTCAATTTGCAGGACTTCTCCTTATTAGACTCACAACAGCTTTCATTCTAACATATATTTACATAAACATATCCACATACAAATCAAATTTCCTTTTAAGAAGTAGAAGTCACAAAATAATAAAAAAAAATCTCATGGAGTGTCTGAGAGTAAAGTTGTGTGAAAGCTATTTCATAATTGGCTTCCAAACATTTTTGTCTCAAAGGCATGAGGTACTGACACTGTTAGAAACTGGACACTGAGCTAGTTCAGTGGCTGTTCTGATCCAGTAAGGCTATTTCTACCTTTCTGTGTTTGCAGATGAGAATTTTACCACGGTCAGATGAATACAAAACTATTGAGATTGTTTTCTTCCCACCCAACCCTATTTTTGTTATCTTAACAAAGACACCATAAGACACACAACAAAGTCACAGGCAGTTAACTGGAGGGGACAGCAGACAACTGTCATGCTGGTTTAGTTAAAACTTCAGCTTGTGGTCAGAAAAAAGGGGTAGAAGACCTAGTCTCTCTTTTTCAGCCACTGTAGTTAAGGGCATGAGCAGCCCATGCCAGAACAATCGCTATATATCCTACTAGTGTGTCTGCTTTCCAAAACAGGGAAACGGATTTCTCCCAGAAGGTATCCTGGTTTGTGCAGACAGTGCTACAGAACAGGAAAGGTGTTATCTTATATTCAGTGGAAGAAAAAACAAGCAGCAACTCATTCTCAACAAGTAGTATGGAACTCAATCAAAGCAGCTTACTAAAATCAAAGCAAATAACTCCTATGGATGCATTTTAGTGGCATCTACTGGTATGCTGTTATATTTAATAGTCAAATCATAAATGCAGCATCATCGGTGTTGGTGAGAGTTAACTCTTTCCCAAGATTTACATAGTGATATTTGGCATGCAAGTTTATCTTACTGGTAAACATCACTTTAATAAGAACAAAGACTGCAAAATTCTAAGTATGCAGAACAATTTGAGCTGGGATATATTTCAGACAATTATTCCCTATCTTGGCCTTAAGTGTGCACTTGGAGTCACCCGAATGGTTCCCTCTAGCTTTTGATAGCCCCACTGGTAAAGTGCAGGTATCTGCCCCCCCCAGGCACCTGAGCACAGGATCAGGACTTTCAGTTTGTACTTGTGACCATTATAGACAAAACCAATGCACAAGTTTAGGTATTGTACACCAGGAAATTATTCCCCTTTCACTGAAGTGTTCTCTCTCATCATGACTTCTCTTTTCTCCAGGGAAGCCGAGAGAAGAACAAGAACCCACACATCTCAATGTCAGCTGGTAGTTTTTTTAAGAGCTACTTTTTAATTTGGGCACATTGATGATACGAAAATTCATACTTTCTTTACATGGTGTTATCCTAAGCTCGAAACTGCATCTGAGATATACTCGTGTGTCTTTTCTATTCAGTTCCTGAACCAAATAAGTAAGCGGTATGAATTAGAGCAGCTGTCATCCTTTCAGAATGTGGATTACATTTTATTTCATAAATTCTCTTAAGGATGTTCTTACCTTCCCTCTCTCTCATTTATAATCATATAACATTCTCGGTCAACTACAACAAATGCTTACATGGAAATGATCTATTAGGAAGTTATTAGTATTTAGGATAATTTTGCTGACATTAATGCAATTTAGAAGCAGAATAAAAGGAAGCAGTGCCAGTGCTATGTTATCAGCCAGTTCTCCAGCTCACCCTAAACAAAGCTCTGTGAGCCAGTCTGATGATTCACAGACCACAGCTGAGTACCTCTGGGTTACACGTGCTTATTGGAAAGCCTGCTACATGCAAGAACTGCTTTTCCCTTGTTGGACTGAAGGCAATGCAAGGGAGTAGTCAGAGAGAAAGGTAGCACCATGCGCTGGTATCTTGGTTAGCCATCTACATCAGCAGAAGGATGCACATGAGAATCTTCAAGGTTGCATGCAGGAATGAAAGTGATGATAATTGCTGCCCATGCAAAAGTGAATTGCTGGACAGGAACATGCAGAAGACTGAGATGGTAAAGACAAGATGTTAAATATAGGTCAGTACACACACCCCTCCACGCAAAATTGAATCTTGAGCTTTAACAAGCTCTGTTAACTTATGCATTACTTTTCTCTGTGAACTATTTTGAGAAAAGCTTCATGGTATTTGCTAATTTCAATTGGAGGCCTCACCTCTTTCAATTATAAGTGAGTACATTCAAGTGGATACACTATACCTTACGGTCCCATCTTTAATCAATTGGTTCTACAGAGAACTGGCTTGAAAACAAGGAATTTATGATCTCTAAATTTATTTTTCCCACAGAACCTCCAGGAGTATTTTGGGGAAGAAAGACATTCTATTTGATCAATTTTCCCTTCTGGTTTCACTAAGAATTCCATAGACACATTTGAGTTATTTCACTATTCCTACGTTGTTGTCACTCTTCAGGTGCTAAAAGGTAAATGAGGATCAGAATGTATTAAACTGATGTGCTTATTAATCTTAATTGCAATTAAGTTCCTTAAATGAGAAGGCTACTTATACAAGTCTGCTTTATTTCATGGACTATTGTGGAAAAATAAGGTATATCTTCCAAAAATATTTTGGTAATCTGATCAGCATATAAATAGGAAGGTTTTGGCAACTGGGCAAGTGAGCAAATGCTAATCATTGGAAATTCTGGCAAACGAAGGAAGGGGATCAAGGTGCATCAGCTTGTCTTGGTGGTGTCATCTGGCTTTGAACAAAGAATGTTATTGTGCTTGAGAGCAAATTTTAGTCAATTCATTTTCACGTATATTGCAGAAAGCTGTTGATTAAAGGCTAACTGATTAAAGAAAGTTATTATCTGGTACTAGCATGTACCATACCAAAATTCTAGGTTTTTAACTTGGCAAACTAAAGTTTGTGCAAATATCCCTGTATTTTCTGATACGTGTAATGATAGGCCCAGTCACTGAAACTCACAAAGCAGCCACAAAATCAACTTGCTCCCTGTGGGAACCTGAGTGCACAAGTGCAAAATTGGTGTCCTTGAAGAAGGCTTCAGACAGCTCTGTGATTTGCAAGAGTTGGACTTTTCAAAAGCAATAAAGCAGTCCCTAAAATACTTGTTCCTTGCTACTGAAGATACACTCCACGCAGGTGTGCATAATGAGACAGAAACCGTAACGAAGAGAAAGCGACCTCTGTCTTCATTACATAGCAAAAACTTACTCTCCTTGCCATGCAGGCAGGCGTGAAAAAGAGGGAGGCAAGGGAAGATGCCACAGAACCTTTCTCCTTTTGCAGTTTCTTCATGCATGAAAGGAAGAGAGGTCAAGTTCTCATGCCTGCTTTCCTAAAGTCACACTCGAGCCACTTCCCACTGAGCACACAATGCATGCAGTCAGTACTGCTGCTGCAAACTAAGCACTGTAGGAGGTGAGGAGGAGACCATCTGAGTAGAAGGCAAGGCAGCAGTATTCAGGAAACAGGTTAGTTTAGATCAAACGGTCTTATACCACAGCAGAAAAATGAGCATTTCCCTCTGTCATAACCAGACAAGCAGATTTACCTGGAAGGCCTTTTGGTTTTGATTTCCTACTGGCATCAGCTTTCCTGTATCTTCATTAAATGCTTATAACACTATGCTTTACTGACAATATTGGCAAGCGCAGGGGGATAATATCACTATCCACATCCTGCGTTTTACTTTATTTTTGGCACAGAAGCTATTTAGAAGACAGTATTATCACCAACCATTGTCCTCTGCTCAGCAGAACAGTCACAGTTCAAAATATATTCAGCGTGGGACAGGTCTACTTGCCCATCATCAGTGCTATTTTAAAGAATTACATGACTCATCAAGTCTTCAGTCAGGAACCTATTTTAAGCCTCGCTGTCATTAGCCGAGACTAATTTTACTAGGCAAAACAGCAGACTTCTGCAAATGGTCAAGAAACACTACAAGATGGGGTTGGTCAAATCAGAAGCAACATACAGCGAGATAAGCCTGGACATATTAAAAATAGGGCTAACCAGGCCAGACTTGACCTTTTGCTAGAACAAAGCTAGTAGTTTCTTAAAGGTGTTAGTGACTTCTTATCAGGCCTAAGTCTGTTACAGTCTCTAACAACGAGATGTAGTAGAATGAGAAATCCAGCCCAATTTCTCCACCTTACAGAAGAAGTCTGCCTCCTACTCGGGAGGGAAAAACAAGGCCTCTTAATAGTTACAGAAAGAAAGATCTGTAACATTCATTTTCTGGGCTTGAAGATCGTCATGACAATGTAAAGGCAAATTTTCGAGGAGTGAGAATGAAAGAATGACTAGTCTAAATATCAAAAAGAAACTGGATAGAAAAACTTGACTGACAGTTTAATTAACAAAACCCATCACTTGGGAGATTTTCTGAGGGGGGCTGGACTAAGCAGTAGAAATATGCTGTAGTAAACAATCTTGCCTTAAGGGTTAATGGCAGCACCTTCAAAAAAGGTCTTTATCATTGCAAAAGTTCCAAAAGTTACCAACTATTGGAGATTTTTATTACTTTTTTCTGTAATTACATAAAGAATTTAAATTCTACAAGCTTGGAGGGTGTTCAGATTCTATTTTGTATCCTGCGGGAGAAAGGATTTCAAATATTTCTCTATCTGATTACATGGTTTATATGCACTGAATTTTCGTTATTAAATCCGCTGATGCAGAGCTAAGGGCAAGGGGTTCATTAGTTACATCTGCATTAATTTCATATCTGATCAAACTATGCTTTTCTGATTATTACAAAAATGCCTTTAAAAATAACATTAAGTGTAAACATTGAGATATAATCTAGACATTTTCTTTTCCATTATAATACATGCACTAGGACTATTTGAAACAAATAGTATCTGTATTATGTTCATAAAACATTAAGGATACACAACTCCTATTTAAGTGAAAACACTGTATTCAGAAAACCATTTAATTTGGTTGAAAATCAGAACTGGAAGATTTTTTGCTTAGGTACATTTGACATATATGGAAAAAAGTTAATTGCTTATTGATATTTTAAATTCTATCAAAATTTCCCATATATAGATAAAATTCACACACTCTGAACCAAAGTTTGATCTTAGCAACATTCAGGAAAAGTTAAAAGTGTTGCTCTTACTTCATGCAGTTATGCTATTTTCCACAGGCGCTAACAGGATGGTATGATCAGAATCTGTTTGTGTTCCCATAAGGAAAATATAAATGAATGTTGTGTATTAAATGGCAAGCTTACTGAATTGCTATGGTACTTAGATAAGAAAAGTGAATTTTAAGAGGAACTAGTGCTCATATACTCTTAAATAATACTTAAACATTACTATCTTTTTTTAAAAGTATGACAGATAGAAATTTTTTTTTTCTTTAAACACTCCAGGATTTGGTTGATTCATGCAAAATCCTCCATAAACGGAAGCTTTTCCTTCCTTCTACAACACAGAAAACCAATGGGAGTTTGAATGAACCTTGTTCTTCTATGGAGTGCGGATATAAATTCCAGATGCTTGGAAGCAGCAAAAAGTGTAAGAGTTTCAATCTAATCTCATGCACTAATCTCTTCGTTCATAATTACTGCTACCAGATAAAGGTACATAATTTGCAGTTTATAGGTTTGGTTTTTTCTTTTTCTACATTATTGAGGGCTGTAGGCAAGGCTGTAGGAGTCAACCTTCCATTGCAGAGACCAGTGTTTTATCACCAGAAACTTTTGCTTCTATCAATGCTAAGGACTCCTAATGCAGATTGATGAGGGCTAACATCAACTGCTTCTATGGAAACCACAAAGAGTTTAATTTAGTTGGATTTTTTGTTTCATCTAATGATCAGAGCATAAACTAGAAAGGGAAGTGACATTGCTCTTGGAGTACTTCAAACAGAAAATAGAAGTATTTGGAGGCCTTTGGTATAGGTTTGCCATATCTTGAGTGACACAACTTAAATGCAAACCCTTGTTGTAAAGTTGAAACAAAAGGCTCCCATTCTAGGCACCAGCAATGTCTCAAGTGCCTTTGCCATGGGCACAAATTAATACATTATTGCCAGAGAATGCATATTATTCAAATGGAAATGCTAATAGATCTTTTCAATAGGTTGTCATCTAACATCTATTAATTATGCTTTGTTTTCATTCACACCTAATACAATATTTGTTCATTTGTGTTGTTGTTTCAGCTGCTTTGTCAGGTTTATTCTAATGGAGATACCTATAATTCTTACTGACCTTTAAGTTAATAGGGGAAAGCTTTTTGACCAAGTTTTCTATTGTGGGAAGAAAAGTTCTTTCAATAATCAGTTGAGGAGTTATTGTTTTAAAACAGAATAAAGTACTGTGTAAAACAGGCACATAATTGTTTTAGTTTTAAAACCTTTTATTTCAGATAAAGCATGCTGCTATATACAGAAAAAAATGTGGGTCAAAGCAAGAGCAATACAGAATGGGCAACATATTCCTTAAAACTTACATATTGCTTAAAACTTAAAAGATGTTTTTAAAAACTTCAGTGCACCAGTAGTACTATATATTCTTCTTACTCTTAAGTCACCTCTAGCAAAATGTCATTTCCTCACAGAACCCGAGTAACTACAGCTATCTCTAGCTTTCATATGACAAATTCAGGTTTCCAACAGAAAACTTGCAGCAATAGTTTCAGCAAATTACTTCTACCAGTATAATATATCGAAGAAATATAACTTCACATTGCTATTATCTTATTTCAAATGGCATAATTCAACCATGCAACCTAAGCGTGTTGTACGTTTAGCAAAGTCTAGGCCAGGCTCAGTCAGTTTTCCTTTTCATCTTTCTTTCTCCTACTTAATTATCTTTACAGCAGTAAAACTCAGTGAAAGTGTCATTCCTCTTCCTCCTAAAGTATTACTGTCAATAACTTCCTTCTCATTTTCTTCTCGAATTAAAGTCAAGAGAGTACAATAGTGATGTTGTCCTGTATACTGAAGGTACATTTGATATAGTAAAGGACAGAAGCTAATCTACTTTATAACGAAGAACATGAACCGGGTTGTATCATTATTTTTACTTTTGGTGACAGTGAATGGATACCAGGCTAACAACAGAAATCTACAGAAGACAGGCACTCAGAGAAAGGCCCGAGCAGTAAGTCTTTCCTGTGTGTGTGACACTCTTAGGCTCTAACTCAGGACAGCAGTTAATTTTTTTTCCTGTAATTCTCTGTCTCATGTATTTGCCTGCTAGATGTGGGCTTTTAACTTTTAACATTAAGGATTTGCGCTGATAGGCCGTGATGCCAGTTGCGCAATTTGGCAAAGCGTGGGCTGTTACGTTCCGTTTCAAACCTTTCCCTGTGGCATGAAAAGAGAGAGAGAGAGAGAGAGAAAGAAAGAAAGAAAGACAGACAGACAGAGACAGAGGGGGAAGAGAGAGACACACACACAGAGAAGAAAGGAGGGAGAAAGAAAGGGGTTAGGGACCATGGCTACCACTCCCCTGCCTTATAACTAGGGCAATGGCAGTTTATTTGGATTTTTTCCTCAGCTTTCAAATCAGCGCAAAGAAGACTGGATGATCCTTTTTGGACTGTATATGAAAGGTTTTGCAGTTGTTCATTTCTGAGAAGTAACTTGATATAATTTCATATTCTTTGACTTGTACTTAGTAATGCAGGGCTGCTTTTGCTAGAAATGTAGTGTAATCCCATTGTTTTCCTGCCAGCAGATTCTCTCAGCTTTTCTCTCCCTCCCCCCAGCTGAGCAGTCAGTGAAAGTTAACTCCATACAAGAGCAAAATTAATGCAACTATTTTCCATTCTGTAGTACCTAGGTCAGCCTATATATATATATATATATCCTGCTGTCCTTCCTGTGAGGATCATCAGACACAAGTTTCAGCAGTGCTTTTCTATAGCTTTTCTCAGCGTGAGTATAAATGTTGACATTTGCATAAATATTTCTGGTCATTTGTGCCAAAAAGCAGAATAACGTGGGATTTTCAAAGCACAGTCCCATGAAGTATTGGCCACCTCCTGCGAGCACCCCTAGCTGCCTTTGACTGCAGGCTGGGTTACTCAAGCAAGTTGTAAGCAGTGTTCAGTACCTCTCAGGATTTAATCTTTTCTAGATGTTCTATAGTTTAAGTTCAGGTTTTGGAAATGAGAAGGGGAAGGAGGAGGATGTGGGATGAGAGCAGAGTCAAGGAGAAGTATATCAAACAGAATGGAAAATAAAATGTTATTTGCAAAACGTGTGTGATTCATTGCAAACAAGGTAATTTCCCCCTCATTATTTACACACAAAATGCAAGACAATTGTGTTAATGCAGCAGAACTTGAGAGTGAAACCAGCCAAACAGAAATGAACAGACTGGGCTGGTTTTACTCCTCAGGCTGAAGAAAGGACAAAACAATAAACAGAGTAAATGCCAACAGATTCAGTGATATTTCTAAATCTTCTGTTCCTAATAACACAGTGTCATGCAAGTAACACTCCTAAAGCACTCTTGATGTATGACTTCTCAAATGATCTTCTACACTTTTAAGTAATTAAAAAGATATAAAGTATTCCTAGCTGAAATGCTGAAACTCCATGATGGCGTTTTTTCAAGTTACACTGGAGCATGCTAGCTACAGTGGATCTTCCAGGAAATTTAAGAATTCCCTTACTGCTTTAAAGATATACCACTCCATTCAAGGAAAAGGTATTCAGAAACAACTGTCTGGCTTGAAATGGATACCATCTTTCCGGAAAATATTCTATAACAATCATCACAACAGCAATGGAACGTTTTCATAGCAAGTTATAATCTCTCTTCAAAATAGCAGTAGCATGAGCAAAGGACAGCCAAGCAATGTGTTCATTAATATTAAAGGAATGTTCTGCCACCTGAAAATTCCCAAGCTGTATGGATTCTGTTCAGAGCGTATGTCATGCAGTTAGAAGCAGCAATGTAGAAGTGATTATTTTTATGTAAAACAGTTCTGCCAAAAATATGCTACATTTTTAAAAAAATTTTTTTCAATTTTCTTCCCCAAGAGTTTGGAAGAAACCTGATCACCATCTCATGCAGTTCTTGCTTACGGCACTGAAGACCTGACACGAAAAGACAAGAGAAAGCACCAGAGAGAGATCGCTCACAGCATGACCTGAGAACAAAATTCCCCACACTGTGAAATCTCTGGCACTCCAAGTTTTGGAACATGAAGGGTCTTTCCAGAACGCCAGCACAGTGTAGGATTAATGCAACAGTGAATCTGGCAAAACCCAGGTTCCACAGTTCCATGGAAACCTTTTGCTTTCAGGAGCTCAGCAAGCCTTCCAGGTGCTCCCAGACTGGGGGCCTAGAGAAAGGTGTGGTTGTACAGCTGGCTGGAGTAGATACTGAAGAGGAGTTGCTACTCCATTGCTGTGCTGGAAGAGTGGAGTTAAAGTATGGATTCTGTGCCCCTGACATAGGTCCTTCCATCCTTCACATAATCAGAAGTGGCAGGGGCCTTGCCAAAAGATGAAACAGAAGGGGCCCAACAGGCCCAGAAGAGTAGCATATGATGGATGCCATGCATGACCAGGGCTCTTGCTACGAAATCTGCAGTGGAGAGTGTGCAACATCTGAGGTAGGTACCAAGCCACCAAGATGGGGCAAGCACTATCAGGTAGGTAGGAAGGAGACCCCATTTCATTCCTTGCACCAGAGCTCATGCCAATTGCACTGTACCTGCATACCTACTTAATATATGTTGCCTTCTGCCTCTACTATCGATGAATGCCCTTAAACCTCTTTAGGTAATAAGCAGTGCCTAAAAAGACTCATAAGCATAACTGTCCTTATAAAAAAAAGGGTAACAGTGATACCTCAAATTGGCAGAAAATGTGCAAAGCACAGTGCATACAATAATGTACTTTAAGTTACATTGAATAGAATGTGCAATTCACACGTGTTGAGAATTATTTTCAACATCTGATAGCACATTAAGTTTCCAATATCTAGTATTTTCCAAAGCCATAGATTACAGCCATAAAGTTTATTTCTTTAAAACAACATATTACTCTCAGATGTATATGGGGGACTGTTAAGTTCAGCACAGCACTTTAAATCCCATCATTATAAGGATTATGCACAGTACATTTAATAAGAATTAGGCTTGCACATTTGAGGGAAGAAATAAAACCATGAGGGATGTAATGTCAAGCCTGATGTTTCAGCACCTTGCTAAGAGCTTTGATGAACTGCAGTGGAAGGTTTATAGCAAACATAAACTGAAAGTATACTTGTATTTTCACAGGGAAGATGACAGACATCTTTCTCACTGATTCAACCCTTGTAACTTGCACTGTGATCAAAAGCTCAGAACCTTTATAGAAGCCACATGGCAGTAGAAAAAGAAAGGAAGAAGATTGCGTTTCAAATGCACCCTAAGCCCAGCCAGCAGCTTAGAGTAGCTAACCTGATACAGGGATTTAAAGTATGCAAAACAGAAAATCAGGCTTGCATGCAGGATGCTCCAGTTCAACTGCAGTTTTTAAGCTCAGCATAAGACTCTCTAAGAAATGGATTTCCTGGCTACGCAGGACAACATAAGGTGATCATGATAAATCTTTAATTCCCTATTATATCACTGAATATACCCACTTTTTCCAGTGTTTTTGGTAGGTGCTATGAAACAGATACATTTATCCACTAGCAAAAGCAGTCCTGTGCTTCCATATTTGACAAATTCGGGTTATATTTATTCCAAACAAAACATAAGGAAATGATTATGGATATGGGTGGAAACAACTCCTTTACTGTATCATTTCAGGAGAATCAAATGTCAAACATAGGGTCATCCAAATAAATTGCTCACAGATTTCAGTGCTATCACAACATTATATATTTTCATCCAGTTACACAATCAAGTAGTTACGCAGGGCTTGGTGTAGGAACTCATAGCAGTCATACACCCAGTAAAGTACACAAAAGTTGCATGCACAGAGAGCTTTCAGATTTGAACACACGCTTCAGGAATTTTGCACTGACTTTCCTAAAAACATGCCCATTTGTTATCCTTTTCATTCAAATGCCTCTCACTGACAGCATTTTAATTTTAGTGATTTTTTAAGTAAACATATTAGAATAATTTGAGACAAAAAATAATAATGTACATTCATATTAATACCGGTTTAAAACATCGTATGGTTATCAGCAAGAGAGAGCCATATTTTTCACAAGGAGTTGCCTACCTTGACCTCCTCAGGGCTTCTTCATCTGGATCTTGCACTGCAGGCAAAAAATGTTTCAGTTAAAAGAGAAAGGAAGACTAGGCTTTATGATGAAATTACAAGTTCTTTAGAAACATATCAAAAGCCTATCTAAAGGTGCATTCATGCTGACTTTGCAGCAGCAGATTTTGTAAAAACAGCATGAAGAAAAGCAGCTCCCTAGAGCTAGGAAGAAGGATGCTAGTAGGAAAGTAGCTATCACAACTACCTCCTCGTTCATTTATTATCAGTTTCACAGCTGTAGGCAGTGATTCTACAGAGAGGGCCTGCTGTTCTGTAGGAAAGCATGAGAGGCAGCAGCAGATTCCTATGAGGAGGAAATACTAAGTATTTCCCCCTGGTGAGGGAAACGTCCCTGAACTTAGTTCTCTCTATATCAGAAACAAGCTCTGAGGTTAGTACCAGGTGGTCAGAAAAACATTTCCATAGGCAACAAGCAACAAAGTTCAAGCTCCCATGACATTCACCCATGGCAGGTCTAGGTTTAGATAACAGAGCTGATAGAACCATCAGTTCAATACAGATGGTGTTCCATGAGTTGTTTTGACCTCCAGAAGTCACTTTTATAAAAGGCTCTTACAGGAGACATAAGTTGTCTAATGAATGGACAGCTTTGTATGTCTAGGCTGCTGGAAAATGAAAGATTACCCTACTGAGATTTGATTTGTCAGTAAGAAGAAGTACGGGGTCACAAATGCTCTTTTACTGTATGTCTGTTATACTTTTATGGTGAGACCCCTGGCAGATCAAATAATTTTCTTCATAAAGCATAAGGTGAGAGCGAACACTTTGATTTCCTCGTTCCCTCAAGTTACATCCAGGGTTGTCTGATCCTAGCCCTCACTGACAATGACTGCAAGCTGGACATCAGTATTCCTTGAGTATAGGTTGCTAATAATGGGGTAAGAAAATAAAGACATGAATCTAAAATCAGGATGAGGGAAGTGTTTTGATATTCAACTTACTGTACTCTGTTCCAGTCATCTGGGCAAGGATGCGGAAAGACCTAGACTGCAGATTGGCAGAACGGCGACTCCAGTCTTCGGTTTCATCTTCAGGCTTGTTCTGAGTTTTAAGCACAGCCTGATACACCGGAGAGGCACTGTCTACATGAGGATCTTTAATAGGAAGGGCACTGCAATTCAGAAAATGAAACACTGTGAAACAGCACATCCCAACCTCTCTCTGGTCTTAGAGCTTCTCATGCAGAGTAACAGCAATCCAAACATGGCTTTGAAAAGACCACTTTTTAAAAAAAATACATAGGTCCGTTTTATGTGAATTAAGAATCTAATGGCTCATTCTGTCTTTGAAAAGGCCTGTTACCATTCAAATCTGCATATTCAAATCAGTGTGAAAATGCTTGGAAATGTCTGTTCATGATTCTTCAGCCAATGCAGCCACAAGCTTACAGAGGTTAGAGTAACATGTAGTGAAAAAAACATATTTTCTTGTAAAAATAACGTGGTAGGCTTTTATAGCTTTTTTCTAGAGGTGATTATTCTTTGCCAAACTCTGAATTAAACTTCCAGCTGCCATAACTCTGGGTTCATTGTCTACTACACATGTGAAGCATAAGAAGTCTAGACTTGCATACATATTTTGTATCTGAAATCTTTAACAACCGAATGTATCCCACAGTCCTACAACGTCTCTAATCACCTTGCAAAGTGATATATCCAGGAAGAAACTTCCAACTTCACACACCTAAAGTCAAAGCTACGAAGCTCTGTAGCAGGTGAGCTTACCTCTCTTTGATTTATCATGCAAGCTATAAACAGACTTAGTAACTTAATAGCTTTTTTTTCCCTGCAAAAGTAATTTCTGCATAGCATACAGTTAAATATTAACAGAGCTGCGGAGATACACACTGAGGGGATGATGTGTGCTTGGAGTAACTTGGCTCTATGACTTCTCTAAATACAAGGTCTATTTTTGAAGCGAGTGATTTATTGTAACAGCTTTAACATGCTATTCCATATAGAGCCTTGCAAGCAGCATGCTCGGCTTCATGAAAATTGAGAAATGGCTCTGTTAAAAGTAAAGGGCCATTTGGTCCAACTAAGTCACTGCTATAAAGTGCCTGGAGGAGTCACCTGCTATAAAAGTTGCGTCCTTGGCCCAGGCTCAAAGTTAGTGTTCTCTAAGATACCACTGGGCAGAGAAAATCTACAGAGAAGTTGGGTTTGGGATTTGAAAGCCCGAGATGAATTACAAAAAAGCCAAGAACCATGTCTGATATCCTACATACAGAAGTAACTTACACTGTAATAAAAAATATTACCAAGTAGTGCCTTAAATACCAGTATTTTCCAGCTGACACACTCCTCTTCTTCAGCACTCCATAATATACGCTGCTTTAATGGATTTGCACCTAGCAATAGCATGGGATGTGTTCTTCAAGTAAGACTGCATGGGGCTTAGAAACATGATGTGTTCTTATATATGCCATGGACCCAAAAGCACCCCATCTCTTGAGCATGCTTTTTTTAATTTATTAGAGGAATATTTATATTCCTCATAGCCCCCAGTATATGCAAACAACTCACTTTCTTGAGGACCCAGCAGGGCACAAAACCATGGGGGTTTTTTTTCGGGTTTTTTTTCCCATTTTTCAGTTATATGACTCAGCACAATCACCTACGTGATGGAGCACAGCTTAGAAAAAACCCTGACTCTTCAGTTTAAGATCTGCCACAAAACACAAAAGTTACGTAAAAAAGTCTCTCAGCGTGGAAGATGCCTCTAGGAGCAAGCAGCATTTACGAACTCCTTTTTTAGCTCATGTTTCCTAGACCACTATCTTTACAGTATCTAAACACTAGCAGGTATGGAAGGCATAATGTGGACTTATTTATTTTGGGAAGGGTGTGCCATCGGTGGCTTCCACTAGCGTTGCTCCTATGTGCACCAATGGACAAATTAGTGCCATCTCCTTCTTCAGAGGGAAGATGGGAGAGCGAGCAGTGGTCTTCCTCTTCTGGCCCTTCAGACACGGCAGAAGGGCTTGCTGAGGCAGTGCAGTGAGCGCAGCAGCGAGTTCTGCCTTCTGTTGACTTCATGCAGAAATAGTCCTTACATGGAACAGAGATGTTCCTGTAACACCAAACATACGTCTGTAATACCAAAAGTAAGTCAGCAACCCCCTTGTGACCATTCCGTGGCCACTGCTCACTCTTGGCTATGCTGAAAAGTTCTGTCACTGTAAAGGGTTGGTTGAAGTTCCCCAAAAAGTGACCCCGTTTTCCAGTTCCAGAGGCACTTCAGACCCATGTCCTCGGACTGACTAAGCACACAGCACCTTGCCCCGTGTCACTATCGGAGGTGACCGCCTGGTTTTGGCCAACAGTTAACTTTGTATCCCCAGACTTGCTTTTTAATCCTGCTGAAGCTTAAAAAACTGATGCGTGCAGTAGCAAATTTTGAGCTGCAGGCTGTTGCAGAGCAGGTAACAAACCACTGGATAGATAGTACTGCTGATTCCAGCCACGGACTGCTGTGGCAACGGCTGTGTGCAAGGCATGGACAGTTCAAATTCCTTTGTTTAAGTCCTGTTCTGATGTTATGACAAATATACAAAAAAGCAGTTGAAAAGTGTATGTATAGATATGCCATTAGCTCAAAGGCAGTTAAAAAACGCTAGAGGCTGGACCACAAATTTCACAGCAGCAGTGTGTGGCAGTAATATGACATACTAATATCCTCATGGTAGATGATTAAGGCAGGAAATGGAGCTTGGTGAATTAACCTTCCCTAGCAGAGTGAAACAGGCTCATACAAATTGAACTAAATTAATGCAATACATTGGAATATTTCCAGCTTTGTCTTTAATCCAACAGGCCTTTTTTTTTTTTTTTTAATCATAATTATATTGTAGGTGGGTAACTAGGACATATGAGCCGCTCAGCATGGAAGTGTAAAATAGAGCGTACCGCTGATTACGAGCATTTTGTAAACCTAAATGTGACCATTGATTCTTACAGACAGCCTAAAGATGCACGTAACCATGTTAATACCTCTGTTATACCTCTTCTTAATTTAATTTTTTTTCCATCTGGGTGTGTATGTGCAGAAATATCATGCATCTTTAAGCATATTACTTTAAATTGATGTTACTGAAAAAAAAAAAATTCTTCCCAAATGGGTTAGAGCTTTTGAGGGTTTTGCATATTATAGCCTAAGGTATTTTAGTAGGATTCAATAAAAAAAAAGTCCCCCTTTTTCACAACAACATCCAAGTCACACGTTATTAACATTACAGCAAGCCAGTCAAACCTCTTTGAATAAGTAGCAATGTGATTTTTTTTTTTTCTTGGAATTCATTATAAACTATGGTTTACCATGTGAATCACTCCCTGGAGTCATTATTCAGATTTAACTTAAGTAGATAATAAGTAAAAGCTTAGGAACACTGCCGTGTTCTACCCCTGATACAGACATATAACAAAATAGTGTAACTTTGCATATTAGACTGATTCAACTATTAAAAAAAGCTCTAAGAGGTAAAAAACCCAACAACCCAACAAACAAAGAGTTCATGCAGAGTGCTAAATTTTGCAGCCAGATAGACTTACTGTAGAGGATACACAAGATTTTAGTTTGTACAATCACATTCTTGATTCTGCTACTAGAACTGTTAGATCTTCATTCTGATAACGTTGTTGGATTTATGTCTACTTACACAACTTGTGAATTTGGCTAAAACTGCTTAATGGAATTTAGGGGAGGTTTGACAGAAATGTACTTGAAATGTACTGACCGCGTGGTTTTACTGCAACCAACTCTTGGTTCTTGGTATAGCAAAATCAATTGAAACAAAGCCACATAGAGTGAGAAATGATATGAAGTCAGGGCATTTTCTACCAGGCAATTTTTTCTGCCTTTAAGTTCCAGCATGAGGTCTGAATAACTGCAGTATAAATAATTTAGATGCTTTTCTTTGTGTTTTCCATGGTGATTCAGTACATGTGGGTTATTTTCTAAGTGACATGAGCCTGATTCTGACCTCACTGACCTAAGTTAAACATCACTGATTTCAAATGGACAAACTAGAAAATTAATTCTTATCTTAAGCCTGTCTACTCTTCATCACAGATAAAAGAAGTAATCAGTGTTTCCAGCTATTGTCTGCCAAAAAGAACAGAAGCCCTTTAGATCTGCAGTCTGAGTATGCTTACACATACACCTTGTGGCTTCAGGGCTTATCTCTAAGGCAAAATGAAAAGCCCAAAGAAGAGTAATTAAGTCCTGGAATGAAATTATAGGCAGAGGATAGAGACAAAATGAATCGGTACACAATTTGGTCTGCTTTTATATGACAAATTTCTCAGACAAATATTTCTGCATTAAGCATAATCATATCTCAGACTTGATCAACTAAGCAAACTAAAGAACATCCTCAGTTTCCACTGCAAATTAAAGTTCAGAATATCCCAGAGGTCAAAGCAACACCTTAAGGAAATGAGTTACAGGTTTAATCAAATGACTATCTGTCAATGCATAGGCTGCTGTTACATCAGCACAAACCTTGCCTTTACATCTAGATTAAAAATGCTGTGTTAATTGTAATAAAACAATCTACTGAGAAAATTGTTTAGCCACTAAGTAAGAGTTTAAAAAAAGGAAGTTAAAAAACAGTCTGTAGCTCACAGCACAGTAGATTTGGAGAGTCCACTGCACCTGACTGCAAGTGGGAATAGAAACATTAGTTTCTTTTGGGGCCAGGTCGACGTTAGGCTTAGGAGTCACATTCCAAAATGAAGGAAAAGCTTAAACGGTAGTTTATATAGTGGATCTTGCAGAAAAACTTCTTTTGCAGCATTACAGGGGAGAACATAGTCATGGAGCTGTCTGCAAAGAACAATGTTCCACTAGAACCTTTGATAGAAAAGGATTAATGGAAATAATAATCTCATTTCAAAAACACCCATGCGATAGGTGGATTCCATGTTTAAAATGAGAAAAAAGGTTAGTACAGAGCTTTTTGCTAGTGGTGTTTAACACAGCTCTTGCTGCTACTGGTGTAACGACTCAACAGTCCATGAAAATCTGTTTATTTTTTATCTATGTATCCTTTCATTTGGCTCTTTTCAAGACATATGTATATACTAATATAATTTATTACCACCTTATGATTTATGATTCAAGCCTCTCTATTCAGATTCTTTACGTCATAATTCCACATGTTAAGACAAATCCCTAAGCCCCTTGGAAAGTGTGCTAATCTTCCAGTTCTAGCTGCACTCCTTGGACTTCTCTCACCCTTTCTGGAGTTTTCTAGAAAGGGCATTTTCAGCTCCCCACACACAGTGTGTTTTTATCTCTTCCACAGGTGGGAAAAGATCATGATATCAGTCTTCCAGTCCAGCAGAGCTGCTCCTGTGATTGGAACTGCATTTGAGAGATTCTTTTAATGTGCTGTTTATAAAATGGAAACAATCCATGTGCTCAGCAGCGAAACTTTAAAACCATCTGATCATTTAAATAGGTAAAATTTAAAAACAGTACTATTTGCATTATATAGTATTACAGCATTTCATAGAAAATGCCAATATATCATAAAATGTCTCATATAATCCATGCCTATGAAAGATGTGAACCATTATAGAGAACATGGATAGAATGAACTTCTTTCATTCTACTTTGCTAATTGGAAATATGAGGCTGCTTACACCTGTGGAGATTCACTGAGGGTCAAAACCAACTAAAGGTATTGTTTGGGATCCATCATTAGGGTCACTTGTGATGAACAACAGAATAATATTGGTGCAAAAAAAAAAAGAATACATAAAAAAGAAATGTCTGGTGAAAGGGAGCACAAGCAAATATATAAAACATCTGCATTTTGAACAAGCCTGCAGCTAACATACTGAAAAGAAACTATGTTCAAGTGCCTTGCTATACCTATATTTTGGTGTCACATGAAAAGAAGGTAAGTTCTATTCTGGGTAGAAAGATACCCAATAAGAGAGAAACCTGGCTACACTCATCGCATATGTAATTTCAGTTAAGTCATAACAACTGTGGATAAGTTTATCAGATAAGATTACCAGAAACATGCATGGGAAAAGCAGAATTATTAAAGATCAACGGATTCTGCCATAGTCTAAAGGATACGTGTAAGACACATATACGGTATGTAAGCTAGGGAGAGCACAGCGCGCCATTCCGAAGAATAAAACAGTAGCCAGTACTAAATAAATATGTTGCATTCTTCACGTATAAATAAAAGTTCCCTCCCCTTTTCCCATTTGCGAGTTATGCATATAATACAGCAGTTATTACAAACATGGTCATCAGAAATGAAAAGCCATCCAATAGCACACAGCACTAGGTCTATTTTTGTGGGCTTTACCAGTTTTAGGAAGAATACCAGAAAAGAAATGTTACATTTTCTAACTATCCATCCTTTTAACTTCAAAACGATAAAGTGCTTTCAAACACTGTCTAGGACTGATTTGTATGTTTGACACGTAAGATACTCCAGAAAAAAAAGAGTCAAGGAAGAGCTGCCATGTCATGCATGTAGGGACCATTAGATGTATCATGCAGAGAAAGAGCATTCCACACAAGGAAATAACCTTACCCAGCAAATTCTCCACCCTGGGCTTGTGCCTGTCCTGCAATTGCATCCATGATAGCATCTTGGGAGTACATGCTGATCGGGGTGTTATACTGGGCGTGAATTATAGTAGCCTTGCCGCCTAGGCCTTTCACCTCGATGGGTTTGTGTGTAGACAGGGCAGAGTCCTTCAGGACATTGGGGTTGAAACGCTCCGTGAACTCCGTGCTGGGTTATGCAAGAGTGAGGTTCGACAGGGAAGGGAGGGGAAGAAAGGAGAAAGGCGTGACCGTTAAGTGAGAGAAAAAGCACCAACGGAGGAATGTGCATGTCTGTTCATGGCATCTCACCACAAAAGCTCCTGGTCAGAGGGTGACAGACAACATAAGTAACAAGAGACAGTTAAAAGCTGGCTGCACTAATGGATGACATTTCTGTGTTGGTTCACAGATGTATAAAGAGAAAAAAAAGGTGAAATAGTTGTCATTGTATAAAAAATCATGACAGATCCCTAAATATTTATGTGATACTTAAATATATTAAAATTCTATATACATGTAAGTGTATACAAACACATATATACACACATGTATATATGCATGCCCGTGGATGTGCATACATACTGCACAGAATTCCCAGTTTATTCACTTCATCCATTCATTCTTTCAGAAGGGTCTTACAAAGTCCTAGAAAGTGCAACGGGGTGAACAGATGTTCGGTCCTCTATTATTTAGAAGGCTCCAGTACTTTCTGCCTGGATTATCAATCATAGTGAAATTTAGTATTTGCACCTTTTAATCTTCAAAGCTTTCCTGACAAAGACCAAATTTATCTTCCCAAAATCTCTGTACAGCCAGCCATAAGTGTTGCATTTATCATGCTCCATCTCAGATCAACATTGCAGTCAACGGGACAACTGCACTTGGAGGACTAGCTGCCATATTTTCCAGTGGCTCCATGAGGAAGGATTTTTATTTGAGATATTGAGCCATGAGCAAGTTAACTGAAGCTCCCATCACAACAGAACAAGCCAGCTTAATGTCAATCTCCAGCTGAAGAGCGGCTGGCTTCCTTGTAGTGCCTAGTTGTACATTGTCCTCGTCCTAGAGTTAGGACTGAGAATTGCCTGGAGTGTCAATGAGCAAGCTAAACCTCAGCTGTCACTCATGGAAGCAGCTGCTCTTCTCTAACCTCTGGGAGATCAGATGAATCTCTAGTCTGCTGTTCCTGTCCTGCCAGCAGCAGGAGGATGCCAGCAGTATAGATTTCATATGCTCACCAAACTGGGCGAAATGGAGAATTCTGTCCTTTGGGAAATAACGGATATTTCACAAAGGTTTCATTTTGAACTGAGTCCAAAAGCTGGAAATGGATATATCTCCCCCACAAGAGAAATTCTGAAAAATGTAATTACATTTAATTGGAACAATTTTCCTTTTCGGTTTAAAACCATTACTCTGTTAAGTTTATCAGCTTAAGCCTTTTGCTGAATTTTTTCATGTGACTGAAAACCAGCTTCCCCGGTTGGCAAGGGAACAATAGCGTGCCTGTCTGCCGTGGGTGAGCCCCAGAGGGTCAGCATTAAAACCAAACCCTCAACCTGGCATGGAGGAAAGAGGAAAATCAAGTAAAGCTGGCAGCCGTCTGACTTAATCTTCCAGAGATTCTCCAAGGTGATGTGCCACCTCTGAACCCAGCCAGGGGATTCCACTATGTTTTCAGCCTTTTGTTTGGTGGGATGCCCTGACTGAAGATGGACAGTAAGAGAGATGAAGTCACACGTCATTCAAAATAGAACATTAAACAGCCACATGCTCAAGGAAGAGAGGCAGAAATATGCACATGCTGTATGACAGCCACAGCCTCTAGTTACACACATCAATGTTTTAAGGGAGGGAACTGGGAAGCTGCATTATGCATTCAGAAAGTGAAAATCATGATTTTACAAAGACATTTTCACATTTAAAATATCTCTCCATTAACTATTCATCAACTATGACAATATTATCATTACACTGACATCATCTGTTGACGAGTGAGGTGCAGAGACGTGCAGGTTGTTACATGCTTGACTTTTCAGCACGCACATGCCTTACTTCAACAATGGTATCTCCTTTCTTTTTCATACCCTAAATGATCACATGATATTTACAAACACATGGGTCCTCGAGATCTTGAATTTAGTGTTCTCTTCCCCCCACACTGTTAGAAGTGTCAGAGAAATTCTAAACCCAAGATCTGAGAAGATTGTGTGAATGAAACGACAGAGGTTAAATATGCCACTTATAAAGAATGAAGTTCAAAGCAATTGGTTTCCACAATCAATTACAAAAATAAAAGGCAGTAATCTTAGAACAGCCGCAACTTCCCTAACAGTAGCAGCAGTAGTGATTTAGGCTTTCACTTGTGGTATTTAAACAGTTTCAGTGACGTCTTTTAAGAGGTTTTAGTCACATTACACATACCAAGGCAAAACTTTCACTGAAGTTAACAGGATTCCCATAAAAATAAGAGAAAAGGGTACAGATTTTTCAGCTGCAGAGTTTTCTTTGTCACTCTGGAAGTAAAGACAAGATATTAGTGCTTGTAAGGGGTGCTGTGCTCTAGGACGAAGTGACAGAGGTAAGACCCTAGGGACAGCTGGAGCACCTCTGCAAAACAAATAGGATTTTTCTACCAAGCTGGAAAAGGATCAGGAAAAATAAATCCCAAAGCAAGTAAGATTAAAAACACCCCTATAATGTGACTTAGAAGCACTAAGACAATTGTAACAATAATTATCAGTGTAAATTGGCCAGAGTTCATCGCTCCAAAGGAGTTACATCATTTGCATGACATCACACCCACATCTCATTAAAATCAACAGAGAATGCCAGATCAGTGTAAAACAGAGAATGCCAGATCAGTGTAAGTTATATGCATTAAATACTATTTCAACTTTATGTATTCTACTACTTCTAACCTTCTCTTGTCGGTTTAAATTTGACATTTAACTAAAACAATTATTTATTTTATGCTGAATTTAACCCAGTCTCTCCAGCAATTTCTGGACAACACTCAGTTCAGAGACAGAAAGCGGGAAGTTAGAGACAATCCTCTGCCCTTAGAAAACTAAAGATCAAAGCTGAGGACTCTGTGAACTTTCCTAAATAAAGCAGATAAATCACATTTTCAAATCAGTGGTTGCTTCTTGTTTGGGCAATATGCTTACTAAAGTAAATTACTTTTTAGATCTTTTCCATATCAGTATCTCACACCAACCTAAATTTGAACTTTAGTGGAGGGAGACTTTGGAAATTAATTTAATGTTGAGGTAAAACTACATCATTAATAATACACAAAAAAAGGCAGAGATAAGGCTGCCCAAATCCTGAAGGCACGAAGACTACTTAAAGAGTTAGGTGGAATTAAACCCGGACTGTAGAGACGAGAACGTCTGAAAGCGTTTATAGGAACTGACCAAGCTCAGGTGCCAACTCCTTTTGCAGCATTAGAACATCACCAAGAAATGCCGAACATGTGGCGTGCTTAGAAGGGAGCACCACTGGACACCAGTGGCAGCCCGTGACGCTTGCCATACCAGTAAGATTTAAAAAAAAATATTTCCACTTGCAAGCAGACACAGCAGGAACACAAGGGATCATGCTACCCCAGAATACAATCTTCACACATACAGCGTAACACAAATGTTTGGCACTATATAGAAGTGATACTAACTTGGCAGCAGTGTTGGTTACGACCTAAAAGAAGAGAAAGAGAACAAACAACATCAAAACCAACCAAACAGAAAAAGTCAATAGTTTTTAGAGTGCAAAGGGCAAAAGGTATTTACAAAAGCTTACCGAAGCTTTTGTCAGACCATCTGCAAATAAGAACAAAAAATACATGCCTGAAAACCCCAACATCACAGAATCACTAAGGTTGGAAAGATCATCCAGTCCAACCATCAAGTCCAACATGATTAAGGAAGGAAAAAACGTAAGGTTTATAGTTGATCCACAGGGTCTTAGTAGGGTACCATGGCATTTTGGCTGACCCCTGAACATGATTTTATTGCTACGCATCCCTAAAAGTACTATTATCAAAGCGTAGGGGAAGAAAGAAGCATTTGCAGTATATCCTCGTCTGAAAATAGCAAATGAGTGGTAGAGATTATATTCTTCCCTCAGATACTAAATATTCAGGGATGAAGTCTGTTCCCCTCAGGTTGCCCTCAGAGTTGGTATTGCAAGATTGATTTTTTTGGTCTTTTACATGCTGGAAGATATCCAAAGAACATATTGGTAGATGTTTTAAATCTAAAACTAAGGAAAATGCCTTTGTATTTAACAAACTATTGGCCTAAATCTGACTGTACCTACATTATGCCAACAGTGGTGTAAGCCAATTAATTTCAGAATAGTCATTCCCAATTTATTCCATGTGAAATGAAGCAAGTCTGTGCATTATGTGGTTTTTTTGGATATCCATATCAGGATATTTTATTCCATCTGGTATGTACACAGTATGAAAAAACATATGTTCATGCTACATCCTGCTTCACTCCATAAACAAGAAGTGACAGTGGCTTGCACAGCAATTCCAAAGAAACACAATACAAAACCCAACGTAGGCCTTACGCGGGCCAAAGCTGGGGGCGATGAGCACATAGTGCGCTCAGACAGAATATATTATTTGCTAATAACTCTTTCTGTTGGTTGCACGAATAGCATTAATGGGCTATGACATGTATTTTAACTTAATTTTTTCATAGTTTAGAATACCCATATTTTGGTCTCACATTCTTGGGTGAAGAGTAATTCATCGCATTTTGTGCAAAATAAAAAGGAAGAGAGTCCAGGATCAGTTCATAAATATTTCTTCTTCTGTAGCTGCACAGAATGCTGTTGACAGAACTGGGCATTGAACCTTCCAACTTGCTGCTGACACATTGCTAGATCTGGGACTGATTCAAAATACCGGACAGCAATGTTACACTGTTAGCGTGACGTTCAAAGCGGATTTGCCTCCTCCTGCTTTTGCCTTGCAGAACCTTTGACATCGCTGACGCTTTTTACACACAGTCCTTTTGCACTGGCTGATCCAGCTGCCTTTTTCATGATCAAAACCACTCTAATGAGCCAAAGCTGCAGTAAAGGCTTTGCACTTCTGCATTTCCATGGAAAAGCAATCACAGACCGCCTTCGCAGTTACTGCTCTTCAGGCTTTCAGATTCGAGAATGTTCTTCTAACTTTATAAACCCTACATTAAGCCAAATAGATCAGTCTGTTACAGGAACCGGTAGGGATATATTAGGAACAAGCTGTAGCCTGTAAGCACACCAGTGATCCTTTATCCATTTTAGGTATGTGCAGGACAGCTGGGCACTCGTTTACAACAAAACATGGTGTAATAGTCTTATTTTCTGAAGTGGACTCTGATGCCCGCTTTAATCTTCTAACCCAGGCCTCTGCCTTACGCATAAAGTAATATTTCAAAGGCAGAACTACTTGTCCCTAAAGTATACCTTCATTAGAGGAACCACTTGTTTGCATAGAAAAATATGTTCAAAGATAAAAATCATTGTGCGCACGCACTTAAAAGAGCTCAACAGCCACGTCTCAGTAAAGATTTTTTAGGTGTGAAGAGGCTACTATAGCTTCCCGCAAAAAGACTAAAGCTTTACTTCCCCTTATGTTTAGTACATGATGGGAAAATTCTCTCCAGTTCAGAGCACACATTATTTTAGCTTGCTTTTAATATGGACATGTATGAAACGCCTAACGTGCAGCTCTCAGCGGTCACAGAGTAAGGAGCTAGTAACCCAAGCCACCTGGCACGTACTTGTGGGACAGGTATTTACTGCCCTTGACCTACAATGTGAAAAATAACTTACAATGGAATGGAAAAGAACCACCTTACAAGCTATGACTCACTCTTCTTATTTATTAATATTCCCCTTTCCAGAGCTTTCAGCACGTGAAAGAGGTGCCACACTCGTAACAGACCACCTCTATTTTTCACCATGGTCCAGGACAATAAAGCTTTCATGTAAAAGTGTATCAGAGAGACAGATGCTTTGTTATTCTTTGTAGATCAAGGAAATAATCTCAAAATTGATTTTAGCTTTCAGATAGGATTTTCCAAAGGGCTTAGCAATTACCACAATTAAGTTTAAATGATTTGGTGAAAAGGACACCAAATTGAAATATGAAATATACCTTAAGATCAACCCCCAAACCTGAATTTTCTTACAGTTTTTACTGGACTGCTAAGTGCATGTTCAGGAATGCATAATAAATTCACAGTTTTGGAGCACCATAGTTTCACAATCTTTATGCAGCATGTCATGTTGTACTATATGATAAAAATGTCCACAAAAAAGTCCAGAACTGATTTTGCAGAGCTCACAGCACTTTCCTTGTGCGCTCTTTCACATATATCCAACAGTGGAATCGAGACTATCATGGATGATACCAAGTCCCAAGGTAGTTACAGGTTCCGTGTTACTCTCCACAGAGCAGTAGGAAAGATGCCTCTCACTTCCTGGGTAACACTGAACTGGGAGTGGGAATGACAGAATTATTAAACTCTGAATTTTCTCTGCATGTAAAGAGAGACGTACAATTCTCTAAATCTTCAGAATTACCTGAAAAGACACATGCACTTAATACTTCTGGGCTCTTTCATCTCTTCAGATTGTTCCTGGGCTGCAGGATAAAGGCTGAATTTTTTTAACAGGACATTTAGATGATTCCTCATAAATCTTACTTGTTCATCAGTGCTACAGATATTACAGGCAGATAGACAGCAATTCCCTAAAATTTTGTCCAAACTAAAAAAAATAAATTTTAAGGTAGAACCTTTGCTCTGCCATTCAGTGTGCTGCCACTGGCGTGCACTAACATGCGTGCATATAAAGGAGACATAAAGCATGGAAAAGCAGGAGAGTGAAGACAGTGGACTGCTTTCTGCAGGTGCACCTTCTTTCCAGCCCAACAGTCATTGTCATGTGATGTAGTCATGTCGCAATGCCCTCTGGAATCAACAGAAAGGTTCACATTGACTTTGGTGAGTGATGGATGCAGCTGTGTTGTAATTTTGATAACAAAGCAACAGTCAGAATGCTGAGCTACCCAAAATACAGCCCCTTCACGCTCACCCTTGCAGATGTTAAGGAGGGTTGTGAAGAGTTGTGGGAGAAAGATTGTGAGATATACTCCCAGGAAATGCTGCATATTGAAATAAGATAAGGATTAGCTTCCCTCAAGAAGACTGTAAATTAAGAGAGAAGCATTCTGAGGTTTATTTTGCTGACGTTGCTTACTAACTGAAATTATTTTCTTTTAAACACTAATTGCCGTTCTTAATTATCCAGTATGGGAAGGGAGGATAGGATTTTTTCAGATAAGTTAATTAGGATTGTTAATGCTGAGTGCTTAAGAGAGTTACAGTGAATCATCTAAACTGCTTGAATCATCTAGAACATGTATATATGCTCTTATATAAGGACATAATATCTTTACTTTGCGACAACTTAAAAACCCTTGGCTTTACACTTGCAAAGAGCTTCTGCAATGGGATACAAAGTACTTGAAAACATGCATTTGCTATCAGACCTCAGATTGCCTGACTTTTCTGGTTTTCCTCATATAGCCAAGGCCCTAGTGTCAAAAGTACACTTTTTCCCATACTCGTAATAGGAAATCTATCTTCATTTCAAATAAACACAAATAAACAAATTGGACATTTGTTTGCAAATTAACACACAATGGCAAAAAAATTAGGTAAACCTGTTTTTCATTGCTTTTCCTCATGTATTGTAGTCCAAGCTCCTCACTTCACAACCTACTAATAAAATAATGCAGTAACACTGAAAACCTTGACAGCATGGGATCAAACTATCCAGGTAGTATCTAGGGATCCTGGTTATATACAACTGAAGAGCAAAGCTAACAGATGCGAGACAGGATGTTCAAACCACAGGACTGAAAATATTGCAATTTTGACTCATTTTGCATAGGAAAGCCAATACATTAAGGCAGGAATTACAGCAGGGCACTCCAGTAGACTGGCATGTCAGATTTGCTGGTCAAATCAATTTCTCTTTAGGAAAGCACCAAAGATCAGATCCGTTTCACAGCAGCTTCTATAGCAGCCAACAGTGATACTTGGTTCTATGAGCCTACACGCACCGGTTTAAATCGCTAAATGCCAGAACCCCGAGATGATCCCCGTTACTTCAGTCATAGTGTTCCTCCTCATGCTCTGGTGACTATCGCCAATCCATATTGCAGCTCAGATACCAAAGACCAGGAGTTATACTGTAACGGTACTGTGTATATGTTTTGAGGGGTACTGGAAAACTCCAGGCCTTAATCATGATTACCAGACAAATGCACAATAGGGTAGGTACTATTACATTCGTTTTTCAGCAAATTCATTACTTATTGAAATATTAGATATTTTACCATGTTACCTACCCTCTAGGAAGTCCACCTTCCGAAGCCCTTCGGTTGAGACTTAATTTATGCATCTCAGCCATTTCCCTTAGAGTCTCTGCTGAGTAAAGGCCAATAGGGTTGTTATACTGCCTTGCAGGGCTCAGCTGCGGTAAAGGACTACTGCCATCAGTCAATACAGGGCTTAGTTTGGAACCTAGAGTACTCTTTGCAGGTGAAATGTCAGGAGTCACAGACTGAGAGGACATGGAAGATCTAACTGTGGTAGTCTTTAAGTAGGAAGAGCTATTTGAAAAGCTGATCTCTTGCTTGTTGAGGTAGCCTGAAAACGTTCCATTGGTTGCTAAAATACTACCCACAGGCCCAGCCGCCGTGTTAGTTAGAGGACTGAAGGTTGTTCTGTTGCCATTGATTTCCCAAGCAGGTTCCTGTAGTAGCAAACATGCAGGCCAAGAAAAGAAAAAAAGAAAAGAGCAATCATAGAACACATGCAAAAAGAACATATTTGCAATTACTGCTTTCTACACATATTGATAAACTTGCAATAAATAGACTGGGGCCAAAGCATCCAACCTTTCAGGGAAGATTTTCAACAAAGAAATGCATTGTTTCAAAATAAGGGAAGCAAAACATACTCAGGCATTTTTTTACTGGGTTTTAGTTGAAGTCAACAAACATGGCTTAATGTCAAAAGAGCATTTGCTACTAGTCAACTTCACAGCAATAATTTTATATAAAGACAGCACTGTCCATTAATTTCTAGGATAATTAAGAAAACTTAAAAAACTGTCTTGAGGTCAGAATCATTTGAGATAATATACAAGCATAAAAGTCAATGCCATTATATAAAAACATAATGATTCTAAACCACACCATTCTATTTTCCATGAGTATACTTCAAGTTATTGCAGCCCACACGTTGCATTGCTTTCATAGGCTCTGGTTCATGCTAATTAGGCCATGCAGCATGGTTAGCAGATAGACCAACAGGACTCGAGAACAGGTACTGCTCAGCAGCTAGGGTGCTTCTAAGCTGCTCATTTCTGCATAATTTCCACTTGAAAGAATGTGTGCGTGAGTATGTAGATGATGAGTGTATGATCCTACAGTCTTTTCCAGATAATATTCCCAGCTAGGACAGCAGGATGTATTGCCTTGGCCAAAGTCACAAGAATCTGTCCTACAATAGCGATACCCATAGAAGTCTGTGCTGGTGCTCAAATTAGAAACATTCTACCAAAACCTCATCCTAGAAAATGCAGTACTGTGCTTCAGTTTCATAAATTATTTGCTATTAATGCAGCTTGAGTGAAACCAAAATGAAAGGTAATATCAAAAAAGAAAAATACTGCTTTTATAGCAACGTGATGCAGGAAACAAGTTGTCGCATGAGTTCATGTAAAACTTCTGTGGTCATGTTGCCTAAAACACCCTGTCACTGTTTCAAGGGTGCAACACCATCTAGATCCCGGGGACTGGAGGGTACTCGGCACTTCCTGGGAAGCACAGAGCACCCTTAGGGTTAAATTGCCTCATTTCCTTCCAGCTACTGACAGTGTGTAGTGACCACAGGTCTGTACTTTTTGGAAGTCTGCCTACCTGCAGTATTCACAATTTTATCAAAGAGGAATACAAACTGCACTTTCAGGAGGGCATTTTATGCCTTCACTTTCAGTTTTCTTATCCTTTAACTTCTAAAGTAACTGGAACATGAAGAGCAAGATTCTAACACTGATTATTTTTAACATCTCTTTAATGTTTGCCTTTTGAACTTAGCACCCTTAGTACTGGAACTTATCAGCACATGTTTTAAAATAATGAACTATATAGTTTCAAATTCACTTTTGTTTGGCTGTAATTGTGTGCTTTGGATAACAAAAAATAAAATTCTATAGCTGCAGTACCCAACAAACTACTTGAATGCTCGGCAATTTACAGATTTCTCTAGAGCCATAATATCAGTTTGTTGTTTACCTGTGAAGCTCCTGGCTCCAGCCTGACTTGGGCTACATTGCTTTTGCTACAGGAGAAGGATCCCTTCAACCTCTCCCTCTGGACCTGGATACGCTGCAGCCATAACCGGTACCCAGATGCTGTGATGCTCACAGTTGAGAGGCCCGCCAGTAATGCTGCCAGCATGCTGCAGTCCAGCTCTGGGGGACAGGGACAGGCAAGGGACACTATCCTGAAGAAGGGATGGAGCCCACGCCCTGCCCTCAATGAAAGCCAGAACGAGAGCAGGCGTGCGGTGACGTTTTGCCTCATTTGGGCTGGCACTGCTTCAGCTGCCGTCTCCAACAGCTTACACGCCTCTCCCCCGTAGCCTTGCATGAAACATAGGCCTGAGGCCAATCTGGCTTTGGTTTTCTACTTTTGCTAGTATGGGTTACCATTAAAGTCGTTTACTGATTTTGATACTAATGCTCATTAGAAAGAGAAATATTTTATATTCTCCTCTTGGATTTTTATGTATTGCATATTCACGTTGAAGGAGATTACATTTGAAGAGTCCAGATAATACGGCCTGATTAATTAAAATTAATTGCAAAAAAAACCCCTAAAGGTCTAAGGATATAATTAATCATAACATTAAATACATTTAAGACATTTTGAATCAAATATGTAAGGCAGATAAATGAACTGAGAACATTTTTCTTAGTAATAAACAGGAAGATATTTTAGCTGGCATTAATAGCTGCCTGAGGCTGTAAAAATAGATAATCCTAAAAGCATTTTTCAGACCATGCCTTTTTAAATAAATCCATTTGAATTACATCCTTCAGTCATTATACCTTGACATAGAAAAAAGCAACCAACCAGCCTTTAAGTGGCCTACTGCGAGCTTCCAAGCATCATTAAACAAATGGAAAACAGGGATTCTCTCTAAAACTGTGTGGTAAAAAGAGGCAAAATGCACAAAGCCACGTTCTTAAATTAAGTGAGCACTTGTGCAAATGAGTTTTTCATGCTAGCAGAGAGGGACAAAACAAATATTAAAAACAAAGCAAAACAAAACAGAGGCAATAGAGAAGAAAAGGGATATGCCAGCATCGTATTTGTTTGTTACCCTGAAAACTCTGTGGCTTTTAGCTAAGTTAACTGTGGGTTTCCTTTCCAAACCTCGTAACAAAAGGACGTGCAAGGGGATCTGATTATAAAGCATCAGTTTCAACTGCTAATGAGAGAAGTGCCAGATATTTCCTTAATGCTAATGTGGTTTCACAGTTTTGGTGTTACTGGACACTAACAGTAGGCAAAGGGAAAATTACCGGACTGCCATAAAAAGCAATGGTTGATGATTTTGCTCACTTTTTTGACAGGAATGGAGTTTTGGTTTCACTCCTCAAATCATTTCTAGCTGGAATACCGGCACGCTGGTAACTCAACACTAGAATTCCTATGAAACCAGCAGTGCCAGGTTAGCATTCTCCATTTTGAGTTAACATTCATGGTAGTTTTAAGGCAGTTGTTTCCCCTGTGTTTGGGGGGAAAGGGATGAAGCAGGAAGTGTCTAAGAGAGCAGCTGTATAACTTCCTCTAAAGACTTACTGGTCAATAATCAGCTTATTTAACTCTGTCCTGCCGTGATGGACAAAGACGCTCTCATTCAGTTTATTCCCAGTAGTGATACTTTAGGTTTTGTTTTTTTCCTTGAGATCAGTGGCAAAACCAGATCAATGCAGCATTTCTGAAACCATTTCTGCATGTGAAGGTCAGATTTCTAACGGTGAGCAGCAGCACAGCTTTTAGCATTGCATCGCAGGAAATGCAGCCAACAGGAACAAACGTTCCCGTGTTTCGCACTTCTCTCATCGCATTCTGTCTCTCAGTCTCCGTGGCTGGAAAGACAAGCTAACATTTCAAACTATGCAAGTCTGATGCTACCCTTCAGCCGACCAGAAGAGGAGGCTCCGACACTGGGCAATGGGCTGCTTCCCTCCAGAAAGATGCTGTGATTCTTCAGCAATCCCTCACTACGAGGGGAAAACTGTGTTTTAATTTCCCAGTGTAATGTCAGTGAATGAGCTTAAAACTGATAAATGTAGAGAGTCTCAAACATTCGGGCATAGAGGGAAGCTATGAATCAGCTCGCTTTCCATTCTGAAATATTATTATGCCTTTCTTCATAAATATTCAATTTCTATGAAAGGTAAATGCTCCTTCTTATGTATCAGAGAAGCGAGAAACTAATTTGTATCAGAAGACACAATACCAGTTTTTCAGGTTCTCTTCTTTTGACAGCCCATGTTCTTTTTATCTTATTACTCTGACCATACAGTCTTTATTCACACCTTTTGCACTTCTGGGAGAACAATTTTAATGCTATGCTAATAAATTTGACCTCCCAACATGCCCAAGAAGCAGTTGTTGCTTTAGACTTTCTACAGAAAGAAGGAAACAGAGGCACCATGGCATTAAGTGACTCTGCTCAGAGACATCCAACAAGTAACTTTTGGATCAGCCAGCACTTCCAGCCTACGCTTTACTTAAAAAGTCAATCATGTCTTCAACTCTTTGCTCTTCGCTATATAGGTTCCCAAATTTGGCTGGAAACAAATCATAAGTATTACAAGATCCTCACTGGGACTCAAATAAGTCTATTCAGCACTGTTTCATAAACAGGACAACACACAGTCGTATTTTTAAAATTAAAGAGGCTGTCTTAATACCTTTATGCAAAGGGACAAATGTTAAAGCTATGCTCAGCCTTAAAAGCTTCAACTTGAACATTTTGAACTGCACTGAGCCGAATCTTCATCTGTGTTGTGCCCCTCTGAAAAGCTGCAGGAAATCACTGACTGATGATGGCTTAGTTTCAATCCTTGGACTCATGCTTACTCTTCTTGTTACTTGAATGCTTTCAGCATTAGTTATGCTCTTTCTTCCAGCTATGCCACACCTGTGCAAAAGACTTGACTAAATCTTTTGCTTAAATCAAAAAGATTTGACTAAACTAAATGAAAATTGTTTCAGGTTTGAGATTAATGTCAGATAAGGAAATAGTGAAACTGCAAATCAGTCAAACTTTTATTTCCAATCATAGCCCTACAGCTCGGCTGACGCCATGTTTATGGTTGCAGACCTGTATCATCTATAACATTGATCAGCTCAAGAAAGTAAGGAGAGAATGCATGTTACTTGTGGAATATAGAAAAATTTCTATCATGGCAAAGAACTCTGGGGTTTCTATACCTTCCTTACATCTTTGTAAAAAGAATGTATGCTTATTTTTCTAAAACACGAAAAGCCATGACCATAGCAGTCAAAGAAGAAATACATGCTTGAAAATTAGTGGAAGCTGCAATCAGATCATGTACAAGAGAATTTATAGTTTAAACTAGACACTAAACTTGCACGTGCAGATTTTTTTAGCTAACATTGCCATGCCTTAACCTTGACTCAGAGAAAGGTGAGAAAAACTTCTCTCGATGTTTGAGGACAACATTGTTGTGACTGTCTTGTAGTGTAGTTTTTTGCTGTTTTTTGAAATGCATTCAAATTCATTTCGTGAGAACCATCAGTCTAAACACTGTCAAGCAGTGATGTGGAGGTCTATGGCCTGTTCTGTGGCCTATGTGCCACAGAATTCTTATTTCTACAGTGGTACTGTTACTAGAAATAATGAAGGGACAAGCAAAGAAACCTTGATTTTTAAAGTATATTTACTGTAACATACCTTATTGCAACATCCCCATACCACTGTTTGTATCAGTAAAGACCTTTTATTCTGGATTTTGATACTTCTCCAATGGTTCAATACCTTCATTCTCTTCCAAACCACCATCAGAGAAGATTTTTTTCTTCAGTTAAAAGTTACTGTTGCCTACTAGTGTAACTAGTGACACAAATGTCACTCCTCTTGACCTGCAAAGAGCCCCCCACTCCAGCACTCTACTGCTGCCTCTTGCCCCTGGGCCAAGGGCCCTACACTTAAGATAACCTTTCTGAATATTGCTAGATGCCCTGTTTCCCACCATACCTTCTCTTAGATGCCACCCTTTTCCTCCAGAAAGGTTCCAGTAAATCTCTTTTCCAGCTGCAAGTACTGCCTGTGGCCCACTCAGAATAGGCTGCCTCCAGCAGCTCCTATAAACCTTTCCTAAGCACCGATGCACAGAATGCTCAAGTGTGAGACAACATGCTCCTGAAAGAGAGTCGAGTCCTTTGATCCTCATCTTGCTCTGAAGGGTTAAAATAGGAAATGTAAAGTGACTTTATAAAAATGCCTTTGGCATGAAAGCTAAGACCTTTAAAAAAACCTGAGGTGCATGGAGTTAACTTTTCTATAGGGTGGATAGTTAAGGGAGAAAAACAGCTTTGAATACCTATGGCAGTAATTTTAAAATTGACACTTCCCAGGGAAGAAATGCACCAACACCATCATGGAAATCTGATGTAGAAAAAGCTTTTATGTGCCTGTGGTGGAAGCAGGCAAATTTGTCATACCTGCACAGGTGCTCTTGAGGGACCCAAAAGATAGTTGTCAGTCTTGTGTTGGTGAATAACTGTGAAGAGACATGTCTACTTGCTGCCTTGAAAACTAACAGCATTCTGTGTAGTTCTGGGGGAAAATAAGTACTCTCTCCCCCTTCCTGTTCCTTTTACTTTCTGGTGCAGTCAAACACCAGTCTAACTAAATCATCCACCATTTTTGTTCTAGGAATTTCACAGTACTGTTTGGTGACTCTTCCAATAACTTTCTCCAATATAACTTTCATAAAATCATGATATAAGCAGACACAACTCTGAGCAAAGTAAATTCTTAATTTCATCTTCCCTTGCCAAAAAGTTGACAAGATCCAGAGCAAATTAACATTATTTCCATCTCAACTAATATATGACCAGACAGGTTCATTTAAAATTTGACAAAATAAGATCGAATCAAATTATTCTCCCTAAGTGCATTGTCTTCTGTTAGTTTGAACATATCTGCAGCAGTTACAGGGATGAGGTTACCTTTTGAGCTCTGAATTTGGAGAGCATGGTGTTTATAAAAATTACTTGAAATTGATCTGTGGAAGTCAGAACTGCCAAAACCAATAGGACATCACCTAATTCCCCTAATTTTGATCTTCGTGTTTATTTATACTACATGCTAGGCATGAAACTGGCACTCACAGAAGGGGTAAAGTTGCAGCAATGGAGATTTTGCCTCCTCTCCATTTATCTAATCAAATGCATGAGCAATACAAATGTCCTATCCAGTGCTAGAGCCTAAGGATAGATACCATCTTTTAAGTATCCTTGTTCCTCAGTGCCTCCAAAGATACAGATGATGAGTTGCCAGGTGCAGCCAATGAATGCTGTTTATTCTAACATGAACATTTATTTTATGGAAGATGATGAGTTTGACAACAGAAACCAAGCCATCCATTTCCTCTGCCACTTGCTGTTATTCATTATATTGACTTATCCTCTTTATTTTTTACTATCATGTCTTTTGAGTACTGTGACAAGAATGCAATACGATGCAAGCCTTCAAATGCCCTAATGTCCTCTTTCCAAATCAGTGTCTTTTCAGCTGTAATCAGGATTTGGACACACTGAGGCACAGTCTAATGGTTTTTCCCCAAGAATCTACAATAGCAAATGTATATTTTGAGAAGCTTTGGTAGCCTCTTGCAGCCTAGATGAAAACAAACTGCTCAGAATGGGCTAGACCAGATCATGTCAGAGGATAGCTGGATGCTTTGGTTCCTCTAATAAAAAAATTAACAAAATACAGATCCCTACTACATTGCATTGTGACAGTTTTACTGCCCGTGCATTCGATCAATGTTTACTTATTTGGGGTAGGCAAAAGCTATTTCCTGTAGCAGGTATTCGCCTTCACTGTGGTAGATACAAATTATATTAACTTTGGCTGAGGAGGAATGTCACATACCTTCTGGTGCGGAATAACAGCCCTGGGAGAGTCAATTCTGGGTGCTGTGGTTGAAACTGGCACTGGACGTTTAGATCTGGGGACAAAAAACCAACCAAACAAAAAAAAAAACAACAAAAGGAAAAAAAGATTAGCAACCTGGAGTCCTATTTTTCAGCTCTAATTTCATGAAAAAATGCTGCTTCACCAGGAGTGAAAGCTAAGCATAGCCTAGCCTTTTTTTTGTCATCATCATGCTTTTTCTACATCCTCATTTGCAAAGGTCTTAACTGTGAGAAAAAGTTTGATATAGTTTTTCTGAATGATGAAAAGCCACCAGTTACAGAAGCATCCTCTGACTTGGGAGATCATCCATTTTCCAGTATCTTGTGACAAACTGCATTTTCGTAGATGCCAGTCAGACAGAACTAGATAAATTCAGGTTTGGGCAGCACTCTGGAAAAAGGGACTTAGAAGTATCTTAAAATGCAGAGACTAAACTTTGGTACTGAGGCATCTCAAGATCAACTCCTCAAAAGATTACTAGTTAATAGCTTAAACTGTATAGCAATTGCTATAACTTAAACCTCTCTGCAGGAAGAAACATGGGCTTCATTTCAGGCAATTTAGTTTCAAAAGGAGCAGATCACTGCTGAATTAACCACGCTCCACTCCAAATGCCTGACTTTCACCTGTGTTGGACAAATCAATCACACATACGTGATCATTTAAAAACCAAATATAAAGCCCACAAAAATGCTTTGAAAACACAGTTTGCCCTTTCATTGGACGACAACAAAGAAAGCACAGTGACAAATGCTAACTGAAGCATTCTAAGATGCTCAAGTGTGAAGATGTATTTGTGGGAGGTGTTGCAAGAACCTGCATAGTGCCGAACATCCCCCTGAAATTTTCCCAGTGCCCATGAGATCACCAGAGAAAATGAAATAAAAAATGTAAGAACAGGTAAAAGAATCAGAATTATATAAGTAATAGCCTATTGGCAACCTACGGATCAGGATTATGCCTGGAATTCTCGTCTTTAAAAACTACATTTCAAAATTAGGACAGGTACAAAAATGAAATAAAAATACACCATAACAAATACAAATTACAACCATACAAATCAAGCAGAAGTGACCGAGACATTTGGAATTGTTTGCTTTAGAGAGGAGACAAATAAGGGAAGACATTACAGAGGCCTAGAAAATAATGAATATTAGAAAAAGGGAAATAAAGCTACGTTCCTGGACATTAAGTGAAATTGAAAAGACAACGCATACAAAATTGATAAAAGCAAACATTTGTTCCTAGAGTACTTGATAAACCTGAGGTAAAATTCATTGTCACAAGACATCATTGAGACTACAAAAATAGCAGGATATCAGAAAGGTTTACATATTTATATTTACAACAAAAACCCAAACAGCTGCTTTAGATTGGATAAAAAAAAAATAAGAAACTGTACAGATTCTCATTTCTCATGGCACAACTTAAAAAACTGATAGTGGAAGGCCTTCTGTGTTGGGTTCATTATTTCCTTACCGAGGGCTTCCCTCTGAAGTGTCTACCAGTGGCATCTATCAGAGACAGAAAGCTGAGCTGGACAAAAAACTGGGCTCATCCGCAGTGGCAGTCCCTGCATTAATACCTACCTTCACATTGAGCTGTGTATTTAGCTCTAGTTGCCACATATAAAATACTTCCGTAAGCAGGAGTAAACAAATAAAAAAAGACCTAGGAAAAAGGAGTAATCCTTACAGGAACTGGAAGACTTTCATAAGGAAATTATGCCACTTCGAGAGCTGAAAACGAAGATGATGTAATAGATGCCTAACTCACAACGAGATACTATGAAAATGAGCACCATTTGAGGAGACAATGAAAACTGGCATTTTGTTAAACAATAGGTAATTAAACGCTGAAATACACTGACATAAAGTGTTCCTGAAAAAAGAGGCTAGAAAATTGTATAAGGCACTAACGTTGATGCTCACAGTTGGAATATATCACGATATGCTCCCAAAGATATAATTATCTGAGAAATATATACCTTCAAGTTCTAAGAACAAGAGCTAATCACTAACTGCCTAGAACAAACTTTCCTCAGGACAGTTACTAACTGATTTTTCCCTCAGAAGTGAGAACCCTTCTTCCAACCATTTTAGCTCAAAAAGAGAAACAATAAATCACATTCATGCCACATTCACACGTATCATGAAAGTCAGCAAAAAAAGAGAAAGAAAAAAAAAAATCAGCCGCAGCCCAGAGTTGCTGAAAATTGTCTGTGACAATTTATGAGCAGACAGAGATTTACGGGGAGATTCTGATCCTCCTTCCACTGGTGTCATTTCTGGGTACAGCCAGTTATTTCTGTGAAGTTACATGGGGGACCTGGGCATACTCAAGAGCAGAGCAGGGCAGAGCAGACACTGTGTCCCCTCTGCTCTGCTCACCGATCGTAAATTTGAGAGCCAAAGCTGCTCAGCACTGTAAACGTCATTTGCCACGTACAGAGGTATAGCAAACAACCACACACTGCATGTTTGATGCATAACTGGAAAATATTTGTAGTGCAAAGGAATTTATTTACCAGACTACTCTATCACTTCTGTTGTTTATTGTTTGTCTTTTTCCCCTCACTCATCGCCTGACCACAGAAGATGATGTTGAAAAGCTCTACTTCTTGCAGGTTACTGATACGCTACATCTGTAATTCACAGTGCTATCCAACCAAGATTTTTATTTCACGCTGACTTCGAGGTTTCAAGATGTTACTTTAAAACAATGATGTTCCTACATAACTCTGCCCTGTATGTTTATAGCTTTGGTATTTAAAAACAGAATGGTGAGGCTTGCTAGATTTAGCAGAGGCTTGCACCAGAGAAAAGGACAGAAGGGATGAAGTCCATTTGTGGAATGAAAGTGTATGCACTTACAGAATAAAGTGATTATTTACGTAAAAGCCATTACTCCTCAGGGAAAAACATCTGCAAGCTCAGGACATTTTTTTTCCCCTCCCTCTTTTGCTAGATGAATCAAAGCCTGCCGCAACACAAGTTTGCTTTTCAAGTGATGATGGTGGTGTTGCAAATCTGTGTGTCCAGGTTTACATTTTAATCCATTGATTGCAAAATTATTTTATTGCAAACACTCAGGGAGTGTACTTGCTTAGTAGGGCTATAAGGAGGATGAAAGTCCAAATTTCACAAATGACACCGATAATTTCAGATCTATGTTGAAATGTACCATCAAGATTGTTTTTCTGAAGCAATTACTTTGATTTCTGCTTTTAGACATTTTGTTCTACATTTTCAAAGTTAAAAATGGAAACAAAAACCTCATTTCAAAATGAAAACTCAAAAGAGTTTTAATGATGACCAAATACATCATTCTGGTATTTTTTTAATTCTTTAATTCTCGTTTCCACAGATACACCTCCCCTCTCCCTCAGTACTGGTTCTCTCTCTTAATGAAGTTCAAAAACAGGATGGATGTAGTTTTGCAAAGCAGTTCAATTTTGATAGCACTGCTGATATGGCTGTCAAAATTTCTGCTTGTTCCTACCTACCTAAATATATCTTTAATTGAAGAGCACTTGACTTCAGTGCTGGTATCTTTGCACTCCCAACAAAGGTTCCTTAGGAGTCATCTGCATTAAGAGGAGCTGCCTGCCTAAGGAAGTTCTGCAATGCTTAACATGTTCAGCTTAACATGTGTCCTCAGGGGAGCGCAACCCTGTACTTGCAGAGAAGTGACATGATCTAACAGATAATAGCTCTTTTTCATTTTCATGTGGCTTTTTCATATTTCATATCTTCACCAGTCAGTGTCTATCTTCCCTTTTCTAATTCTCAGGACGCAGCTAAAAACCAACCTTTCTTTTCTTACATAAGCTTTTGCTTTCATTTTATTACACGTGAGCACTTATTTGTACTTTTTTGAACAACTTAATAATTTTGTCTTAATATCTCAACCACTAGAAAATGAAAAAGAGTTAAGTGCATGGAAAGGTAATAAAACAGATTAGATTAGGGTTAGAAATGCTTAGAAAACATTTTACATACTTTACTTATCACCTAATTAAAATGGAGTCGTTCTGAACTGGAGTGGGTGAGCACATCGCAGGCTGCAAAAGAACAGAGCATGCAGAATTGGGTTTCTGATGATGTATTTGTTTTAATGCAATAATATTCCTGACAATTTAGTGGGAGTAACGGGGAGGGAGGGAAGAGATGTAAAAGAGACAGACTAAATTACTCATGGTTATTAATTTGAGGTGTCCATTTAATAAGTGCTAAGATCAGTAATGTGTCAGTTAAATTTTCAGCTGAACAGTGAAGTAAGTAGCCAAACAGAAGCTGCTTCTTCTAAGTCTTGCGCAGAGAATCTTAAGTCTTATGATACCATGGTTTAACTCTCTAAGCCCTGCCTGGGACATCAGCAAACAGTCTAAGTGACTCCAGTGAGAATCACACAGACAAAACCCTGAACATTTCACAATACTTCAGATATAACTGCGATCACTTTGGGGCTAGGATAAGATCTGCTTTCCTTCTCAGGATATCATTTGTGCCTGCAATAAAATTGAAAAGTATTTCCATCAGCAGTTTTGCACTCTCTGTATCAATGGTGAATGCAAATATCAGCAAGTGGCTGGATGGCTGGTTTGTTAACCATTTCCCTGCATTGTGCCGCACTCAGATTGCAAGAGAGGCAATCACGCTTTCCAGCCCCAGTGTTCATACCCACAGCAATACATGGACAAAAACTTCTTATGCACAAATGGCACCAACCTAAAGGGAAGCTACTATCCAAAAAAACAATCTATGAAGGAGAATTTGGAAGTATGTAATACCCATTTTCCTTTAGAAGGGATCTGAGTCAGGGGTAGCCCCAAACACTATGGGATAGAAAGGGAAAGAAAAAGGAAAGAAGCTGGGAAGGGAAGGGAACTGGAGAGAGTATGCATAAAGCTGAGGTTTTTGAAAAGAAGTACATATTAAAAAATGTTGGAGAAGCAAATTCCACTGTCCTGGTCTCCTTCTGACCCTTTCTACTTCTGTGGCATCTGCACAGTGCTTGTTGCATCTTCTTTACTCTTCCCCTCCCTCCTGCTGTGCAAAATCCTTCCTTTCTTGAACTGCCCCACATTCTGCCCTCCAGCCTATTCCCTCCTGAATAGAGCAACTATGCTAATAGAGCAACCAATGCCGCCATCGCCTCTTAGTTGACTCCGTACCAACCCTAAAATTCCTCCATCCCAGCAGCTCCTACAGGCAATGGGGAGGCTCTGCCAGTATCCCTGCAGCTCTGCTCTGTCCACGACAGTTCTCCAAGAGTACCAAGCACAGATGCCGAGCACAAGCCTGGCACGCACCCGATGCACATAGCAAGCTTTACACTTAGCCTCCACAGAGCAAGGACACCTTTTTTTCAGGCAGGTTATTTTTCTTGCTGTCCTCTTCTTCCTGTCTTTGCACTATTTTTAAACCATTTCCAAACCTCTCCTCTCCTTATTGCTATCAAAAATTCAGGTAACCCATAAAGAAAGGTGGGTTCGTCCTAAGGACATGTCATCCAGCTATAGAACTGGTTTGTGCTGTCATGGATTGAATTTGCATGTAGAGGTGTATCGCCATCAACACTGTTGAAAAAAAAATACATTAATTTATATCAAATCCATAACTTTGTTTCTAATAAATAAGTGGATCATAAGAATTTGAAAATGAGCTTGCTTTAATGCTGAATTACCAAATAGATCACTCAGTTATACAGTGATTTACTGTAGCTTGCAAAACCTTGTTGACATCACTGTATTATCATTCAAATCTCTCTCACAGCTAAGTTGCTTTTCAAATATGATATTTTACTAGTTTTGCTTGAGACCATTCATCCATGGATTGTAATCATGATACTACTGACTTGAATTTTTTACGTTAACCCAATCCAAATTCACGTTTGACTTCAAATTTCATTATAGGAGTTTCGCTCAGGTTTTCTAGCTATCCATACCAACTCAATTTGCATAGCATAGGATTCACAAGTAAATTTTAAGTAGGCTGAAACAGGATTCTATTGGAGGCAGAATATGGGTTCTTTTTACTTTCTACTTCTCACTTACATGTTTTCTATGGCTATTACTGATCAAAGTGTCAGAATTTGGATTGCCTAGCTCTACAGAATGGTGTTAAAGGAAATATAATAAAAATTATCAGAGAGGGATCAAAGCTTAAATGGTGTATAACCTCCAGATATAGTGTCTCACTTGAAATTTCTATGTTCAGCATAGTTATTTATTATTAATGAATTCATTATTATATTGATTATTTATAGTTAGAGATGTTAAAAAGAAATCTATTTAACGTAAACATACAAATAAAAAAATAATCTGTCAGTTTAAGAAGAGCAGAAAAAAAAAAGTGGGTTATGAAAGGATCTAATAGCGTAGAACAAAGAGATAGCTATTATTAATAAAGAGCAGAAGAGGCACTGAATAAAGATTCAGTGCTAGCATGTAGCATACCATATCCTGGTCTTGAGATGTGACTCAGTTCTCCCCAGTAAACATAATAAATATCATTCTTCAAGAATCAAGCATCAAAAATATTTATGTAAATTCTTTAGCTGAAAAATATCTAAAGTAAAACCATAGTGATTTCCCCTCTTCAATTTTTCCCTGCCATGCAGATGGTGTAACTGAGACTTAGGCTACCCCCACGCAAGTATCGTCAGGCTCCACTGCAGTCCTGCCTCTCTTGGCTTCTTAACAGCTTCCTTAAGGGTGAGAGTCATCCAGGTACTGATTTCAGAGCAGCACTGGGGACTGCTGGAGAGCATCACCCTAAGGAGCCAGCTCCAGAATCGTGGAATGACAGCCAAACTTCAAAGATATGATGATTCACAAAAGGATATTACAAAGCTTTGTAACTGCCTTCTGTTGATAAAGGAGTTCAAGTGTTGTCCAAATCCAAATGGATTTCTAACACTATGTAGATGAAGTCTATTTTTCCTCTTGCCACTCAAGTTTTTCTAAAATCAAAAGCCTAACTCAGGATACTTTGAGCATCCTGACCACAAATGACTTTATTTAGTTTCCTGAAGCTGTTGATGAAGCATATTTACTTAGCTGGTTTTCCTGTAAATCCTCTTACTTGAGATGTGGACCTCACAGAGTGCCACACAGCTTTTAGAGCATTTCTAATTGACATATATGGGAGGGGAAAAATTAGTGAAGATGGATAATTAGATCTTAACTACAGTCTGCCTCACTTAGGCCTTACGTTTTCTGTTTCCAAGCTAAAACACTTCAATGAACTTTCCATTAATGCCTGCATCTGAGAGGCTTTGACTAGAAACGTAACTCTATGTCTTAAGACTGTTAAGTCAAGAAAGTCAGCCAGGACTTGTCAAATGAATTTGTTTCCTTTTGAGGTACTCAAGTAGTGTCTGAAGTAGCCATTACAGTAATGCAGAAACACCACAGGGCCAGCCTGTGCCCTGTGCTCAGCGTGGCCATGCTGCAACAGACACCAGCCAGGGCGAGCATAGACACAAAGAGGCAGCCAACCCCTGAACGTGCTTAAAAGACAGGCAAAACAGACCTTGGTGTGTCTCTGCTCTTGCTGTAAGAAACAGCAGGGCCACCAAGGATTAAGATTTTCCGAAACAAGAATGAGGCCTGACAGCTTTTGTAGTGGGCTGGTGGGCAAGAAACACCAGAGTAAAAAGGATCCAAAGGAAACTACGAACCTCACATGTACAAATGATGCATTACGAGATTGATCTATTAAAGCCTTAGTTTTTTCTCCTCGATTGAACAATTCCTCATTCCACTTCTTAAAAATACTGTATTATCCCTTCCAATTAGCTTCAAGTGTGTAATCTACATTTTGATATGTCCACACTTAAGCTCATCAATGTCAATCAATAAGAAAAGGTCCCAGCTCCAATACATTGTGACCTTCTTGGCTACTGTAACATTTTGGGTAAGGTATCGACTTCCTCATTGCAGAATGCAACCAATAACTATTTGTCTGAAAGCTTACAACTGTCATGTGTATTTAGTAAATTGTGTCAGCCCACTGACTCTGGTGGGATGTGCCCGCGATACCCATCTTGACCTTTCCATGGTGAGTGCAACACAATATGTGATAGGATATACATGGAGATCATCTTTACCTCATCCAGAGAATATTTATCAGACAAATAAAACGATGATTTTTAACCTCACCTCTAAGCTGGTATTCTCGGGGGAAAAAAAAAGTGATACGCACTCTGAGAACAGTTCTAATCCCTAAGTAGAATCTTATTGTAATGAAAACTTCATTGCCCTTTAAAGCCTTGGCATATATCCAGTTTCCAGGCTCTTTTCTAAAACTAACAAGGACACTTTATGCAGTGAGTGTAAATAGCAGTCCACGCAATTAAATTGCTCATGTAAGGAATATATTTATATTTATTGCAGTGACTGACATTGATATTTTATTTCATTCTCCATGGAAAAAGCTGCTCATTAATTTTAACAGCATTAAATGTTGCTACTCAGACAGTAACTGACAGCCCTGTCCAAATGCTAGCCTGACATCTTTTAACAAATCCTGCTGTCCTCTCATACCTGCGCACAGAGACAACTGGGCATGCAATGGGGTTCACCTCTATTTCACAAGGAGTGAGGGAGGACCACCTCTCAGCTCGCACGGTAACCTCCCTAACCCACTAGTAGGATACGTCGTTTTTAATGCTTTGAGTACACAGCAGCATCAGAAATTCAGGGACGAAACCTTGGATATTGGAGGCAGATGGATCTCAAAAGTTCTAGAGTCATACAACTAAGCAAAATTAACTAGTATCACATGTCATATCCACTATTAGTGTTGCTCTCCTTTTTATAGTAATCTGCTTAAAATTTTGAATTTATACACATTAGGATTCAGTAAAGCCCGTAAGCAGCTGTTTGACTACTCTGCTTTTCTTACCTTTCCAAAAGTAAATTTTTGTAATAACTCTCCTGATACAGGTACAGGCTGCTACCTACAGACTAACGTGCTCACTGAGTGAATTGTGGAGGGCTCCAACACAGACTGTCCTCATGGTCACAGATCTCAGTACTTCATGAAGTCTAGACCATAATTATTCCAGTGAACATCACATGGAATATCTAACATTGCACCAGCTTTGAATTTATTTCTTTCTGATATTTAGCCAGTATTTTCTTTATTTAACCTTTAAATTCTGCTGAGAATCATACTGGAATATTTAAACATGATTTCTGTAGAACTCAAGGGAATGAACTAAAGGACAAACCTTCATTAAAAATTTTTTTCTTCTTATACTCTGATTTTTCTAAGTGTCATCTAATTTCAGGCTACATCTCTATGGCAATATGAACACATTTGTACTTGGAATTATGAGGAGTCCATAATTTCTAGTGAAATGTTATCAAATATTGTGTCAGAAATAACGTGGCCAGCAGGACTAGGGAAGTAATTGTCCCCCTGTGCTCGGCCCTGGTGAGGCCGCACCTCAAATACTGTGTTCAGTTTTGAGTCCCTCACTACAAAAAGGACACTGAGGTGCTGGAGCGTATCCAGAGAAGGGCAACGAAGCTGGTGAGGGGTCTGGAGAACAGGTCTTACAAGGAGCTGCTGAGGGAACTGGGGTTGTTCAGTCTGGAGAAGAGGAGGCTGAGGGGAGACCTCATCACTCTCTACAACTACCTGAAAGGGGGTTGTGGTGAGGTGGGTGTTGGTCTCTTCTCCTAAGTAAGAAGCGACAGGACAAGAGGAAACAGCCTCAAGTTGCACCAGGAGAAGTTTAGATTAGATATTGGGAAAATTTTTTTCACCAAAAGGGTTGTCAAGCATTGGAACAGGCTGCCCAGGGAAGTTGTTGAGTCACCATCCCTGGAGGTATTTAAAAGACAGGTAGATGTGGTGCTTAGGGACGTGGTTTAGTGGTGGACTTGGCAGTGCTAGGTTAATGGTTGGACTTGATGAACTTAAGTCTTTTCCAACCTAAATGATCCTACGATTCTAAATGCAAATGGCACATTTTGTCAACACTTAAGGCTGAGCTGTAAAATACACTGTTCTCATAGGAGGCAGGCATTCATACCATTAATCCAGTCTGACATGGTCACAACCATCTCACTTCTGCACCCAGTAATTCAGAGATCCTTACTGGGGTCTTGATGTGGTCCCTTTTCCCTAAACTTAAGTGCTGCTATGCTGGCTATTGATTCCCAGGTGGGACTCCTGAGTAAAAATGTTGCTGCAGCCTCATCCAAGGAGCAGTTGTTTGGTATTGGGCATTCAGTTCCCATAGTTTTAAGACTACAGTCAGAAAGGCAGGAACAACCAGGAAAAGCTTAGTCACTCCAAGAATGGATTTCAGGAGATACATTCACAGTGCTGAACACGAACACTAGCAAATTATCACTAGCATTAGTCATTACTGTTCCTTTCAAGGAAAAAAAAAAGCCCACATTCATATGGGCTCAGATTCTACCTCCAGTATGTAAACAGTCCCTGAATGAAAACATCAGTAGTCTGATGAATGTAATGGGATCAAAGAAGGGAAAAAAATTCCAAATACATTTTTTTCATTTTCTGTTTGTTCTTACTAATCATCTCCTACAATGCTTTTAGGAAATGTTTCTACAGAACAGTCTGAATACCTCTATTTCAGACCATGCTTTCATCAATATTGTTTATATAGTTTTAATTTACTCTTAAACTGGGATAGATACCCTCTTAATTCTTCTGAGCATAAATGCAGCCTAAATCTGGCTCTGATTTAAAACATGCCTATCAGCAGACCTAAAACATGCACAGAATTGGTTACTATTCACAGCTTTAGACAAAAGAAAGCAGTTTACAATAACCACTGAATTCCCCTTGCTTGCAGTTTGCTGTCACCACATGCTTTATTTATAGTAGGCCTGAAATAAATACTGCAGGATCAGCCATCTTTTGGTGCTGCACAAAAAAGGAAAGCTATTAAATATTTACCGCAAGTCTCTCACAGCTTTGCCTCTGACACTTTCCCTTTCACTGGAGAAAAGGATCACTTAGCTCATGATTTTCCAGCAAAAGACAGTCGACTGTGGCTAGCTGGAAGTGAATGGTAGCATCATTGGCATACCCTGGCTGGGGAGGCTGTGCCAATGCACACCAGGCACAGAAAGTCTGCACTCCCTCCTGGTCCTCCCCAGCAGCACAGGGTGACGCCACGCAGGAGTCTTAGAGTGTCACAGGAATGTTTGTGCTAGCAGAATGAGGTGCACTCATGTTACAGAACTTTCCAAAACTAAGCCAGTACATTTGGTGAATCCTTTCCAAAGGGGCTGATCAGATTCCTTGAGTTAAGATCAAATGAATGTTGTGGATGCTCCGGTGAAATGTGTTGCCAAATAATATTGCACTTTTGTGCATTGCATTTACTGTGAATTTAAAAAAGAAACCCATTTGTATGAAATAAAAATAGATTTTTGCATGCACTTCGTTTTTCACCTGTGAACTGAATGTAGAACTTATCGTCCTACTGAATGCTGTAGGACGATAAGTTTATGGCCTGGTATATGTGGGACAGCCAGCCAAAGATGAACTTTGACTGGCTCAGAACTAAAATGCCTGGGGGCAGCTGTGTAGCTCAAGTAACTGATTAGAAACTGATACTGAAAAATGACTGAGAACTAAACTCCAGGAGGTCACAAAAAGTTTAAAAGCAAAGCAATGTCTTTTTCCACCACAACTGAGGTTATTATAGAGTATGATCATAGTCCTCCATAGCATTGTCTAGCAGAAGTAGCACCAATGCCCCCCAATACATCCACAGTAATGTAGGTTTCTAAGGAACAAGCTGCATCTATATAGGTATCATAGGTATCTAACGTTTCAGAGTTATCATCCTTGTCTGCCTGAATACTATCATGCCTCACAGAGTTCTACTGGGTAATAGTGCACAGTGCCAAAGGAATTTCTTTCCTCCTCCCCTCACTGCTGCTCTCTTCTGCAGCAAGAGAGAATTCACTTCCTAGATGTATTCTTTTGTCTTCTAAACCAAAGGAAGCAGAGCTGGTCTGGAGGGTCTCATACCTTTCCACACCACTGGATCACAGGTCTGTTTCCCCAGGAACGGTCTACATACTTCAACTCCCTGCCACTTGGCTGTGTGCATCCTTTAACTTCCCAAAAGCAGCACAGGGAGGCATGCTGCAGGCTCTGGAGAACTAGGCAGCCAGAGATTGAAAATGAGCAGTCAGAAAATGCAGTGTTTCACTCAAGCCAGTAGCAAGACAAGTTCTGGCTGCCTGATCAAACCTCTGGCATAGCTGGCGAGACCTCCATCCTAATTTTGTGGTTGCATGTGAAAACATAGCATGGGTGAGGTGATGAGAACAAATTTAACAGGGAGTTTAGAGAAGGAAGCTGTCAGAAAAAAACTTGACACCCACAAATTCCTGAACCCGTAATGGGTTATCTACATGACTGAAACATGGAGAATTCCACTCAGGCCAGCACTGCACACTAAGCACTCACTGAAGGGCTATGTTAGTGTACCGTGAGCAGTGCAGATTGATGGTACTTGAAGAAAGACATAAGTTGGTTATAGCCAGAGAAGTGCAGACTCTCATTGTTTAGGCAGGCAAGTACAAATAGGCATTCTTAATGCTCCCCTTCTGCTACATTTGACATCTTGCAATTTGATGCCCTGCACAAATGCTGACACCCTGTACAGCTTTTCTTGACAGCCAAATAAAAAATAACCAGTTCCCCACCCTGAAAAAGAAACCCCACAGGGAACTTAGGTGTGATAATAGAAGTGAGTAGCAGCAAACACTTTCTGAACTGTCAGGTTATAAACAATGCTCATGAAACCTTCATGGCCAGGATCAATAAAAGGAAAGGCCATCGCTCTTGAGAGCCAAGAGCCATTAGAAAAATAAAAAACTTTCTGTCTCAGGGCATTTATGTCTAGATTTCACGTTCCATTGCTTCTTCCATGGCCTTATAGACTAAACAAGCAAGTTCAACTTCTACTTCCAGTGCTGCAACAGCGAACAGCCACAGATTGCCTGGTAAGGCATTCCACGACCTTGAAACATATTCTGTGGAGCCACGTGACTGACTTCATATAAATGTCCAAGATCATCAAAATTTGGAGCTTAAGTTTTTCCATCACAACAGTCAATTTCCTAATGCACATACATTCTTTTTCCATTTGAAAGGATTTCCAATGTTTCCAAACTTTTATGCAAATTAGATTACTAAGCGTACCCATCTCTATGATCTTCATGGAAACTAGCTTTGTTTTTCCATAGTAGTAGAACACTCCACTCCAGTTTCATTGCTTACAAGCCATGTCTAAAAAAAGTAAAAATTACCTCTTAGTACAGCCATTTTCCTGGTAACCAAGTCCCAGGAGATTTTGCCTTTCTCCTGTTTTGTTCTTATTTGGTTGAAAATTACTATTACTAGTGACTGCTCCCGTATTTTTCATGTTAACTATTCTCCTTCTTACCAATACAACCTTTGTAAATTTTTTTTTTGTTGAAAAAAGGTGTATTTCATTGTAAATTTTGGGCAGGTGACCAAACTGCCACAATCTTTTTGTACTTAGGTAAATTAGCCTATCAGTGCCTAGGAAAAATGATTTTTCAAGGTGAGATTAATCTAAAATCCCAAATATTGTGGAGATGCCTTTTGTTCAAGACATTGGGATACTGGGTCTTTAATAGGGTTCTATGCATACGTCAGCTGGCTGAGATCACACGCTGATAGGGTTTACCTTGTATAAATACTGAATTGTGCACAGGGAAAGCCAGCTTAATGCCTCTGAGCACAACTCTCTGAATAGCCCCATATCATCTAAGAAACAACACTACTAAAAAAATCCTTACGTTTCAGTGTCTGTCATTCGTTTTTCCCATATAACTCTAGTGAGGCTGAGTGGGTCACCAATGCAAACTAATAGCTCACACTGAGAAGCAACTGTCATACTGAAGAGGAGATTCTAGGAATTGTATAAGGTTAGAGCAAATGCATCATCTGTGAAAGTTCTTTGTTAGCGAGTGAGAAGCTGTCTGACCTATTTGTGCTTAATAGTATTTGATATCACTTTGCGCCATTTTTCTTCTCTTTGAAATGGATCTTAACTCATCTACATCTATTATTATGCAAGCACTTTTCAGTCTGTGGAACACTCCATTACTGTTTACTTTGGCTGTTCATTATGCACATAAGTTGATTAACTGAATCAAATACTATTGTTTTGGAACCAAGAAACAAGGCAAGCCTCAAAAAACCAAAACAAACAATAGATAGAGCAGGAAAGCAATAAATAATGATATTTCCACTAGAATTATGTGGACAAAGAATAATGAATACCACAACAAATAAAGTATTTTCAGACTGCCAAAGCTTTAAGAAAAACTAACAATTACTTCAATCATTCAAAAATAAATAAGCTGTCCTGGACACTGCAAAACATTTTTTTTTTTTTTTTTTAAATTATGTGGCTACCGGAGTTGCTGGTGTTGTAATTTAGAGGTCAGCAAGTACAAAAGCACAACAATTACTCACATGAAATACCCCTGCCAACACTTGATCAAAATTAAGGGTTTTAAATGACTTGCATCTGTGGCATGTATTAGGTTAATCTGTTCTTGTTAGTCACAGATTTGGGAATCCTTCCCTCTGTGTGGCAGGAGAGTTGATGGTTTGTAGTTTTAAATGCCAGCTGATAGAGGCAGCCACTGGACCACTTTTCAGGTCCAATATTCAGGAAAATTAACTCCAAGTGTGCAAAAAGTCAAAGCACAGTAAGAAACATTTTCTCTCAATGTAAAAACACAAGGATCCAATAGAAAAGCAGACGGAAGTTCCAAAATAAATTATAAGAAAGGATTTTCTTTAACTTTCAAATACAAAATAATCCAGAACAAAGTAAATATTTTTTAAAAAGATATAATAAATATATTATTATCACCAGCATTCATTATAACGGACCAAAAAGAGGCTGGAGTGGAATTCAACTACAGGCATCAAGATAGTGCCCCATCTTCCCTCAACAACTTTGGATGACCATTTTCTTCTGGCTTCTGATATAAAGCCCATTTAATCACATTTAGGATTAGGCTCCTGGTGTCTGTTTAGTTTTGGCTGAAAATCTTGCCTAAGCACACTAGAGGCACACATGCATAGCATACAAGGTGGCAGAAATTATTCCATGCATCTCCCTACTTCCCTTGCATTCACTGAAACAGCTAGACCTTTGAGAAAAATCTCAAAAAAATCTGGAAAATCTGAGGAGCTTCAATTTAAAATCTTTTCCAAGAAATATAAAAGTTATACATTTCCAGGAAATATATGTCTACCCAGTGCTCTCACAGAAGCTAACAAATACGTTGCAATTTTATTAGCATCTTTCTACTTCGGGTATTTATTTTATACGTTCTCTGGAACACCCACTTAAAGACAAACTTGAGAGTTAAAGCCGTGTGGGAAATTCAGCCATACATTTTGCTTTAGAGTACTCTGCTCTGTTTTGGAAACCTCGGCTAAAGATCTTTTTCCCTTAGGTGTTGGTCTCTTCCTGATACTGCTTAGCTCTACTGCACATTCATGTATGAGATTTTCTGGCATATTCTCAGAAATTGTACTTCCACGTTATAACCTGCTTTCTGTACCAGTCTTTGCATAGCCTGTGTGAAAATCATCTTCTCCACAACGCAATAAATATAGCAGTTACTTTGCTTTACATAATTATGGAGCTTTAAATATTAATGCAACTATGACAGAAAATCTCTGTGCAAACTTATCTAACTTGAGAACAAGTTTCCTAGAAAGCAAGCAACATTAACCCTGAAAAGTTAAAAGAACTGTTATGTGAAGACATTCTGCTTTCTCAATGGCAAGACAACTTTTATCACATCTGTGAGAAAGTCTGTCTAGAGTACTCATTCATAAATTGACCAAAAAAACCTGTGTATTGTCCACATGGGAATAAGCAAAAGAAAAAAATAAATCCAACAGTGATGTTTAACAGAAGCCTGAACAGATATGGAATTACATCTGTATTCAACAGGCTAAATTCAACACATATATACTCACGTTAGCTTATCAACCTTACTGAATTCTATAAGAATCCATCCCAATTTCTACAAGAATCGGAAATTTTGGCTTTCCATCTCCTATCTGTGCCATGAACACTTCAAATCAATGTAACAGGCAAAGATAAAACTCCTATAACTGTTAGTTACAGGTTTCATAGGATGCCCTTAGGAATGCAAAACCTTTAACTTATATCAACATACTTCTGAAGAGTGAGGCTCAGGTTGTGGCTGGCTGACTTGATCTTGTTCTGGGCCTCTAAGTGGGTCATGCTGTCAGTATTGACTCCATCAATGGCTACCACAAGGTCCCCTTGGTTCATCTGTGACTGTGCTGCCTTGCTGCCAGGGGTGATCTGTGTGGGGAAAAAAGAAAGGAAAAAAAGTCATATCAGGTTAAGTCATTCTGTGCACAAAGCACTTGCAGAGAATTTGCCCAGAATTACAATGAGGAACAGATACAGCAATAGCTGTATCTATTATTGTATGGGTGGAACAACAAAATTTATGGAAATTAAACAAACTCAAAGTTAATTCACATTTCTGCAGAGGTCCAGAACTCTGTCTACTTGTCATTACTGCCGTTTGTGGAGGTTAAGCCCAATGGAGTGGTTCCCTTACCACATATTATCTCCTCCTCAGGGGGATAATTATCATTATTTATATTGGAGTAGTATATAGAGACATTATTCAGAAGCAGAAAACTAATAAACCACTATCTGCTGCATGATTTTATTGTATTTTTCCTCCTAAAAGCCATTTTTCCTGAATTAATTCATTATATTGAACAGAAAATGAATGTGCGTGAGGGGCCTTGGACATGCTTTGCTTCTTTTACAGCAAGCTTTATAGGAAATCATTCTGCTTAACCTTACCCACATACAACTATAGCTCCATTACCAAGACAGATCACTACATACCAGAAATGAGCTCATCAACCCGTTGGACCTGCCACTCCAAAGACAGTCCAGCACTTTTAGAAATAAGAAGCCACAATGCTTCAACTACAAACCCAACTACTGAGACAACAGTTCGAGTTGTTTATTATAGCATCACATTTTGTTAGCCACAGATGCCTTGTGGACTGCATCTTCTCCAAACGGACAGTATCCTGACCTCAATTTTACACAGCCCTCTCAGCTTGCATCTGGATGACATTGATACATTACAGCTACTTAATGAAACTTGACTCCATTAGGGAACTCCAACTAAAACAGAAGAGCCTTCACATACCACCAGCCAGCCAAATTTTAGCAAGCACATCAGAGTAGTCCTCTGCTCTCAGCACTCAGCACTTAAAGAGTACAGACATAAGCTATAGGTCTTTGCTCTTATTTTTAGATACTCACTTCTAAAAAAAACACCACAGATAATCTAAAATGCTGTAACAAAGGCTGCAGTCAACATCTCTGTTCCTTCAGCACAGTGAACATAAAAGAAAGTTGTGTCTGATTACAAGCCAAAACTCCCTTGTGAATTCAGCCAGGCTGAAACCAAAATCCAACATAAATCCAAACGCTTTTCCTCATCAGGTGTGAATTGTAATTCCTTAACCTGCCTTCCCTAATATGACCTCAAAACACTTAAAAAATATGTACATACTCAAACCAAAATAGTAATTCTAAAACAATTCCCTAGACTACTTGTTTGTGCTCTTCCACTAGCAAAAACAAAGAAAAAAAAGGAAAAAAAACCCAAAAACTTTCTTAAAGCCCCATTAAAGGGGATCAGTATTGGGGCTGACAGTCTAACTGACAGTGTAGTCTGGCAATGGGAGTTGCCAATTTACTAGAACACAAGCTCTAGTCTCAGGGTGCTAGAGCACAGCACCCTGAATACTTGAAGACTTTACTTAAAAAGAGAGATTACTTTGGAATTAAGCACTGTAAATAACATCCCAAATCTGATCTGACTGGAAGAGGCAGCTTTCTATACCTTTTCATTAGTGATAAAAGCAGTAAGATTTGTTTTCCGAGTGAAGGACAGACACAGATACCATGTTCTCCTGTGAATTAGAGAGTTGCCTGATAATGGCAGTGCCATTCCTTGATGTATTTTCTGGTGTTAAGGAACTGAGGGGTGGGGAAAATACTTCATGGTAGTTTCAGTGATGGAGTTTTATTCTGCGGTCTAATGCACCCACATAGAAAGAGATTAGTAGAAACGAGAGATTCATATTACAAGCATAGTTTTCCTAATCTATTAAACAAACATTAGACTTGCCTTGTGCGAAGCAGAATCTAAAAGTCTAAAAAGAATATGGATTATTTGCATACCCACATGTACTTGTATAGTTAGTCAAAGACCTTTCCCTGCTCAGTCCCTCAAATATGTCAAGAAACAAAATCTGCAATAAGATAAGAGGCCAGAAAAAATGGGAACAAAAGCCAAACTCAGATAAATCAGTCAGTGAGACTTGAATTCATCAAGTAGGACACTTCTCAGAGTTTCTCAGTTTATCCTTTTTCTCTATGAACATAAACTGTTTGCCAGTCAGGCAGATACCAAGGCTTGACCTTTTGGATAAAGATTTTTTTAATAATCTTCACACATCACTTTTCTAAGGCACCACTTTTTACCTTCTCAGGAAACATGTAAGTTCTTGCCACAAAGCATTAATTGTGCAATGCTGATACTTCCAGTCTCCAGACAGCTGGTTTCAAATGCTGGGAACTCCCCCTTTTGCTCATGAAGAACAAAGACTAGTTTTTGAACATCAATACAGTTACTGAAAGTCAAATTTCTGCCCTAATTTTGTAATTCTTATTTAACACGTACATCTCTCCTTCCACTCCCCAGTGATTCTTCAAACAAACATACCCAGAGAAGCAGAGCTTCCACAGAAAGGATAAAGAAGTCTAGGTCTGGGACTAGTATAAGATAGCTGTAACATATTGACTTCCCCTTCAGTTCTTCTGATTTCTGCTTTTTCAAGCTCCAAATTTAAATGTTACGTCTTAAAATAAAGATACAGCAGGTCACTACAACTGTCCTAAAATTAAAGTCAAATTTAGAGGGAGGCGATGGTTATACTAGTGACCTGATTTCATTTACTCTAGTGGGTATTTTCTGTCTAACGCTACCTAAACAAAAAATTCTTGGTATCTTGGAATTTATGATTCATGTAAGTTTCTAACTATGGCCACTGCAGCACCCGTTCTGAGGAAAACAGCTACAGGAGAACCATATGGGGAAACCTAAGGAAACGGTCTCAATCATGGCTTATCAGCCAGTGTTCCTTTATTTGAAAAGGAAAGGAAAGGGATTTGTAGGCATCTCTTCAGCCAAGTAACAGTAACAAATTCTGGGCTGGATTCCATCTTACAGCACTACCTTTCCAATTTCCATTTCAGGGGCCAGTACTTCACTGACGTCACTTTACCTCTAAAATTCAGCTTATCCTAGCTTCACAGACAGCAAGATTCACAAGTATAAAAGACGGGTCTAGTTTGTGATATCTGTAGTTCAGAACCATAATAAGTATCAGGAAAAAATTGCTTCTTCCCCCAGCCTTCCCACTGGCTAAGAGCACGCTATGTAGATTATTTGATTCTGTAGAGCTTTCTACAGAAGGCATTATTAAAGTCTGGACGCATAATCTGTATAAAACATTCAAATCAAAGTACAAAATTACACTTATTTTAGCTAGAAGCTAACAGGCCTCTGTGAGGCTTCAAGCGAGCCCACAGCGTGCGTTTACAGCAGACATTGAGAACACTCAGTATTTGTTGGGGACAAAATACCAGCGTACAGACGGCGATACAGGACAGCCAGATCTGAAGTGTCAAGGCACATTCAAGACTATCTTGTTCTCATTTTTAAAGATCCAGCAGAAAGGCATGAAATGCAAGGTATTTATCTGTTGGCGTTTTCCTTCGAAAATTCATCTCTGATCTCTAAATATTTACTAAATATAATCACAAACAGAGAATATCTCACTGCGTCTTCGTGAAATACTTAGGGATTATTTTCCATTTTAAAAGGTTTTTAAAAAAATATTTTTTAAATGAAGGGTGAATGCTAATTAACCCTTGGAATTAGACTGCAAATCCAGATCTGTCTACACAGTAAGTTCTAGTTTGCTCTCATCTCAGCCTCTCTTCCAATAACAAAAGCAGAGAAACATAGTACTGTCTAGGCCAAATATGCATTTTTCAATTTGACCGCCAATGTTTTTTTTTCTTAAAACATCCCAGGGCAAGGTCTAGACAGGACTATTTCGGAAGACCTTTGTCTTAACTCACTTGCTCCAGATTACAAAGTAGCCTTCAGATGCTAGATATTGCAAATGCCTTTAAGGCTGCAGTGAGATCTGCACCAGAGATTTAAGATACAGCTATTTCTGTCAACTGATTTACAAAATCCAAGCCAGGGCACCACTGACAGTAAGATCTCATTTTAATAGTATTTCTCCAGCGCCTCAAACCCAAGCACAGACTTTGCCTTGAAAAGCCAACCATCGTTCACCCCTCTCAGAAAAGCAGAGGAACACTTGCAGCTTCAGAGGTGTGAATCCTCAGCCCTCACAAACGGCCTACAAGGCAGATATCTGACTTGCAGTAAATAACCCCAGACTAAAGCAAGTAGGCAGGCTGGAAGTACCACACGTTGCTTTCAGAGTACTACAGAGAATTCTTACTACGCTCTGTCGTGAGCAGAGCTGTACACTGGGAGAATATATAGTACGACAGCTATGCCCTAAAGAGTAAGTCTGCACTGGATGCAGGGTAAATACTACTTGCAGGAGGTCTAGCAGGCGGCGCGCGAAGTGCTGCTGCCGCGCCTCCTCGGCGGAGAGCCGCGCGCGTGCCCGCCGCAGCCCCCTCAGCTGCACTCCGGAGGGGAAGGGGAAGGGGCAGGCAGCAGGTGAGTGGCTGAGCGTTTATACAGGTACGCGTTCATACTAACGAGAATGCCTGGATAAGCAGATGGATGGACACAACTTTCCTACCCCAAGGAACTCCTAATTTACAAGACAGACAAAAATACACAGGGAGGCCTATACAACTGAGAAAGCATTAATACGGCAGCTCGCAGCGATAGCCAGGGCCTCTTCTTTTTCCAGGACCTGAGCTATGCCTGATCCCTTCCTGACTCCAACCCCCAAATCAACAAGTTATTCTTTCCTCTTATTTAAAAGCAACATTTCAGAGAATCAAGTATTCACTAACACTAGAAATATGCTTAACCACTGGGCATGAATACCCTCACCTCTTCAGAACCTCTGGGGCAGAAGAAAAAATTAAAAGAAAATGCTCCTTCCCATAGTCAGAAAGGCCAGAAATGAGACAGGACATAAGCTATCACTTACCAGAGACTATAATACACTATTACAAGAAAAAGAATGGACAGACAGTAAGGATCACTAGAAAATAAAATGTGTTCCCTTTATGGAAAAAAACAGCATTTAAATCTCTCTCTGTTAAATTTTCACAAGTGGGTTTTATATAGATGCTTCCAACAAACCTTCATAGGGTTTCTGAGCACCGGGGCTCACAATGCCTGGGAATGGCAGCAAAACTTTTTCATTTTACGCATAGGAGCACTACCTACTGAAAGGAGGAGAGACGTGCTTCGAGATCCCACCGCAGAACGGTTACATTGAACTGCTGAATGCCTATGTAAATCCAAGTAGTTATCTCTGGACTGGAGACATCAGTTCCTCCCCTATTGTGAGCAGGTTAATTGAGGAAATGTAGTTTATCGTTTCCTAAATGAGTCACTTTCCATCCCTGTCCCCACAATAAACATGCAACAGCTCCAAAGGGAAAATCATGGGTCCTCTTAGAAACTAAAAGACAATTCTGGACAAAAAAAACAGCAAAGAAAAGGAATAAAACCCACTGGAATAAGTCATCAGGCAGAAATTCACCATTTCATTCAACACATTGCCAGAAGGCATAAAACAAGAACACAGGAAAAAACAGCCTAGATAACCTAAACCATAGAGCAAACACCACCGCCTTTGATGGTGGCTTTTATACCTTTCAGTGTCAGATGGGATTGCTGAGCAAGACCAATTAGATGTGAAGACAGAGGACTATAGGAAACTGGAAATCAAAATCCTTGCAGTATCACCAACCAAACCTAAAGAAAATTCCCTTTTTGCAGCTACCATTTTTCTGAAGAATATGTCTCATTGTTTTCAATTTACTACCAGGTTTTACTTTTTTTTTTTCCCCCCCTCCTTTCTGTTTTCTAATGAGACAAGAAAACCTGCCTTAAATGAACACTCATGGCATCTGCAAAATATGCCACTGGCACCTTGAAGAGCTTGCTTTTATATTAAACAGAGCTGAGCTGGCAAGCTGCAGAGACACTCTGAAGTGGCCTCTCAGGCTATGCTTCATCTGCAGTTAGGAAGGGAGATTACAATACATGTGAGAACCCAAAATAGCTTTAATCTACCTTGCTTGGGTACCAGGCGGCACAATGCCACAGCAGCACAGAGGTTTTGTGGGACAGCCAGTCAAGCACTTACAATTCAGGACATTCTGTGCTGAAACCTGTACTGCAAGAGCAGAAAGGGCTACTGGCGCTTGAGCTATCCGGCTTACCTCAGTCTCGGGTATGCCAGTCCATAATGGACCAAGACCACCTCCATCAACACCAGTAATTTTCCTCCTATTTAATGCCTTTCCAAGGCTGCTGTGCATGCACAATATATAGGCTCTTCAAGTAAGACAGAGAACTAGCCCTTCTTGCCAAGCTAAGTAGACCCAGGTGATGAAAATAAGCCAACTGTAAAAGATTTTCAGCTGGGAAATGAAAGGAAGCATATAGGCAATGCTTCAGGGATTGCTTTAGGCAAGGCTTTGGGGGATTTTTTAAGTGAGTGTGAATGATCCTGTCCCTGCTTGGAAGGAAGATCATTCTGTTCCCTACTTCAACTCCACGTTAGCTGATTGAAAAATTTTCAATCCTTTGTTAAAAAATAAAGGAAACTTTAGACTTTTCAGCTTAGCCTGTTAGAAACGTGACTAGTCTATGTATACCAACTTTTTAATAGGATGTGTTGACATAGCTAGAAGACTATACAGCACTCTAAATCTTGTATGGTATGACTAATAGTAATCTCTCTTCTCCCAGTCTTCATCTAAAAATAGCTGTTAGATCTATTCACTCTAGTCTCAGTTTAACATCACGTACTGTGCCGGGATAGTGTGTGCTACGTATCTCGCAGAAATGAAATGGAAGCAGAGAGGCGAGTCGTATAATAATAGACTTTGTTTTGTTACAATAACAGTTTGTAAGGAACAAGTGAGTAAGTTCTTCTTTAGTATCAGAGAGTTCAATAACCTTAATGCAAATCAAAACTGAGAATATAACTGAGGTACTGATCCTTAGTATTCTGGCAGCCCCATGGTGTGAGCAGTTCTGTTGACTTCCACAGGATGACTCCCTGCAGCAAAGTTACACTCAGCTTGTAAGTACTTGCAGGATCAGAACTGCCAAGGTTCTTCAGAGGTTCCTCTTCCTCTTTCCTACGTCTCTTTTTCAAATTTTAATTAATTTTAAGGCAGTTTTATAAGGCGGGATGTTTCTTCATGTTCCAAGTAGATAGATCTCAGTTATCAATATGGTAATTTCACATTTTCACAGCTATTGGCTTCTTGAATTCTACATTCTGTGCAGTTTTTTGACCTCCTCATACAAGCACAATTTGTCTTGTCTTTCCCTACAAGCATTAGCAATAAACTGAGGGGTTTATGTCTTTTGCTATTGGCCACTATGGTAAAATTTTCTTTTTTTTCAAGTTCATTCTGCTTAATGCATTTCATTGTATATAACTGAGACCACAATGCTTTATAACTTTGAAGGGCTTTTGATCGGTTCAGCAAAAATAAGGCCTGACTAAAAGGGCATTTGAGACAATAGTGAGAGTTTTAGTTGGTCAGTTAGTGGCCTGCAGCCACTTCTGATATTAAGCACCTCAAATAGCTTTAAGTCCTGAGGTTCCAGCACAAATTTAACTGATGTATAAGTGATTCTTCTTCTCCTGTGTGTTTGTAAATTAGGGTGCTTATTACATTGATGCAGGCTTACATTTAACTGTTCTTTAAATGTGCATTTTTTTATTGCGTTCTTTTTGTTTCTGGCCATCAGAATACCAGGGGAGTCATTCTTCCTCTAATCACTAAAACACAAGCTGCCAGTTCAACACAGCAAATAAGCAGTCCTGTCTCTAAAGCAAAAATACGCAGTATTCAACTCCGTGCTTTACCTAGAGATGCTAGAATAGTTTAGTACACACAAAAAGGCATCTGTTATGAAAGAAGATGAAATGTAGCACACGTCCACAGTGACAGAGATGTTGAATCAGAACTAACTTTGCAGGAACTACACTTGGTATCATGCTGTTACTTTTGTGTCTAAGGTTTTAAGAGGCCATATTGCCCAATGTGCATGCCCAGCATTAACTATGCACTATATAGCATCAGTTACTCATTAAACATTCTCCCTATCCACAAGGATACTGTTTTGTATCTGTAGCATTCATCCATGCTCTGTGAGACAATAAAGAGAAGTACAGGCTTCAAACTTCAGAGAGCAAAGAATTCCTTTTGAGATCCAAGTGAATAAAAAAGAACAGAAGCAAAGTTCCCCTGAGAAAGTGCAGTGCAAATTTCTTCTGTAATATGCTGTATCATGTTTAGTGCATAACACGACATCCTGCCAGGTATCCCAGCAGGATCCTTGGAAATTTAAAGATGTAGCAGGCAAAATACTGTCTTGACACATTTAACAAGTACATAAACCGCTGGATGTTTCAGGAAGTAAGGGCAGTTGTAGAGGCTGAGGATGTTTCTTTTACCTGTTAAATTGTAATAGCTTAAGCTTTGTTCTCTTAGCTTTTCAACCAAACACAGAGATGCCACTTCACTTACAAAACCACAGGAACCCCATTTGTTTAACAGGGAATAATTTGAACATACTGATATAATCTCAAATGCAAAAGGAAAAACTTGCTACTTTGAAGATCGTGAAGACTGACAAAACAATAATGAAAAGCAACACAATCTGAATTTTTAAAAAGACAGCAGCTTGTTTTACTTCTTTATGTTGGCTAAGGATGGATGTGGCTATTGCTGAGGACAAGGATTGAACTTTATTTATAGAGTGATGATGCCAATGCTGGTTTTGGGTGGTTTAACCCATTATAGTGGTGGGTACAGCAGTCTTCAAAAATTTCCCACTTAAAGCTTGCAGAATATAATAAAAACCCACAGATTTTATTTGACAAAGTACAAGCCAGGGACATACGTGATTTTCCCAAGGTAAAAGCATTCCTCTAAGTGAATTTTACATCCATCAGCTTTATAATGCTCTATTGCATAAATGTAGCTAAGTACCTTCCCACACATCTCATAGTGGCTTCAGGGCACGTAGCAGTATTAAGCTGAAAAGTTTTCAAAATGTATTTTTTGTCTTTTTTTCCATATACTAGAGTATTTTCCATATACTCTACAATAACCAATTTTTATATGACTTTGGAATGGCTTCCTGTTTGCAGACAAAATGAAATAATAGAAATGAAATGTTTTAACATATTAGTACTGTCTGTAGCTAAAGGCTATTTCAGACTCAAAGTAAAAAAAAAATCAAATGAATGAGATGGAAAAAGTACCATTTATTGAGAAAGATAGTGATTTTTGTTCAACTACTAATGTAATGTGGGTACAACTGAAAATACTGCCAAGAAAATGCAACACCAAGAAGGGTGCACTGAAATAAGGTTGTAACAAGAATGTCCCATAAATTTGATAAGCCATAAGCTGATTTAGAAGAAGGATATTTAGAAAGAGCTTTAAGAAATGAATGACCTCAGTTAGTTAATATTAATTTGCCTATGGTGAATAGCTCTTTATTTAAACTGACCTGCGTTTGAAGATCCAAGCAATGCCACTCATCTTCATCATACCATGTCTTCTATTTTTATGCCCAAGTTTTGAGCTGAAATGTGACTCAGAAATTCCCACACAACAAGGAAACCTGTTCTTGGGGAATTTCCATTCCAGATAAAGGCAGGAGCCTGTGATCGCATGATTCCTAATTCAGCAGAGTGCATAGTTCAAGCAGCCTCAATTATCTTTGGATAAGCTACAGTTTTTTGGGGTTTTTTTTGAGAGAAAATTATTTATTCAAACTCCCAGTCCCTCTAGAGTTTTCTAAAATGGTAAAGCATGTTTACTCGCCCATCCCACTCAGCAGCATATTCCAAATACTCACTGTTAGAAAAACAGAACTACTTCCACACTAGGAAAACCAGAAACTTTTTGACATTCACAGAAGAATTTATGTAGTTATTGTTGTGACAAGGATAACATTTGGACCCCCTGCCAGCAGTAATACCAGGTGTATTACATTTGTTAATGTTCCTCCACCAGTCTCTTAGGTGCCCAGAGAAGCACTCCCTTGTGGACAAGCTGGTTTGTTGTCTCTGATGACAGGTTTGGAATTCCCCGAGGAGCTACCCAGCACATGTGTGTGTGAAGGGGCATTTCAATGTACAAAGATTATGACCAGTAACTGGCACTTGAAAGAAGGTATTAAGGCAGGAAGAGAAGCCTGATCAGTATTTCCTACCCAGTTGACATGCTACTGTGGACAGCCTCTCATCTTCTGAGCTGCTCACCCTGGTGATCAACAGGTGAGGGTTAGAGAGCTTTCAGTTTGCACCGGGAATGCTAAGTAAGATGTACCCCATCTTAATAAAGTCTTCAGCTTCATTTTGTACTACATTCCAGAGGCTCCAATGAAAAATCTCTGTTGTTTTAATTACAGATAGCAAAGTGGGCAACCATCAATTGTGAATGAACACCTTCTGTCTAACCAAAAGGCCCCTGCAAAACACAGGCTGCAGATTTGCCTGTGACACAGTCATGATACCGCTGGTTAGCGACACTTTTCCCTGTTAACCTGGGGAGCAATGTTTCTGCAAATTCCTTTTTGGGCACTCTGCTTCTCTCCTGATTTATCTCATCTAGATTTGGTGTTCACCAGTTATTGGGGTGAGCAGCACCAAGCTAAGGCAGGATTATTCTTCCAGAGCATATAGGTCTTAGTAAGAGTGTTTCAGGTAGGGCTTTGAAGTATGCTGTCTACATATACTCCTCCAACTCTCACTCCTCTGTACATTCGTATTTCTTTCAGGTAATTAATTACACTCAGAAGGAAGGTAACAGTGAATCATAAATATTTCTACCAGTCTGGCAAAGTGATCAGTGGTTTAGGAGCTTAGGGTAGATTTTAAAAAATGGCTTAAACATTCGTATCTGCTAAACATTCTAAGGTAACAAAGGTTAGGTGCGTAAGTTATGTATGAAAATCATCCTTAGCCTGCTTGGTATATTTAGCTAGGCTTTATCTAGATGAATGTGGTTCTGATACTTAGTTTAATATATTCATTCATCCTTGATTCAGAGCACAGCTCCTTGTGGATCATCAAGCTGTGTAACTTACACATAGCTTGGGCATAACAGAATTATTCTGCAGGGTGCTTTGCTTCCATTCCCTCCTTGATAACTGCAGACATTTTTCTCAGAAGTACTGGAAGCAGAGGTTGTAATGAGCTGCACACCTAGCCATGAGTTTCAAAATTCTGCATGTCCAAATTAGGAATTTTCCTCTCCTGGTCCAGTGTAAATACACTAATTATGATGATCTGATTGCATATTTTGTTACGGAATAAATGTTCGCAGGACATCTATTTAAGTTCATGGAAGAAATGCAATCAAGTTCAGAATTTGGCTTAACAGTGTTTTCCTTGGCTGCATTAGACACTAACTTCTGCAGTGCAGCATGTCAAAATAACTGGTTTGGAAGAGGCAGCAGGAAAGTTGTTGTTCGACCAAGAAAGAATTTTAGAAAGTCTAAGGTGGTCTGTCTTTCTGTGCCTAGTCTGTCTTTTTTCCTTCATCTGGCACTAAATGAATTGCTAAACAATTAATTGTGTAGATGACAAAATACAACAGTTATTTTAATAGGGACTCCTGCTGCTAGTAAAACCGCTATTTGCCTGATGCAAATGAGGAATGAAAGGAACATGTAGAAAAAAGGTAACCCTCACTTTGATCTCAAATGAGGACTTAGCTAAACTGCAGGACAATGAGCTTCACTCTATTTTGTTATCAAACAAGCATCTGAATGGCTAAATTAAAGTGACATTTTGGACTGCATAAAGAAAAAATGTCTTTAAAGATTGATGTATTCCCTAATACCAACATGCAAATCTCAGCTCCAGCCAGAATTATGACTGACTGAATTACGAAAGTTCTCTCTTGTAGGCAGAGTTATATTTACAGTAATATTTTTCAGAGCTGCACATCCACGTGCAAACAAAATCTGTAGGCGTTTTGGAGTTTTAATATGTTGTCAGAGTTTGATCTTGGCCAAGTTTCTCTAAACCCTCTTAAATCAGGAGATTACTTAATGGATGACTGGTTCCCACCCTCTCTAGTTTTTATTTTTCAGCTGTTTCTTTTCCTTATATTCTTCCTTCTGTCACAGCATCTTGTTCAATAACATTGCTTAGTCTCATGAATCATATTTGCAAAGAAAATATTTAATAACTGTCAGGAATGGAACTTTGATGTGCTCCACATCAAGACTATGCCAACTGCAATGGCAGCAGAAAACATTTCTCAAAGTGAATATGCACCTATTTAACAACAGGAGGCTTTTACTTCAGATACCAAGAAGCGGAAATAAATTAAAATTAAGAATGCTTGGATGGTTATTGGGCAGCTGGAGAGATTCCTGAGGCAGACAGAAGTGCCAAATGGAGCTGTATTAGTAATCTCTCTTTATCCTAGGATGGGTCTTCTATTTATAGAATTATACAGCTCTTCAAGAGACTGTAAGATTACATACATATATGAAATGGAAGCAATGTATGCATTTTAATAAAGTCTGACGATGCTCCCAAACTTTTAGTAGACACATTTTAAATAGTACCACAGATTATGTCCATCTGGTTCTCTCAGCTGGTGATAGGCATTTTCTTCTGAATGGCCTTCCCTTCTGCCTTTCTGTATCATTTCCAGGATTGAAAGAAATTCACCCTCTACCTTGATAAAGAATCAACATGTTTCACATGTCACACAAGACATCAAGCAGTATTTTGGGAAAATGATACAGAAGACTGGTATAAAGAAATCATCCAGATATTAAAATGAGTTCCTAATAAAAATACAAATAGAAAAAAAGGAGAGACTGAGACATAAGAAAAAGGGTAAACTTATTTTATAAGATTTTGGCTATGTCAGAGAAGAACAAGACACTGTCTTTACCCTCCACTTCAAAACATCTAACATCATCTCATCCAACTCCACTGCTCTGTGTGAATACCACAGACAAAGAGAATTGACATGAAAGCATGGATTTCAAGCTCTATGCTCCTCTGCCCTGTAGTCTAGGCAATAATTCTAGCATCTGTTGCAGACTCTGTGGATTTGCAGTGATAGTGCGGAGGTAAAAGCTCCACAGACAATAACGTCTCGGTCACGTCTCTTTGGAGGCCCCCTTATCCTTTTTTATCGTGCATGACCCTGTAAGAATGTGCAATGCGATAGTCCAGAGAGAAAAAGCACTAGGCTGTCAAGCTGAGCTTTTGCTGGCTGCAACTCAGATATGACACACAGTCATGCCCATCTTATGTAAAGACTGATAAGAAGGCCGAGCACTGTTTATGCTTTATCAGTGTGCAATTAGAAAGTCTTGTGCTTGTATTGGTAGGTACATTGATAATCAGCCCTCAGAAAAAAAAACAGAATGGAGAACTGAAAGTCTGAATATCAAAGGTGGTTAAATCCTTGTAAAGAAGAAGAGCAAAGAACAGTAATAGTTCTTCTTAAGAACTGCTCTAAGATTAACAGCTTTTGAAACAGCATGATTACAAGAACCTTCCCCAGGTAAGGTGTCACTCAAGCTGTTCTGGAAGTTAGTGAGTCAAGGAGTCATGCAGGAAATGAATTCCATTGTGCATACTCCTCCTGTGACCCCAGCCTGTTTGCTTGGAGGACCAGAGAACTTCTCTCTCTTAGGATTTTACTTTTCTGTCTTGTCTGTCAACACATTAGAAATAAAGCTTTGGTACAGCAAAAATATTACAGTCCCAATTCCCCATTACTTAGCACAAAGTTTTTCTCTTCAGCGCAAATTCAAGTGTTTCAGCTTCTCTATTAACTGCTTTGTAGCACTACAGATGACTGCACAGCTGCCTGGCAATGGCAAATCAGAGTTTGCATTTTCACCTCAGGTGAAATATCAATGATTTCTTCTCAAATAATATTTGGAACACACACCTTTAATTTACAATAGGGCTCTAAAAGCTCTCCTATTCCCCCGAGAGTTTTATGTTAATGTTTGTTGCTTTTATGAATATGGATGTAAAACAAAGGATTGCAGGCAGCCTGGGGCTCATGTCCCTGTCTCCTTCTGTCATGAAGAGCAACCTCCCTGCTCTCATTATCAAAAATAACAACTTGTAAGTCGATCTCTCCTTTACATTTGAGAACCCCTCTCTAATCACTACGGCTAGGGCCCCAGCAAACTCACTTCACAAAAGAGCGCGCTGGCAGGGCTCACACCTAACTTGCCATCTTGCAAAGCCAATGTGTAGCACACCCTCCTCTTCGTACCAGACAGTCCTTTTCTCCTCCAGTATGTGAAGTGAACACTCCAAGCACACAATCTTTGCAACCTTTTGAATGACATGTAAACCTAAATCACAGAAATTGAAGTCTGAAGATGCCTGTGTTGGCAGAACACAGACAACATAGTGGCAGAGAGTCAGGAGAATGGTCCATAGGATCAAAAGGATCCATCTACATTTATCTGCAGTTCCCTTAAGCAACTGTCAGGACAAACCCATGAAGCATGGAAACCCAGTCAAAAAAAAAAGATACGTTGTACACTTATCTCAGCGAGAAGAAGGGATGACTACAGAAACTTCTGAGGTAAATGTGAGTTAATACTAAGAAAGTAACTTTTTTTTTCTCCTTAAAAACATCTTTTGTTTTCCCTTATGGCTTTATGTAATAGATATAACAATCAACTGGGAAACACCATCCATGTGTAGATAGTGCACACACTCAAATCCCGTCATAATATGTAACGTGCCAGGGAGGTGGAGGAATCTGTAAGTTTTTGCATAAGCTATAGGCAAAGTATTTGTCAATGCATAGCACAGGTATTTCCATAGTGGACAGTAATATTATAACACACCGTTTTGTTAAGCCATCACTTGAATGGTGTTGATACTAATAAAGGAAAAAAAGTTTAATCTATTTTTGTTATAAACTTGTAATCTAAGATATTATAGTATCTAGAAATACAGCATGATGTTTCCAAAGCCTGATTTATGAGTATTCAGTGCAATGGCATTTGCTAATATATACTATACTGTCTTAGGTATTTTTTTTAAATGGAGTTTATTTGTAACTGAAATTGTTTTGCCTTGTTAAAAATGAAAGTACTCCTATTCTATATGAGGTCTGTACTTACACACATGGCCCTGTTTTATGAAGGGCACTAATCCAAATTATTACAAGAACTAAATGCCAATTAATTCTCCCTTATGCGTTACGATAAACGATTATTTTAGGGTGAAGCTATACATTTTCCAAAGGGTCTTTATCACAGCTATGTTGACAGGACTGTAAGTATGGTGGTATGCTTAGTACTACCCTAAAGTAGCTGAAGTATGTGCCACAGCAGGTGCCACAAGTAGAACATAGATTTGCTTTGACATCAGAACATAAGGCATAGAGTGAGTGCAGGACTGTTTGATGGATTTAAAGAGAGCATATGTTGTGAATGGTTTGGAAAAGCAGAGCCTTCAGGGTACAGCATTAGAGTCAAACCTAACTGAATTTGAAGAAATCCTGCCTCATCATGGCAACAGTTGTTTGTACTTTATGATCATCAGGGTATCCATGATTAAAGAAACCTTTTGCCACCTCCAAGGGACAAGTTTACTGTAGTGTAACCTCTTGGTGAAAGTAAGACCAAAGTATTAAAACATGTTGTTTGAGCTTTAAGGTATACATTAAACTGTAAAAATTATATTTGCATCTATTTTACAAAATGTAAAACCCAGTTTACATTTGTTTCACATTCTTGATAATGCTCTCTTTGTGAAAACTTAATCTTGAATTTTTGCGCCAACTCCCAGTGTAACGGATGTTGGTAATGAAAAAACTCCTAGCCCTTCAAGGCACAAAGTGGCATACAAGACGACGGCTTTTACCAACCAAAGGATCTCTATCTATGATTTCATATGTCCCCAACCAAGACTGATCAATTCACTTTAACAGAGCAGGAGATGAAAAGCCCCATCTTGTTAGCCATAGCTATACCTCCCTGCTAACACACATACACTTCTTGCATCCAGAAGCATGCATCTGCTCCTCCACTTTTCACAATGACTTGGAAACAGTCAATATAGTTGTGACCTGCGCAACAAAGTTTCTCCTCTAAGAAATTTTTCGCAGCTTCTGGTTGTTTTGGGCTTTGCGATGTCATTCTGCAAAGATGTTCATTATTCCTTTCCTAACACCTGAGCAATGGTACAACAGTACCTAGTTTCATTTTCACAAATTATTACTGACTTTTCTTGATCCATCTCCAAAATCAGCTTACTGCTTTGTATATTAATTAAGGTCACAGATAACTTGTAAAAATGAAGCAAAATATCTTAGCAGTCTGCTTGATAGTCATTTTATAGACTTGAGGTATGCCAAAATCGTAACTAAAATTAAAGATCTGTGAAAAATAATGGAATCATCCCAAATGGCACTAGGAAAGCTGCCTAAGCAGCATATACTGTCCTAGATTAACCCTAAGATATGTACACAGCCAGGAAATCTCAACCTCATCTCTGATTAAAAAACTAGAGCTAGATTCTCAGCTATTAGAAAAAATACCACATTCAATGTAGTGTTCAGTCTCCTTAATGGAGTTATGCTGGTTTATACCAGGTAAAACTATTACCCTTATCTCCGTGAGTATAGCATTTTTCTTACAGAAGGAATTTTAACTTTACATTACATGGTATTTTTTCCAACCTCCTTTTATACACAAGTGATTGAGAACAGCAGTATTATCCTTCAACCCACAAGGCTCTCTCGACAAATATATTTCCCCCGTAACTTCATAGAACTAGTGGAATTATACCAGGAATAAATCTGTTCCAGTATCTTCAGTTACTCTATTTGGAAACCAGTCATTTGCCTGACCTTCAGTGCAATGCTAAAAACAGAGTTTGTCTGTCATCAAGAGCCAGTGAGATTTCAGATAAAACAGAAGTCATGGCTCCTGAAATGAAATTCCAGAAGTGTCCATCAAAGGCTTGCCAACAATAGCATCTCACTCAGTCAATACTTTCATACTTTGATAAAACTAAGGGGGGAAAAAAAAAATAAATTGACATTTGAAATTGGGCATGTCACAGAGATTTAGTCCAAAGTATGCAAACCAAAAAGTATTCTTTAATTGTATTCTACCTAAACTTTTATGACTCAAATAGCTTTGGCTCTTTAAAGGCCTAATCATTTCTCACACTATTGAGAATTTACTTTTTTTGTTGTTGTTGCTGGTTGGAGGTTTTTTTTACCCTTACTGGGGAACATTCCTTCTTGTTACCAACACCAGAATGTATTTAAAATAACATATAGATCAACACAAAATAAATCATCTTTCTTCTAAACTCCAACATAAATATTGTGAGCAAGCACTGAAGTGGAAGCAGGACTTATTCTTCAAGCTTCCAACTTTCTTGTTTAAACTAAAATAGATTAATCTTATGTTCATTAGAATAGGAAGATTGTTATAGAAGGATAGCTGCCAGGCAAGATTTCATACTTCTTCCTTATGGTCCTATGCCAGTACATAGGCTTACCATGCTCTCTTCTTGAGAGACTTGACCCTAGCATTTCTCTTGACATTACTCAATCCAAACTTAAACCTCAATATACTGTCGCAGTCCTAGCAGGATATTGCCAAATACCTTGATAGTGAAAGACAGGGATACCAAAAATTACCATTGTTTCCACATGCATCCTGGATATCCATTAGTATACACACAGCTTGCTAACAACCCCACTATCTTGAAATACCTGCTTAAACTTCCAGTATTTGTGCAGTTTTTCCAGTCTCGTAGTTACTTCTTACTTGGGTTTCTACTTGGAGAATATAAACAGCCATGTTTACGGTAAGGGTAAGGATAAGAGTAGGTTGGAGTGAAGCCAGCAAAAAAGAATATCATGTCATCTTTAACATGGTGTTCTCATATCACAAAACGGCCAATGTATATTTTAATAAAAAAAATAAAGACCCGTACTAGTCTCTCTATCACTAGTCTTTGCGATGAAAATTGGCCATAAAAAACAGAAGATGGAGGTGTCAGAGGTAAGAATAGAAAGGAAAAAACACAATAAATTTCAAGACAACGTCAGGTATTACAGGAACTGAAAGCTGTATTTCAAGGCTAAGCAGAGGTTAAGATTCATACCATCAATTTTTAAGTGCAGCTTATAGGCAGCTCTCCTTAAACATGAGGCCATGAGGTGCACTCTCTGTTATGTTATCCGATTAAATTGAGAATTGTCAGAGTGCAACCTATTTGCAATACAAAGTGATACAAGCCACCAGAGGAAGAAAGTGTCAAGAGACACAGTCAAACCAATGGCTATTTGTCCTTGGTGTCACAATAATGCCCACAAGTTCAGTCAGAGATGCTGAGCCTGCTGGGCAAGTTTTGCAAATTCATCCAGGAAGAAAACATCCGTAGCCATCAAAACTGTTGTCTAACTAGGCAAGGCATGCAAAAGGATCAGCAAACAATGTTCTTGAATACTAAAGGAATGAAAGTGGACAAAAAGTAAACAGATACCATCAAAACCACCTAGATTTTTACGTATTCTGGTGGCAAAGCAAGTTAAACTGGGCAAATGTAAGTCATGGTGTGACAAATGACAAAGAAGGAGATATATATATATTATTACTTATATCAAGAGTACCTGTTCATCACAGGCATGCAAAATGAAAAAAAAAAAAGCGGGAGAGATTTTTCTATAGCCCATTTGCATCCAAAGATAAATACACAGATCACAGGCAGTGTACATTCAGGAGGGAAAATGGGGAGAACACTTCTTGCGTACCAACCGAAAATGTAAAACTAAGCTCAACTAAATATGTACCAAGGACATTGCAAGTCACTGCCACCTTCACCTATTCTCAGGATTTGTTATCTTTCTAAACAAACATGCTTTTACTTGCTGTCATATTTCCTTTCCTTTTTTTTTTTTTTAATAACAGAAATAAACATAGGGATTTCGAGCTTTTGATATTATGGCTTTACTCAATAAATATATGAAAATATTCAATAAATACTAAGAAATGATTAGATGTTTCAACTTCACCTCTTCAAGGTGGTTACCATCAGCACTTTTATGGTGTTAGAATTTAGCCAGAAAAATGCTTTTCTTTTATGACATACTGAGAAAACTAATTTTTACTGAGTATCACATTAATGTAATTGTAGCAATGGTGGGAGGATATGAACAGCTTCAGAAGATGGTTTGCACCCTCTTTTCAGAATGACTTTGGCAATTCAGGGGATTTTCTTGCCAGCTCTTGATCCATATTTTGTTACTGTAAAATTGGGTTGTCTGCAGTGGAAAAACATAGTATTTTAGAAAGTATTTTCTACACATCTCTCTTTACAGCATTAGTATACCCTGGGACAGCCTCATAATAGTGTGGATGTATGGGCTAGGCAGCTACGACTCTCAGACAGTAGCCAAGAGCAGATACTTTAGGGGAAGATTAAAATTAATCACTTCTAGCATCCAGGCCAGAACATTCACTATGGTTGTTCTAAAATTAAATGCCAACAAGGAAAGTTTCTTCCAAAACCCTTTATCTACACATTGAACAAAGAGGCTTAACAATCAACTACATGGCAAGAGCTCTTCCTTGGCCTCGTAAGCTTGGAGATGCATCTAATATTAGGACCCAATCCAATTTCTGCAAAACCAGTGGAGGAGGATCAAGACTTAATGTAGACAAAAAAGTAATATTGTTTATAAGTCCTCTTAGCTATGCTTTCCTCAGATATAACTCATCAAATGTCCAGTTTATAAGGTTAATAATTGTAAGTGTTAAATTATATTAAAACACTCCCACACTCTTTTGTGCTGTTTCATGGCCTATAAAGAGTTTTGATAAAAAAGAAAGTTAAAGACCAAATTAAATAATTGATCTAAATGCTCAGAGTGGCAAGAGAAGAAGACTTCTACCCATATCATCAAATGGCATGAAACTTAGATCCAGCTTTGAATTCCTTCCCCAGGGGAAGGATCAGCAACTCACACTGTACTTATAAAATATAATACTGTAAAAGAGAGTGTCCTGCCTCCTTTCCAGGTTGTCTTTAGGACACATGAACTCCAGGGAATCGTAGGTGGAATGTATAAAAGATCTTATTGCAGCTGCTTGTACTGCACCTGTTCAAGGGATAAATAAAGCAGCTAAGTTCTAGTTTTGGTTTCATTCGCTGCCAGCCCCTTGATGTGCAAAGAAACGATATACCACCTCCTCATCTTGTCAATCATACTGCAAATATGTCTTCAATATTGTGGAACTGATGAACTTTTTTTTTTTTTTTGTTGCCAGGAATGTTCCCACAAGCTGCAATAACCTTATGTTGTGTCACACGCACTGGGAAAAACCAAGGGCTCTTCACTTCATATTATTCCAGACAGCAAGCAACCTTGTTCATGTAAATTATCAATCCTTAGACCTCTTCCCATTCTTACTAAGAAAGGAATTAGAATTGGGTCTAGACGAAACTCATCTGAAACTAAAACTGATTTAATTCACAAATTCTTGAGAACTTACAGAACATTTATTCTACTTTGTTTTTTCACTCCACCTTATCCACCTTGGACTCCCAAAGCTAGAAACATGTTTTCATGTTGTATAAAAAAAAGAAATACTAGATCTGTGTGAGTTGAAGATCCAGACCTTTTTGATGTGAGTCATTGGGGTCTTTCTGTTGACATTTAGGACACACACGCACATCTTCATAGGGCACATTTTCCACAAAAGCTTGTTGTTGCTGTTACTCTTCAGGGCAGATTTTTTTTTTTAACTCTTTCGCTCACTTGCCTATTTCTTTAGGTCACCTAAACAATGTTTTCTAGAAATTCAATAAGGTAAATGCTGTTAGCCTCAGAAGATACAACATGGGCTTAGAAAAGATGCACAAATTCCTGTGTTTTGCCATGAAGAACTTAGGAAATGTTCACAAGCATTATCTGCTTGTATTTTTTTTTTTTTAAAGAAGATTAATGTGTGCTACTATCTACATTCAGCATATTTTCTTCAGAGAGAAAGCTGGAGGTTACAGACTAAAGTGACATTTTGCAGGGTGAGGAAGCAAAGCTCTGCACAAACTTAAGCACAGAAATGTAGGAAAAGGGAATTGCTGACGAGCAGGACAAAACCATCATTTTGTGGGCCATAGGATGTGTGGTTGTAAAGGGAGGAAAGTCTCTTCCAGGGATTCTCAGTGGAGATATACTCTATTCTCAACACAGAAATTATACTGGTTGCAGCTTGGGTTCCCCAACATAAGGGAAAGATGACTATTTAATACAGCAATGCATGTAATCAGAGAAACAGGAAACCTCACAGCTACGCGCAGAGCAGGTGCCAACATCTGTAAGGTACCTTGTTTAGCCAACTCCTTCCTGCACCAATCCTCCATGTTCCTTCTCTTTCCCTTCATTGTTTATAAGAAATTATAACACTTTGTGGAAGGGTCTTTAACTTTCATTTTCCACATGCAGCCTTCATCTCTTTGCTCCTCCACTCACAGTGCACTTAATCTGCACATCGTTGAAAGCTGGGAGCAAAGAAAGGATGGAGGGAGGATGAGGAGGGAGAATGAGTGGGGTAGAGCAAGGAAAGGCAGGCAGGGGAGGAAGCCCACGTCAGCATCCCAGGCGTATGGAAGGAGGAGACAGCAAAGTACCATCCTACATGGAGGAAGGACGAATGCCAAGAGCCAATGTTAGGGGTCTCCCACACAACCACAGACCACAGCAATATCTGTACTTGTCCTTGCAGCCCGCTACAAGTAAGGCATACGGTTCTCAAGTGTGGGATAGGTCCTCCCCCAAAAGAGGGGATAGTTTTGCCATGCCTCAGGGATCAAACAGCCAAACAATTCTGGCACCCTAATAATCTGTTCACTCTTTCCATCAGGGGCTTACCTCCAACAGCCTGCTACCCACAACTCTGCGCACTCATCCTGAACTACTGACAACTATATGCCAACACAGCACGTATTTTTATTTTAGAGATAATACACTGAAAAAGCTGTTTACACTGAAAAGAAGCAGTACCGAGCAGCAGGCAATTAAACTGTTCAAATAGGTTTGGTTTGTTGATGTTCAGACAAGCTGTGACCCTTACAGACTATTGACCACTTCTTGTCATCAAGCAAGCAAAGCAGACACGTAATAGAGAGATCCTCATCTGCCCCACCCCATACAGTTGGCAAAAGGATTTAATCTTGAATAATTTGTTAGATAATTTAAGTAAACAAGTGAGACAAGAATCTTCTAGACACAAAAGCAATTTTGACAGTAGGTCAGAAGGATACCTGTATTTTGCAACTCCCATCAAAAAGTTAGCAGGAAGACTATCCATTTATTTCCTACAGTAGTTAATCTTAGCCAACTGATGAAAGAGAACATCTTGTTTCGACTGCCTATTTCTTTTTTAAACACTTGCCATAGTACCAACTGCCCTTGGCCATTTTTGAACCAGCTATGACTAGGTAAGGAGAGAATGCTGACATTCTCAAATAGAGCAGGATGGTCCCAGTGACCCCCAGGATCAAGAAAAGGCAGCCCAAATTCACCCTAATACCAGAGCATTCTGATTTGGCACTATGTACCAGAATCTGGGGTTACATGTAGTATTTTTGGAGTTTTGGATACCATGTTCCATTCCAGAAGCTTGAGGTAAATGTAGCATTCATTCCAATTCAAAATAGCTTCCTAAGTTACAGAATGCTTTAAATATAGCATGAGAGTCCCACAGAGGCTTCTGAAGAGTGTGCATGGCACCCTAACCAGGTATAATAAGGACTACAATGCATTACTGTTATTTTTCTTCATGCCACAAAGACTAATTGTCCCTAATGCTGGCTTTAAACTGAAGAGCCATAAACTGTTTAAAGTGTGTGCCTCTAAACCCATTGCCTTTAATGAGAATAAGGGTTTATGTGTATTAACAAGTATGGCTAACCCAGTGAGGGAGCCAAAATAACCCACCAGCTGGAATTTGGACTCTGAGCAAGGGAAAGGAGGGGATATGGTAGGAGCATGTGAAAGGCAGAGTTCCTCCTAATCCTCAGCTGCCATTGCTACAAATCAAGTGTATTTGGAAGGATTTTGGGGAAAGGTTAAAACCTATTTATGCACAGTGTCCAGGCACTAAACACCTGCAGCACAGATGATCACAACACCAGCTACGCATGTGGGAGGTGCAGAAAGTAACTCTACCCTTGCCAGGGGATTTGCACGCCTTTAAGACATTTGACCCATTGCGTCTTCCTAAAAGAAGAGCAAGATCTCATTAACTTTCTGGAAAAATGGCTGCTAGCCACTGCGAACAAAAAGAGGAGTCACCTTGTATGAAGCACGTTCAAGATGTCACCTGGAGCCATTTGTAAGCTGGGAATTAATTATTTTTAGGGTACCTAATTCCAAAAAACACAGAGTGCTTACACTCAAAGTCAGTGGGTGGGGAAAAAAAGTTATTTCTTCCCCCTATAAATAAAAGTTGGGTGCATCTTTTTTTTTTTCTCATCTGTGCAGCACATTTTGACAGGTGATACCTGTTTGCTTTTAAATATCTGATATTATGCAAATTATGGGTCAACACAATGTGACTGAACAGCATACTTGTTAACATCCTTGTCTTCTGGCAAGAATTACATTTTTTATGAAGTGCCATTTATTAAGTATCATACTTTTATCAAAATAGGATTTAAAAATTTAGACAATTGTAACAAAAAGCCTATTCTGAGATTTTGCTCTCAGGTAACCTTTTTACTAAGGCTTTAATTACACTAGTACAAAAGAAACAGCCCTTTAACATGTTGTTTAAGCCATCCTTTTTCAATTAACATTATTCATTTCCAAGCATAGCATAGCTGACATTGCTAGACATGGTTTTCGATTAACTTCTTTCTTCAAGACTTGTAAGTATTGGTTTTTACCATGTTCAGCAAAAGTTTCCCTCCTTCCTCTCCGCTTCCTCATGATCTTTCAATGGGGATTAATAACTTACCTGTGCACTGAGCATCAAGCTCTTCCTGCAACAAAACCCAGTGAAAAAAGAAAAGCAGTATCGCATATTACATTGGACACTATTTAACGCTGTATTATGCATTAAAATGCTGGCATCTCAGGTACCTATGTGCAGAAACTTCTAGTTACACACAAAACAAATCAACTATATCAAACTGTGTTCTCAGGTAGCTTCAGTCCACTATGAATGCTAGATTATAAAGACGACCATTGCATTTTGTACACCATTTTTGATACTTTCAGAGTGCTACTTAAGGTTTGTGGGGTTTTTGTAAATATTTGCATTTTATAGAGTTATAAAATAACATACTCTTTATGCTACTAATTAGACAAGAGTGACCAGATGGGAACTGCTGCTGCTAATATGGAAAGTTAATGTTAACGTATTTGCAGAACTAATTTCCCTCTTTCCCAATTTCCAGTTGCTGGAGAACATTCTGCAGTAATGTATTCACAATGGAGCTAATGACAGGGTTATCTGCTGTGTTATGAAGACAGACATTTACTGAGTTCAGACATCAGACACTAATAAAAAGTTCTACATGAAAAAAGCTTATTGTGCATTTTAATTTAATAAACGAACGAACAGTTCAGCAGCTTTAAATTCATAATTTAATTATTATCTCCTGCTGTGTTTACTAGTTCTAAAGGATATGCAAAATTACTAACTTTAATAATAACTAAGTAAATCTGAGGACTTCCTGAAATACTACATCAACTACATTCTCAACTAAATAAACTCTAGCTCAGAGGCTGAGCAGTTTGTCAGACCAGAATATCCAGTTGCCAGGGAACATTGTTAAAAGTTAAAATAAGAAAAAAATTAACATAGGTCATTCGAGTTGTGGACCTGTTTCCTTAGGTTAAGAAACCTTCTCCTTCTCTTCCATAAAGACACAATAACTATGATTATCCCCACTTGTGAACTTCTCAGTTTCTCACAATTGACACCATGCCTCCTGTTCAAGGGAAGGGTTATGTTCCCCTCTCTTTTGCAGGAAAGCAAGCTGCAAAGTCACTATGGAGTGTTGTTTTGGCATAAGTAGTAAAGCTAGCACCAAGAAAAACTGACAGTATTTATAACTGAGTTGGTAATTGCATAGATGCCATTCAGCCCAATTATTTCATACACTGAGCTCTTTTCATGGATAATGCAACAAGAGCACTGATGATTCAGATACAATCACACCTCAAAGAGAAAAGCTGCATTTAGCAGGTGAAAGAAAGGGCGTCAAACCCACTGATTATGTATTCTATGTCAGAATAGTCAGAGCAGCAGGTTTGATGATGTAATCATTTAAAGCTAGTACCAAATGACAGTTGCAGAATGCATAGTGCTTGACCCAGATAATCTGAGGTTTCCCTGTCTTCAAGAATAGAAGAAAAAAAGCCAAGAGGGACTCCCTTTGCCCATCACTTGCCTGTTATAAGGCACTGATACCCCATGTGCAATAAGGCCAATAAGAAATTAATACTCTCACAAAGGTCCTCTACAGAAAATGCAGTCACAGTTGAAAGGCTGACATATGTATGCTAGGGAGTGGAGGAGGGACAAGAAGCAATCACAAAAAGATGCTGGTAAAAGGAAAGAGCCCAACAAATGTGAGAAAAGCCTTCCTGTTCCTCCAGAGACATGGCCTGTGGAATAGCAGAATATAGGGGCTCCCCCCCAAGAGCTGTTTCAGGCTGCTTATATCAGAATAAGTATACAGATCAGCTACTTTCATTTTTTCCTATTAGTGTTTGCCATTTCCCCTCACTGCACTTATGTCACCACCAGATTTCAACTTCATCACTTAATAGAATAAAGCCAAAATAGATCTCTAACAATTTTGTTTTGTTTAAACACTGTCTCCTTCAGCTTCAGGATCTGTTTTTTGATTTGGAACCCAGGAAACGTTAAAAAAAACCCTACTAGGAAATACAATACTGTATGGATAATCACAGAGTGAACATACCAGTCACGAGTTACCGCACTGTTCTGGATAATATTTCTGCTATCTCAGATGATGATAATTTTTTAACACCTTTCAGCTCATTGCATTACCTGCAAGCCAGTCTGCCTCACTAGAAAATCTTGCTGTTCAGCAATAATCATTCACAAATATGCAAACAGGCTCTGCTATTGCGTCCATCCATGTATAATTGTACCATCTTAACATGGCAACACAGCACTGAGATAATTAACTATGCCTAAAAGCCTTCTTACAGAGGATTAGGTCTATAAAATTAATGAATTCTGCTTGCTTCCAAACAGTTCATGCAAGCAGTAGGAGAAAATAACTTGCTTTGCTGCCCAAACCAATTTGGAAAGACCAGATTTATGCATATGAACACACCACTGGTGACAGCTCTTAGCATTTGCCAACAACCTGCAAGTCTCATTCATTTCAGTAGGACTGACAGATGTTCAGCTTTACCAAGAGTCTGTCGATACTGTTTTCCTACCTCTGCTACCTGCCCATGACATCAGATGACAGAATTTGTTCTAGAGGGTCGGACGGTCTGCAGGATAGGACTCGAAAAATACTTTTAAAACCTTACCAAATTATTTTCTAATGCCATTGTCAAAGGAGTGTGAAAGCTGCAGAGTAACTTTAACGTTTCTCCATTTGTTTTTATCTCCTCTTTTCCTGCCCCCACCCCGCTATGTTAGTCAGGCACTTATTTTTAGATAAAGAACAGATAAGCAGAACAATCCATTTCAGGGGAATACATCTTCACCCGTCACCCAGCTGACTAACTGTGACACTAACTGTGTCTTATGCTGTTGACTATTCAGCAGTGAGCTGATCACCCCAACCTACCTCAAGAAAATACAGTGTCTCGGACTGCATGTTAAAGAGTCCTTTAAAACGGAACTGCAGTGCTAAACAGCTCTGAGTAATTCCTTTCCTTGCCCACTGTTTTAAGAGCATTTTCCTGAACAGAAGCATTAGCAATGCCACAATCGTGTATTGTGCTTTTGTCAGTATGCTTCTGTATTGGGTTTGTGCACAAAGGTTTTGATGGCAGGGAAGCTACAGGGGTGGCTTCTGTAAGAAGCTGCTAGAAGCTTCCCCTGTATCTGATAGAGCCAGTGCCAGCCGGCTTCAAGATGGACCCGCCGCTGGCCAAGGCCGAGCCCATCAGCGACAGCGCCTCTGGGAGAACAGAGTTACGAAGGGGAAAAAACACAGCAATTGCAGCCAGAGAGGAGTGAGAATGTGTGACAGCAACAACTCTGCAGACACCCAGGTCAGAGCAGCAGGAGGGGCAGGAGGGGCTCCAGGCACCAAAGCAGAGATTCCCCGGCAGCCCGTGAGGAAGCCCATGGTGAGGCCGGCTGTGCCCCTGCAGCCATGGAGCTCCACGGGGGAGCAGATCTCCACCTGCAGCCTGGGGAGGATGCCACGCCAGAGCAGGGAGATGCCCAAAAGAGGCTGTGACCCTGTGGGAAGCCCACACTGGAGCAGGCTCCTGGCAGGACCTGTAGCCCCGTGGAGAGAAGAGCCCAGGCTGGAGCAGGTTTGCTGGCAGGACTTGTGACCCTGTGGGGGACCCACACTGCAGCAGTCTGTTCCTGAAGGACTACACCCTGTGGGAAGGACTCACATTGGAGAAGTTTGTGGAGGACTGTCTCCTGTGGAAGGGACCCCATGCTGAGGCAGGGGAAGAGTGTGAGGAGTCTACTCCCCGAGGAGGAAGGAGCAGCAGAGACAACATGTGATGAAGTGACCACAACCCCCATTCCTCATCCCCCTGCGCTGCTCAGAGGGAGGACGTAGAGAAAATCAGGCGTGAAGCTGAGCCCAGGAAGAAGGGAGGGGTGGGGGGAAGCCATTTTAAGATTTGATTTTATTTCTCATTCTCCTACTCTGATTTGATTGGTGATAAATTAAACTAATTTCCCCAAGTTGAATCTGTGTCCCCAGTGACGGTAACTGGTGAGTGATCTCTCCCTGTCCATATCTCGACCCATGAGCCTTTCGTTATGTTTTCTCTCCCCTGCCCAGCTGAGGAGGGGAGTGACAGAGCAGCTTTGGTGGGCACCTGGCCTCCAGCCAGGGCCAACCCACCACAGCTGCAAAGACCTTCAGGTTTCCTCCCCTGCTTCTCAGGTGAAGTGCAAGCTGAGTAGGAATTGTATGGGGATGGCTGACAGCGTGAAAGTCAACAGACAGCTAAGCCACAGCTCTAGTTCCTAAGTCCAGGGTAGCCACTTAACGTCTATGTGTGCTAGCTTCATACTGACACAATACTAGCTTCCCATTTCAGGAAGGTCCTTGGAATCATACAGGCATAAGACTATAGGTGGGATGAACAATCCTGGCATGGCGGACTGTTGCTGTCATCTTTCTCAGGAGCTCAGGGGGCAGCCTCTCATGGCATGACTTCTGGCATGACAGACGAGCACAGAGCCTCCATGAAAAAGGATGTATCTTTTTGTTCTCTGTGGCCCACCTGCAGACAGTCTGTTGCTTGGGGGAAGTTAGAGTATAATGAGCATGTCTGCATGTAAACCCCATCTGCCTGCATAGAGGGATACTACACATATATGGCCAAAAGGGCCATGGCACACCTGGTATTAAAAGCAATTATAAGACCCTTTAAGTTGAAGTGTTTGGGATTTAGGACTCATTTTGCACATAGAAAGTCTAATCCCATCTCAAGGTAGCTGTGGATCAAAACCAGTCCATAGGTAAGTGTACAGCATCCACTGGCAACATTCAGAGCTGTGTGCCCTTCCCAAGAAGGGGATTTTCATCACAGTTATTTTCTCTCCCCCACTCCACCCCAAGAATATTTTGAGAATGTAAGTACAGCTTTTGTTTTAACCCCCATGATAAGATTGCTAAGATGACAGCTCAACTCACTTATGACTGCAAATTGCTGATTAAGAGGAATATCTGATCTGTTTGGAGATCTATTTCTGTGAAAGATGCTAAAGAAAAAATAGACTTTAAGAATAGTATCATCAAAAGCCGTGTATTACCCTGTGTTCCAATTTAAAAATATCACAACCAGCAGGCATTCCTACTTCAGCTCCCCCTGAAAAAGGCTGTGTTCATTTCTGCATGCCTGCTTTCCCCCACTAAGGCGGGCTACAAAATCCAATCTCATCCCAAAGCAATGCTCCCAGCTAAAAACTGGGCCTCACTGGGGAAGAGTTCAAAACATTTAACAGTGCTTTCTGACAATTCTACTGCTGGAAATGCAGCCAGCTGTGTGAAGAGGTAATTCCTCCACACCTCTGGGAATCCAGCCATTGCAGTTTCACTCTTGCTCATCATATGCTCTCAAATCCCCACGAGAATCACACAGCCTTTGGGCACAGTGAGAATACTTCAAGAGATTATAATCTGAGACAATAGGTCCTTTGAGAAACAACTGGGTTTTCATTTCTGGTTGTGTCATATAGAGTGCAAGTGCCACAGTCCTTGACTGACAGCCTCTAGGTATGACTGAATTACTTATAAAAAAAATCAATATTAAAAAAAATAAAACCATACAGTGCAGGCTGCAAAGTGTCATGAAAATGCCTACAGAAATATGTTGGCACCTCTCTGTACTTACCTTGGGTGGGATAAGGAAAGAAATACCAAAACTATTTACTGTAGTGAAATTAGTATAAGCTTAAGAAATTAGTTTACTTTTGTGGTCAGGGTTTTTTTTCAGTTGTGATTTGCTTACTTGTTTTTAATAACACTAACAGAACAGCTGCCATTGCAATTACTATGCTGCTTCTGCAAAAGGGGTTATGAAAAGTTCCTTTCATCATCACAGGACTTAGTAGTAAGGTAAATGTAGCTCTATCGTCAGCGAAAGGAAAATTGTGCGTAAGAATAAGGGAGATGAAATAATACAGAACTTTACAGTATGAATATGAAATAGCATAGTTAAGACTTTAGAATCTCACTGATGACTTTGAATCACGATTGTTGCAGGGATACCAATTTGGTACCCACAACTTAACAGATTGCATTTTTTCATTATTTAAAAAAAAACAGTTTTCAAAGTAGTGTAGGTGGCTTTTTTTGCAGCAGAGCAGACCTTTTGTTTGCCTGATATTCCTGGGATTCCTTTTAAACACTGTTATGTAAGTAACCTCTCTTGTCATTATACTGCAAAATAAGCCTTCTGCAGGTGATTTGTGGAGGAACCAAGATGTCTCTAAAAAGATCTGAACATTCTGGAACAGATTTGAGACTGTCAGAAAGAAAAAATGAGAAAAAAAAAAAGGGGGTGGGGGTGGGGAGGAGATGCAAGAGGTAGTAGAAAGTAGAGTTCCCAAACCAGAAGTTACACAGAAATATACAGTTTGATAAGAGAAGGGTAGGTGAAGGAAATGCTTATGAATTTCCTGAAAATCATGCACTGTTAAAAAGTTTTAAGAAACTGAGCTAATTCAGGTAAGAAGAGCACTCTAATGCAACACCTTAAAATACTGTTCTTGGGGCGGGGGGAAGATAGCTTGGAAATAAATGGACTAATCTGTAATCAACAGATACACCAGGTAATTAATTATTAAATACAAGCTGTTGTCAGCTGCAAATGGAAGGCTTCTGCATAATTGAAGACCATATTTTAAGCACTATTGAGTCTTCTGCTTGGTATGTCTAATTTTCACCCAATTATTGCTCCCCTGCAAAAGCGGGGACATGTATCCCCATCTTTGTCTAATTTTAACACCCAGACTTCACATATTTACAAGCAGTTACATGTTTATTTTCTAGAAATATAATTTTATATTCCCATTCACAGATGTTCTACTCCCTTCCCCTCAAATAGACAGCACCAGTGAGGCCCCTATCAGCAGGAAAAGAGACAACACTCTACAAAATAGAACTGGAAGCTTATTTAAAAGGGACAGTATCATTATTCTTAAAAATATACTAACCAGAACTGTCTTCCTGAGGCATCACCAATGGCAGATTGTACCCTGAACTGGTATACTTAAAGTTCTTATTATATTCTTTTTATTCAGACCTAGCTGCAAACATCCTCATTTTGCGAGGCCAGGTCAGAGTGTACATATGACTAGTTCACTGCTATTTTCAACTTAAACAAGCCCAACGAAGGTTTTTTGCTCACTTACTCTGGAGATGGTCAAGGGCATATTGAAGTCCTTGCCTCCTTGCAGTCGGAAACCCCATGGTCCAGGTCCATTCAGAGTCACGCTGTAAGCCATTTTGTACCTCTTTCACAAGTCAACCAGAAGACACAGCAGAACAGAAGGATGGGCTAGACAGAGAAAGCATGAAAAAACAGAATGAAAAAAGGGAAGAGTTTTATATAACGAAAGCAATTCTCTTTCTGCCTTGCCTGTTCAGTCGTGCCGGGATATCACCTAAGAATAGATGGGAGCTATAATGCAGATGCTGATATCCCAGCTGAGTAGGGCCCATAAAAGGTTTGTAACCAGACACCTACTATGCAAAGACTTCATGACTCAGAGGTCTAATATAGCCCCCAGGGAAGGGGACAGATCTTTCTAGGCTTCTCAAGCCCCTCTTCATGCGCAGTTACTTCGTGGGCAAAACACATTTTGTAATAAAACAAGCAAACAAAATCCCACGCTAAAATCCTAACCTGTTAACAACTACATAGCCATTCGTAACTCCTGCTTCAGAACATACGTTTATTGCACTATGATATATAATGTACTACAAACAAGTTCTTTTTACATAGATCTTTCCATATGTAGCAGGAAAGGCACTAAAAAAAGTGTTTATCTTCTTTTGCATTGGTTTGTTAAACTGAAAAAAAGTGTATACTACATGCATTTAGCATCACAAAAAAGCCCCACAACTTCAGGTTTGGCTCCTGGTTCCATAGCCCTTGCTTTCTCCAGGGAAAATTAAAATTTATTCTCTTCAAATGCAGATAGAAGTATTATGGGTTATTTCTAATCAGCCTTTAATTTTCCTGGCAACAGCACAGTTTCACTACATACCTGTCTCACTATTTCAATACAAGTCTTCTACAAGCACGACAGTTAAGTGGAAGGCTAAGAACACAAATAGCTAGCTAACTACTTCCTTAATTCATTCCTTGATTTTTCATAGTTTATATTCCAGTTGTTAGGTGTTCCATAAAACTTTATAACCCTTGTTCAGTAGTGCTGGATAGCATTTCTGCCTTAGATTGGGAATAGCTTAAATACAGAGAACAAGAAGGAAGGGGAGAAGCTGTTGGCAGAACTACAGATATAAACAAAAAGCTTCTGCTCTCAGGATAAAGCTACAAACATTAAATATCGCTCACCCCTTTCAAGCCATTAATCTGTGCAGGACCTCCAAAACCCCTCCACTGTATCTCCACAGCATCCCTGCCTTTACCCTTCAGTTACAAAGAAATTCCCATTACGTTAAGGAGGAGTGGGGGGAAAGCATGGGTTCTACTCTGATAATCAGAAAGACAACCAAAACCACATAATGCACTACAGTGAAGTGGCTTAGTTTGAATGCTGATAATAGGTCACTCTGCTCATGCATCTACCTTAAAATGCAACAGAAAAACCGATGGTGAAACAGCAGAGAGCAACTGCTACCAGGGCCTCCGCCTTTATCTGAGGAGATGGTCAATAATTTTTTAAAACCATGAGACAATAGGAGCGTTTGTTTAGTATCCACAGTGGCAAAAAAGTCATTTGTACAAGGGAATAATTATGCTCTACATAGACACTAGACTAAACCACATAACCGTATTTTTCAGTCAGAGGTCCAAATTAAAACACAGCAGTTCACATAGATTTGAGTGAAAGTTACACTCAGACAGTAGAACTGGCCCAAATCAAAATCAATGCAGATCGCAACACACAGCTTGAAAAGAAAATGGGTTTCTGATGGCTCACAAATGCCTCAAGGGCACATTTACATTAACAGCCTTTGGAACTGCCCTATAGAGGCCACAGCCAGTGATGTTTGGATGATTACTTTGAGGGGAGACAAAACTAACTTGTTGCACTTCAGACAGTAGAGGTTTTAGGCTTGCCAGTTTATCCAGTAGGTCTCTTTATAAATGCTGGTACTGGATTTATTTATTTATTTTTTAAAATGCACACATAAAAGATTGAAGGTAAATTCCTATTACACTACACCTTTCCTTTTCCTAGGAATTCACTGTTGGTTTTAGTGCCCTTTCTTGGCTCCATTTCAAGGGTTCAGGAGAATGGAATAAAAACAGGAATACGATAAACATGGCAAGTCATTGCTTCACTAGTAAAGATAGTAGCAGAGAAAAAAAAGTATTAGAAGAGAAGTTACACTTTTATGGACTGTGAATTCTGTGCATGTTACCTTCCTATACTTATATCTTCATTAATGTGTGTTTAAAATTTTAAAAAAAAGAAAAAAAAAGGGGGGGGGGGCAAAACCCAGAACAGACCATAACTGCACAATCATCAAGCTGAGCAGAGCTAAACATTAAGAAAAAGGGATGCTGCTTAATCAAACACTATGTACTTCTATCCTACTTTCACATGTGTAACATGCCATTTGCTTATCAGTTTAGAACAACTGAAAGGGCCTGTGAGATCCTTCAGGCTGGGTGGTGTGCTAGGAAACTAGAGTGGTAATCTCATTAAGGGCACTGTCATTTGAATGAAATGTTAAACTGAGGTCACTTGTTCCTACTCCTTTGATTTCTGCCTGTGTCTGCATGAATGTTCAGCATAGCTTGGCACTTTTAAAAAGAAAGTGTAGAGGATATGCCAGTGTCCTGGCCAACATTCCCTTTCAACAGGGAAAGCTCTTTCACAGCTCTTTCATGTGCCTGTGCTATCACTACCAGGTGCATTTTGGAGTAAAAATATTCCACAGTTTTCTTTCTCCCAGATTAAGTCTTTTCTCTCCTGTGTTTGTTTCCCCCCTGCCCGCCTGGAGAAGGCTCTGTGCCTGATAATGAAGCGCAAAAGGTAAAGAAGCTCATGCTGTAGTCATAGCTTCATTTGTTGGGACACTCTTAGCACAGGTCTCACTTGTCTTCTACAGACTTTTAATACAAGCAGCCTCTAAATAAGAAAGCTGGTGACCCACCCAGATGACTATTTGAACTCTAGCCTGTTTTCAAAGTGAGAGACACAGGTGTTCTCAACCATGTCAAACATCTGGAGCAAACCCAGGAACTGGATTGGTGCAGCAGGTACAGTGCTGTCACTGCTACCAGCACAAATCCCAGCCAAACCTTCTGAGAAACCTGAGGATGAAATAAACTGCCTGTACATAATAGACAATCCTGTTGTTTTCAGAAGCTTGTGATGTTTAGATTAGGTTCTAGCTGCTTTACATAACTTCCTGTTAGATTGTTCCAAAAAATCATTTTTTGTTTGCTCAAATAACAGTATTTTGTTTCTCTTGGTGTGCCTTCTTCCCTACATTCTCCAGCTATGTCAAAAATCTATGACTTGCTTACAGTTCCCTCCCTTCAGACAGAAGCTATGCTGAGTCAGATGAGGTCACTGGTGTAAGGAGGGACATTTAAAGAAAAAAAAACATATTCCAGGAGCAGGGTGACATTTTCTCTAGAGAGATCAAACAAGAGAATTGTCCAGAGCTCACCAGGTGCCTCCAGAGCTGTCCCCAGCTGACTGATGGGAACAGTTGTGAGGAAGCTGGATGGGTACCAGGCTCTGTGGGCTCTGCAGCGGAGGGGAGTGCTGCCACCTCCAGCAAATGCCTGGGAGCCCGAGCAGAGCCCTGCTCCCACAACTCCATCAGAGGAGTTACGCTAGCGGAAACAATTCACCTATGCTAGGAGACCATGTTGTAGAACAGTGAACTGACTTTAGGAAAGCTACAACCACATGCTTGGGAGTGCATAGTCATTAAGTGTCAACGTTAAATTAAGATGGAAGGAAACAAGTAATGGAAATTCCAATTGTTCAAGTTGCTACTACTTCATTAAGCTGGCCACATTACTCATCGGTTATATTTTAGCTGCAGTGATAGATGTGCTCATAGAAGAGCCTTGAATTACTGTTACTGCAGCAACAAGGTTGCCTCATTAAGCATTTCAGAAGTAGATTGCTTGAAAGTTTGGTTTCTGATCTGCAATAATAAAAGACACATGCAAGGTCATGGTTTCAACAACCTTTTACGTTTTTCTTTCGGCAAGTGAAAGACTTGCCCAACAGAGGAATAAACTATCATTTCTCCTTTGACTAAAAGATCTTCAACAAGCTGGATAGACATTCCTTTTAAAAAAAAAAAATCAGACACAAATACCAGCTGCCTTTGTTTCAGTCTCCCTCATCTGAGGGAGTGGCAGTACGAGAAGGCAGCACGCAGCTTTATGACAAACATGTCCTTTTTGTCACATGGATTCCTGCACTGTCCCCAGTAAGATTATCTATACTCTTTCAGAAAGAGCGGAAAGGCAAGGAAGATGGATCAGGAGTGTGTGAAGAAACTATTCACCTAGATGCATGCATGAAGAAAACCCAAGCTTTGAACAAGATGTCTCATATAAGTAATCGTAGAGTTTTCCAAAATTTTGAATTAACCCAGCATTAATTATATTCCATGTGGAATAATGAGGAAACAACAGCTGTATTTGGAGACTGATCTTCATTGCAACCCACAGCACAAAATAGCACATACTTACTATATAGTAGCTAATCAGTGCTAAAGAATTTGAAACAGACACATTAGAGATGTAAAAGCTTTCTAGCTCTGAATTCCTACCTTGCCAATGTCAAATTGAATATAAAAGTAATGACCAGAGCCAAGATTTTCCCACAAGTTCAGCACAAGTTCAATATCACTTCCAAAGCAAGCCTATTCCACAATGCAGAAGAGCTCATTGCTGTCTCCTTTCCTTCACTGCTGATCTCTGAACTAAGTTGAGCTAATCCTACTTGTACTTCCATGTACAGTTTTGTTTCACCCATTTAATCAAAATCCTTCAATTCTCACAGAACTTTGTATTTCTGAGTTCCTCATAGTCCCTTTTTTCAAGTTGTCCCTAAGTCTGGTATTTTGATCTTTCTTAAGCAGCTAAATTTTCTATCACACTTGGCTTCACCAAATTCTGCTTTGTCTAAACCTTTCTAGTAATGTGGTTTGTGGGTCCCAACAGAATATAGTATTGCTGGGGAGATATGCTAGAGCAATATAATGATGGAATATTATCTCCCTTCTCCATAATACAATGCCTTCGGAAACGCAGCTCAGACTGCTTCCTGTTTGGCAGTTTGCTGCTGCCAGTATCAACTTACCAATTAATCAAATTTGCTGTTTACCCTCACCTCTAGATCCTTCGCCATGACTACTTCCACCATTACAGAAAAATGACATTTCATACTTTTTTTTCCCTGCTAGGTGCCCTTTTTTTTTTTCCTGCCACAACCTCTTTTCACTACCTGGGTATACACTATAGCATAGTGAGACTCGATCTTTAAAAGGTTTGAAGATTTTTGGTAACTATGTTAAACTGGAAAGCATACATGTAGAGAGACAAGGCTACAGAGGGAAGAGATACCTATACAGACTGTTTACAAAGACTTTTTTGCCCCGTATTACAAAAAGATTTAAGTGTATGTTATTAAGTTCTCACCTTACCAGTATTTCAGTCGTTGTTTTTAAAGGTACCCACTACAGCATGTAATACTTAACACTTCTATGGTGCCTACCTTGCCAAGATATCAAATTTCTTTTTTTTAAGGTACAGAACACCTAAACACCTGTTGTTGTTACCATGTCCTTTTTACATATGTAGCCATAGTGCTTAGGTTACTAGCTTTAGGTCACAAAACGAGTCAACAGCAGCAACCGGGATTAAAATGCAGGGCTCGATTTCCAATACAGGTACTTGAACCAGAAAAAGAAGGTTGCAAAATGCATTGCTGTTCTGTTTTTATTGTTCTTCCCCAGCTCTGGGGTGAAACCAGGGAAGTTTATAGCAACTCTGTGACTACTGTAATTTGTGCCTTGCTGCAGGGGATCCTAATTGACTGGTTTTGGCTTACAGGAGAAAACAGCAAAAGAAAAAAACCCAAACGAACCCAAACACACAGACACACACATAAACATGGCTAAAGAGGCTACGTGCAGGTCACTCTGAGCTTCACACAGACCAGGGACTGAGCCATGACATCGATGTCACAGGACCTCTGTAGTGTTGGCTTGCCTCCAGAGAGCCTGAGGTCTGGCACAGCGCAATGAATGTACAACAAGGCTTACAAGAGGGATCCTGTGCTGTCAGCGTAATTAGTCCATCGCACAGAGTCCTCAAGGCTCAGCGGGACCTATGCACCAGGATACAAGATTTAATCCTAAATTGAGCTGACTCCCAAAAGTTAGATTTCAGCCAAATCACTCACCTACTCGTTTCTGCCTTCCCAGCAAAGGCTTTAGTGGGTAATATTTTCCACTGGAGAAACTCTTTAAACCTGCAGGGACACTTTTAAAGACGGCAAGTGGCTCCCACCCTACAGTTGCCGTTGGCCAGCCGCCTTTGGCCAGCACAGCGCCAGCTTTTCCTGCCCCTTAGGCTTCCTGCGAGCCGCTTAACCGGAGAGCACCTGCAGCCCGCTCTCCCTGCGCAGACGCGGGCCGCGGGAGGCTGCGGGGCTCGGGCAGCCCTCATGCTGCGTGACAGAGCTCGTCCCCGCGCTCTGGCGCCGGCGCCGCTCCTTCCCTCAGCGCCGCGGCGCGACCCACCTTGCCCACTTGCAGTATCTCGAGTAGCACAACCGGTAACTCTAGGCCGGCCGGGAGCCCACCGCTACCTCCGGCCACGCACCGCTTTGCCGCGTCGCGCCGCGGCGGGTGGGTGAGTGGGTGGGTGTCGGCAGGCGTGGGACGGCCGCTCCGCCTCGGCCAAGCCTCGGAGCGGACAGGCAGGGAGAGGAGGCCTCCGCCCCCGCAGGAGCCGCAGCTGCCGTCGGCGGGCGGCGCTTGCGGTCACACGCACCCACGGACATTTCCACCGCCCCCGCAGCCAGAGGGCAGCCCCGGGGCGGGGGGGGCGGGACTGAAGGGAGCGGGAGAGGCGACAGCGCCACTGACGCCTCCCGTTCCCGGGTCCAGGGAAGTGCCACTGCCGCCCAGCAGGAGCTTTCAAAGCGCCCGCGGCCCTTCCAGGCGCCTCCGCCGTGCGTGGGCGTGGCGTGCCTCGGGCGCCGGTGCCCGCCGGCGCCGCGCTGAGGGGAGGCCGCCAGTCAGCGGGGCGGCGGCTTCCCCCGGGCCGCCGCCAGGGGGCGCTCGGCGGGCGAGGAGGAGCGTGAGGGGATTTGCCGCCGCGGGCGCTGGTGGAGCGAGCGTTAGCCGAGAAACCGTTACCTGCCGTGCCCGGACACTTTAAAAAAAATCCGTGTTCAAACGGAGATCACCTCTTGGCCTCGGTGGCAGAGCAGGAAGGTGACACAAAGCTGTGGGGAGCGGTTCGGCTGAGCGCCGGGGGAGCAGGTATCCGGGGGGCGCCGGGCGTCATGCGTCTGGGTGCCCTCAGGGCCGCGGCGAGGGAAGAAATGGCGGCGGCGGAGGGGGGGGGGGGGGCGCTGCGCCCTGCGGAGGGACCCAGAACGTTCTGGAACGCGGCGCGGGAGGCGGGTGCTGCCCCAGCACTTCCCCACAAGGCTCCTCGTCTGCCAACGGTCTGCCGGGGCGGGCGGGAAACCAGAGTCCTGCCCCAGCTCAGCAAAAGCTCGTAAGGTTTCGTGCTTTGCTAGCTTGGGGCCTGCAGCCTTCACCCCGCCACTTACTCACCGCCAGAACACGTGTGAAATCGGTGATTTCCCCTTAGGAAAACTGGAAGTGAAGGTTTTTTCCCCTCAGTGGTTCGCTGACGTTGATGGGTAATGGTCGTTTTAACTGAGTGGAAAAGTTAAAACGACAGCCCAAGAGTAGAAAAAGGAGCTGGAAGACAATTTTCTAAAAATACGGAATGAACAACCCACCTGAATTTAAAGGACCTTTTTCCCTTTTGCTTTTTCAACACTTAGCCTTGTGGTAACTTCATATGACTGATGAGTTTTGTCAAGATTTAAGCTACGCACTACGTACGTCCCTCTGTTCAGCAATGCTCTGCCAATTTTGTGTAGTTTGCTCCCGAAACTCTCTCCCAGAAAGGCTGCTGTTTTCTCAGTGCGATGACTGACATACTGCTTTTTGAGTTTGTTTAAAAAAACAAAACAAACAAAACAAAAAAACAAGAAGAAAAAAGCCTGTACCCAAGCGTTGAAACACGCAGTGCCCCACCGGACTCGCCTGGGATTTGCGCGGGAGCCATACCACCCCGGGCCGGGGGAGCCGCTGGCCAGGGCGGGAGCCGCACCGCGCCCGCCTCCTGCCTGCGCGGGGCGAGCTGCGGCGGGCGGGTCCCCGCCCGGCCGTTGTCTCGCGGCAGGCGCGGCGGCCCCGTCAGCACCAGGGACAGGCGCCGCGCGCCGGGGCGCGCCTCAGCGGGCGGGAGCGGCGGCCAGCAGCCGCCCGCGCCTCGGGGCCTGCGCGGAGCGCGGCGGGGGGAGCGCCCCCCGTGCGCGGGGCCTCCGAACCTGCAGGCTTTGGAAGCGCCCTGCGGGAATAAATCCAGCAGCGGCACTGCTGAAATAGGAAACAACCGCTTTGGATACGTTCTCGGCGCAGCTCTGCTTTAGAGAACTGCAGCTGGGGTTTAGTATTTCTCGTCTTGCGGAACCTAAAGTCTCGTTATTCTACACGTGCACCGTGCCTAAGTACTGACTGTGATGCACATTAAGTGGGGTCTTTTGGTCCAGGATGCACAGACCAGGCCGGGGAATCACGATCTAAATTAAATCTGTATTTATTCTTGGCCAAAGTTCGTGTTCATGTGGATTGCAACTTAATGGTAGCAGCAAAAATACTCCACTGACAAGTCGGCTTACATCCCTGAAGGAAACATTTTGCATCTTGTCAAATGCCCGAAAACATTGCATTTCACAGAGCATTAAAGTTATCAGTAATTACCACAAGGCCATGCAATTTATATGAAAGGTTTGTCAGACCCAAGGCAACATGCAAATAGGGCAGATCAGTTTTGCCATGGATTATAAAACCAAAATCCCTGCAACTTGGTTGGTTTTTTTTTCACCACGAAATATGACAATACAGAAAATAATGGGATGGCTGCCGTGGAAGGAAGGAAAGCATACCATAGCGCTGTGCACAGTCAGTTTTATAGACCACTTAACTTTCAACAGTATATTAAGTATTACTTTTTCCAAAATTCACTTATAGCTAAAATGATACATCTCATTAGGGAAAAAAGTGTTGATGCTGACAGCAGTATACTCAATTTGTGTCTAATAAAGAAAGCAATTAGAAAATTGATTTTTAAAACAGCTGTTTGTGGCTACTGGTGCCTCGAGCCATGGAAATACCAAAGTATTTTTTAGAATTGCTTCTTATTACACAGTTGTCAGAACTACGAACCCATGCCTGTTAGATTAGTCTTGAGGCAGCAATGACATTTTATGGTAAAATGTAAGAAATTTATCAACTTATTTAAACTTTGTGTATCTTTATTTACAAATGGTGATGCTAACTGACTCTGATGATGATGTCACCGAAATCGGGAATAAACCTCGTAACACCAATGTAGTGTTAAAAGGCAGGCATTCTTTATTCACGGTGCCGGGAACACGGGAGATAGCTCCTCCCAAATTGTGTTCGCTCGATCAGTTCAAAAATCAAACATTTATAGGCAAGATTAATACATATTCATCAAGTGTCCATACAATGATTGGTTAAGTATTCCTCGCCTACCATGTAAATGACCACGCATGCTCACTATAATTTCTTGGGATTTTACTTCCTTAATCTTTTGAGTCGGAGGGTTTCCTGAGTGGGTGGTCTCTGAGTCGGTGGTCGCGATCTCCCCCTGCCGGAATTACCTTTCCTTCTAAGTTAATTTAAACTTGGCAACACTAAATAGATCTTCACGGGCTGTCGGTCCAATATGCAATCATTCACCCCACAGTCCTTTGTTTTAAAACAAGACTATAGAATGAATAATTACCCACCCACCAGACCGTAGAACTGACCAAGGTGTTCTTTCTGACTACTTGTTATTAGAACAAAACATAATACCATGATCACAATGTTACACTTAACTCCTTGATAATTAAATCAAGATGGGAAGGGTTAGGTGGGTTCTTAAGCAGCATTGCTGGTGCATAATGTTCTTATAGTTACAACTTGCTACAAATTCACAAACCTACTTTCTAACCCTATTTTATTTTAATTCCCTACCACCTTGGTTACAATGATACTTCTATATCTACCAATTAATGAAAATAATGGATATTTGCAGGGTGCAAAAACAGAGTTATGGCAGTAGGTAATTCAAGATGGACTGTCAGCAGGATGAACTCCAGCAATGCAGCTTGACTCATAAACCAGGCTGCTTTCATACGTGGGGCCAATCCAGCCTCAAAATGTAGGTGTTGATTACACAATATCCACAGATCTTGTGCTCTGATTTTAGAAGAAAAATTCAAATTGTCTTTAAGTATAAACTTGATCTCAGTTAGTTTGTCTAAATAAATGTTGGCCTCTTAATTAAGCCCAAATAAGGGCTTAACTCCAGCACCACTTTTCCTTGAGCACTAAAAATTTGCGTGGGCATGCATTCCCAGAGCCTTTTAAAAGAGTTATTTACAAAGGGATATATGACCTCTAGATTATCCAAGTGAAAAAGACTGCCTAGCTCACCTACTTTATCAAGGCAGAATTAACAAATATTTTTCTCTGCTGTTGGTACATTCACTGCATCAAAGCAGTAAAGGAGGAGCAAAATGACCCATACTTGTGTGAGAATCTTTCATTTAACTGTAAATAGAACATGTGAACTGGCTCCGCAGCTTTTGTCACAATGGCCTACAAGTAATGCAGATAAAGATAATGATTTTAAAAAAACACTTGGCAGCCACTGGAGAATGACTGCTGGTATATAGCTTTTTCAAAGGGTAGCATCTTGGTGCCCCACCTTTCAACATCCCACAGAATTTTTCCTGGCCCTTCAAGCATAAACTAAATTTGTTTTAACACCACCACCTCAATAAAGAACCTGGAGTAAGCTATTATTGTAGCATTATGTCTATTAAAAAGGAAATAGAAAAAACTAGGCTGAAACATAAGCACAACAGTTTTCGTTTAATACATTTATGCTAGCAGTCTGTCTTGCCACTTACATAAATCTACACAAGAGAATATGTACAAAAGCAAACATTTGCTACTCAGCATCAGTTAGGAGACTAGCCAAATGCTTCAACAAAATACAGTGACAGAACTGCTTCAGATGAGGATTTGGCTATTTAATAACGACTTAACAGAAGTTGTCTCAGAACTCATTCACACATTCTTCCATTCCTTTCTTAGTGATTTTGGTTGAGCTGGGAATAAGGGAGGAGCAGAACTCAAAGCAAGAAGGGCAGGGTGAGGGAGTGAGTTAGCTGACTTAGCTTGATTCTCCCAAGTGGTAGGTTTTTTCCTATTTGAAAGGTGTGTAGGAAGATTGTTTCTCAGTTGAGAGCAAGAACGATCAGGAATGGCTTGATGGTCAAATGCGAAATGTGCAACTCATCTAAGACAGGAACTGACAAATTGGCTATAGAATTTGCACTTGTACACCGTTTTCATGCAGTAAGCAGACAAAAGGACTGGTAGAGAAAGGCACACCACATGTGCTGGTTTTGGCTGGGATAGAGTTAATTTTCTTCCTAGTAGCTAGTATGGGGCTATGGTTTGGATTTGCGCTGGAAACAGTGTTGATAACACAGGGATGTTTTAGTTACTGCTGAGCAGCGCTTACACAGAGGCAAGGCCTTTTCTGCCTCTCAGCCCACCCCACCAGTGAGGGGAGGCTGGGAGGGGACACAGCCAGGACAGCTGACCCCAACTGACCACAGGGATATTCCATACCATATGACATCATGCTCAGCATAGAAAGCTGGGGGAAGAAGGAGGAAAGTGGGGGACATTTGCAGTGATGGCGTTTGTCTTCCCAAGTAACACGTGATGGAGCCCTGCTTTCCTGGACATGGCTGAACACCTGCCTGCCTATGGGAAGCGGTGAATGAATTCCGTGTTTCGCTTTGCCTGTGTGTGGGACTTTTGCTTTACTTATTAAACTGTCCTTATCTCAACCCACAAGTTTTCTCACTTTTACCTTTCTGATTCTCTTCCCCCATCCCATTGTGGGGGGAGTGAGCCAGTGGCTTTGTGATGCTTAGTTGCCAGTTGGGGTTAAACCACAACACCATGTCAAAAAAATGTTCTTAACTACCTCCGTTCAATCACAATAAATAAAATAAACGATTGAATTTTTTATGTAGCTTTATTGGCAATTTCAATAATAAAAAGTTTGTTTAGGGTGAGACAATCTTTCCAACTGACTTACAGTGGCCTGGGGAAGGACAAGTGGGATACAAGTTCAGGATCCTGTTATATGAGTAAACTGATTCTGTTACCCCATGTTTAGAGGAATGCATGAGTTAACAAGAACAGAACTCCCAGACAGGTCAACAGGAATGTCTTATTCCTTATTCCATTTATCTTATTTTGTTCCTCAGCCTTTTTCTTTACAAGTTGTATATTAGTTGTAGAAGGACTGGAATGTGTGCTCTATGATGAGCTTTTTTCTTTTGATGAGATCTTACAAATTGAGATGAAGTAAAATAATAACAGTCAAATTTTAACTGAAGTCAAATAATTCTGCTGGAACAAATGTTTCTTAAGTAGAACCAAGCCACTAGTTCTTGGAGGGAGGAAGCAGAGAAGGACAGGTGCCTACAAGTTAGTCACATGTTGAAACAGAAACCTTATGGTGTCCTCTTGATTTGTCAAATCAACTGATATTTTGAGTGTAATTTGCACTGAGTATGTAATAGCTGGGACTGTTGAATTAGTACTTAGGCTGGGACTTCCAAAGAGTGTTAGTTGCTGAAGTACAGTTGAATATCCCTTGCACAAGCAGGAACCTTTTTCAAATCTCTATCTCCAGTCCTGCGAGATCCAAAACCAGGGCTGAAATACTAGTATTGTGAAAATCTTAAGCATGTACGAACTAATCATTAAGACATAAAGTCCTTAGTAGGGGATGTTGCTGTATTGCCATGGGACTTTTTGTTCTGTTTTAACATTTTAAACTGTCAAATTCAGAAATGATTTGAGATCCCTGTGAAGTGGTTTGACTGCCATGATTTTCTGTTCAGAGAATCGTGGTTGAAAAGTGGATGAGAAATTGCATCTCTCTGAAACCCAGTATCCACCAGGATCCACCTCCAGTGGCTGAAGCGTTATGCTGTAAGTCCTTACTGGTATCATGCCGTTCCTACCTGTACGGCTGTTCTGGTAAGGCATGTGGCCCTGGCCATCTTTTGGCAAAAGAAATGCACTGATCTTATCGTAAACCCAAAATCCTAGGTTTTCCAGGAATGGCTTCCAATGATGCTGGACAGTCAGCTGTGTTATTTTGAAAAATGCCTGCAGTAATTTTATTTTTAAAAGCTGGAATTCAGGCAGCTCACACTATTGCCGTCCCCATGACCTGATCTAATAAGCAATTGCCTTTGTGCTGTACCCCAGTAAAATGGAGCAGGTTCAGCTGTGATGGGGATTCCTTCTATTTCAGGAGACTGCACAATGAGGGGAAGCTGCCAGATGCAGCCCTCTAACACAGGCTGTGGCCTCTTTAGCCCTGTCTCTGACATCACTATGGTCTGGCTCCTACACATAAGAAAAATCAAGGAGGGTTGAGTCACTGAAAGAAGCAAAGAGAAATCTGACACAAGGTGGTGACTCTAAGTTCTTTTGCTGATAGTTTTGCAACACTTCAGGATTCCCTAGCTTATTTACAGTCACTTTATTTTGATGCAGTGCTACCGGGTATCCTGAACTGTGTTTCTTTTTTGCTTTCTTTGCCTTTGGCCATCCTCTACCATAAAAATTTGGGGTAAAGCAAGGATTAAAATGGGTGTGATTTATTGAAACAGAGTTTCACATGATGTTTCATGGACTTTTCATGTTTTTAATTCTTTCAGTCAAAATAAACGGTCTCTGCAGTGCCCAGAGAGAAAAGGTTTTACTGCATGAAACTTATTTCTCATCTGACTGAACATAATGATTCAGGAACTGAAAGATTGGTGTGTTTTTTCTTTTTCAGAGGAATGATTTTCAGAAGGAATCTATGCAGTGAATATGACCAACCACTGAGCTGTCTGATGCTACTACCTCAACTCTGTCCTTCAGCAGATTAAGTTCTCTTCTTACTTCACTGGGCAGCAGCAGAAAGTGAGTTTTAACCCGAGCATCTAGAAAACAGCACTTTGAATAGGATGTATCAATACACAATAAGGGTTCTGCCACGTGCTTCTGTTATTCAGAGATTTCAGCTGAGGACAGCAGCATCAAAAGGATTCATATTTTTAAATAATAGTTGGAGGCCCTTATCTTCTTCAGTAACAATCTCTGACTTTCCTGTGTAATAGTATAGTTTAGACTTTTTGCTAACTGTACACTAAAGGAAGAAAATGTGAACAGTGGAAAAAACAAATTGTATTTCCAGTTGTGAATCTTGGAACAAACTGCATAAGCTAGTTGAGAGTAGCCTTATGATGATGAAGAGCATAATATCTCTATTTTACAGCTAGAATTATTGAGATATGAAAAGATTAAGTAATTTTCTCAAGGTCACACAGAAAACATGGAAAAAATAAAAATAGATTCCTGAACTTCTGATTCCAACTTTTGTGCATTTTCTCAGGCATATTCTTCCTCCCCTTAGTAAGGTTTGCTGTACCAAAGTACTGCTTTCTACATCAAATCACAGTAAGCCTAATAACAATACAGTTTGCAGCCCTGCTCATCTATCAGTATTTACCTTGGCTTTAAAAAATGTGAAACTTAGGAGATTTATTAATGCACAGTTCCGTGGAGTTAGCAGCAAATACTAGATTGGAAAAATATTTTAAAAATTCAGTAACTTTTAGCACTGACCTAACATACTCTTAACTCCTTCATTTCAGTTGTGTCCCCTGAAGGATTGTGTAAATGTTTATGCACATGATTAACTTTGGGCATCTGAAAAACTTTATAAAAATCAATTATGCCAATCCAAAGGGTGCATCTGGGCATATGTAATACATTTTTAAAGTACTAGGGCTTTTGAAGGAAGTGCTGTTACATTAGAGGTACAGCCACTTTCTGTGTGTCCCTTCAGGCATGGCACTGTGTGGAAGGGTATGGATTTTCCATTCTATTTTTCCAGTCAGTGGAAAGCGTATAGCAATTGTAAATATGCCCATAAGTGTCCCATGGCCTATTCAGGAAATGTCCTTTATGAAACTTTATATGAGGGAGCTTGTGTTATCCAGTGATGTAGTCTCAGATTTTTGTGTCTGTTTCTGAACCATCTTGTACACATGTGGAAGTCACAGTGAAGTCTAAATGTTGAGGGAAATGAATAATGGCTTGTGGGTAAAACATGGTTTGCAAAAGTTCTCTTTAGCAACATTTTTACATATTTTTAGTGGCTGAAGCGAATTATCTATAACAAGGTAGAATGCTAAAGTTGGGTGATAATACTGAGAGCAGATTCTTTGTGGGGAGAAACACAAATTCATATAATGAAGCATATACTGCAACTGCGCATAAAATTTCCCATTACTAATTGTGGTTTAAGCCTAGCCGGCAACTAAGCACCACGCAGCCACTTGCTCACACTGTTGTTGCATCACAGCAGGATGGGGGAGAAAATCAGAAGAGTAAAAGTGAGAAAACTTGTGGGTTGAGATAAGGACAGTTTAATAGGTAAAGCAAAAGCTCCGCACACAGGCAAAGCAAAACAAGGAATTCATTCACCGCTTCCCATAGGCAGGCAGGTGTTCAGCCATGTCCAGGAAAGCAGGGCTCCATCACGTGTTACTTGGGAAGACAAACGCCATCACTGCAAATGTCCCCCACTTTCCTCCTTCTTCCCCCAGCTTTCTATGCTGAGCATGATGTCATATGGTATGGAATATCCCTGTGGTCAGTTGGGGTCAGCTGTCCTGGCTGTGTCCCCTCCCAGCCTCCTCACTGGTGGGGTGGGCTGAGAGGCAGAAAAGGCCTTGCCTCTGTGTAAGCGCTGCTCAGCAGTAACTAAAACATCCCTGTGTTATCAACACTGTTTCCAGCACAAATCCAAACCATAGCCCCATACTAGCTACTAGGAAGAAAATTAACTCTATCCCAGCCAAAACCAGCACACTAACGTAGAAGATATCTATCTCCAGGATAAACTGTAATATTAGAAAATCACATAGGACTTTATAAATGAAAACACCAAACAACAATGGACTAAGAAGCACATGATGAGCTTTGACATTATGAATGTATGTGATTGTGTGCTGAGACAGCTCATTCTGCTCTGCAGCATACATAAGGCTTGACTCAAGCCTGATAAAGTTAAAAAGGGTGTTTTTTACAAATTCTACGTATCTTTCAAGTTACAGTTGGTATCAGAAGACCTACTTAGGCCATTTTTGCTGTGAATTTCTATGCTACTCAGTCATAGATCTGATGGATTATGACTGAGTATGTATTGTAGTAGCCCAAATGAAAACGGGTCTTAAAAAGGTTCTCCCACATAAAGTCTCCTTGGCAAGAGTTGATTAAAATTTTCCTGAAAATGATCAAAAATATCTTTGGTACTGAATCTGCATCAATAGTGCTGTGTGTGTAAGGTTAAAAACTAAAAAAAAAAAACCAAACAGAAAGGTAGGGAGGAAAAGTTCACTGTAAGGAAGAATGAATCCGTTTCCATTCTTCCCCGACACTGGTCCTATTATTTACCCCCAGTTTCAGCTGAACCTTAATTTTGAGAGCCAATGTAATTGCCCAAAAGTGTTTGTAGGTAATATGCCAACCAAGAAACGGGAGGCCAGCTTTGCAGTCTAATACCATGAGATCCTGACATCTCTATACACAGTGAGGTGATATCAGTGTTTGGAAAATGTACTAGCTTTTTCCTACGCTGACTTGACTCTTGCAGCATTTGCTTTGCTCTGCAAGCCAGGTACCTACAATTCCTGTGTTGTGTCTCCAGCAGAACCCTGCTGCTACCAGGACTGCTGTACCTAAAGAAGTATTTTCCTACCAAAAAAAGAATCTTCTTACTAATGTTTGTGCTTTATATTAAACTGCTGAGGCTAGATTTGCTCTAGAGAAACTTTTCTGGCTGTATTAAGCTTACAGTGATGATCTATTCAGACTGCTGTCCTTAGAAGGGATGTAAGTAGGACAACTTATAACTCGACAACTGTGAACTTTGCATGAGTGTGAAAATGAGCATTAAGGCTGTAAATTTGATGGCGTTATCATGACCTGCAATAGCCTTTTATTGCACTGGCTCTTGGCACCTTCTTTGCAGGACCACCATTAGTGACCAATTGCTGAGCAGTTTTGCAGAATTGCTTGGGTGAGCAGACCATTTTCACTTGTGACCCAAGTCTGAATTTGAACTCAAGCCCATGGAGGGGAAGAGCTTGTCTGTTAACTCACAACACTGCTTGCTCTTGCCTTTGCCAGCAGGCTGCTCTATGAACAGCTGCTCTAGTACAAAAGGCCAAAGGGAAGCACCTTGGTTTTGCCCTAGTCCTTTCACACCTCCAGGTCACTGGAACATACCCAAGTGCATGGTGAACTACAGGCGATCTCTCCAGTGCAGAACAGGCCGTTCAGTTGACTTTAACTGAAACATGAATCATCTCAGTCCTAAATTATTTTAATCCAATCAGTCATCTGTGTTAAAGGGTGTAAAGAGACAGCAAAGTGGAAAGAATGGCTGCTAAGTAGGGAATACAGGACACAAATAAAGCTGCTAAGATGAGACGAAATATGAACTAATAACGATTTATTCCAAATGCCACTGGGGTTACAGTGTGAATCACTTGGAGACATACTCGGGTGAAATGAATTTTGTAGGCTTTCCCCTGAATGATTTTTATAGTCTCGATAGAGATGAAGGGAAAGCAAAGCGTTAGTTACACAGGGAATACACACAAGAGTTTTGAAGTGCTCCCAAACAAATTCTCCCTAATTAATATCTACTTTTCAAGCCTCTTGTAAGTAGATGAGCATGAACAGCTGTAGTTCTTTTTATAGATACAAACTAATCTCTAGTACATATTGGACATGAAAGTTATAGAGAACAACATGCTGTGGATTCGTAAGGCTTTTCTAGCCATGGAAGTATTCTTTTTATACCCTCTAAAAGTGGAAGGGAATGCCAAAGAGTGCAGAGTATAGTCTTCAGGAATAGTACTTGGGAACAAAATCATGACAGCAGCAAAGGGTCTAGCTCTTAATGACAGATGCCATGCACTTCTTATTAACACAAGAAACAGCATGCATGAGTTTTGACCTGTTTTCTTGACAGGTTCAGCCTTTTGTGACCCATGTGAAATGGGCAACATTTCCTAGTATTTCTTCCCAGTTTTCACTAGTGTGAATGGTCTTCATGACAAAATATGGAAAGAATTACATGCTTCATCTTTTTAAATAATTTTAAAAGCCTAAGCAATAAGTCATAATAAAATTCCTTAGACTTGATTAATATCTTTGAACATACTTCCTGTTTGAAGATGATATGTTTTCTCGTTCTTCTTCCCCCTTGTTGCTAACTGTATATGTTATCAGTTTAATATTGTTCTCTGCCTGGAGACAATATCCGGTTATGATAGGTGGAGGGAGGAACTGTTATAGCTCCTTTCCATCTCTAATGCCCATGGTTTTATTTATATAAAAACATCCTGGGTTTTGAACAGTTTGTTTCTTTTGGCAGTTTATTACCAGGCTGAATGGCTCACTTTTTCATCTAACATTTGGCTGCTGCCGAAGTCATTATCATTTCCATTTTTAGTTTTAATAACCTTCCTTTTAATAAACCTGAGTTTGAAGTAAGTTTCCAGAAGTTTGCTTCAAAACAATGCCTCAAATCTTCTGGAAACCACTGATTACTTTTTTTCCCCTCAAAGGAATAAGCTGCTTATATTTTTATTGATTTTATGGCTTTTTCTGATGTGGCATAAGGAAGAACTGATTTACTTTGGACAAAATTACTTGCTGGGTTGCTTGCATTATTGCAACCAAAGGGAGAACTACTGGAGGTCCCATGGGGAAGAACTGCTTCAGTAGCTCTTTGTTCCCTGTGCTTTTGGGCTTAGAAGGTATATATCCCCACTGTGGACTGACTATACCTATTCTTGTGATGTAGACTGCTATGGATTGCAAATTAATTCTGTCCATTTATTCTCATGCACTAGAAGGAGCACCAGGGAGAAGCAAAAAATCACTATTTCATAGAACTCTTCCTTTCCTTTTGAGGGAAATAAGTACAATCTCGTGGATTTAGTCACCATGGAAATAAACCTCAGCTATAAGGATGCTGCTACAGAAGGGAAAAATTAAAATGCTACAGTGGGGAGGGTGTGGATTTTTGAACGACTAACCCTTCTTCTCCCAAGATTTACTTTAGAAAAGCACTTCTGAAGGTAAACCACTTTGAAGTATTAAAAGGCAGATGTATTGACTTACCCATCAGCTTTTCAGTACAAACATTGCTTTGACTTCTGCATTATTCTCATGAAACCTGCTAAAGGAAAGTTGGAGTTTCCTAACACTTTGCTATAGCTCTGGGGAGGTTAGCTAAGAGTGGGTTAAACTGGTCTCTTAAGTGACTATTGGAAAAATAAGCTAAGTATGGAAAGGACCATAGTCTTGTCCTCAGCATCTTTCTTTTCTCTTCCCCCAGAATCTCAGAAATTAAAATAAAGATCTGAGACTTCAAATTACTGCTCAAGTGCATTGCCTTTCAATTGTATTGTAGAAGAAAATGGGGGAAAATGTGTCAATGAGAGAAGGGAGCACTGACTGTGTGATTAAGTTTTCATTTCATGGAGGAACTTCACAATAGTGAAGAAACCATCTTCAGGAAGTAATGTACATTTTGCCCCAAGTCTCTCAGCTTTAGCTCTGTAACAGCTTTGAAATTAAACTACACTGAGTGAACAAAGGCCAGTTTTGAATCTCATACTTCCCTTTCCTCTCACGTTAATCCTTGGAGGCTTGTAGGTAAGATCCATGCAGTGGTGGAATATACCTGAGCAGAGTAAAATCCAAGTGACAGAAATTGTTTCATGAGCTGCATAAAGAAGAAATAATAAAATGGCAGTGTGACTCAGATCAAAAAGTGAACCACTGAAGAGAGCTCTGATGCTGAAAAGCTTACTCCCGTTGCTTTTAGCCTGGCTTGTCTTGTTGTGTTTGTAGGAGAATTACAGAACAATGTAGGAAGGTATTCTGGAGTCAGCTGGTCCATAGTTGTTCCGGAGGTATTGGCTAAGGTGACATTCTGGCTTGCACCACTTACTTAGCTGTTGGATTTCTTGTTCTGCTTGTGTCTGTTGATCTTAGGGTACAGGAAACCAGAGTTATATTCAGAAGGCGGCTCTGCTCCTTGGACATTGCTGTATGTTACTGTAATGCTTGGTATCTGGGCTGCAGATGGTCTGTGGTGAGACTCTCCTTTTCTTTGTCCAATACCATTCAGGCTGTCACCTCTCTAAAGGATGCAAAGATTTAAAATAAATGGAAAGCACAAAAACATCTACAAGGAGATCAGGTTGCATCATCTATGAAAAAGTGGCATATATTTAGATAAGTACTTTGCTGATCCCCATGACTAACTGTAAACCAAACTTAAAGGATGGAGGAAAAAGTAGATCTGAACATTTTTTTAATATTTAATGGATAACTTATGAGAAAAAAACCTGTAAGTTAATGTACTAACACACAAACTTTGCACTTGCTACTTACGAGCTTGTCTACTTTGATGAAAGACCAGGCTAATGACAGCACATCCAACTATGAACAAAAGTGCTGTGAATATGCTCAGACACTATGAATTCAATCAAGCAAGGAGTCCCTCCATAAAGATGGACTGTTTAGGTTCACTGGGGCAAGAGGTGATGTAAAATGTAGTGATAAAGGCATGGATAGTTTGAAGGGGGAAGTAAACTGGAGAATGAAGTGAAAACAGGAATTGAGGGAAAGATAAATTAACATTGTTTGACAATATCAATGTTATACTTGCACAGTGTTAGGGTGAGGCTAGCAATAGCTCGTAAGGATCACTACTAACAATAAAGAGGTAATTTAAGACATTTACATTACACTGGTGTTAATACTGCAAAGATAAACTGGCTTGTTTTCACCTATCAACTCTTTTATTTCCCTGTCTGTCAAGAATTAAGGCAAGATGACTCACTTTGACATCTGACATGGCAGATGTCAAAAAAATTTTATCAGTATGCTGTAGCTTTGCTGCATGGAAGAAGAAACAGACCCTAGTGCAACAACTTACTGAATAGGTGATATGGCATGTTTCAAAAACTTACCCTGATTTCCTCCAAGTTGCATTTTTTAGATGTTTGCTGCTACCCAAATCAGAGAACATTAAGTAGTTAACAATGTCACTTTGTACATCAGTACTTGCCAAAAGACTATGGCTGTCTCAGAGCCACATCCATCAGAATGGCTATCTCACCTTACTGTGTATATTATTCGTATAAAGATGGCACAAACTTAACGCTTTTGTGCTCCACCAAGGAAATCACAGACCTCATTAGGGGTCCTACTGTATTCAAGAGAATATTCAAGTTCCTTGAAGAAGCTGGACTTAAGGAGAACCCTGTAGTACATGTTTTCCCCTGTTGAGTTTCAACAATGATCTACTCTTTGTGGTCATGTTTTCTATATTCTGCTGTGTGATGTTTGCATCTCAAAAATTAACTTAATTTGTGCTCAAAGGCTGGGATTGTTATTAGTCTTTAGTTCCTTTATTTAGTCAGACCCATGCCAAATATTAAAATAGTAATTCTTACAGTAGATTTAGCAGTGTACTCTGTGACATTCAATTCCACCACGGATATGTCATCAGCATCTACAGCTGTCTGAAAAAATGAACACAGATAAGAAAGAGATAAATAACATATAGGTATGTCACAATATTTTACATATGTGAAATGCAAAGTATAGGAAAAAGAAAAAAAAGGGGACAGCAGAGGATTGACTGAAAAGTAGTGATATGCTAAAGATAGCCTTGTTTTTTACCTCTCACCATATGTGTTCATTTGGTAGCAAATAGTGAGACAACAGAAAGATTGACCAAGTAATTTGGACAGTGAAGTACAAATATTACTGAATACACACTTTAAACACAAGATAACATACCATTTTGATCCTAAGCTCACTAAAGCAGCACAATTGCTTGTCAGAAATGCAACAAAGACAGAGGAATAATGAACCAGGGTGGAAATAAAAAGCTGTTGACTTTTTACAGCCTGTAAGTCATTACTCATTGTGTTAACTCATAGGTTATCCCCATCTTCTTGGCAGGAACCTTCATGATTAATTATGATAAAATGTGCAGATTTGTTAACCTACCAGTTGTCAGAGAATTTAGATATTATGCAGTCTATTACCTTCTCACAAATCCCAGAATCGTGTCTCTTCAGTTTAGGTTGCGCTCCTATGTCACTAGTTTGAGTTGTGTCTTTACCCGTTTCATAGGAAATCTGTCTTCTAGCAAGTCTGGAGAATATACTGGGGGTATCAGTTTCTGTGTCAGTACAGCCCTAAAATGAATACAGCAAAAGCAATCACTTTAGCTTCTTTAGACTTCTGTCCAATTTGCCCCATGAGAATCAGTTTTACCTAGACAGAAATTGTAAAAGAGACAGACATTGTGTAGAAGACATTTCACAAAAGTTCTGCCATGTATGACTTCATGAAATCTTTGATTATGAGAGGTACAAACAAAAGCGTCAAGTCTGTTGAGTCTAATATTCAGCTTAGTTTTTAATTTTTTTTCTCCACAGGATGCACTGCAAAATTTCAAACTAAATAGTGATTTTTTTATAGTCTATTGTTGAAATTTCTCTGAGATACCTTGTAGCTCTGAGGAGGCAGTATTTCCATAGCAGTACCCAAGGAGGAAGCACAGGTGTATGGAGGAATTGGGGCCAAAGTTTCCAAAATGGCTTGGGTAGAAGCAGAAATAAATAGAATGAAATGTCTGAGGACTTCAGAATCAGTGCTTTAGAAACATTTTGTTCCAATTAATAGGAAAACAGAAGAATAAAACGACAAAACCCCCAACCCACCAGAATTTCCTAAAGTCAGAAATTCTGTTCCTTTTCCTCATTCCGTCAGCCTTTTCACTACAATGATGAGGAATCACAGAGTTCTATATATCATAATAAAACAATGAAACAGCTAATGGAGTTGTGATGAGCAGCTCATGGCAAACCAACCTATTTTCTGTTTGACAGTGTACCTTGCTTTAAAATGCAGTGCAATATACTTTCTTAAATTTTTTTCATGCAGCAATGTATGTGCTTTGGATGTAGCTTCCATCAGATGAGAGTATATAATTGCTTGAAAATACTCAAAGCAATTATTGATACTTCCAACGTTTGATGTTTTCAATTATTGATACTTCCAGTATTTGATGTTTTTAATTATTGATACTTTGATAAACTTTCCCCAGGGAAGAAAATAAAAATAAGAGGTGTAGAAAATCATGAACTGGAGAAAGTGGCCTGATGAGTCTGTTACTATTAAGAGAGAATCCCTACTGGTGATACTATACCAGAATTTTAATACATAACAGATTGATTTCTCTAAGGACGATCAGGATTGTTTTTTCTGTGTAAGTGTGGGGAACGATAAGGGGAATGCAGAGAAGGGGAAGGAAAAATTAATTTCATTTGGAACAGTGACAATCAAGATTGTATTTTCAGAAGCGTCTTTCTAACTATTGGGGAAGCAATGATGAAGATGAGTCTACAGAGTGAAGTGTCTCCAGACTGAAGTGTCTCCATGGAACATTTTTTAGAAGAGCTTAACAAAACATCCAGGAGGACAATCTAAACATATGTTTTCCTGCTGAAGCACAAGAGGTTGGGCTAAGCTATTTTCTGGATCCCAACATTTTAAAAAATGTGTAGTGTGCATGGATAGAGTGTTTTAGCACTTACAGTCCCATTTGATTGAATTTTAAAATGGAAGCAACTTTATTTTCTAAGCATCGGTTCCAGAGCTTGGCTCCTTTTCATTGCAAAGAACTGACGGGAAATTGTTTCTTTAGGATTTTCCAAGGTGCAGAATATCTTTGCATCCACAGGATTACAAAAAAAATTGCATGAGGATGATTTATTGGCTTACAGTTCAATGACCAGCCTTGACATAAAATACATGGCAGCACATGTACTGCCTTTTTGCATTGTGAGTGTATGTCTAGAAATCTTATAGCCACATATGGTGCAAAAACCCCACCAGAATAAATTATCAGTGAGCATTGAAGGAAGTTTGTTTGTTTTAAACTTGAGCCCTTCTTTCTGTTCTGTATTTCAGCTAAACTGATATTACTTACTAATAAATAAGAGTATTCTATAGTCAAATCAAATAGTTAAGGGAGATATATATTCTTGTCAGAAAATCTTGACTCTGTCATTGTTCTGAACAAGGTCCAGACTTACTCAAGGTTTATAGAAAATTCCCGACTGAAGCATGTCAGTTGCTTAGAATATTTTACTTTGGGTAATTTTCATTCTTCATTCTTACCTTGAGTATTAAGGGTTCTTTTCCTAAGCAAAAAGAATTGTTGAATTGTTTGTATGGTTCCCCTTCCCCAGCACTGATAGTAGTACAAGAACACACAGTGTTTCTGAAAGACTGTTATTTTTTTAAGAATCAGGATTCACAGTCTATGAGATGCAATATAAATATGTTTGTGTTTTTTTTTTTATTAGCCAATTTTAAAACATTCTACCTGAATGGTGGCTACTAGCCAGAAGAATTTAATTTTGATTGGACCAAGAAGTCAGGACAATTTAGAGGGCAAAGAAATTGAAATATCAGTGTTAAAACAACTGTCAGAATCCAGAACTTGACTGTATTAGATACAGTTATTATCCTGACTATGGAAAAGAATCACTGAGAAAATTATGGCTTTTCATATATTCAGAAATTTCATTTATAACAATTGTTTTAGAGACCTAACTAATGTGCTCGTTTACTTACTTACAGTAATGTAACTTTGGGTTGCAAAAGAAAGCCTGGATGCCAAATATTTGCCCTGTTTCCAGCTGCTCTGCAAAACATTTGGCACCAAGCTGTTGAGGTCTTGTGAGAATGATTCTGTAATGGGTTTACTGATTTGTCTAAATCTGATGATTAATATGTTTCCAAATACAGCCCTCTTCACTTTCAGAGAGCATTATCTGTTTCGTTACAATCTTGCTTTCACTAGAGGACTATATAGTGACCAGCAGTTTCTTTTTTGTGTGTGTCCAGGCTCCAAATCTGTAGTCAGACAAGTATGTCCTAGAAGTATGATCAGACTGACAAGGGTGCTCTGACTCTAAACTTCCATTACTTTCTAAAATTCCTGTTGTTTCATCTTTCCACTCTTCCTTCAGTGTCGCAAACCATCAAGAATACATTCTGCTTTTACACTTCAGCCTTCTGTCTTTTATTTCACTTTGTCCCTCTACTTTCTTTGGAGCTCTTGTAATGAGCGCCATAATGCATTTCATCTAAAGAATCTACCACTTTGAAGGACTCTGTATGAAAATGAATTACTTTGCAATTAAAAATGGATGTATGGGAAGCGCCTCCCTTACTGATTCACTGTCAGAGAGAGAAGACAGTCGCCTTTTTCCTTTCTGCAGCCCACTTATCTCAGAAGATTGGCTGGTTACGGTCACTCGTCTGGAAGAGGAATAACTGCTGAAAGACCGTGAGTCTTTAGGAGAAACTCTCAGCAGGGATCCAAGGCAAGGAACATATGTTGCAATGGCTGTTCTAATGGATGAGAGGTAGAACCAGTCAGATTTTTTCTGTTAGCACAAAAATTCAGTCATAATAAACAATGCATTTATTCAGAGAGATGAACCAATGCTGCATGGACTGGAAAATTACTGGGTACAAAAAGAGTTTTCCAGATATCCAATATCTCACATACAACCCTGCAAGATCACTTACTCACACTGTTCTGCAGAACTCAAATTTATTGCTTGGCAGGGATAAGGGCATTAAAGTATAACTCTTCAAACTGAAGGGAGCTATTAAAAATGACGTTTTATCTGCTTTCAGCTTAATCGGGGCAAAAATAAAATTCGTCCCTTTAAACTGAACCTTACAGAAGTACCACATAATGAATTACTTTAATCTTCCCCTAAGCAGCTATTCTAGCTTCCTCTTATACATCTGTTTGCTGGCTGTCTGTAGAGTTGTACAAAAAAGTGCAGTTATATTACAGTATTTCTTTTCTCATATGCAGCATGAGGAAACTCTTTTGCCTAGCTTTCCTCTTCCTCCTGGCCTTCCCCACTTAGATGTTCATGCCCACCTCTTCTCTATCTAGTTCCCCAGTAGGTCTTTGTAAAGGGTGAAACAGCAGCATATATATATGGCTTTGCTGCCACTCGTCAGATGTCACAGCCTGCGTCTGAATTTGGTATGGTAATGACCCTAGATGTTACAACTCAGAAGAAATACTATCTGAAATATGAAAGCTTCAAGAAAGGTGGGGACGACACACAAAATGGGGAAGAGGTGGATTGACTTACTGAATTGCCTCTCTCACTGGCCTGGTGAATTTAACGAACTGCTATTTGCAACACTGACAAATGTCCGCATCTGTCATGATGATAGTTAAAAAATTCATGGTGCTTTCCTTTGAGGTAGGAAGGTCTCTATGTTATCATGTAATCTGTAAGTACACATCAGTATCCATAAACATCTCTAACTCCATCTGCATAGTAATTTGTTGCAAGTACAAATTCCGCTGACATTTATATGGCATTGAGAAGTTTTCTTGGAGAGGGCGAGGTTGTCTTGCAGAGTTAAAATGAGCAGGTGAAGCAGAGTTCAGGTACTAGTCCTAAAAGTGACAAAGTTACTGTCTGATTTTCTTTGCTATATTAAACATCGCTTGTAAGAGTGAACTTACCTGTATTTGGGGTGAGTGATGGCATAAATGATGGGGTTATGGATGACAGAAGCTTTGGCAATCACAGCTGGTATGGAGTTCATGAAGGGTGTTAGGATATGGGAATACCTAGAGTAACGCAAATGCATTATGTATTTAGTATTGAGTTCTATGTATTCTGTGCAGTTACACACTGACGAGATAATGCTTTATTAGTGCTCCAGAGAGAGTAAAAGGGGTGTTCCTTACCCAAACAGTGAGAGAACCAATTTTACATGCTTTGCCTGTAAAGATCAACACCAGCCTAATTGCATTTCTGAGGAACATGATTTTCTTGGGGCTTCTCTTGCAGCACTTCACTACTGTGACTGAGGATGGTGATCATTCCCATGTTGTTTACCCTAGGGACAAAGTCAGCCTTCAATAAGTGAATGTGCATTCATCAGAGTATCTATCTGTTCCAAACTCAGCAGATACACTTGCTGAATAATATGTCGCTAAATAGGTGTGCAGAATGAGGCATTATAGGGAAAGAGAACTAATAAATCTATTTTCCTATTCAAACTATTTTTTGCCTGATCTGAACTAAAAAGTGAAGGGGAGGTATTTTTCTGAAGCGAAGAGTGAAGGGAAAGTATTTTCAGGTGTCATATGCTACACTCGTGTTACTGTGACCATCTATATATGCAGGTGATGTGACTCTAAAGGATAAAAGAATTACGACTGATGTCTATCTGCTCTGCTGCTGTTAGACAGTTAATTTTTGAAAATAGCTTGAAGTAGCCCATAAACTCTTGGTCAGAAGAAAGTCAATAGAACAGTTTGGATCAAAATAACAATAACATTTCATAGGCTGTTCTACCAGGCAAATTCTCCATAGACTTTCTCAGAGGGTATGAAGACCTCTTCCTGCATTGGTAGAAAGAGTTCTAAGTGAAATGGCCCTGTCAGGCAGTCTTTCCTCCCAAGGATAACATCCTTTCTTTTTCACTGCACTTCTTCCTGAGAAGACAGTCTAGCTCTATCTTTCAACTAGCCTTATATTCCTATAGTATTACGGGAGAAAAAAGATTTTTCTCTCAATCCTCTCTCAGGAGAAGGTCTCGCATATGAGTGCTGCAAACAAACAATGAAGAGAATAGTGTAAGTAGGTGGCAGCTCATCTTCCTGGTGAAGAAATTTTTCATCATACTATGGGAATATTTGTGCTGTGTGATGAGGTGGCAATGGTTTGCCAATGGTAATACAGGAATCATTTTGTCAGCCGCCTGAATGTTGAGATGCCATTTCACCTCTAATTTAAGGCTTTTCTCTGATAAGAATTATCCAAGCAGCATGTTCTCCATATACAATTTTTAACATGGTTTCTCCTAATCATACTTTTAAAGCATTCGTTAGAGGTGTAATTCTTCACGGAGTCTGGAGAACACACAAGAGTGTGACCTAGCTGGAATGGAGTTTTGGACCCTGAGATTGGGGAGATAGTGCTTTGTTAAGACTGATGGAATGTTCAGCTAACAGAAACAAACAGTGACAAAGGCTTTTGTTTAAGCTAACCACTCCCAGAAAATACAACCTGTAGACCAACAATATTAGTAAGCATGACTGTGTGCTAGCTCAGTATTCCCCATCCAAAATATTTTCTAAAGGAATTAAGGTTCTTCCTTCATTTGGTGTGTGTTGTTGCTCTGTCAGACGAGCTCTCTTTAGTCCAATACTATAGCCAGTCTCCATGTCTGCCTCCCATATGTGGCATGCAGTGGTTTTATCTGTGTTCGTTGTAATGAAAGTCCACAGAAGGCCTCCAGGCTTGGTCTATTAATCTCTGAAAAATCCCAGAAGGATTGCCTAAAAGGCACAGTTCAGAAATGGAAAAAAAGCTGAATGAAGCTGTTCTGCTCACCAGATGTCTTCATGAGCAAAATTTGCAAATGCTTTCCTGTTCACATGCTGTAGAGTTACAAAACTCTCCATTTGTTCAGATTTTTGTCAGTGTGAGACATGGGATAGAAGTAAAGTTCAGTTCCTAAAGTAAATGCTGAATCGTATGGGACAGCCTGACAGTTCCACAGAGCTAAAATGCTTACCTTAAAGCCTCTCTGAATTTTTTTTTTTTGGGGGGTACCTTAGAGCAAGTAGTGCTGCAAGGTACCTGTGCTGCATTTCTTTGTCTTCTTGCACTTCCTCTGTCTCTAGCTGGTCACATATCACCAGTGGTGGGTGCCCAGTACCTAAGTCCCCCTTGTGACAGGAAACAGGGCACTGGGACATATCCTAAGGATTCCTGTTTCTGAGTGAGGAACCCGTTTACCTTCATGGAGAAAATGTTTGCTGCCTCTTGGAATTGCCCCTCTGGATACAAAGGGGTAGAATCCTCTTCTCTTAACATTTTTTATTCTTAAGCATAAGATTTTATAAGTGCCATGTTTAGGAAGCTGCCTTCCTAAGCTATGTTTGAGAAGATGCCCTGCAGTGGCCTCTTCCTTAGGTGTGTAACAAATCACTCTTGCCTCCCAAAATGCTCCATCATAAGTAAATTTATCCTATGTGTCAATTTTAGGAAGACCTTTTTATTTCGGACTTGAAAAATACAAATGGAAGTGTTTTGTATTATCATAGGGGTCTTCTGCTTGAGGATTTGCAGCTGCCAAGACCTTCTAAAGCAGTTAGTCATGCCCATTTTACAAAGGCTAAGCACAGGAAGATTCACATGTTAACATGGGAGAAATACCCACATAGAGTCATGACATCCAGACTCCCAATCTATTACCTGTACCTGGATTGTAATAACCATAGTCTGGTGTCAAGCTATGTACAAATACTATATTAATAGTATTGTGCTTTTGTTGAAATTACTGTATAAAATGCTGACAATTAAACAGATGAAGAACATGCTTAGATGATTTATATTTAAGATCTTGTGTATCTGGCATCAAAAAGCTCCTCAATGCAAGTATGTACTAATTTTGAACTTGCTCATACAGGTAAGGAATTTCAGCAGTTTGATGTAACACACAAAAATTAATAGACTTTTGTAAGTAAAAGAAGTGAGAAAGAAAAGAGAATCAGCCCCTGGGTGGATCTTTTGGGGGCCCTTATGTGGCATTTTGGTGCTAAATAAAGTTCATATAGTTCCAATATTCTAGCATAGAGAATCTGCATTCAGAAATCATCAGCACAGTAATGTCATGATGCCAGTAATAACCTTCCTGTTTTCTTTTTCTTTTTTTTTTTACTTTTTTTTTTAAAGTCAAACTAAGAAAAAATCACAGCATGTGCCTCATTTGTTAAGTGTCACCCCTAAATATGTGAATGTTTTGGATGCACTTGAGGCATTAAACTTGACAGGTAGTTTTGACTTTCCGCTGTCTTTTACAATTTCACACCTTTTGCTTTCACTGAATATTCCTTTGCTGATACATTCATAATTACCCAGAAAAAGCTACCAGAGCAACAACAGAGTATGGTGACCAGGAAATGACATAAAGCAAGATGACAATCAGTGCAATTTTGGCCATCTTCCACTCATTTTTCATCCTCTGATACTGTTTCTGGAACTCTTTATTTCCATGTTTGCATCCAAATGTCTGAACAGACCTAGGGGAAATAAACATACAACAGCAAAAAAAGGGAGGTAGGGAATTGAGCAAATAACGTCATAAAATGGGGCAACAATTACACTTATGCTAGTTCATGGTAAAGTCATGCACTTTTAACATGTGCTAATGTATGTGACCGGTCCTTCACAATTCAATGCACTTTTGTTGCCCTAATCAATGGCAAAATTCACATGTGCTTCAGTGGAGAAAATAGTCCTGTACCAGAAGAATTTCCACATATATCAAGTATTCAAGCCAGCTGAACAAAGCTATATTAAATATAGTTAGAAGTCTTTGCTTCCCTAGGTCTGATTTTGCTACATTACTCTCACTCTCTACTTCTGAGCTATGTGACTAGGTACGCTGGTACCTACAAGACGGCTATCTACAGATTACAAATGTAGTGTCAGACATTGACCTTTATTTTTACAACAATAGTTTTTGTTTCAGAGCCCTGTGATGAAATGTTTTACCTCTTTGTCACCCTTTGTCAAACATGGAGTTTGTAGTTCAAGTCCATCTGTTTTTCTGTGGAATAGTCATTGATACACTGTTGTTAAGTGTCTCTGATGTCCCTTTAGTATTTCTTTTGGTTGGTTAATTTCTGTAATCCTTTCTCATCCTTCAGATTTCTATTGCTGCTACTCATGCACTTTTCTGCATCATTAGACAGTATACTGAACAGCTCTGGCTTAAATGCAGGAATGGCATTTCTAAGGATCATACTTCTTACCATGTTGACTGTTGACAGAATTTGTGTTTGGTTTCCTGTCTCAGTCATGCATACAAATGAAAAGTGAAAAAGTTCCCAATTTTCTTCTGTTAGACTTTGTTTTAAGAAAGTAAGCAGTCACTTAAACAGAAGGATAAAAACTTAAGACTGGTGGCTACTTACTTGTTGGCCTTCTTGATAGCCTCAAATATAAAGACATAGCTGTATATGATAGCAATCAAAGGAATGAAAAAGACAAAGCAGAAAAGCATCATCGTGTAGGCGCGGACTGATGGTGTAAAAGTCATGTAGTCCCAGGAACAGGAAGTCAGCAGACCCTCGGGAACATACGCACCTAGAAAGACAGACAGGAGAAGGCATAAACCATGAGGTGATTCTTATTCTGAGTGCAGAAGCTAGAGAAAGATACTCAGAGTAACATGGGATGTAGTCCTATTCTATTAGAGGGAAAAAGAGCTTAAAAGGATGCATGTTTCTTTGTTTAACGCACCTCTTTTTTTTTTTTTTTCCTTTGTTTTACTGTGTTACCCTATTGTATTTCTGTTTAGCGGTCTAAGGCTTCAGATTGGAAAACTATAGTTTTGTTTCGGTTCTTGAATATTGTTTAAAGGTCAACATAGTCAAAGGGCATCTCTCCAAATACTTCAGTGGGTCTTGGACCAGACCCATATTGTTCTTACATATCTCCATTTCCTGTCAAATAGCTGTCTTCCCAAGGAGTGAAATGAAACTGATTGTTATAGCTACCACTTTTTTAAGCTTGTGCAAATAAGAGAAATTTACTGTGCAAAGGAGAGCGATTTGTTGTGCAGAACAAATAAATTTTGTCAGGAAGTAAAGTTGAGTACAAGTAAAAAAATGCATACAGAATATTCTGCCTGACATAAAATATAATCTTAAAGGAACTGTGTCAAACTGTTCAGTAAAGAAACTGTCAACAGCAGTGTCTTTTTACCTTTATATTTTAATTTTCACTGTTTACAGTGATATTTTCTGTTGAACTCTTAAAAATATTGCACCAGATGTGCTCAGATGTATCTAATTACCATATTGGAGTTAATACTGTGGTACTATTAGAATATAATTACAAGATAACAACACCCTTCAAGCAATTATTCCGCCTTCTCCAATTAAGAATCTAGAATCTAAGACTATATTGTCATTTTTTTGTCTAACAGTTCCTCATTCAACTAAAGGCTGCTTCTCCCAGTATTGCAGTTTGCCTGCTTAAACATGCTTCATATTTATGGGGGCCCAGAATGACAATAACAAGACAATAACAAAAATCTGCTGAAATTCTACTCAGTAACTGAGTTGGTTGCAGCATCCTATGGGAAGATCAATTGCTGTATTCTCACCTCAGCTGAGCTGACACATTCCTTCTGGAATTAGGGAGCACAATAATGAGCTGGGGTTTTGAATGATGAGTTCATTCTAACTTACTGACTGAAACTGGTGATTCATAGGAAGCTAATGGTGGTGAGGCAGATTCAAATAAGGAAGAGTAACAGAAACTCTCGTTGTTACAAGCTGCAAGGATCAAGATGCTGTATGTGTGTTCCAATTTGCAGACATAAAATTCACATTTACAAAAGCAAATTAGTTAGTTATTAGTAAATGCCATCCTTACTGGAAGCTTTAGTGAAGATACCAATGGTTGAATGGCGAATGTGACCAACACCTAGTGCAATTTGCCCATCTAGAACACAGTCAAGACTTACTGAAGATGGGGGTTGGACTAGACCTTTAAAGGTCCCTTCCAACCCAAACTATTCTATGATTCTATGTACTTGCATAAAATACTCAGACTCCATTCCTCTTTTACATGAATAAAGAAATTTAGATTGACATGACTATCTTACACAGCACCTTTGGGGAGGAAAAAAGTGATCAGAAAAAACACAAATACATTTATTTCACTTTCATATTGTTATAATTTGGCTTAACAGAAGTAGGTGTGGGATAATAAGCCAGCACAGCCTTCATAAATTTTGGCCTTGATTTTATCTACTGTTCTTTATTCAGTAAGTAATGAGGTTAAGAAAAAGTGCCATTGTCATGTAATGGGCTGTAATACACACTGGATTTTTTTCTTTTATAATTAGAGACCTTCAGTTTCAATATGTATTTTATCAGTTTTCTTCAAATTGATTTATTCAAACCTAATATGCAAGCCATTAATTCAACTCACTTCTATACATGTAACCAGTCTTTAGTCCAGTGCTATGAGGAAGAAAAACCCTTTTATTCCATTTCACTTACTCCATCCAAAGAAGGGTGGGAGGCTCCAAGCCAAAGAGTACAGCCAGACTCCTACCAGGATTATTAGGGCCTTCTTCTTAGACATCACTCCAACAGAAGCCAGAGGATTTGTGATGACAAAATATCTGTCCAAGGCAATCACCATCAAAGTGATCATAGATGTAATGCCAAAAAGAGCTCCGCAGAAGGCATACAGCTCACAGCCTTTCAATGAAGATGAAAGAAGTAGCAGTAAAAGTAATCTAATTAATTTCTGTGAGAGTTCAAGTCTGTGTTTCTTGTGAACTAATGTCTTTTAGGAAGGCAATGGAACTTGGAAGCTGCTGTCTGTTTTGCTAATTACATTATCCATGGAGATAAACTTCAAAGATTTTGTTTGCTTAAATTGCTGAAGACAGTGATACTTAACATATTTTCTCTCATTGATTTCTGATGTTTCTAGTGAGATCATTTCAGCAGTCCATTAATATCTTGTTTAACTCCAGTTTTACTGCAGCTCCTGTAGAAACAGCTGTTTTGCTTAACAATGGGTTACTAGCTACTTCGATATCATGGAACCATTTTTATCTCAAGGTCAGCATAACTGAAGTAAATATGCAGACTATGAATATATTAATGAGTGATTTCAATTTTCAAACAACCTAATGATTAAAAGCAGGGGTTTGTTCTGGTTTTTTTATTTTAACAGGTATGCAATTGAACGCTTCATGGAACTAAAAAAAAATGTGCTTTTGGTCATCAGAGATCAAAATAGCAACATTACGTCTCTGACCTTCCTTCCTGTCAATACCTGTTCAAGAGGCAAAGACTAGTCTTCCTCTTACTACAGTTGTATAGGAATAATGAAAGCACCTTCATTCCACGTTTTCTTACTGCACAGGAAATCTTCAGTTAATATTTATGTTGTGAAAACTCACTTCTGCCAGGATTTCTTGCCTCACTTTGCCAGGTTCAAGTCCCAGAGCAGGTTATTTAGAGGAGCTTTTAAGCTGGTGTATTGGGAGGTGGTGCTGCTTTGTCATAGGACTCTGCCAGTAATGAAGTTACAAGATGATTGGGGAAGAATGCTGGCAAGACGACTAGTCTTGTGCCTCACGTTGCCAATGTTGCCTTTGTATCTATCTCATGTATGTAATTTTCCTCTGCATACTGGGAATGTATTATTTATTGCACACAGACAAAAATGTTCAAAGAAACATTTGTGTCAACATTGAAACAATGTTGAGAAATGTTCTGGACTTTGCAAGTGTACCTGAGGATATGCCACTGTGATGACAACATAGTGGTATCTTAGAAAGAATAAATACAAACCTTTCTCACCAAAAATCCAGCGTTTGTGGAGGCTATTGGTGAAAAAAACTGGAGACTGCGTAATGGACATCAGGAAGTCACTAATAGCTAGATTGATGATGAATATGTTGGCTGGAGTCTGGAGGCTCCTACACCTACAAAGATCAGAAGAAAAGTTGTTAAACACTGCTGTACTGCTCACACTTTCCTGTGAGCCTTGGCAGCTTCACAAATACCAAGGCACACTACATAGCAAGGTAGAGCAGAGTGCTTCTCATTTTCCTCACGAGAGAGCATAAAAAAGCCTCGGTTTTATACCCTTATACTCCTTTGCACTTTAGAGGATAGTTTTGATAACCAGCTCAGTGATGGGGATAAATCATATTGTTCTTTAAATATTCAGACCCAGTGCACTGCATGTCCATGATTAACAGGAAATTAAAGTTGATGTACTCTATGGATTTGCTGGATCTGGGTCATGTTAAGCAGAGGGAGGGGAGCACGTTTTCCACTGCTGATAAGATCAACAGTGACTTCCAAATACAGGGATTAAGCAAACTCACTATGTAGGACATCAAGCATTTTGTTTTACATCAGTTCTCTGTGACACTCATTTCACTGGCCCAGACACTGGCTTTGAAGAGAGCAATAGCCAGCCTTGTGTATCCTGCCTGTATATGGTATTCATAGTATTATAGTACAGTGTTTTAAAGGGTACACATAAAAGCTCAACTGAGAGCTCCTCAGTTTGGGGTGCAGTGTAACTTCTTAGCTCATGTCTCAAATTTTCAGTGTTAGACACAATTAAAAAATACCAGAATAAATGATGGTTCTTTGCGCTGATCCAGAATCAATCACTAGGACTACTGTCCCTTATCCGTCAATTTAGGAGCAAGGCGATATTATTAATAGGTGCTTATGGGCCACTTGCATTTGTTCAGTAGTCTGCAAAGTTACTGAACATATTTCTGTTTCAGGCAGCTGGCTGTCTTACAGTCTGCCATTACTTAAGACTGCTTTCTAGGCATCTGATCTGTTCTCTGAACTTCTGATGTATTTGTTGCTTTGCTAAGAGTATCCCTTTCTGTCTTCATAACATTTTCAAATGAAGACAAGCGGTGTCCTCCCATGATACTGCAACTGCCATGACTGGATTTCCTGTAATGGGACCAGCGAAAGAGCTAAGCTAGCTCATGTACTTCATCCTCACATATCTGGTCTGCATGCCAACACCTTTTCTGTTCTTAAGGCCATGTCTTTCACACTTACGTGTTGGTATCTACTCTGAATGCATATACTGAAGGCTACCATTTAATGCAGCACATACATAAATATAGGCTTGAGACCCAGACTACTTTCATCCACACTTCAGTGATTTAAATTAACACAGCCAAATTATCATATAATTGCTATTATTTTGGTTTATTACATTAGTGTGTAAAAACTAATGTGTGTGAAGTGTGCTGAGCATCATGCCAATGCTCTGCCCAGCGTAACAAAACAGAAACAGGATGAGTGAACAGGAATAGTGAAAATATCTCATTGTTGTCAGAGATACAATTTCCTTCAGATATAAAAGTTGGAATATGGCTTTAGTTAAATGGAAATAAACCAAGTGTTAGAAAATGTGAAACCAAGAGACTTGACCAGTAAGGAACAGAGGGGAAAAAGAAACTGAGTAGTAAGCCGCAGGAGGAAGCATCTAAAATAGAGAAGATATGTAGGAGACACAGGTGCAAAACATCCCATCAGTCCAGTGTAGATACAGTTCAGCCAGCAGAAAAAAATTCACTGGAAGGTTTCTGCTTTGGCTGATTTTCTATTGCTTGGCATATCTGGGTGATTCTTTGCAATTTTACTAATGATTTTGCTGTAGCTATGGTTAATGGTAAGAAGTCAGAGGGAAATGGCAGGTTGCTACTTTTTGCCTCCAGCAATGTCTCTTGGTGCATTTTACTATGTCTGCATAGTAAGTCTGATAGTATGCCTGCACTGCATTTGCAGAGCACAGTCAAGGTACTGTTAAAGTTCATAAATACGAGTATTTAAAAAACATCCGAAAGAAAGGTACCTGCAGAAAGCATAGATGACCAGGAAATTACCCAGAGTTCCTGTGATCCCCACTATAAGAATGACTACTCCAATTGTATAATGGGCATGATCTGGGACATCCACTGTAGGAAAAGCACCAGGAACATCTTGCACTGTCATCTTCTGTGGAGTAAACAAGTGGTCGTAGGTATATTGTCAGACTTTACTGAATAAGTTGGCATATGCTTCTCTAGAAGAGGAAACGGTCAAGAATGCAAAAAGACAGCAAGCAAAATAAGTCAGAATAAGCTAATTTCTTTCAAATTACTTTTACTGTTGATCATCTTCAGGGGGTAAATATGCCATCAGCAGTGCAAAGGTCAAAGGGCAGTTTATATGTTTACTGTTGATTTAGAATTTTCATGAAGAAAAGCAATCTATTCTCTCCCAAAAGAAAGATAAGGATATAGAGGAGAAAAAGAGAGACAGGAAGCAACCTTTTTCATTGCATCTGACATCAAGTGAGTTTTCTGTAGTTTATTTCAGGAAGGTTTACCTGTACCTGTGAAGTACAATTTCTGTTGTCCTCTGACATCACTGGCTAGACATCTCTAAGTAGAAATGATCTTCTATGGATAAATGTGTGTTTTTTCCTTTAGTAGTATGGCTATTTCATCCCTCTCACCGAATAACACTGAATTGCAATCTGCCCTTAAGACTTGGTTACCAAAAGCCTGGCACCATTGAATAAGAGTCTTTTGGAAACTAAATTAAGCATCAGAAAAGCTAAAACACAAATCCTTTATACCTTATCCCTCGTTTCCATACCAGTTCTGTTTTCACTTTGCACTGAATGAAGGAATTTTTCTTTCTTTGAAGTATGTGATAAAGCACTTGATGAAAGCATTTGTGTCTTAATCAACTAATAGCTCATAGCAAAATTCAGTAGCCAAGTCTGAAGACTACAGTATTTTAAATAATAATTTATAAATATTTTTTAGTTAAGTATCAGGAGCCAAAAACACATTTTAGGCCAAGTGACCCCAGATTAATAATGAAGCAAACAATAAGGCTGCACCCGGGAAGGAGGATGACCTGATAGAAATTGAAGAGAGGGACAACTGTCCAAACCGTCACTGTTCTGCTGCCTTTTGATGTAAGGTCAGACAAGGAGTCCTAAACACTCATCTCTGTGCAACTGCCACTGTCCTGAACACGTCTTAGCATCAGCTCAAACCAGCTAACGGAGTCATGAAAAATACCAAGCCCCACCCTCATTCATCTGCATGGACAGATCCTGTCTCTTCTTCATAGCCAGGCTTTTCTCATCAAGGGTGGCACTCACTCTGGAATGGCATGCCATAACCACTGCTCATGGCTCAAGCCTGCAAGCTGCAGCCATGGCATTGCTCAGCTGCTGAGCTATGAGAATCACTCCAGGGTTCACAAGAGCCCCGGAAATATTTGAATTGTTTGTAGCCTGCCTACTGTGAATACTGTCAACTTGGCTGTGGCCTAGGATCTAGGACAAGTGAATTGCCTGTACCAAGGTTTGTGCCCATACTAAGCTTAAATAGTGCTATGAGGCTGGATATGTTCATTCCACTGGCAGGTGGTGGTACAGCTGTCATACGCAGTCGTTCCTTCCCAGGAAAAGAAAGGTTGCTGGTAGGAGAGCAAAGTGCACAGAAGTAGATATGAAGTTCTCCCTTCTATGCTGCAGTTGTGTTAGTAGTTGGCATTCACCGGTAGAGTGCAACTCAGAAATGCCTTTGACAACACCCCAGTTATCAAAGGCAATGGGTGTTTTCAGACAACAGAGGCAGACATTAATTCTGAATCTGTGGGATTGGGCTGAGGTTACTAGAGACAGTATGTATGTAAAACCAATGTGCCAGTAGCAAGAGGTGAACCCCAGAGAGCGTCTGGAATTCTGGAAGAGATTGCCTTTGCTTGTGTGCTGAAGATCTGCCAGCAGCAATCCTCAACAAGTAGAGCACGCTCCCTGTGTTTCTACATTAGCAGCAATGAAATGCTGGACAAATACTCTGATCTTAGAGAGAGAAAATGTAGCTCTGGCTTTTATTATAACTGGAGCAAAATGTTAAGGCAGATACACTAACTGAATGACAGTATCATGACATTTATTGTTCAGGTTCCTGCAGCAAAGTGTAAGTTGGCTGATATCACATCATCAACATCAACGGGCATCTTGCCTGGGTAGAAATTGCTGTGCTTAATACACTGCCAGTAACTTAACAAAAAATATCCCCGTACTAATAGTAAGTGGAGAGGGACAGCCTGAGATAAAACTGTTTTAAATAAATGAGATTGGGTGTTCTTTGGGTTTTTTGTTTTGTTTTGTTTTTTCTCCTTAGCCTTGTGGCTAGAACATTTTTTAACTGCTGTTCTACAGAGAGTTAATGATGATTATTAACGGAATGGAGATTTCTGATGTTTTTCCCTGTAGCTCTCCATTTAATCAGAACTGGATCAAGGTAACAGAAATGAAGCAAGTGAAGGAGCTTGTTTTGCCTACAAAGAACAGATTAAAATGGCTTTAATTTGAATTAAATTTGTGGAGGACTAAGAACAAGGAAAAATTTAAAAGATCAGTATAAATACACAGAGAAATCACAAGAGAGGAAAGGTTATTTGAGAGACAGTAGAAGACTTTAAAATGACTTATTAAGGAATGAAACAAGTTCAGAGTCAATAAAAATGTCATGTGTAAAAAAAAAAAGGAATGATAATTATATTGTAGCAGTGATAGGACATAAATAATACTAAATATGCGGGCAAAGAAAAAGTCTGTGGCAAAGAGGAATAAATTCACATTTTAGTGTGGACGTCCTGTAGGTCTGCGATTTTTACCACAGGATCCAACTCCACCTGTTCTCTAAGAGGAAAAAGTCAACTATTTAAAAAAGTAATTTCACTGTTTATATTGGAAATACAAATCTGATTCAAAGCTTCCTTAAGGCAAGGAAAGGTACTAGTTGACCGACAAGGCATTAGATCAGGCCTAAGCACTTCAAATTCATTGAGTTGCGTATGTACAGCTTCCTCACTAGAAGATGAAAACACATGCCTGTATCAAGTTCACCTCTAGATCTTCTAAGGGAATTGTACTTCAAAAGAAAGGACAGGGAGAAAAAGGCAGTGGTTGAGGAAATTGGGTCAGCAGGATAATCAAGAAGTCAGACAATTCCCAAAGCTTTTCTCTGTCCAGTTTCTCCAGCAGATGAGTCTCTGTCTTCTGTTGTCACCCCATGGTATGAGTGCTTGGTTGGCAGGGGAGAATAAAAATCTCACTGTTGCAATCCCCACTGTGGCGGTTGTCCTTCGAGAATACTCTGAACAACTATTTAATTGCATTGATAATACATAACATTATTGCCTGGCATGTTCTCCTCTTCAGGCTTCTTTCTAGAAACACCTCATAATGAAGGTAGAAAAATGAACAGGCAAAACCAGCACTTAGTTATCTCTCTTCCAAGTGATATGACAACACAGTTTGTTTAATGTAACATGGTCCAAAACATCACCAAATGCACAAAGAAACTGAACTGAAAGCTAACAGGTTGGACATTTTCCAGTGGATGGACAATGGACTACAGCTTTCCAGAGTCAACAAATAAAAGATGCTTGTACCTGGGGCTCTGGACCACTGGGTGCCAGTATACCCACAGGCCTGCTGTGCTGTAGGTGGCTTAGATTGGTATTCATTCTGTAGGGAACAAGTCACTGGGAAGCGCCAACTTCCTGACAGTCAGTCAATATAAATATGGCACATTTCTCAAGCAAGCAAACAAAATGGTCCAGCACATCAAGGTAGTAACTGTAATGTAACAAGATTTCTTCACTGACGGTCAGCTGGAGAACATATCTTCTAGTCAAGGACAGCATTTTAGTCAACCTTCAAAGCAGGTTTTCTAATATTGTATGGGCGTATGTGAAAACTGACCTTTTGCTAGAACTGTAAAAGAATTTGTGTTTTTAATCTCTGACAGGAATGTCATTTATTATTTGCTATTTATTTACCCTATTGTTTTGCAGAATCAGATGGATAATTTTCGTGTGGTAAGGATCTTGGGAAGTGCCCCAGTGATTCAGACCAGCATTCCTGACAAAACACTAGCCTTCCTTTAGCCATGACTGGGTGTTTCAGAGAGTGGCGAAACATGCATAATAAACAGTGATGTGGGAATTTAATTTTCAGTATAGAGTCTTAGCAGTTGGTTTGTACCCTAAACCAGGGTTATTATCCCTTTGAAAGGATAATCTTAGTGGTGGTATTTTTATCCTCCACATATCCTCCACTCTTCACTGGGTGAGGAACTGGCTGGATGGCCGAGCCCAGAGAGTTGTAGTGAACGGCGTTAAATCCGGCTGGCGGCCAGTCACAAGCGGTGTTCCCCAGGGCTCGGTTCTGGGGCTGGTCTTGTTCAACATCTTTATAGATGATCTAGATGAGGGAATCGAGTGCTCCCTCAGTAAGTTTGCAGATGACACCATGTTGGGTGGGAGTGTTGATCTGCTGGAGGGTAGGAGGGCTCTGCAGAGGGATCTGGACAAGGCTGGATCGATGAGCAAAGGTCAGCTGTATGAGGTTTAATAAGGCCAAGTGCCGGGTCCTGCACTTCGGCCACAACAACCCCAAGCAACGCTACAGGCTTGGGGAGGAGTGGCTGGAGAGCTGCCCAGCGGAAAGGAACCTGGGGGTGCTGGTTGACAGCCGGCTGAACAAGAGCCAGCAGTGTGCCCAGGTGGCCAAGAAGGCCAACAGCATCCTGGCCTGTATCAGGAATAGTGTGGCCAGCAGGAGTAGGGAAGTGATTGTGCCCCTGTACTTGGCACTGGTGAGGCCGCAGCTTGAATACTGTGTTCAGTTTTGGGCCCCTCACTACAAGAAGGATGCTGAGGTGCTGGAGCGTGTCCAGAGAAGGGCAACAAAGCTGGTGAGGGGTCTGGAGCACAAGTCTTATGAGGAGCGGCTGAGGGAACTGGGGTTGTTTAGTCTGGAGAAGAGGCGGCTGAGGGGAGACCTTATCGCTCTCTACGACTACCTGAAAGGGGGTTGTGGCGACGAGGGTGTTGGCCTCTTCTCCCAAGTAACTAGTGATAGGACAAGAGGAAATGGCCTCAAGTTGTGCCAGGGGAGGTTTAGATTGGATATTAGGAAAAATTTCTTCACTGAGAGGGTGGTCAGGCATTGGAACAGGCTGCCCAGGGAGGTGGTGGAGTCGCCATCTCTTGGAAGTGTTCAAAAAACATGTGGATGTGGCACTTCAGGACATGGTTTAGGGAACATGGTAGTGCTGGATTAATGGTTGGACTTGATGATCTTGAAGGTCCTTTCCAACCTAGTGATTCTGTGATTCTGTGATATAGGTGTAATCCTTTTCCAAATCCTACTCTATCATTTGCCTCGATAGTCAGTGGCAAGAAGTTATGAAGTTGCCCTAAGTTAGTGTATTTCCTTCTAGTAGGTTTAAGTGTGGCCTTGTGGAAACACTAGAGTAGAGGGAAAGAGCTAGATTTAATGCAGTCTGCCTTCCTAAAATGCTCATTGTTCTCCCTAAAGGAATGCTTATCTACTGCCTACAACAAAACAGCTAAAACGGAACTGACCGTGTTTTCAGTGCCTGCTGCTAAGGCTTTGTGCAAGCAGAGAAGGGGTAAAAATGAATCAGCCACAGAGGACATCAGTGTAGGGCAGAACTTGTATTTCACCATGAAGTTTGTCGAGACCCTGCGAGACACTGGCCTGAAGATAGTTAAAAGGATAAAGGAATTTTGCAGTCCAGGACAGAACAATAATTCCTAAGTGATTTCCCCAGGTTAGAAGGAAGTCTAGGTAACTTCCTAAAACCCAGGAATACTGCATGTATTCTCTCTTGGGGTTCTGCTTATTATACACATTTTCATAAAGAGAAGGTTTTCTAAACAGTTATTTCAGAATTGATTTAAAAACCCCAAAACCAACCAAACCAGCTCACCTCTGAATAACTTATGGTAGAAGACATACCATTTTTGAAAGTCTAACCCTCCCACCTCAGCACCCATAGCATGAGAAAAATATTTGTGTGTAAGTGAAAAAGAGGACAACATGCAAAGAATACAGTTCAAATATTATTGGGGGAAAAAATCTGTTCTTTTTCAGAGTGAGAAAGAAATCATATCATGTAATCACTGTTCACTTGGAGACGTTGGTTACTGAAGTCCTACTAAAGCTAACAGTGATGACGGTAGGAGCAAGGTCATGCACGTAAATACTTCTATTGAATATAAATCATATTTGATATAGCCCACTCCTCACATTCTCCCAATGCCAAGAGTGTAAAGCAAGGTCTAGTTTACACTTACAGGGAAAGAAGAATTCCTCATAAGGTCATTTGGGGATTCGAACATATCTCAGTGCTGGTTCTGACTGATTAATTGATTTATTTGTGTGACACTCCTTCAAAAGCCAGTAACAGAAGAGACTAGGACAAGGACATTTTTCAGCTATTTCTGCCTGGACATCAGATGGATTGTATCTACTTTGGTGTAAAACAAGACAAGGAAAGCGAAATAGGGGCTGCTGTGTCGTTGCTTTTATGAATTTATCTAGCCTCAAACTGTAGTCAGTGGTTTTGCAGAATGACTGTTGTAATGGAGTAGAACCTGGTTCCAAAACATCACAAGTTTTGGCAGTCCCACATTGACTTTGGCAATGTATCAGGTCCTTTTGTTCTTAATTTTCCTACAAACACAGGTAGTGAAGCTGCTTATTTACACAGTATGACTTATATAACGAATGGTAGTGTTAGGCCTTTTACATTACAACAAATCATATAATTTAGAAAAATTATCAGAATAGAAATACTGTAATTTCCTAGGGTTTCTAGCTGCAGTGTTTGTACTGCCTACCTACAAGAGAACTCAAACAACTGATAGCACTTATTTTTCTTCACAGTTCCTTGCTCTGATTTTTGAGCTTGCCTCTGTAGCCACTTGCTCTGTGATGACGGGCAGCACAGAGAGGAGTGTAATGCCACCACAATTATAGTTTCAGCAGGGTGACGCCAACTGCTAAGCCCTCTTTCCAGTAGGCAGCAGGGCTTTTCCATAGATGATGTTTGTCCTGTTGAGCGATTTGGATAGCAGATTTTGTATCCTGTCTTCCGGATTTAATCTCAACCACAAGCAGCACATAATGCTTTCAGTCCTGAAACTCTCTCAAACTAATCTTTATGTCAAATTAAAATGCTAAAGTTTGAAAATATAGTCACTTGGCCTAGGGAGAGGAAATGGACAGCTAATTACCTCTTTCAGCAGAATAAGGAAAAAATCCATTTTAATTTTCCAGTGTAAATCACTCCACCCCCAGCATCCTTTTCCATTTTGCCACGCACTCTTTCATCATGCTTCTCCCTCCCTGCTGTATTCTACTATCCTCTTTGATATGTTATCCATCTAATTTAGGTTGTAAGCACCTTGGCTCAGGACACTTCTCTCTATTTTCCTCCAATACACTGCACATATCCAGGCTGTATTAAAAATATAAATAGACAGACTGCATTTTTACTATGCAAATAATAAAATATTTACTGGTCCTTTGTTATAGATTAGGATCAAACTGAAACAGCCAATCCAACATCCTATATGCATAAAAACTTTTGTAGTGTTTGAAACTTGCACGCAACTTTTAAGCAGCCACTGTGTTATATGGGTCATGCCAAAATACCGGTGTGACCACATCAAGAATTTAAGTGTAATTTCAGATTTTAAAAATTGTAAAATTTAGCTTGGGTCATTTTATTCTTTACTTTTAAACAGACCTTCATATAAACAGCAGGCAAACAAAACTTTGTAGTCCTAATAGTATATGGAGATACACAGCCAGGATGAGGACTTCAGAACTCTTTTGGTTTGAGCTTGTGGGGTGGCATGGAGAATATTTTTAGTGTGCCCAAAGAAATTCCATCCTGAAGTGTCATCACGACAGATTCTCACCTTCACACTTCTAAGGAAATTTTCTTTTTGTTTAGTACTTAACTGAGAAAGAGCTTTGATATTACTTACCTGGGAAAACCTTCTGAACAGCTCTTTTGGGTAACTGCAAGTAACAACTCTTCAACATTTACATAAGCACTCCACTGCACTTACAGACTATTACAGAAATGACGGGGATTTTCGTCTTTAATAATAACACAAAAGAGCATTGTGTTTGAACTGCTAAATAGTTGTTTAATGCACAAGAAATGTTGTTTTGATAGTTTGCAACATATCTGGTGTATTTTGCCATTAGACATGCCTCCCTGTCTTCTGTAACTCTGCTGAAAAACACTGCTTGTACAGTCCTTTCTGCAGTAAATAGATAGTTAAAGAAATAAAAAGATTTTTCATTATGTTGTTCATTGTTGCGTTACAGCAATAAATGTGTACATGCACCTTAAATGTCCATTTGCACTTCTATAAATGCTAGCTTTGCCAGCAGATGTACTTGCTACAGTTTTTAGTGACAGAAAACACTTACTGTTGGGGTGCTAAGAGGCAGGTCCATCAGTGTGTAGGCTTTGGCTTCCGAGTCATTCCATGCATTGATTCCACAATTTTGGTTCCGTTGGGGTCCTCAGAGGGACAAGAAATCCCCCTTTCAATGGGCAGATTATTCAGGTAAACAATATCTAGGCAATACCAAAGAAAGAAAAGCTCTCCTCTGAACTTAAGTCAGACAATTTACCTTTTTGTGTGTAAAGCAGATTGTCAGATTCTCTGGAATAATGTGAGATCCAGTGCAGTTTCTCACTAGAGCTTCAGATTGCTTCACTCCATCTTCAGCTTAGCAAAGGGCAGCAGCAGCAGCTTCCATTTAAATACAGGAGACAGCAGGGTCTGCACATGCCCAGTTTGAAGCTTGTTCCATCCAGATTCCAGCTTCACTTTGATGACAGTATAAAACTGATGCTCATTTAAAAGTGCTGTTAATCTTTTTGCCTTTGACAGATTTGTGTCTGAATTTTAATGCTACATCTGCATTATTTCTGTATGAAGACAAAGAAGTTAAAAGGTTGACTTTACTATGTGTCTTAAATGCCAGACCTTACTGTTCATTTTCACTGTATGGTGAATTAGTTTTTTGTAGTCTGCTTTTAAAGAAGATGTATGTGTACAGTTCTGCTGAAATCGTCCAAACTCATAGATTCTAATATTTAACAATGTGCTTGTATGCACTTCTGTCTTGTAGAATTTAGGTGATGGTTATTTGTTGGTCCACTTCTAAAAATAAATAAAAAATAGGGCTAAAACCCACTGACATCATCCTTTTCTGCTCTTTGATTAAAAAAAAAAAAAACCACACAAATACCTTAGGCAGGGAACAGCAAATAACCACTTATTTCAAGAGTTGTCTGCTTTCTTTTTCAGTTGTGTTTAGTTAGGGCATACATGACCAGATTCTTATTCACACAAATCTTCCTTTACATTGCACTGTGTAAAGAGATACGAATCGCTGTATTCCCAGTTGAAGGCTGGTTTTCACTGTGGTAAAGTGAAGTTTAATTGCAATTGAGAATTAGGCACAGAGTGTGAAAAAGCTGTTGTAGCAGTAGCCTACTGTTTAGGCCTTCCACCCACCATCAAAATGACCCTTATGCAGGCTATTAGCTTCATTGCAGTTGGTAATAAAAACAGATGATGTGAACTGTTTATGAAAAGCCTTTGTGAGAAGGGTATGATAGTAGCGGTGGGAACTGTATTCCCTCAGCTCAGTGCAGATGCCCCTTCTCATGTGCCTTTCCTCAAATTAGCACTTGCAGTACCTAACCTTAAATTGAAGGAAAGGGGATCGCATTTCTTTGCATGAACAGGAGCTGTGCCTCTATATCAAAGGCAGGTTATAGTGGTGCAAGTTCTCTTTCCTTGATAGTCATTTAAAGAAGGTAGCGTTTACCTTTGTGTCAGCAGGCCGCTGAACATTAACCAGAGGAGACGCTTCTTAGACTCTACAGGCTCTCAAACTGTAAGACCTTAAAACAATTATTAGCAGACCTGTTGTGGAAGGCAGAGCTATTTCATTGAGTATCCCTGCCCTGCAGTGTTAGGTATACACAACCAAACCAGATTTAAACTAGCTGTGGCAGAACTGAGCTCACAGGTGGCTAATCACCTCACAATTTTTAACTTTGTCAATGCCTGAGATTCTGTGGTCATTTTCTATGGTGTGCTTTTCCCCTCCTCTCTACGTGTGACATCAGACACATGAATATCACGGCAATGGTGGATGTGGCATTAATGGTACAAACTTCAAAAGACATTGTTGTGAACTCTCAATCCATCACTCTATGTTTTTGCATCCACAGTGCTTGCATGCAGCACACTGTAATATGAGGCAACAAAAAATGGTGTTGGACATTTTGAGGGACAGGACCTTTTTGGAAGATAATTTTTCATTTTACTACTAAAAAGGCAGGAGAAGTCATTACAGAAAGCCACAATGTGAAACTGGCAAAAGTTTGTACTATCTTCAAACAAAGCTTATCAAGGGAGTAGAGCAGAGAGTACATTTTAATGATTGAAGTGGAGAGAAAGGAGGGAATGAGAGATCTCCCATTTGTGTGAACTTTATGTTCAAAGAAGTTGTGTACAGTTACATCCTACTCTTATCAAACTGGTAAGACACAAAGTTTGAGACATACAATCTCCAAGGACAGGTGTAAATACTAGATCAGAGGTGTTCTTTGACTCAGTAGTTCAGTTTTCTTTGCTCAAATCCTCTTAGTTTTGTGCTTTATGTCTTAGTTTCATGCAATGTTTACATCCAGCTTGCACATTAAGTTTTCCTTTTTCCTGCATCACAGATTACATTTTTCTTCCTTCTTATTTTCTCTCATCTTCATAACAAGTCAATGCACTGAAAATGTTTCATTTCCAGTTAGCCTGGAAGCATCCAATTCTGTGGCATTTTTAGGGGAGCCCATAATATGTTTGAAATCAAATCAGAGAATAAATCTATTTTTTTTAAGTAAATAGGACATTATATAAACTATGTGTCTTCTTGCTTCATCAGATTTGGCGTTGTTGAACATACCTTTCCAGATAGATTAATGTGATTAGTTCAGCAGCTGCTGAGAATACATTATGAAAGAATATGCAGTATAAAGGAGAGTAAGAAAGTTTCCCCCATGAGAAGTGGATGCTAGTCCAAAGAGAGTTATTGATGTGGTATCTTTTCTTAGCCTCTGGGGCCTGCTTTTGTGAATGCTAAGCACTTGCAAGCTAGGTGAAATTATTTCTGAAAATTGGACCCTAAGACAAAGGTTCATGTCTAATGGAAATGTTCTCATATGATTACAGTTGTTTGATCCTGTGTTATAGCCAATTGCTAGAGGCAATTCAGCTGACCTATTTTATATGTGATGCCTCAGCTTCCATGGAAGGAGAGGAGTCATGTCCTAGAACTGCACAAGGTGTGAAGTATGAGTCATCTCATTCTCTGTACCTAGGGCTTGGAAAGTCAGGAAAAGACATATAATAGCAAATCATTCACAATTTTTTTTCCTCTCAGATTTGCTTCTGGCTTATATGCAATATTAAACCAGAGAGAACAATTCAAAGTATTTAACTGAGCAATATTTGTTTTTCTTTATGGGTAAGGCTCAAAGTCATCAGAAGGCTAGGCTTATGGGTCTGGAGAGAAATCTGCCCTCTGTCTCTCCTTTGTTTATTCTCCACCAAAAGCTTACCTCTGTTGTATCCTTGGGAATCTCACTGGAGAAGATGTATCAGCTCATGATCCCAGGTACTTTCTAAAGCCATCCAGCTGATCCTAAAGTTTTCAAATATTTCTGCAACAGCTTTGTGTGTGAAACATGCCAGAAGCCCACCTGGCTTATGGCCCAGGTCCGAATTGCCCTCCAGTCATTTCCGGATAACAGAAAATCTGCCCAGAACTCACCTCTCTGAATTCTGTCTGCCCTGGTTTCAGCTGGGCTAGAGTTAATTTTCTTCACAGAAGCTAGTGTGAGGCTATGTTTTGCATTTGGGATGAGAAAATGTTGATAACGTGCTGATGTTTTGAGTTGTTGCTAAGTAGTCAAGGACAGTCCAGCTTCTTGTGTTGGCCTGCTAGTGAGAAGGCTGGGGGTGCACCGGAAGCTGGGAGGGGACACAGCCAGGACAGCTTGACCCAGGCTGGCCAAAGGGATATTCCATACCATGTGATGTCATGCTCAGTATATAAAGCTGGGATGAAGAGGAAGAAAGGGTTGGAGGGACGTTCGGAGTGATGGCATCTGTCTTCCCAAGTAACCATTATGCATGATGGAGCCCTGCTTCTCTGGAGATGGCTGAACACCTGCCTGACCATGGAGAATAGTGAATGAATTCCTTGTTTTGCTTTGCTTGCATGTGCAGCTTTTGCTTTCCTTATTCAACTGTCTTTATCTCAAACCATGAGTTTTCTCACTTTTACACTTCCGATTCTCTCCTCCATCCCACCACGGGGAGTGAGCAAGCAAGCTGCGTGATGCTTAGTTGCTGGCTGGGGTTAAACCACGACACTGTCACATTAAGGTACAGCGAGAACATCCTTCACAGTTTGAGAGTCCTGACTTTCACCTGCAGCTCTTGCTGCTGATAATTAACTTCTGTTCATAGCTTTTTATAAACTACAGGCGGAAATAGCAGAAAGATCATGGATGCTGAGGCCCCTCCATGAAACTGAGAAAATTGTCTAACAGGACGAGGGAAAGATAATGCAGGGATAAAATTTAATTAAAGTCCAAATCAGCATAGGAGTTCTTTCACAATGACTGAAAGGCAACAGTGTCCTCTTCTTTGGCTGGGAGCTCTGTGGGGAATTAGGTTTTAGCTCATCTGCAGGAATACAGAGTGGACTGAAGGAACGGGTAATCTGCTGCTTAGAAGATAAAGGTGCTGTTGGGAAACACCAGGAGAGTTAGAAGACCAGAGGTATGGTCAGCCAGGCATTAATATCCCCAAGACATATTTACGAAAGCTCACCTGGGCTTCCTTAAACTTTGCAAAAGATCATCTAGGTTTCCAAGGCCAGCATGAGGAGAGAGGAATAGACTACTCAGTAATAGGGAAGGTAAACTCCCACTCTTCTTTGAGTGCAGATATAGTAATGGTATTTGAGTTACCACAAATGAGGAATGCACAAAGCAAGGAAGGTGGGTGATATTTTTCCCCCTGTTATGACAGGGAGAATGACAGTGATAACCCCTGTAAGACATCCTGGGGATAACAATGCTACCCTCAAAACATGCTCTGCTTGCCTTCTAAACACGATAGTTCTTTCTGTAAGTGATGGGATAAAGGGAGGAATTACTGCTTTTTCACCTGAAAGGCTATCCATTTCCAGTATCTGCCTTTCAAAGGCAATATTACACTATAAAATCTGAGTCCATAGCATTGCCTTCTTTACACAGTTTCTCCTGTATAGAAGTTGTGAGCCCTGGGTATTCAGTGTGATATTGCTCACCAACAGCTTTCAGAAATGTTTTCAGAGGTCTGCTTTTGTACTGGTACCAGCAACAAACTTATCTGCTTAGATACACAGGTGAAAACTGGGTGCTCATTTTATATAGAAATCTGGTTTCAACCATCTGTGCTCATTTTGACTTTTAACAGCTGAGATCTGTCACGTGGGAACTCTCCCTCTTCCTAGTTGTTCCCAGACAGCATACTGCAATTTTGGGACCCCAAATGACAAAGCAGGGAGAGAGTTGTGCAATATAGATCTTCTTTGGAGTCTATTAATCATAGAAACTAAATTTAGTTCTTCATGCCTGGAGTAACTTGGCAAGGGGACATGGAAGCAAGAACACCTTTTGCAAATAAAATTGTTAAACTGAGTACAAAGTTCTGTATGGCCTTTTATGGGAGCACACTGTTGGGACTACCCAAAAATCAATAGACAAAATAGAAAACAGTAAATCAATGTAGTTTCTGCTCAGCTGTAGAAGTGAATAATTCACCTCACAGGTAGTTCTAACTTTATAGGATAGCCAAGATCTATAGTGACCAGCAAAAGCACAAACCTCTGGGTGCAGCCAGCAAGTGTGTAACACTGCAGAGCTGTTTAGCCCCACAGCAGGAGAGTGAGAATCCCAGGGCTGGACTGAGTACAGAGGGTCAGACCAGAAAGGACGGTTTAGAAAAGTCCATTCAAACACAAGTTTTTTTTCCTAAGACTTAGCAAAAAAAAAAAAAAGGTCTTTTCCACTGAGATGAAAAGATTGTATCTGTGATCTCTTCATCTCTTCAACAGTATGAATTTAGCTCTGTAACGTGGCATTAGACTGCCACTCTATGGCAAGACACAATCCAGCAGGTGCTCTGCCTTAGTTTCCCCAGTAGTATTTCCAACTTACTGTAGTGGCTTATGGCTTCAAGGCCAGGTAGCTTGAAAAGGTCAACCCACCTCTGTCCCTCTTGTCCTTCCTCACAGAGGCTGAAGAGAAAGTAGTCACTGGATTTGCAGTGCCTCCAAAAAAAACCTGTTACCTTGTCCATGTCTCCTGTGTCTTAACCTCTGTGCAAAGCCTATCCTTCATCCTTCTCCAGGGAACTCCGGTTAACCAAACTCTTCTCAAATAATTTCAGCTGGAAGCTTCCATACTTCCAGTTCCCAGATAAGAGCTCTCACCTTTCCAGCCCTTCACATGTGTAAAATAATGCTGATTGTGCTGGTGCAGTTTAGTGCCTACTGTAGGCAGGGTTAAATCATATTTTAAAAACAATGGAAAACTTGCTGTATCATTGCAGAAAGAACAACCTCCCCATCTTTCAGGCAATAATTAGATGCAAAACCTAAAGGAAACTTCCCTTGCTATTCTCTTGCCTGTAATAAATCAGGTCTGTGCCACAAGCAACTCAGTCTGCAGTGGGCTGAAATGTGGCATCAGTACATGGTGGTTTCCAAGCTGCCTTGTCATCTTTGCTGGCAGCAGACATTATGAAAGCTTTGCTTATGCAGAGATACAGCAGAATAGTGTGTTTCCCACCTAAGGTAGGACTCAGATGAAACAAAGAATTATTGGTAGAGAAGGGGTGAGAAATCAAATTGCAGAGAAAATCTATTTATCAAGCATTTTTCCCTCAGTCAAGTACTGACTGCCGTTAGAGGTGCACACAGTCGCCAGTGACAGACAGCAGTGCCAGGTTTGGGTCGGCATGAATAGAGAGTTTGTTCTGCTTACAGGAAGAACAGTTGGTACCATTTATTTTTGATTGTTTTTTAATCTCATCTGCTTATGTAGTAGTTACTTCTAAAACAGGAAGAACTCAGTGACTAGAGGCTATAATGGGGATGGGCTGCATAAATATCTTGACAGGTAAGGTAGAGGACAGTGATGGAGACAGCCAGGTCTCTGATGAAAACACTAAGGGAAGAGGAACAATAAGAAGCAATTTGTACCCACACACAGCAATCAAAACAAAAACCCTGGGCTTTGAGAAATAATAGTTCATGATAACCAGAAGGTAAACAAAGTGGTCTCATTTGATGTTAAAGAATTATCATCTTTCTCCTTACATAATAGCACTACTGTCTTCAAACAATCTGCAGAGAATACATATACTGCCTGGATGGTTATACAACTGTTTTTCCTGGCACATACTGTCTTGTCTTACAACATCCCTGTGAAAGAAATCCTATCCTTTCTAGAAGTACCATCAGTGAGTCTGAAAAACGAAACAAAAACAGCTCCACATAATTGTCAATCCACTGGTGGGAGAAAGTTACATTACCGCACTAATAAGTGGGCAGCTTTACCACTGACTGCAGCTGAAGTCTCAGCAGCTCACAGCTATTGCAGGTGCCCTGTGCTTTGCTGTTCTAGTCCATACTGTGCCCAGGGCTTCCAGGAATTTGGGCAGGATGAGGAGGGAGAAACAGACCACTCACTAACCTCACTGAATTTTCAAAATCTTTTATTTGAATTGTTTCTGAAAACAGCTTGAAGAGCAAATTAAAAATACCAGAGGATATTCTAGCCAGGTCTGTAAGAGATTTCAGTGACAAGTGTCTTGCCCAAGACAAAACGGCCAGCAGCAGCTGAAGCAGAAGCAGGATTTGGCTCAGATTACAATAGTGTTCTAGATTTGGGCCAGACTCAGTCATGACCATTGACAACAAAGGCATTATGAGGAGTTTCTCCCTGCTGCAACTTGAAACCTTTCACACAAACTCCAAAATAAAACAGACCTAATGCGTAAGCTAGAAGAGAATCCACCATAGTTCTATAATCAGAGCTCCTCAATGTACAGAAGTGTAAAGCCATGTGCCCATTTCTTTATACACTCTTCTGCTAGAGATATTATTCAGCCTGTCATCACCTTGGACTCTGATTTCCCAAGTATTCACGAGGCATCTAAATGAACAGAGATTCTTCTTTGTTTAACTCTGCAGTGTGGCCTTTATTAATACCTACTCTGCTAAATGCCTCCTCTGGATCCTTACTGACTTCTGTTGCAGTTGCTATGACATCTTTTTCATCCGACCTTAATTAATGGAATGTACAGAGCAATTATCACTAGGCTGCAGACAGGATCCAAGTGTGCCAGTGTGCCTGTGTCCAGCTCAGCCTGAGCTCTTTTCATCTTGAGGACAGGATTGTCCTCTTCCAGCCCATTGTTTTGACTGTTATTTCCATGCATCCCCTTCTTTGAGCCTCCCTTTTCTGTTAAATCAGGTATATATTGCTGGTGTTCACTTCCAAGGGCCTTGATGGATTATCTGTCTCCAGCTAACTTATCATCTTTCAGACAGCACTGGCTTGCCAGCTCTCACATCCAGTCAGCCAGGGATGCCATTGCCATCATTCACTGAACACAATTCCCAACACGCACGATTTGCTTGTCTTCATGCAGCATCTCATGCTGGTGGCAGTGGAAGCAAGAGACATTGACAACAGCTAGGCTGCAGGCACACAGAGCCTGCTGGCCGTATTGTCAGCGCTGACCTATATTGTCTTATTGTTACCTGCCACTTTCCTGACAGTATGCCTCCATTTCTTGTCTCCCTGTACTTTGATAACAAGGTTTTTGGAGCAGAGGCTTTTTATTCCGTGCTGGTACAATGCTTTGAATTGCCTAACATTTCTAGGCCTGAGAGTAATGAAAACATTGTGGGCTTCTATTCTCTGATAGTGTCATGTATTTCCTTAACAAATATACTTTGCTTAATTTTTGGGGGATGAATTGGTTCATCATGGTTACAATAAATAGTCAGCTGAAGCTCAGGGTTTTGTTTTAATAAAAATGTGGACCTCTGTTTGGAGATTGTTTTCAGAGTTTAAAAAGCAAAACAGAAAGTCTTTTGAATAAACAAACATCTCAGAAGCAAACCTGTATGAACTAAAGTGGTAAAAAACGCTGGCACTGGTCCTCAGAAAGTCAAACTATTATTTCTCACTTTACTTCTATAATTCTGCCTGCTCCTACAGTACTGGCATTCCTGTTCATGACTTGCAGATGATGCTGCAAATCAGGAAACATAGTTGGGTAGCAATTTTGCGGCACAGAAGGCAAAGATAGACAAACATGTCGTCTCTACTTACTGTAAGAATTTTTCACTGGAAGAATACCCTGAAATTCATATATGTGATTGGGAAAGCTGGGCACTGTATTATTTCCACTCTTTCTAGATGGCTACAAACATGCTTGAAACACCAAACCACATTAAAAACATGCATCCTTGAATGTAGACTTAATTTCTGGGCCTGATTCCCCAAAGCAGTTGAGCTATTTTGCATATCACCATACAGTTTCCTTCTTGTACAAACTGAAACTTAAGAATGTCACCACTAGGAAGTGACTGACCTCTCCCTGTAAAATAAACAGGTGGATCCCATGATGGAGGGCATGAGATTTAGCCAAGCCTTATCTCGCTTCTGAGTGAATGATTCAGCTACTTCTTTTCCTAGTAAGAAAATCAATGTGCTCTTTTCTAAGCAGAATTTCAGTAATGGGACTTAAGACTGCAGAACACCTAGATAAAGAATGAACATTTAGAGGCATTTTTCCGCGATTAGAAAAATGTTTTCTTTGCGCCTTTTCACCCCCTTTTTGCAGCATTTAGTAACAAAGTGTACTTTAGTAAAATTAACTCCTTGGTCCCCAAAAACTCTACCCAGCCAAAAGTTAAGCCTTTGCCGGTACTACATAAAGAATATTTTCCCAAACAAATGCATTGCTGCTGCCTTTGACACGAGGTGAAAGTGCTACAATTTTCAGTATTTATAGTAACTAATTGTCAAAGAAAAGAGCTAATGAGAAACACAGTCACTTCCGTCTTCACAAATTTAAGCAAAGGTAAATTCAAAAAATCCTAGCCATGTAATCAGTACAAACTGTTGCTATTATGACTACGGACATACTTAACAGTCTACTCAGTCTTTTTGTTTTCAAATTCATTGACTTCTGGTAGAATTACTTGCTTGGATTTCTTTTAAAGTGAGAGAACAGGGCTGTTTATTTTGCAGTTCACAGAGAAATGTCCTTGTGCAGTAATCAGAACTAGTTACCATCATCAAACAACTGCAGTGATCTCAGTGTGCTTTAGTATCTTGCAGACAGCAAGTCAACAATGATCACACTGGTTACTCAATAAAAACAGAAAAATAATCTTAGCATTCTGAGGTTAAATACCAAAGAAACTCAAACCTATTTTCTGAGTGTAAGCATTTCACATTTAAGGAACAGCATACCTGTTAGGACTCAATTTTACAGCGCACCAAAGTAGAAATTCCACAGAACGTACAATAAATTTCCAGGTCTAATCACCCTGATGGAATTAAGCAGTTTTGTATTTTTATCATGGATCCACTCCTCAGACAGCATAAGTCAACTCTACTAACTCAGCTCTTATCACTTGAGGATCTGAGCTCCCCATTACAAAGCAACTGCAAAGCTAGTATAAATTGCCCAAGGAAGATGCTACCACAGAATGAGTTTCCAAAGCATGTTTCCTTCCTAGCAATGCTTGTCACCTGACAGACTCCGGTTTCTGGACAAGTCCTCCAGAGGTGCTTTACAGTGGGAAAACAATGGAGGTTTTTTCCCCATTCACTCTGATGCTTTGAACACTGCAGGACCTCATTCTCCAGAGGAACTTCTTGATAGTTTAACAAGTCACTTTGTTCCACTGCAACTCCAGTTCAATACCTATAGAGCAGAAAGAGTAGCATTTCTTTTTTCCTGGGGATGTTTTAAGATGAGCAAACAGATGTTCAAACACTAAAGCAAACAAAAATTTAAGAATAAAGAAAAGCAAGAAATTAAAATTAGGACACAAGTGTGAGGCTATGTTGGGGAACAGCAAAGGCCAGCTGCTCTGTGAGGGCCAAGAAGCAGAGGACGATCATAAACCAGACCAGCAGGAGCCTCAGCAGCCAGGGTACCATCCCAGAACTTGAGAGTGAAGTGAGCCAGCCAGACCCGGGGTGGTAGCCAGGACCAGCTGAGAGTCTGGGCTATCAGGCAAGTCCATGCCAGTGATGCAGGTCTGAGGCAAAGCTGGGAGCAAAAGGCAGCAAATCAGGGTCAGTGACAGTACCCATGGCCAGATCAGTGAGCTCCATGGCCAGGCACAAGGAAAGCTGTGATAGACTCAGGAAGGGAGTGCAGGGCCAGGCCTAAGTTTAAATGCAGTCCCTGGCCCCGTGGGTAGAGGGGGTTGGTGGGGGTGTCAGGTGAGGCTGGTCAGGGCAATTAAGACCTATTAGTGCCCTTAGGTCTTTGACAAACCCTGAGTCTCAAATTCTTATTAAATTCTCACTACTAAATTCTTTCTGCTAAATTAAATTCTTAATAAATGAGCACGTTTTCTCAAATACACAGTCTTACTAGCTTGCATTGATGTCACCCTAAATACCTATTTACCATCTGGCCATTTATTTAGGTTCGTAAATTTGGATTTGGAATCTTCTGACATTTTGGAAGTTTAGAGCAAGAGATCTCAAGAGGGATTATTTATTTATTTATAATTTGAAATAATCTGTTGCATTAGAGAAAGATGTTGGTATTTAACAAGTATCTCTAAGAACAGAAGAGTATGAGAATGACCATTCTGAGTCAGTGCAAAGGTTTGTCTAACCCAACAGCCAGTGGCTAAAAGCAGCATGCCAGGAAAGAGTGCAATAATATGGTGAGATTTCTGTCTTTCAGCCTCCAACAGTATGCAGCTCAAAAAATCTGTGCCTCTCAAATCATATTTCAGTGATCTAAATCAAACACTGATGGGGCCTTTGTGGGTTTGTAAAAGGATTCTGGATGTAAGAATGGAGTTTCAAGTTGTCAACATAAAAGTCAGGGAAAAGAGAGGCTGCGGTCAGAACCATGAAGTTATTTTGGTCCATGCCAAATTACTCTTTAGCTTGAGCACAAGCACAGACATCTGAAAGCTAATGCAGCCTTTCTTGGAAAGCTTTGTATAATTTAAAACACAGTCATACTACAAAACCCGTTTTCATCTCAGCTTAGCAACTCTCTTCATGATATGCAAGTGCCTTTCAAAAAAGTTGCCAGAACAAACCAGCTGAAATAAAAGCTCCCTTTCCCTTCTTTCTCCTAGTGATTGGAAAAAAATTCATTCCTCTTAAAATGCATTTTTGGTTCACAGATTTTAATGCAAAATCTTTTTTTTTTTAATAGATCCTAAATAGCCTTATTAAAAGCTCTGATTTTCAAGGCTTGATGATCAGAACTTTTGAGATTTGCATTCCAGAGAAGTGCCTGCAGCTGAAGCACCCAGGATGACTAGCTAAAGATTTACGAACATGGGTTTTGTATAAGAATTAGGCTTTAAGAACTGAGAGGTTGAATACAACCAGAAATCTAGGAGAGTAATGCAACATTAATATTTGCCATGTTGGGAATAGTTTCTAATCACTGCTATTTCTCAGGCTTTTCTTGCTGTACTTTGACGGTACTCCTACTGAATTTCTTACCTCTGCTCATTAGACATTACAGCAGTAAAAGGCTCTTCATGATTCACTGCAGAAAAATAATCGAGGGGAGACTTTAAAAAGAGCAACTGTTGTTCATTTCCCAACCATTCCACTGGGGCTGAGTTCTTAATGTTTGGTAACCGGTAGAGTTGTGAGTGTATACGCTCACAAACTGGAAGTGGTTTGCAAGTTTTGCTTAATGATCAGTATTGAGAGGTCATATTAGAGATCATTCTATGAAAAATATTCATCCGCAAGGATCTGGGTTTTTTAGTCCTTTAATGAACGTCTGTGCAAGTGCATTTTGGAGCACTGGCTCTGGAATTTCACCTATATACTTGTTGTGAGGTCACTTGATGCACTTTTCTGAAAGAGCATATGTAGGACTCAAAGATGCTGATGGTCTTTTGTACAGGGTACTTACCTAACTAAACTCTGAGGAATTATTTGCAATTTACTTTCAGTTTTCAAAACTGCTGCTTTTACCTGCCCTTGTTACTACACATTAATTTGTGTATGTCTGAAAACTATCTAATTTTTCCAATTATGCCAGTTCATCTAATGAAAGTTATTTACCTGCAGAGCTTGCCCAGCCTGTCTTTACACTATAACAGTTACTGCAAAGTACCCACAGAAATAAAGGCATGTTTTTCTGACTTGACAGCATCCTTCCCCAAAATTCATGAAACTACACCAGAAACATAAAACACAGGAGTACCATCATTAAAAATAAAGTGTGTGTCATGTGAAGAAACAAAGGAGAGGGACAGCTGTAATCCAGCCCACAGATATTATTTGCAGCTGATTTTCCAGTGTCAAAATTTACTGTTTCTCTATTGAACTTAGGCCAGCTTCTGTGGAGGGACAGGAAATACAATAGTAGGCAATGTGCATGACAAACAGGGTAGAACACAAACCTTTTGGCCCTCTATAAGAATAAAGGTTTGTATCTCAACAAAAGAATTGGGAACTGGGAAGCAGGGCTTTAGGAGACTTGGACAAAAATTTTGAAAAAGGAAGATTCCAGCTTTACTGTGGAATGGCAGATACTCTATATCCCAGTGATGGTACATTTTGCTGTCTGTCATCAGTTCTAGGTTTTACAAATACAGAAGTATCTTGTTTCAGTTGATGCTTACAAATTGTTTCTGGAATTCAGCAACTGAGCTGGATTATTTAAGATTTCTACCATTTCTCTAGGAATAGCAGTTTTCAGTCACATGTAGCTAGCAACTTTTATGACAATGTATGAGCCAAAATGAAACTCAGCAGTTTTCCTTGATCATGCTGACTCTGTACTGTTAAAAGGACTTCAAATATCAGTATTCCTGTAACAAATTACATTATGAAATGTAGTGATAACTGTGGCATAAAAATGCTCTTTTTTTATTTTATTTTTCCTAGCTATAAATATGTTTTAAAAATAAGTGTTTTAAAAGATTTTCCTTATGACATACCAGTGACTGGGCAGGACTGAGTACCAAAAAAGTCTGTAACTCCTATTTCTAGCTGCTACTGGAAATCAAAGGAGCAGACAGCTTTACCATATGTCTGAATAAACATGATATTTTCCCACAAGACTTCACCTGAATATTTGTATTGATAGTCACATTATTATAAAATTATACTAACCTAATGCTTCTGACGAACTAAATGTAACTTGAAGGCATTTGATTGTTTGGTGCAGCTGTTACTGAGATAAAGTCAGTATTAGAACAAATATTATACAATGAAAATCTTGTTTCAAGCTTTTTGCTTTAATACGAAGAATGAGATAGACAGGACAAGAGACAAAGGGCACAAATTTAAAACCATTAACTTCTATCTCAACACAAGAAAACTTTTTTTTTTATCATGACAGTGGTCAAAACTTGAGACAGGTTGCCCAGAGAGGCTATGGAATCTCCATCTTCAGAGATATTCAAAAGCTGACTGGATACAGTCCTCAGCAACCTGCTGTAGCTGACCTTGCTTGAGCAGGAGGGTGGACTAGACAATCTAAAGCAGCACTGTCAAACCTCAGCTATTCCCTGGCTCTCTGTAGGAAGGAAAGTGAATTCTTCCTTCTTGACCGGGGTCTATTAGCCAGAACAGCAGTAGGAATGAAACAGGGGTCAAAAAGTCTAACACGGATGTAATATGAAAACAGTGCTGCACTCTGACAACCTATGAAGGCAGCTTCAGGGGAAAAAAAATATCTTGGGCAGATGAAAGTCTGAAAAATCTCCTTCCTATCAAAAAGAACCTAACCCAAAAGTGAATGCTGACATTAGGAGTTAGCCATGGGGATTTTTATTCACAGACTACAAACTCATTTAATAGTGTTGGAATAATATAACTCAGAATTTGATAAGATTTGGTTATAACTTGCTGACTTTGTAGACAGTAGAAAATGTTAACCAAAATATATTTTTTCCCATTAATATTCCCATAATACCTACTAATACCTCCTTTGTTGAAATAAAAATATACTAAAAACCAAATTACATAGGTTTGCATGGTCCAGCCATTTGCAAGGTCTTTTCCTGTTCTGGTACTTGAGAAATCACAGTGGAAGCACTTTTTTTTTTGCCCACACCTGTTAATAAAATCCAATTTTAAACTCATCAGTTTTGTCCATCTGACAGAAGTAAGATTTCACCAGTTAAACATTGATAAAATTAATATTCTGAGTTATGGGTAGTGTCTTTATTGATGTTTTGTAGTCAAAAGCAATTCCTCTCCTCCTCACCATATAAAGAAATACATATGCATGTATTTTTTATAGTTTTAACTACTAGGCAGTTCTACTAGAAATTTATTTGGTTGATGCTGGAAAAAATGTATGTGATTATTTTGGCTCTGGTGTGTTATTCTGGAAGAAGATTATCATCTGCCAAAGGAAACTTCTGTGATGCTAAGGAAATAGCCATGAAACTTCTGTGTGCTTTCAGGGCATATGAAATTTATGTTTCTTTCATCAAAATAACCATCTCTGCTTTAACTGAAGCCTCTTGCCAGCTGACCCAACACACAGATGTTCTTGGAAGCATGGATGTCCCTTTTCAGCTAAAGACAATACAATAATTATAACACAATATTGATTTAAGATTTACTATTTGAAGACATGGAGTAAGAGTATCCACATATTGGACTTGCATAGCAAGAGGTGTAAAGTAAGAGCAATGTAATTATTCTCGTGACAATTTATGTGCAGATCAGCACTTAAACCGTGTTCACTATTAAACTGAACCTGAATTTCAGGCAGGTGATCCTCCTACGGCACCTGGGTTCCTGCAGTTTGGACTTCTTCAAACCAGGTCCATGCAGCCCTGGCTGTGACAAAGTGACGACCTTCCCAATCCTTTCATGCTTCTCTGAACTATTTCTCCTCTTCAGCATCTGATGCTTTTGTCTTGATTGAACAGGACAAAGAAGCCGAGTTCCCTCTTTGTCATTTCTTTCTTCAGGAAGGAGTCACAGGTCTTCAATTACACAATAGTCCAACTGTTTAGAATCAAATATCTGATACTATGGCGCATACCCACTGGAAAAATACTCCAGAAAAATCAGCTCTCAGGCCAAGAGAATCTGTATCCACAGTAAGGATAAATAAAACAGAAATGTTTGGACATCCCCTGTAACAGCTTCCTAGCATTGTAAAAAGCATTATAATCACAACGGATAAAATTCTTATGATTGACAGGAAATGTTTATGCAGAGATAATGTAGACCTTAGAAAAGTGGGTATTCATCTTAAATAACCTCAGCCATTGAAAACTTGTCTAAGATTAGCCAGAACAAGCCATCCTCTAGGGCTGCCTATCTGCCTCCACCCTACAGAGAGGAGATAGATGACTAGCAGAAACAAGGTGTAAAACTTTTGCTAAGATTAGTCAAGTTGAATCCACCCTCAGAACATAGCTATGGAAGAGATACAGCACATGGGAAAAATGTCATTATTCTGGGGTCCGGCTTTTTTAACATCTTTACTTTTTCTCTTCACTAGTACTAGCAGACCCAAGAAACAGGACTTTAAATTAGTCTTGAGTTTTCCATTATTATTTAGGCTACTTCACTTGAACAGTAGTCTCTATTACTTAAACGTTGTACATTCAAACCAGATAGGAGACTGTGCTCTGTGTATTGAAAGACATTCCTTTTTAGGAAACAGTGCTAGCAAAAATAAATTGTAAGAGACTTACCACTGTAGTGATACGTAATGCACAAAAATTACTGCACCTGTTCCTAAAGTAATCTTAAAGAATCTTCATGCCTGCAAGAAAAATTAGTTAAAATCAACAGTGCTGGAGCTAATGAAATAATTTCTAAACAGTTCCAATAAATATTAATGCAAATACAGAGCCATTGCATTGTGTCATTTGAAAAAGTTCCTTTCTTTCACTCCTCCATTTTCATGTTTCTGTGATGACTTACTTCAGTTGTCTATCTATAGGAATGTGATGTTACCAAGTCTAAAAATAAGAGCTTCTACTGCTGGAGCTAAAGAATGACGTTGATTAACTTGCAGGGGTTAAGTCAGACAAGATATTAAGGAGTAACAAAATGACCTGCGTCGTAACTGGCAGTGCAGTTCTGACATGGTGCATGTTCTTAGTAAACAAATGTGCAACAGCCAGATAATTTGTCATGGAAGCTCTTAAATTGCTAGAGGTACTCCTGATCTTTAACTGTATCTTTATTTCTCCCATTCATGGTCAAAATCAGTCTTATCTTTAGTAGGAGACAGGGAGAATGATTTTGTACCTGAGTTTCCCAAAGGTCAGCAGAGGCACTGGGGTGCAGCTTTCCTGCTGTGGAAAAGGACGGTGCACCATGTGCTCTTCAAGACAGCACCACAGCCCAATAATTGAAATTTAAATTCACCTGAGGGTCTGCGTATTACACCTGGAGTACTGCATCCAGCTTTGGAGCACTCAGCCAAGTAAAGACATGGGCCTGTTGGAGAGGGTCCAGACGAGGCCACAAAAATGATCAGAGGGATGGAACAGCTCTGCTGTGAGGACAGGCTGAGAGAGTTGGGGTTGTTCAGCCTGGAGAGGAGAAAGCTCCAGGGAGACCTTATTGCAGCGTGCCAGTACTTAAAGGGGGCTTACATGAAAGATGGGGACAGACTTTGTAGCAGGGCCTGTTGCGATGGGACAAGGGGTAATTGTTTTGAACGAAAAGAGGGGAGATTTAGACTAAATGTAAGGAAGACATTTTCCACAATGAGGGTGGTGAAACCCTGGCACAGGTTGCCCAGAGAGGTAGTAGATGACCCATGCCTGGAGACATTCCAGGTCAGGTTGGACAGGGCTCCGAGCAACTTGCTCTAGTTGAAGATGTCCCTGGTCATTGCAGGGGAGTTGGACTAGGCGGGCTTTAAAAGGTCCCTTCCAACCCAAACTATTCTGTGATTATCCTCAACTTTGCAGTTTAGGATAGGCAAAGGAAAGCAAGAAGGAAGGAAAAAATATTCCTAAAGGAAAGTCCTCATAGTATTTTAAGATTCCACTGGAGTCCCAAGGTCCAAAATGTCTTGGGCAAGTTTTATTTCTAACCGTACACCTAGAAACACATTGCTTTGCAACCACATAGCTCTGACAGTACATGCTAAATAGCTTGTACACTTAAAAGTAGACAAAGTAGTTTTAAATGACAATCTCATTTTTTGCCACTTACAAGGGAACAGGGTGCCTAAATATCCTCCTGTGTGTTCTGAAATCTCTTGTAAGGTCCAGAAGCTGAGGAGATAACCAACAAGGGAAAAAGTTAATGCTACAGGAATCAGACAGTAACCACTCTCCCCCTTCTGTTATGTAATATACTATCATTAGGTGATGAGTGAAAAAAAGAAGCTATTAGTGCCAAGGAAAGAATGAATTAGCACTGTATGAGGCAGGAGATTGACACTGTTTGAATTCAGGATACAGCTTTACAGTGACTGATTTATTTACAAAAAGATAGATACTACTCAGTTGATTTAAATTAATTTCAATCTTCTTCCTTCACAGTCATTACCAAGAAAACCTTTTTAACAACCTGTCCCCAGCTGACGAACTTTCTGCTCCACTGTATACAGAGTGCTTGGCTCTCGGTCTCCTTGCAGAAAAATAATGGCTATTAGGTGATGAGGTCTAACAGAAAAACACCACCCAGACATGTGAAACCAGGTACATTTAACATTTCTATTCTATAACTCTTCTTTTATAACCACCTGCACTATCTTTTATATCAAAATCCCAAGCCTTGATTTACATAAGCATATGATCTTTGTATTGCTCTGTCCCATAGTTGATGGAGGTGGGACATTCTCATTTTTGATAATTAACTTAGGTGGCTAAATCTTACAGACATTTGATAACCTTGTACTGAGTAAGATTTCCACAAAATGCTATTTAAGTATTTAAAAAAACTGGCCTTAAAATATGGTGTAGATTATCAGGGCTGACAGCCTAATATGAAGTCTAATTATTATAGCTGTGCAACAAAAATAGTGAGGGACCTAAAAGAGCAGGTGATGAGTTAAATACTATATTAATGAGCAAAATGTCTGTGGTCTATCAAAGATGTAAGCTATCAGACACCTGTAGAATAGCATGCAGAAAATAACCAAAGATATATAACCTGTACTGAACAGAGGTGCTGACGACTGAAGTCTATGTATTCAACATAAAGTAATTCAGAAGCGCAGAACAGGGGATGATAGCTAAAGGAATGCATACAATGTATAAGTTACTAGTTAAAAAGATAAAGGGAGCTGGAGTTTGTAGCCTTTGCATTCAAGAGATTGAAGAGCTGGATCTGGTTGTATGGGGCTTGCTCACAAACCGTTACTGCCCTGAATGAAACATGAGAAATCCAGCACTGAGTAAACCCGCATATCTGGGCACTGCAAAAAAAATGGAACCTGGAAGTGGTGGTTTGAGGAGCTGTTGCAGTGGCTGAGGAGCCTCCACAGTGCCAGCAGCAGACTGTGGTCCCTGCAGAGCTGTAGCAGCCAGGTACAGAGCAGCTTGTGGCCAGTGGCAGAGTCAGACTCTGGAAGCAGCAATCAACATGAACCACCACCCTATTAACTTTGGAAAAGCACTGCTGCACATGCATGAGTTTTCCATTTTAGTACTACCTTATACTTTCCAAAGTTTAGTGCAAATTCCTCTTATACAGAAGGTGGATGGAAAGCACCTAACTTTTAACTGAGTGTTAGAAAAACATAGTAAAGGGGAGAAAGTACAGTGGCACGGGACAGACAAGAGCAGAGGAAGGGAAGAAGACGTAGCAAGGAACAGACCAAAGCAAGCAGTAACATACCATTCATCTAACAACAGTAACAAGAGATGCCAGCCCTTTACTCTCTAGGAGCAGAAATAAATCTACTTACAGCATTAATCAGTAATCCTTGAAATCAATAATACATAACAGACTAATGGATCTGAAAAGTCATTAGTGGTGTGTAGGAAGCTTACTTCCTAAAAGTAATCTGCATGAACATTAACATTAGAGTAGTCAGAGAATGGATAATCTTGCCTGTGCAAAAAAATTATATTCTATCTTCAAATGATATGAAAATCATAAATTCTGATTTTTTTGCATGAAAAGAATTGTCAAGAAGTCTCTTGATAGGTCCCTTTCAATATTTTCGCATGAAAGTTCTAAACTAAAAATATGTTTATTTAAAAAATATTGAGAAAGAATGTAGATATTCAGGGGATTTTTAGGATTACATCAGTAAAAATACTGGAAAAATATCTAGTTGAACTGTCTTTTGCTAAGGGACAACTATTTAGAAACTTTTTAGTAAAGATCTTACTAGCACCAGAAGTTAATGATGTGGAAAATAGTAAAATTCAGTGACTATTCCACCTTCCTACCTTTCCCTTTAGCTAGATAAAAACCCAAATAATTTTATCTGTTGTATCTAGACAATAAAAGGCTGTTCCATTACAGGAATGTTTTGTTGCAGATTTTTTCTTACTCTTTAGACAGAAAGAAAAAATCTGCAAGGTCTGTGATAAGACTAATAAGTCAGATCGAATGTAGTTTTTATAAGGAATATCTACTGACACAAAGTGTGTTGATCTTGCTAATGGTTCTCGCATAATATTTATGTGAGAGGATGACAAATTTGTAAAGCAAGTCTGTCACAGCAATCATCTGTTCAAAGAACGAACTCCTCTGGAAGAGCAGCTGTACTTGCACAAGAATGGCCTTTGGATGTCCAAGGCAGATGAAGAAGGTCCCTTCCAGGCTCTGCTCGCCAAAAGACAGATATGCCTATTAACAAGTAGCATAGAAACAGAATGGGAAGAGGCATCTTTCTGATCCCCACTACCCAAGAAGGGGGAAAAACTTCTAAGACCGTTTTCTGAAAAAAGAAAAAATATTGTGAAAATCTTTATGAAATATTTTTTAAAGCAACTAAAAAAAAATTTTACAAAAAGATAGATACTACTCAGTTGATTTAAATTAATTTCAATCTTCTTCCTTCACAGTCATTACCAAGAAAACCTTTTTAACAACCTGTCCCCAGCTGACGAACTTTCTGCTCCACTGTATACAGAGTGCTTGGCTCTCGGTCTCCTTGCAGAAAAATACTTTCCTTCTCACTTTAAAGGAGATCTAGTAACTTCAGATACTTTCAAATTACTTTCCTTCTCACTTTAAAGGAGATCTAGTAACTTCAGGCTAGTTTGCTTTCCTTTGTTTTATCCCTTTGGTCTCTTTTTTCTTTCTGTTTGTGCCTAGAAGTTGCTGTTTCCTTGAAAGGCAGGTTAAAAACTGAGTGTGAGCGCTAACTGGAAATACCAAATAGGTTAAATTCACTTCTAAAGCAAATTCTATTAATAAAACTGGTTTCTGAAAACTGGGAAAGTTTCCAGAAGTGTTTATAGATAAAAAGGTGTAAAATAAGATTTCAGAAGGTCTGTAAGAACCACTGTGATAATTTAATATTACTGGTATCACTTAACCTCTATCAAACCTGATAAGGACATGAAGATTATGTCTAAGTCATATTGATTTTAATGTTGTTTGTGTTTGGTAGATTAAGGCATGGTTGGCTTTAACAGCCTCTTTGTTGCTTAGGAAAGTAAATACTGATATGCCAATTTCACTGACTAACATAGGTCCTTGCTAAACAAGTGAATAATTTACAGCTCTCGAACCCTAGAGGTCTGGCTATAGTCCACTGAACTGGGCTAAAGCATACTCTGGTAAAAGCAAAAACTCTCAGGTGAGTTCTCAGTCATAAGAGCTCCAGCCACCCCTGAACATACACATGTTAAATCCCATAATGGTAGGTATTGCGAGGGGGGCGGGGTGTGTTCTTTCAGGAGCTAGTATATGAAGAGAAGAATCACTTTATGTAGTATTGTACATACCAATCTACTAGTTCAGAAGATGTCATCCTAAGGGTTGGAGTCCTGTTGAAAAGATATTGAGAGCATAACTGGAAGAAATTAACAGTAGGATGGCCTCAAAAAATTGCACTCGGAATTATTTAAGTAGAGTTCTGTGAAAGCTTGAGAGTTCAAGCAACAGTTCATTTACCATCTTATGCTGTTCTTGTTGCACTATAAATATTGCCTTAGTGATGAAGTAATTTCTTTTCTCACCTTTTTCACCTTACTCAGTTCTTTCTCAGCCCCACCTAACGTACTGTTCTTCCATTTTCCTCTCACCCTTCATTTCTTCCTTTCTTTTTCCGCCAAGTGGTATCTCTCATTCGTTCCTCTCTCTTACTTATTCTTCCACAGAGACTGAGAGAGATTGAAATGAAGAAAGAATAAATACTTAGTTTTGTAGGAAATTGGAAAAGCACAAAAGCAAGCTATTTTTCTTAACAGGGAAGTGGTGGACCATATCTGCAGCAAACTAATCTCTAGAAGTCTAACAGTCATTGCTTGGAATAATTCAGAGTTTCATATCTGCCAGTTCCACTCTAATTTTGTGTTCAAGAGTTCTTTGCACACCCAGCAAGCTAACAAGTACATAAACTTTGTAACAAGACCTTTAAAAAGCTTCCACTGGAATATTTGGTGCAGTCTTAGGGACTTCTTGTTAGGTAATGAAGGAAACCTCCATTATAGAGGATGACATTACTTAATGGTAAGATGAAAACAAGGAAACATGGTTCCCCCCCAAGAGTAAAGGCATATTACTGCATGCTGCTGCATATAATACTCTTCTTGAATTACAATCATTTGGAAAAGTCTGCGCTTACTCTGAAAGATAATCAACAGTTTGAAAAAGGTCCACAGCTAGTGCTAGAAGAATATAACTATAGAGAAGCTATTTCATAGATACAGTTGTTTTGTTAAATAGCTATTGATCCGGTTATTTGAAAATTAGTCCTAAAATAGCATCATTCTGGTTTTAGAAGCTAGATAAGGAGAATGGAGCTGTTTTAAAAAATAGCATTAAGTTAAGGGGAGCTTTGGTGGTACTTAGTGAACTACTACAAAATCTGTTTTACAGTCTAATGCACTCTATTGAACACTAAACAATGAAGCTGGGTTTGTGCATGTTGTTCCTTCATTTGATTACATTGTTCAAGCAGATGCAATCACAGCAAGATTAACTACCTTCTGAGATAAGACACAGGGCTCAGCCAGAGGCAGCTGTTAAAGTTGCACATCATTTCACAAGCACTTAACTGTTTTCAAGTAAGCAATATCTTATAAAGGAAGTGGTAGGAGATAGCTTGATCTGCATGAAATAAGAGGGCAAATTTTGATTTCTTTAAATAGTTTAATTTGAATAGCTATTAATTTTTTTTTATTTGAAAGCATTGACAAAACACAACACCTTTACTTACAATCTATTTTATCACATGACAAAACTACAGTGACTTGTCTCCATCTCTTCTGCAGCAGGATATCCAGTGTACATTTACATTACAGGAAATATTTTTTTAACTGAAATGATAGGTCCAACTAAAAAAGACTTTCTTGCCCACTGGATCTCATCCTCTGCAGTCACCTCTCTCCTTTCTTATCAGCTGTGATGAAAGAGACATACAAGAACCTCTGTATCTACAGAAAAATAATGTTCTCCTGTTGGACCTGTCTTTCCCCTTAACGGAAGCCATGGAGATCCATGTTTCTCAAGCTTCTCTCCCTTGGTTCTACTTTGGAAGTAATGTTTGATATAATCTCACTTGTACACCTCTTTATTACCCTACTATCACTTTGTCTGAGCAATTCCCATTGCTTGAAAACCAAGTTACACCATGACTTACTTACCATTCATTTATACTATTAGTTTATGTTATCTGCTAGATGCTGATTAATCACTAAGTAGATCTGTAGGAAATTTAATTAAGAGAAGCACACACTGTTTCCATTACTTCTTCAAGCCACCTGCTCTAGTGGGCCTGGAAATGATTCAGCTATTATGAAACAATATCATATGATCACATATGTTTTTCCCAGACAGCTTATCACTTTAATATAGCGAGAGGAAAAAACAGCAGCAAAACAATTTCTTAATTGTTGGAGAAAAGATTGAATATTCTGACACTACTGATCAGGAGAGCTGGGACATAAAAAAATATCTGAAAGATGAACCACCAGTGAGGAACACCATCTCATAATCACCCTTTAAGAGAGCTCCTCAGTTGGGAGTTGCAGCAAAATTGATTACACCTTTATGGACAGTTTGGTTTAGTAGAGAAAGGCTGAGAGCTATTGCTGTAATCCACAGTAAGCATCAACAATTATTTCTATTCCATTTCATAATATACTACAGCATTGGCCAATTTAAACTGTAAATTTTCATTAGCAAGGAGAGTGGTAGTTAGTCTGTTTGTCGAGGATCCTGGGCACTGTCAAAAGACTGCAGCTATAACAAGGGAGACAAGAGGAAAAATTAAGTTTCAACATGAATAGCCTTTCCTAAACAGGGCTTTATTGCAAGGCCTCCGACTTCAGCTCAAACAGTAGAACTAATTCTCAGTTGCATTTGCCAGAAGCAATTTTTAGATGTAATAAATCAACACAGGAAAACATACATCAGTGGTTCCTGCTCCATATTTGTCACTTAAGCATACTAAATTGAGAAGACTCGTACATAGTGAGTCCCATTACCTTCATGTGAACACTGAAATTCAGGGCCAGTGAGTAACTCAGGGAGAGCTTGCTTCTTACAGTCTTAGAAAGCCTCAGGATCATAGGCGATGCTGAGGATATTACTGTGGTGCATATGATGGATGAAATTGCTTATTTACTCATCACTTAATAGTTGATACCTTTAAGTTATTACAGAATATTTTATATGTAGGAAAAGGATTAACATCAATTTGAGTTTCATATAAGAATCAAATGCAGATTATACAACAGTGATTTCTAATGTAAGAACTTCATAAATAGAGGAATGCTTTGCTAATGTATTATTAACAGAATTGAATATAAGGCTTGAAATGAAAATGAAGCTAATATTTTTAACAAAACTGACTACAATAGTCTGAATTAGTCTTCAAAAGCCCCTAGAAAAAGGGTGGAAGAGAGAAGCAATCTCACAGGACCAAGCTAGTTTCACTTAGAATGTTTTTAGGCATGGATCACCAGTGGAAGTATTATTGAATTCAGCCCATTCATAAGTCTCATCAAATTAGTACTATTCATTTACAAAGGTAAGAGAACAGGCAAAGTACTTAACTCAAAATATGATTTTCAGCAAGTGAAACTGGTGCAAAAAGCTTCATGCCAGGAAACAGAGGAAGCCAACAGCTCCTAAAGGGACTAGAAACCAGCCACAGCAGCACAGGCAGGAGAACAGGGCCCCCCCACCAGCCAAGGGCCCAGTCCTGCTGTACCTGAAAAAAGCAAGCAGGACAGGCTGAGCGACAGCAACTAACAGTCCAGATCCTCACACCTGCCCCTGAAGATGATGATGTAGACCTGAAGTCAAGAAACTATATCAGGATCAAACCTACTAAGAATAATAAGGACAAGACATCTCAGGAAACAGGTCTAAAGTCAAGCCAAGACCAAAAAGACACAGACCTAGCAGGGCTGAAGCTGCAAACTAGCAGCACACCTGCAGATAAGCTCAAGCAAAAAGGGAGTATCCAGAGCTGAGCTAAATAGAGCTCCTGGGAAGAAGAGGTGGATAGAGGCAACAGATGAGGCTGGTCAAGGAGATTAAGGCCTGTTAGTTCACTCAAGGCTCTGCCAGTTTGAAAGCACAGTTGCTTCCCTTGAGAGTAGCTGATTTACTAATACCTATGTAGCTATTCTATTGTCTTTTCTTGCCAGACTCACCAAGGCAAAAAGATAAAAAGAAAGCATCTCTTTCAAAATTGCAATTTGATCACACAATCTTGAATTCCATCCCCAAACATTCCTCATGCCGCATTCAAATTCACTATGGTTTCTCTTCAAGTTCCCGAAGTGAGTGATATTTAAGTGATTTTCAGCTTCTCTTTTACTCTCTAGAAGTTGGACTTTAACAAGCTGTCATATCAAATAGACATGAGGCTGTTCATGTTTCCACTCATTTTATCAACACAGCAAGAGTACTCTGAATCAGGGAGAGAACAGAGGGCATGTCAACACCATACAATGAGCACCATGCAGAGATCTAGTTTGGACTGTGGAAGCAAAATGGAGACATCAGCACAACACTTCTTCCCAGCTAATTACTCCAGCTGAGCATTGCTTTTCAGTAATTTTAACTGTTCAAATCATAGTGCTGTGCTAACTTTGTTCTGTAACTTCTTTTGCTACTACTAGCTTCTCTGCACAGCACAACAGCACATGGTATAAGCACACTAAAAATAAAAAAAAATAAAAAATAGGTGGGGGTAATAGTCATGAATCTACACCACCTAGTGCTCTTGGATGTCCCTGTGTTGGATACAAAAAGATCCCTGATATGGGGAAGGTGTATAGGGTGTATATCGTGTTCTGTAACACACTTTGGGATATTCTTTAAAATAGCAGTTGGAGGGAAAGAGAACTGGCCGCATTGATTGAAGGCACATCCTGTGGGGCTCCTGACATTTTGCAAACAGGAAACCCAATGGCTGCAAGTGAGCACAGGCAGGGAAAAATGTTTTGAGCTGTCACAAGGCTGTGAGGAATGTGATTGCATGCTGTGCTGGCACAAGTCATGTGCAGAGCCAGCTGTGCCAATAACCACTTGAAAATGTAATTGTAAGAGCAATGGGGCCTGTGTAAGTGCTGTGATACCTGTTTGAGATAGCGTGATTCCTCAAAAATATCCTCGGTTTGTGCAAGTACAGTGTTTGCGTAGCTGTGGATTCTCTGAAGAATTATGTTGCTTTTTTTTGGTTTTGTTTCCTTAAGACAAATGAATTAAATGTGCCAGGGCCCTGAGTGACTAGGCCTTAATGCCCCTAATCAACCTCATCTGGGACCCCACCCACACCCTCTGCCCTGAGGCCCAGGACCTCTACTTAAACTGAGGTCTGCACCTTCAGTATTTAAGCTCTGCTGTGGGAGTGTTCTTTTCTAGTTTAGTGATTGTCTTAGGTGGTTATCAATTCTAGTCCTGACCTACAGGCTGTCTGTCTAGCTTTATGTCGCGTTTGCCTTGTCTCTGTAGGGTCTGCTGAATGCTTAATGTGCTGTGCCTGACCCTGGCTGGTCTTACTGGCCTAGACCTGACCTGTAGATCAATTCTCTGGTTTGACCTTAGGCCTGTACTATTGCTACAACTTGCTGGATAACCTCAATAGTTGATCAAACCTGGCTGCTCTCTTTTGGCCTGTCTTGCTCAGGTACTGTAGGCACTACCAGCCTTGTTACTGTGCCTGGCTCCTTGTCCATTAGGGAGCAGCTGGTCCTTGCTGCATCCTGAGAAAGCAAAGCTTAACAGCTATAGAACTGATCTGTATAGCTTTTAGGCACCTTCAGTGGTTATATTTCTGTTCAATGTAAAGTTTCTTCTTAATGCTACTGTTAGCGATGCCTTTACAGCTCACAGAAATCTTTCTCCTTATCCTCCTCAACTGCCCTTCAGGCTGTTCTTACAGTTTGTCATTTAGGTAATGTATTTTCATATTGCTTCCTAAAGGCATGGTTTTTCCTTCCTGTGAAATGAGCCAGTTCAGAGAACTGAAAACAAAGTGCAGCAGAAGTGAGTACAAAAAGCTGATGGAGGCTGAGCATAAGGGAGGATACAGCTCAATTCTGGCTTCTTTAGATATCCCTATTCAATTACTTGTAGTCTTTTTCCCTAGCTGTGCAGGAGTTAGAGGGTTGCTTTGGTTGCTTTTACTGCTTCTGAAAGCAATTACAGGGCAATTGTTTGAGTGAAGACTTCTACTTTAATTGAGGTAGCCCCTGTTGTCAAATCCCAGGAGTAAAATAATGACAAGACAATCCATATGGCACCAGATTACTATGTGAGTATTTTGACTTTGTTTGTCTTAACTTAAAAGTGTGAGAAGGCAAAGGTTTGTTATGGAGCACCGTGGGCTAAACTGCAACTCAAATGTGACCCCTCTTGTTCTATCAGTCAGGTCCTACCACACTTTACGAGTGAGGCCTGCCAGGCCAGATGCTGTTCTCATAAAGCAGGCTACTGAGGAAAGGGAAGTAATAACATTCCTTTCTCCCCAGTGCAACATTTCTCACCACAGAATGAACTCATTTTTAGCGAGAAGCTGTAAAAGACTGCAAGGGTCAGCAGGCTTGCATTCTAAGAGTGTTAAAAAAGGGGGTTTCCTCCCACCCAAAACCACACAGAAGAAAGACAAAAAAAGACAGGAAGGCAAAAGTAGTATCTTCATCTTGCAGTTCAGAAATGGGACATGGAGTAAGAGCTGCGTAAAGCCATTTGGGAAGTCCATAGCAGAAATATAGGCTGGTGATTCCCAGCTTTGTCTAGAAGACCTGTCTGTCCTCATTTGCTCAGAAGGCTGCTTGCTTCTAGAAAGAAAAAAAGAAATTATTTCTGCCTCATGGCTACTACCAGAGAGGATGTTGGCTGTTCAGTTGCAGAGTCTGTATTTGTGGGTGTAAACTTGCTGAGGGATGAAAAAAATGAAGGCAGAACTATAGCTGCTGGTTATAACTGCCTGGGAGTGGTCTGATGTGGCAGCAGGTATGGCCTCGTCAGATGGGGACCATGGCAGCAGAAGCTACCTCAACAGTATAATTATGCAAAACAGACCAGATGCTGTTTACACCATGTGGAAATAATTTATTAACATTCAGAGATACTAATGATGATAATATTAGGTGGTGTTATAGGAAATATTTAAAGTGATTTAGTCAATCCTGTTTGACTCTACCAGATACTCTAGAAAGGCAAGAAAAGAAAAATACTCCTTTTCTTGCCTTCTGGAGATACAAGAATCTGTTTTCAGTATAAGACTCGCATATCAAGTAAGTTTCTTTTGCATCAGTGTAGAGGGGGATCCTGCAGGATTTTAGACAGGAAAACTGCTCCCCCCTCTTCTGCAGTTCTCACAGCCTTAATCTTCCACCTTCTTAAACGCTGTCTGCATTTGATTGTTAAATCACTTTTGCCCCACAAGGAACTGCTTTTTTCATAATGTTCTGTATAGTATTTACATGATAAGTAATTTGTCATGGACCCATGGTCATAGGAACCTAAATCACCAACCTTTCTAGTATGTCAGGCTAATATATCTGAGAGGATGCTGCTTTGCATGCTGCTTTGCACTTAGCCTTCATGCTGTTCTCTAGCTTCTTTAGAGCCTCTCTTCAGCCCTTGCAACCTTTTAAAGGCAAGGGCCTCCAGGGCACCAGTGGCCCTTGGTGCTTCACTTAGGGAGACAGTGCCACAGCCTGTAAATGATCTGTTCACCTGTTCTCAGAAAGCTTTAAAGTCTGATGCTTTGTGGGAAGCACTTTTCTGGTCCCTCCTACCAAGATGCTAACAGGGCAGAGCAGGGCCTTGGCTTCTTTTCTCATGCTTTCAGGCTCCGATGCCCTGTGCATGGGGTCCAGAGACAAAGAGAGGCTGTGCAAAGCCGAACTGGTGCATGGACGCGACCCAGCCTTGTGGAGCTTTATGTGGAAATACTAATTGAGGCACTGTAGTGAGACAACTTTCAGGCCTTGCGCTAGCATGCTCCATTGCACCAAAGTAATGTGTGTAGCACTGTCCTAACAGTATCAGAAGAAACAGTCCTGGACTAACAGTTTATGCATAGAAGAGGTGCGACTTTTTTATCTTGTAGAACTTTAGGTTACAGGTTGCCATGCTGAGTTTTTTCCAAGGAAGGGTGAAAAGACTATAAAAAAAACCCCAAACAATAAAATATCTGTTAAGAAATGACAAGTTGGGTATTAACTTTGGCTAGTAGCTTTTGTTTAAAGCGTGCAGGAAAGCCGAAGATAAAGCATGTTATTTTGTCTTTACAGCTATTTTAATCTGAATTAAGAACACTTATCTTTTTTTTTTCTAGTGTAGAAAAAACTCTAGGTTCATGTGATTTTAAATGCTCCTTAATTGCTGATGTATTGTGAGCTATCAAGTAGATATTTAATATATATAGGCTTTAATATAGGGGCAGACACTTGCAAACAATGGAAATGTTAAAGTTCTGGCATGTCAAGGCCTATTTACAGAGTAGCTCTTAGGTACACTTGTCTAACAGAGCCATTCAAACCTACTGAATAGAAGTAATTCCCACTGATACTTGGAGCTCTTATGGTTTTATGTCAGGACCTACACAGACATCTTCCAAGCCACAAATTATATAACTGAAGAGGTTGGGAGCAAGCAGTGGTTTTAGATGTTGAAAGTTATCATGGCATAGTACGCTGTTTATAAGGAGATGACTGTAAAAGCAGTTCTGTAGAAGAGGATTGACTGTGCTCCCTTTTGAAATATAATTACTTTAAGTTAACTCCTCTCTTGAAAGAGAAAGCAAGTGTTTGTGGGAGTCTTTTGGAAGTGAAAAAAGAAAGCGAAATGTGTTGTTATAAAATGTATATTTTTTTAAAGTATAAAGTAATGTTTGACTAAGTTGCAGTCATATGGTGATGAATGCCTTCCCTGAGGGCTGTTGGTGGGACGGTGTAAGCTTGATTTGAATTATTGGCTTGTATGAAGACAAACAATGTGATGGTGGTGTGGTATGTGGTGGTGTGCACTGGGACAGCCTTTTGCTGCTGAGAGCTTGCCTGTAAGAAGGGAGCAAAACTCGTATTCTAGTTATTCACTTGGTTTTGCATGCTTCCCTTGAAAAGAACTGAGCTCCAGTGCCTTAGAAAAAAACTGAACTGTTTCTACTGATTTAGCCAAAGAGCAGAGCTGTATCTAGCTGGATGGAAGCTAAATACAGTGATGGAGAAATAGGATAGTGGCATTATTGTGCCATTCTCTCTAGGTCCATTCTTTCTCCTCTTAAACATGTCAGAGAAGCCAAGGTAGAAAATACAGGAGGAGTAGGAAAGGGAGAGATGGATGTGGATGTGAAATGCCAAAGGAACAGTGCGCAGATGAAACAGACTGAACAAGAAATGATGATGGGAAAGTCTGCATACTTTCTTTTTGCCTAAGAATAATGGTGAAGTGTCTGGTTTGCTAGCTTTCACGCCCTGTCTCCATGATGATTACAGCTATGACCGTGCAGAAAGACTGACTTTTTGCAAGATGCTGTATGACCTGTCTTCTGTAGCTGCTACTTGGTGAAGATACATATGGTTGGCTGATCTGGGAGCCTGTAGCCCATGTCTGTAGTTGCTGTATTTGATAGCTGTTTGGTGCTGTTTAACCTGTGCAACTGCAGATGGACTTTTGTTGTGCAGTCTGAGGAATATCTGTGCCAGCTGTACTCTCAAGCCTCAAGTGAGACCACCTAATGTTTCTGAGTGGCTATCCTACTCCAGCACAAGCCTCCAGAGTCCCTGCTTTCTATGTTCAAATTACATCTTTTGTAGCAAGTGACTGGCTAGCAGACAGCGAGATCTGACATACGGGAAAGTAGATCCCTTTTATTAAAGAACAACATCTGTAGAGTTTCCTCAAGCAGGCAAAATCAGGAGTATGCCTTACACAGTTCTGTGCAGGACTAAATCAATCTTATGATCAAATCTTCAGGGTTTTGAAAAGACAAACTGTTGCATGTTAAAAGGTGAGCATAGCTAGCCAATCATCATGTGTTGCTCTGGATCTGCTACTTTTACTGAATTTCCTGTCTCTGGTGGTCCTTTTGCTCTGTGTGAGAGCTGCGAGTTAACTGAACATCATTTTGTATTGAACTGTGTTGTGTGGTGTGTTGGCAAACTCTACAGTGGAGTGGGACCAATGGTGCTGATACAGCAGTTCCCAGTGAAGCTCTATTTGCATTCCTTGTAAAGTGCTACTGCTGCCTCTGCAGGATTCAATTTCCTTTCTATTTTTATATCATTTTCCAAGTCTGTAGTTAATACTAACTGACAGGGCCAGCTGAGAATCTTGGGATTTCCTATTACAGACAATTAAGGAAAATACTAATTCATGTACAGACAGATGCCTTGTGGTAAATTGCACTGCATGAATATCATTGCCTTCTCTGCTAATTCTGTTTCGTACTGATTACTGAATCTGTCTTCTACTGTAAGGTGCTAGAGGCATGCAGCAGCTTATCCAACGAGTAGACATGTCAAGAAAGCTGCAGAGAAACTCTTATGTTTTTCTGAAGTGTTGCTTTTATGGGTCAGTTGTCCTAAATTGTTCTCTACCTAGAATATATGCGAGCTTGCATTTTAGGCTTTCTTAATGGAGCTTGGAGAAGGACCTGGGAAGGGGACTTGCATTCAGCAAGGACTTTTCCAGTTCACCTTTGTTATTACCAAATTGGTGTATCATTCCATATTAGGTTAGAATCGAGCTGCTTTCGTCCAAAAGAGATATTGCCATCAGGGAGCAGCAAGAGTGGGCTGTTCTGCAAGGTAGGCAAGCCAGGAGCTGAGGATGACAGCGAGGCAGGCGGAGGAATTGGCCTCACCAATCCCACAAGACCTGTGCTGTAAGAGCAGAGAAGGGCCAGTGGCAGTGATCGGGGCAGCCACAGTCATCAGTAGACAAGTCTATATAGCGATGAGGCACATCCAAGGTTTAATGACAAAGCTGAGTCAGGGTCTGGATCAGCAAGGCACATCACACATAGTGAGGCTTACCTACAACATAGCTCAGGGTTGGAGGCTACACTTCAGACCTGCTCAGCCAGACCAACATGAGAGTCTAAACTTAAATGCAGCTTGAAGTGAAGTGGAGGAAGTCTTGAGGTGGCTTCTCACAGCACATGAGCTTCACCCAGTGTTGCAGCTGCACTGTGTCTGAGCTGATCTTGAGAACAGGGCACTCAGAGGTAATGGTGGCATGTTGCAGAGCCTGTTGGTACATTCGTGCAGCAGTTGTAAACGACTACATGCTTGCCCTGTTCTCGAGCTATTTCCTAGACAGGAGGCAGGATATTGGGTTAGATGGATCTACAGTCTGATGTGGTGCAGCCATTGTTATGGTAATGTGTTAAACCTTTCTGGCCTCAGAATAATCTTAATTTGGACATAAAAGAACAGGCCTTCAAAATTCAGCTGAATTAAGTGCCTCAGGCTGAGCAGGTTGGACGTATAATACTTTGGTAAAATAGTATTTACTTATTAGTTATCAGCATAAACATATAACCAAGTATTCAAACAAGCAGGTGGTTGTGATCAGAAGTACAACGCTGGCCTCGTTAACTAACATCTTATGGAATAGGTCTGTTTCCTGGGAGACTGGCTGTTTATCTTGTCAGTGAAAAGGTCTGATAGTTTAATCCCTGTTCTCTAGGAAGGAATGTGCTGGAGTCTTCTGACTCATAACTTGTCAAGAAGCAGAAGGGTGAATTTTGGTTGTAACAAGTCTGAGTACAAGGAAAGATGAGCAGAGAGGAAGGAGATCAGTGCTTGTCTTTCACCTCAGGTGTCTCTCAGAGGGACATGAGAGCAGCTTCACTGGAGTCACACCAATTTGCTCTCATCTGCCCACACTGGGTACCAGCAGCAGGGACACTAATGGCAGGTCTGGCTTTTACAGTCCTCTGCCTGATGAAGAGCTAGTTTGAGCGTGCAGACTCAGGCCATAAACATCCTGCCTGCAGTACAGGTGTAGCCCCCAGCTAAGTAGCTAAGTCAGAATTGCTACTTTGGGGAGGAAAAAAAGACTTTCCAGTTGTAAACAGATCAAACTTCATCTAGAATCAAGGAAATGCACAAGTAGGGCCTGAAGCAGATCAGAGGTTACACTTCAAACCGGCTTAAGCAGAGGCAGTTCGTTCAGTTGAATTTTGAAACCTTGTTCTTTTATGTCCAAGTTACCAATTTCAGGGCACTTTGGATGAATCAAAGCTACTAGCAGGCATGCTTAACACTAATTTCCATGTGCTGTGGAGAAAAATACGGACTAGATTCCTGGCGTTTAGCATGAAAGATGGGAAATCAGTACAAATAAACAGGACATAAGCTTAATATAGCATGAATGTTCTTGGTTGAGGTTGCTGAGTGCCCTTTAAGACAAGGATACGGCAAAGCCCAGTAACTGGATTTTAACAGACTCTATTGCCACAGCTTGCTTCTCTAGCCCTGCTGTGCCTCTGCTTTTATCTAATTTTATAAGTTCATACCTCAGCATGGTTAACCCTGATTATGGCCATTCTGATACCTATTAAATGAATTGCTTTTTATCAAGTTTTGTTTCCACGGTCCTTAAAAAACCTCAAACACTAGGGTTTACTATTAACTACTGGCAGAACAAAGGCAATCCATGCACCTCCAGCTTGCTACTAATTCTTTGTCTCCTCTCTCTTGGGATACTGCAAAAACAATATCTAACCACAAATACTTTTTCTGTTGATCTGAATAACCCAGTGAGTGCTGAGACTTGTATTTTCTATTCATGCACTGCAGCCATCCTAACCTACAGCATTGGTGTTGCAGCAAATGAGGGCTCTAATTTAAGCAGTTAATATTATAGAGAGCTGAAGTTAATATATTATTGTATAGCTATTAGTGTGTGTATATATGATGCCATTTTCAAAAAGCATGTAGATCACTTGGCACTTACTAAGGTATGTAGTTTATCATAGAATCATAAAATAGTCCTGGTGAGAAGGGACTCAGGTGGGGTCTCATCCAACCTCCTGCTCAAAGCAGGGTCAGCTTTAAGGTCAGACCAGATTGCTCAGGGCTTTATTCAGTTAGGTCTTGAAAGCCTTCAAGAATGGGAACTGCACAGCCTCTCTGGGCAACTTGTTCCCCTGCCTGCCTGAAAAGGTTTTCTGTATCTGCAGTTGGAGTTTTTCTTGTTATTACAACTAAATCCATATTGTAAAACAAGTATGTTGGATCGTAGTTCAGCTGTTTAACTGGGAGCAATGTCAGATGTAGAACACAGCGCTGAGAACCAATGTCGGCCATAGGTGAAGTGCTGCTGACAGGAATTTTACAGGCTGATGTCTGTAAAATCTGTGCTCCAGTAGGGATAGAGGGACCCTCCTCATGTGGTGCTTAATTGCACATGGAGCTCAATGTCTGTAACTCAGCCAGAGTAGAGGCTGTTACAGAAGCAGTGCCATGACACCAAAAGTACCCCAAAGTAAAAGATGTGTTTGTAAAAGTTGTACTGACTGGGTCTTCCATACCTTGTTTTCATAACAAGTTTTACACATCTTCCTCCCCTGCAATCTAGGCACGATTTGTGTCTGTGTCTGCTGCTGCTCATATCTTTGTAAAGCAGCAAAACCAGCATGAAATTGATGTGATCTTCTTTCATTGCTGCCCAAAAGGTTCTGAATAGCAGCCCTGGAACAGAGCGGGCTTGTTGACTTCATTCTGCAGCTGCATGACAAATCCGCCTCTAAGCCTGAAGCTTCAAGAAGACAGCACAGCATCTGTTCGCATTTTGGCTTGTCTTTTTGGAAATAATGAGAAATTTAAACTACTGGGTTTAAATGGAAACCTAGAAACAGGTGACTTAGGCTTCCCTCATTTGCCAAGAAAAGCTTCCCACTTATCTTTGACAAAGGACTGAATGGATTATCCTCAATTTCAATTAAATATTTTTGTTCCACATGTGGAGAAATTAACATCTAATTTACAAGAAGCTTCAATTCTGGTATAATAATTATATTCTATTATATAAATCTCTGTTTAGTCAAGGTATGAATATGAAATCTCTTTGATTTTTATAGGCTGGTTCTTCCTATATGCATCTCTTTCTAGATGCATTTTCTTGTCACTGTAACAACTTCCTATCAGTTTGTCTGACACTGTGCACTCCAGAGAAGTTGCAGTTATCCCAGGGCCTGAATGTGGAGTACCAGCGAGTAACATCTGAGCATCTGATTTCCTCGGGCTTATGCATAGTTCTGCTCTGAAGTCTGATGCATCATGCATGCAAGTTTAAGAACAAAGAACTACATTCTTTCACCAGATCTTCAAGCTGCAATATCTTGCAATTTCTCCAATATCTTTTCATTCCAATTATGTATACAAGTTTGTAAAGTTTGTAAATTTGTAAAGTTATGTACACAAGTTTGTAAAGTATGGACATGTTAGTAAAATCAGTGTTTAACTATCATTTAGCAGGTTTATAGCCTGACTTATAAAAATGTCTGTACATTTCCTTTAGAAGTTTTTCTCTTTCTTGTCTAGCTTAGAAGTTTTTATTATTGAGTACTGGGATCAGCACTTAATTGGCAAGTATTCTACCATAGAACTAAGCTGCTGTCCACCTGTCTCTGCTTCCCAGTAACCTAGAAAAATATTCCTGCCTGTGCAAATCTGGCTGATCTGCTCTGTCAGGAGCAATTTTTCAACTTAAACTTTGGTACTCAAAAGATCTGTTTATTCTTTGATCTGAGATGCCTGGGTTGATACTTTGAGCTGTGCTGATTTGTGTTGCTGGGTGGTGGTGGGTGCTCATGGCCATGCTTCCTCACCACTCCATACAGCATTTTCGTTGTCTTTGGAGAGCTTGCACTGGAGACTGGCAGACTTTACCAAAACAGGCTTTCAGATAGGAAGCTTCAGTTCCTTGGAGGAAAGAAAGATTTGCAGGACAAGAAGTTGAAAAATTGATTTGGGGCATGTGGCTTTGTTCAGCCATATCTGAAAGTACCTCAACATTAGAAGTGAAACTGAGACAACAAAGTCTGCCAGAGGTAGTAAGGGCAAAGTTTCCTAATATAATGTGAATGGTTAGACCTCTATCAGTGATGTTTATTGCCAATTGTTTGGAAAGACCGTGATTTTAAAACCTTGCATATGTTTTTTCCCTGTCAACCTCAAGAAAACCCTTGATCCCAAATTGTCTTAAACAGAAATATTCATGCCCATACGCTGACCTAGCTTACATAGCGGAGCCTAATGGTAGATGGAGAGATCAGTCTGCTGCACAGAGCAGTAGTACTGCATTTGCTTCTTGCATTGATTCTGCATGTTCCAGCTGGCAGCTGCTGTGTCTCAACGTACATCATGCATATCACATCCATTTTCTGTGTGCAAAGCCTTGTATCATGTTTGGGTTTTTTTGAAGAGTTGTAGTGGATAACTTGAAATATGCATAGGAATATTCTCTTTTCCTAGATCTCAAGTATCTGAAAAGGAAATTGGTTACCCTTGGCTGCATTATCTGATCAGAAGGGCATGTAGAAATGTGCCAACTAGAAATATTTCCACCATAGAAAGAGCTGCTTGTTCTAGCTTTTGCTTAAAAGGCCACTGGAAATACCTTACTGGAATCACAGTCCTGGAGATGGACTATTCCTTGTGTTTTGCATTGAAATAAAGCCTTCTAGGAGGAGGTCTCTAGACCTCATTATAAAATCTCACAGTAAGAAGATAAGAAAGTTGAGTTTTGTATTACCTAACAGAAAAAGAAGGCACAAAACACTTAAAAGGGGAGGGGGAGACTGCCAACTGTATCTTAGTGAGTTTATTGGTATTTTTTCTTTTACAAGTGCTGGGTGAAGTTATGTTCAGAAATATCTGTACGACCTACAAGACTAATACAGCTGTGACAAACCAGTTCAGCACTACAAACAGCAGGGATTTGTCAGAATCAAAACCATGATCTCAGCTGGCTGTGCAACTGATGAGATTTTAACTTTTGGAATCCATGATAAAATGCATGCAATTTAAAGCAAATGAAGGTGTATTAAATTATTTACTTTTTAACTATAGTTATATTAATGAAATTACTAAGGAAATCATTGGAGACATGTCCCAGTGGACTATTTTAAAGTATTGCTGCCAACAGCAAAATGTATGACTTGATAATATCTTCAGAGGGATAAAAATACAGTTCCAAGTAGTTAGTAATCAGATGGAGTCAAAATCCTCTTTTGAAAAATAAACACAAAAGGTTTCATTAACTGTAACACTGAATTGTAACATAGTTCTTAGCCTGAGCTGCCAAAAAAAAATTTATTAGTGGTCCTAAGGGCAGGTGCATAAATTAATGATTCTACATTTTTAAGAAGTGTTTGGTAACTTTTTTATTTACCAGCAGGTGTCACTGGAGTCCAGCAGAGAGCTATTATTACTTTAAAACATCTTTTCTGCTTAATCGAACCTTTATTTCAAAGAGAAGCATTTGGTATTTGTACATGTTGACGTGCATGCAGTAAAAATGAAGAACTGCAATCAATGCTCTTTCAAATATGTTTTTTCCTGTCTCAGCTACAGATAACTGTGGGTGGATAATTCAATGCATTGAGAAAGAATTCTGATTTTTTTTCTCTGCAGCATGCCTGAGTCTGGTCCAAGCTGATAATGACCAAAGTGATTTTTTGAAGCAAAAGTGAAGCTGATTACTCAGCCCTTGCTCAATCTTCCATTGGGGTGGGGGAGATGGAAAATAAGCCAAAAGACCCAAGTCTTCACTTTTTTGGCACCTGTGCTGAAAATTACAGAGAGTCTGGGGACCAGATGGGACAGGAAGGACCTGTCAGCCACAGAACAGCTCTCTGCAAGACTGAGAAAGCATTTAAGGAGGAAAACTAGTGGAAGTTCCACTTTTGATGTCTGTAGGTACCTACCTCTGGAAACAAGCAGTACAGTCTTACTGATGTCAGATGTGTTTTTCCTCCAGTCTTACATGTAAATTACTTCCAAAGAATACAAAGAACATGCATAATCACATCTCATTAGTTTCATGCACTTGTACTTTATATGGATGTTTCTCTGAAGAGCTGGATCTTGCTGCTTATACCTTTCATTAGAAGACACGGCACTGTGCTGAGCAAGACTACTTAGGATTGAGCTGAAGTAGAGCATGGAATTTTTTTTGTCTATTTTAATGAACTGTAGTTCTTGTCTGCTGTGTGTTTGCTAGACAGATGATGAGCAAAGGTATTTTGATTGAAATGTGCTTTCAGGTACTCTGAGGTATTTGCTATCTGAAAGGCACAAAAAAGCACCAAGTAAACACCTGTGGTTACTACATAATGTTCGAGCCACTTGCTATCATACATAAAAAGATAAAAGGGGAGTTAGTTTTTGCCAGCTATGATAAAAGGCTTATTCTTTATGAAAACCACCAAGGAGACATTTTGAGTTAGTTGAAGCAGTCTTAGTTTGAGCATAAGCTCTTGCAACAATACATTCCTCCAATCTCTTTCAAATTTTCACCGAGAAATGACTGTGCTACACAGTAAACATTTATCTCAGAAATTCAAGATTGCTAAACTACAGCATAAGGCAGCTGCTGCAGGCCAATGTATTATTAGGATAATAATGTGCTTTTGGACAGTAAAGGCACTGCCTGTTCTATTGCCCTTACATGTGGCTAGATCCAGTAATGAGTCATTTTTTTGATATGTCTAAAGAACCAGTCAATACACAGGGTTTTTTTTAGCCTTTTGTTATCTTCTTTAAATACATTTCTGAAGTACTGTGCCACCACTTGTTAATGGGTTCTCTACTGCATGCTGTAGGATGATCCTTGACAATTTCCACAGAACGTGGTTACTTTGTACGCAGTGAACCTGCTAAATGTGGAGAGGATTGCAGAGCTGGCACAGTGTATAGCCCTGGATGTACCAGGGTCTTGTGCAACAGGCAGAAGACATTGCATCTTTCTTCATGGTGCTGCATTGTAATTTAATAAAGGTAAAAGTAATTTGTTCAGGGCTGTATTCTGGCAGGAAACTAATGAAGTCACTAACTGATATTTTGTTATGTCCTGCTTTCCCAGGAGGAAATTTTTGTTTATTTTTTTTGAACTTTCATTTTATCAGCTTAATTTTCTAGGTAGTACATTAATTCTGCCATGATGTTCAGGGACACGTCCATCCAGTCCTCCTTAGTCCCACAAGTTTTAATTCTCCATGGATTTTCTTTTCCAGTTGTAGTTTATGTTGCTGTTCTGTGTATCATCACATACAACCCTCGAAGGCCACACATACTGGTCTCAGTGCAACAGCCTAGTTGTTTGACCTGATATTGCAATGGTTTAATGTTTTATAACTGCTGTAAAGTGCTTAGTTACTGGCCAATTTCTAATCTTTCTAAGAAGCAGAAACAAGTACTTGAGAAATACAAAGGTGAAAATCAAAAATCTTGTAAATAAAAACTCAAAAGGGAACTGAGTGATTATAGCATCTGCATAGAAGAGACATACAGAAACCTAATAATCAAAACTAAGAGGACAAAGGAACATAAAGTATAAGTGTTGGTCATGTACATGCCCTTTTTAACTGGTGAAGGAAGCAAATTAGCAAAACAAGCAATGGAAATGGCTGCTACCCTATTGCTGGAGGAGGAATAGAAGAGGACAATGACAGTCCCACCAATGAACTCTTTATAAGACCAATTTAAAAAAACAATTGCTTGTTGCATACCCATGTTTTTCTTTCCCTAACAAGCACTATGTTGGTGCGTTTTGGTAGCTTCCCTTAAGGGCTGCTGCCTTGAAGACAGACATAAATTCAATAATAATGTGAAACAACAAGTTCTTAAAAGAAGAATTCCAGAAAAAAACTTCAAGGAGAGGATAAGGTTGGTATTGAATTTGGTCCTCCTATAAGGCTGCAACAGATCTCAGGCATTTGAGAGAGTCAGCCCCCTTTTATTCCCTAACAAGGCAATGGAAACTTTACCTGACCAAAGAACCTAGACTTTCCTTGCTGCTTTTAAAGTTAGGCTGCAAATGAGTTTTTTGTTCCTGAAACACTTTGGCACATTGTAAAATCTTCATGGGAAACGGCACAGGTGGTTACTTTCTCAGCAGAGCTTGCTGAGATAAACTGCATGGCAGAATAAAGTTCTGACCTTGACGAATATAACAAGGTGAAAGCTACTTTGTGCTTTTCCCACTAGTATTTCACCACAGGTTTTTCCAGAAGATTTGAAGGCTGATCACCTAGGGAAAAAAACTGCACAGAACAGCCACTGAGAATTTAGCCGTAGGTGAATGACTGCTGTTGGTTCATCGAGTAAAACTAGTCTTTCCAGAGGCTTTTACATTGCAGAGACGGGGCAGCCTCACACGATTGCAACAGATGGGTGTGCAGGCCAGAGAGAAGGTGGAGTAGCACAACCGTTTCTGCTAGCTGCCTGGTTCTGATCATTAGCACCATGATCCAGGGAACTCCTTTCTTTTTTCTTTTTTTTATTTTTTTTTTTAATCACCGAGAACTGGCCCTTTGCTACACTCCTGTAAGCATTCCTTTGTTCCATCCGGTGGTGCCCATTTTAACCTTTCCGTTACTAAACTCAATGCCTTGGTTTGACCACCTCATATGAGGAGACAGCTACAATATGATGCAAATACTGAAAAATATGATCCAAAACCATATAAAGATCCCCTACTTGAATGCCTTTCAGTCCTTCTTCTTGGGAGTCAGTGTCAGAAATAAGCAGTACGCTATCCATTGGAAATACCTCACTAAGAAAAGCCATATTCTTGACAGAAATCACACTTCCCTGTACACTGGGTTGCAGAACTCCCCTCCTCCCCGCCCCTGTATGTTCTGCTTTCTGGTCTGCTCTGACCCAGCTGCTGCAGCGTTCAGTGCAGCCCAGCTGCTCTCGCCCACTCCCATGCTGCTGCTGGTGGTGCTGCTGAACTTCCTCCACTACGCATTACTAGCGATACTAATGTATAAATGACTATTTTCAGAGCTGTTTCAGTAAGCTTGACTAAAGCATGGTAATTAGTTACTTAATGCATCCCTCTACCCTCCCTTCATCTTTGCTATGCAAACAGCAAGGGGGAAATTCTAGCCCCAGCGAGGCGAAATGGCGAAGCCCTGAGTGCTCTCACCCATGCGTGCCGCGTGACACTTGAAGGACAGGAACAGGAGGAGACTGACATTTTGCAAAGAAAAAGCAAACCACACTGAAATGTTTAGCATTTTAAGTGGCACTAAGTGGGACATGAAAACACTGCAGCAGCTGTGAGTGCAGCAAGAGCAGCAGGATACCCTCTTCTCCCCATCCCTTCCCACCTGGACAAGAGGCAAGGAGGGAAGTACTATAGGAAGCTGGAGAGAACTTGGGAGGCAAATAGTGACTAGGCTGGGACATGGAAGAATGGCAAAGAGGTAAAGGAGAAGATGCTGAGTGGACTGAGGGGCCACTGGCCTTCATGGTCCTGAGTGGAGTGGTCTGGGCATGAGGAGTAATGGGGAGAGCCTTCCTGTGAGTTACTGTTTGCTTCTTGGGAAGTGCTTTGCAGGGAAGAAGGGCAATGGGTTACTGAGGTTTTTCTCCTTTTGTGGGAAAAGGAGCAAAGCAAGGATGCATTATGCTGTTAATTCATGTACTTGATATAAACGTTACCTAGTGCTGTCGCCCTTTTAGTCTTTTTGTAGCCTCCCTTTAAGCTGCTACTACTGTCAAATGCTGGTTTTTGGCCATGAGGCAGCGTTGAGAAACCTTTCTGACAGCTTCTGGAAGGATATGACTGTCTTCATCTCCTCCCAGCGTATCTGCTGCATGGGAAACCTTTTCCTACTGTGTTGCCTCCATTTTCTTTTGGAAGAAACTGTAACAGTTTAAAGTTTTTTTAATGGCTGCCTCAAGACTGAACTATGTGGCAGGCTTTGTACTAGCCTACAGCTCATTTTGAAACGTCTGTGGTGTTTACCCCCCAGAGCTCCGAGCGCAGAACCTCAAAAAGAGAACTGGGAGGGTTCTAGGGTGCATTAAGATGGATGTATCCAAATAACTGTTCTTTTATGTGCCTTCTACTGTTATACTTTTCTCTCTCTTCTCTCCAGACTTGATGTATTTGAGCTGCGTTTCTTGGTGCTTTCTGACTTTATTATAAATAGCAGAGATGCTAGTTTCCCTTGTGAGCAGGTGAGGTGGATAATGGAATGCATTAGGAAGCTGTAGGACTCACATTGGCTTTCCCAGAAAAGTTTTTAAGATGGAAAAGCTAAAGTTGTAAGACGGCTGCTTACCTCCCACTGCTGTTCTCATGGAGGCAAATGCCAAAATGGACTGTTTTGTGTGCTGCTTTCTTGTGAAGGGTTTTGTGTGATTGGGTTTTTTTGGGGGCTTTTTTGTGAAGGGAGATGGCAACTACCAATAATAGAATTCCACAAAAAGCATAAGATGCCTGTTGAATTCCACCCTCTTTGAGAATTAAACTACCTACTGCCACACGTAGATGGGATTTGGCTTTTACTTGCTCTGGCTTGGTACTTGCATATTTGAGGTAAGCCAGATGAAAATAGAAATAGCAAAGCTTGGCATGTTAATTGCCAAGCTTATTAAGTTACAAGGTGTGAAATTTTCAAAAGTATCTAAAGTAAGTTAGGTGCCAAAAAATTAGCCCATCTCTGCTGTTCTTGAACATAACAATGTTTGTTTTCCATCATCATCTAAGTAAAAGTGTTTATTAGACTTCTTATTATAGGCTTCTGCTGATACCCAAGATAGGATAGGCAGCACATAAATTAGTTTAATTTATCCTCTGTTAGTCATGTGAAATTCCATCATGACCATGAATCTGCAGTGTTTTAGATTACTCTGTATGGGGACTCTACACAGACTGAAAATACTGGTGGAAATACGAAACTAGCCCAGGGGGTATAGGGTGTGTGAGAGCTTTCAGATGACATTCAGTTACTGTCACAATACTGCAAAATTCTCTAAATTACTGTTTAAGTGCTTATGTAGCCCAGACTTTAAGTTAAAACATATTTAATTTAATTTCAACTCTTAAATTAACTTTATATCCAAACAGATACGATTTCCAAATAGCCAGAGTACGGAATTGACACCAAGAAACTATATCCTTCACTTTTTCTGGTTCTCAGGACAAACTTTTATGTCATGAAAGAACTCCACAGAGCCTCAGAGTATTTTTGAGCTTTCACAGTACTATTTTTTCCTCTTCGTCTAACAGATCAGTTAGTCACTGTATTGGGTTTGCATGGCAAGGTTTGGGTAATGGGGGAGCTACAGGGGTGGCTTCTGTAAGAAGCTGCTAGAAGGTTCCCCTATGTCTGATAGAGCCAGTGCCAGCCGGCTCCAAGGCAGACCCGCCACTGGCCAAGGCCGAGCCCATCAGCGATGGTGGCAGCGCCTCTGGGAGAACAGAGTTCAGAAGGGGAAAACACCTGTGCAATTGCAGCCAGAGAGGAGTGAGAATGTGTGACAGCAACAACTCTGCAGACACACAGGTCAGAGCAGCAGGAGGGGCAGGAGAGGCTCCAGGTGCCGGAGCAGAGATTCCCCGGCAGCCCGTGAGGAAGCCTATGGTGAGGCCGGCTGTGCCCCTGCAGCCATGGAGCTCCACGGGGGAGCAGATCTCCACCTGCAGCCTGTGGAGGACCCCTCACCAGAGCAGGGAGATGCCCAAAGGAGGCTGTGACCCTGTGGGAAGCCCATGCTGGAGCAGGGTCCTGGCAGGACCTGTAGCCCAGTGGAGAGAGGAGCCCAGGCTGGAGTAGGTTTGCTGGCAGGACTTGTGACCCCGTAGGGGACCCATGCTGGAGCAGCCTGTTCCTGAAGGATGGCACCCCATGGAAATGACCCAGGCTGGAGCAGTATGTGAAGAACTGTGGCCCGTGGGAAGGATTCATCTTGGAGAAGTTTGTGGAGGACTGTCTCCTGTGGGAGGGACCCCACACTGGATCGGGAAAGGGTATGAGGAGTCCTCCCCCTGAGGAGGAAGGAGCAGCAGAGACAGCATGTGATGAACTGACCACAATGCCCATTCCCCATCCCCCTGCGCTGCTCAGAGGGAGGAGGTGGAGAAAATCGGGAGTGAAGTTGAGCCCAGAAGAAGAGAGGGCTGGGGGGAAGGTGTTTTAAGATTTAGTTTTTATTTCTCATTCTCCTACTCTGATTTGATTGATAATAAATTAAACTAATTTCCCAAAGTTGAGTCTCTTTCCCCAGTGATGGTAACTGGTGAATGATCTCTCCCTGTCCTTATCTCGACCCACGAGCCTTTTGTTATGTTTTCTCTCCATTGCCCAGCTGAGGAGGGGAGTGACAGAGCAGCTTTGGCGGGCACCTGGCCCCCAGCCAGGGCCAACCCACCACAGTCACCAAATAAGACATTTAGACTCATGCAATAGTATGCAAAACACAAACTGGTTTAGCTATCCATTTTACTCTTGAAGCTTAAACAAGCTAATTAGTGGCTCTGATACCAGAATACTCACGAAAAAAAAATCTTCTTTTTGGATTTAAATTATGTCTTTTTAAATTTGTATCCTGTTTTCAGTAGCTCTTCAATAACCGAGTCAGGTGGTTAGGTATAGATAAACTTATAAGCCACCTTTGAAACACAACACAAACCTGAACTGTGTCTCAAGTCAAGCTTCTACATCTCATCACAAGGCCCCCGTCTATTTCATCTTCGCTTTCTCTAGCACCAGGTGTGTCCCGGCTTTAGAAAGCACATTCAGAGTGTGTTTGTTCTTCAGAAGTAATATCTAAAAGCTACCAACACATCAATAGGTATCAGGTAAAGGTCAAAAATCAATTTATTTACAGGATCACAAACCAAAATCTTGCATCTCTTTATTGAAAGACAGTAATTTTGCATTGGATAAGGGTAAAATTAAGGAAGAAGTCATGTTTCTTAACTAAACACATCAAGACAACTCTAAGTTCTTCTGTGCAGTGAAATCAGCCTCTTTTTCTTTTTTTTTTCCCCTTAATTTTGCATTTGGAGCCTGTATTTTAAAACCTTTCCTCAAACGACAGATGGCTAGTATGATCATGTGTTGTGAAACCATTTTAGGTTCCAAGGTTGTAGAGGGTTTTCTGAGCTCTTCGCTCTTAAAAATTACCAAACTACATCTGTAAGTGTGATGTTCTTTTTTAATGCACTGCTTTGCTAGTGTGCATCCTTAGTTTTCTATTCTACAAGTATTTTAGGAAATACTGCTTATAGAATGTGAAATAGTGGATTTGACGATTTTTTGATGCCTATACATAGTTGCTGTATGACACAAACTCCATGGGGTATTTTTTCACTCTACACAGAATGTACCACTAATTGGTCTCAAAGCTGTGCATAAATATAATGTACGTGGGTAGATGTAACTGCTTTGTATAAGCTAACGCTTGTGGAAGTAGGAGCATGTGAAAACCCCTGTTCCACAGCCTGCCCAGTGTTCGTTTCATGGGACCTCTCTGCAGAGCATGTTTCCTCCCTGGAGCGGGCGTGCAGGCTGGGGACTGTGCTCCTGCTGTGAGTACGGGTGGGGTGCTGCGAGGAGTGGAAGGGGCTCGGGTCCCTGGGTGTGGCTGCCCGCTGCTGCTTGGCATAACCAACTTTCGATGGAGTCGACGCAGGGCAGCTGCCGTGCCAGCTGCTTTCCCAAACCCTAAGGAGGGTTTTGACCTTAGCTCTGTCTGCCCTGGCTCCTTCCCACCGCCGGGCCGCAGCCCCGCCGGGCCACCCCGCAGCGCGGGGCCGAGGCTGCCCCGAGAGGCCCCGGGCCCTGCGCGGGGACCTTCTCCCCGCGCCGCGGCCTGGTCGGGCGCCGGGGCCAGGCGCCACCGTGGCCGGGCCGGGCCAGGCCGCCCGCGGCGGGCCCCACTGCCCCCGCCTTCAGAACCGCAGCGGCGGCACGGCTTCCCCGGTGGCGCTGGCCCGAGCGGAGGCCGCCGCAGGGAGGCGGCGGGTCCGCCAGGCCGCGCCGCGCCGTCCCGGCCGCCTCGGGCCGCCCCTGAGCGACGAAGCTCCCGCGGGTCGCAGGCAGGGCCGGCCCAGCCCGGCCGCCAGCTCCTTCAGGCCATGGGGGGCCCCGTGCCGGGCGCGGCGCCCCCCACCCGGCCCACTCCGCGTCGGCTGCGCACTACATCTCCCAGCAGGCGCCGCGCGGAGCGGGCCGACGTCAGCGGGGCGCGTGATGCGGACGCATGCGCGGCGGCGGCGCTGTCGGTTGAGTAAGGCGGGGTGCGATTGGCTGCGGGTAGCGGCCGGGTGTGGGACGCGCAGTGACGGAAGGAGCGGGGCAAATGGCGGAGAGATGGTCCCGGGCCCCGTCCCGAGAGCGGCGATAATCCCGGCGCGGAGGAAGCGGCGCCGGAGGAGGCGGCGCCGGGGGCCCTAACGCCCGCGCCACCGCGGGAGGGTGCTGCTGCCGCCGGGGGAGGGGCGGAGGTGTCCCGTCGGCGAGCACCTTTCGCAGGCGGCAGATCGGCGGCCAGAAGCCGCGGCGAGAGCCACATCCGCGGCGCCGCCCGGAACGCGCCGGGCCCGCGCCCGGGCCCCGCCACCCACCCGCCCGTCACCTACCGACGCAGAGGTAGGTGCCGGGCAAGAGAGCGTCCGCCCTGCGCCCGAGGCCTGTGCGGGTCGCAGAGCAGGCCCCGGCACCCCGGCGGGTAGAGCCGCCGGCCGCGGCCCCCGGCGCTGTCCCGCTTCCGGGGCGCGGCGGCCTGGCGCGGCGTGGGGGACGGCCGCGGTCGCCCCAAGCTCGCCGGGAAGTTTTCGGGGCGGGAGTCGCGGGACTTTGTTCGGGGGGTGAGGTGCGGGCTGGGGCCCGGAGGGCGGGTGTGTGCGGCCTGCCAGGCCAGCGGCTGCCGGCGGGCTCTGCCGTTCGTCCCGGGCCGCGGGCTGTCCCCCGGCCCGGGGACTGCTGTGATGGGGGTTGGTTTTCCTGTGGGGCGGGGGGAGGGGGCCGGGGAGGAAGGGAAATGACATCAGAAATCGCCAGGCGTGCACGATGGGGTGACCCGGTTCCGCCAGCACCCCCTTGCCCCCCCGCCGCAGGGGGAGGGAGGAAAAAAAGAAACTGTCACCGTGGGATTTCATCAGCTTTTTCTGCCTCCGTGCATTTAACCTATTTTTCTTTCCTTTGATTATGTAAGAGGAACGGTGTAGAGAGGAGCGACGAGTGGGGATGGCTGATTGGTCTTTCTGGGGAATTATCGGGGTTTTTATGTCTAGGCCGTCCGCCGAGTTAGCTGTAGGCAATGCGGGAGAATTATGTTTCCTTTTTTTGCTTACATTTACATTTCTTGCGCTGCTCCAAAGATTGCAGCACAGCTCAGGAGAGAGAGGCAGGGAGTGGAAACAGAGTGAAATTGGCCAAGGTTTTTCTTTCACACTGAGTGAAAAAAGCAAGGGAGCATTGTAAGTGAAGAGTAAAAGTCTTGCTCTGTTGATGTTCTCATGTAAGGAGGTACATATGTATTTCCTTACCTTTAATCTCAGTCTACGATAACGAGTTTATAGCGTAGTATATTAATATTTCCCCAAAACACTTCTTTTAGCTTGTTTATATCATATTGAATATTTATTTGATTTTTGACATTTTGATTCAAAACTCCATATGAAATGATCTCAATTTTTAAACTTATAAATAGGAAAATATAGATTAAGGAGCTCTACTTTCTGAAAATAAAGTTCTCTTGACTACAGGAATCTTCTCTTTAAAACTGCAAGCCACAAGTCATAATTTAAATCTGCTGTTATTTTTGCAGATGCTGGAAATGTAGTGTTGGAAATACTTATTTGAGTCAGGGTTTAGGGGAGAAAAATGTGCTGGTGGTGAGTGATTTTTTTTTTTTTTCTCTTCCTTTCTCCACTGTAAGAGTTGCATAGAAACTGAGAATAAATATTTCACTTTAGTTTCTATAGCTCTAAAAACTGGCTTTTCTGATATAAAATATTTTGGTTACTGTTACAAGTATTTTCAAGCATCAGCAAAATAAAACTGCTACTTTAGAAAATGAACAGCAAAACAAATCTAAACTATGTGGGGAAGTTTTAGTTTTGTTCTTGGATGGAAAATAGGAAATTGGAGCTACTTACAGGGGAGAAAAAAAAAGTTTGGCAATGATGTGTTTCATTGAGCAGCACAGAGTAGGCTGATGACACTGAGGGGAAAAAGAGGATGGAGATGATGTTAAAGAGTAACATCTACTAGGAGGAAGCAGAAGCAGTTTGCAGAATCGTGTTTTGCAGCAGAATTCTGGTTGGTAGATTAGCAGATAGATGGTAAAAGCATGTGCTTAACTGCTGGGGAGAAGAGTGTTTCCCAAAGTGGTTGTTCCTGTATCTCTTCTGCATTGTAATGCTGGCTGGTAAACTTCTGAAATTGAAATTTGATACTTTTAATTCACTTAAAATTTGCTCAAATGTACATGTTATGAGGAATTACTCGTTTCATATGATAGTGAAGGTTGGCCTGGTTCGATAAACGGAGACTATTATTATTAGTGAGACATCGTGCTAGAGCAAAGTGATAGAATGACTTTTATGGAAACCAGTCTGGCGATTTTGGCAGAAGCTAGCCTAGCGCTTCAGGTTGAGAAACTGTGAATGTCAAGATGAAACCTAAAATATGGAAGAAAGACAGTGTGCCACATATTCAGGGGAATGATAATAAAGTTGTCTCGAACAAAGGAATCATGTGATAAGTTTATTAACAATTATTTTAAGTGCTAATTTTTTATCTACTTTACTATATATGAAGGCGGTTGACACTTTAAAAATTGGATGACTTTGATTCTGTAGCTTAAATAAATGCCCCCCTTCTTTTAACAGACTTTTCTCCAGTACGAAAAGTAATTTCAGGGAGAAAGATGGACCTGATTAGATTCAGACTGACTATAAAGAATTCCAATTTCCTATTCATGTTTGGGCCAAAAAAAAAAAAAAAAAAAGCTGGTTTACAGAACAGATACGATTGTTTTGTTTTTATGTTGTAATTTGTCCAGTAGTTGAAGTATTTGTTTTGGGAAAAAGAAACAAAGTGGTGTGTCTTCCTTCTTGAGTTAAACAAAAGTAGGAATAGAATACATGCAGGGAACTGTTTAAATGTGTTCCTATTTAATCTGTTTGTATTTGAACTTTATTCTTTTGAGAGAGCAAACTATGAATCCGGCTGCAGTTGTAACAGCCAGTAAACAGTCATGGTTTATGCTGGTCTGCATAAGGTGTCCTCCATCTTCTTAGAAATGGATTGAGAAATGTCTCTTTGTTCCTGTCCCTTGATCAATCAGATTTATTCATGGGATAATGCTATGTATCAGTCTTGACTGTGGCTGTGCAGATGGCATAAACCACATTGTATTACCAAATAATACGCTTGCTAAGTAAGTCTGAGTGTGCGAGAAGAACATGGGGTGAAGTTGTCATCGTTATTTGTGATTAATTAGTATTTAAAATATCTACAGCAACTTGAAATATTGACTTTTTTTTTCTTAACTACCAAGAGTCTTTCTAAAGCCATACTGTGTTATTGGACTGTAGCAGAGCGCTGCGTGTTCAGATGTGGTGAAAATATTGTTTAGTTTTCTGCTGATGTTTCATGAAAGCAGTGCCATCTATACTTGAAAATATAAAATTAGAGCAAAGCAATACCAAAAATAATGTATTCATAGCAGATTTTTCTTAAGGATCCATTGTGCTATTGTTTTATAAATGTGCAAGTAACTGAATTTCGAGTTAAGTTGCTAGATACATTACTTATTGCAGAAACTTTTGACATAATGACATTCATATGTAATGGAGTTAGTCTGTAGAAAGGCCCAGATGATGTATCTGTTGCTTGTGTGAAATGTACATGCCTGGTGCTTGTAGGCCAAATAAAGGATGGAAGTACAAAAATTTCTACTAAAAAGTTAGTGAATTTGTTTCTTCTTTCTTTTCCAACAGAGAATATGAAACAGGAGCCAAAATGACATCTCGATTTGGAAAGACCTACAGCCGGAAAGGGGGAAACGGCAGTTCCAAGTTTGATGAAGTATTTTCCAACAAACGGACCACCCTCAGTACAAAATGGGGAGAAACCACCTTCATGGCCAAATTAGGACAGAAGAGGCCCAGTGTCAAACCAGATATTTCTGAAGTTCCTAAAAAACCCAAAGTTGAAGATGAGGTAACAGAGGATCCATTTGGATTTGACAGTGATGAAGAATCTCTTCCTGTGTCTTCAAAGAATGTGTCACAGGCTAAAAGCTCCTCTCAGTTGGAACCCGGTGAAACTGCTCAGTCTGAGGATTTCACTCCTCTACTTGAAGCTAACAGCAGAATTAATCAGCCAGACAGTGGAGAAAACATTGCATCCAGCAAGTGCATATCTTTTGACAATACTGTTCCTCTCCTAAAAGAAAGGAGCACAAGCAAAAACGTGGAAGATGGAGACTGCAAAGGCAGCAGTACTAAACTTGTGACTGCAGGTATGTTTATTCAATTGTCCAGGTATCCTTTGATTTTTACTAAACTGCATTTAGACTTTGTGTTTTCAGGGATTGGTTAAATATTCTAATAAAACATAGGGCAATTAATTCTTAATTGTAAAGGATATGCTATTGAACTAAAAACACCAGGAGGCATTCTGTGTTTTACATATTGGTCTGAGATCCTTGGCACTCTAATCCTTACATCAGCAAATTGAGATACAGTGCTTTAGATTCAACGTAGCATGTTAGTCCACCTTGAATAGAATGGAATCTTCCTTTTCTAAAATCTGTTCTGAGCTCAGTGCATTTGTGGGGTTTTTTTTAACATGTATTTTTAAGAGTCATGAGTTGGTAATAATAGAATGCTTTATTCTTAAGCTGCTGGGTTTAGTTTAGTGCAGGTACATGGTTATTTCCATGCAGGTGCAGATACAGCTTGCAACCTGCCATATTTAATTATTTGGATGGAAAAAGTAGTTTTCTGAACTTTAGTTGCACAAAGTTGTTTTTTTAATTAGCACGTCTTTATCAATGCATACATAAAAAGCTTAAGACTTATGAAACTAAATTCTGTCAAACTTCTTTTAGGGGCTGTTTTCAGGCTCTGAAGTGCTTGTAAGATACCTTAATGCTTTTGAGAGGGAATTCACAAACCCCATGGAGCTGAACATCTCTGTAATTTTGTTCAAGTCATTCTTAGACAAGATCAGATGCTATTATATCTCATTAGAAGTTTTCACATAATGGGCTGATTAAACCGTAGCTTCTAAAATTGGGCAGAAGATCACATTAGATGAACGTTGATGAAGATGACACCTACTGACTTGCTCTGGGTTATCATAATCAACTTAAATGGGAAGAACTTACATAACTTTGAATTCTCAGATGTAGTTAACCCTAGGATCAGAAATGTGAGTGGACTTATTCAGTTGCAATACAGCGGTCAAGAAAATGCTGAGTAGTGGAAAATATGCATAGCTCAATTATTTGCAAGATAATTTTATTAGTGATAATAACCAAGAAATGTTGATTGAACTGTACAAACTACATTGAACTGTAGTTTAATAGACGCATTGGTGGGATGTGTAGTTGTCTGTTGATCTTACTCTTATTTTTGCTGCTGAAATATGTCTTGTTTTCATACGGTTTTCTGCAGTTTATTTACCTGTAAGTATGATCCACCTTCAGTCCGGAAATGCTATTTGAATATAGCTTTCCTGAGAGATTGAATAGATTCATCCCCCAGTATTTACAAGGAGAAGAAATAGTAATGAGTTTCCTTGGTTGTTAATGAGAAATTGTAGCAGAGCAGGTTTTACAGTTAAATGGTTTCCATGTAGAAAAGCTTTGTTAGAACAGTATTTTTCAGGTTGGAAAAGAAAATATCAGAACTGAGGGAGAAAATGTGCTAGAGCTCTGAAAATTCATGGTGTGTGAAAGGCCAAGAGACTTCAGCAGTTTCATTGGTGCTTTCTGGTTCCAGTATTGTGTTAAATAGTGAAATACAATTTCAGTGCAGAAAAACTTTTTAATTTGATGTTTAAATTCTAGAACTCCTTGTTAGGAGTTTTATATACTGTACTATATGAACCATAAATATATATATACAACTCTAAAAAGGAAGCTGATGAATCTTGGTGGATAAGTCCTCAGTGGCCGTTGAGTGTGGTGGTGGTCTGGATGCAGGGGAGGGGAGATTACTTAAACAGTTTACTGAAGGAATTCTGTTCTTTCATGCTTTCACGAAGTACTTGTTACTGACTGCAATTCAGCCAGTTGTAGTGAAGGGCAAGGGGGATCTTGATCTAATGATACTGTTCATTCAGAATCTATTACATTCTGTTTACACCCAGTCAAATGGAGATAAAAACCCATTTCATAGCTTTCTTCAGAAATTAAATTAAACTGAGAATGAATCTTTGCAAAACATCCGAGGAGGGCCTTTAAATAAGGGTAAGGAAACAAAGACTCTAGTTTTGGTGATCGTGTTTATTTTGGACAGTTACTGTAAATGAAACGTGGATGGTTTAAACAGCTATTATGCTTGCATGTAGACCTATCCAAAATAAATAAAAATTCTCTCTGAGTACGTCACTCGGAACATTGAGCAATTAGAGATAGTGGTATAGTTAGCCAGTGTAAATGTAGGTACTTCAAAGGCTTCTTTGTTACATTGACTATTAAGTGAAGTTTGATGTGAGGCTATCTTTCAGAACTGGAGAGAGTTAATTTTATTGATTTAGGGGTGGGGGCATGGGAGAAGAGGGAACTTGGAGAAAAAAGCCTGTTGTTTCTTGTTGTGTGGTCTCCTAAGGTACAGTGTATGTACTTCTGCTTATGTCTTCTCACACTCCCCATAATCATTTTCCCCTTCCTGGTGACTCTTGAACTCCACCAGGTTCAACCTGATCTGTTCAGAGGGCTTATAGATCCTTGAGACAGCAAGCTCTACTATTTCTGAAGAGGAAAGAAAGGAGAAAAAAAAAAAAAAGGGCAAGCAGATATAACTATTAATATTCCTAGCGTGAGAGACACTGCAATGTGAGCTCAACCTTAACCCACATACAACACTGTATCTCTAGGTATAGGAAACTAGGCTATGTTAGCACTGATGTTCATGAAAGTCCTTGTTAACTTGTTTTAAGTGCAATTTGCTAGTCCTTGTCCTGATGCTGACTAGACAGTGCATGAGTTAAGGTTTCAAGACTTCCTGATAGCATGTGCCGTCATTGTATCTTAATCCTAAACCTAGCTGAAATAAGGTTAAGAATTAGAATAAGGTGAAAACCGTGACTTAACATGGCTATGGGCAAGCTGAGAGCTACAGTTTAGCCTGCTAATTCTGCTCCAAAGGTATTATCCTGTCTCCATGTCCATTTCTTTGGACATTAAAATGAAGGTGATGCAACGTCAGTTAATTTTAACTAATGTTTGGTATTAAAAAGCAGTCCATTTTTTGGATTGTTTTAATAGTTGTGCAACCATGTAACACAGCTGAGGATCTCTTATCTTGTATTTAAAATGACTTATTGGTCTCTTTTTTTTTTTTTTTAATAGCCTTCAGCTAGTGCTTGTAACAATCACATTTTAAAGGCTGTGAGAAGCTCTTAATGCGGAAGGCTTTTCATAATCTTACCGTAATGTTGCTTGATCAAGACTTAATACTGTCGGAAGAACAGTTCATGAGTAATCCTGTACGCACCAGGTAATTTACAAATAGTAAGAGTTAAGGTACATTAGAAATAGCAAGAGTATTTGGTATTAATAGTTACTGTCAGGTCACTTTTGTTAAGGTAGGAGGACTTGGTAGCAAGAAAACAGATTGTGTCATTGGGAAAATATTAAACTGGTAATTCATACCTAGCAAAAAGTTTCAGTTTAGGGCACTTGTGGCATTCTTGTGTGTGAGTTTGTGCATTGACTCTGGATGTTGTGATCACCTGCTGTCTTTTGTTTCTGTGCCACAGTGGTCAGCTCTGTAACTCAAGCCTTTGGAGGGTCTAGTCCAAGATGTTGTTGCTGTTCATCAGAGAAGGCACTTGGGTCAAGAGATGTCTGAAGTGGTTGGATGATAGACATCATCTTTGCACACCTCGTGTTCCTGTTTGTGGACTGTTAAATAGAATTAATGTAAATAAGTAATATTAAGTTAAAACATTAGGTATTTAATGATGTTTTTAACCAAGAAGTATTTTAATTGGGTAGGGATTAAGTCCGATTTGTTTTAAAGCCCATGAGTTTATTTCTTGAAAATATATTTTGCTTGCTGTAAGAAATAGAAAATAGAATGGCTTAAAATGTCTTTTCAGAATACAGAGCAGTGTAGGAATAGTATCTCTTTCTGCTGTGTTGTGATGCTAAGCACAGATTTTGTGGTTATTGTCTCGGCAGTGCCCTTTGAGGTTTTTTTAAGATTAAAAGGACAAATTATTGCATGTAAGGTATTTGTGATACTTGCATTTTTTTTTCTTAACAGTTAGAGTAATTATGAAAATAGATATTCAGCATCATGTCATTTGTTACTATGTATTGGTATTGAACCAAGTCTGGGAGTAGTTTTGCTCTTGGTGCTGTAAGGAAACATTTGCCTCTTGTCTGCTATTCAGTTCTTTTGTGTTTCTAGGTAGTTCTTAATGCCCTCATTTTTTCACTTGAGGCTCATGCACATGTTGGTATTGCCATCAAAATGGCAAATGCAGTCCTTCTTAATAACTTGTGCTTATGCAATGCAGAGGTGAAGAGATACAACTGTGCTTAACTACTTCATGACCCAATATGCAGAATCTTAGTTGTGTTCAGTTGCTTGAAAAGCTTACTGAGTGAATAGAGTCATTTGCAGAAAACGGTTGCCCTGAAAACAAGATAGTTCAAGTCATCAGGTCTGTTCCTGACAGACAGATAGTACCTTAGTGAATGTGTCTGCAAAGCCTCTGCATCCTGATTATGTGGGTGGGGGAGCTCTATCTTTAGAGTTAAGTTTCAGCTTCTCAAATGCAAGTTCATTAGATAATTACATTGGACAACGAGATTTGCCAGGGTGTTCCTTTCAAATTGTTTTAGCACTTCTATTTTGTGTTCAACGGTGAAATGGACATTTAAGATAATAGCTAGGTCTGAGTAATCTTATCTTTCTTGCTCTGTAGAGCTGTTGAGTGTAATTTATTTATCTCTTGAGGAAGAATTTCAGTTTAGTCATTTTCTGTCCAAAAATGGAGCAAAAAGTTGGGGGAAACTGAATGAGGTCTGAGCATTTGGCTGTCTTGAGAGACAGCTGGCAGCAACCATGATTAAAAAGAACTGCAGCTGTGCTCTGGCTTGCTCAAAGCATTAAGAAACTGATAGCAGACAAGGGGAAAGGGCTGCCAGAAAATATGTGTGCCCATAGAATTTCAGTGTTACGAGGCTTGTTTAGATGGCAGTAGTTATGCTGGTTATATAGATAGCTGTGGTTTATCCACAAGTCCTCTCTTCTTCAGTTGTTTTTGTTATGTTTCCCCCTCTTAAAGATATCGCTTCTTCCCTTACATGCAGTTTTTGCTGTGTCAGTAGCCCAAGATCAACCTGGTGTGTTAATTGTTCTTTTTTGGTGTTTTTTGTTTTTTTTTTTTTAATATTACTTTGATACTTGTTTGAAGATCTGGTGTTGAGTTTTTGGGGGTGGTTTTGGTGTTTTTCAGAAGTCTGAAACGACTGAAATTCTGTTTAATTTCAGTGTTTATACTGGTCTGCTAAAATAGCAATACGGGAAGAAGACCCCAGTATTTTGGAAAGCATCTTCTGATTTCTGCAACATATTTTTCCTGATGACAGGAAAATGCATTCTGTGTATCTCACTGTACTTTTTCCCCTCAATCTAGAACTCCCCTTTCCCAAACAACAGTGGGATTCTCAATACCTTTTTTGGAATCAATACTTTTAAAAATTATGCTTTCTTTGTGGACTTGTACAATGAACAGTTAGTTTATTAAAGGTCAAACTTTTGACAGCATCTTAACTTCTTTCATGTTTAAAAAGTTAAAATAACTTTGCATTCAAAACAATTGGTCAGTGCTTGTAGAAGAAAAAAACCTGTTAACGTGCATACCTCTTAAGCTGGCCAAAGCATGCAGGAAAGCAGAAGACAGCTGGGAAAGAAGCCATTTCAGGTTCAAACTGCTGAGATCTTATTAACTGTATGGAAAATGTTTTTAAAGTTCAAACTTAGCTTATATTTTCTTTTAAGAAACTGCTACTGTATTCAGTAAAGTTTTTCAACGTATTTATGAGTAGTGTCTGAGTTCAGACTGACTTAGCTGAAGGATACATTTGTTCTGACAGTTTTTAGTGCTGGTATGTTATAATATGCTTTAATAGTTTTTTTTCATAAGCGCTTACACTACAAAAGTCGGTGAAAACAAGCTTTTTTGGCATGTGCCAACGCCTTGTGTTGCCCATGACACTTGTGTTGTTTTCCCTGCAAGGGAAAAAATTCCCTGGATCAGCTTTCTCCTGCTTCTCTGAGCAAAAGGTGCCCTTCTGAGGTACCAGTGAGGAAGAATGTGTCTGTTTCACTAGACTTCCCATCAGAGGGGAACACATGATACAGGTAATTCAGGCTCTGATAACTCTTGTGTTACAGAGTGTAGCAGCTCTTCTGATGATTGGATTTGATGATGCACAATTTCTCATGTGTTCAGGACCATTTCTGACCGAATAGCTTTGCTTACAGTGTTGTAGAGTTCTTCAAAGCTTAATTCTTTGCTGGAAGACAAAAATAGTGGTTAGGGTTTAGCCTTTCACAGAGTGGAGCCACAGCATGGTGGGGTGTCGTGCTGACGGCAGCAGCAGAAGTTCATATTCAGGTGAATATCTCTGAGGTTCATGGAATTACAATCATGGTCTATTAGAGATGCTGAACACTGTGTTACCAAACTGAAAGGCTGCATCTAGGTGATTTGAGAGAAGAAAAGGTGTCTTCTGTCTCACAAGCTATATGTTTAGAAAACTAGCTACTCTTAACTGAAATGGAGATGCAATGTGATTGAGAACTTGTTTTGTACATGGTCTCAATAAATAAAGAATTCAAACTTTTCACATAGGTTGCCTTAGGATTTTGATATTCAGGGTGCTGGACAGGAAACAAGAAAAGCAAACCTTTTAAGGAAGATAGTTCTGTGACGGCAGCAAATTAAATCTTGTCACTTTAAGGTTTTCTGTGGAATTCTTCTACAAAAGAAGATGCCACTTAAAACATCTGCAGAGGCAAACAGTGTCTATCCAACCCATATGCAAACTTGTTGGGAATCCATTTTTATTCAGAAAGAATAAAGAACCAGAATTATGTAAGAATTAGTAATCATAGCTATGGATGGTGGTTCTATAATTTTAGCTATTTTAGTGATTGTCAGCCATGAAACTGGTCTTGAGAGTCTAATCTTCTGATACTCTTATGCTTCTTATCTTCCGTTTATGCCTGCTAACAGGCACAGCTTTTCGAGGTCTTACGGGCACCGATGAATAATGACAGATCTAAGTAAATTTTGCCCATTTCTTAGAATTGTGTATTTTATTTCCATAAGCTTTTTTCTGTATTTCCCAGCTGTTCAATCATAGGCAGAAAATGGATCAAAGCAGTTTAGTCTGTAACCTTTTCTCCTTACCAACAAAAACATTTCATTTCCAATGTAGGGTAGAAGAGAGAAACTGTAATGACGTTAGATTTCTTATTTGGAGAAAAGCATGGCTTCTCTGCAGTTGCTGATTTTTCTGTCCAAACCAGAGGAGACGCAGTGTGTATGTCTCATTTGGGCTCTCTTCCCAGAAATGAGGAGTGACAAGCACCTGGTAAAGAATCATCTTTGCCTTTAGCTTGGTCTGCTTCAAGTTGTAAAGTGATGTAGCTTTATGCTTGGGAACATTGGTGATGATGTAATGGAGCCGTAATAAATGTTTCTGAGTGTTCAAGAATATCAGCAGGTCTGTAGCTCATGAGCTTAACAAACTGTTCCCTACATCCTGTTGTCAGTGGTCTGTTCTGGAGCTGTAGCCTGTTAATGTATGTGCCCTCAGTAGCTGGAGGGATCTGAAGGCCCTGGATGCACTTTTTTTTTTTTAGCTTAGCGCCGCCTTTTCCTTAACATTTTGTTTTCTTGCTTTTACATCAGTCTTGGTAGTCGGGTATCTATTTGAAGACAAATAAGGAGGAATAGAAAATTGGCATCATGCCACCTGCCTGCCCTTTAAAGATTTATTTGCTTCTGACTAACTTCAATATTATCTATACATTCGCAATGAATTCTGTGTGGCTAATACTAAAAGAAACCTATTTTAAGTTCATAGATTTGTTTCATGTGTATACTAATTCAATCATGCTCCTTTTGGTATTAAATTTAAGACTTCTACAGCTAGTTACACAGCAATGAAGGAACATAAGGTCTCATGCTGCAAAAGCTGTAGAAGGCAATATATCTTTTGTTTGGAGCTTGGAGGATGCTTTGGTTAGGGTTCACCAAGAATTGCTAGAAATGAGAGAAAGCTAACCTGGAGTTCAGGTTAGTAGGGTTGACATTTAATACTGGCAACTCTTCCATGAGTAAGTAGAAAAAATAAGCATTTGTTTTGCATAATGTGACATATATTTTGACATCTTAGCATGTTTTCTTAGCATACCAAGGCTAATATTAACTGTCCTTTTCTTCCAATTTCCTAATAACATTTGTACTTGTTAATGAGCTTTGATCAAACTTTGAGTGGTAAGGAGGGATTTCAAAGATACAATGCTATTCCAAGTGTCATAAAAAATGGTGGAGTGAAAAACTGAGTTGAATTGGTTCACCTCTTCCCTTACCTCTCTCTTGTCCGCATGCTGGTAAGGAAAATGCGGTTATAACTGGGTCTCTTAAGCCATTTGAAGAGGCAGCAGCCCGCTGGCTAGCCAGCAGGTGTTGCTGCGCATTGTCTGAAGCGTGTGCTGTCCCCTGCCCAGTCACAGGTTGGTGTTGGGGAGGCTGCAGCGGGGTGGGGTGGTTGAGTTGTGGGACAATGAGCTTTATTTGTTCTGTGAGCCTCAAATCTGTTCAGGACAGAAATTTACATTGAGACATTGTTCTCAGAGCCTAAGAGTCTGCTCTGTGCTCCAAGTAACTTAAAAATAGCAAATAAGGTTCTGCAGCGCTATCACTGAATTGTTAACACAAACGTATAGTGTTTGACTTTAGGCAATTAGTGTTAGACCATTAATGCTGATTTGATTTTTGTGGAGCTGAAAACGATGTTTTCAGACTTACAAGACTAAGTTGCTTGGCTCTAAGTTCAATGGAAATGAAATGAAATTGAGATGGGGACTAGGCTGGAGGACACATTTCTCGGTGGTTGGTTTGCATTATAGCATTTTTTTGCCATGAAAAGTGTTTGGTTTCCTAAAGGATTTTTCCTCTTCATTTTGTTTTGGATTCCATCTTGGTATACGCTGTACCCTAAGGATCACGCTATGAAATTGTTGACTCTTGCAGCTTTGGTAGTTGATGGAAGGAGTGTTATCTTTTTCTTGAAACTTCAGTGTTCCCTCTTCAAGTAAGAAGGCTCTGTCAAACTTCTAATTTCCTGTGCGAAATGATAAGAATTGTTTTTATAGCTTCCCCCTTCTGCATGAACCTGCTCACTGCTTTTAGGCCCTGCCTGGAGCAGGTTTTGACCATGTTTGAGTTAATGCAACAGTAAACGCCATGATGGTGTACCTTGAGCAGGAATGAGGATGGTTCTTGTAATGTGTACCCAAATGCTAAAAGTGGAACACTAGGTGATCAGTCAGTCATATCAATATAGTTTCATTACTGTAAATATTCTAGTATGTCATCAGTGATGATAGGAGAAAGTACCAGTTTGAGCTGTCTGAAAAATTCTGAGGAATCCGCAAAGGTGTCCAGTCGAAAAGAGAAGTAGCTCTAGTTTGACCAAACAGAGCAACTCTGGCCAGATGTATAACAAACTCTGGAAAAACACTTCAGGCTCCTGAGATCACTTGTGCAACCTCTTAAGCTCCTGTTGTGTCTTGTGTGTAGTCATCCTGTGTTTCCTCCCCCCCCGCCTTACTTTCTCCTCCTTTCTCCCCAGGTACTTTCAGGTAGTTTCTAGTATTCTCTGCCTGTATCTCCTTTCAAAATCACCAGTAGGAAAACTTTGTGTTAATTACTCATTGAACTCTTTCTCATAGTAGGCATCTTTACCTGGCTGCTCTGGACTCTGCTGACCTGTTGCACCTATAGGCAATGCAGCTGGTTTTTGCCTGTGCCTTTTGGTCTGTTGATGCTTATTCCTAGGTCCTGGGATCATGCTCGCTTGTTTCACAGGCAGCTGCCTTGTACTTGCAGATGATTCTGGTCAGTGGCTGTCACAGTGCTCTGTTGCTTGTAGCAGTAACTTCCCCTTATGTGTACCTGTCATTACCAGAGGTGAGAAAGGAGGAGTGAATGTGTTCCACACCACTCCAAGCAGTGGGGGACAGTCAAAGGTCAGGTTTAGAATTACTCATACTTTAACATTTTTAAAACCTTTATGCACCTGTCTCTGTTTCTTTGCCATTTCGTATACAATATAAAGTGACTGGAATCCCTTAGCCACTTGGGGAGATAAGTTGTTGTATGGTCTCTTTATTGGTTCTTCTAGTAATTTCTTTTTCTTATTTCACCATTAATCCAGAAGTGAAGTTCTATGAGCCAGGAGGATAGAGAGATTCCTTGGAGTCCCCTTTTCATGTTCACTGCCTGTGCTAGAATTAGTACTGGAGGTCTTGCTCAACTGGTTTAGCGTGGCTTTTGCTCTGGAAAAACTATTGGCCTTCACTTTTTTCTTCTTTAAAGATAATACATAGCTAAAGATTGAAGGTAAGAAGCATATTGGAAATTGTCTGTCTTCAATTATTAACTTACCTTGTTTTCTTTGTAACATTCAGTTTAAAACATTTATTTTATGGATGGCATACAATTAAAAAAAAAGTAATTCTTTTCAGTCTGGCAGTTTCTGAAAGCCTTGCTATTTTTTTAGACCTTTCACCATCAACAAGTCTGTAACTATATGGTGTCTTTATTATTACTGTGATTGAACTAAATATTTTGTGAGTGGGAAGATATTCCTTCCTTTTCTCATAGTACGATGAAGACATAGTGATGCTTCTGAGGGCTATTTGGCAGTGTATTTTCAGGTAGACGTTCGTAGGTAGACATTAAGAAGAAAAACCTTTTAAAATCAGGGTGAGATGTGTTATGGGTACTTAGTGAAAAAATAAAGTTGAAATCTGAGACATCTTAATGTCAAAACCATCAGAGGTGTCCAGCTCCTGATCCCAGGATGTAGGTGTTTTATCTCTAAAGAAAATTGATTTCTCTTTTTTTTTAAAAAAAATTAAGCTTAGAATTGCATTCTTTCATTTGTACATGATCTTAAAAATGAAAAGGCAAGAGGTGGTCCCACTATGGTTACTCATGGTAGCCACAATGCATTTTTCTGTTTTGTTGGGTATATAGAGTAGCATTTGTTCCATCTACTAAGCGAGTGCTTATATTAAATATGTATTTTTAAAAACTACTTGAACAGAATGTTCTCTTTATATCTATTTAGTCTAAACGATATAATAAGTCTAGATGTGCATTTTTTTAATGTTTAAAGGTTTATTACTGAAAAAGCAGTGGGATTTTGAGAACCGTTACATTCCCATTGTTTGAACTTTTTCATATATCTAAGGAGTATAAACTATTACCTTATATAAATTGAATATCTTGCAGTATATGAACTTGCATTTTTGTCTCTAGTGGTCATCTTACAAAGGTTATTTGGGACAATAATCATCATAATCACTTAAATGTAGCTTTGTGAAGTGTGGTCGTGTTCATCTCTGTGCAAACATCTCAATGTGTTTGGTGAGAAAGGGTGGAAATTTCACTTTTTTTTTTTAATTCATCAGCAATACTTAAGACATCCCTGTCTTGCTAGTGACATAAGCTAGAGGGTAAAATAAAGCAAGAGTTATGTATAAATATGTGGGTGTTTTTCTTTATTAGTTAATGTTTAATTCAGACCTGTCAGTCATTTGGATTGGTTCTCTCATACTCTGGTAATTAAATTCTAGAGATTTTACCAGAAAACAAATCATGATTACTACAGCAGATTGTTACGGTTCTTCGGAATATTATGTAGTACCTGAGGGGGGAAAAAAAAAAAAAGACGACTCTGGTGGATTATATAGTTACATGCTATTGCTGATCTGAAATTACTTGGGAGATTTATTCTGATATTTGAGCCCCAGAAGAGCCTAATTGCGGTTAAAATGGGAGGAGAAATTACATGCCTCTTTTGAACTACAGAATATCTAATCATTCAAAATTAGTTTATTTTCTCATATTTTCTCTGTGCTTTCTGTAAATAAAATTATATGTTTTTCTCCAGTCATGCTAGCTTCTGCTGTAATAGTTACTACAGATAACCTTGATTTTAAAAATTACTATATTTATGGGAATTGCTGGTATTGTGCACCTTTGGGCAATTAGCAAGTGATTTGCAGTAATTTCTGGTATAGAAGCTTCAGTCTGACAGTTGTTGACCCTCTGATGAGATGAAAACAGTGGCTTGACAAAGTATCCTTTGAGGCAATATTCCTCGAAATGTCACTGCTTAGTTTTCCAATAACGCATCATGATGATCCAGTTTTAAAGTCCAACTTTCTACCTGGTGTACAGTAAATGGTTTACATGTTACATTTTCCATCAGCCTTGATTATTACTGGAGAGGAAGAAACCTCCCTGCTGCAGTTACTAACACTTCTGACATACTGGGTGGTTTTAAAATTTTGGTGTCCAAAAGGTGCAAAATGAAGGGGGGGTGGTTAACTGCCACTTATTTGCTGTTTAATCTCTTGACTCAAACTTTGTATGCAGTGTTAAATTACAAGCTGAGAGTGAAAAAATGTGATGTAACGTTTTGTTGATACTTCCAGAGTATTTTCAGAGACAACTCGGTAAGTTGCTTATGCACATACTTAAAACCGTGCATAGCTTGTACAAAGGCAACAGGAGTCCTATTGTGGTACAGAAAGAGCTGTTAATGATGAGTGTTTGGCTTTTAAGATCAGTTCTTGGAAGTGTAGTAAACCAAGCATCAGTAAAGCTGTTTGACTGGGATAGAATGGATTTGTTATTAGTCAGCTCAGCTGACTGGAGAAAGTGATTTTACTCACATTTACAGATGAAGAGAAACAAGGAATGCAAGTCTGGAAGGACTAGATGTATGGTGCTACTGCCTTAACCCAGTCTGATCAATTTTTACTAATACGCAGGTGTACTATCGCCTTGAAATACCTGTGTAGTTTTGGTGGTCCTCTTGGAGGTGGTGGAGGCTGACATTGGGGAATTAATAGTTAGCTCAGTTTCCTCAGTTTTGTGCTTAGGACTGTTGGGAACGAGCAGGAGGAGAAGAGCAGGCAGGTGGGGTAAATGTGAAATTGGAGATGAGAATAGGAGCCACTCTGGGAAGAAAAAATGTAGCAACCTCAGTGCAGTAAGTACAGAGAAGTTGAAATGGAGAAACTACATGTGAAGAAGGATTGTTCTTGTGATGCATCTCTCAGCTGATGCTTCATTTTGTCCAAATGAGGCTTCTGCAATAAGAGAGTAGAAAGTTTTGTTCCCTTAATAGGTCACAGATGACTAGATGGGACTGTGTTGCTTGCTCAGAGTCCTACAAATATTAGGCTAATTTTAGTGCATTCTAAAAAACTCTAGAACAATTTGTAGAATAGTTTTTCAGTGTATGTAGCTACATCATCAAACTTGATATTTTCATTACGAGTGAATTTTAGTTATCTGTTTGGGTTTATTATTCCTTGGTGAAATATCTAATGCATGTTAGAAGAACTTTTTTAAAATAAAAGCAGCACTGTAGCTGATACAAGTGTCATAAGGATCATCTTTCTTACAAAGACCTGGTAGGTGATGACTTTAGCTCTTGGTTACTGACAGAGTAACTTCCTGGCAAGGGACTGAAAGAGTGAAGTGGTTTCAATTGCTGACCACTGCTTCAGAACTGATGAATGAACAGGAGAATTTAGAGAGTATGTTTTAGATTAAGTGATTTTTAGGTGAAAGGCTTAAATATGCACTCCCTGAATGTCTTTGCATTTTGCCTATTAAAAATCTGGAGTTTTAAGAGAACATTTGTGAAAGTGTATGTTGTAGGGTAGTCATGATTTTTGTGATGTGCTAGTAGCAGAGTGTAAAACAAAACAAAAAGCAACCAAAAACCACCAAAAAACCCCAAACAAAACCAACGAAACTTTTTCAGAACAGTTGATTAACATTTCTTTGGAGACAGGTTCCTTGGTAATTTTTCCCGTTTTTTGTCAATGCTACTAATGTGCATGAGCTATGTATTTCTATATATATCTTTGGCCTGTTTTCCAGGCTTGATATGTTGATCTTCTTTTCTGCTTGAGAGTACAGACTGTACCTGAGATGATAATGATTCAAGCTAAGACAGTATAAAATTAAATTTCAGGTTTTTTCATCTCAAAACAGAATTATTTGACTCTTAGTTTGTAATGTGCATAGGCATTCTGCACATGTAATGTGCATAGAACATGCATTCTATTCCTTCCCTGGGAAGATGAGGCTTGACTTGATCCTGGTATGAAAAGTGGCTCTTAAAAATCCCAGTCTTCCTTAGGATGGGAAAACCATTCCCTTTCCCGAAACACATACTGAAACTTCTTCCTAACAATTCAGTAAAGTATTGGTCAGGAAGCCAAGACAGGCATATTTTCAATGTACTTACTTTAAATGTTGCTTAGACTTTATTAATTCAAGTAAATATGCACTCAAACATGGAACCGTAGTGGTGAGGCTGCAAAGTAGTGTATTTCGCATGGAAGTCTGAAAACTTTTTGAGTTTAATTTGCTACTTTTCATAACTAGGTATTATGGTAGTCTTCAGTTGCACAATAATATTAAACATATGTGGGGAAAAGGAACATATTGTACACTGTCAAACTCACTCTGGTTACAGAAAGATTAACTTTGGTTGGGCCTCCTAGATTATCACAAGCATGAGATTAAAATGGGAATAACAGGATTTCTTGTATAACGTATTGATACTGAAAAAGATTAAACAAGATTCCATCACTGGAATGGTTAGGACTGATGTTCTTTGGGGAATTTAGTTTTGCATTTCATATATTCTGTAAAGAGCTTTTTTTTTTATTTCTAGCTGAGTATGTAAACTTCCATGGCAGACCTCAAGTGGACTCCCAGAAAACCTAGATGCAGTTTGAGATACTATTAGCCCTGTCTCCCTGATGAATTTCAGCTAGGATTAAACCAATTTCCTGCAAAAATTGGCTTGGTAGTAATTTCTTTTACTAGAATTTTCTGCTTGGACCTTAAAGTTCTTTTATAAACCATATGTGCAAGGATGGCATTTAGATGACGTCGTTTTAATTTGAAAACAAACTAACAAAAGTCCCTGGAACAGTACCGATGCTCAATTTCCTCACCAGGAAGCTTGAATCCTTTTGGTCAGTGGTATGAAACTTCTGTGCCACTCGGGTAAATGGTAGTTGATGAAGTTTAATGCAGTCAGGACTAGTGCTAAAGGATGCTGAAGCCTTCATTTTACTGAGGAGTTTAGGAAGCATTTGCTACCTAACATTTAAACCTTAGGGGTTACATTCTGCCAGTGGAGCCTGGTTTATTACTGTAGTGTTCTGTGCCCGTGTCCTCTGCGCATGTTCTTTTCTATCACTTTTTTTTTTTAACTTGTCCCTGTCCCAGTTGCTTCTGTTTCTCCAGTTTATCTCATGATGTGCTACTCTTCTGTGCATCAAGGTCATCTGCATTCCAGTCAGACTCCTTATCTTGCTTTTCCTGGCCCAGGCAGCCAGTACAGTGAGTGTTGATAGTAACGGTAGACACCTTGGTTCCAGTGTTTTGTTACACTGTCTCAGAAACTTCAAAGAAATTTCTGCTCATCCTGTTTCCAGGAAATAACACACTTGTATTTCTGGGTATCTTTGTGTGTGGGGGGGTGCAACAACAGAGTATGGCAGATGCAGATGCTATCTTCATGAAACTCCAGAACCACATCCACTGAGCTGTTGTTGGTATTCAGGGTAACCAAAGGGAATGGTTTCCCTACCCGTTTAGAGGACAACAGGTGGAAGACTTAGTACTGTCTTTCCTGGCATTACTATTGTGTGGATGCTGGTTGGCTGGAAACAAATCTTACAAAACTGCTTTCTCGCATTGGAATTTGTTCTCTTTGACAGCATAAGGTGCAAGTGTGGTTATGGGTTGGAGAAGTGCAAGACTTAACTTTTGGCAGCAGCTCTTCTTCAGATCTGTAGAAGTGTATTGTAAAAACCTGCATTTCAGAAGCGACTTAATTTAAGATTGTGATCAGAATTGCATTTTCTGCATTTTTTCTGGAAGTCCAAATATTTTAATTTGCAGCAGCAAAATAAAATAACAGTTGCTGGAGTTGTGTGCTGTTCTGTTCAGGGTACATTGATTAAAACTTATGATACCAGGATGATAACAGGAACTGTAGCATTTTTAGTACACACGTTAGTGGATGACTTCCACTGGTGTTAGTAGCTGTACAGTTATTGTGTTAGGCAGTGAATAAATTTTCATCAAATTTACATAACTTCATTGGTGGGTTCTGTGGCCCATGCTGATTTTCATTTCTACTGTGATGATGCCTCACTACTATCTAGTTCTTAGACCAGAAATATCTGGAGGACCAGCTGTAACCTGCCCATGCATCCGCTTTCCTGACTACAGTAGGTTGCTATAACACACCTTGTAGTATTAAAAATAAATATATGCAAACTTAGTTCGTTCGTTCATTCATTCTTGCATGTTTTGTGTTTCCAATGATATTACCTGTTCCTTTCAAGTTCTATGCAAAAGCAGGAAGTACTTAAAGTAGGACATCTGAAGCAAATTGGACGCTAAAATCTGTATCGCAGAACTTTCATTTGAAATACTAGTGTAGTTGCAATAGCTTGATGCAAACAAGGATTGGGGGGTATGTTTACATAAGAATAGAATACAACACTCTTATAACCTGTGTACACAAAGGAAATTTTTTTCATAGAAAATGCTTTATAACTGCTCTTTATTCACTGTAAGTCACTTGTGTGTGAAACATTGAATGGTGATTGACTTCACTGAAAATTTCACTGCAGACTTTTCCCTTTTTTGTGTAGGTTGTATAGATAAATAAGTGGTTGTATTTAGGGTTTACTGTTGTTTTTTTAATGATGCACATGTTTTCAAAGTGGTGCTAATTTCAAGTTAGTATATATTTTTTCGAGAAATGGTGAGAAGATTTATTACAGCAAAAATTTTAAACTGGAAGGCTTAAAAAGTGTAAACCAAGAGGATAAGGACCTCTTTAATGTTTTTTGTCATTGAACACTGAATATTTGCTGTTACATTGTGACTTCTCAAAGTTGCCTGCAAGGGTGATTATTTTTTTAATAATGCTTTTTAGTGATAAATTTATCTTTTCTTGTAGATAAAATACAGAATTTGAATGAAGATAATGAGAAGAACAGTCATTTAGTCTATGAGAATGCTGAAGACAGTAACAAAACAAATGCTGAAACTACAGACACTTCTGGATACAACATTGAAGCCAAGGATTTGCCAGATTCTTGGGACTCCCATATCGGAAAAGCAGCAGACTCTCCATCAGAAACATCTCAGATGAAGGGGCCATTAAGAACTCACTTGTATGAATGGGAGGATGAAACTGAAGACACCAGAACTGGAGAGTATATATTAGATTTTGACAGTGAACATCTCTCGGAGATAAAGAGCAAGGATGAGGAGTGTGATAAAGAAGATACTGAAAATCCAAAGGAAGCCATTAGTGAAGATCTTGTGCAAACTATTCCTAGGCCAAGCAACTGTAGGACATACTGTCGATCCAACAAAGCAAAACCGCAGGGGGCGACAAATTTTGACAAGCTAATGGATGGCACTAGTCAGTCTTTATCTAAAGCAAACAATGAGTCAAATAATGATGGTCTGAACCCAGCAAGAAAAGTTTCTTTAAGTAGTGGGACCAGTTTTAGAGGGACAGTTGGACGGACTAGAGACTACACTGTTCTACATCCATCTTGCTTGTCAGTTTGTAATGTTACTATACAGGATACCATGGAACGAATTGATGAATTTACCACAGCAGCCCCTACTGACTTGGGAGAAGCTGGACGCTTAAGAAAAAAAGCAGACATTGCTACTACAAAAACTACAACCAGGTTTCGACCAAGCAATACCAAATCCAAAAAGGATGTCAAATTAGAGTTTTTTGGGTTTGATGATCAAGATGAGGGAGGGGGAGATGAAGGCGCCTCTAGAAGTTCTGGGAGTTCCAATTACAAAATCAAGTACTTTGGGTTTGATGACCTGAGTGAAAGCGAGGATGAAGATGAAGAGTGGCAGGTAGCGGAAAGGAAAGCTAACAAAAAACGAAGTAGGACTGCACCATCATCTTCGCTACAGTCAACCTCTGATGGCAATGAAAACTGTTCCCAGGATAGCCAGCTCAGTACTAATGCAGGTGAGCAGAACTCTTCTGGAATACATAGTTAACACTTAAATTTAGTTGACTTTTGTATTTTGTTCTTTTTGCAGTATACCTAGGAGTTTGAACAGTACTACTGATTTAGAAACCTGAAAGTTAAATTCGCTTATTTCTGCTGTGGTCCTGTCTGATGTTTTCATAACTGTCTTCAAGTATGCTTTAATACCCCTTGATCTCTTGCCAGAGGTAGATTTCCCCCCCCTCCCTTTTTGAACAGAAGATTCTTAGTTTTTAGTGTGTTGAGCATACAGTACCTATGCCTGGAAGGCAGATGTCTTCCCACAGAAGCTCCACATCAACACAGAACTATAGAGCTGAGTGCAGAAATTTAAGTAGCTCTTAGAGATGTGAAATATCTCTTTCCTTTTTGCGCTTTTGAGCACGCTTGTAAACACTTTGGACCTTTCTCAAATTTTTTCTTATCCAAGGATGCACAGCTCAAGGGAGAGGCTGTGGGGACCCATGCAGTGCCAGTCAGCTGACTGGCTTTGGGTGTGCCTCTACATGTTGATGTATTTGTACTTTTTCTTCAAGTTTTCAGGTATCCCCATGTTCTGTATAGGTGGTACATGTGTATGTATGTGTACACACACATGCATACGAGTAAAACTGTTCATGCAGAATTTGCTGAACAAGTTCTGGTGGTTGAGTGCCTCTGAAAAATTAGACTTGCTTGGTGCTTGGTTGGGTCCCATGTAATGATTTTGACCAAGGTTGAGGTTTGTTGGTGAAGAAGAAAAGGAATAACTTTGGTGGAAGGTTTCTTTTAGCTTTTTCTTTTTGAAAAAGTCTAATGCCAAAGCACCATAAGATCATAGAATAGTTTGGGTTGGAAGAGACCTTTAAAGGTCATCTAGTCTAACCCCCCTGCAATGAGCAGGGACATCTTCAACTAGAACAGGTTGCTCAGAGCCCCATCCAGCCTGTTCTTGGGACGCATCAGGGATATGGCATCCACGACTTCTCTGGGCAGCCTGTTCCAGTGTTTCACCACCCTCATTGTTAAAAATTTATTCCTTATATCTAATTGAAATCTCTCCTCTTTTAGTTTAAAACCATTACCCCTTGTCCTATCACACCAGGCCCTGCTACAAAGTCTGTCCCCATCTTTCTTATAAGCCCCCTTTAAGCCCTGGCAGGCTGCAATAAGGTCTCCCTGGAGCCTTTTCTTCTCCAGGCTGAAAAACCCCAACTCTCTCAGCCTGTCCTCACAGCAGAGCTGTTCCATCCCTCTGATCTCTTTTGTGGCCTCCTCTGGACCCTCTCGAACAGGTCCATGTCTTTCCCGTGCTGAGGGCTCCAGAGCTGGATGCAGCACTGCAGGTGGGGTCTCACCATAGTAGAGTAGAGGGGCAGAATCGCCTCCCTCGGCCTGCTGGCCACGCTGCTTTGGATGCAGCCCAGGATAGGGTTGGCCTTCTGGGCTATGAGCACATATTGCTGGCTCATGTCCAGCTTTTCACCAGTACCCTCAAGTCCTTCTCAGCAGGGCTGGTCTCCACCCCTTCATCCCCCAGCCTGTATTGATACTGGGGGTTGCTCTGACCCAGGTGCAGGACCCTGTACTTGGCCTTGTTGAACCTCATGAGGGACCCATTCCTTGAGCTTGTCCAGGTCCTTCTGGATGGCATCCTGTCCCTCAGGTGTGTCAACTGTACCACTCAGCTTGGTGTCATCTGCAAACCTGCTGAGGGTGCACTTGATCCTGCTATGTCATTAATGAAGATATTAAAGAATACTGGTCCCAGTACAGACCCCTGAGGGACACCACTTGGCACTGATCTCCATCTGGACATTGAGCCATTGACCACTACCCTCTGGATGAGACCATCCAACCAATTCCTCATCCACCCAACAGTCCGCCCATGAAATCCGCATCTCTCCAATTTAGAGAGAAAGACGATGTGGCTGGTAAAGGCCTTACGGAATTCCAGATAGATGTCATCGGTAGCTCTTACCTTGTCTACTGATGTGGTCACTCCATCATAGAAGGCCGGACTTGCTGTGGTGAGGCCATGCTGACTGTCTTGAATTACCTCCCTGTCTTCCATGTGCCTTAGCATAGCTTCTAGGAGGAATCATGCATGTTGGAATAAGTATTTGAAAACACTGCCACTGTTCTGGGGACCTTTTTGGTCCTTATTTTGGAGCATGAAGCATGAGAAGTTTTGATCCGTTCACTGAAGTTGTTAACACTTAATTTTTTAAGACTTTGGCAAGATGTATTTCATTGTGGTGGCGGGGGGACGGGGACTCAAGCCTAGCCTTGCAAATGTTGAAGAAGCTTGTTTTTTCCTACAAATAGCTTCTGCTAATATAACCCAGAAATAAAATTATGTAGGGAAAAAAATATAATTTCTCTGTTCTAATTATAGCTATATCTAAAACCAGAATTGCCTGTAAGCCTTTTAATCAAAGGTAGATGTAACTGCAAGGTTTTTTGTAAATTCTAAAAGGGCCAAATTTATACTGATGTTATATGAGAAGATTCTGTTTTCAAACAAAATAACCCTTGATATATTTTAGTAAAACTGAATTATGATCAGGCACTTGCATTCCAGCCTCTTTGGAAAATGGGTTTAACTTACAGGGTCATTTATGAAATATTCTGTCAGAGTCCCTTTCTCTGATGAGTTTTCATTCAGCCATTTATTCCAAGGAAAAAAAAAAAATCCCACATACAGTTAATGCAGCTGAGATGCTGACCCATCAAATAATCCTTTCAGCTGCTGTCCTGTGGAGTCTCAAAATACCTAGTTTGCGTTCAGCATTATATTCACCAAAGGAGGCTGCTATACTCCAAGGTATCACAAATTATTTCTCAGAAATATTTTCTGAAGAGTATCCCATGGAACAGGTAGGTGTATATTTGTGTTCTGTTAGTTTCTTAATACACTTCTCCACTTCTCAGGTAAGAACCACCTCTCAGTGCCTCCACTGAGAGATGTTTCCCCTTTTATTTTGCATCTCCTTTGCTCATTTAACTCCTGTTTTGTGCTGCTGTAGCCAGGTGAGATTTGACTTGCATTTTTTCTTCTGAAAATTGAAAGGGTGACATCACGCTATTTCCCTAAGTTGCAGCACATTCCCTAGTTCAATCCTGTAGCACAGATTATAAAAATAGGGGAGCTGATGTTGCCCTAAAATTTGTAGGACTCTCTGATATGTTTCATGCTGTCTTCTCTGAGACCTTTGAATTTTTGAGCATCCTGATCACTCAGAACAGCCATATTAAGGTCCTTAAATATAGCAATGCTGAGTCTGAGAATGTATAAAGGACTTCTGTATCGAAGCCTGAAGTTGTGGTAAAATATGTGACATTGCTGTGAGGTATTGTCTTTACAGACTGAAAAAAAAGTGACTTCATGTATGAAAAATGCCACTTTTGAATCCAAGCCTCAGAAAAAACTTTCAGAACATCTTGCACAATGAAACTTTTCCCTGAAGTTACGAACAGTACTGAGAGGTGCTAATGCTACTCGAGTTCTGTGTGTGCTGTTCTTTTTTGTACTGATGAATAAATCCACAGATAAAAATCCAGTGTTCCCGTTCCAGGTTGACAGGTGAGATGCCAGATTGCCTCTCTGAATTCCAGCCCCAGAAGTTCCTAAGACTGATTTTGACATTCTGTGCATAAAGAACGTTATATGGCATAGTCAGTTTTTTCAAGAGATTGGATGCGTTCTGTTACAGTCTTACAAAATTTTTGTCAAAATACTGTTTTGGTTGAAATCTCCCCACCTTGTCCTATCACACCAGGCCCTGCTACAAAGTCTGTCCCCATCTTTCTTGTAAGCCCCCTTTAAGCACTGGCAGGCTGCAGTAAGGTCTCCCCAGAGCCTTCTCTCCTCCAGGCTGAACAACCCGAACTCCCTCAGCCTGTCCTTGCAGAAGAGCTGTTCCATCCCGCTGATTACTTTTGTGGCCTCCTCTGGACCTGCTCCAACAGATCCAATGATTTGTTTGGTTACTGTAATCTATGCCTATTTTTATGAAATATATTTTAAAATCTCAGTATAAAACATCCTGCAAAGATTTTCTAACTGAACTGGAAATGGACTATTCCTTCCAGTCTAGTAGTTCACAGTTCAGTTTAATGAGTAAGTTTAACAATACATACTTAAATGTTTCTGCAAATGAAATTTAAGGAAGCACTGAAGACTATATGGATAATAGTGCAGGAAAAAATGCAAAGTATATAAATTCAATTTTAGTTACACTGTCTTTCATGGAAGTGTCTTTTCTGATCACTTGTATGATAGGCTTGCCTGCTGAAGTTGTTAAAAAACCACAAAAAACCCAAACAAAAGCCAAACAAATAACCCAAACCACAAGATGCCCTGGCTTTTAAATTCCTAGACACTATTCACAGACTTTTCCTTTTAATGAAGGTACCTCGTAACTTTTATAAGCCTGAGATTTTTGGTGAAGCTTTGAATTCTAGTTAAAGTTGCCAATTTTTTTGCCACTGCTCTATAAAATTCTCTCATATTAGTTGGTGTAGCAGCCCAGTGAAGCAAAAGCCCCTTTCACTCGTGAGCCTCCCAGCTGTAGTCTGCCAGAATGCCAGGCGCTAAAATTACTGATGAGACTTTGCTAGATCCAAAACAGTACCTGTATCGTTTCACTAGCCAGAATACAGGATGACTCCAGTAAAGAGAAGCTTTTAATTCTGGAGGAAAATTACTTAATTCCTTGACTGTATTAGTCAATGGGGAGTTGTATGCAAGAGAAATCTGAAAAGATGAAAAAGAGTAAGCTTAACCAAAAATAACTTCTAAGCTTCAGTTCTCAAGCAAACCTGTATCTTTGGGATGGTGTTATACTCCTGGAAATAACTGTGCTCTCAGTTTGTTTCTGTCTTTTTCTAAGATCCTGCCATGGTTGTCAGTGGTTTGGGTGGTCACTAAGATTTCTAATATATTTACCTTCTGAACTTGTAGTCTCAGAATACTTTATTTCCCACCTGTTCAACTGGGACACCTAGGGCTATGTTAATTCTTGTTTTACTACATTTCATTGGCCAATGACAAAAAAATTATTACAGAAAGTGAGGCATAAAAAAAAAATATGCTGACTAAACTTAAACATTTCCATATCTCTGTGTAGATTGACATAAACAGAGCAGTTGCTCTGCAACCTTCCACTAAAGGGGAAGGTATGAAGACCTATCCTCTCTAACATGCTTATTCTTATTTGATTCACCTCCTTCTTCACTACATATCTCAAAAGCAGTATAGTAATGATGAACTACAGTATTTCTGACATAAATTTTAGTAGCAGTTATCCTGTTATTGTAGTGTAAGTATTGCAGCTTAGCCTTTTGCTTTGTAAATCAGTTCTGATATACAATTTAACCTTTGTGTCATGCATTCATTTTCCTTTCAGTGATCAAGATGAGATTCCTATAATCTTTTGGGATAATAAAATAGTTTTAGTATATGAGCATCTAGCACTCAGTTCATTTATGGTGAGCAAACTTGCTGTATTTTTTTTTGTCTTTTTCTTCCTTTGCATCTCCTCAAAAACTGAATCACCTTAATTGGGTAAATATTTTTAGCCAGTTAAGAGTACATCAAAGTCCTCAAAGGCAGAGTCCTGTTTGGACTTCAAAAACTTGTGCAGAATTACCCTCAGGCACTAAAAAAAACCTGGGTTGTTTTCCCCCAGGAAATTTACTGTGGTGTTGCCTTCTAGTTCGTCTTTGAACATCTTTCCAATTTTAGCTGAGAGAGGCAAGTTATCTCAAAGGTTAAATATGCCTTGAAAATGGTTGCATGGAGGAGAAAAGGCCTTGCATGCTTCCATTTTGAGAAAAAGGTCAACATGTTCATCTTTTCAGTGAGTGGGCAAAAAACATCCATACCAGAGAGTGCCAGTGGAAAACAAACTTCATTAGTGTCACTGCTTACCAAACTACTTGTGTCTTTGCCTGGCTCAGTTAATGTTAACAAAAGACTTCTCTCCACACCCTATTTAGTTTAGATTTGAAAATCTGCTAAGATACGTATGCAGAGGGCTTTTAGGATACCTAGAAAGCCTTAAAGAGTATTGCTCGAATAAAAGCATTCCATATAGTCTCACGAAACAAATCATAATAGTGTTTGATATGCTAGCAACATAAAAAAAAAAAGAAAAATTATCCTATTGTAAGTAGGAGTTGAAATGTTTTTATCAAGAAGTTTCTTTGAATTTTAAATTATCTAATTTAAATGGGATAGTTCAGGATCACATAGGAGTAGAATTCAAAGAAAGAAAGTTAAATGACTTTAAAATTGTGCCTTAGTTGAGATAGAGCACTATTAATCATTATTGACCACAATAGCAGCTCCAAGTCTTGGCACAAGGCACAAACGATTGTGCTGATTTGGTGGGTGAAAACACATCTTGCATTTCTAGTCTAGAGTGACTTGCATGTTTGTAACTGCTGTAGTCAAGTGGGTTACTTTTTAGCTTTTAATTTGCGGTAGGAGGGTCCAGTTCTGTTGGTTTTACTTCCTTGGGAAATTGTATTCGGGGCCTGGTTTCTTCAAGGATTTGTAAGGATAAGGATGTGTATCAAAACAATTTGATTTGACTCCTTTAAGTGGTAAGTTCCAGCAAAGGAGTAAGTTGACTTTTATATAGATTTGTGAGTTTTGCTTTATTTAAATTAATGAGAATCGGTCTGTCCTATTTTTCTTCTGTTAGACTGATTTTATCAAAACATCTTGAAGAGTCCGTTCTTTTCAGAGGGACTGTTCATGTTGTGTTCTTAAACTCTTGTGCTGACATTGTACAACTAAACTGAAAACCAGTGGGCTGGGGTGTGAGAGGCTGGTTCCGGTAGCTGCCTTTGCAGTGGGCATCCTGCCTGCCCTGATGCTGCCAAGCCCATTGAAATTTCCTGCAATTTAAGAAACTTTTGAGCCTTATTTTAAGAATACTCACATCCCCCAGACTGGACAAATTTTGTGTCCTTGCGAGGGCCGTTGGAAATTCGCTTGCCTGATTTGCTTTTGTTTGCCTCCTTATCTAGGTGCTTGGCCAGTTGTGTTTACTGGATGCGAGTGCAATTTGGGATTAGAGTAACTAGCCTGCCTGTAATTTTGCAGTGCAGTTTTCAAATAGCAGCAGCTTCTCTGGAATAGATCAGTTTTCTAAACTGTTTATCAGATTAAATAGTGCTTCTCTGTGCCTGACTCTATTTCCGCCTTAAAATTGATGGTAACTTCTGGTTTGTGCCAAGTAAAAGAGCATAAGCTGGTCTCCAAGGGATAATACTTCAAATACAACACAAGTTTAAAGAAAAAAAAAAAGTAGGACAGGAATTTAATTAGATCGGTGAATTGCAGATTTACAGTCCAAAACTGAGTACTAGAACTATTGGTAGGGCAAGTATTGAATACATTGAAAGGCCATTTCAGCGGTTCCTTCTAGCTGACTCCTTTCCAAGCTGATGACCGTATTTTTTTTTAGTACTGTTTATAGCAGAATAAGCAAATATAAGCAGGCCGCCTTCGTAAGAAGTGAAGTGCAATCAATTCTTTGGTCCTGTAATTGTAGTGGGAAGTATTCTTCTTCTAAATCTTAGTTTCACACTTTTGAAGGACCCCATCTACTGTTTAATTCATCTGCTGTTCAGAGATGTAGCAGTAAGCCATAAGTAAGCATGTATAGAAGATAACCTGGGATTCACAGGAGTATAAAATGGGAAATAATAATTTGAAGCTTACACAATGGTCAAGAGGTGCTATGATAACTGTGACCTTGTAATCTATTTTCTATGTGTTATGACAGTCCAGTCAGTAAACCTGAGCTCCGTCCAGAGCTGTGTTTGGCTTCAAAGCTGATTTTTTCTGAAGATGATTGTTTGTTTATTACATAATTTCAGAAGCTACATTTCCATACATGTGGAAATGTTGGGTGCAAGAAATGCTTTAGCAGTTCAACAGCTTTCCATGTGGTTGTTTTATGTCTATATTTACCTTTTACAGATCTTCTGGAGTTTTCAGAGGATGCATCTGGTGTGCCTGAAGGCAATAAGAAATCCACAAATAAACAAGGTGATAAATCTAAGGAAAACACCAGGAAGATTTTTAGTGGGCCAAAGCGGGTGAGTAATAATACCGAGACCAAGACAGATTTCTTACTTTATGTAACTCTTTTGTATGGATATTTCTTCCTATATATTTAACAGAGCTTTTGTCCCAGTTTGTATCTGCACTTGAGATAGTTTGTTGGCTTTTAAGATTATATCTGGAAAAGTAAAACCTTCAAGTGCAAAATTTTTGTATCGATTACTAGGAATTTTACTTTTCAGATGCAAGTCTGGTGCAGCACAATGGTAACACGCAACCTAGATGATTATTAAAGCAAAGCACCATTAAATGCCATGTGGAGTTTTTTCTTTTTACTTTCTTTGCTCTCCCAAGAAATATCTATCATATTATAGGATTGAACCTTTCTGAAAGCTTCAAATTTGGCATTGATATAGTCTTTATAAGAACAAGTGCCTTTATAACATGTGGAAAAGTGAGAGTTTCTTTTAAGTTAAAAAAAAGTAACCCCCAGTCCCAACCCTGTATACCCAAACTATGTAGTATTGAGTATGAATTTGCCCTTTCATACTGTGAATGGAGCTTATTCATTTTATTGATGTTAGGTGTGGTTTATCTTACCTGTTATTATCAGTTACCCAGTATTTTGAGGCTTCTAAAAATGTGCATACAGCAAAAATCATCTTTAGCTGTTAGGTGAAAGATTGCAATAGTGGGATCCATGTAATCTCCATTAAATGAAGTTTTTATGACTTGATTGTCCAGGATACCCATTTCTAATGCTTAAGGCCTTTTCATATGCTTTTTGCATAACGTGTTTCTGTTGTCTGGTGAAGAGAGTAGCTGTCTTGCCATTGTTGCAGTCCAGAACCGGCGTAATAAGAGAAAGAGGGAACTAGAGAGGAAAATGCACTTCTGTTTCTCCTTTCCCTTTTGAGTTCCATGAGTTTTGCAAGACTCATCAGTTGCTTGTAGTAATAGAGACTTTTATATGTGTTTAGAATGCATTCAGCAGTCTAACAATTCTAAGAATTTTTTTTAAAAACGGTTTTCCATGTTATTTTTCCTAAAGAACTCTAATAGTTAAATCGCACTCTAAAATTTCTCATAAAGGTAGCTAATTACTTGTGTTCTATGATAGTTTCACCTGAAGTAATTTTTAAAGGTTTTTCTTAGTCTTCCAGAACCAGAAGGTTTATTATCTCCCAATATTTTGTTGATATATAATCATTTTCCATTTTAAAAAATGGATTTGTGGGTGGAAGAAGGACAAAGTTGTTTTATTTCCCAAAATGTGCAAGGGAATGTTTTCATTTGGGAGGACACGTGACCAGTAAGTACTGTTGGTTGTAATGCCTTTTGAAAAGAAATACTGCTGCTTGCTGCTTTGTGACTTTGGACAGAATGGGGAGCTCTTAGCTGCTAACTCTTGCCTCCAGAGTTTGAAGTCAGGCTACTGATAAGTGGGGAGGATCTTTTCAGAACTGAACTATTTTTTCTTGAAGATGAGAGTTCCTCAGCTTCTGCTGAGTTAAATAATAATTTTTTTATTACAGTAGGCTGAGAAACAGAAGTACAGGGTATGCAAATTTAACTGTACCTTTTTTGCTGTACTTTTTAGCAGCATAAAACCGCTGTGAGTATTCTTGTAAATATGGACTGTTTTTAATGTTTAAATATTTATATGCTTCAAATACTATTCTATAATAGCATTTTATGTGTTTCTTGTTTTATGTTATACTTTAAATACTTGAGGGTTTATATGAAAACTGTTTTAATTAATTTTGTATATATCATGAAAATATGGGGGGGAACTTACAGCAATATCATACTATATGAGAAAATGGTTTCAACTCTAGAAAATTCTCAGTTGGCAATAAACTTAATTCAAGTGGGAAAGGTGAGGATTAAACAGCCTTTTTGACCCTGTAGAGATATAATGGACTTAGAAGTAGAAATTGCTGTAATTGCGATTCAAACTAAATTTTAATGTTCTTTAACCATATGGCTGTTACATGGAGTTACTAAAAAAGCTTGTAAAGCTTGTTCTGATGGTAATTAGACATGCTCTAATTATCTTCCTAAACATAGATATAGACTCTTAATCTCAGTTGCATCTTAAGGGAATTTTCATTCTGGGAATGAATTAAAAGTATTAACCTGACCATAACTAAATGCTCTTAAAAAAAAAAAAAAAGTGTATATCTCTGGAACTTCTTCACTGTCTCGTCACCATTTTTTTTCTTCTAGAAACTAGCAGATTATTAATAATTTTCTGCTAGGCGGTGATGTTAGAGGTATGGCACTTTGCATCATACTGAGCTGAAAAATAAACAGCTCCGTTACTCAGGAAGCAACAGGTGGTATTGTTAAACTTCAGGAGATCCAGAAAGCTGAAGTATTTTTTCCAGTTCGCAGTCAGCAGGACTCTCGCCCATGTTTGTGCATTTGAAACCTGACCGTTGTCCTCTGAAGCTGAAGTCCAGTTCTTGAAACTTCGAGCGTATGTGTAATAAAAGATTACAGACGTTATTGACTTAGTGAATAGCAGTGTTTCTAAAAACTGCTTTTAATGTGAGGACTCTAACCGAAATCACCGACTATTCGCACACACAATAATGAGCATAAAAGTTGCAGTAGCATGTACATTATGATAGGTATGTAAAGTCTCAACCAGAATTCTGCTTTTAAGTGAATTAAATCTCTTTATCCTGAGCCTGACTTACAAGGAGAATATTATGTTCCATAGCAACATAATTATGTACTTACAGTACATAAATATTGGCATTACTTGACTTGCAAATTATGGGTGTGAAGCATGTATGAGTAACATCTGCAAAAGTTTGTTTGCAGCTGTTTACAATTTTAATTCAACTGGTTCAGTAACTCGTGCTCTAGCACGTAAATTTGGGAACTATGGGACTGTGATATGCCCAGCTGCTGGTCCCTTTGAGCTTAGTTCCCCTTCTATGTGTGAAACTAATTCTCAATTATCACGCAAAAGCCAGTTAAGGTATACAAGAACTTTTTTGTTGCTGTGGTTCAAACCTACTCAGGCTAAAGGGGGGCATAAAAATTCTTTCCTGAGATTTCTTGTTCCTGCCCCTCTCACCACAGAGTTGGGCTAGAGTCAGCAAATGAGGAGAATCAGTTTTTGTAGGAATACTCTGGAGCAGTTCCCAGTGGTCATGCAAACTGTGTATGTCTCTAAATAGGAACCTGGAAAAAAAGCACTTGGAAATGTAAGATAAAGAGAACTAGTCTATCCCAAAATTTAATCTTTTGATTGATCAATCTTAGAAGTTGATGGCTCTGACTGGTATTTTGTGCCAGGGCTATATTGTTAGTTCAGCATTTCTATTGTCCAGCGTGTCATTAAGGACCACCAAATCTTCTGAACTGCAAATCTTCTGTGATGGCCTTCTGCTCTTAAAATGTATGATAAAGGGTGCTCTGCAACTCTGTGCTGATACTAGTTCTGCTTGTGGCCATAGGAAGCCAACCTAGACAAGGTGAATGCTGATTACCTTTGAATATTCCAAGCTAAGAATGTAAATAGAGTTGCAAATCATAATTAAAAGGTATGGGAGCCTTCCAGCCAGGCAGAGGGGGAAGACTATAATCCTTCTGTTAGAGCTCTTCAGTGCTGCTAAGACATATGGGAAGACTTACTGTTTTGCATGAAGTGGGACAAAGGTATAACAGAAAAAAGCACGGACTCTTTCAAGTAGACATACCCAAAAGCAGTCTCCATGTTGTGTTTTCTCAAAGTAACATGAAATTTCAAGGTATTAGATGAGTGCTATATCAGGATTTTTTTCCTGTGCCTTACCGTAAGTGAATTTTGGAAACAAGGCTTTCTGAATTAATCTCTTAGATGTTGATATTTTTTGCACTGGGTATATTTCATAAAGCTTCCATGATAGTATTGACAGAATGCAATTTGGCACCTATGAAAGACTGATGTTTTCTTGAGAGGATAAAGCATATACTTTTTATGATTGGTGACATGAGGAAGAAAGTACTCACCGCATGGGTAGTCTACACTGGTGATTCATGGACTATTGTTCAAAATAAAAACTAATCTGAATGCTAGTCCGTTGCTTAATGATTTCTGATTTCAGTTAAAATTTGTGTATTTCCCTTAGCTACTCATTTTTATGATGAGAATTGAATGTTTATAAACAAATTTAAACTAGCTTAAATATTTTTTTCTTACTCTCTTGTCTCACTATGCCTGCAGAAATTTCTCTAAGCTTGCTTGTTGAGGTCTTAGCTCTAGAAAACCTGTCTGTTTTGCGAGTCTATACATTTCTCAGGTGTACACAGTGAACAGGAAGAACAACATTACATCAGTGTGCACACATTGGGTTGTTCAGGAAAAGGTATGAAAAAACGTCTTTGCCACTAACTTGATTATAATAGTGTTTCCTCTGGGCCACACACGTGCTGGACCACAGCATTTCCTGTGCAAAGCACTTGCCTTGTTTTTAACAGTGGCATTGCTTGGAAGTTATTCCACTAGTGTGGAAAGCGTTTGTCAGGAAAAGCTGAGATTTTCTTGTATGATACATTAAAAAACAACAAGAAAAAACCCACCATGCCAAAACCCCCAAACCCAACAAAACCCAACCTACTGTAAGGACTGGTTTTGCTTGGAAAAAGGCAGAAAATACTGACTAAAGTATTTGGTGAAGTTGCCTTTGCTCTCCTTTTGCTCCACCTGCTCACTCCTGTTCCTCTGCTCCTTCAGTTTCCCAAGATTGTGTATTGAACTAAATTGAGGAACCCATCTGTGTTTAAGAAATAACCCACTGAAAGGAAACATTTAACATAAATCTCACTCTGGTTCACTGGGAGACTGTAAACAGTTGTATCCCCTCAGTTAAGGGAGCTGAAAAAGAGAGATTAAGTCATCTTAACCTGGTTAAGTCAACATTGCAGCTGAGAAATGCTCAGTGAACACAGCCAGCGTTAGCAGGATTACGTGCGTTACTTTGATCAAGTGACATTAATAGAGTTAGTCATGACAGTAGCGTTGAATACGTGAATGAAATCATTGCTGAATTCAGACATGGCTTAGCCAACAGACTGCTTCTGAACTCTGTATCCAAGATAAAAACCTGATCAGTTATAACCCTGTAAATATTTATTGCTTTTCATGTTTTATTCAAGGTTTACGAACGACTGCTGTGTTTTGAGCTCAACAAGGTACAGAAATGTGTGCAGGATTTCAGAATGTGTTTTTTTGGACAGATCAGTTGGAAAGATGTGTTAATCACTAGTGTGTGAAGAGCACTAATTTCTAGTTATCAAGTGCTGAAACAACAAACAAAATAATTTTTTTTTCTTCTGTGTGACTTCAGTCTGATCTGCAACTAGTTCATAGTTCATTATTTAATTGCATCTTTCTTGTCCTGTAGGCGGTTCCCCCCACCGTGAGTAGGTTGTTTTCATTGAGTTGCCATATTCCTGTTAGAAATTACAGGCACTGTGAGAAACTGTCAGTCCCTGAAAATAACGTTTCTGTGTGATCCTGTTGTTCCTAATAGGATTTGCTGTAATACAGGTTTAAGGGTATAACCTACAAGATCTTTTACGGGTTGATGTGAGCTTTTTCCACTGGTGCTTCATGCTGGCTGGAAGAGGCTGTGAATATCAGCTTGAAACTAATGCTATGTCTAAGTTTACTTGAAGTCCAAGATGAAACACTTGTACCTGATCTTTGAAAGTGTTTTGAAATTGAAGAAGTACGAAACCATGCATGGCTCCTGGTTTGACTGAGTAATCTTACGGCTAATATGACAATGATGTGTGCGTGGGAGGGGAAAGAAACTAGGCTGTGCTGTGATCTGTATTTTTCCACTTAGCTTCTATTATACTTTGCAGTAGATCTTTATCAAAGACATCCTGCATGTAACATTTATTTTTGCTTGCCTGCAAATGAGTCTGCATTTACCCAAATTAAATTTTTAAAGGTTTTAGGGTTTTTTTTTAGATTTAATGTGTATAAAGATTAATCTCTCTTAAGTGTACAATCTCAGATGGTTTTGGTGAATTATTTTTCCATAGCTTATTTTAAGTAAATAGTCTTGGGAAAGCAGCAGTGGAAGCATAATTCTAAAGTTGTGCTGTACAGCAACACATAGTTCTTTCCACACATTTCGCGGTAGGATCAGAGTAGACTGGTCAGAACTAATTTTAAAAAGAACTGCTTGTCATTGTCTTCCATAACCTTTAGGAAGAGAGTGTCCTACCAAAAGGGTAAACAGTTATAACAAAGCATTTTTTCAGTGATATTAAATTGCTAATACTAGACACATTGAGCTGCTGTATGCATTCTAATTTAGAATGTCAAAATTCCTTTTTTTTTTTTTTTTTATAGGAAAGATTATCAGTTGACATTTACTGTTTGGACTCTGAGGAGTTGAGCTGAATTTTCATATCAAAATACTCTGTGAAATCTCTGGCTTGCATCAGTTTAGTGCTAAGCCAGCAGTCCGTTTCATCAGCAGTTTGACAAACAGTGGTGGTCAGATCTGACAACCTGTGACAGCATGTTGCTGCTTCTGCAGTACATGCCTTTCATTTTCTGGTTGGTGCGTCTGGCAGATGGTCTGCCCAGTCCTGAACTGAGGTGTTTTTTATGGCTTTTTTGTCCAAAAACTTTTTGTTGGAATGATGCACAAGAGATACAAGAGATGTGCTTTTCTAAGTGCTGACCAATTATAGACAGTGTGTGTATTTTATATTGTTGGAATAAAAATGAATTTTAAAAAAAGATAAAAGATGATAAAAGGTAAGAATAAATCTGTTTCTTAAATAGTTGACTTGTTAAAAACCAAAGCTTCATATTGATATGGTTATTTCGCTTAACTTTTGCAAAACCAAATTCTTTGGTAGGCTTTCTAGTGCTTACCATTTATGGATTTTTTTTTTTCTTCTATTATTAATGTAAATAGAGCAAAACCAATTCTTAATTTTTAAGTTAGTAAACAGGATACTAATCAGGACTAGCAGGTTTTTAGATTAGTCACCTAATTCGGAGAGTGAAGTAGCCACTGTAGTTTTACTGAATTGTGTTGGGGCATACCACCTTGAAGCCATCTAGGAGTGAAAGCAAATGCCAAGATTCGGTCTGTTAACTTGAAGATAATCATTTGATGTTGATCAAAATTATTTTCTTCCTACTCCTTCATATTAAACCCTGGTGAAGAAGGGTGTGTTCTGGTAAACACTGAGCTGCGATCCTTCAACCTGGCAAAATTGCTTCCTTGTCTGTCCTCCATATGCCACTGTCAGGTAGCAATGTTGTTGGAAGTGCTTTTTGTCTCCTGTGCAGCGTCAAGATGTTATCAGCTGAGACACAGCTTTGTTCTGAGAAAGGTAGGGATGCAAAGTGCAATGTGAAGGTAACAGGCTAAGTCCTCATAGAGGCAAGAGGAACAAATGGAACAACTGAAAAATAAGCTTGGAAAGCCTTCTCCCCTTGTGTGTACTTACGCTTTTCAGGAAGTAGAAAAATCAAGTTGAATGGAAAACGTTCATGTCACAGTGGAAACTTCGTGTCTTATACCTCTAGCTCCTACTGGTACTAACTCTTAGGCAAGAAGCAAAGATGTGTTAAAACATTTTTGAAACTTGCATCTTTGCATTCCTCTCCACCCCCCCGGCAGTTGCATAGTTCCCGGTAATTAACTCGGTGTTTTAGTAATTAGGCAACGCAGGATAACTGTGTAGGATAAATGTTACATTGCAGAAGGCCTCAGTCCTGTAGAAAGTTCTAAAACAGGGAAACTGCTCAAAGAGATTAAAATATACCAGTTTCATTTGCCTGTGGGAACTTAATTTACGTGCAGATGAATATGCAAAATTCTCTTCCCAGTTCGCACGTACTGTATGAGCATAGCTAGTTCACTCAGCCCTGTCTGTGACGCTGTGTACACTAGATAATAGTGCGAGGCAGCACGAGAGCATCTTGAGAGTGAAACAGTTGGTGTTGAGGGCTCAGTGTCCCCATTATACACATCTAGCAGTTTTTACTTTGAATTAGCTTTCATCTGATCTGCTTTAGGGAATGCCCAGTAAAAGCTGGCGAAGGGTAGGTGCTTTCTGGAAGAGCGTCTTCAAGTTTGGCTTTATCGGAAAGGAATTGGGTAAATGTACTCAGAGACTCGGTGATGCAAACCGCTGTGTCGTAACTGAGGACATCTGGGAGATTTAGTTGAAAAATGTTTTACTGATCCAATTGGAAACGCTTACATGGGTGTGCATGTATGTGCGCCCCAACCACATGACCTCTGGAATTTCATTGCTGTTGCGATTTTGTAAGGCTTTCCTGTTAGTAGATTGATACACTTTGAGTAGATTAGGATTAACGCGGGGGGGTATGGATGGATGTGTGTGTGTTTGTCTCTGCCTTTATGTAGCAACAAAGAGGGCAGGAATTTTGTTTAACAGTTTTTACAAGGATGTGTTTGTACCAGTACAGTTACTTGCAGGCAGATGCAGGTTTGTCTGTTCTCTTGGTTGAAGTAGTGTGTTTCCACTATTGTGATGATAAGTCTAAACTACTGTACCCTGTCCCTTTTAATTAGACATAACATAGGTTTCAGGCCAAATTAGTAACCGTAACCATATGGCTTCTGTTTCTGAGCTGACCAGTTTGGAGTATGCTCGGTGTAAGCAGTATACCATTAGCTATTAGCTGTTTGTTTTAAAGAATGAATCTCACGTTTATCAAACCGTCCTGTTTCTTCAAGTTAAATTTTCATGTTTCACTTGGATGTTTGACCCATCGTCTTGTTCTGCCTTGTAGGCCTCCTTTTGAGCTTTGAGGAAGAAAAAACATTTTGCAGTTCATCAGAAGTCTGATGCAAGAAAAGCTTCAATGACTCTTTTTCCTCCCTGCTTATTGTGTTGTCTGCTGCTGATACTCTTCAACCTGTCTGACTAAGGACTTGTAGTTGTCTAGCTATGTGCGTGCATAATGTTTTTTGTGTACTGCTTTAAATGCTATAGCAGCTCACAATTAAGTGGTGCACGGCACCCAGAGGCAATTTATTGGCACTAGTCTGCTACTGTGATCCAAATAGTGGAGGTTCGGTTCACATTTTGAATACTGAATAAATGACTGGTTTGCTTCTGGTTTTTAACTGCTGTTGGAAGCCACTATCTTACCTGCAGCCCAAATTAACTTCTTTGTTATATACACAGGGCTTGGTCCGTGCTGAATTGATATTCCATCTTCCTGTTTTGAGGTGTAATTTCTTTTTCGTTGAATGGATGTTCATTCCTTTCCCTTTTCAAAAGAAACAGTTCATTATGAATGCTTCTGTGCTGCATAACATACTTGTTATCTTTTTCCTGTTCAAAGTGAAACATGCAGGACAGAGCAGTACTCTTAATGATTATGAATACTGAGTGGTAAATAATTATGTATTTTGGTTTATTGGGGGGTGTTTTGAGAACTTGTAGTTTTGACGAGCATCTGGCATACAGTCTTACTGAATGCCCTTCAGATATAAATAATGCATTTCTCAGGATATCTGTTAAAAATGTTTTTGGATTTTCTTTTGCCATTGTGTTCTACCTTGGAAAGTGTTCTTGCCTGCAAATAGCTGCTGTCTGTCTTGTTTTGCTAGTATTTTCAGCATGACTCATGTCCCTGGCTCTTATTTTCTGCTATTCTTACATCTATGAATGGCAGGCAGTGCTGCATCGGTATGTGCAGAGTGCCAACTCTTGAAAATTCAAGCTTTGAGGCTTTCAGGGATGCGAGGTTAAGCATGACCCATAGTTCATGCCATTTGGAGATGATCTTATAAAACTGACAGCCCTGTGCATTTTGTAAAATCCCTGGCATTAGTTCTGGTTTTGCATCTCAGTTCACACCCCAGAACCACATGCAGAGACCCACAGTACAATATGCTTTATACCCTCACTGGAATATTTACACTCTTTCAGACATCTATCTGTGTGTAAACAGCTGTCAGTTCTATACATAAGAAAAAAGGAAACTATTCTGCTATTCAGCAGCAGCTCTTACAGCTGATTAATATTGCAGAACTTACTTGCTTTAATGCAGAATTCAAAGGAGTGGTGTACTTCCACTTGCATCTATTCTAAGTTAATCTTCAGAGGAAGAATTCTTAAAGAAAAGTCTGCATTGTTTGAATAATTGCAAGGTTGTCTAGTCTTTAGGAGAAAGCAAGTCAGTTTTTAAAATTACTGCTGCTTAAATATTAGTGCTCCTTCTTCAGGGAAGCTTGGTATTACAAGCATTTGAGTTGTCTTAAAGAAAACACCACCAAAAACAAACAAACAAACAAATGCCTTTTGCTTTTATGATCAAGCCCTTCTGAAAAGCCTTTGTTCACTAGCATGCATTTGATCTTCGATACTTTTCCTGGCTTCAGTTCTGTCACGCAGTAGTCTAAAACGTAAGTCTACACGGTGCTTACCGATTGATCAGTATTGGCACAGTTTCTTTGTAATTGTTTTGGAAATTCATCTTTGTTTTGTGTTGCAGGGGAAAATGTGAAGGTGGCTTTAAGAGGTGGTTGTAAAGGAGGGATGTATTTGCCGTGTCCATGTGAGTTGTAAGAGAGGCTCCAAACGCTGCTTAATGTGTTAGAACTGATTATAACCTATTTCTTTAGAAAGCAGTTGGATTTTTGCAGGTGTTTGGTGGTTGAGCTCTGCAGTCGGTGTGAGACAGGGTACTGGACCACATGGTAGGTATGCTGGGGAGCTGTGTCTGCTGTCTAATATTACTGGGAAGGCATGGAGTCACAGGAGAAATTACTTTGATCTAAAAGTGGAAGATATTACAAGGGATAGTGGCTAAAACTAACCTTCCACAGGTATTTGAGGTTTTAAATAATTACCATTTTCAGTTACAGTTTAGGTTGTGTTAAAAGAGAGCTATTAAATGAAGATGTCCTCATTTCTCAGAACAGGCACTTACTGGTGGCATCAGTTGATTTCTTACAGAAAATGTGGCTTTCTTCTATATTGCACTACTTCTATATTAGGCACTATTGGTAGTGCCTAAGCAAGCTGTAAAGTGCCTTGTCACAAAACACTTTGGGATGCCCTAGCTTTCGATTTAATAAGGGATTAATGAAAATCAGGGGAAGAAATGCCCATTTTTGACTGTTAAATAAAAAAGACACCATCTTTCACTGGGGAAGCCTCTGAGCCCTGAGTATTTAGAAGGAATTGACTTTATCTTTTGCCCTGTTGAACTCTTTCCTATGCATCAGCTGTTGCTCCCTGCTGAAGAAAACACACTGATGTTGTGTGGACCTTTTGATTTTGCTGGCACAGCTGTTTGTATACTTTGTTCTTATTCTGTATCGAAGCACTGAACTTGATCCCTGTCCTCTGTGCTGCCTTGCTGCATGCGTGCGAGTGCAGCAGAGGTGCTAAATTTTGAAAAGCTGGTGCGCTGAGCCCGACGCTGCAGTTGCAGAGACCTGAAAAGCTGCTGTGCAACATGTAGCTCCCAGACAGGAAATTCAGGGATATTAATATATTAATATCCTTTCAGCAGCGATAGAATTATTCTATTATCTCAAATATATATCTTATATTTGAGGCTATAACTCAGATTTGGGACTATTAATAAAGAATATCCTGTGTTGCTAGGACTTCTGGCATGCAGTAAACTGCTGTCAGAATTGTAGTAGTTACGTTTCCCTGCAAGGTTAAGCAGAATCGTTCATCAGCTGAAACTGATACTAAATATATGGTAGACTTTCATGCTGGTTACTTGATAGAGTACGTTATTTCCTTGAATTATCCCGTATACCAGGATATGGCACCCAGAAACTTACACTCTCTCTTCCCAATCTTAAGCATGCACTGAGATAATTTGTGGAACTGTTGTGAGTAATTCAAGAAAAAAAAGTGACTAAAGAAAATATTCGGTGGTTCTTTGCCATTACAGGCATTTGTGAAACACTGTCACGATTAAACAGGCGTCGTTGTTATTAAGTTGTCCTTCGTTTGGTCATCGCAAATGCCGAGTCACGTTCGGGGTGAGAATTTGCTGCTCGGTAATGTGTAGGAGAAAAGGGAGTTAACCTTTAAACCACTTTGTCAGCAGTTAACTTTTTTTCAAATAAGGATCTATATGACACTGTCTTCCTATTCATGGACAGAGATGTCCTCTCGTAACTGTAGCAGCATGAATTTACAACTGGTTTCTCAGTTTAACTTTTTGAGCTTGGTGAGGTTGTCAGGATGTTGGACAAGTTAGTGCTGCTGTTACTTGAGAAAGTTAAAGATACAGAAATTATAAAAAACTTTATTCTGGTATTCCTACGTGTGTCCGTGGTGACTACATGTGGCTGCTGAAGGCCTTTGTATATCCATCACTTGAAAATGTATTGTTTAAAAGAGCTTCCTTAGAAAATGGATGAAACTGTTAAGATGATGGCCATGGTATACTTTTTGATGAATGGTACCTGAGCACTGCTTAAAAAGTAATTTAAAAATCCAACAAAGTTAAGTTTCTTATGACCTCATCAAAGCTCACTGTAGGAGGGAAAGAGGCTTTTCTCTTGTCTGGAAACTGCAACGATTTGGTGCTTGACAGGTCTTCTGGGCTCTGAGAACTCATAGCTGAGACTCTCATTCTGCTAATATTCTTTGAAGTTTTTTAGTTAGGGCTTTCTCTTCTTGTAAAGAATGGAAGGAGGCAGCACAGTAGAATTTTAACAGTAATGCCGAAACTCTTGACTTACAAAATTTACTTTCTGGCTTTTGACGTGCCAAAACCTTGTTATGCTTCATGGAACAGTATTCAATCCATAGCTGGTACTGCTACAAACAAACTGTGGGTTTGCTACATACAGCCCTTCTGTGGGCTGTACTTTAGCCAGTATCTGGTTTAAATAGTTGATATATTATATTTTGACAGAAAATTATTTTTCCCACTTTTAAAATGCTGTATGAAGTGCGTCTGAGGAGGTATGTAGTTACACAGTTTACACAATATATGGCATGTTGGGAAATAATGAAAATTGTGATTAGTCTGGAATATTATTATGCAATTAGACTGGTAAACTCAGATGCTAAAAATATAATTCTATCTTTGCTTCCTCTAAGAGTTACATTGTATTTCCCCAAAATTCAAGGACACTAAACTTTGATGCATTTTGATTTGCCTTGACGCATTTTTCAGCAGGAAGGAAAAAAAAAAAGGCTTCTTAATTTATTAAATATGGATTAAGGCAATTCATTGGAATGTTTTCTATTCCTCCAAGCATCAAAATCTATATAAACTCTACATTTTGATTCTAAACTAGTCATATTTTCTACTGCCATGACATTTGCTAATCCGTTTTTTTCCCCCATAGCTGTCTGGTTTTGTCTATAGGAAGGTTGCAGACCTTTTGTCTTTGAATAAATTTTAGAAGTAGAAGAACTGAAAAATTCTTAAAATACACACACATCATGTCTTTTGCCATTTGAATGGGTCTGTATGTCTCTAAAATCATCAGACGCTTCAAAGTCTTTCGGGTTTTCTGATATATATGATATTGAGAACTTTTGTTGTTGGGAATACAGAAGGGGGAAAATGAAGCTCATTTTACTTGTTTGGCTACATTATTGCTACAGTAATTTTTGAAGTATATAGTGACTACTGGTAGATTTACTTAAAATAACTTCTATTTTTTGTCTTTTAGTCTCCCACAAAGGCTGTGTATAATGCTAGACACTGGAACCAGCCAGAATCAGAGGCTCTGCCAGCACCACCTGTTTTGAAAACTCCCAGTGTCCCAGTAAGTAGACTGTTTGTTTTTTCTCAAGTTTAATAAATCTCCATTTAAGATTCATAGATATCTTATGATATCTTAAAAACACAAGTTCTTGATGTCTGGTAATGTCACAGTACTTCAGAATAAAGTCCACTTCGTGATGTGAGCCATTGGGTATTTGATAGGAAAGAAATTATCAGTGGGATCTTCCATATCATTTCAATATACAGATACAAAAAAATGCTTCAGTCAAGTTATGTTCCCCAATCTGCTGAAGCTTTCTAACAATGGACTCCATTTTGTCTTCTGAGAGAACCCCTAGGTTTAATTTGCGAATACACATAGGAATCAGCAAGTTGCAGATCAAAAAGGAAAAACTTAAAATGAGATATTTCATTTATTTTTCTTTTGTAATGGAGTAATGTAAATTGCTGACTTGAGTCTTTAGACACTATGAAAGAAACAAAATTTTCTGCATACAGACAGAAATGATAATATGAACATATCAGATAGAAACACGTCTACAAAAAGTAGGCAAGAGGTGAAAACAGTTCTTCATTTTTCCAAGGCTTAAAGTAATTGTTTTTTAACTCTTTTGAGACGCTGAGAATCCAGTCTTGGATTGTCAGCCCGTATATAATCTTGGGCTTGTATATGTGTAAAAGTTGGTACTGATTATGATAAGAGAGCATTGTACATTGTCAGTGGACTTCCATTTCATTTGGTGCCTTGCTTACAGTACTTGCATGAGAACAGAAAATCCAAAGGTAGATATTTTTGCAGTGATAAGTCTTCACCTTTTCTTGTTGTCACCAGTTTCAGTTTTGGTTTTTTGTGTTGTGGTTTTTTTTTTTTAATTCCACCTGTGTGTGTTCTGATACTAGCTCCTCTTTGGTGGTTGGTTTTGGTTGCATCCTCACAGTATTCTGAACAGCCTTCCTTTGATGTTAACTGCACTGCCTGGAAGATGCAGATGACTCATTTTAAAATAACCATTATCAGTAGTGTTTGAGGAGAGAGCGGAGATTTTAGTCCTGGGTTTCTCCTAAACCTCTTTCTCAATTTAAATTATGTGCATTTGAACTGAAGCTTTTGTTGCTTACTGCATCTTTGTATTGATACTGATTTTTTTGTGAAGTACTCCGATAGTAACTCTTCTCAGGCAGAGTTTGAATATATCCTCCTCAGGCAGGGAAAATGCCTGGATCATTCATATTCAGACAAGCCATTTTGTCTTCTGTCAAATTTCCACTTTGTAACTGAAGCCATCGAAGTATTAATTCAGGAGTATGGGCAGAGGTTTTGCTGAAGAAACCAGTTAGGGGAATTTGTATCGGCTCATCATGTTATGATGTACATCTGAATTTACTTCAGTTGCTTTTTTTTAACCTTGATTTACATGCGTATGATTAAGGTTTAAGAGTTACAAGATAAATAAAGCTTGATCCAAATGCTCAGTGGTAATCCCGTGTGGTGTGTTGACCCTGGCTGGAGGCCAGGTGCCCACCAAAGCTGCTCTGTCACTCCCCTCCTCAGCTGGGCAGGGGAGAGAAAAGGTAACGAAAGGCTCGTGGGTCGAGATAAGGACAGGGAGAGATCACTCACCAGTTCCCGTCACTGGGGAAACAGACTCGACTTGGGGAAAATTACTTTAATTTATTACCAATCAAATCAGAGTAGGAGAATGAGAAATAAAACCAAATCTTAAAACACCTTCCCCCGAGCCCTCCCTTCTTCCCGGGCTCTACTTCACTCCCGATTTTCTCTCCCTCTTCCGCCTGAGAGGCACAAGGGGACGGGGAATGCAGTTGTGGTCAGTTCATCACACGTCATCTCTGCTGGTCCTTCCTCCTCAGGGGGAGGACTCCTCACACCCTTCCCCTGCTCCAGCATGGGGTCCCTTCCACAGGAGACAGTCCTCCACAAGCTTCTCCAGTGTGAATCCTTCCCACAGGCTGCAGTTCTACACACACTGCTCCAGCCTGGGTCCCTTCCAGGGAGGGGTGCTGTCCTTCAGGAACAGACTGCTCCAGCATGGGTCCCCCACGGGGTCACAAGTCCTGCCAGCAAACCGACTCCAGCCTGGGCTCCTCTCTCCACTGGGCCACAGGTCCTGCCAGGACCCTGCTCCAGTGTGGGCTTCCCACAGGGTCACAGCCTCCTTTGGGCATCTCCCTGCTCTGGTGAGGGGTCCTCCACAGGCTGCAGGTGGAGATCTGCTCCCCCGTGGAGCTCCATGGCTGCAGGGGCACAGCCGGCCTCACCATGGGCTTCCCCAAGGGCTGCCGGGGAACCTCTGCTCCAGCGCCTGGAGCCCCTCCTGCCCCTCCTGCTGCTCTGACCTGTGTGTCTGCAGAGTTGTTGCTCTCACACATTCTCACTCCTTGCTCCAGCTCCAGTTGCTGTTGTTCCCCGCCACCTCCTCCTTCCTAACTCTCTTCTCCCAGAGACGCTGCCGCCGTCACTGCTGGGCTCGGCCTTGGCCAGCGGTGGGTCTGTCTTGGAGCCGGCTGGCACTGGCCCAGTAGGACATAGTGGAAGCTTCCGGAAGCTTCTCACAGAAGCCACCCCTGTAGCACACACACACCCCCACCACCACACCCCCCAATCCTTGTCACACAAACCCAATACATCCCTGCACAGATGATTCTGCCTCTTTAATTTCTGTAGAAATTTCATTACATGAATATATAGATAAATTTGTCTTAGATTTACGCTGAGAAACCCACAGCATGCAAGCTGCTTGTGCCAAGTACTCTTTCTTATGGCCTCTCCAAGCTCCCTTGGAATTTGCTTTGAAGGGGAAACCATTAACCAAGACTTGGATGAGATACTTCAGTGGGTCTCCTGTGTTCACAGACTGATAAGATCAGAGTCCTCCAGTATGTGCTCTAAACCAGCTTTTCAGGGTGGTTTATTAGCATTTTGCCACTGGAGCCTAAGTGAGCAAATACTGAAGTGCTGCACAGTGATAGAGGCAGCATGTAAAGAATACTCCATTAATATAGCAGGTTGTTTTGGCTTCTATTTAAATTTTGACTGTTAACGTACGATGTACAAGGCAGCTTTCTCTCAACCCCTGGAGTGAGTAACAGTTAACGCATCCTCTGTGCCTGCATATTAATTCAATTTTTTCAGTCACACTTCAAAAAAATTCTCATTTTTCTATGTAAGGAAACTAAGGATGTTACTTAGAGATTGAGGGTGAGTAAATGACCGCTGGCATTGGCACTTGTACATTTAGAATTTGGCATTTGGGGGTCTTTTTTTTTGTATGCCTGGTTTTCTGTAGTTTGTCTTCACATCTGAGTTTGTGCCAAAGAGGTAATCTGAAGATAAGCTCATACTTGAGCTTATAGTAGCCTCAAACTATTACAGAGGAGGAGGTTGAGGAAGAACCTGAAATACTTGCCTGAGATGGCTGGAAACTTGTCAGTAGTTATTCTAGACCCTATCAAGTTCTCCACTACCTGTTGTAAGTTCAGAATAGGTTTTGCTGTATTGTGTGCTGTAATATGTTGTCCCCAAAATATTAACACCACAAACATGAATAAGGCCGGCGTATGGAGAATACCATGAATTTACAGGAACACACTCTACCCATTTGAGGTGTGCACCATGGCCTCTCTTGTTTCGCTGAGGCAATTTTTTATGATGGTACGAAATTTTTATCAGCAGCCTTCTACCTACATGCAAAATACAGTTTGGAGTATCAGGTTGTTCTGCCAGCTACACCCTGACTACAGCAGTGCGGTAGCCTCCGGCAGTTAGACATGAGGACAGGAGGCATGGAGTTTTTCAGTTGAGACAGTGATTGCTCAATGCTGTGCTCGTATCCAGACCAGTGTACTCTAATGATGGTTCAGTGTAGCAACTAACTTAGTCCTGGAAGCTCCAGTGTAAGGGGGTAAGATACTTTAAAAACAATTATTTGTTGATACTTTCAACACTGAACTTGGTTGGTTTACTCACCCTTGAGGTATCAGTGTAAAGGACTTCTTCCCCCCCCCCCCCCCTTCTTTTTTTAATTTCATTATTCCACTGGAGCTTTCCTGACTACTTAAAACTGGTTTTTGTGTTTAAAAATGCATATAATTTCTGACATCTTTTTTCTTTCTTTTTTTTTTTTTAAGAGTAGGTACATTATTACACAGCTTAGGTACATCTTAATAGTGTAAGGCAAGGATTAAATAGTCCCAAAATGTGAATTTGACAATTGCACACCTGTACTGTTTCCTGATGTATTTAGTGTATGTTTACATGCTCAAAACATCTGCCCATTTTAGCACTTTCTTATTAATAGGTAAGGCTATCTTCAAAGGAGGCAATTCATAAAGATGATGGAGTTTTTAAGGCTCCTGCACCACCTCCCAAAGTGATAAAAACTGTGACAATACCTACTCAGCCCTATCAAGAGATAGTAACTGCATTGAAATGTAGGAAAGAAGACAAAGAAGTAAGTATTCTTAACAAATTTTTAAGATAAAGAATTGTTGGTAATCCTAAGTACTGAAGGAACAGTGTCAAAGTGAAATTTGGCTTTCCTGTTAAAGATAATATTTATATCTAAATAGTTGAATGGCCTTCATTAACTTCTTAATGTTTCCTTGCACTCAAAACTGGGTAGATCTTGAACTGTACCAGGTTAAGGTTATAATCAATCCCAAGAGCAACTTACCTAGGTGAAAATATTTGTCTCTTCCAGTTATACACTGTTGTTCAGCATGTAAAGCACTTCAATGATGTAGTGGAATTTGGTGAAAATCAAGAGTTCACAGATGATATTGAGTACTTGCTAAGTGGATTGAAGAGCAATCAGCCCCTAAACACACGTTGCCTTAGGTAAGATATCTTAATATAAAACACTGAACTTATATTTAAAGGAGATACTGAATTAAATATTCATCAATGAAGTGACCATGCTTTAAAATGTTGTTTGAGTAGTCACCTGGCACTTCTGCTATAAAGAATAAAATTTGAAACTAATCATCAAGATGATATATTGTGAATCAAAAGTAGTATGACTAGGAAGATGAAACAGAAATTTGTACAGTAAGAGACATCTTCAACACTCTTGTCTTCCTTGCTATAAATTTAAAAAAAAAAAAGAATTTTTTATAACTTTTCTTTGTTTAGTGCTATCTTATGTGTGATGGCTGTTCTGTATTTTAAGGAAAAATCCAATTCTAAAATAAACTCCTTAAGACTGGGAAGTTACCTGGCTATAATCTGGAACTAACGTAATACTGAGATACTGTTTAACTCCAACCACCTGTTCTTTATCTTTTGTTGAGAAATAACACAGCTAACATCCACTGGAGCTGTCGTGGCCTCAGTATTGATTAGAAGCTTCCTTAGGTTCTCTTGAACTACTCATTGCACTCTTGAATATTCAAGTTACACATTATTGCAAAGTTAGTATCAGAAACGTTAGTCTTGCTTCGAAAAAGTTGATGAGTTAATATATAGGTGCCCATTCCCTGGATGTAAAAGTATGATGTTCTGTAACTATGTAATAATCTTTTTTTTAATACTAGTAAACTTTCCTCTGTTTAGCAAAACTAAAATGCTAGAGAAGGAAAAACTTGAATCCACAGAGATAGGTGATGAGGACACTTTACTTAAGATTTGACTGTGGATGAGAAAAAGCTTTATATGCTTTTAAGAAAGCTATTTTTAAAATTTATTCTTCACATTCCTCAAAAACTAGCAACGAATATTGTTGCTGAAGTATTAGAAAGAATTTTTACAAGAAAACTATTATCCAGTTTTTATGTACATTATGATAAGAATAAATACCATAATGACAGTTTAGGAGTGTGTTTCTTATTGAGTGCACTTAATTTGCTTGTATGGCAAGTTTCCTAAGATCTTAAATTGACTTTTTTACTTTCCAAATTTATATCATGGAATATAATTTGTATAAACACCATAAAAATTTTTTCTTTCAGTTAAATAAAAAGAAAAACATTTTTCCAAAGGAAATCAATGTGTAAGGATAGGAATAGACGTAAAAGTATCAGAAACTGGTAGGTAAGCTCTAACTGGTGCTGTTGTGATTGGAGACAGAAAGACTGCTTGTTCTTTAAAGAGCATCCTGTATGAATCTTGTTATAATAAGATTCCTCAGTACTCATGGAAGACTTGAGTGCAGAATCACTCCCACATTACTCCACATTTAAACGCAATGTACTTTTAATAGTCTGTATGTTGCACTGTGTTAGAAATGGCAGACGGCTTGCTAATAGAACTAGGGGAAGACTTCCATTTTTAGAATGGAACTGTTATTCTGATCCCTGATCCGACTAATATATTTGTCAGATTTTTTGCTGAAATCTAGTGTGTCCATCAACCATAAATGCAGCAATAAGTATTAAAAATGTTTGATTTTTTGTAACAGTATTGTCCGGCATAAGTGGGACTAATCAGTCAGATAAGTAACTGTTCGAGAGCGATGGAAGCTCACATTTATAATTTCTGATAATGCCTTGATCCATAATAAGCTCTCCTGTGCCTCTCCATGCTCGTGCTCAATCCATGAACATTTTACCTTCAATTTAAGTATTTCAAATTATTTCAACTCTTGTTTGAAAGAAGCAAGTTCAGGGTACCCTTTCAAATCCTGTTTTTAGCCAACCTTAAAACAAAGCAGACTTAGTTTGGTGCTGGTAAGCAACTGTTGAATAAAGACGTTTCAGAAGAAACATCCTGACGGAGTTTGTCAGCGTCTGAGGTATATGATCAGTCACATTTTGTAGACTTGTTTGTCTGCCTTTTTGGTAAATGTGCTCGTTTTAGTTGTTTTAATCCGAAATTAATTTTCTCTAGTGTAATCAGCTTGGCGACAAAGTGCGCCATGCCTAGCTTCCGAATGCATCTGAGAGCACATGGGATGGTAGCCATGGTTTTCAAAACACTGGATGATTCCCAACACCATCAGGTATGGATACATTTGTGTATTTCAGTAAAGTTTAATACCTGTCTGCTTTGTATGAATTTTGCGTACATGCAAGTCAAGGTCAAGCAGGGGGAATAGTGTGCGTCTGGGATCAGTGGCTCCATTTTAGAAATCTGTAGCGGAATGAAACATAAAAGCACCTGCATTCCAATGTCAAATTTCCCTTCCACTGTTTATGTGCTTCTGGGTTTGGAAATTATTTTAAAAATCACTTAAGCTTTTTAAAAAAAAAAAATCTGCCTGTGCTTTGGATTGCTATTTTATATCTTCTCTTAAGCTTTTAAAAATAGTTTTATTGTTATAATTTCTTTCAAATAAAATACATTTGAAAGGAATCCTTTCTCCTTGTGTTTAAAGATGACTCTAAGTGCTTATCTCCAGACTTGCTTGTATGTGAATTATTGCCTTTTCTGTAGCTGTTGTGGGGCATTTTTCATGTCCTGTGCTTGTCTCGTTGAGCAGTGCTGTAACTGCAGTTGTAGGATGCCTTGAGTATGTGCAGTGTTCTGTGCTAAAGCTAGGAAAGGTAAATTTTAACTACTTACGGCAACATTACCCAAGAGTTAAAAACTGAGGCAGCTTGAGGTTTCCTTCTTACCAACTTCACAAGTTCAATTCGGCCTTAATAGAAAATGCTTCTTGCGGGTGATGCTATTTTTCCAGCCATTGGAAGCCGTGCCTCGGGGGTATCCCCTGCGCTTCTGTTACAAAAGCTGAGCGTTGGAAATGTTACTTGAAGTGGGTGGTATATATGTATATCCAGTCAGGTTTATTCCTTTTATTTAACAACTCTAGAAGAGCAACATACAATGCAGAAGGAAACTTTTCACCCACAGAAATAGACATTTAAGTGATTGTATTTGACATCTTACTGTGGGTGGGGGAAAAAGCTGTGGAGCTCTAAGTAACTAATTTATAAAAATAGCTTGTTTCCACCTCCCTCCCAACTTAGCAGTGGCTAACTGTAAAACGTAGGAATTGGGTTCAATGCATTCATTATTTTGTGAGCTGTCAAAATAGTGCCAAGTGATACTAGAAATAAATAAAGTATAGTCACGCTTGTTTAGGACAGTTGCCACCCCTGAGTTGCAGGAGATCTGCCGAGGACAGCTAGAGTTCCTTGGAAAATGTACAAGCTTGCTCCATGTACTTTGGGCAGTCTTTTTAACAGTTGCCATTATGCCTTCATTTTCAAAAGAACTAGCACATACAGTTCAAAAGGAAATTGCCTGCTATTATTAGTCTACAGTAACAAAAAGCATTGATTATATTCACTATTTTCAGTGTATTTGATGAAACACTACCTTTTGTCAGGAAGAAGAAAAATTGGTAGTTAATGTTTTAATGTAGTTACAGTGCATTCTTGGCACAGGTTATACAGTATTACAAAACTACTGATTTATTGAACTGTTAGTAATAAGCGCTAAAATATATGCTCTAACTTCTGACAATGTATGCTTCAAGCAGTGACCTTCCCTGTGTAAGCTTGCTGTCTCTTTATACTACCCTTTTATTCACTGAATATTTCACTAAAATTTTAACTTGTTCAAAATGAATAGAAATTTCTCCACAAAATCTCAGTGCAAAGTGACTCAAAAATAATATATCATACTAGGCTTTGCTTGCATGGCTCAAATCCACTTAAGATGTGTAAGGACTGGGGAAAAAAACAACAATTATTTTGTTAATATTTTCTTCAAAGTATTTTGGAGATGGAAAAAAAAAAAACTGCCACAATGACATTGCTAATGGAAACAAATGTAAGCGTATACTGCATTCATTGCACTGATACAATGCAGTCGAGTGAGAAAGTAGAGGACTTTCACATTTCCGTAAAAATATAAAAAGCAGTTGCAGAAGTATCTTTTTTTAACCAGCAAGGAAAACAAAATAACCAGTTATCTTACTGAGCTATGCCCCAAAATATTTACGTGAAAATTACTTGTTCCACCAAATTTTTCTTGTAGGTTTGTCTTCAAGCTACAATTTCAGGTTTTTAGCTGACTTTGTCTCTTCAGCTATTCTCTGAAGGTTTTGGAATATTATTAATTTTTAAAATAAAAGCTATATTTTCATTATAGCTGTCAGTAGTTAAGCACAGAAATGTGGTTTTGTAATGTCTTCAGCATGTGAATAATTAAAAAAAAGTGCATTAAACGTAGTGCTGAAGCCTAGAAAATAACCATCTGTTCCCACAAGCTGGAGTATAAATAGAACAAGCAAGGGAAGGCAAGGATGAGAGTGGGTGTAAATGGTCTGCCGTTTCTCGAGTGTATGTTCGACTAGAATGTTTTCCTGAATTCTGTAGAAGTATGAAGTGCAACTCCAGAGTTAGATATGCCATAAAATTTCTGTCTAGAGCAAATTTTATTTATTTACTTTTTTCTTCTCCTTTACACATTTGTTTGGAAGCAGAATGTGTTTTAAGCGTTTTGGGTTCTTTGGTGGTTTTGTTTCTTTAGGATAATGATCAAAAATTAGTTGTACTAACAATTTTCCCCTCATTCTCAACTCAGAATTCTGTGTATGATAGGACATGAGATAGTTAACCACATTGTCTGAAAGCTGTTTCAAACACTTAAAAAAGATCAGACCAAAATGTAAAGTTGTTATATTCAAGATTAAACCACATTTCCTAGAGGGACTAAGAAAAAAGAGTTTTAGAAAACCTGTATCACTGGCATGTAGCTGGAGCAGGTTTGGTCCACATCATAAGCACCATTCACATTTGAGGCCCTCACTTGGGCAACATCAGAATTTTCCTGCTGCACGTCAGCACTGGGAGGCTTATTGGCCTGATGGCCTTCTGTATACGTGCTGTTGCAGGAACCCGGTTCGTGCTACCCATAGCTACTCCACTCCTTTTTGCTTTTCGGGCAGTCCTGCAGCCTGAAACCTTCTGCATGAAGTCCTAGTCCCCTGCTTGTGTCCCTTCTGATCACATTTAAGTATCTTAACCTGGGTGGAAGGTCTGAAGTGAAGTGTCGATGGACTTATGTGGAGGGAGAACCATTGCTCTCTGCATAATAGGGAGTTGGTTGGGTTGCGAAGCAGGGAGCTTGGGACAGGCAAGGGCTTGGTACGGAGGCTTACAAAATGAGCGCGATTGCCTTTATCAGGCTTTGGAGTGTCTGTCAAGCATTTCTGAGTAGTGCTCCAAGAACTGTCTTTGACTTTCTGAAATGCCTAAGCATTGGCAGCCCAGGTTATAAATTCAGCAGTTTCCCTCTGTTAACTGCTGCATAGTTTCTAGTTGATAGAAATTCCTTTGGGGGTGTAAGCTTTTTTTTTTTTACCGGAAAGCTCACCTGGATAACGCTGGTCACTAGAAAATAGTTCTTCGTAGATACTGCTCTAATAGGTCCCACATTGCCTGAACAAGAGTTAGCGGAGTAACCTTTGGTTTATCTGGAATGCATGTTGTGGTGGGTTGGCCCTGGCTGGAGGCCAGGTGCCCACCAAAGCTGCTCTGTCACTCCCCTCCTCAGCTGGGCAATGGAGAGAAAAGGTAATGAAGGGCTCGTGGGTCAAGATGAGGACAGGGAGAGATCACTCACCAGTTCCCGTCACTGGGGAAACAGACTCGACTTTGGGAAATTAGTTTATTGCCAATCAAATCAGAGTAGGAGAATGAGAAATAAAAACTAAATCTTAAAACACCTTCCCCCGAGCCCTCCCTTCTTCTGGGCTCAACTTCACTCCTGATTTTCTCCACCTCCTCCATCTGAGCAGCGCAGGGGGATGGGGAATGCAGTTGTGGTCAGTTCATCACATGTTGTCTCTGCTGCTCCTTCCTCCTCAGGGGGAGGACTCCTCACACCCTTCCCCTGATCCAGCGTGGGGTCCCTCCCGCAGGAGACAGTCCTCCACAAGCTTCTCCAGTGTGAATCCTTCCCACAGGCTGCAGTTCTTCACACACTGCTCCAGCCTGGGTCCCTTCCAGGGAAGGGTGACGTCCTTCAGGAACAGACTTCTGCAGCGTGGGACCCCCACAGGGTCACAAGTCCTGCCAGGAGCCTGCTCCAGTGTGGGCTTCCCACAGGCTCACAGCCTCTTCTGGGCATCTCCCTGCTTTGGCGTGGGGTCCTTCCCAGGCTACAGGTGGAGATCTGCTCCCCCGTGGAGCTCCATGGCTGCAGGGGCATAGCCGGCCTCACCATGGGCTTCCTCATGGGCTGCAGGGGAATCTCTGCTCCGGCACCTGGAGCCCCTCCTGCTCTGACCTGTCTGGCAGAGTTGTTGCTGTCACACATTCTCACTCCTCTCTGGCTGCAGTTGTGCAGGTGTTTTCCCCTCCTTAACTGTGTTCTACCAGAGGCACATACCATCAGCTACTGAGGCTGCTGGGCTCGGCCTTGGCCAGCGGTGGGTCTGTCTTGGAGCCGGCTGGCACTGGCCCAATAGGACATAGTGGAAGCTTCTGGCAGCTTCTCGCAGAAGCCACCCCTGTGGCTGCCCCCTCCCCCCCATCACACAGACCCGATACATACATGCTCCAGTGTCCTGTTTTAATAACTGCCATTATGAAGGAAAGAGTCTTCTTCCAGGAACCTGAAATTTCTGACAGTTAAAAGCAGTTCCAACTAAATCCAGAGTAAACCATTTGTATGATAAAATTGCAATGTTTATTGGAGGTAGTTAACAGAAATTAAGGGAAAGCAAGGTATATCCTGTCTATGTAGACAAGCCACATAGATTGCTTTCTGCCTTACATCTGACAAGGCTGGAGTAGTGATATTCACAGCTAAGATTTTTTTTTTTAACAACCCTGTGTCTCCAGGTTGTATTCATGAAAGGAAATGTAGATTTGGAAACTCTTGGTTGCTTCCTTCAGTATTCCACATGCATTTTTGGTAGTGAGTCAGATGAAAGTCTTCATTCACCTGAGGGTTTCCTTGACTCAGGCAGGAAGGAGTTCTAACATAGCTTTTGATCGACTGTCAGCTGCCTAGTCCTGTTTTGGAAATGCTGATACTGCTTAGCATGACCAGGTATTATGATTACTTCTAAAATAAACAGAAGCAGCTAATGATTGCGTTGGTGGTTGGCTGAACTCTAAATAAGATGTTAATCTGCTACAGCACAGAAATTCTGCTCTTTCCTGTTCAGCTGTACAACATCCACATTCCAGAATTAGTTTGTCTCCTTTTTTAATTTATACAGAAAAAATTGTAATAGATGCATGCAGCATGTTGACTCTTGAGAGTTGCACTCAGTAGGACACACACATACCCATACCCCTCGCAGCTCTTTTTTCCCTTCAGATACCGTCAGAGGTTTCTGAAAGTATTGTGCTCAGCAGAACTCAATTCTCCATGAACATTTCTCCTCTTTACTATAACTTGGAGCTCACCAGGATGGACCAGTCTCTGGGTGCCAGCACTGTACTTACCAGCACTAGGGACAGACTGCTTCGCTCTGATCTCTTCACTGTCAGTTGTCCCTTCTGACAGTCACCTTCTACCTTTGCTTTTGTGGATCCTCATGAAGATGAAATTTAATTCCTTCCTGGAGTAGGATTAAGTATTCTTTAGCCAGTAAGAGGTCCCTGTATGCCAATTCTGTGTAAGATAGGGATGGTCACGATAACATTTATTTGTTAAGGGCTGATGGGGACAGGACAAGGGGGAAGCTGTTTTGTACTCTGGCTGCTTCCAAAAAGCATAGTCACCTGGAACTTAAATGTATTTATGCTGGAAGGGTTTGGGCAAACCTGACTGACAGACCTGCTTGGCAGAGTCTGAATATGTGTCACCAGGGTTTGTTTTTTTTTATTTCTTCCTTCCCACGCAAACACTGTCCCCATGATCTCCATATTTGCTGGTGCTGTCACCAGCTTATCCCATCGAACCAGAATGTTCACCTACCTTGCCATGTACCCTGTGCTTTTTCACTTTGTTCCCTGCCATCTGTCTCTTCTATAATACTGTGTTACTGGAGTTACCGTTTCTTATTCTGTCTGCAGCATTGAGTCCCTTGAAAGTAGAAAACCCTGCTTTTCTACTAGGGCTTTGTAAATGTATTAAGTGATTTATGTCTCAGTTGTATTGGTTAGAAAAATGCATTAGTAACTTGCTAGAAGGAATTTATGTACAACAGTTAAGTACTCATGCAAGTGCTAGCATAGATTGGGGCTTGTCAGGCTTTTTCTTTCATATATCTTCAGTGTGTTTATTAAAAATTGTAAAAGGTCTGCCTAACATGTTTACTAAAAACTATCTCTTTTTTTTTTCCCCAACCCAAGAATTTGTCCCTTTGTACAGCAGCTTTAATGTACATCCTGAGTAGAGATCGCTTGAACATGGATTTAGACAGAGCAAGTCTAGATCTGATGATACGGCTTTTGGAATTGGAACAAGATGCTTCTTCTGCCAAGCTGCTGAATGAAAAAGACATGAATAAAATTAAGGAAAAAATTCGGAGACTCTGTGAAACTGTTCACAACAAACATCTTGATCTTGAAAACATCACGGTGGGTATCACGCTTTTATTTGAAAGACCTGGCAAAAGTGGAATGCTTAACAAAATGGAACTTGTAAGCATTATCCTTGATCTCATACCTCCCAGCTGAGAAGTCACGTCATTTTGTCTACCTTCTGTGTGTATATGACTGCACTCAAGTATTTTCTTCTTTAAATTTGACGTTTCCTTTCTAAAAGGCTGTTAGTAGGATAAAGTTATGATATTCTTCAACTGTCTAACTCACCATTCGCTCCTGCGAAGGGTAGCTAGTTAAAGGTAGCAGTTAAAAACAACTAACACTTTATATAACCATGTGTTCAAAGACCTCGTTTAGATTATTTTACTTTGTTTCTTTGCCTAAATTTCATATATACCTTCACAAACAGTAGGGGTTCTTACGTGGGAATAAGTGTTGTGTGTTACATGGATAATGTGGTACAGGTTCTCCCATTAAAAGAAATAAAAATCCGTCCTACGGAAACTGTTTTTTCTCTGCCCAAAGCGTGGTGGCAGATCTGTTGATTACCATAAATGTCGATGAAATTTTTTCCTTCCTTTCTCAAACATACTTATTTTTTGTGAATGTATCTTCAGCTGCAACAGAGTGAACTGGTTTTGTTTAAAAATAAATTTGGCCGTGGTTTGATGCTAGCATCAAGCTAGCTTGAAAAATAAAGGGTAAATTGTAAGCCTTTTTAAAAGAGTGTATTTAAAGAATTGATGACAGATTGACTAGATGAGTGGTCATAGATGGCAAAAATTAGTGTTTTTGCTTTCACCATATTTAAGTATAACAGATGTTAGTATGATCTTAATTTTTTAACATCCTGTCATACCATCTTTTAATGTTTTAAAGATTCTTACGAGGTTTTTGCCATTTTTCATGTAATACTTGCACCCAACAGGAGAAGCTTCTGATTTATGTTTATGAAGTGAGCTTTTTGAGTTTTATCTCTGCAAGTAATATTTCAACACCTGCCAGTAATCTGCAGTTAAGATTGTATTCCATTTTAGGTTAGATTAGAAGATGATATGCCTTGTTGAGCTGGCATTTTCTTTTTGTAATTTTTGTGACTTTTTTGCCAGTTTAGGAAGGTCTTGGTTTGGGTTTTTTCCCAAAAATTCTAGCTATGGAACAGATAGCAGAATTGGTATGAAAAGTCAGTGTTATGTAGCAGTAGAAAGAGCTGAATTTTGGGGGAGGAAGATAATATTGATGACATTCTTAACCTTGGTAGTCAGTTTGTGGTGACAAAGGAGAATTGTTTCAGAGTTTTAGGCTTGTTTCCTACAAACCTATGAAATGTGCAGGTAGGGGGCTTGTATTGATTTTTCGGCCTTTGAAATCTGCAAAGGAAGAATGAACTTGAGATTCTTTTCTCTGCTTTCCGCTTACTCTCTGAATTCATGTGATACAGTCTGAAGATACCAACACAGAATGAAATTTGTTCTCTAGGTGGTGATCTGCTAGGAATTGGCATAGCCGGTGTCTTATTCAGTGCTGTTTTGGCACCGAAGGCAGCTCAGATAGCTCAGAGTCTGTCAGTGCCAGGATATCTTTTGCACTATAAACTGTAAGACAGCTCCCTTTATTAGGCATGGAACAGCTGGTGCAGGTTCCTCATTGCTAAAGCATCCAGCCACACAGACCACTGTCTCCTATTTGAGCTTTTCTCATATTCATACTCTGAGCTAGCCTGATGTTTTTTTATGAACTGTAATTCTGTTCTTCTGTTTTCTTAGGCATGACTTTTAAAGGGAGAGGATATATTAAAAGGGACTCTGTCTTGTAAGGAAGTTGTCCATGAGTAAAGAGTAATATTATCACAGGCCATCAGTTTCAGCTGTCTAGTTTTTTTCCTGAGGCATCTCTAGTTCTTAAAATTATGTCGAGCTGTTGTTGTAAATGTGTTGAATACTGTAGGACCTCACAGATGGAAACTGGTTCTGTCCCAGCTGCATCATCTAGATGCAGAGACTATATAGTGTTTAGAGAATATATGCAAGCCAAATGAGATGGTTAGGTTCTCTTCCAATTTATGATAGTAGCAGTGGTAAGTGGAGACAATAATGAATTTCATATGTGGAAGATGAAGTTGCTTTCACATAGATCTCTGTCATGAGATATAATAAGCAATGTCTGTTTTGTACCAGATGACAAGCAGAAAAGGCTAACAAAAATGCAAATCTTCTGGGGGTAAAGAAGAGATCTGTGCTTTTTCAGGCTCAGACATACCCACTGAGAAACAGAAGGACTGTGGCAGATGTTTTGATAACTCTGTGTTGTGCCTAACTGGTTACACCTTCCTTTTGGGGTTTTTTTTTAATCTTGCACAGATCAAACGAAGATGATCAATACTGCCTATCTGTTTCCACGGGCGGTGTTGTTTGTGTGACTATCTAGAAGTTAGGTCGGACTAATTTTTGAGTACTCAAACAGGTATTCAAAGGGTTCTGTTTTCTAGGCTGCTATGAACATTAAAAATGTAAATCCAGAAATTGAAAAGGAGTTCTCTGTGGGTTGAATTTGTTCCAGGTTTTTCTGCTGGCTTAGAAGAAAATAAAACCTGGAGAACTTAGCCTTCATGTTAGCAAATGGTGCTTGCCTGTCAGTCAGCATAGCCCTCTGGAGCTGATGCTTGCAGCTAGCTCCTCTCTGTTGCATCATAACAAAAATTTTCTGAAGTGACTTCTCTTTTCAGTTGGTGAAAGAGGTAGTTCTGTTTTTCACTCTCAGCGTAAGGCTGAAAGCTTAGGGAGACCATGTTTTGAACCTCTGGTGTTAAAATTTCATAGTAATTGACACAAAAATTGGATTACTTTCCTCAAAAGCAGAAGGGTTACAAGGTTTTAATTAATTTTATTTTAAAAAAAATTGAAAATTGTATTCTTATGCCCAGTATTATAAATATCCTGGAGTTTTTTGAAATCTTGCTGCCCTTTGGCTGAAAGCTAAGCACCATATTTTAAACATTGTGTGGCCTTTGAGCTTTCAGGGTGAAGATATTCAGGAAGTATCCCTTAAGGAGAGTTTTTAATCACCTTCTATCAATCTGGTTTAGGTTATGCATGATTTTAGACATCCATGTTACAGTATTTTCAAGCTCAATCTATAAAAGTGAAAGGAATCATCAGAAGAGGACAGGAAAGCTTCAGAGAGCTAGGGATCTGTCAAACTGCTGTCGTCCCCTCCTCCCTCAAAACGCTTTCTTCAGAAGGGAAGTTCTCCATCCATTGCTTAAAATTTCCTTATCTCCTTTCACATTATGTTTTTAAATTAAAGCTTTTAAAAGTGTGAGGTTTTAGAACTTCTATCTCCCAGTGATGAGATGAGAGCACCCTGTAACCAAGTGTGGTTTAGTTTCCCTCCTGTGGGAAGACTGGATGAGTGGCTGTTGCCAATGACAGGTAGCTAGCAGGTTCCCGGGTGGTGAAACAGTTGCAGGAGTAATTGCAGCTTTGTCTTTGTTCCCTCTGTGATGGGGAATTGAGATGCTGCTGACTCAGGGAGGAATGACCTATCGCAGCTTTGCTGTTGCTTGTGTTCTCTTGTCCCCCACAACACTTTCATGACCCAAGGACGCTTCCATTGACATTGGAGAAAGGCTGTTACTAACTGTATGCTCATCAGTGACAGTGTGCTGCGGAGCCTGCTCCTAAAAAACGGAAATAGCTACGTTTGGGTGGTAACCCTTCTTTATCAAGGCTAATCTTCAACTTTCTTTTCCTCCTTGGATATCAGTATTTTGAAAACAAGGAAAGCAGCTGAAGATGTTGCAGGGTGGGCCTCATACAGTTTATAACTTGGTTTTCCAAGACAATGGGGTGTTTACTCAAGCCTCGTGAGTGCTGTTATTCCCAGGAGGTGCTGAGGTTTGCACTGGTATCCTGGCACATGCTGCACAGCTCAGGATAAGCAGAGCCCTCCTTGAAGCATTACAAATCAAATGTGTCAGGGAGGGAAGATAACTTGAGAGTGGTTAAATTCAGTTGGCTTCAATGAGATCTTACGGCTTTTTCCCTGACCTTTCATTGTTGTGTTTATGTACCATATATGAAATTAAGCTCGTAGTAGTCCAGACTTTCCTGTTTGTTTTCCAGGTGTTACAGAAGTCTGTACTGGTCACTTTTGTGTATGTGTAAATTCGTACATATGCATATGTTTTATTATTAACATTTCCATTTAATTAGAGGCCTTTGGAAAAACAAGTTATAGTCTTGACTTTATAAATGGTGTTAGTTCTGGTTAAAACATTGCAGGGAATTAATGAAGATAATCACCCAAAATCTCTTCAGTTTCCATTTTCAGGGAGTAAACTTATCTTTGCTGTTGAATTTTTATATGTATTCCTCTTTTTAAAAAAAATCAATTGGTAAATATGGTAAGATTTTCTACAGTGTTTTAGTTTAATTTCTGTCTTCTATGAGTTTAAAATTAAAAACACAAAATACCTACGTTAGAATCAAATGTATTCTACAAGCAGCAGAGCCAGTATATGGGAGACAGAGAAGCAGTGTTCGCTGTGGCTTTTCTTGGGGTTTTTTCCTGTCTGGTTGATTTGTCTGTTTCCTTCCTCCACTTGCTTGTTCTGATAACAAGAGAAACAGATGAAAGGAGGCTGCTTAGGTTTTCCAAGCTATTAATAAAGTCAAGAAAAAGTTGAAAATGCAAAGTACCTTTTTATCAGTACCAAGTAATTTTTTTAAGATATACATATTTTTCAATCTGTTCTTGCTCCCTCTGGTGGTTCTTCTACTCAGAACCTACAACTTTGTTTTTATGGTTTTTATCTGATGTGTATTTGTATGATTTGATATATTGGCTACAGCTGCATATGATGATTTCACTAATTCTGGAACCTGACTCTTTCAGACTGGGCATTTGGCAATGGAAACATTACTGTCTCTCACCTCAAAACGAGCTGGGGACTGGTTTAAAGAAGAACTGCGTCTTCTAGGTGGTCTCGATCATATTGTAGATAAAGGTATATTGGAAATGCTGTTTTGACAGTGAGAAAAAACAGTGAATCTTACTAAAAATGTTTGCTTTTCTTAATGTTAGTTTTCTGTCGTTAAAAATAGAAACATGTCTTTTTCTCAGCAATGTTGAAAGTAAAGTATGCAATTCGACAGCAAGTCATTGGGAAATATTAGTGACTTCGATCTGTTGCATGTGGGATTGAAAGTAGTTTTAATGTTAAACAGAACGTGTATAACGTTGCATATAATGTGTGACATTAAAAATGGCTTAAGCTTAGGCAGAATACAGATTACTGTTGCATCTCTGGACAGCACATAAATACAGCACACTTATTCCAGAGTAAAATCTCCTTTACAGTCTTACAGAATTATTTTCAGGCCTGGTGTTTTTAACTAAATATCCCAGAGGAAGTCAGCCCTTCAAGAAGAGATGGTGGGTGTTTTGTTTCCTTATTTTTTTTTCAAGATCAACACCCCACAGATAGGGGAAGGGACATACCTAAAATGAATTCTTGAGCTGAATAAAGCTTGCTTTTAGGTAAGCAGAGGGGTGGACAAAGGAAGGATTGAAGAGATGAAAGTATTCAACTTGCATCATGGTTTTAGACTTGTAAGGGGTGGGGAAGGTGCATGCTGTATCTTTTTTCTCTTCTACAAAACAGTGCATTACAGTTAAGGAACATAGTCATGTTCGGTACAATCTTTTCATTGTCAGTAGAAAATAAGATACAGATAGGTAATATATGGCAACAGTCACAAACTTGTAAAGCCAAAATTTTAAGATTGGGGTTTTGTTTGTTTTGGTTTTTTCTTAATTTACTTGGAGAAATGAAAAATTTTGGAATGCTGATCATGTCTTTGTGATTGTTTCCTAGTATTAGAGTTTTGTAAAGTATAAAACAAGGTTTATGGGAACTCTCCAAGTAGATAATTAGTTTGTAAGTTTGGCTTTTGAAGACCTCTTACTGATAGTTGAAAATTACTTTTCGTTGTTGTTTAGTTAAAGAATGTGTGGATCACCTAAGCAGTGATGAAAATGAAGAGAAACTGGTTGCTTCGTTATGGGGTGCAGAAAGATGTTTACGGGTCTTAGAAAGTGTGAGTATGAGCAGATGCATTGCATTTCTGAAAACTGCTTTTTCTCAACCAGACCTTTTCAATGTTACATTCTTTCAATACATAGATACATAACAACTCTATAATGTTGTTTATTTTTTATAGAAGATACTCAGTTTATGATGTTTATCAGTGTTCCCAGAATGTTTGTTTTAAAATTTCTTTTACCATTCTGTATGTATGTACAATGTTGCAAGTTTATTTTTGGTAAGAAAACTGAATGTAATGTGATGCTTTTTCTTAAGTTTCTACAACAAGCTGCTGCTTATGGATGTTGTTTTCAAGGCATGAGTTTGACACTCTAGTGTGTCTAGTAATAACGGATCATTATAAAAGCAGTATTTTCTTAGAAGTGGTAAATCGATGAACATTTTAAGAATTGCTACTTTCAAACACGAGCTGGCTAAGCACTGAAAGAGAAAACTGCCCTGCAAGTCAGACTAGTCCTGTAATCAGCTGAGCGTGTATATTGAGACGGTAAATGCTTTTTGAGAACTTTGAACAGAATTGAAATACATGGTACTTGTGTAGAGCTTAATTGACAGGAATTGTGAGCTCATGCTTCTCTACAATGCCTTGTTTTGCTGGTTTTTTCATATTTGTTAGTAGTGTTACTCTTTTTGTATTGTGGTATGGTAAACAAGCAGAAGAGTGTTTTGAAGTTTTAGCAGTACATCTCCACACATCAGAAAGCAACGTTCGGGTTCAGAGTACAGGTCAATGACTCTTAATGAACACCTTAAACCCAAGTCAGAGGGCAAATAGCTACAGCAGTAACGTGTTTTCTTCACTAAAATAAAAGGACAAACTCAAAGACAGTGTAAAAGTAAGCTAAACGCTGAAAAAGATTAACGGTTGCTGAAGTATTAATTCAGGGGTGCCTACTTAAAAATTAATGGCACCTAGCTCTTTACCTGCCTTCTGAACAGTGAGAGAAAAATTTTCAGATCCAATTTCCGCTTTTCTGATAGATGGCATTGCCAAGCAACAGTAGAAGAGCCTTGTTTAGTGGTAGAATATTGAAATTTGAATGTAAGGGTGGTTTGCGATGCAGTAAGATCCTTAGGAACTTGGGAGAGACGACAAAAATCAACACACCAAATTGCGCAAATTTAAGAGAAGAACTTTACACTTTCTGAAAATTGATTCCCTTGATTGAAATTCAGAATCAAAGGAGAACTTGATTTTTATGGTTGGATGCATAATAAGCTCTCGGAAATGGAGTTGATGTCAAGTCCCTAAAAATAACATTAGGTATATAATTGTTTTCTGGGTTATGTTTTTATATATATTTACATACCCACTTGGGGCACAGTAGTCCCAGGATATAGATGCAGGTTTCTGCTGTGGCAGAACATTCTGCTACACGGTTTCCATACTTACTCTATCAGGGAAAATGGTTTTATCTTCAGTGCCACGATTTTGTGTGATTAATTACACAGTGAAAACTCCAAGGAAATCTTGGACAATGATAAGTGAAGGTTTACACTGGATAATAACCAAGAAATGTGGAACCAAATAAAGTGGGTTGGTAGTGGAAGGGAATGCTTGTCTTTCAAGGAAAAAAGTCCCATTTTTAATACTACTTTATCCTCTTCTTTTTAGGTAACTGTGCATAATCCAGAAAATCAGAGCTATCTGATAGCATATAAAGACTCACAACTCATAGTCTCCTCAGCTAAGTAAGTTGTAACAGAAAGACATTATTTTGGCAGAGCATTGCTCATGATAGGGCAAAAAGAAATGAATTGTTATACCAGAAGATTGTAGGGGGGAAAACCCCACAATTTCCACTGTTGCTTTTCATGATGTAATGCTAAAGTTAATTTAGATGAGGGTATGGGTAACTACCTGACTACTACCAATATGTAGTGCTGCTGCTAGTGGTTCTGTAGAAGCTGTAGACTGTGGATTCAGCTCCTTCTGTACTAAGTTAATACGAACACAGAAGAGGGCAGTTGGGAAGCCACATACATTTATTTACATACTCCTTTATTGTGTTTTCATTATGCTTAAGTGTTTACTGAAACAGAGTGTAACAGAATTGACAGTGTAACTAAGAATTAAAATAGTGAAATTGTGTTCTTGGCTGTTCTCCCTTGCAAAGATGCTTGTACAAACACCTCTAACCCATTTATCAATCTGGGTGAGGTCTCAGTTGACTAGCAGAGATTGTATCCCTCTTGTACTGCTCTTCGTAAGAGAACAAGTTAAGCTGAAAATTTGATTCTGCAGACCTCACTGGAAATGTAATTTCATGGTTGTAGGTTAGGCATTTTGAGTATTTCTTTAAATTTGATTTTATTTAAATTTAAATTTCTTTAAACTTGAAAACCCAAACCCCAAAAACCACAACCCGCAGTTTACGGTGGTATTTAGAGCCATACATATTTTTTACATTCCTTGTTTGTTTGTAATTGGGATCAGTGTTGTCAGTTTAACATCAAACTAATGTCATGAAGTAGAATCATGCCTATGGTCCTGTTACAAGATGAAGATTTTAATGCTAGAAAGTCACATGTCAGTTATTTCTTACAGAATAGGAATAGCTCTGAGGACAGAACAAGAGAACATTTAGGTAACACTGTCAGAAGAATGTGGTGCCTTGATCGTCAGAGGATATGAGAGGCTGGGTTTGTAGGGAGAGGAGATATCTTTTGTAAGACCAAGTTGGAAAGAAAAATTAACTTTGCTCTTGAAATCTCAAGCTGATAAAGCTCTAAGCCACAAAGCTTTCCTGGTTTTTGTTTTCACAATTTCAGCTGAGCTTATAAATTTGGTAGGTGATAACTTTATCATCTCTCCCTACAGACTGGGCATCAGAAAAGTTCTGCATAAGCTCTGTATTTGAGGTTTTTTTCTTGGTGAAACGAGCATAAAGGTGGAGTATCCTTTATGTTGTGGAGGTAATTTTGTTCTGCGTCTTCTCCCCGCAGAGCACTGCAGCATTGTGAGGAGTTAATCCAGCGATATAATCGTGCTGAAGACAGTATCTGTTTACCAGACAATAAGCCTCTGCCTCACCAGAATGTAACTAACCATGTGGGTAAAGCAGTAGAAGACTGTATGAGGGCCATCATTGGTGTCTTGCTCAACCTGACAAATGATAATGGTAAAACAAACAAATCAAAATTTGCATATTCTATCTTAAAGCATCAGATATAACCCTAATGAAAACCCTTTTCTTCTACCCATTACGGTTTTTCCATGTACAATGCAATAAAGCAGTTATGTATGATAGATGCTTGCTTTACAGTATTCAGTAATTTGTCTTTGCAAATTGGATGAGTAGTTGCAAGTATTAAGTGGTGTGTGCTTTGGCTAAGAGAGTCCCCTTTGTCTTTAGGGCCAAAAGGTTTTTATCAATTTGCTTACGATTATGAAAACGAGTTATTTTCAAAATTGAGCCTCTAAACTCTTTTTGTTTACAGAATGGGGTAGTACAAAAACAGGTGAACAAGATGGTCTGATAGGCACAGCTATGAATTGTGTGCTTCAGGTTCCAAAGTTCCTACCTCAAGAGCAGAGATTTGATATTCGGGTGCTGGTAAGCTATTGTATTTGTTACATTAACATAAAATGATTTCCCTCCTTGTTGTGTGTTTAACTACTCTGGTTCCAAATTAAGGAGCAGCCTCTACAATTTTCATTGACCGTATATATAAGAATATACTTAGTGAGGTACTTAAAGAAGGTTTTCTGGCAGGATTTTGTGGTTTTGAGCTCTAACCTTTTTCCCTGTGTTTGGTGGGGAAAAAATGTAGATTCGAGTTGGACAACTGAATCCCTAGTCTATAAATGAAATATCATCTTTAAAAATGTCTTCATGTTCAGAATTGGAAAAACGGAGATTCCTGCATACAAGTTCTAGTGTACAGGGGTCTCAGTTCTGCCTCATTTCTTTAAATCCTGATCCCCCAATCTATCAAACTGTTTCATAAAGGTGACTTAGGAAGTTATGTATCCTCAGAAAGATAAAGCCTAAAGAAGACATTTATCTGGATAGATGTTCTTTGCTAAATTATCCTTTTTTAATGTGTGTAATGCTCTTTGACTCTCCAATTCTTGCAGGGATTGGGTCTGTTGATCAATCTAGTAGAATACAGTGCTCGGAATAGGCACTGTCTTGTCAATATGGAAACATCATGTTCTTTTGATTCATTCTGTACGGGAGAAGGAGATGATAGCCTAAAGATAACTGGACAGATTGATGCTGTTCAGGCTTTAGTGCAGGTAAGAAATGTATTTTTCCTGTAATAGTTACCATTTCTCATTATCAGACTGACAAGGGGGAAGGGAGAACTCGGCAATGAAGATATGTCAGAATTTTTTTCTGTTTAGTATTTTGAGTAATACAGCATAATGGGGGAAGAGGGGTGCTGCTCAGAATTTTGGCTTTTTCAGTACTGTCCATTACAGAAACAGCTTTCCTGGTAAAAGAACAGTGCTGTTGTTACAGACATCCAAAGGCTGCTGTCGTGCTCTGTAAAGCTTTCTTGTTCATATACAGTTTATTTCTACTTTTCTTGTTCCTAAGTGTTTTACTTCTAGATTTGTTTTAAACCAGCTGTAAAAATTGGAAGCTACTCTCGTCTTAAATACTTTGCTTCAGTAGGTTATTTTTTTAAGTACTATCTTTTTGGGAGTTTGTAACTTTAAATTAAAAAAAAGTACTATGCTTTATAAGAGCACGAAAATATGAGTGTAATGATTATGGATGTGAAATGGCATTCTTGAATGTTGTATTGACTAACTTGTTAAAAAAAGAAATCCACCCATAGTTTTGCTGGATGAGTTCCACCATGCAAACTAAAATAGAAGAATTGAAAAAGGAAAATACAGCCTTTTTATGTCAATGGAGATAATTTTATGGACACTTTTAGCAGTTCTTCTACTTAACTATGTGAAATAACTGTCCAGCAGCAGACAAAAAAAATCAACAATAAAAATAACAATATTAAATATCTTAAATATTGCTCTGCCGAGCTGTATACTATAAAACTCATGGTTGTATCGTTTGGGAAGTAATTCACAAGATATGAGTGCACAATATGAGATTCCTGTTTCAGTCACATCCTTGATAAGTCATTTTACATTACTCTTTCAAAGTTTTGCTTTTTGCATATCAAGGGAAAAGCTAAGAGAGTAAAGAGGGGATAGCTAGCATGAAAGAAAATGAGGATTGGTAGAGAACAAAAATGGACAGGAAAATACGGCAACTTTTAGTCTTCAAGCTGTGTCTCAAAGAAAACGATTAAACATTTACGATGCCTAAGAAAGAGGAGCCTGACAACTGGTTCAACACTGGGGAGGGAGGCCTTTTCTGTAGAGCACAGTGTTAGTGTTGGGATAAATTATATTTTCCTTTGAAGAAGAAAAGGCTATTGTTAAGAAAAGTATTGAAGACTAGCTGTATTAAGGGGTGAATTGTGAAGGGGAAATAAACTTTCAAGTAATAATTCAATATGTTTAGGGTTTAATTTATAATACAAATTCTCCTGAAATTTCCCCCATTAGCTATTTCTTGAGCGTGAGCGAGCGGCACAGCTGGCCGAGAGCCAGACAGATGAATTGATTAAAGAAGCTCCTACGGCTCAGCATGATAAGAGTGGGGAATGGCAAGAGACAAGTGGGGAGATACAGTGGGTCTCCACAGAGAAGCCAGATAGTACTGAAGAGAAAGATAAGAAGGAAGAAGATGATGAAGAACTTGATCTTAATAAAGGTATGTTGTCTGGTTGTGATGAGCTTGGAAAAGGCAAAGAACTCTGACTGCAATAACTTCCCACCTTGTCCTCTGCTTCCTATCTCCATGCAGTCTCTTGGGCGGGGATTTCCTTAGCATCTCCGCCAGGTGAAAGTGTTGCAGACCACCAGCAGGAGCAGCTCCGTGCTGAAGCTTGAGAAGTGGAAGAAGTTATACTACTTTTTATTTCCTTAATAGTACCTTCTATCAGTTCCTGCTTAAAACAAAACAAAACAAACCCCAAAACTTTAAAAACAAACAAACAAACAAAAAAACAACAACAAACACCAAAACCTAAAAACCTTTTTAGGGACAATCTGTGTAAGAAGGATTCTGGAAGGGGTGGCTTTTAGGCCTTTATCTTGTTCTTCTGAAAGTTACTTGAAAGTTACTTGCCTTAATTTTGTTTTCCAAGGTATCATGACCCATTCTTGTTTCATGCTACTACTAGGTTTTGTTTATTTTCATCCCCTCCCTATTTGCATGTATGCTTTTTCTGTCCGCATCTTCTTTGGTCTGAGTTCTCACTCCATTGGTGGTATCTCAGGTACCTGTGCAATCATTTGGTGCACTGCATCTTTGGTAGTTTGCTCCAGGAATTTGAGTATCTCTAAGCTGAGTTATGTAGTTTCTCTGGAAAACATACCAGGTCTGAAAAATCAGTCCTTCTTGTTTCATCTTCTAATAGTAGGTGCAGTATATTACTTCTAATAGTGTTTTAACCTTTTAATAGTAGGTGCATGTTACTACTTCCTCCAACCTTGCTTTATATCTTCCATTCTTTTTGTAGCTTCATCAACTGGCATCTGCAGCTATTTGTGGTTTGCCCAAAAATGCTGAGTCATTAAGCAAAAAGTGCTATATCTGTTAGCCTTAAAATACAATAAACGTCTTTTGGTGGAAGTCTTACTGGCTTACAGTATCATGCAAAACATTTATATTTGTATTTTGGTGTCTTAAGCGTACAGCTTGCACATTAAAATGGCAATTGATAAAATAGTTTACAATGTAATGAGTTGAAAGCGAATGAATGCTTTTTCTGTTCAAGAATGTGCTGCTGAGTTAGTAAGTACGGAGTTTGGCTGATTCTTGCCTCTGAAGTCTCAGTCCAAAAGCTCATTTCGTTTGAGGAAAAAATTCTGACAAGCAATAATGAAAGATTGTATTCAAAGCAGTAAAAGATACCAGCTGCTTAGAGACTACAATACTTTCAGCCGTTGTCTCTCTTTACAGCTCTTCAGCATGCTGGGAAGCACATGGAAGACTGCATCGTGGCCTCATACACAGCATTGCTTCTAGGCTGTCTCTGCCAAGAGAGTCCAGTAAGGGAATAAGTCAATAACTTGCTTTGAAGTCCAATACAAATTTTTAGTGAAGTAATAATTTGCAGTATTGAAATGGGTTTATTAAATTAGGGTTCGATGTGAGCTAGTATGTTGATGAAGCTGCACTGATGTATATAGTTTTTTGAGAAGTTGCCAGAGGTATTCCATCCAAAAGAACCTTGCTGAACGTGAGTGCGTTTATCAAAAACAATTGGAATTGAATATTTAACCTCTTCCGCCTCTCTCCCCTTCACTGTTAGTCATAGCCAACAAATGAACTTACTTCGGAAAGGCAAAGGAAAATTGGCTGGCCTGTTCTGTAATTATAAAAGCTTGCTTTATTTTTCAGTAGTTTCAATAAGCAAGTTAACATCAGACTTGTTTGTTCTTTTTTACCAGGCTGCTTTATTTTTTTCCTCCATTGTAAATTACATGAAATCGTGTACGTCTATATTAGTTGATGATTGCCTCAGACTGGAAATACATAATAGAAAGCTGAAATTAAAACTTAAAAATACGGAACTCTAGTGGCTGAGAATTTCATAAACTCTCCTGTCAAATATATGCTCAAATGAAAATGAGGTTCAGACCTGCCTTCAGGCTTGTCTAAATTTACCATGATGGCAGAAGGGTCTTTAACATGCTGTTCTGTACCTTTTGACTGATTAGCTTCCACACAGTTTTAGTGTTTGGAGTGATACTGACAAGAAGTGCAATAATTCTCAACCTTTAGCAATTATAAAGGGAGATTGTCTCTGGGGAGGTCTGATGGTAGTAATGATCTTTAATGAGGAGGAAAAAAAAAAAACAAAACAAAAACCAACCAACAACAATTGTTTCCTAGAAACATAAACAGCATAAACATATGAATATTGTTTAAGAGAGACTTAAATTGTAGAGCTGACAGCAAAAGCCATCTTAATAATGTTATGGATATACTTCTCTTATTGCATTTCACATGCAGAGTAATATAGTTCTGTGTCGGAAAAATATTTTCCAAATTAAAATAGATTGTTTTATTTCTTAGATCAATGTGACTACTGTGAGGGAGTACTTACCTGAAGGGGACTTCTCTATAATGACTGAAATGCTGAAAAAATTTCTCAGTTTTATGAATCTTACTGTAAGTATTACATCTTTTAAATTGATGATGTAGATACTTTTGTAACTGTGTTTTTTGTTAATAGTCCATACATTTGTAGAAGCATTTAACACTTTTCAGTTGGTGTGTTTAGAAGAGCACAGGGTGAGTTTCTGTTTTTAAACACTGAAAACCCATTTGTCATTATTTTGGTAATAAATGGAATGAAGCTACTTTCATTCCCTTTTGATTGTGACTGGTCAGGAGAATATTTTTGAATCCTCTGCCTGAACCTAATTGCTTTTACTGATAAGTAATTCCAAATACTAAAATTCTGAGATGAGCATAGCTCTCAGGTATTTTGAAGAGGTATTACAAATGCTCGTTTGTTACTTCTGTTTTCTATTACATTTTCCAGTGTGCTGTTGGAACAACAGGCCAGAAATCTATCTCTAGGGTGATTGAATACTTGGAACACTGCTAGATACTTAACTTCCGCTGCAGGCACTCTAATGCTGGAGCTACCCTTAGACAAAAGAAGAAGTCATGAAAGAAGTCCTTGATGGATATACCAAGAGCATTCATCTGTGTCATTCGTGTTCGGATTTTTAAGGCTACCTGGTCTCTTAACCATGCATTCAGCATTTTCTAAAAGACAGTTACTACATCAATCTGCAACTATCAAAAATGAGGGGAAAAAGGTTCTGAGGAAAGTAAATAAAGAAACCATGCTGTTTATGATGCAGTGCAGTATTTAAATATTTTTTTGGCAGGGTTTACCCTCCCTATCTTTTTTTTTCTTGCTTTGTTCGTGACAAGTTTCAAGGGGAAAAACTTGCTGCTGATAGTGCAACTGCTGTTTACTGTTGAGCCACTGTTTCATGCCAGCCAGGTGCAAAGGCAGCTTAGCTACTGAGGTATCAAACAAATGTTCTAATAAAGAAGTTCTGGACAGCAGCACCGCTCCTATTTGAGTTTAATTTGCTCTTGCTTTTTTATTACTAGATTATTCCAAAATCATAAAATATAAATTTTTAAATACTTTTGTGATTTTAACTACTGTCTATATTTAAAATTTGTTGGAATCCAAAGAGGCGAGGATTGGATAGTTTATTTTTTATACTGTTTTGATTGAAATTAGGTTGTTGAACTATTTCTCAGTTCTAAAACTGTCATGGCCCATGTACTGTAAACTGACAGACCATAACACTTTGTCGTTCCAAGAAGCACGCAAACCCATAAACACACAAAGCCATTTGAGGGTATGTTATCCACAAAAGAAACAGCAACTGTAAAAAGCTGTGCCCTGTTTAAAAAAAAAAAAAAAAAAGGAAAAAAAAAAAGAAAAAAAAAAAAGATTCAATCCCAGGGTAGTTTACACTTCTAATAAGCAAAAACTTTGAAATGTTGTTTTAATTTGTCTCAAGGAAGCACTGAAGATGTATTTTATAATGCTCAATACAAAGAATTTGGATGTTTTAGGGGGAAGAATTTTAAAGAAGCTAAAACACCAATGGGGATTAATGTTTCCAGCTGACATAATCTTTCTATTTCATTCTTCTGTAGTATGACAAAGTTCAAATGCATACAACACAAAGCCTTAAATTGCTGATATAGCTAAGATTTTGTTCAGTCTGAGGTCTAGTTCACAGCAAAGCATTGTGTTTGAAGACTTAAGTGGAACAAAGAATCCCAGAACATACATGACTCTTTTTAACAATTTTTTTCTTGCACTCATTATTCAGACCAACAGAATTGGTAATTATTTTTATTAAGGTGGTCTTGAATATTTGCAGACTGTTCTGAGATCTGCTTCATTGACATTTTTAAATACCTGTATAGGTAGTTCCATCATGTTATTCCATTGAATTTGTAAAACTTGAAGCCATAAAAATATTAGTTCTATGTATAATGAGGGGGAAATTACAGGAAATCTAACCTGCTTTTAGATCTTGTGTTATCTCCATGTATAAAGTTAAGAACTCGTGCTTTTGTATCAGTGCCAGCTGTAAATTTTTTACATACAGTGGCTGCCTTCTATGTCTTCCTATTTTTGATAATGCAGATTGTTGGGAATTCTGTAAGGAAGTAACTGATTAGTGGCAAAAATCCTATGTTGGTCATACTTTTTTGCGTTTTCTCTCATCACCTTCTAAAACTTAGTGTATCAGTGTAACTTAGAAAAGTTTTTGAGGTTGTATTCCCCTTTGTTTAAAAAAAGCAAAACAGTGTCAAAAGAGAGGGAGAGAAGCTGTATGTAAATGCTCTATATCAGGAGGAAATTACTGAATATTTTGCCCATCTAGTTTTCTGGGTTTAGACTTTCACTTATAATGGGATTTCAAATTGATTATGTAGTTTTCTGTGGAGAGATGGCAAGAGAAAAATAAAATACAGATGTCATAATGGGGGAAAGCAGGGACAACTACCTTTCTTGGTTACACTGGTAATTGTTTGGGAATTGATTTACCTCAGTGTTTAACAGTTTTTTTTAAATGTAACTAATTGTCAAGCACTGACAAATGCAGGTTTCTTTTTTTGAGGGTGGGGGGAGAAATCACCCTGTGAACTGCAGTGCATTTTTGTGTGTTAGACCCTCAAACAACTCTGCATTAAAGGGTACTTGAGGCCAACTTGCAAATTAAAGTTTTAAAGTAACTTTTTTCCATTGTAAATATTTGTGTAAATACTCTCAATTGGAAATTAGAACAGTAGAGTACTTTTCTGAATCCAATCCTATTTTTATTTTATACAGTATTTCTCAGCTGTGATCTTTGAAGCAAAAGCCAACGGCAGGAAAAATAGTTTGTACCAGTTTCATGAAGTATGTCTTTGGGTTTTTGTAAATAATTTTAACTCAAATAAAATTGCTACTTTCAATACATATCTTGTCTTTTAACATGCAATAAGGCACTCCTCTGAGTGATTGCAGAAAGAAGGCAGTGTCAGGTAAATTGTTAAAAGGGAAAAACATAGAGGAGTGTCCTGAAGGTAGTGCTCTGTTTTTCACTGGTGTGTTGGGACAACAAAACTCAGTGCCTGGGACCTGAGGCTGTGGTCAGTCAAACCAGCTAAGCCTGGAAATTTCTGGAGGTGATGTACTCAATCTCTCGATGTGTTTTGGAGTTCTCCACAGAAGTTGCTATTGATCTTTCAGCTGAAGGGACATGTAACAACTCTGAAGACCTGTGGTTAGAATAACAAAAATATGATAAAGCACAGGGGAAATGGGGCAGTTTTTTTTGTGGTGATACTTTTCACATCATGGGGGAATGTTAACGGCTTTTCTCTCTTCAGTGAAAAATGAGAAAATTACCATGAGCATTGCTATGAATGTTACTTTAATTTCAGGATGGATTTTTTCCCACAGATTTTTTTTTCTAAATTGGTACAACTAGGTACAGGTACAATATGCAATAATTTGAGCTGTTAAAGCGAGTTGAATGTGATGTGTCATCTCATTGCTGCTTTAACAAGCATCAGCATAATGTTTATTTCTGTGCTTTAAAGGGATGTTACTGGAGTTTGAAATATGGAGCAGTATGTTATTAGTATGTAGCACTGTAGCAGGCAAATACAGCTTTATGTAAGCAAATGTTTACAAAAAAAACCCCCACAACCATCTTGTAGAAGTTTTTCCTCTTGGTTATTTTGTTGGTAGATATGTAATGGAAGCAGTATGTGTGGATGCATTTTGATATCAGCATTTCAGATTAACAGGACAATTGTGAAGCTTCTGTAGAAGATTTGGGAGTCATAGCCTTTCACAAATTCTTTTACTTTCAGACTGTTTTGAAATGCATGATTTGCATCAAATCACAAAGTGATCTGGCATGATGTGTATAGTGCTGATTTATCAGAAGCCTAATGTAAAAGCAGGTAGTAGTGCTGGAGATGATTTCTCAAGCTGGCCTAATGGAGTTGTGTTTGTGCTGTCGGCAGATTGAGCCTCTGAGCAGAAGATTGGACAGTGATCACAAAGGTATAACAGCTTCATTCTTCCCCCTGAGCAGAGCGTCTGTGCCGAGCGCACAGCTGGAATGGTGCGGTTCTCCTAGGGAGCCGAATAGCCACTGCACACACCGGCTTCTGGGTGGATGAGAAGATAGTGGGAATTCTCATGCCAACTTTTAGGGTGTTAACATTTTTTAACTTTCTCTGTAACACGCTATTCTAACAGGAGTTGTTGCTTTTAACCATGTTTTCAGGCTCAAGTACTTCAATGAATTGATAAAGATGGTTTTGGTGTTAGATGCACTAGTGTGTATTCTGTCTTCCCTCATTTGTCCTTTCTGGACACCACTAACTCCTCCTCTGAGTAAGCAGATGTCAGAGCATACTTGTTAGTTGGGGCTATTACCAGATAAGCCCACGTGGCTTTTTCAGTAAAGGCTGTTTTCATTAATATGGTACTTTCCTTGTTTAAAGGGCAAGAAAAACAAAAATGTGTATTTGCATTCAAAAGATAGAGAGGGCTTAAGTAGCTGCCATTCTTATAGGATGGCTTGTTAATTGGGTTTTTGAAGATAATGAGATTGGAATTTGCCCTGAATCCTGCTAGCCAAATGTTTTCAAAACTAGGCCAATGTAATTCTTGATGCTGCTGCTTCTCCTGTGTAGTATATTAATTTGTCTTTGGGTAAAGGACACTACTGGATTCTTTTAGCTACATGGAACAGAAGCCATCCATCCATACTCTTTTTTTTTTACCTGCCCTAAAGGTCCCCTATCTAAGGGACTGTAACTTCTGAAGACGTTTGCAGCATCAGTAGGTACAGATAGTCTTACTGAAAATAAAAGTGAAACCATTATAAATAATGCAACTGCCTGAAGTCCTTATACAAGAGTAGATTGATTAACTAATGCCACAAGGATCTTTATTCCAACTGTGAAAACTGAACTTAAGCATGGCACCTGAGGCCGCAAATTGGTATAATATGTCTGCCTGTGACAACAGGCACTCTCTGGTGGTGCAGAGCATGTTGTAAGGAGCCGTGGAAAAGCAGTCCTCACTGGGAGGGAAGTGAGCTACACTGGAGACTGCCTTTAAATTTGGAAGATGGACATGTTCCTATCTTTCACCTCCTGTTTTCCAAACTGTATCTCTAAGTGTCCTAACCCCCAGCTTCTGCTACTACATGTTGAACTTACATTTCATCAGGTTAGAGAAGTAAAGGCCAAAGAATTTCTTTAGATGTGTGGAAAGCTGGATTACTGGAGTTGTTCGGACAGTAGTACCTCTTTCCTTTTATGCCCATGGCATAGATTCAAAATTCTAGTCTCTCTTAGGTGGTCCAAAGTTATTTAGAGGAAGGTTCATTGTTGGATAAATATTAATTTTTTAAAAAGTAAACTTTTGCAGAGTAAAATTAGGTGATATGGGAAAGAGGACTCTCTTTGGAGCAAAGGAATGAGTAACAGGAATTTTAGATTTACTGTTGAGGGTGGGAATTCTTTAAGTTTCCTGTATTATGACAGAAAATTTAGTTGTATCTCTGTATTTAGTTTTTTAAAAGCAGGGAGGAAGAGTGTTAGCCTGGAGTGTGGGGTAGATAGATGATTTTCATTCCAACTGTAACGCTGACCCTGTGATTGTGTCCTGGAACAACAGTTCAGTGTTGGTCAGTGAGTGAGTAATCATAATTCGTATGTGTATGGTGCTCTTTTCCCTGAACTTTCTAGCTCTGTCAGTTTACCCTCATAAGAGGATTAAAGGTATTCTCACCACTGAAAATAAGGAATGAAGACACTGAAAAGAGGATGTTCTCCCAGGAGAAAGATTTGAGTCAAAGGTGCACCAAAGAGTTTATGCTTAATTGTAGAGATGAGTATTTACCACCTGGATAAGCATTTCTGTTAAAGACCCAAACCAGACTTCTTCAACAGGTTCTTAACTTGCATTGTTTTCTTCCTTCAAATTCACTGATGTTTAATCAGTAGAAACTGAAACTTGAGAAAAGCTACAACAGCTACAATTTGAAGGCAATAAAAAAAAAAAAAACCATTCCAAACACCTATCACAGATATTTCTAGTAATAATTTTACTTTTTTCCAGCAAGTTTTTTTGATCAAAGAAAATATATTTAACTAGCCTGTTTGATGGGAGGAGGACTCACTATTGGGGCTGTGATACATGCCTAGTGAGAGGCTGCTGTTTGGTTTCCTTATGCATTACAGCATTCTACTTGGTGGAAAGCAAACCTTGACGAAAAGTATGTGGGTATGTGTGTGCACGCACACACACAGATATCTATCTCTGCATATACAGTTACTTTGTTTCTCTGCTGGTAACAAGTACCTAATGAATGAAAACCAAAATTACTGCAGAAGTTTGAATCAGAAGGGAAAGGAGTTGTTTTTGCACCAAATGAGGCCATTCAGGAGCTACGCACACACCATACTGCCTCTGGGAATGATGCCAAAAGCTGGGTTGTTTTCATGGATGTGTTGTTGGACTCCTATCCCAAACATGTGGCTCTTGAAAGCATTTCTGGGGCAAAAAGTTTTAAAACATCCAGGCTATGTTTTTTTCTGGTCTGCTGTTTAATTTATAGTCTCTGTTTGAATGGCATTTAAGTACAAACCATAAGGAAAACCTGCAGTAAGATTATTTTGTGTCACAACTTTACTCTGAGGCATGAATTTAGGTTCAAAAGATTGATACTCAGGTTACTGAGCCTCAAAGTTTTTAATAATGTGTTTATATAGACTGCTGTGTAACATCTGGTGTCATTTTCCTGGCTCATATTTTGAATTTTTGTCTTCATTCAACAAGGAATTTTAAGGCAAAGCTATCTTATCCAAATTAAAAACGCCATCGTGTTTGTCTAGGTTAAAGTGCTATAATGAAGTTATACTTTAGCAGCAGAAATGGAGCACTGTAAGTTAAATAGAAGTGATGCAATTATTGTTTGTAGTCTCCTTTGCCCTGACTATTTTTAAAACCTGGCAATAAATTTTTAATAAGAATTTAATCTTCCTAATGGAAAAATCAGATTGGAATTTGTGTGCCGAGTATATTCATGCATATCATACATCAGTTTTAAAATGGAGCTTCATCCTGCAAAACAATGTTTTTATTTGTGATACCTTGGATTACAATGAGAGTCGTACCAAGGATTTTGGAAGAACAGATTTGTAGCCATTTTTATCCCAGGTAATCCCTTCCTATTTGGTGTCAGTTATAATGGTTCTTCAAGTATTATTTCAAATGTGAGACAAAACCAGGTATCATATAGGACTTTGAGTGTCATTTATGTATGCCTGTAGAACATCACCTACAATTGCTGGCACAAACCAGTACTCTAGAATGATTTGCTAGTCTGGTATACATCCAGTCTAAGACACCAAATTTAAAAAAAAAAAAAAAAATCATTCTGAGAGAACTAAATTAATTTTTATGTTCCTCACAATAAGACATAAATATATGGCTATCCTGGTGTTGTCATACAGTGTTAAGAGGTTTATCCAAAGGTAAAATACTATAGCTGTAACTTTATGTAACACTTGTGATTACTCTTCAGACGTTCTTAGGAGAACTGGTTTGTGCTGAGTGATTAACATAGATAATGTAGCTTCAGCTTCTTTAAACCTTCTGAAAATAACTTAGAATGCTCTTTGGTTTTTGAACTTTGCTAGCTGGGACCAAATGAAGCGGTTCCTGAACGACAGTTTTCTACACAATCCTACCCTTCTCTGAGGATTTTCACTGGACACAGTTTTCAAAATGCTGAATTCAAAGCCTGAAGTTCTAACTTCAGCATGTCCTGCATTATGCTGATGTTCTTTAAAGCTGAGCTCAGTCTATATACCATTTTCTGGGAGAAACCCTCAGCAAATGCTCAGTACATGCCTAGATCTCAGCAAGACCAAAGGTCCTCCTAAGTCTGTGTGAGCATGAGGTCAGACCTAGAGGAGGTTGGCTTGGGGAGGCCCATGTGGACAAGCCTATGCACTTGAAATCCACTGAGCCAGGGCATGGAGCCAGATACATCCGAAGAAGTTGGCATGTTTATAGGGGTTTTGCTGAGGTCACTAGCAGTGGCCATCTTGGACTCTGGCCTAGGAGCTCAAGTTGTTCACAAAGGAAAAGTATAAGATGAAGTGGGGGGGAGTACCTGCTCAGGCTGTTTCTGCTGAACACAGCGTTTTGCTGATACCAGAACCCCACTGTGCATTTCCTGGGCCTGACTTCAAAATCCACCTGGTTGCTGAGCCATTATTATTACCCCGCCCCCCTCATTCCAGTGAGGGGGGCACACGGCACCATTGGAATGTACTTTCTCTCCTGGGTCTAGCAAAAATCCCATGCATTTAGATGATGTAAATGATACAGCCAAATTTCACTACTGTCATACTTGAGATTCTACATAGACTTTGTGAATGTGTGGCTTGACTTTCCAACTGGAGTTGTACTCCTAGAGAGGCAGAGATCATCTCCCTTTTCAAACAGGATTTTGGGCATATGTAAGACAAGGATATCTGGAAGAGCAGGACTGTTCTGCACGGCCTTAGTCACTGTCTTAATTGATGATGTTTCCTCAACACCAGGAAGTGTCAGATTATTTCAAGAGCCTGTGGAATGGTTGCTGTCCTGGAGATCCAAGAATTCTAGAGATTCAGACTTGTGAAAGAAAATGTTTCAGCACTAGCATGCTAAAAACCTGTCATCCATCTGTGACCAGCAGTGGGGACAGAGACAGGTAAGAAGCTTTCCTTGGAGATGAATTTAGAGGCACAGAGGTCTGACAGGGTAAAGAAGACCCATCATGCAAGTTCTGACATATCAGAAGCTGGATCAATATCTGGGCCTAGCATGTGGTTGCACAGCATTTCCTGTTCCGAAGTGTCAAGTATTTCTTGTAAAGAACGAGATGCCACTGAGGGCTTTGAGGGGCTCCAAATGGGCTAGCAATTAGCCCCCAAATTTCACTTCCCAAGTGAGATTCTAGCAGTACCACATGCTGTCTGGGATTAGGTTGCCATCTCCCAGCATATTGCAAAACCAATCACCTAAAACAGTTGCCACGAAGACTGCATACACTACTGCACCATAAGCAACTTGGGTGCAACACAGAGAACTTGGCAAGACACAGCGAAGGTCAGTATTCTGCCTTAAGTTTGGCGGTACGCAGTGTCACATCTGCAAACATGATGGCAGGCTCCAGAACCACAGGGGCACTAGGCTGCCAAGTGCTTTCCTTGGAAGCTGCTTTGCTCTCTTCCATTGAATGCAGTGGAAAATTGTAGTACACACTTAAAAATCTCTTTACATCGTCCCCTCTACCTCTTCCTCCATCTCTCCTTCAATATCACCACCAAACTAAGATTTGACAAGAGAAAAGTCCTTGTTGGGCAGAAGTTCCCAAGAGTTGTTCTTCAGCACCAGGAAGAAGCTTTTATTCTATTCTCGTTTGGGTGGGGGGGGGGGAAGTTCACCCTGATCTACTGAAAAGACTCTCTTAAAACGTCTACTGTTTCAGAGTGCTGAGGTTTGCTTCCATCAGTCTGAGGTCCAGGCTGCTTCATGGCACTTGGTTTATGGCCCAGCTTTCCAGTGCCAGTTCCACGGAAATACTAAGCAGACAGGAAGTTATCAATCCTGAATTTTCACATCACAGTAAGGACCAGCACTAACTGGTCTGCAGAGTACCACACAGTAGAAAATAGGAGGTAGTTTACTTGGAAATGAACTCACCAGTTGTGATGTGCAACTGTAAGATATCTACTGGGGTATAGCTCTAGTTGTTCGAGATGCTGTGAAAGGTGTGAAACCCATAATCTCTTGCTTTCAATGTTTCATAATAACTATTATCATAAGCATCAAACTGCAGAGGAACAAAAGGGAAGTGGGAGGTCTTTTGCTCTTTTTACTCTTGTAAGGAGATAATCAAGAGGCCCAGGAACATTCACAACCCAGCCTTGAATACAGCTTGCCAAAACAAGCTCCTCAAGAGCAACCACTATTCCTCTAGCAGGTTTCATGCTGACTCTTTTTATCTCTGTAGAAATACAGTAACTGTTAGGAGGCATCTTGTGAGTCTGCTTCCTCTGATCCCCCCAGCAGCTGGCAATAGCCCTGAGGAATTCTCTTGCTGAGTTTCTGTGGCTCTCCAAAGCACTTGAAGGGTTGCTCGAGTATGTCCAAAGTCCTGCCTCTGTGATGCTCTGCCCTGTGGCAGTGGGGGAGAGCTGTCTGCCCTGCTATGCATGTATGAGCAAAGGAGGTAAGTGTGTGTGTGCTTGGTCCAGAATACCTCATTTCTGCAAGGAGCTCTGTAAGTGCACTGTGTGGGGGACAGAGCACAGGGAAAGCAGAGGAGTTCACTGCTGCTCGGCAGCTGTCGTACTGGTTTATGCGGTCCTAGTCACACTGACTGGGAACTGCTCATGTTACTGTGCAACAGGTACCGCACTCTGCTCAGGCTGCAGGAGTGTTCAGAAGAGATCTGAACATACAGATTGTTGGTAATAAGGTGGGATTTGAGATGGGAATGTGAAGTTTTATGAAAGGCAAGTGAAAATAAGATGTTAAATAATATCCTGCATAGGGTTAAATAGATGATGAAACATGAGAAAAGCCACCACACCTGCTGGCATTCACACATGACTTTATATCGTGCATAAATGTAGGATGTCTTTACTTAGCGTCCTTGCAGCACTTCCACTTAAACAGAAGAATTACTAAAGACATATCACTGCCAGTGTTCTGGCAGACACACAATGCTCTAGCCTCTTACTCTGTGTCACTATTTGCAAAGGATTTGAAGACGGAGAGCATATTGATTAAAAATAGACTTCTTGGAAACTTGGTGGAGGGAAAAGTGTCAAGGAGGTGCCAGTGTCAAAGCATGAACTGTATAGGAATTAAAAGAGCTGATTATTAATGACTATCAGGGACAGCTGGTGTGGACCAAGAGCCCTAAACCAACCCAGCAAATGGCTGTGGTTTATAACATGTCACTTACAGTTGGAACTAGAGGAAAGACTGTGACCACAAGCTTTCAAAAGAGCTTCAGAAATAATCCTACTAACCACAGGCTAGCAAGTTTAACTTCATTCCAAATGAAATTTCTAAAAGTTGCATGCTATAATAAAGCAGAGGCAGCTGATGAGGTACTTGGCTAATTGTTGGGGGGAACCAGCTGCTGTAATACTAAGAGAAACCATAAGTAGGGATTGCTCTTAAAACTCCTAAGGAACTCATGAGTAAGCAGACAGGCGTGACCCAGTTAATGTAAAATCATGCAAGTGTTGGTCGAAAGGAACTCGGGAGATCACGTAGCCCAGACTTGTGGTCAAAGTGAGATGGGTGACCAAGCTAGTTCAGGTCAGCCCTGGCTTTGTCTAGCCCAGTCTTGAAAATCTCTCAGGATGGAGTTTTCACAGCCCCTCCAAGTAATCTACACCAGTGCTGTGTAGATTATGCTACATCTACACCAGATGCTGTGTGCTCTCCTAGTGGAAAAAAATAAGGTGCGCTTGTCAATTTTTTTTTTTAAATTTTAAAAACAAATCACAGTATTCACTAAAGCCTCCTAGAGACCCTAAGATAAGCATAGAGGGAAAAATCCTCTAATGGAGCAAAGGATTCATCACTATAATGAATGACGGCATGATGAAAAGCCCAATGAAATGCATGTGAATAAAAAGAACTCTACCTAAATCAAGGTAGACTACAAATTAACTGGGGGGGGGGGGGGAAAGTCTGACTATTCAATTCAGCAGAGGCCAGAAGGACAATTGTAATATTAGGCATTATTAGGAAACATAGAAGAAGAAAACAGGAACCATCTTCATATCACGGGATGCATCCATGATGTTGCCTTGTTTTGAATACAGCATGGATTTTAGGAGATAGCAAGACAGAGGCAGATACAAAAAATAGCTTCTTTATCTCCCTTTCTTCTGCTCTATACCCTGAATAACCAGCAATATGGAATAGCAAGAAGAGGTTAAATAGCGCAGAATTCTGCAGCTTGAAGAAATAATGACTGGAGGTATATAACTGTGAACAAAAAACTCAAATATGATGTGGACAACATAAATAGGAAATTACTACTTCTCCCAGAGCTCTCCTTCATTCTTATAAGCGGGAGCCCAGTGCGATTACCAGGTAACAGAATTAAAAAATAAGCAAAAGGAAGTATATTTTAACACAGCACAGAAAGAAACTGTGGAACTTGCTGCTTCACAATACTGGGAACTGTTCACTCTTAATGTTTTGCTACTAAGCCTTTGCATACCAGGCAGCTAAAATTCACAGCAATGCGTAAGGGAGTAGTGGCGGGTCTCTCTGGTGTCTCCAGGAATTGGTCTCTCCTATGAAATTTTGCATCAGTTCCCCCCACTCCTTACTGTGCTGATAGTTTGTGGCAGCACATATGCTCTCCAGTGTGTAAAAGCTGCTCCTGCTGCATGACTTGGATCCTAATTCCTCAGTTACCCAGCAGTGCCCCAGAAGCCCCTATGCTTCAGGATTAGCTGGGTTTAAAGAGTCGTATCCCTGTTGACAATCCTAGAGTGGCAGGCTGGCCAGACCCTGGCTCCCCCGTGGGGCAGGGAGAGGGTTTCCACCCCCACCTTCCTACGGAAGGATTTCCTTGTATCTGCTAGGATGGTAGCGTGGGTCTATTCCCATTTCTGCCACACTTTTGTATGTATTTTCCAGAGCTTGCCATATACACATTTATCTTCTTTCTGCCTCTTTTCTAGCTCTTCTTTCCCTTTGCCTCCCTGCTTTCTCCCAGCCTCCACATGCCCACCAACCCCCATATAAATAATTTGTATTCTTTTAAAAAATAGTTCAAGTCCTCTCTGAACAATCTGCTACACTCAGATTGCATTTCCAAAAATACTAAATAAATACCATGGCCAGACAGACATGCCATGGCAGCACATCTTGCTCACATTTTGACCCTGGGTAGAGTTCCAGCTCCTGGTGGCTGGAGATGGCTTCAGTTCAGTTGTCATACGTATCTCCTTGAGCTGTTCAGGTCACATGAAACCAGACTGGCGAGAAACCTCCTTACCCGGCCTTTCTGCTGCTCACTGCTTGGCACATCACACATGCCTTTCAGGAGAGCTCAGCACATTTTTTTTTAATGCTGTTCTCCCTGCAGCTTCCTCAGCATGACAGGGAGGGAGCTGTGACATGGACGTCCAGCCACGGAGATCAGTGAGGGGGCAGCTGGAGCTGCGGGCACGCTCCCACACACCCTACGAAACGCTGGTCCCAGGGCAGTCTGTATGCTGAGAACAGCAGTTCATATCCCCATGAAGTGGCAATGCTGAGCTCAATCAACCCCTGTGCTGTCACACACCACTTGTTCCGAGTCCATCTAAGGATGCATGAGGGCTTTAGTATAGTTAGGAAATCCTGTCAGCCTTTAAACAGGACTCCCTAAACTGAACTGCATATGGAAATGACACAAATTCAGAGTGCAGCTCACAGAAACGTATACTGCTCTGGTGTAAGTCCAGCTCTGTGTTAATTATTAAGGAGTGGTATTTTTAGTCAGCATTTGCAATAGATTTCGCATGTCTGAAACCTTGTTCCCATGAAAGTTCATCACAATGTCAAGTATTTAATTAATTTTAACCTTTATTTTAAAGGTGTTACTGCAATTAGTAGAAATGTTTGTAAAAACCTCTTTGATTCATTTCCTGCCCCCTCCACACTGGGAAGGCTAAATAATCGTACGAAGTTTTAGCAGCGCTTTCTAACATCATAGAGTGCCAAGTTTGCCCAGGATACAAATATAAATCCATAGAAGGGGGGAGGCAGGAAGAGTTGGTTTACAAGAATATGGAGATTCTTTCAAAGAAATGTATAAATGTCTTAAGCTAAATTCAACAAAAAAATCTGCTATTCTGCCACTAAGAAATGTATACTTTTTAAAACAAGTAAATAAAAAAAAAAAAATTGAAACCCTTGCAATTTTTCCTACCAAAAAAAAAAAATCCTTAAACAGGTGGCAGCTCTTAGTATAATTTGCCTAAATTCATAGACTCATTTACATGTAAGGGTACATTACCATGACAACTTTTAAATCTTGCTATATTCTCTTCTTACTACTTTTTTTTTTGTCTGTACTTTTTTCAAGAAAAGTGATCTGTAGTCTGGAACCTCCTCCACATGCAAGAACCTTCATCCTGCATCTCTAACTCTGAGTGCACTTTGAGTACTACTGCTTAAACCATGTTACCCTCAATCTTGTCTATCAAGAAAGAGGAAACAGATCTTATATGGAAACCCAAGAATTTATTGTTTAGCATAATTGTAATCTTAAACCTAATCTAAGAATCATTATTAGCCCAGATCTAATTATTACAGAAAAAGAAAAAATACTTCTATAGAGAAAGAATTGCAAAAATAATAAAAATACTAATACAGTTAAAACTGCTATACTCACACTTCCTAGCTTCTTCCCCCTTTCCCGGTGTTACGCTCATCTGACCACTGCTTCTCAGGGTCCTCAGGTTGGTGGCTTCAGCCCAGTGCTAGGGGTGCTAAGGCTGGTCACCAGCACACAGGGTCTTTTGCTGGGAGGAATGTGATGTTGATGGCTGCATTGTTCTCGTTCTGGGATCCATTTGGGGTCTTTTGTATGTTTGCCAACAGGCTCGCATACCTTGCTCTTTTCATCACTGGTTTGCGACTCCACATGATACATCATATATGGTAAATTTGGGTATCTTGCATATGCTAGAAACCTTTTCTTTGTTCTGTTATCCATAAAATAGGCCCAGCCAGCATGGGTTCATGAAAGGCAGGTCCTGCTTGACCAACCTGATCTCCTTCTATGACCAGGTGACCCACCTAGTGGATGAGGGAAAGACTGTGGACGTTGTCTACCTGGACTTTAGTAAAGCCTTTGACAGCGTCTCCCGCAGCATTCTCCTGGAGAAACTGGCGGCTCGTGGCTTAGACAGGTTTATTCTTCGCTGGGTGAGGAACTGGCTGGATGGCCGAGCCCAGAGAGTTGTGGTGAACGGCATTAAATCTGGCTGGCGGCCGGTCACAAGCGGTGTTCCCCAGGGCTCGGTTCTGGGGCCAGTCTTGTTCAATATCTTTACTGATGATCTGAATGAGGGAATTGAGTGCTCCCTCAGTAAGTTTGCAGATGACACCAAGTTGGGTGGGAGTGTTGATCTGCTGGAGGGTAGGAGGGCTCTGCAGAGGGATCTGGACAGGCTGGATCGATGGGCAAAGGCCAACTGTATGAGGTTTAATAAGGCCAAGTGCAGGGTCCTGCACTTCAATCACAACAACCCCATGCAACGCTACAGGCTTGGGGAGGAGTGGCTGGAAAGCTGCCCAGCGGAAAGGGACCTGGGGGTGCTGGTTGACAGCCAGCTGAACAAGAGCCGGCAGTGTGCCCAGGTGGCCAAGAAGGCCAACAGTGTCCTGGCCTGTATCAGGAATAGTGTGGCCAGCAGGAGCAGGGAAGTGATTGTGCCCCTGTACTCGGCACTGGTGAGGCCGCACCTTGAATACTGTGTTCAGTTTTGGGCCCCTCACTACAAGAAGGATGTTGAGGTGCTGGAGCGTGTCCCGAGAAGGGCAACGAAGCTGGTGAGGGGTCTGGTGCACAAGTCTTATGAGGAGCGTCTGAGGGAACTGGGGTTGTTCAGTCTGAAGAAGAGGAGGCTGAGAGGAGACCTTATTGCTCTCTACAACTACCTGAAAGGGGGTTGTGGCGACGAGGGTGTTGGCCTCTTCTCCCAAGTAACTAGTGATAGGACAAGAGGAAATGGCCTCAAGTTGTGCCAGGGGAGGTTTAGATTGGATGTTAGGAAAAATTTCTTCACTGAGAGAGTGGTCGGGCATTGGAACAGGCTGCCCAGGGAGGTGGTGGAGTCGCCATCTCTGGAAATGTTCAAAAAACGTGTGGATGTGGCGCTTCAGGACATGGTTTAGGGGACACGGTGGCGCTGGATTAATGGTTGGACTTGATGATCTTGAAGGTCCTTTCCAACCTAGTGATTCTGTGATTCTGTGAAAAAGGTGGTTTTGCTTAACTCGAGTTCTGTACTTCTTTTTAATGGGAAACAACTGTTGATTTGTTTATAGCTGTGCGACTCCAGTGGCAATGCCTGTGCCTCATCTTTTGTCATCTTGTGCCTGTACTCCTCCTCACTGCATCCTGTCTCCCCACCTCTCAAGGCCTCTGCTATCATCCCAGGCCTCTATTTCTCCATGCTATGTCATTATGTTGCTTGTAAGTATCTTGTTCTGCACAGAACAACTACTTCTTACTCCTGCCTGTACACAACTACAGTGGTACCATACAAGGATAAGCAAAGGTAAAAACAAATCATCTATAACCATGTGGTCAGAAGAAAAAATGCTATGACAGCTAAGCCAAGTTAAAAGAAAACTTGCAGGCAGGTCAGCAAATGTCCAGCCTAAGCAAGCCTGGCACGACTCAGTGCTGAGGCCTTGCAAACTCAGTGCAAAGCATGCAGCCTGTTATTAACAGTGGCAACCTCTGATACATGGCTACTGGTTATAAGCAGGCAACTGTCGCATCAGCAGAATGCAGTAAGCGATGCAGTTAAGTAACGCTGCTGTGTTACATTCCAGCTGCGGTTACAGCAGCGCCTGCCCTGCTGACAAAAATAAGGCTCTACAGGTGCAGAGCAGCAACATCTGGGATCTTAATTACTGCTCATACAATGAAAGAACCCAGCCTGGTGTTACGGTCTCGCTCCAAGTTGGCTGGGCAAAATGCTTGAGTGGAAAAATAGCTTAGTGGTGAGATCAGCCTGCTCAGTCCAGGGAAGTGAGAAGAGCAGCTCGTTATTAAAATAGAAAGCAAAATGAGGCAATTTCTGTGCCTGTCAAATAACTGGGTAGATCTTCTCGAGTCTTTGTTCCACGTGCTTTGTTAATTTGGTTATCTCTGCTATTGAGAGTAAAAAATTCTTGGCAGAGGAAATGCTGCTTTCACAAGTACCAAGCTTTTAAAAATTAGTATTATGTAGAGAACATACTTTGTGTTTATAAAAAGGTTGTTGGAACAGCCCAAGTTTCAGACAGATTTTAAATACTTTGCATATTTTCAGGAACAATGCCTGGTTTTCACTGGAAGCACAATGAGTCCAGGTCTCCCTCAGTAGCTACAGATGAACTTTTTCTCTGTGAAAAGGGAAGTCCCTGGTGTGCCGCCAGCCAGGAGGGCCTGAGGCGTAGCTTGGCAGTTGGGAGACGGTGGTTTGTGCTCGGCCAGGGGCCTCTCGAGTGACTTCGACCAAGTGTCCTTCGAAGTTCCCCACTCTGGGGCACTCCAGAAAGTTCATCCAAGTTAATGAAAGGCAGGCTGCGTCAGTCGAAACTTAATTAAACCTCCAGAATGGATGCTAAGCCCATGCTTTAGTTTAATTCACAAATGGGATTGCGTAAAGTGTTTACCAGCTCTGCCTGACCCAAATCCCTAAAGGCTCACTGCGTTCACTCACGAGTTGGGAGCTTAAACGTCTCTGCAACCCTGCTTCTAGGCCAGGCTGTGAAACGAGGATGCCGGCGTTTCCTTGCCGCAGCCTTCGGGCCTGCAAGCCATGCGAAAGGCGTCGAGGTGCCGCCGGCCTTTCGTCGCTGCCTGCTGGCAGCCCCCAGCCCCTGCAAGCGGCAGCCTTGCTCCCTCCGCGCTGCGACCGCGGCTCTCCGTTTCCCCCCGGCTCGCCGGCAGCCACGGCGGGCGAGCGGCCTCAGCTCCCCTGCGCGGCGGCCATTTGCAGGGCCCGGCCGCGGGCCCCGATCCCGCTCCGCGAGGCGGGACCTGCTGCCGCCGCGCGGGGGCGGCGCTGGGCGGGAGCGGCGGCGGTTGGTTTCGGTGGCGGGCGGGGCGGGCGCGGCGCTCCGCGCTGACAGGAATCCCGCCCTGCCCCCACCGCCCCGCGCCTCAGCCCTGAGCGGCGCCTCAGGGAGCGAGGGGAGGACGCCGCGTAGCTCCCCGGGCAGAGATGAAGGGAAACGCGTCGAATACGTCCGTTCACTTCGGGTTGGTTTCTCGCTCCTGCTCCCCTGGGTACGATGCCGGGGGGGTGTTGCCCCGCAGCCTGAGGTGCCATCCGAGCCCTGGCGGGTCCTCGCCAGCTGCAGCCTCCCCTCGTCCCGAAACCTGTCGAGGACGGTTCCCCTCAGAGCTCCTCCAGCCGTCCAGGCTGCTCCGTGTGAAAATCAAGATGCACCAAACACCTCGGATGTCTGCAGTGCCCTGAGGTGAATGCCTGTAGGGTTTGAGGCTGTGGCCCTGCCATGGCACTGAGGGATGAGGACATGCTACCTAGAGAGGTTCATGGCGGGCCCTGCACCACGACAGCATAGTGCCAAGTCCTGCCAACAGCCCTCGGGGTTGTGCTCGCAGCCCTGTGTGGACCTGTTGCTCCCCAGCAGCATTGGGGCAGCAGGAGCTGGAGGTTTCCAGAAAGTTCCTCAGACAGGTGAGCAGGCAGGGCCCTTGCTGGCCCCCTGACAGCACTGGTGCTTGCAGGTGCTGGCCGGTGGTTTCTTCCCCTGGGTTTTGGGGAGAGGTGACAGCCCTACACCAGCACACAAAGAGGAAGGGACTTTTCCATGCTTGCGCACCCTGCCAGGATGTAAGACCATCCCCCTGAGGAGGGCCTTGCGGCGAGCCCTGTGTACCAGGCTCACCCTGTGGCCTCAAAGGCTTAAAAAAGCCCAGGTGTTTCACTGCTTTTATATGCTTTTAGTAACCGCCAGAGAGAGACGTGCTGAAATTTTAACTTCGTAACTACAGAAGTGAGGCATTAAATTCTTTAAAGGTCAGAACTCCTGATAAAATTCTGCAGGGAAAGAGACATTTTCTCTTGTGAGCTATCGATGAGATAGCAACTCCTCTGCTGCTCTCTAGGGCTGTGTTTGAGGCATACTAGCCACAACTAGTTGTGAATTTCCTGTGGAAACCTTTTCCTTCATGGAAAAAATAGTGATTTGTTAAAGTTGAAACCGCAGCAAAATAATTGTGAATAACTGCATTTTCTGATGTGAAGAAAAAAAATTAATTAACTTGAGTATAGTTGAAATATCCAGTTTCACTAATATTTACATGTTTCTAAATGCTAACATCCACATTCTAAAGGTGTGCTGTGTTTCTTCCACCCCAGAGGGAGACTGGTCTTCCATGCTGCTGTGTAAGGCACCTCCCTTCAACGCTCCCTACTGAGCCATTATCTTCCCCATGGTAGCAGTGTTTGATGCCACACAGTTTACTTCTCCCCACTGGGCACTACACAGTCCTTTCATCCCAGTTGCTGTCCTGTATGCTAGCTCATGATTTGCTTTCATTCTAAGCAAAGCCTGAGGTGAGGCTCAGGCGTATGCAGGAGTAACCTGTGGTAGGACCAGTATGACTGTGGAAAAGCTAGATGGGGAAAGCTAAGCGTGAACAGTACTGATGTATGTTTGCTGTATGGTGGAAATTGCTGTAATTCATAGATGTAGATGTATAGATCGTGCTGATGTGAAACAGATCAGATTTTGAGTGACCGATGTTGAAGATTCTTATTTCTGTAGAGATTAGAAAAGAACTTGTACGGTCATTTTTGGCATATTGGCTACCCATAGCAGATGGTTATGAAAGCTACTTGGTGTCACATATTACTTGGGAGTTTACCAACAAGGGGACCCATACAGAATGACATGATTGACATGATCCATTCAGTTGTGGTTACTTCAATATTGAACACTGTTGTTCCTCTAGGTGAAAGGACATAAGCATCAAACTGCAAACTAAACATGAAGTAGACCCTGAGCCCTAGGAAGGCACACTCTTCACCTGAATGAAAAGAAAACAATAAAATGAAGGTTGAAATGTTACTATTTGGGCCTTTAATAAAGATTCTTCATTGCATGTATGCAAATGAAATGATGGGGTACTAAAAGAACCCCAAAGCTTTGACTAGTGACCAGCATGCTTATACCATTAAAGATCTTTACATAAAACAGAAAATGGCCTAATGTAACACTGCAGGAACTAAGCAGATGATGGCTAGAGCTTAAGCAATTAATAATTAAGAAGCAGGAGATAGAAGATAATATCTGAGAAGAAAACATACTGCATAATGTAGAAGCAACTGCTGAAGTGCATACACAGTGAAGATGTGACTTGGATACTTTCTTCCTGGACAGCGTTTTGTCAAAATACCACTGTGTTGCAGATTTAAGACTCCGGTGCAATATAGATTAATAGAAAAGGATCACTCTTGCAACTGTACTCCTTACTCAGTTTTGGAATCTTAGGAGGTTTTTGACTTCTTAAGGAGTTTCACTGCCAAAAGCACTTTTTAATTTCTATGGTTAAACAACAACTTAAGTGGAATACATGCCTTGTTTTGTGGGTTTTTTCCTGATCCTGTCCATTACACAGGGAATGAAAAGGGTTGTGAGTTGTTCCTTGCTAAAATCCAGACATACAGTTTCTATTTTAAAACTCAAGTGTATGTTTTTAATGCTGCAGTACTGCTGACTTTGCTCTATCTATACGTAGTTCTTTGCCCTCTGTCCAGGCCATTTTTAACTCCACTGTTCCGTTTTGAAGAAAACTGAATTGGAGAAGAAACATGCTTCTAATTCAGTCTTTTTTTTTAACCTCAATGGAGATGAAAATTGAAGTTGCTCTTGAGAGGAGAGTAGTAGATGGACCAGAAGTACTTAATATTTGAGTCTTAATTCATGCTGCTCGCATCTTATCACAGAAGTACAAATTGTTCTGTTCTTGACATTTCAATGCTTTTTTTCCCCTCTATTTAAAACAGGGATTTGATCTCTTCATTTTGGAAAAAGAACTTTCTGTCTTCATTGACTTCACAGTACAAAATCTTCAAGCAAAACCTGACTCTTCTAAGGACTATGAGGTAAATGTTAGTTTGATAGCAATAATTAAAAGCAGAGGTTTTGTTTCTGCTGAGTCACTTCTTTTCTTATCCCATATGTTTCTAGATAATAAAACAGTTTGTTGCTAACTTTTTATATATACTTACAAGTATAAGAAGGCTTGCGACTAGGCTGTATTTGGGAAATTCTGTTGCAGCTGAGCCAAGTTCCTAATGATTATATTTATGATCATGGGCCCAACCCAGTTGCTGTGAACTTTAGATAGAACCTGCCCAGTGGGTAGCCTAGTGAATTCAGTAGGAGTTTCTCTTCTTAATTCAGTGAAAATTATGAAGGTAAAAAAAGGAGGAGGTGATCCTATTGTGGATCCATGTGTACCAATTGTACTGCTTCCAATTGTTCACCATTGCTCCCTGGCTATACTTGCTTGCTTTTACAGCTTGTTATCCATTGACAACTAACTGTAAAACTAACAGCTAACTGACAGTCCTGGTAAAAGTCTAGTTCTGTTTCAGAAAAAAAAAAAGTCAGATTCACTGTGACCTCAACAAGGCCAACAGCTGATTTCATCAGCTCTGCCAGTCATAGCTAAGATGCTGGAACTGTGCTCTTCTCCCTGTTTGTAACTGACATTATGCTGTCAAAAGGTTGTTGTGTAAACCAAGCTGCAGTGTGTTTGCAACATTAGTGCTAACGTCGTTGGTCTAACACTTCCTTCTAACTCCAATTTGCATATTGGAATTCTTTAAGTTGGAGATAATTAGTAGCATAAGCAAAGTTGCTCTTGACCTTGGAGCTAAAGGACATGGCTTCACCTTCCACCCAGCTCCAGAGCTGTCTCAGAGGCTTTCTCCACAGTAGAAGAGCATACGAGAGCCTTGTTAGGATAGTGGATGTCAGCCAGGATGGATGCGTATGTGGCTAGGAAGAGTGCGGTGGTGGTGGAGAACGTGATTGACAGAAGAATTGACTCTATGTGGACCTCTATGATAAATATGGTTTCTTAGCTGCTTTCTCACCAGCTACAAAGATCCCCAAGAAAACTAAAAAAACTCTTGAGCAGGTTATATTAATGACAGTGTTCTGAAATCTGTATTTCAGCACTTCCTGAAAATTTGATGCAGTACAATATATGAGGCAAATACTTCATCAGGCTTATAGCGGTTGTCAAAGAGATTCCTTGGGAGTGGTAGGGAAGGGAAGAGGTAAATACTTGCCCAGACAAGCTTTACAATTTCTTTTGTGACATGTAGGGCACAGCAGAAAGAGGAACCAGACACTTTTCTATGATAACCATAGATTCTGAAATGAGAAACAGCAGGCAGGAAATCTCAGCCAATAAAAGATAGCTGTAGCAAGCTTTTAAGCCTTTCAGTGCTGTGTCTTCATAACTAAAGTGTTACCATGCATAGGTGTTCTTTAGGAGAGATGCAACTCAAAGAATTTTTCACTTTGATCCAGACTGATGTTCTGCAAACAGAGGATGCTGGAGTAGGGACCATTGACTTTGATTCCTTTCTGCTTAGCTCAAAAATCTGCAAAACTTGATGTTGGTAAGTGACTCTCAAAATTGTGTCTATTAATATTAAGTTCCATAGCAGACTTGTTTCTCCTTTCCTAAGCCCCTCTAAATTTGCAGTGCATAATTTTTCTAAATCCGTGGTCTAGATCTTTATCAAAACTTAGTTGGGGAACATTAGTGATTTTTACTTGCTTTGGTACATGACCATCAACTGCACCTCTAAATGCAGTTATTCCATTGAAAACAAATGCCTCAGTCCTTCTACCCTGCCCCCCCAGCTCAAAAAGACAATATCCAGCTTTTATGATTAAAATAAATGACAACATCCTTCTTCAGAGCAAAGTCGCTGAGAATTCTCTGCAAACACCCATTTCCTTTAGCATAAATACAGTGTGGCCTACAGTTCACAGAGCAGTGGCAGCCACCTGCACGTGTGTACTCGAGTGTTGGAGAGCTCCTTCCTAGCTCACCGTGCTTCTCACCTTCACTGTACAGGCCTACTCCTGGGGAAGTCAGGCAGATGTTCCCTAGTGAGATCTGTTGGAACAAGAATGGAGATGGTGCAGATGTATTTTTGTGTGTCTCTCCCTCTCCTACCTTTCACCTCTTGTTTCTGAATTGCCAGCTCCAGAGCATAAAAACAAGTGATTATTTTTATATGGAAAACAAGATACAGAAATGATGCTAAATGAACAAGCTCATTGGTAACCTGTTTGTTTGGAGCAGATGTTGCAAGACTAATTGGCAAAGAAGCATGAAGCACAACTGGCTGGCAGGGAGCCCCATAATGCCCTGCACCATGGCCCTTTATGCCTCGCTTGGTAGAAAAACTGGTAACTCACATCCACAGCCTTGAAATTAATCCTATTAGCCACTCTTCTGAAAAAAAAAAAAAAAAAGAAAAGCCAAGAGGCATACAGCTTTCCACTTTGATTAATCCAGTGCAAATGTATTGTAAAGATACCCCTGTTGTGCCTCACATTTCCACATGCTCTTGAATAGAAATGAGCTTGAGATTGTTGGGAGCTTCAACAGTTTCAGAAAACTAGGAAGATACGAAAAATCTGTAGGCAGCTTGGTCTGCTTTGCTTATTCAATTAACAGACCATCAAGGAATGGAAGAGTTATGAGAGATCTAAAAGGAGCTGTCCCTGTCTTTTGTGTTCCCTGGTGGGTTTCAGGTTTTCACAAGAACAAACCATTTGCTCCTGGCGTGAGGGAGAAAGACCCTTTTCCATAACTGAAATACCCCAGCTACTGTTTGTAGAAGCCTGTCAGCCTCTTCCTCAGAGCCTTCCTGAAGCAGCTGGATATTCATGGGGATCTCTTCTCGGATACAAATGTCTACTGCACCCTTCAGGATGAACACCAGTCTTGCAGTGATTTACTTTTCTTCTCTGCATTAAAACAGGAAAGCGAAGGGTGAAGTGGAAAACATTGGTGCCACTCAATAGAATGGGAAGGGGTGGAGCTTTTCTTAGTGAACGTCCTGGTATTAATGGTTTTAGCTTGAGGAAATGATGTGTATGCTATTGCACTGTTTGTCTGCTCGATTAGTCTCTCATACCACGTGAACCCATTAATTGCATTGAGCTCAATTGTCTCAAAGACTGAGTTTCTGTAAATGCTATGGAAGCTGGTGGCTGAATAAAGGAGAGAAATACCCCAGTGGGTTCTCCCACGGAGGCAATACTGACAGATTTCAGGTTGTCTCTGTTCTTTTTGGCATCAGCCAACTGTGCAGGCAGCACAGGCTTATTCCTGCACTGGCTGGCCCTTCGTGTGGAGTTACCAGAAAAAAAGATGGAGCTGCTGCTGCTGCTAAGAATGAGGATAGTAGTGGTGGCCCCAAGGTCACGGTAAACAACATGTTGTTGATTCCACTATTCTTGTTGTTTATAAGGGAGCAATAACCTATTTTGAGCTACTTGATTTGGGAACTCAAAGTACCTTTAAATCAGCCATGCTAACAACTTGTATGTTTTCAGTAACTCTCTAACACTCTGAGCCTCTGGAAATTTTAGTTTGGCTTTCCTCCCAATTGATTTGTTTTGTCTATTGTGCATTGCTGTTGTATAAATAAGTCTCTAGTGTTTTCAATTAAAAAAAACCACACAAAACAAGAATAACATGAGTGAAACAAGCACCTTGGAAACACACTCCTACGTTAGAGAAACCCCTGCAAGAGCAGAAAATACTAGAGAGTAAAAGAAAAATAATCAGATTAGGAGGGGGAATGTTGTTTCAGTATTATTACACTGAATATTAGTAGTGAGACTTGCAGAACCTATGTGTCATTGAAAAACAGCATTTTTTTAAGGCAGAATTGTAGCAACCTCATAGACAAACTCCACATTTGCAACAAAGTGAGAAGAAATTATTTCAGGTCGAGGAAAGGGATCACAGACCCTGCCATATCTGGGCAGTTTTCTGGCAGCAGAAAAATGGACATTCTTTTACTTCATGTGTTCAGGAGAAGTGATAAGAGGTGGGTGTATCTGCTGGATTTCAGTCCATCCTCATTACCTCTTGTCCCATGACAGTCCCAGAGATGTAGGGCTTGGGAGGAGGCAGTGTTTGTGTTTCCTGTTGCCCTCTACTGGGTCTTAAAAGTAAAACACCAACTTGAAAATGTGGAAATATTTTTATACTATCATTAAGTAACAGCAATTTGCACACTATATAGGAGAAAGCTGAAAAGGTGTTAATAAGCATTATTTACCTCTGAACAATACACTGCTGCCTTTCTATGGCTAAGCTGGAAAACTGCGTATGTAAGTAACTTACGGATTAAAATAGCTTTTAAATAACCACGAAACTCCACAGTGATCCTTGCTACTTTCTGTTATCACTGGATGTGTTGCAAACCCAATGATGCTCTGTGTGAGGCTGGAACAGGCTCAGATTGCTAACATTCCTCTCTCTCCCCTGGCCTGAAAACAGAGTTGTTGTTTTTATAACATTGCCATTTGAACCTACACAGTTTTTGGGAAATCAGCATATTCCTATCTGTCAAACAGTGCTTTTTAGTGTGAATTTAACTCCACTTCTGAAGAGCCAATGACATTTGAATGCATTCCAATTTCCATTGCAATTCATGCTTAGAAGTTTAGTCAGGCTGGAAACCTGCAGAACAGTTTGGGTTACATGAAAACAAACATTATAGCCCTGAACAGGAGTCCCTTAAAATCAATGGGAGATGACTTCTATTTGCTTCCATGGACCTTGAGTCTGACCATTACTTGCTCTTTCTTTGGACAAAAGGTTTCAGGCAGCTACTTGCATGTTCACATTTGTGTAATGTTCAATATGTTTCTGCTGGGCAGTTATAAAGATGGGGCATGACTCAGCTTTGCCTCGGCATTCTTACAGACTGGATCTTTTTTCCAATATAGGTAGGGCTGGTATTACTTACACCAATTCCTGTTACAAGAGTATCTTGTAAACCTTCAGTGGTTTATAGTTCAAGTAAAACATTTAGTCTGAAATTTTTCATACTGGTGATATTTTTTTCCTGGAATAAAAATATTTTTTTTTTTTCCTTTTTTCTTCTTTTTTTTCTTTTTTTTTGCAATCTCTTATTTTGGAACAGAAACTTATTATACAGTAGGAATGGTGCTTCGTATCAGGGAAAACTCTTTTACTCTGTACCCACCTTTGAATTAATTTTGAATTATCAAAACACTGGAGTCTATATGTGTTTCAGCAAAGACTGGCTAGAGATTAACAGCTGAAGTTTCTGCCCACAGCAAGACTTACTTTGTAAAGTAGCTAGTGAGCAATAAATTCACACCTCCCTCATTTTGTACTAATATCCTGTGTAATCAAGCCCCAAATCTTTGCTTACGAAGAGAGAGGTCAGAAAATAAAAGTGTATTAGAAAAATAAACAAATGGGAAACTCTGAGCAGTATGAAGAAATGTGATATATCTGTTAGCACAGGACATTTTATTGCTAGATATTGCTATAACATCAGAAGACCATTGAAAATCAATACTGAAATCAGATTTGATTCCTACCTATATGTTCTTTTATGCTTTAGACTTGAATAATATCTGGCCATTTTCAAAATGAAAATGTGTCAGTGTTATACCAGACAGTTATGTAGACAAATTGCTGTTGACCTTCTATCACTTTCAGTGATCCATTCTTCTTTTAGGAAAAATGGGTAGGTGCAATTTCTCTTTCAAGAAAGATTTATTGTCATGCAGATGAGGGGCAGGGAAAATGTGAACCGGTCTGTTGCTATTTATTCCCTGGCCAGTTTCAATCCTTAGGCCACTCTATATTGGCTTCGTTATACCTGTTACTGCCAGATATTCATCATGGGATTTATTTTTCCATTGCAGTCTTCCTGAAACTGTGATAATGAGTTTTATTTTACTACTTTAATGTCTTCAGAACACATAAGTTTAGAACTTGCAAGTATGTAATGCAGGATGGTTTCAGAGGAGCAATTAAATTTGCAATTGTATTTTGGAAAACAGGATAATTGTGTATCTTTTTCTTGTATTGTAATAAGTAAATCTGTGACACAAATCTTCATTTCTATGTCATAACTGTATTAACAGTGACGCTGGAGATAGATACCATTCAAATCAAAGTAGTCTGTAATGCTGAAGTTCAAATCTTAGATGTCAGCTATGATGTCAGGCTCCTAGCATTACTTTGAATATGCTGTGATAAAATAACCGGAGGGTTGAATTCCTGAATCTACCCCGATCTTTCCATTTTCTGACTTTTAATGGTAGAACTGTCTATAGCTGCTAAACCATTATTTCTATGGAATAAGTGACTCTGCAAGTTCTGTTACATTTTGTTCCTTTTATTGACACAGTAGTTACTGAAGCTAGCATGTAGTGAGAGCCACGCTCAGCTCCTGCCCTCATCTATAATCTGGAAGATAATAAGGTACCTTTAAATGCTTTTCTTTCTTTATCCTCCTTACAAGATGAAAGTGGATCAATAGAGAATTCTATAGCAAGCTGAGCTGGTTTTGTAATCATAATGGCTACTAGTTGAATCGGGTAATATTAATTCACTCCAATTGCTTATCTATTGTGGTTATTTTTAAGAATTCTGCTTCACGAAATTACTCTTCACATGAATACATTTGAAAGGAAGTATCACAAAGCATTTTGTAGCATAAAATGGGCTTTTTTGGCATGCAGGTGACAGCTGAATGCCATAATGAAATATTCCATAATTGCATGCAACTGGGGAAATCCCGGTGGTCCCACCGGGATCACTTGCCAAGTTGGGGTCATTTGCAGATGAGTGGCTCAGTAAGTGGTTAATCAGGCATGTATACTAATAACAGGAGACCTCTGACTCCTGTAGGAGACTGAGGGCATATAGTGGGCCTTGTGCCACTTGAATAGTTCTTCCATTAAAATGACTGTATTACCAATTAGACTTCTTTAAGCTTGTTTTCTCTTACATCAATATCCATTGTGTTTCCCTTGTCTATTAATGACCTTACAATTGATCTATTTTCTCTTTGATCATGGTTAGCTAACCGGGGGTGTGTGGTGTGGGTGGGTGTGTGGGTGTCAGTGTTTCACTGTAGTCACTTACTTGTTGGTTTTGCTTGCTGATAATTTCCCTAGATTCATTGTTACTAATTTCCATGGATTTATTTTAAGTTAGGAGATCAGAAACAAAGTTCAATGTCAACTGTTTACCAGTAATTAAGAGGAGGATGGAAAAAGAAAATTCAAGTTGAGCTCATATGAGGCAAAATACAAAGTGTGACCCTAAAGTAAGAAGTCATTTTATTTTTAAAAAGCTTACCAACACAAGTTGCCATTTCAAGCTTTGTATTATTTTTGTTGCTGCCAGATTTGTTTCCCGGACTACTCAGAGATGCTGAATTAGTTCTGTTTAGCCTACAGAAAATTTAGACTTCAAGTGAAAGTTACTAACCTGATTATCCAGTTAATCACTCCAAAAGGTAGGTAATGATGTAGGTATTTGGTGTGTATTCATAGTGATTCACTTTGTAATTATAGGCTCCTTAGGCTGAGGTACTGGAATATTTTTTTACCCGCAACCTTTTGTCATCTTTGCTTTTTTCACCTACCTGGCGTAGTTTTAATTGATATAGGGCATAACAATTCTTGCATAAAAAAACTCTTAAAATATTTCTCTTGAAAACAAACTTACTTTAAGTTTGCATATTGTTCCATTACCTAAAATATTATGGGAGAGAGGCAATGGGAGTTCTTTGCAATAGCTGAATAGCTTGCTGAGTCATGATTTTCTAGGCTCAAATGACTGTTGCTTCAGCAGGTATATTACTGTAACCCATTTTTTAATTTTAACCTTGTTGAGTTACATTAACAATCTGGGCATTTCATTCAATGTTTTTCTAATAAGGGGCTTTAAAACATTCACAAATGTACAGGCACAAATGTGCTAGAGGATGTTGCTTTGTTGGAAAAAAACACAGTTATGTCTCAAGTGGGGGGGGAAATTTTAATCCTTATAGACCTACTCAGGAGCCTGGATATGCCAGTCTAACTGAGTTCAGTGAGTCTGGGCTGAACTCTATCAATCAATTTAATTTTTAAACTTGAGACACAAAGGAATTAAAGGCTTCTTCATGTTCCACACTGGGCATGCTGTGGGGATGATCCTGCTTGAGATCTTTCGGGTTTTCAACCCCACCACACCTGGTCCCTGTTTAGCCTTGTGCACTGATGCCACAGCTAGGAAAGCACAATGATTTGGCCTTTTCTGATTTTTTATGATTCACATCACTTGCCTCCTCTGTATTACTATTCTGAAATGCTCAGTAGAGCTGAGGAATTCAGTGTGTTCAGTAGGGTAAATTTGATCCAAAATGCTGTCCCGCTGTGTGTCAAGGAATGAATTGAATGTGGGTAATACTCTATTCTAAACAGTTCACCGTTTCCTCTGATTTATGAGCAGAGATTTGAAACTATCCAATGAAACATTTCTCCCACTCACTCTTGGCTTCTGTTGATCCTTCAGAGTCAGTTTCCTGAATTCTAATGTACTTATGTGTGAGTTGGGGCAGCATAAGATGCATAAACATTCTGTTGTGAGTGCTTATGATTACCTTGCAGAAGACAATGAATTTTATGCATATTCTCCAGGGTTCCTTAAAATGTGCTGATCGGCAAATATGCATGCCTGTAAGCCAGTTCAGTAGAACAATTGTGAAATAAAAACACAATAGAACACAAAGCAGACTTATTGTAGGAGTGGGGTTTTAGAGTTTTCAAAAGCATCTGGAGGATTTTGGAAAATATATCCCATTGAGAGTCAAAGGGACTTGTATGGTTAAATCCTTCAGTCATTTTGGAAAACCATGTCCTACAGGAATAACTATAGGGAAACTGTACAACAAACCAGTGTATTCACTCCAAAAGGGAGAAAACAAGTTCAGGAAACATATAGACTTCACATGACAGCAGGCAAAGCAACCTGAAAAATTACAGATGATGAAAAAAAAAAAAAAAGACTCAGTTCTTCTTTATTTTTTTTTTAATATATATTTTTGCTGTTTGTTATTTTTGAGAATATCTTTCCTAATTGATGACTGAAGGCTGGATTGATCCTAAGTGTAACTGCTGTGACTTCAGAGGTTCAAATTTTGCTCCTGATGTTTTAGGGAAATAGATTTGGGTCTGTCTGGAGTATATAAATCTCCATTATCCTGCAGTGGATGTTGTCTCCTTCATTGCTGCCTTTCATTTAAAGACTATATAACACTGTTATATCTGGCACAACCATATAAAGTGCTTACTTGGGAAGATCATGTTTGCATAGGCTGGTGCTTACTTGCAATCTGTCGAGTAGAGTCTAGATTTGTAACCTGATACATACATATCTTAAATCCAAGTGTATAGGATGGAGCCTTAAAGCCCAGTGGAAGCCCAGTCAAATGACAGTTTCCAGTATGCACAAGGTATATTTCTCAAAAGAACTTTCTGCTGAGATGATGTTTCTGTGTTTCTGTGATGAAGAAACAGTATGGTCATCACTCTGATTTCAAATGCTAATGGCAGCGTAGGCATGATCATCCATCCTGTGTATATTGTTACCACAGTGCTGGTAATTCTTCCCCAGTTCAGATGGGTAAACCAATGGAAGTATATTGTACGTGTTCTCGGATTATTTTTAAAACAACCCAGCCATTTGTATTGTTTGTATTCCAAGAAAACAATGAAGAAAAACTGGGATTAAATATGGATCTTAGCTTCTCTTTCCATGCTTTTTGAACCTGTGCAATGTGACTGCTTCATATGTTCAAATTTTGAGTCAAATGCAAGGGATTGATTTTCTTTTTAAATAAAGGGCAAGATTTCTATGGATAAGGATGTAAGAGAGAAAAAATGTTTAAAAAGATGAGAAATCAGGATAAACCTGTCATTCTTTCTGCATAGACTGGTGAAAGGAAATATTTGGACTTACTGTTTGTCTTCTGCACAAATATTGCTCTTGTAACTGTTGTGGTAGATAACCAGATGATGGTTAGTTTTGTTGGAAGCAAGTCCAGTCACAATTATACTAAGAGTATATATATCCCCAGGGTATTTTTTGCATGGGGTATGATGTGGCAGCATAGGAGATCAAAAAACTGATTATCATGACAGCTAACTATTAGCAAAATTTGAGGGATATTTTGTGCTCTTCCCTCTTCCTCACTGGTGTTTGAATTATTTCTGCCATTTTTTGCTAGTAAGAGGGATTATTTTTTCTAGTGCTCTGATACATTCATAATTTAATAGAAAAATAAACAAGCACACACCCCATTTAAATTAAATTAGCCCCCCCAGCAGTCCCTGAATCTTAAGTATCTACAGAGCCATTTGAAGAAATACAGAAGACAGGTTCTTCCACCCTTCTAGTCAATAAGCTAGTAGAAGATATATCATATGGAACAGATTACTCACTTTAATAACAACAAAAAAAGAATGTTTTTTATAAATTAAAAATATCTTATGCCTTACCTCCAGAATAAATAAAATCAATAGAATTGATTCCGAGATCAACATATCTAGCAGTGTGCTGAATGGGGAGCTCTGACACTGTGCAGCCCTCCCGTACGGAAGAATAAAAGATGGTGACAGAGATGGAACAAGGTTACCTTGGTACCTTCCCAAGCATTTACTGCTGAGAAAGCTATCCACCCCCTCTTTTGAATTTTAAGACAGGATACCTGGCTGTAAAGCATGAAATAAAATAGGGCAACTGCTGTCAGAGTCCAGTAATAATGGGAAGAAAGGAATTTTGGAGAAAAAATGATGAAAGGAGAAGGGAAAGGCACTTTTAACTCTTGAAATGGGGAAATTGTAACACGACAGTGAAATTCTTTAAGGCAAGTTATAGTTACATCAGCCTGGAACTGGGATGTTCTGAGGCCTGGAATTTGTAGAAAGTCTGTAGGAATTGCAGGCATCAAGAAAAATGGAGGGAAAAAAGCAGAGATGTAAATGCATCACATTATCTGAGGGAGAAAGCTGAGAAAAGATGAATGTTTTGAGTGAGAGAGACAGACTAGGACTGGGGAAGGATCTTTCAGTCCCTTTAGCTCAAAGGGCTAATTTCACTCTGAGAAGTGAATGAAGGACCACAGGGAGGACATGATGTTCTGCTTTGAGAGATTGGTTATGAACTTTTAGAAAGTGAAGAGACAACAGGAACAGAAATAGCCAGCTGGGAAAAGATAGCTTCTGTTTTGATGTCTATGAGCTTCCCTTGTGCCTGGGAGAAACAATGTAGTAGTTTCTTTGCTACCTCAGAAGAGATGGAATTTGTAGGTTGGAAAAAATGAAAACCGATCAGTGAATTAAAGCCACAGGACTGAGCCACTTGACTGTCACAGAAGTACTTCTGTATGTACTCCACAATTTTTATGCTATCTGAATTTTCACGATGCAAGAAAAAAGTTTCTTTAGGACCTGCAGAGGTATAAGTTTATAAAGTCTCACTTTTCTACACTGAGGCACTTATCAAGAGCAAGGACACCAAGGGAAATAACTGATGGTGACATTACTGGGGACAGATATGGTTGAGGAGCAAAATTCTGCATGTGCACGTGGCTGCCTAACTCCACTGAAGTACAAATTTAAAATACAGCTTTTCACGGAGGAGATGGGCACCTTTGAATTTGTAGAGAGGGAAAGGCTTAAAAATGGGTTCTGGACAATTAATTTGGTGGCACTGTATCTTGAAATTAGATGTTTATCCATGTGATAGAGACAGCAGAGGCATTAGCAGTACAAACTACCCTGCCTCCATCTACTATTACATTACTGTAGGAAGTGAGAACCTCTCTGGATGCATGAGAGTAGTGAGTCTTTAGTTCCCTCTGCCACTGGCAGCTTGTCTGAGATTGCCAGAAAGATGCTAGCTAATGTCAGCTGTTAGTCCTGAGAGGCTCTACAGATCAGGCACCCTACAGCCAACATAAGGGCACAGCTTTATTTTCACAGTAGTAGTTCTCAATATATTTTCAGTCATGCAGAGGGGATAAAACTCCATTGGTTATACTAAGAAAAAAAGGTGCAAGGAGTTATTTATCTAAAATTCAAAGGGAAGATTATCTGAATTGCCATCTGATAATGGAGGTGCACAGAATTAAAGACAAAGGCACATGCCTGTGTATGTCAGACCTTTGACTTTCTAATCCTGCCCAATTGCTGCAGTCAGGATCGTAGAGATTATTTTTGAGAGCAATTGCTCAGCAAAAGCAAAACAGATCAACCATAGTTTGTGGAATTAGATCAGCCCTGTCGTGAGGCATCAAACACAAAATACAAAGCTTCTGGCAAAAAAAGAGAGAAATATAACCGGCTTGTCCTCCTTAAATCTAAGTGAGGAAAGTGCATTTGGTGTAGCCATAAAATAAGAAGTGTCTTGTTTTAAAAGGAAAAAAAAGCATCAATTTGTCATTCTGAGGCTATGGTTTTTGCAGTGCAGAATTGCTGTAAGGGATCACAGCCATCAGGGTTAGAGAAAGACTATTAATTGAGTCCATTCCCCTGCACTCATGGACATAATCCCCTGATGCAAATACGTGGTTTATTAAGGTTGCAGTGTACTTGCTATAGGAATCAGACCTCTAATAACATCATCCCTGGAGCTCTGGATGAATAATGCTTCTTCTCTTTAGAAGTGTGCTGCAGATGGTTGTGTATCAATGCTGTACACTGGAAGTGAACACAGAGCAGTAAGAAAGGCCGTTTGAAAGAAACCATGAATGTTCACGTTGTCTGCAACCAGTAAGTGCTTTTCAGATAGGCCAGTATTTGATGAGAAAACTAGATGTGTTGGCTTGAGACATGCTTAATTTCTCCCAGCAGATCTTGAATTTCAGATCTCATCTTGGTACACTTCAGCCTAGAGGGGAAAGCTCTGTTGAATGCTGCAGAAAATCTGAAGGACAAGTGTGAGAAGAAGATAAAAAATTCTGGTGCTATAGGGATCTCCATCAAATAGCTAAATAAAAGACAAAAGAATAGTTCTAGCAGCCCAGAAGGAATGCAGGGAAGGCTTATAGAGCCGGGTAGCTTTATTGTAATTGTTATGGAACACAATTCAGTAAAGACTTCTGCCGAGTTCTCTGTTCTCCTCTCTTCTCTGTGGGATGTGGCTTTTGGTCTACAGCTTAGCTGCTAACAGCAGAGTTGGAAACACAGCCATGTCATACAGATGTCTCTGGTTGTATCTGGCCCAGAACTTCCTTCCTCCTCCCTCTACTCCAAGCTTTTGCAGCTGCTGTGGCTGCCTCATCCATACTAGTAGACACAATGGTAGGAGCACTAGGATACATAAAGTGATGGGTTTAAGCCACTGTGTATATTGCAGTTCACATTGAGGTATCTGAAACCTGGAGATAGCACAGTTGCATAAATACCTAACTTGCTTCACAAGAGTGAGCTTATGTCATGCCTCATTTTTAACTGAGCTGATTTTTTTTTATCAGAAGAGATTCAGTTCATCACAATAAAATTAATTTATCCTTCCCTTGCCTGCCTGCCAGATCAGGGCTGCTTCACTTTTTTTTTCTGTTGTAGGAGATGATGTCTTCACAAAGGTGTACAAAATGCAGCTGAGAGTAATATTTTTGTTTTCTACTTGTTACTTTACAAGCTCAGTGTAGCATAGGACAATATAGAAGACAAACCCTGAAATCGAGGCTATTGGTTTTCCTGTGATTTTGGTTGAGATTTCTGGAAGTTTTAACTCTGGGTTGCAGTTTGACTTGCTGCCAGGATTCATAATCCAGGGAAGAAAGCCCTAACCCTCAGAAAACAGCTCCTGGTGAGGATTGTTGGGATCACCCTGCAAGGGCTTGACCTTAAGGAGAAGGAGCTGTGGCATTGAGAAGCTCGTAAACAGCTGGACATCTGCATGGCTTGGCCTTGAGGAGACGGAGCTGTGGCATTGAGAAGCTGGTAAACAGCTGGACACCTGCAGGGCTCAGCCTTGAGAAGGAGCTGTGGTAAACAACTAAGAGGAAGCAAAGGAGTGCATGGACACCTGCAGGCAGCGAATCCTGACTGTGGAGAAGTGCGTGGACTGTGTGTGGTAACCAACCAGGACGTATTTTGTGGCACGTGAAAGAGGTGTAACTGCATAAAAAGCGGACACTTGTAGCAATAAAGGTCTTTGGCCTAAAACCCTGCCAGAGTCCATGCCCTGTTACTCCACAAATGGCACCCGAACAGGGACCTGAATCGTGGGAAGAGAACGACCGGTGGAGTGGCCCAGCTGAAAGGAGAAAATAGCAGCGGACCAGAGAGCTGCAGGAGAAAATAGCAGCGGACCAGAGAGCTGCAGGAGAAAGTAGCAGTGGGACAGAGAGCTGCAGTCCAGACGAATAATCACCAAAGAGGTTTTGTTTATAGATAAACAAAAGGGGGGAGATGTTGGGATCACCCTGCAAGGACTCGACCTTAAGGAGAAGGAGCTGTGGCATTGAGAAGCTGTTAAACAGCTGGACACCTGCAGGGCTCAGCCTTGATGAGCAGGAGCTGTGGTAAACAACTAAGAGGAAGCAAAGGAGTGCGTGGACACCTGCAGGCAGCGAATCCTGACTGTGGAGAAGTGCGTGGACTGTGTGTGGTAACCAACCAGGACGTATTTTGTGGCACGTGAAAGAGGTGTAACTGCATAAAAAGCGGACACTTGTAGCAATAAAGGTCTTTGGCCTAAAACCCTGCCAGAGTCCATGCCCTGTTACTCCACAGAGGATAAGTTGGTCATTCAAAAATTGAGACACTTAATAGCTAATGATTTTTCCAAATATCAGTTTTTGGTTTAAAGCCTGCTGCTAATTGCTCAGCCATGAATACATACACAGTGCTAGAAATTTTGGATCTGAAATAGTATCATTTTAAAGCTTTGATGTTCACCTTTTAGAAATTTACTTATAGTAATTTTTCCCCTTCCTAAAATAAATGTGAGAGGAAACATCAAATTAATCATAGATACAAAGGCTGCCTATAGCAAGATAGCTCGTTAAGCTTCCTTTTTTCAAGCTCTGTGTTTCTTTCAGAATTTTAATCTCTATAGTATTTTTTTTTTGTTGGAGTGTGTGTAGTATTCTGCAACAATGAAATGCTTTGCTGGGTCATTTATCATCCTTTGCCTTGAGGGAAGTCTATACAATTAACTTTATACACTCTAAAGTTTTATAATCCAGGTGTCTCCTCCTGGAACTTGTGCAGTGGAAGATGCTCATGAGAAAAAATGCATGGCTGCTTCTGAAAGTGGATCCTTGGAAGTTACATAGTTACAACCCCTTACACAAAGTAAACTGTTTATTTTTCGGTTGCTGTTCTCTGGCTTATAGCACCACCTACGAGTTACTTCCAAATTGCAGATGCAGGCTGAGGTTCTTTGCATGTTTGTGTCCCCTCTTCCATGATGTAGCTGCAATTGCTCACTCTTCCGAAGCCTCATGAGAGCATCAATGGCTTCAGCTGTAGCAATCTGCTGCTGTTAAGGATACTGTGGCTCAGTGATGTTGTCTGTGTCTCAGGAAGTACTGAGCTTCATCCAATTCCAAAGGTCAATACAAGTCCCTGCATCCCATTTATTCCTCAGCTCTGGATTTTAATTGATGAGGGAGGAGGAGGAGCCATGAAAGGGAGTTTTTGTTGGCACTAAGGATGGTCCATATGCCAAAACTTGGTAAACTAGTGTAAAAGGCAGTGATGGAAGGCCAGGCCCAAAGATGGTCACTACAAGCAACAAAAAGCAACCTTATTGTTCCTTCATCAGGTAGAGCTTCATGCTAAACCACTGGGATTTTTTACTTCCACCTCAAATTCTTGTCAATTTAACAAGTTTGATTACTTGGGTTTTGTGAGAGTGAAATTTGTTGCATTCTGACAGAGGGATAACTGAGCTGTGTGACCCAAATATCAGTAAATAATTGCAATGGCTGTAATGACTTTGGTGGAGGTTTTTTCTTCCCTGTCTTTCTCAGAGTACAATATTCTCCATGTACTTTCATGGCACTATGTGCAGTTCAGGAAATGTTTATCTGTATCTCTGCTGTCAGTTAATCTGTCTCCCCAGTGTAGCTGACAAACTTTTATTCTGTGGAAATTGTGATGATACCCTTTATTCTTTAATTGCTGTTAAAATAAAGGATGTTATTTGTACTTACAAAAATAAAAGGCACTTACCAATATGGATGCATTCTACAGCTATTGGAACAGCTCACACACTGCTATTGCAGCTGCTGTAACAATAGAAAATGAAGCCTGGGTTCATACAGGTTCTTCTTGCTGCTGTTAAGCAGAAGAGGGAAGAGATTATTCTGTTCCATTTGAGGAAAATACTGTTTAAATTGAAAAACTTTCAGTATTCCCCTCAGTTAAACCTGTGTTTACTAATTTATGTTTACTAATTAATTATGGCTTGTTTGACATATGTTCATCTAAAACTTCTTCCACAGTGTCCGTAATGCAATCCCATTCAAATTCTCACTGGTTTGATTTGGGTGACAAGGCTACGAGACAAAGAAAATACTTGGTCTGATTGTTCCCAGAAAAGCATCAGCAAAATACAAAATAATAATAAAAAAGTATTCCTAGCAAGAGATCACATAATCTGTCAATGTAAAAGGAACCATTAATTTCCCAAGTGTATTACTATTAGCAGTGGGTAGCTTATCAAGAGGATTTTTCTGCCTGGGAGTAGTCCTACTTCATCACACAGACATGAACTTCCTGACAGAGTTACTAACTCCTGAAGGTAAACTTTGAAAAGCATATTGTTGAGCTGCAATTCTGCAGACACTTTTATTTCATTTCTCCTTCCCTCATTTCATCTTTTTTTAATTGCCAAATACTTTTACATGAGGATGGGATTCAGTATTTGAGAATTCATAGGCTTCTGCTGCTTCTTCCCTGAGTGAACTTATAATCAACTTGTGATGTTTGTAGAGGTGGTTATGTCATAAGAACGTGGTTTCAGGTGGGGAGAATAAGCAGTAGGAGCAGTAGAAATGTCAAGTAATTATACAGGTTTTATATTATCTACTGTAGTGATATAACCAAAAGACATGCCTCCTAGTCTCAGCAGAGGCAAAATTATTTCTAAACTGAGAATAGCTGAAAAATTTTGCATCTCATGCCAGGTGCACTTTCTATTAATTAACAGAATCTGTGTATTCTGTTAATTTGACAATCAGATTACCAACTGGTAGACAGAAAAAGGTTTTGTTTTAATAGTGTGTATTGAGGATTTTACTGAGCTTTGTATTATGTAACATGTAAGAGAGGTAGATTTTTGTAACACACTAACAGACAACTGTAGTCCAATAATTTTAACAAAGTCTGTTACCTGAGAACAGGCCTTGTGCAGGACAACCAAGGGATCAGGCCCAGCCAGCATGGGTTCATGAAAGGCAGGTCCTGCTTGTCTAACCTGATCTCCTTCTATGACCAGGTGACCTACCTAGCAGATGAGGGGAAAGCTGTGGATGTTGTCTGCCTGGACTTTAGTAAAGCCTTTGACAGCGTCTCCCACAGCATTCTCCTGGAGAAACTGGTGGCTCTTGACTTAGGTGTACTCTTCACTGGGTAAAGAACTGTCTGGATGGCCAAGCCCAGAGAGCCATGGTGAATGGCATTAAATTCAGTTGGTGGCCGGTCACAAGTGGTGTTGCCCACGGCTTGGTTGTGGGGCCGGTCTTGTTCAATATCTTTATTGATGACCTGGATGAGGGGATCGAGTGCTCCCTCAGTAAGTTTGCAGATGACACCAAGTTGGGTGGGAGTGTTGATCTGCTGGAGGGTAGGAGGGCTCTGCAGAGGGATCTGGACAGGCTGGATCGATGGGCAAAGGCCAACTGTATGAGGTTTAATAAGGCCAAGTGCAGGGTCCTGCACTTCAATCACAACAACCCCATGCAACGCTACAGGCTTGGGGAGGAGTGGCTGGAAAGCTGCCCAGCGGAAAAGGACCTCGGGTGACAGCCGGCTGAATATGAGCCGGCAGTGTGCCCAGGTGGCCAAGAAGGCCAACAGCATCCTGGCCTGTATCAGAAATAGTGTGGCCAGCAGGAGCAGGGAAGTGATTGTGCCCCTGTACTCGGCACTGGTGAGGCCGCACCTTGAATACTGTGTTCAGTTTTGGGCCCCTCACTACAAGAAGGATGTTGAGGTGCTGGAGCGTGTCCAGAGAAGGGCAACAAAGCTGGTGAGGGGTCTGGAGAACAAGTCTTATGAGGAGCGTCTGAGGGAACTGGTGTTGTTCAGTCTGGTGAGAGAAGGCTGAGGGGAGACCTTATCGCTCTCTACAACTACCTGAAAGGGGGTTGTAGTGAGGTGGGTGTTGATCTCTTCTCCCAAGTAACTAGTGATAGGATGAGAGGAAATGGCCTCAAGTTGCGCCAGGGGAGGTTTAGATTGGGTATTAGGAAAAATTTCTTCGCCGAGCAAGTGGTCAAGCATTGGAACAGGCTGCCCAGGGAGGTGGTGGAGTCACCATCTCTGGAAGTGTTCAAAAAACCTGTAGATGTGGTACTTCGGGACATGTTTTAGTGGGCATGGTGGTGTTGGGTTCGTGGTTGGACTTGATGATCTTAAGGGTCTTTTCCAACCTTAACGATTCTGTGATTCTGTCTTCCCTATTTAACTGTAGTAATAGTAATCTCATAAGCTTCTTGCAGTTAAGAGTTACTATCCTGCTAGAAGAGATAAAATGTCCTGGGCACTGAGGGCAAGAAAAGTTGAAACATAACTTTCTTTTCTTGCTTAATAAGTAGAAGGTGAAATGGGATGATCTTTGATGGGCTGAGCCCTCTTCAAGCTTATTAGACTACTGCATTTGAAATGGAGAAATTATTTTAATTTTGTTTATTCTTGCTCTCCAATTTAATCCAAGCATTTGAAAAACTAGGGAGACTTTAAGTATTCAGTATCTTCACTTTGGAGTTCAGGAAATAGTTCCTACTGTATATTTCTGGTTTATGCAAGTCATCTGTAAGAAGTGTGAATAAATTATCCATTTGAGAATCACTTTCCTGTGTATGTACCTGTGCCTTTTCCTTCCCTGGAATTATGGGCTTTTTCATTTGTGTTACCTTTTTTCCTCTGTACCTGCAGTTGCTATAATTTCCCAGTGTTGCTTGATAGTCACGCCTTTGCCTATCTGAGTGCATTACCCTTCCGATGGTGAGAACACCCACTAAGCTGACTTCATCCAAAAAAGCCAAATAAGGTACAGATAAACATTCCTGGTTTCAAATATACTTAAACAAGAAAACCCAAACACACACACCTTTAGAGAGCCTATGAAGAGTCTTGGACTGCTTGTTTTCTTGCAGAGAGCAATGTGTCTTGAAAAATAATGTATATTTCACCATTTCTACCTTGCAGACCATGTGTGGGATGCAGGCAAAATCTGAGACTCACTGAACATATTCATAGCTCTCTGTGCACACAAAATCTGCAATCAGATTGGCTATCATCATGCCATCAGGTTCTCTTCTATAGTCATGGCTGACTCAAATGGGTAGTAAATGCTGGCTTTGCAGCTGAATTCTCAATCACAAAAATACTGCTGTCCTTGCATCTAACTGTTCTCACATAATGCAGGCTCCCTCCTCCCAGAACTCAATTTCACTGCCACTGAACCAGTGATAAAACCTGAGCACTGACAGCAGGAACAATTGGCATTCTTAAAGGTAAACATGAAGCCTTATCGCTTGGCTACTGCTGCTGCAGGTTGCGATAGGCAGATGAGTGCTGGGTAGTGACAATTCAAGATGAGAGATTGCAACAAAGAGGGAACAAAAAGTCTCTGTACTGATAATGAAACTACTTAATAGTTCTGACTTCTACCTAATTTTGAGCAAGTTACCTCCCAGTCAAATTGTCACAATTAAACACATGTCCAAACTGCTCAAACAACCTAAGAACTAACAATATGTTTCATTTTCATCTTATATTAGTTTGGATATTTTTACCTGATGGGTATAAATGCTATGAATTTGATGAGAGTGGGATAGGCAAGAATGCTAAATGATACTGTATGAAGGCGTTGTGTTGAACCCTTCCAGCTGTTTCCTTTGCTTAGCAAGTCACAGGTGCTAAAACTTGAGTATTTGAGTGCAAGTTACTTTGCTTTCTGATGAGGTCAGCTATCCTTTGCTCCTTGATTTTTGTTTATAATTTCTCCAGCCATAAAGGATATATAATTTTGATGATCAGATCTGAGGCGTACTGGCAGTGTTAGCTATGATATTGGGTATTTTTTCTGTTTACCAGTATACCACGTTTTAGTCTCTACAGGGACTTGTGTTTGTGCTCTCCATAGAGCAAATTATCTTAAGTGCAAATTCACTCCTGTAGAGTTCTGTTTCTAGTTTCACACTTAGCCAATAGGACTCCCCATCTCCCTCCACCACAAAATCTGTGCTCAGCTGCTGCTTAATCCTGTTCCTGCTTATGTTCCAGGGCCATTTGCAGCTCTGAGCTGTGCCACACATGAACTGCATTTAGAATTTAAAACTCTGGATTCTCTGCTTCTGTTGCCTGGGCAGCAGATCTGACAGGCATGCCTGAACTTTACTGGGGCCTTCCCTTCTAGCCAATTCATTTGATATGTTCAAATCTGTGGTATGACTCTAAGATGAAGAGCAAGGATAGTCCCTTATTTCTGCAGGTGAGTGGTATATTAGCCATGTGGGATGACAGAGTTATTCCCACTCTCTGCCCTACTGATTGTTTGAATACTTTTATGGGGTAGACCAGCTTCTATATAAGAAATTGAGATCATATGTCAGCCTATGGCAAAGTAGAATTTTAGGATAAGGCAGGTCTGGGCTCAACATAAGCAAAAGAAATATCTTAATTCATGTTCTGGTACTGAATGGAGGTGAGGCATCTAATTTCTTTTCAGTATTCCACAGAGGTCAACACTCTGAAACCTCCACAATATTTCTTTTAGTACCCACCTGCTGTGAAGTCACTGTAGAGTCATTTGGGAACTTGGACTTCCAGTCAATCCAAGGTTATCTAAAAGTTAATTTTTGTGTTTTGTTGAATCTATGCTTAGCCTTTAACTTGTGTGGGAGAAGAAAAAAAGAGAAGAGTAGGTGTGAATGCAAACCAACACAAAGAAGTAAATAAAACCTCCCTAGTACATTGGGAGTTCATAATCTAATTAGCTGGCAAGGCCCCCTCAAATTCTTACTGGTACAGGATTAAATATCCTGCCCAGGGACAGAGAAAGGAGATCACAGCTGTCTTCTAATAGGGCTGCCACTCCCTATGGGACCTGCAATGGGTAACTCCATCAAAGAGGGTAGTTCAGGCTTGTGCTGTGTTTTCTAGATTTTACATTATGAAACTTTTTATCATGACGACCTTTTATTTCCTGGCCAAGAAAGGTCAGGTGGATAAATGATTGGACATAAGCTGCATGTCCAGAGCTTAAAAATGTCTCTGTGAAATTGGAAAGAGGCAGAGACTTGTCATGAGGGAAGTGAGAGAGTGTTAATTGCATTTACATTCATCACTTCAGGAGTGTTGTGGTAAGGTGTTGATAGCTAAGATAACAAGCTGCATCCCCATGTAGCATCCATTTCTACTTCTTGCCTTGCTTCTTAAAGCATTTGTACGGTGCGCCCCTGAAGGAGAGTTTCTTTTCTGACCTTCTGTTTGTGCGTATGGAAAAGCTAAGGGCAAGTATAACATTAAAGCTGTTTCCTCCACTTTAATAAAATATCAAGTTTCTGTCAAGGGTAGTAATATCATTAGCACAGGTTGTATCCTAGACTTGCTTTACCATTGCTTGGGACATCTGATGCCAGGATGTGCTCCATGTGGGATCCCTTAGAGCAGAGTTGCTGTATTTGAGCCCCTCATGAGATATACTCAAAGGCTTCAGTCTTCCTTTGAAACATCTCAATGTTGTCTTTACTGTGAGTTAGACCTTATTGCTTGCCAAGTAGAGACAGCAGAGTGAAGAAGTCTTGCTGCAGGATTTACTAGGTAATGCACTTTTGTTTCATTGCTGCCGTTTGAGAGGAAAGGGACTTCTGACCTGTTCCACTAAGAAAAGAAATAGTATGCTAAGCTTGAAATTATGGAGGCTTATTTAGTGTTCATCTTTAATCTATGCCAACCTCTGGCACAGAGAGCCCTGGTTCTTACTTTGAGGACTGTTTCACCTTGTAAAGAAAGTCCAGCATTGACCAAAGTTTCAGGTGGGTTTCAGTTACAATCTTTTGTTAATTGTGCGCAGTCTGGGAGGATGGGACAGTTGGGATTGCTCTCCAGGGTTGCAAAACCCAGAGGAGAATTTCTTAAACTGTTTTAGGAAAATCTGTAGTGGTTCCTCATCTTGGAATGTGACACAGTATACGTAGGAAGTCTGTGCTACTTTAGTTAAATTTTTTAAAGGCTTGTTTACATTGGTAAAGATATTTTTTAGGTGATCGCTGGCCAACTCATATCTGGAATATTGGGGCATCCATTTTCTCTCTTATCCTCTTCTTTATGTCTCCTATATTAAAAAAAGCACTATGTTATACCAATGTGAAATGAGCTTTTCACTGCATGGATTACAAGGTGCTAGAGAGTGAATGCATTGTCCGATGCTGCCCTTTTGAATGTTCTTTACGGTAGCCTTCACGTTCATAATTATGTTATATTAAATAACTTTTTTTGTTTGTTTAAAAGAATTATGCTTTCATGTACTGAGTGTGGCAGCAGAACAGACAATGAAAAAGAATAGACTTTTTTTCCATGTTCAGCTCTCTTTCATCATGTATTTGTGTGTCTATCTGTACAAGCTTAATAATGCCTTAACCTATTTTTTTGCATTCACTATGAAATAAGGTTCATAGAGGCTCATGATAGCAACCTCTATTTTGAATCAGAGGGGCAGAGAAAACGTACCTTGAAAATACTGCTTTAGACAGTCAAATGCTGGATCCTCTGGAGTTATACAGACAAACCCTGTTTAGCTCTTCTCAATGTAGGTGACTATTTCCGCAAATACAAAATTGACTGAGACGCCTGACCAGATTAAAATAACTTCCAAGTTGCATTGTTACATTGTGAGCACAGCTGAAATGTTACCTGAGTGTGATAGGGAGAAGAGACCTGGAATACAGGGTCAATACAAAATTATTTGGTGATGTGTATTCCTTTACCTTAGGAACAAGAGGTCTAGTTTTGAACTTTAGAAATAGAGTGCATGAGGACCCTGAGGAAGGTAAAAATGTAGCACCTTCATAGCTGGCAGATCTGCTTTTGCGAGAGGTGATAAATACAGATGTTTTAGTTCTGCAGTACAGACAGCAGAAACAAATAGCTGCTGGAGGGCAAAAAAGATTCTCCTCGGCCCTCTGCACAATCAGGGGGTCTGTTATCAGAGGCCCCATTGCCAAAGGATTGCCTGGAGAGTGGTATGTACTGTAATGAACTGCAGGGACCCACATCTGCAAATAATCCTTTATAATGGAGGAGTATAGCTTAATTTTGGGTTGAATTTGCAGAGCCACAGATAAGAAAAAATAAGCTTTTCTTTGCTCATAAGCCAGACAAACCTGGTCAGTAAAACAGTGAGACAGAATAAAAATAAATGTGTAATCTCACAATGTTTTACCGAGTCACTTTTCAGATCAGAACACCACTTCACATTCACTTTTGACACTTATTTATCTCTGAGGAACTCCACAAAAATTGAGAGAATTAAAAAAAAAAGTCTCCCAGAGCTCCCAGATGAGGTAATTTTCTACAAGATTGCAGAAACAAGAACAGAAATTGGCCTTCAGGTGTTCAAAAGCAGTAGTCAAAGCTGTTTTACTTAAGCAATGGAGTTTATTGAAGTTAACTCTTGTATGTTTTTGTCACAGATCATTTTTGTCAGGATGGTAATGTGACACTTAGACCATTGAAAAACTGCTGCCAACAGAATGAAGCCCATTCTGAGCCTCATTTTCCTATCACAGGATGGTTGAATTTGTATCCTAGGTGAATAATAACATACTCAAACCTCTGAAATTAATAAAATAGCTCCTAAGAGTATGATTCTTCTCCTTCAGTCTCCATGCAGATTATTGGGTTATACTCAGCAGATGCTCTTCATGTGAACAACTATATCCATGTAACTTTTTTTGCCTCTACTCCTGAATGCAGATGATGATGAAGAAAATCCCTTCTGAACGGCCCATATGTATGGAAAGTGTTGCTGAGTTAAATCTTCAAATGAATCCCAAACATGCCATGAATGTCTAAACCATTCTGTTGATTTCATGTTTTTTTTTCTTGTCAAAGTCTCACTGAAAAAGTGCATCTCTGGAATAAGAAACTTGGGACAGCTTAGAAAAATATAAATTTGCAATAGTTGGTGGCCCCCTTTTTCTTTCCTCACATCATTAAAAATTGCTGCCACTTAGAAAAAGTAATTTTATACTGAATATCAATGAGCATAAATTAGTGCCTGGTAAACAGCTCTCTAAACTTAACAATGTGCAAGAGACAGCCAGAAGGATGCCTAATGCTGGTACAGACCTAGTCTCTCATGAGGTTAATTTAATAAATGCCTTAAGACTTTATTTTTTTACTAAGGTGAGACAATTGCTAATCAGTCTTTCAAATGTACAATAATGAAAAAGTAAGCTAGATTTTTTTTTTCCTTCCCCCTCCTTTATCGTTGTGAGAGGAAAGAAATCTTCCCTATTTCAGAAGATGCTAAAAACACCAATTCAGGATTTTTACCTGCAGACCCTGGGAAGTACATGTGAATTGTTAAATTTTCATCCTCTTAAATGTTGACTGAGAGTGATTTTCTCAGGTCCTGAGCATAAGCTGAAACAGAAAACAGATTGGACAGATGTTATACAGTACTTTGTGTAGATACTCTCAATTCTGAGACCCAAAGAGGTTTTGAAGAGATGCACTGTCCTGAAGCAAGTGTTATACCGGGCCAAATGCCATCCCAATTAAGATGGCTAACTTAGTCACAGAATTACCTGGATTTGAGGTTTTTCTTGAACTGAGTATATGAATCACTCTTAGTCGAGTGTTTTTCTGTTTGAATTATGGGAGATTAAGGTATGGGATAGGATCTGAAGAAAGAACAAGGGCATTTTTGTATGTAATGTGAAGATTATTTCATCTCCTGGCTCTGAAGAGGAGTCTGATGAAATAACTGGTACCACCACAAAAGCCCATCACTGTTACGAATATCTACATGTGAGGACCCATAGGCTCCTAGACTGTCATACTTGAAATCCACTGTTATTGTTTCCCACCCTCCAGTTGAAGCAAACACAATTTTTTTTTTCCTGGATCCCTCTTTTATCTGAGACATGAGTTTTTTTTTAAATGAACACCAAAAGTTGTATTTATCATTATGAATTACACTCAGCAAGATTTTTTTGATTATTTAAATAAAATTGGATCTTCTGTGTGATTTCCTTCCAAATTCAGAAGCCTTTGCTCTGAGGTTCCTTTTGTCTCTCTTTCTCCTTCCTCTACAATGTTTAACATTTCCTGGACCCCATTTCAGTTTATCTCCTTGCTCAGATTATGAGCAACACTGGTTGTGAAACTGGCTGGAGAGCAAGTGAACATGGTATCTGTGAGGAGTCTTCTCCACCCTTCCATTGAGGGTGGAGGTTTTGGGGGGTTTGGGATCACAGTACTGCTCTCACAGTATGGGTCTAGTCTTTGGCTCAGGTTGGTGTTCATTGTTGTATCATCGCTTTCTCAGGGAAGTGAGCCCTGGATTACTGAAGCACTGACTACTGTTAGTGAGTTCTGCCTGATTGAGACTAATTACCTGCTGTGCAGATGGGTACCAGATTTTGAAGTCTTATCTCCCAGCACAGTAATTCCTATTTCTTCTTTCACCTAGGGTGTCTCTTCTGGGATGTTTCAATACAAGAAATAAAAGGCAGCTGGGAGAATTGAAGTATTTATATGGATCCTATAAGTCGGATTACCTGTTCCCAGATGATAGACAAGCAATGGTGTCCCAAGTAGCATAGAACAATTCTGCTTCTCCTGTCTGCCTCTAGACCATCTTCTTCACCTTCATTCTCCACTTTTGAATTTGCAGAGGGACAAGAGTGAATAGGGTTTTCTTGTTTTGTTTTCATTGGTTTTTTTATTGTTTTGGGGTTTTTTTCCCCCTCTCACTACATTCCTAAACTCCTTTTGCATCCATACCCTGAATAACAGTGAAAATTAAGTCAGAACAGCCACTTGATCTTCTGCTGTTATGAACGGAAGTGTTTGAAAAAACGTCTTGTGTATGCACGGGACTTGTGCTCCGCTTAAATTTCTTTTTGCCCCAAACAAGGATAAAATTAAAGTTTGAAATTAAACTTTGCTGTTTTGCTAAATGGCAATTCAGCTTTTGCACTCACTGTCTAGTTAGTTAAGACCTTAGGAAATTGTGCCATTCTCACTAATGGATTGTTTATTTTGAATAATTCTGAAAGGCACTCCAACATTGTTGGATAGAAATGTTCTGCGTGGTGGTACATTTTGTGTAAAATACTTGACATTTTAAAATCTGCTTGGAAAGGTAGATGGATTAAAATGTTAATTTGTTACAATGGGTTTCCATGATGAAAAATTCAAAAGGTCTCCTGCTCACATTTTCAGGTCAGGAGAGAGTTTGACTTCTACAAATCAAAATAAAAGGGATTTCTCCATAATGAATGAATGATGTATAACTTCAAAGGGAACTTTCCTGGAGCAAAGTTTGTCTGTCCTTGCCTAACTTCTCTTTACTGCGGGGGGTAGGAGATAAGGGAATAGGCACACTGGGTTGCTTGAAGGACTAGTAAAATAGTAGAGAGACTTTCACTTCCACAGTAGATCATCAGTTTGAATCCAGCAGAACTCACCACTACTGAGCAGCTGTTCAGTGGTCTTTTGCTGATCACCAGCCCTGTTTACCAAGAGAGTGATGACATTGCAGTGAACATCAGCTTCAGCTTCAGACAGAATGAAAAACTGTAGTCAGTTTGCAAAACTTCTCGATCTGAAGACCTAGTGACTCTGTGATATAATCTGTGGAGGGAAATATCTTTTTGGACCATGGGACTGAAGAGACTGTTGAATTTCAGCAGCTGTGTAATACAGTCCTTGCAATAAACTGAGGCTCCATTTTAGAATGAGTTAGGCTGGGATTTTGCCCCCTCTGCTCCTGTTGGAAGGCTGCCCCAGGTTTCTGTAGTGGCCTTCTCCTTTCCAGTCTGCTCTGGGCTGACTTTCCTGTTCCAGACCTAGGAGCGTCTTTGTCCTGCAGGGCAGACCTGGGATACATGCACAACAGTTTGCCATGCTGTGTTTGAATAGAGAAGTCCAGTGCTGGTAGCAAATGCTGTGGTCATTGAAAGACTTTGAACAGACTATTGACCCTGTGTGCATAAAAATAATCTATGTGTGGTTCCAATACCTGGAGTTCTCTTCTGCTTTAGGAAAGTGGGGGAAAAAATGCATGCTTGTTTGTTTGGTTTGTTTTTAAAACATGATGCCTTTGTAATAGGTGTGAACATGTAATTAGTGTTGAGTTGTTCAACATCTGTTTAAATTTGACATTAGAATATGGACATGTCTCAAAAAACAAAACCAACAAAGAAAACCTTTAAGGAACTAGGAACCATTTAAGAAATAATTTGATGGATCTTAATTTTTTTTTTTCTGCTTGGACAGCTATTGTGTCAATGATCATTCCAACTCTGTTTAAAAGAAATTAGGTTCTAAAGAATAGTTCTAAGATAGCTTCATGTTTCCCAGGGACTGGGAATCATGCATGTAATTTTTCAAATTAATGACAAGACTTGAATGGAGTGTGTACTCTTAGAACAGAACTGTCTTGTTAAAAAGCACTGTGTTTAGACAGCTTGCAGCAAAAGGAGATTAAATTGCTGGATTGGCCTTTTATGTGGCTTGACTGATGAGAAAACTATGCTGCAATATTCATTGTTTATCAAATGCCACTCGGCCAGTGGCACTAACAAAACCAAATATTTATTGGATGCAAGATTAAAAAATGATATTGCAGAAATGTGTGACCAGTTTCAGTAAAGATTCCTATATATCTGTAGGGGCAAAAAGTTAAGATGTGCTGAAACAGTAATGAGAGTCACTGTGCAATGTAACCAGGGAGACATCAGGCACTGCCTCCTTCATAGAAAAATGGTTCTTGTTCGTGATCTCTTACTGAAGGGCATTGCAGGAATAACCTGCATGTGTTTATAAAAACAACTGCTTTCTCCAATTGCCTTCTCTTCTCCCCTTACTCCTTTCAAAAATAAACCACCCCAGTCCTTGATGGATGTCCTTTTCAGATGTAGCTTTCTCTGTGATGCGTTATATCTGTTCATTACAATTTATATCCACCTAGCTGCAGCACTTTTATCCACAAGCGGGAGTGGGGGCTTATCCATACAGTTATCTGGTTTAGGCGTCATATATGTTGTTTTGATTAGAGTGGTGCTGTGGGCTATGCTATCAGAATGAGTGAGAACCTGAAAGGTAGATTATCACAATGTTAACCATTTAGCAAAAAAATAGTTGACAAGTACATTATGGACATATTCAATATACTGTCTTTTCTCCCTATCTGTAGAACTGGATTTAGCAAACATTGGCTTTTTAGGACTTTTGTGTGTGAGCAGTAAGAACAGACTTGGGATCTCATTTCCTCTGTAATTGCGCACCATGAAAAATAAATAGGTGTTACCTGTTCATTCACCAAGGATCCTGTATATTTGTTTTTTTGGTTTTGTTTATTTTACATGCTTATCTAAATATGGTGTTTGTAAAAATGAGTCTCATATTAGCTGTAGGTTAATATAATGTGAAAGACATGCTGGGCAAATAAACTCTAGCCAGTCTGTCTGGAAACAGCTATGATCTGTGAAATGTTATCTTGGTGAGTTTACATCATTCCCCAGTGAGTCAGTTTGAACTCTGTTCTTTTATTGGTTTATTATTTTTCGGAAGGTAATTCTCAATACATTTGTATTCATGAGGCAATGGACAGTAAGTAATTTAACACCTGCTTTCTACAATCTCTGTCAACAAATGGCCTTCTCCTAGTGGGATTTATAGTTACTTTATGTTTCAAAGGCGGAGAATTCAAATCCTGTTTAGATTGCTGTGCTGTGGGCAGAGTTATGGTATGTGCCTTCTTTCCCACTGCCTTTTAGTCTGGTTTTAAACTAACACTGCTTCTTTTATTCCAAAATGGAGAAAAGCTAAAGCTTGGCAGGGGTTTACACTTATTTCATCCCATGAAGGTCTTTTTCCTCTCTAAAAGAGGAAAAGGTAGGAGCGTGGGAAGAAAACTAAGGAAAAATTAACCCTAGTCCCACCTTATTTACTGTGAATATTTTGTAGGCTTTTTGTCTCAGTCTCTGTATTGTGTTCTTCTATTGATTTTTGAGGAGGAAGAGTCTGAATAGGTATGAGGCAAAACTGAGGTCTAAAGCTGTAATCCCCAGAGGTAAGGACTGTATATTTGTGTCTGCATAGTTCCTGTTGGGAGATCTGACTTAATGTCCTTTGCATACCCCTTCAGCTCTGTTACAACCTCCAGTTCTGGTTTTGTTCAAAAAGTGTAGAAAAAGTGTAAAATGGGAGGGGAGAAGGAGATTTTACAAGATACTGGTACATCTCTCATACTTCTCATTTAAAATAAGGAATGCTGTGTTTGTGACTGTTTTTTTTTTTTTGGCAGTACCTAGTCTGTATACTAGTACTAGTTGTATACTACATCTGCTGTACTGCAAAGAAGGCCCTGTATTTGAGAGATCAGTCGTATCAGCAGTGGTTGCTCTAATGTTAATCAATAGGAATAAGCTAAACTCTACTACATCATTTCAAAACGAGAAAACTGCCTTTTGGTTAAAAAAGTAATCAGCATTGCCTGATAGATAATAGACAATTATTGCCTTCTTCCTGCAAAGCTCTGCATAGAAATGTTCACTCCAGCTGGATGAGAGATGGTTAAACTAGATTGAGTATACTCTGGTATCTTGGCCCACATGATCAACAACTTATAGTTGATTTCAGTCTGTTGCTTAACAGGTTGAGAGTGCTGAAAATTAAGATGAATTTTACCCCTTCAGAGAAGGGAAAAACGTTTGGGGAGGAGAGGTACGTTTCTTTGCTGCTTGCCCAGGAGACTGTGATTATTCACAGGGTTTATCAGCTTTTCAAAGCTGTTGTATTGGGTTTGTGTGGCAAGATTTTGGTAGCAGGGAAGCTACAGGGGTGGCTTCTGTGAGGAGCTGCCAGAAGGTTCCCTTGTGTCCGATAGAGCCAGTGCCAGCCGGCTCCAAGACAGAGCCACCGTTGGCCAAGGCTGAGCCCATCGGTGATGGCGGTAGTGCCGCTGGGATAATAAAGTTAAGAAGGGGAAAAAAAACCACAACTGTGCATCAGCAATTGCAGCTGGAGAGAGGAGTGAGAATATGTGAGAGGAACAGCTCTGTTCAACATCTTCAGGTGCCCAAAGGAGGCTGTGACCCTGTGGGAAGCCCATGCCGGAGCATGCTCCTGGCAGGACCTGTGGCCCAGTGGAGAGAGGAGCCCAGGCTGGAGCAGGTTTGCTGGCAGGACTTGTGACCCCGTGGGGGACCCATGCTGGAGCAGTCTGTTCCTGAAGGACCGCACCCTTCCCTGGAAGGGATCCAGGCTGGAGCAGTTCGTGAAGAACTGTGGCCTGTGGGAAGGATTCACATTGGAGAAGTTTGTGGAGGGCTGTCTCCCATGGGAAGGATGCCACACTGGATCAGGGGAAGGGTGTGAGGAGTCCTCCCCCTGAGGAGGAAGGACCAGCAGAGACAATGTTTGATGAACTGACTGAACTGCCGTTCCCCATCCACCTGTGCCACTGGTGGGGAGGAAGAAAAATCAGGAGCGAAGCTGAGTCCAGGAAGAAGGGAGGGGCAGGGGGAAGGTGGCTTTTTTTAAAGATTTGGTTTTATTTCTCATTCTCCTATTCTGATTTGATTGGTAATAAATTAAACCATTTTCCCCAAGTTGAGTCTGTTTCCCCAGTGATGGTAACTGGTGAGTGATCTCTTCCTGTCCTTATCTCAACCCACGAGCCTTTCATTATGTTTTCTCTCCCCTGCCCAGCTGAGGAGGGGATTGACAGAGCAGCTTTGGTGGGCACCTGGCCTCCAGCCAGGGTCAACCCTCCACAGCTGTGTAGATGGAGTATGTTACTAAGCAAACCCTCCCTCTTCTGTCTATGCATCCTGTTTCCTTTTTCAATCTGTTGGACAGAGGAAACTCTCTCTGTGCTCTTTTTACCATTAGAGTAAAAGCAGCCTTTGCACTCCTGCCCTAGGTTTCCATCCACCTCTCTAGTCTGTGACCGGGCTGAGCTGAAGAATGGAAAGCCCATGCTCCTGACTGCATGTCCCCAATTCAACAGGGACACATTTTAGACGCAAATGGCAGAGAACATGCAAAATGCTTAAAGATTTAAGAGAGACTTAAAAGACTTAAAGGAGCCATACCAGAAACACTTTGGAAAGGCAGAGAAGGATGCTTTTTCAGATCAGGCTTTTTGCTTAAAAGTAACAGAGAAAGTAGGAGTTTGTCAATGAGCATGCTCAGTATGAGAGAGGGTTGCTAGCTGCCTAAGGAGGAGCAGTCGTGCACAGTGCTTGGGTTGAACACTGAATGTACAGGAAGATTGCTCGTGTTGGGGTGTTTCACACAGAAGCTGTAGATAGCCTCGGAGACTGGGGAGAATAGCTGCTTCTGCAGGAGAAAGCCTGTAGCCTCACAGAAGCAGGAAGATGGAGCAGCTGAGGTGTTTGGGCTGAGCTGGGGACTCAGGTTGTGCATTGTTGGCAGGTCTAGTGGAAAAGAAGAGTTTAAAAGACCTCGCAGAGAGCTGCATCTCGGAGAAATCATGCAGCCAGCCCATCAGTACACTAGAAAAGCTTGATTTGGATGCTGGAGTACCTCATCCCTTTTAACTGTGTTCGTTTGGTAAGGTAGGGCATGTCTGGGAGCTAGTATTACTCCTCTCCAGATGAAGGCTGTCCCACAAACAGAAAGGACATTGGTTTGGGGGTATGTCAGTCTAGCACCTCTGCAGTGCACTGAAGCACACCTCCAAAAGGTAAAACCAAACCAATAAGCAAACCCACAAACAAACAGATTCTTGGATGATATCTAAAATAGAGCTCCATCTCTGCTTTACCTTTACAGAAGCAAATACATTTTATGGCTTGTTAAGTAGGAGCTTTCTATTACCATCTGTTGAATCTTGCAATTTCTCTTCCCTCCTGCTCTAGCATCTGTGAGTCTCAGTAGCAGAAATGTTGCTTGGAAACTCAATTGTCTTTTTGCATTACTGGTAGAAGAGAGTGCTCAATTTCAGTAACTCAATTATCATGATTTCTGCATAGATCTAAAACTGCTTAGCAAAGGCAGTTTCTTAAGTGGCAGGATAAATGCTGCAGATATACAAGAAGTGCTTAACTGTTTTCAGCAGGGGTGGAGTTGTTTCAATGTGAACATTTGTTGGTATCATAATTGAGGCATAAATTAAGTTGCATGGAAACGAACCTACTATATATGTGCCAGTATTGATGTGCCATTTCTACTTTTTTTTCCTGTAAAGTAGAAAACCACCTATGAGTATTCAGGCTGCCATCATCTGACTGTGGGTAAATTTGGGTTGGTTGTTTTTCTTAACTTTTTTGTTTGTTAAACTTTAGTTCTGCAGTGTCAACCATGACGAGTTATTTTGTGTCTTCTGGAGAAGTCCAACTTCTAATGCTTATCAACTTATGCTAAAGATTCAGTTACAACATGTTTCTCTGGTGTTAGAGGACAACACAAGTGTATTGAATCTTTTTGTACAGGTAGACTATTTGGAGTTAAGTTTGTTGGAAAGAAAAGTGTAAGTGTGTTTTGTGACTCGTATCTATTCTCTTGATTCAAACTGCTTAGGAAACAGACACTCCCTCCTATTGCGTGATATTCATATTCCTAATCAAAAACCTGATGTCAGGAGGCTCACTCTAGAATAGATTCGCAAATAGTATGTTTGATGCTGACAACTGCTTTTTTCCCTCACACATGTGGGGAAATAAGTGCAAGTAGAGAGGAGAGATTCTGAATGGCATCATAACACTCTTGGTGAAATTAATCTTCTGTCTTCTGTTTGAATCCATTCTTTTGCCAGGGTCCTTGTTTCTCTATTCCCCCTGCTGCCCTTCGGGAGCTTCTTTGAGGAGTGTATTATGGATAGATGTTCACAGCTTGGCAAGTAGATTTTTGTGGGGATTTTTGGTTTGACAGAACGCTTCTTGAGTTTGGTTTCTTTGGAACCATTAATTTTGAGGGTTTGGTTTGAAGGGAGCGAGATGGACACAGTGATCATTGCCTTTTTTTCTGGGTTGGGTTTGTGGGTTTTTTTTTTCCCCTCTCGGTTGCCTGAAGTAACATGAGTTTCACAAACATTTCAGAATCAATACTTAAACTGCATACTAATATGCTTTGGAGAACTACAGAGGAGATAGGTGGATGGAGAATACGGAGTGACTCTGCCTTTGTTTATAGTGTAGTTTGAGAGAAAAATAACAGAGCTGCAGTTGCCATCTGCAGTTATGCTCAGGAATACCAGCATCTGAAGGTGGCTTTACCAACATAAAGCTTAAGAGGGCTTTTGTTTTCATTGCCATGTGAGTTTAAATATTGGATCCTTTATTGTATGTTCTAAAGTCATAACACAAAGTTATTCTTCACTCAGTTTCCAGGAGGTATCATCAGGACTGAAAACTGAGCTAAATGCCGGAGTAGGCTATATGAATTGTTAGATCAATACTTGAAATTGGCACATGTAATTACAGCTTTGAAACTGCTGTGCATGTAATCATGATTGATAATTGCATTCAGAGCCTCTTAAGAGAAGCTTGGGGATTAATTTTCTTTAAAATGGAAGAAAAACAGTATCTGTACAACACTATGTACTACACTTTACTACTTCATTTAACATGAATGAAGGCTTCAAAGAGTATTTAAATGCTTTATGCTATTCATTATCCTCAAGAGTAGTATTAAAATTGGCATTCTAGGTTACAGAGCTTATGGGATGTGCTTTCCCTTGGGATGGAGAGGGATGGTAGCCTTTATGGCTTGGCTAGTGCTTGGATTCCCCCCGCCCATCTGTGGGGGGATTTTCATTATCAATTATATGTATCTGGACTTAAGAAACATCTCTTTAACATGACATGAACATAGGAATTCATACATTTATGATGAATTTACATTTAAAGGCTGAGTATGTGCTAGCAAGCATCACCACTTGATCAATATTTCCACATCACACTTCTTGTAATGTTTAGTGGCTTTGACTTTATTCTGTGGACCATATAGGGATCTGAAAGTATGGGACCACACCAAGGTACTTAATTACCCCTGTGATTCCAGTGTAGTCAGAAGCCTAGGCTGTTCGCACGCCTGAGAAAGTGATTTGGCAGTGAACTGGGACTGTAAAGAGTAAAAGGAAAACAATGTGCTGCTTCAGTACTCTGCCATAAAGGGTTATTCTTGTTTTCTCACAGAATATAACCACTGAAAAAAGACTTACAGCTCCCCTGTTAGGGACAGCCCCTAGTTGAGGGCTAGGTTATTGTGTTCCATTTGTGGCTTGGATGTTTTCAGCCAAGAAGAGAGCAACTTCCTTTTTTATTTTCAGGATTTGAGGATCTTCAATATTGGACCCTTAGGCTCTTTTACTGCCACCTGAAGTTATTTATTGTCAGGTAGGAGGTAGGACAACAGTTGTTCCTGCCATAGGCTCTCTCGCTAGGTTTGTTCTTAAAATTGACCTGCTAGAAAAGATTTTGTAAAGGACATGTGTTCCCAAGCACTTTTCTCTATGGAAACTGTTGTTCTAACTTCCCACTGATTACTTGGAAATTAATTCTTATGATTTAATGTTGTGTTTGTTGACTATAGATCTTTTGCTCTTTTAGAAATCACTGAAGTACTGGGCTGAAAGTTTGCTTTGGCATAACGTAAAAATGAAGATGACCTACCATTTTCTGAAGAAGTTATTGCTGGAGGCATTAATTCAGGTGTGGTTTTAATGACACCTTTTGTTTGGATCTGCTTAGCAGTCTGACTTCTTAATGTTTGAGCATGTAGCTATGTTGAAATTGGCCTAAATGAGGTTAACTGGAAAGGAGAGAGTTGTTGTTGGCATGAAAGAGAGGGTGCAGAGAAGCGAGTCAGCAGAGGTTTAAGGCAAAACCATGATTTGCTGAGAAGTGCAAGCAGCAAACTGTGAAGTACATTAATTAAATGCTCGTAGTGAGCAGGAGAGAGATACTACATGTAACAAGACAGGGAGTTGTGTAGGGTTTAAAAAAAATAATCTAAACCAAACCTTAGGAAATAAATCAGCTGCTTTTTTCATCTTTGTTCCCTTGCCTAGTTGTAATCAATTTTAAAATAAAAAAAAAAAAAAGCATTTTAAAAAAATCTTACCTTCCAATCCAGAGGGCTTTTAGGGTCATCTGGAGTTTCTTAAATCTGAAGCAGCCCCAGACTCCTGTTGTTGGCATCAGATGGGGAATGACAGTGCCACTGGTCAAGACAGAAAGGTCATGTTTGGAAGCCTGGCTAAGACAGCATAAGCACAGATGTAACTCTGTGTTAGTATCTTTAATGATACAAAATGGGGGTTCTGGCAAACATGGCATTTTTCAGGATCTGTACATATTTCCAGCTGGGGCCAACAGATATCAGACTTGAAAGGTTGTGATGTTACAGGTTAACAAAAGGCTTTGGATGCTGGGTGGGGAGGATTGCATTTTTTTTCTACCTTTTTACACTGTACATTAATGTCTAAAGAATGTGCAGTTAAATCCTTGACCTTTCATATGAAGCCTTGAAAGATCCTGTGGCACTTTACATGGGAGTAACATGACTGCTGTGAGGGTGTTGATGTTTGATAATTGAATCTGAATTGGCTTATTCTGTGATGCACTTTTAAAAATTCTTTTACAAGCTTCCTTGTAGCAGAGAAGAGGCATTTTGTTCTTTTTTTTTTTTTGAATGCTGCTAGTAGATTCTGAGGTAGGAACTCTTATTTTCTATTTTCTGGAACAGAATCTGTGGCTGCTAGCATGATACAAATATTTTAAAGGTGGCACATGCTATACTCTTAAGGTATTTCACTCTTCCCTTCTTACTGGCTTTATCTTGACATCTTTTGACGGTGAAGTTCTCTGCCAGCAAGATTGCTTTAGCTTTGTAGGAAATCATACTGTTTGAGAACTGGCTTAAAGTAGACCTCTTTCTACCCAGCGCCAAAAATAACAGTATTCTACTCAGAATCAATTGAGTGTGGAAACGAATTGCCCATATAAAATTCACATGAATGTTTCTTTAGGAAATACTTTTCTTCACTTTTCAAATAGCAGCAATGAATGTGTAACAGGGGATCTGCTGGAAGAGGGGATCTGCTGGAAGAGGGTCTGCATTTTACCTTTCTCTGTTGAAACATTTCTCCAGTTTGCTAAGGTGGTGGAATTCTTTATGATTTTTTTTTTAGTGGTGTCATGTACATTAAATTAACCATGGAAGATACCAAAGAAGAATTTCCATGATCCTGGATCCAAATGTCACTTTTTTTACCACTCCAGTTGTTTGAGGTTCTATTTCTAGGGAGTAGAAAGAAAATCGGTTGCTTTGGGAAAAGTTGTTTCAAAGTATCCTAATTGGACAGAGAGAAAGGCCTTCCATGCCTTTGCCAGCTTCTAGGGTAATTTTTTTAGGCACACCATGACTCACAATATTGAACTAAGAAAAGTTCTAGTTCCAGGTAGGCCTCAGTTTTGTGTTTTATTCAGTGAAGATAATGATTAGGCTGCTTGTGGTCAGAACTGAAAAAGTAAAGGCCTTTTGTAAGGGAAAAAATTCTTATCCCATATCTCAAGAAATGGTCTCTTGTCTGTGTAATAACCACCAAGTATGTATATTCTACAACGGACCACCACATGAATAAGAAAGCCTCAGAACTAACCAGGTAATTCTGTTAACCTGGTGCAAATAGTTTGGTGTTTCTTGGGTTCGGGACATAGCTTGGGCTTCATCTTGTTCCTCAGTTTTATGCTGTAGCTTGGGCTGCCCAAGTCAATTTTCTGTATGTTAGAGACAAAATCTGTGTATTTTCTTAGTATATAGGGTAAACCAGGCTTCCTATAAATTTGGTCTAAGAGTCAGGGTGCTCAGAAACATGACATGAGGAAGCCTCTCGGGAAGTTTGGTAAAAGTACTAAGACTACTTCTTCTTAGCATAATCCTGCTCCAAGATTATGTCTAAAACAGAGGGAGCTTAACAGGACAGTATCTCTTCAAAGAATGGATGTAATTTCTCTAGTAAAATGAGCATTTTTAATAGAACCAGCTGTTGACTCCCACAGCAGTATTTCCTCATTGAATTATAACTGAACCTGCCTCTCTGGGATAGACGGCATAGTTAATAGTCATATCAGTTTGTCTGTAGTTTTCTTGCTTGTGTATGACTGGTCATTGATTTCTGTTTATTTGGGTAGGCTGATTTTAAAATCTTGGTAGTCGGAGACTTTCCACAAAGCCACTTGCTATTGTGAGTTTTTACAGCAATTAAAACCAGTTGTTAGCTAAAGCTAGTTAACTCAAGGTAATTGCAAAATGTTTGAGGAGGAAGAGATCGCATCAGCATTCAGGAAAGGTAGAGGTTACCAGTTATCTCTAAGGTAAAGTTAACTACTATGTGCTAATTGGCAATTTATTAACTCTAGAGGTTAGATTTTGTTTTCTTTTGTCCCCCCACCCCCGACTTCTTTTGTGGAATGGCTCTAGCAGTTAGTTTTGATTATAATAACCTGTTCACAACAAAGTGGAAGCTGACTTGTGTAGTGCAAGATCAGATATTGAATAGCTATCAGATGCTGCTTCTAATATAGACAGAATTCTAATAAAATATTTCAGACTTATGAAAATAAGAAATAAAATATTTCAGTCAATGTGTCTGTTATTTTTATCACATCCCCCATGGAGTTGCTTTATGAGTTTTGAGCTAATACCAGCTGCAGATTAAAATGGAGCATTAATAGCAAGTTGAACCTGGCATGCTGGTGGTTATCTAGAAGATCATTTTACTACATAACCACAAAGCTAAGGTTTCTTGGAAGTACTCTAGGGACAGCAGTGAATGAAGAGAAAAGTTTTTTTTCCTGCTTATCCTGGTTATGCTTTTCTTCTGTTGCCCTGAAAAAACATGAAAAGGACATGCGTAACCTGGCTTGGCAGGGTTGACCAGGCCCCAGTGAAGTCTCATCACTGGTATCCACAAGGAGGAGCAATGTCGGTATAGATAAGCCAAGGGAGAAACAAGTCATTGACATTTCATTTATTCCTAATGAAGCAAGGGAATTACAGGGCAGCTGCGTAAGAACTGCGAAATCTGCAGTTCTGTTGCAGCAGCAGTTTCCCAAGAAACTAATTGAAAGAGGCAATACTTTGGACTCCAGTGATTTAAAATGCTATAGTTCCTTGTACTTGTTCAGTGCAAGTGACCATAAAAAAGGTGATATGAAAAACACAACAAAAGAGTCTTGCAGCTGCTTTAAAGATGGTTTTGAACTGTTGATCGAAACAGAGTGATCAGGGTAAGCAGTCCCTGAGATCTAAGATTTAACGCTCCCTTAAAGTAATCCTATGGTAGCTGTACTAGAGAATCGATAGCATGTAAGAGGAAAGACTTCCCTCTCTTTGGAAGGTAGGCCTGCTCTTGGTTTGCGGGATTGATTTAGTATTATACTGGAAGAAGAGAAGATTGGAGGAGATTATGCAACTGGCTCTGGCTTTACTTGCACTTAACTGGGATATGTTTAGGAAATCAGCACTAATAGTGCAATATACTAGCTGTGTGGTGTGGGTGTGGTTTTTTAATTTTTTTTTCTTTTTTTCCTTGCAAACATAGATATCAGCATAGGATTTTTTTAAAATTAATTTTTATGTTTAGAGAAGGAGACACTTGTAGATGGCACTTAAGTTGTTCTTAACTCTAGCAAAGAATGATCTGCTTGAATTTCTACCGCCAAGTACAAGGAATTGATAACTGTGCGTGACTAATTTCATGGTCAGTTTAATTTCAGTTTCTTCTTGTTATTGTCCTATTACCATAGAAAGGATGAAAGTTAGCATCTAAAAGAGACAAAAAGGAAGGGGTCAGAGCAAATATGTCCTGCCTGTGCCCTTAACCCATGGAAGTCCCTCTGGGAGTCCTGTAAATAAAAAATACTAATCGGGTATGCAACAGCATCCAAAATTCTGGGAACAAATACTTTTAGGCATACCTCTGACTGCTTGCTCCTAAGTATCTTCAGACTCATGATTTGTGTCTCTGTTCCATTCTAATTCGGTTTGAACTATGTATGTTGAGCTATGAGGTGTTATAGCTGGTACAGTGCTTGGACAGCCATTTAATAATAAGTGTCCCTTGCTTCCAGTAGAAACAGGAACGGACATGCAAAGCAATAGTATAGATGAACAGATTTTCTTCAGGGATGTCTAGAAGTGTGTGGGAATTTCCTCCTTTCTGCTTACTACAAAAAGATGCAAATTGCTTTCCCTCCCCCAGACTGCATGCTGGATAATATCCTGGAAATTGAGTTTAAATGTAAAATCTGTGGAATCTCTTGCAATTTATTTTGAGTTGATGGCTCTAGTTAGAAAGAAACTTCTTTCAGAACTTATCTTGTACAGTGAAATTCCCCAGCAGCTTTACTATGATGCACGTGGCACGCATGTTGCTGTTCTCCTGTAACCTTCCATCTAGATACAGCAGGCATTGGTGGAGCATTTTAGCCTTTGGCTTTTCTGAGAGAGAGACAATGACTTTTGCAGACAGGGGATGGCACTGTTGCACTGTAGCTCCTCAACCTTCCATCCAAAATGTCTCTATAAAAAAGTCTTGGTATTTACCAGGAAGGGAGCAGATGAACCAGATGCATAACTGGAAGATTTTCTTGAAAAAGTTCTGCATAAAATATCAGATTTGGGTTACCAGAAATTTTATATTTTTATAAACCCCCCAAAAGAATATGTTAGCATGCATCTAAATTGGATGTTAGCAGTAGACATAGTTTAAGGCACTCTTATTTTAGATTTAAAATGAAACACCTGTGTGAAGCTCTGAGAAATCACTAATAATACAATAAACTCTCAGCACCATGGCAGTAATCATTTTAGTAAGAATTCAACCAGCAAGCACTTAAAGAAACTCCTTTCTACATTTCTTTTATTCTGGAAAATGCAAACTTCCTTTCTCTGAAGTCTTAACATATTGCTGTCTTCCGCAGTTCTGCCAGAAATTCCCTAGGGCAAGAGGCCAGTTCTGAAGGATGCCCAGTCCACTTGGGCAGGCACATGTGTGACGGGTGTGGAAGCAGCATTCAGCTTGCCCATCTTGGCTCACCACAGTCATAGGAACATGGCAGATGGACCAAAATTATTTCTTTTGAAGGATGGTAAGGCAGTATAGATCTTGATCAGCACCTTCAACTTCATTTTCTAGCTGAGTGCAGTCAGAGCTGTTACTTGAGCACTGACATCAGCACATGGCAGTGAGGTATCTAACTCTGCTTCAGTCATTCGATGATTCTCAGATGAAGTCCCATCTGGGCTGTGCAACAACCTCAGTTCTGAGGTGATGAAATTATAGGTAATGATGGGAAAGACTTAATTCAAAATACAGATGGCAGGAAAAACTGACCAGGCTGTTGCTGAAATGTGATGGCTGAAATTAACTCACTGATTCAGTCTTTTTTCTTGGAGGAGTACAGATACCTCTGGCTGTCTTCCGCCACTCCACTGTGACTTAGTTTTACCTGAAAGGTGACTGTCTCATTTTCACCTGCATCTTTAGCATCTGTGCCTTGCTGAAATAGTCCTGAGCTCAACTGTGCAAGTCAGATGAGGTAAAGCTGACATGAGTCAGTACGCGAAAAGCACTGGCATTTGTGTTTCTTGCCTAGGCCCCTTGTCACCAACCAGCCACTTCAAACTGGTGGTGTGAAACCTCTAGTGGAAAAAAAAAGAAGGCAATGCCATGAGTATCGACAGAAACGTCTGAAGTGAAAAGAATGAAACCTCTCAAAAGAAAAGCTAACCTGCACCATTCTCTCCTTTTTTTTTTTTTTTAATTTTCCTCTTCCCCAAAAATGCATGACTGAGTCAACCAAAACAATCTGTGTGATACAACTTCATGTAGTTTTTTTGGGAGGGGGGAGGGAAAAGATACGGATAATTTTGGTCAGACTATCTCCTTTGGCACTGCACTTAAAAAAAAAAAGAAAAGAAAAATGAAAAAAGAAAATTGTTTCAACATGACATTTAGTCTCAATAGTAAATATAAAATGTTCACTATGCTTAGTTCTGGGATAAAAAAAATTTATTCAACTTGATCTCACCTCTCCCCATTCCCATCCTTCCTGCCATCTATGGGAAGACCTGAGGGAATGAGCAGCTTTAGTGGAGCTTGATTTCTCACTTGAAGGGCAGACCCTATTGCTGCCTGCTGAGGTGTGTAGGTGACTCAACTCTGAGGCCTTCCTACTCTAAGGAAGTCAATTTATTTTCTGGACAAGATAAATCAGATTAGAGATAACCTGTATGCTTCTGCGACAGTATCAAAGGCAGCCAATCAAGCTAATGATAGCAGCATTATTACAAGGTGTCTGATTCTCATCCATCACTAGAAAGAGATAATTAACTAAGGAGTCCTTTGGCGTATTCTAAGTCCACACCTAGATTAGAAGGGTCAAGTGCAAGGAAGGCATGTATATGCTAAGGCAGTCTCACCATCTGCCTTAGAAAAAGGAAATGAAATGTTGGTTAGTTAGTTTATGATACTCTGATGATGACTTCTGAAGTATGCTTCTTTGAAAACTATATTCAGCCTGTCTTTCCTGAGCTGCTGATGATTATTGCTGGCCAGGAGTTTGATATTTGTCCTCAGAACTCCTTTAGAAAGGGATTACATAGGTCTAGCGGAAAAAGTGCTAAACTCTTTTTTATTTTCCTTAGCACTCCTTGAATTTCAGCGAGCCAGTAACTAACTGGAACAGGCTAAGGGCCAGCATAGTAGCCAGGGAGCTGTCTCAGAAGATTCTTCATCTACCTACTGGCCATGCAGTGCTACCACAGTCATGTTCACATGGTAGCCTGGAAATAGCATGAATAGAAATACACTAAAAATGTCCCAGCTTTGTTTCATTTGCGGGCTTGCATAGTAAAGGTAGTATTCTTTCAGGTGCTGTTTTGGACTGAGTCCTTTTCATTCTGCTTGTTGTTTTGGTTTTGTTTTTGAACTTAGAAGAATGTTCCTCAAAAGATCTGTTGGAGCAAAGTGAATTTTTCACCTTTGAACTTCACCTGATCATGCTATGTGTGTTTGTGTAGTTATGTCGTGACTCCTTCCTAGGAATTAAAAATGGAAAAAGTGAACCTTTAAAGGTAAATGCACTATTGGGAAATTATTTCACTTGAGGTAAATGGCTGGTCACCAATGATGATGATTTAACTTGCAATAGTTAAAGCTAGACTGGAAAAATCATTACAATTATATTGTAAAGCTAACAACACTGCAGTACTATAGGAGTAAAGTGGAAGAATGTATAGGACAAAATACTTAACTGTATTTGTAGTGACAAGAACACTTTTTGATATGTATTAACATGATTAAAAATAGAGGTATCGTTATTCCCATTTCAGAAAGGGGAAACAAATGTGTTCCTGTCAAGGCCAGGCCTCCTAATAATATTAGAGCATAACATTACCTCAGGAATGTTAAAGTTAAAGAAGTTAAAGAAGAGCTAAACGTTTTCACTTTTAAAAAATTATTATCTTAAACGGTCAGTTTGAATTTCTAGTTTGTGTTAGAAAGCATTCAATGGAATGTCATGCAAAGCTCCAAGAGATCTGCATTAAGAGCAAGCCAAGGTACTTGATCATGCTGGTTCCTCTTGCACCCCCCTTTTTATTTTTTTCTTTTTTCCCTACCAGCCCTAACCCTAACCCTAACCCTGGGTTATTTCTCTTTTATTTTTTATTTCTCTTTTTTTTTTTTTTTCCCTCTTGACAACACTGCGGTGTTCCTGGAACATCCTATATGAGCCCCAAGTGTCTTCAGAAAAGTTCTGCCTACTATTCATGATGAGGAATGTCCATGTGAAACTAATCTAGGATATGTGGCACTTAAACATTTAGTGCTGCTGAAATTGGGCTGTGAGTCAAAATGTTGATGACCTACCATGCACTGAAATGAGGCTGATGATGCGTAAAGTGGTGAACTGTTTATTTCAATACTTAGCTGATGATGCACTATTTATTTTAAGACTGTTGAACTGTGTAGTTCTAATAAGGTTTTGAAAGGCAGTTATGAAATGTCCTGATTGTATATCTGCCACAGCTAAAGATGAATCTGAACTCCGGAGGCTAATACTTCTGATTCCAGTTGTTCAATATCTAAACTTCGTTCTGAATTGCTATAGCTTAGACATATATGTCATTACATGGAGACATGTACTTAATTACATAGAATATCCCATTAGAAAGCACCTTGGTTTGGACTTCAAGATGTAAACTCTTGCAAAGCTCTGTTTGGATAGGGATTTTGTACATAGACCTCATAAAGTCACTGTTAGAAGGTTAACTCCGACTTATTTATTCCTTTACAAAGGGAGTATTCACACCAAGGTTAGATGGTGGATTTATGGATAAGTATTCAGAATTTTCCTTCCCAACATCCTTGTGTTAGTGTTGCCTCATCTCTTTAAACTACAGGCCTGAAATCTTAATATATTTTCCTCCTCTGCAGGTAAATTCCTTTAAATTACATAGCATTTCTATGCAGGAAAACAAAATAAAGGACACTTTCTTGGAAGACATTAGGTTTTTAAGCTCTGGGTCTGTAACTATGAAAACTACTTTTTCATAGTTTCCTTAGGACTCCATAGATCCCAGAACTGATGTTTCCCTGGGGAATGCAAGGCTTCCCTGTGGGGCTTCCTTGGAGAACTCTGTTCTAGCTTTCTGCCTAGTGGGTAGTTCAGCACATGCAGTGGATAAAGTCATGCCTTTCTTTAAAGCATGTATTTGCTATACACCTCAGAAATCTGAGGATAGTTTTTCTAATGATGTTCATTCAATAACAGAGTTTAAACTGTACTTACTAAAGAGTCTAAAAGAAGGCAAGTAAAAATCTACTGGCACTGAGTGCATAAGGAACAGAGACAATTTTGTATATACTTTATGACTAGAAATAGTTATTTAAGAATATAACATACTTTTATTTTACTATTGGGAAACAACTTATCAGTTGCCCTCTTTAATTAGGAAGGTTTTTGCATTGTCTTCTGAAGTTTTTGGGGGTTTTTTTGGCCCAGCTGTATAATATGAAATTGGGGAATGATTTTAGAATTCTGCTTTGTGAACTGTTTCGCAGTGGAGTCTAGTGTGTCAAAACACTGGTGGACCATAAGCCTACTTCCTGCATCTAGAACTAAGAGCCATGTAGAAGGTTCCCTCTGTTTCCTAGGATCTCTTTGACCACTGTTATGGAAATTGTGCTTCATAACCTGTTAAAGAACTCGCATTGTGGCAAAAAGTATCTAACAACATAAGGTATTTTACTTGTTAAACTGTATCATTAATGAGAGATCTATTTCAAGGAACTGGTTGAGTGATCATGTTTCCTTCTGCCATTTGGTGACTCGGTATGCCATGTTGTCTGAAGGTACCAACAGAAACAAATGTCTCCCTATGGAACTGTGATTTAAACTTGTGAAAATAAAGTGTGAGTGACGGCCACATTAGTACTGGCTTTCAGGAAGACTTTTTTGGTAAAACTTACAACTTGCAAATAAATAAGGGCTTTCTTTAAGCTCCTTTAGTATGATCACTCATATTTTGAAAGTAAGATACTCATTTTTCACTTCTTAGGATTGGAAGTTAGTGCTTTAATTATCTTTTCATTCACCTTAGAGTGTTTGATCCACAGTTAATATTACTTACACTAAAAGAAGAGAAGGACTTGACTTGTGTATTAAAGGTCATTGAGTTATAGAGGCCCATAATGAAACTGTCTTTGGGGATGATTAAAGATGCCAAGCAATAGTGGCTGTCAGAGCTGCTTGGGCTGCAAGATTCCTGCATCCTTTCTATTTAGAGAAACTGATCAAAGGAAAATTTACAGCAAAGTCATGTTTTTCAATCTGAGAGGTCTAAGGGAAAGCAGGTTCCAAAGTGTAACGTGCAGGGGCTGAAGGAAAAGGATGTGTGGGAAGGAAGTGTGTTAACCAGATGGCTCTGCTTTACTGTTTTGGGGAGCCCTTGAAGGAAGTGAGGGAGAGATCAAGGCAGCAAGTTTCTGCCTGAGCAGGGTTTCAGCCAAAGGGAGCTCTGTGTATGCTCTTCATCTCACTGGTTTGACTTGACAAGGCTCAATGTATACCCTGTAAATAAGCTCCCTTATACTTTATTTTTCATCTTCACAAGCACGCTACTGTTGAATTGGACACTCTGTATGGTACTAAAGGGGATACTCTTTCTTTCTAGAAATGTACAAGCCCTTATTTGCCTTTCAATTCAGATAAATTTTTTAAAAATCTAATTTTTATAACTGTTTAATTACAGGGCTCCTGTTCATTGGAGGTTCCAGGCAATGGGGACCAGTCAGAATTTGGCTCATTGTTGTCTGTATGCCCCTTGGTGACCTTTAGAACAATTTAATTAAAAGGACCCAAAATACCTCTAGAGACCTGTCTCTCCACGCTAAACATGGATAGTATTGTCCTCTAGGGCTCCAGTTAGGGAACTGTGTCTTTTTAAAGATAAAGCATGTGGGGATTCTAGACTACTGCAAAAGCACAAAGCAAAACACAGGAATTAAAAAATGTTGCATAACCTGTAACATTGCTCTAACAAACATTCCACTAGTTACTACTGAAATACTCTGTGGTAAATGATAAAAGAGCAGCCTTTAATCTAACAAATGAGACAAGGGGAAAAAGTGAAAGATATATTATTAGCAAGCATAAGCTGAATCATGGCTATATATTCTCCAAAGAGGTGAAAACAACATCTATTTGTGCTTCCACTTAAGGCAGATTTCAGCATGAGGGTACATTGATTATTTATTTGCTGCATCTAGAGATAACCACCATTCATTTAAATGAGTTTGAACAAACTTTAAGTAGTGTCATTTAAGTAAATTACAGGCAACGTTATTCCATTTTCATTTTAGAATTATTTGTGCCATCTGAAAGCATTTTAGTTCCTCACCTCAGCTCTTCTTGACGTTATTCATTGTTCCTCTGCTTGTTACTGCATCACATTTCATAAACTAAGTGAGGTTGCTGTGATTCGTGCCGACATGGTTTACTGAATTGCCCTGATCTCCTGCTAAACTTGTCTGCCATTAGCTTAAGATTCTCTGAGTTTTATAAGAATACCTCACTGACATTGGATTGCCTAGAAAAATAATATGGTTTCCTTCATAAGGCATCTGTAGGACACAAATAGGAACTTCTCCATATCTGCCCCAAAAGCCACAGTCCATTTGCACTTAGGCTTGATCTTCTGACCAAATTCCAGTGTTTCCTGTAAACTGTGTCTCTGAGAGAAAGGAGAACGCCAGTCTACTTTTTGAGTGCATCATTGAAAAACTCTATACTGGAGGTAGTTTGGGTGTCCTTTCATGAAACAGCCTTTTTTTGTTTGCTTGTTTGTTTTGTTCTTGATGTCCTTTCTTAGACTGAGTCCAGGCTATAAGCAGCAGATGCTGCTCTTTGTGTATCAAAAATGCAAATGCAAAGTTATCGTCAAAACTTTTCAATTTCCCTCAAATACTATGTCAACCTGTCTTAACACTGAGAGCTGTGAACAGCCAAAGAATGATGTCATTTTTTGTAGAAATGCAGCAATTTCTACCATTTAGCTAACCTCCAAGAGGGAAGTGAATCCTGTATTCTGGGGTGGAAGGTATTAGAATCCTGTTGGTTCAGACATCAGGCTGCTTTGTCGTAGTGCTGTAGAGAAATAGCAAAGATGACAGCTCCTGTCCCGGGCAGCTGACGCTTCCAGTTATCTGACAGGCTATGATAAAGGAACAATGAACAACTGTGGTGAGGCAGGGATGGAAGACGGAGGCAACAGCAGAGATTGCAGTCAAGGCGAAAGCAGTTGAAAGGGGAAACAGAAATCGTATGTTGATATTCCCAAGTAACTGCCAAAGTATAAATTGTCCCTGACAGTGCTTAGCTATTTCTTCCAGTGTTTGCTTGCCCTATGACCAGGTTAGTGTTTATCATTCCTGTTGGAGTAGTCCTAATTAGTCCTTTAGCCAGTGATATAACCACCTCCAAATTCATGCTGTTATGAATACACGGTAACCCCTTTAAAAAAATCAATCACAATTTCATTAATTGCATTAAAACCAGCAGTTTATGCTCAAAGGGAAACTAAGCTCTGGATATTGGGCAATTTGGTGACTTAATTAGGTGTAGAAGTCAACAACAGTCAACCTTACTACAGCTGATACACTCCAATATTAACCTTCATTATGAGTGCTTTATTTTCGTGGTTAATATGTAAGAAAAATGTATCCTTTAGGTGCTGACAAAATTAATGCACATGTACATAATTCTAACTCTCTGTGTTTTAAGACAGGTTTTTTTAATGCCTGTGTTTTTGTTTTAATTTTTTATAGAAAAAAAGTAGTTGCTGTTTTGTCTGTAGTAGTTTTAGATCTTTTTGAGCTTCTCTCATGAGACACCTTCTCTTGTGGAGATCAAAGAACAAAATCACTTCTATCACATTTGTGGATCGTTGCAATATATAATTTTGTGTGTGTGATGCTATTTGAATGACTGATTGAAATCAATTATATGAAAGTGTAAACTGCTTTTTAAATAGATTGGAATAAGAAGACAGGAGATACACTGTTCAAGATATGTATCCAACCTGCTTCTTGATATTTAATGCCTCAAGTTTTTATAACTGAAGGCTTTAGTATTACATGTTGTAGCATTATCAACACTGCTGAACTGCAGCTCCTGAAGTCAGAAATCCTATACATTAAAAAGAAACCAATAGATGGCATTTTATAAACCCCGTGTTTCTTCGTCCTATAAATAGAGATTAGCAAATGCATAATGAGCACCCAGCAAGAATAATATTCCTTCTCTGTTAACTACTTTATTAATCATAAGCAAGCAACTAATACTTTTTTTGCCTCTTGCTGGTAATTCTGTTTGTAATGTACATGGTGTTATTATCGTAAAGCTATGCTCATCTGTGAGTTAACATTTCAAGCTAGACACCGAGAACACAAGTGACACCCACTTTTTTTTTATTGTCTTCTGCTAATCATATTCCTATAATGTGCATATACTGGCATTATGATTATATTGTAGTTTACAATAAGAGTGAATTTAAAACACTTGGAAATCAAATTTTCTTTTTCTAGAATGGAAGGTAGTAACTCGCAATTAGGTTTAATGTAAGCCTTAGTTGAAAGGAGGTAAAAGAAATTGCTTTTAAAATAATAATAATGCCAGGTAGACAGAGATTGCTTATGGATGTTGTAACCAGCTGTGCAAGAGAAATGTCAAAAGATGGTTATGGGAGCATTTGGAATGTAGAAAAAACAATCTAAAAGGGTGTTACATAAAAACTGTATGTTTTATTATGATGTTGCCTTAACACTGTTATCCTGTATCCTGTCATTATGAGATAACTTTCTGTTGTAAAGTTACTCTACCTTCTCTCATATAACTTCTGTAAAGTTATTTATTGTCTTTTGTAGAAGGAAAACAATGTGCTGCCTTTAGTCATGTAAGAAGTAATGAACTAAACCATCTTGTTAAAAAAAATAGACCAGCAAATCGAAAGTGTGCTTTGGAACAAAGAATGTATTAAAGAGAAAAGAACTCTTATTATTTGGTACATCTCCTTTCTTTGTGCATTTGAAGTCCTGTCAGCTTATTTAAGGCCTTAAATGCTACCTCCATGTAAAGGTTTTGGTTTTGCATCAGCAGTTCCTAGTGATCCTTGGCAAGGATTCATCTTTCCCAAGATAACACATCATCTGAGACTTCCTCAGCTCAACAAGGAATATGGTGTCTACCAGCATTTATGGCTTGTGGCATTCTGGGGTTGATTTTTACACAGAGTGAGTGTTACTTATTCTGGATGTTGCTGTATTTTTATTCCAGAAAACACTTATTTTTGTAAGGAAAATTTCTTGCAAACGTACAAAGGGAAGCTTTGTTCTTTTGTGAATTGTTTTGCACTGTTTGTCAGCAGATAATGTTATGAAAGGAATAAAACCACCTCTTTGTCGTAACGAGGAGTGAGACCAGTAGCCTGATCATAGTTTCTTTAATAGTGATTTGTCTATTAGTCAAAATGCACAAAGAATGATTATGGAACTGGGATTTGGACCTGTGGCCCTGAATGGCTACTTACGGGTGGAACCTGAGCTTCCACTACAGTTTTCATGCTGCAGCCGCTCTGCTGCAATAGGCTGGCCCTGAGAGCTGAGTTGGCTTCTTTGGATCCCTCCTTAGAGCCAGAGGTTGTGCTGTGGCTGTGGAGGAGGACTGTGTTATTCCAGCTGGGGTGGTGGTGGTGGTGGGAGGAAAAACAGTCCAAAGACCAGGCTTAAAGCCATCCCTGGGATGAGCCCACAGACTCAGTACTTGCACAGTCAACCAGTTTGTTGCCCTTGTCTATGCAGGAGATCATTAAATCGTAAACAAGGGATTGATTTTTATGTTCCTGTTGTCTTTTTAGAGCAATGAGATATAGGAGGATGGATTATTTTCTAACTTACACAACATTGTCAAAGCACTGCAGGTAGCCATAGTTTTTGCAAGAGTATTCCTAGTAAAGTTTTCACTGGTGGGGAAAATGAAAAGGAAATGGAGACGTGAAAATTTGAGCTACTGCTAAAAAGTAAGCTTGGAGAAATTTCATGCATTTCAAACTGGCCAAGATTTTCTGGCTACTGTGTGAGTTTGAAACCAAGAAATAAGGCATTAGGAAGGTGGGCACTTAATTTTTATCTCTTGTTTCTAAAGAGAGACCTCTATATTTTAGTTTTTCCCTAGTTTTGTAAAAAGTAGGAAAGGCTTGGGCGATTGCAGCGTATGTGTGTGTTTCAGTCACTTTCTCACCTCTTCTTTGAGAATTTAAAATATATATAAAAAAAAAATTCAAAAACTAAGTTCCATGACAATGGACATGCAGGTAGAGAAAACTGGCTGAAATGAATAATCCTACTGAGAGAAGGCTACCCTGCAAGTTTATAAAACAGTCTTGCACAGAACCACATGTTGTGTTAGTGGGTGTGCGGACAGACCACCTCAAAAAAAATTCCCAGGAGGAAATGTAAACACTTCAGTGAATTAGTAGATTTTTGAGGACTAAGTGGTAAAGCTGAAAAGTTACTGGTAAAGGTCATCTTTTGGTTACTGTAAAAGAGGGTTTAACACTGTGCAGTAGTATATGATAACAGTGAAGGATAAGTGGAAAGTGACATTGCTGTGAAGTCCAGTAAGCACAGCCTCACTGGTCAAGAACCACAGGATACCACTTCAGTGTTAGGAAACTTCTCTCTGCTTGAGTTTGAGGTGAGACCTGCTGCTGGCCACTTGGCTTTGTTTCCTCACCTATATTTTGTGGTCTCCTGAAATCTGAAACAGTATACTGAGCAAGTTGCCTGTGCTCCTCACTGGTGTGGTTTATGAACCACATACAACCTAGGGCTGGCTATGGTCTTGTGTTGAAAGGGAGCTGGCTCTTCCTTTAAATCCTTTCAGTATAGAGTTAATCCAAAGCCAATCATTCTTTTTTCCTGTGAGCTAGAAAGCTTATTCTTCTTGTGAGCTGATTTGGTTATCTGTTGCTGTATTAATTTAGTGATCTGATCCTTTGAACCTATTGATTTAATTGTAACTGTTCACTCAATTCTGTTCATTGCATTATTCCATTTTTAGTTAGTTTAGTACAACTGTATAGTGAATCAGCTTAGTACAACTGTGGTTATTTAAATGTGTGTTTTTTCTTGTTCAGCCTTGAAATGAAATCCATAAATATACAGAACAGATTTATTCCACTACATTGCAACAAGATGAGCTCAAGGTTACAGAAACCAACAGATGAGAAATTTGCATGCCTCTTGGTTTTGTTTCCTCACCAGTGTTCAAGAGTCCCTTTTAGTCTCAGACAGTATCCTGTTTCCCCACTATAAGCAATATAAAGTTTGAGTGTGTGTTAATGGAAAATCGTTTAAGCTGGTGTGTTACCTTCATCAATAGAGGGGTGTTTTCATTCTGTGCACATGATTCACCCCTAACTGCAGATAGTGAGAAGTTCCACTCTGGCATTTAGAAGCCTAAATAGAAGAAATCATTCACTGTGTGTTTAAAATGCATCCTCTCGGGCTGTATTGGCCAAAGCACAATAAAATACAATGGCAACCACTGATGGAATTGAACAGACAGGCTACTGCTACTGAAAGTGAGAGAAGCTGCAGATTTGTGCCTGTGTACCTGGTTAGCAGGTGTCAGGCAGGAACCACGCACACAGCTTAACCTCGAGGTAGGGAGCGGGGAGGCTTGCACTTTCCATATCTTTAACATTGTTAAGCAAATTTCTAGGATTGTTCTCCATGTAATGGCAGTTGGCCCTGTGGTTGGCCTACACAGCCAGGGGATGTATCCACAAAATGGAAGCTTGTGATCTTGTGATTTTTACTAGGAATGATCTAGATAAATGTAATATGAGTGCATGACTGGGTTATGATCTGTGACTTTGAAGGACCTGATAGATTTTATTTCTGCTCACGTGGTTTTGTAGTCAGGCAATGATGAGGGTGAGTGGGCAAAAAGCAAAGGAACGATGTCACTGGTGGAGGGCTTCAGCTTCTGGGGCCAGAAATGCCACTGCTGAAAACAATACTGAGCCCAGATTATTACACAAAATCCATGCATCCGTATCCACTTTCACTTTGAAGAGGGAAGAGAAAAATTCTTCATTACTAACATATATCAGGCATTGTCAAAAATTTGTTGAACTGGGAGTTCTGAGCCTGCTGGGGTGAAAAGAATAACACTTGCAGGAAAAAATATCTGCCTGTTAAATCAAGTAGTGCACCTAATAATTACATATGCTTGTCAGGTTTTAAGAAAACAAAGTTGTGCGATTTGTTTTCTTAAATGGATGAGAGGATATAACTGTGAATTGACAAAGTGTACCAAGAAGCATGGTTTTGCAGGGATATGTTTTGTTACAATTTGTTCTTACTATAATAGCATTTCTCTTCAATCTGGAATTAGAAGGAGGTAGACATTCACTAAAAGGTGTCTGTAATGTATTAAGAGGTTTCTTTTATGTGTATAATGCAAAGGTGGTCAGTAGCTAGTGTGCAGGAAAAGAAACTTCTGAGCTTTCAAAAGAAATCCGAGATAGGTGGCAACAGAGCAGTGGGATAAGATTGAGTGGCTGAAGCAAAACTGTCCAGCAGCTCTCCACAGTGTAACAGTGCTGAGAGCAATTGCATTCCTCTGGGTGGAGAAAAGCTCTGAACAACCATGGCAGCGAAATGAGGGACCTGTGGGGAAATGGCAGTTTCACTGTGGTGATCCTAGGCTAATCTGATTTTCTTCTCTTATTGTATGGAAATTTTGGTTTTGCCCTATGTTGAAGGGAAGGCAAGTCACTCTGTTTTATGGAGTCTTCCTCGATCAAATGTAGGAGGTTTTCAGAGTTCAGGAGGACTATTGCACTTGCTGCTGGTCGTCCTGTGTGCCTGTCTCTAAGTTGACAGACATGAAGGTGGTGGAGCAGCTATGGCTTTTATTAATTTCTTAGGACTGGTTTGTCCTTGATTAAGGGGAAATCCGTTAATTAAGACTGGAAAGAGAGGCTTGGAGTGAACAATAGGGCTTAAGGGTGGCAAATGTTGCTAGGCCACCTATCTCTCCTAAACATATTTTACTTGATAAATCCTAGGAACTATGGGAATGACTGAATAATGGTTGCATCTTCAGTTAGTGTTCCTACTGGATTTCTTTGGACCCTGACTGTAAATCTGCCCCTTGAAAGGAAAACCTATCTTACTTAGTAAGCCTGAGTCAGGTGGTGGAGTCAAAGCCCTCTGGACAAACCACTGAGGAAAGTAAAATATAATTTATACGTAATGGTAAGTCCATCAAAAGCATAAGCTACTGATATCAATTTAGAAGTAATGCTCGAAACAAGGCTCAGAAACAGAATCATGCTTTATTGTAGCATGTGACGTAAAGGTCACTGTGTACTTCAGGTTTTTATACTCCTGGTGTTTATAAGTCCTGAAACTGAAAGGAGGAGTTTGTGGTAAGAAGGGTAAAGCCTGACTATTCTTGGGTTTTCTCCACCTACTGTGTGAGGAAAAGGGTGTTTAGCTACTTGGAGAACAGCTTTTGTGGATCTACAGGTGGACCAGCATAGGTGAAAGCATTGATGCACTCAACAGCCTTCCTGGCAGGAAGAAGCCAGAAATGGAAAAGTATGGTCCGTATGCGTTCTTCCAAGAAACCCACTTTGCAAATTGGGGTTAAATTGGCAAAACAGTAAGATAACTAGATTTTTACTTGGGAGCCATTAAGAATATGAGAACAAAAGCACAATCTGCACAGAAATCTTGGAGAGGTATTTAAAAGTTATTTTTGGAATGGAGTAAGCAGCACCCCAGGGACACTGGTGTAATGATATGATGGTGATAAATCTGGAGGACTGCTTGGGAGCATGAAAATTCTGTACTGATTTTATACTCCCAAGTATGTCTTTTAAAATGTAGGTGCAAGGAAATGCTTTGGGTTTAAGGTTGATTTTTTAATTCCCTCCCCCTCGCCCCACCATGTGTATAATTTATTTAATGTAAAGTATTCTTCCAAGAGTGGTTTGCTTGCTTGTAGACTCTTGCATGACTCAGAGCAGTATGTGAATAATCTGCCTGTGTTTCCAGTGAGCAGAAATCCCTACCTAAGTACGCTCTAAAAGGTCAAATTCAAAGTAATAAATTTCTCTCTCAAGAAAACAAGCATCTTTCTTAGCTGGGGGGGGAGGTTTTACATTTAAAAAGTATAAATCTAAAGCATATTATAGTTGTGTGAGTGTGAAGTGCTAAAAGCTCATATTACTGAAACCATACTGGCGTAAATCCTCAGTACATGTTGAAGGCAGTAGCATTACTCGTAATTCTATTATATAGTCCCTGTAAAGAAAGGAGAGCTGCTGGGAAAAGCAATTCAAATTTGGCCTTAAAGTACTTATCTAAGGGCTGTATCCTGCCAGCATTTTTAAAATACGAGTTGTAATCAAAGCCATTGCTTAAAAATCAATGTTTCCTGGTATTGTCATGTGTGATAATGCAGCACTGCAGCAAACAAAGTTATTTCAACTGCAGACTTGCATTCAGCTGGATAGTATATAGCTGTAGTATAATATATTGCTGTATAATGCAGCACAGTTTAGATTGGAAGCATGATAGAGTGTACTTAATGACATTATGAAGATATCAGAGATCTTGGGAGCTTTAGAAAACATTCGTCAGTGAAGTTTCACAAGGGTGCTATGACAGGGACTCTCACTTGTGGAGTGCTGGACACTTAAAGTGGCACCTGTTTTTTACCCTCCCTGCCCTTTGCATAAACCCTTTTAGTGCAACGTCTGTGAGTTGTCAGAAGACCAGAAAAAATTTTTGGGCCTCTTTATATTCTTTCTCTCAGAACTGGGAAGTGAGGTGTGTAAAGTAATAGTTTTAAGTTAATTTCTAATAGGAATCGATAAAAAGAGGTCATTGTTTCCAGTGCTTTCAGGTGTCGTGTACCAGGAACTGAAGTGTTTTGGAGCTCATAAACTAATTCATAATTTTTCTGTGGCTTAAATGTATATACTATGGCATTAGCACCCAAACGGTGCTATATGGGATGCTACAAAGCCATGTGGTCCTGAGTTGCCTATTTCCACTGGCCACGCTATGAAGACTACTGCAAATATATCTATGATATACACTTATGATTTTAACACAAACCTTATAGTGAGGCTGTGTAAAAGGGAATGGATAGATGGTGAATGGATGAGGCCATGAGCCACACCACGAAGATGTGTCTTTTGTGACTTAAACCTTTGGAAAAGTTGTGAATGCCTGGGTGTGTTCATAGGCAGGAATGTTCATGGAAACAGCTACTTTTCAGGGAGCAGCATAAAATGCTCACAGAAAATCAACCTGACATAACAAACTTCTTGACACAGGGAAACCTGGGGCAGAAAGCTACTTGTCCATTCATACACACAAACACCCTCTACAGCCTAGAAGTATGAAAGAGGTAGTGTGCTTTTTTTTTTCCTCTCCTCTTCTCCTTTCTCACCAGGCCATATGGAAATATTTCAAGATTTTTCCCCCCCCCCCCCCCTCTTTCTTTTGAGGAAGAGGTGTATATTCTTCCCCCACTCCTTCCCCAACATCTAGTCATCAGGACACCCCTTTGTCAGGTGGGAGAACTAGTTCAGGTGCCTACTCTAGCAGAATTGAAGTGACTTGAATGTAATTAAGAGGTGAGTGTAACCAGCTTATAGTTCTGGATGGGCTTGAGCTTCTCCTATCTGTCTCAATATAAGGTGTCATTCCCTGATGTCCCCCGCCCCTCCCACCTCTGTTAAAAAATTGAAAGGAAAAAAAACTTGAGACAACTGAAGTCCTGTCACTCAGGTCAGCAATGGAGCTTGGATACTGAATGTTTGCATCCAGGCTCAGCTACATGGAATGGGCTGGTCCCAAGGACCACACAAAGCATTTTCTGTCTGAAATTATTTTAAATATGAGAAAACTTTTTATAGTCTCTGTATGATTTACGAACTTGAAGTTACTTAGAATTTCCCGTTTGACTAGCCGAAAATAAATCTACCGCATTTCCCTTATACCTGATAAGTAGGACAGCTGACTGACCGCAGTAACTGAGGAAAGGAACTTGATGTTCTTGTTCACCCTTAAATTGAGAACTGAATACAATGTTCATGCAACAGTCCACTCAATTAGTCATGAAATGAATCGGTGACTGTAGTGGGAATGGAGCCCAGGAATCATGGCCCGTCTGCTCCAACGACTGGATTGCACTGCCTTTAAAAAAAGATCCCCTATTTTGAATAGGAAATTTAAGAAATACCATGGCAGTTTACCATACCAGTTGGCTTGATTTTTTTTTCTTCTTTTTCTTTCTCGCCTCTAAGAAACAAAAATACAATAAACAAAGGCTTTGCTAGGATAAATTTTGAATCCAGGCATACAATGAGAGTCAAGCTGATGTTTCTGTTCTAAATTCTTCATTTCACCCCTTCCTGGAACCATGAGTATGAATTATGAACTCCATGACTGGCAACCCTTTCCTGAAGAGAGCACAGATCCCTGGGAAGATATATTCTCTCCTGCTCTGTATGTGTGACTGCCATTAATGCTAATGGAGTCACTGGAAAGGCAAATATGCCCTTGTTTGTACAAATGGCTGCAAAGTAGATGTTGCAAAAACACGCTAAAAATAAAAAAAGCCAACCTCATGACACAGCACTGCAAGTCAAAAGAGAGACCTTACCAGCTGTAAGAAGTGGCCCATTGTGAGACAGTCATTAAATATAATACGGTTTAGAACGGACTGTTGAGAAAGATCAGGTTTTCTTAAATGTAAAATTACTTTCCACTTGGAGTACTTTCCATTGTGAGGATTTTAAAGGATTTTGGACACACAAACTGCATCAGTATTTAGTGATGGCAAAGGGTTAAGTGCAATTGAAAAGGTCCCTATTCTTTGCCTGAGATGCGGCAAAGGGCAGTGTCCAAGTTCCTGGCTTGTGGCAAAATCTTTCTGCTTACATCACTTCTCAGTGGAGTTTGCAGTGAAGTAAGAACAAACACAAGATCAGTTACAGTGTCTTGGCTGGAGGGCAGAACTTTTCAAATGTATGTGTTCAGACTTTTCTGGCTATCTGCTTCACCATGCAGCAGCATCTACTTTACTGGTTTTGTTACTGTCTAGATGGGTAAAGTGAGAAGTAGGAAGAATATGACTTTTCCAGAGTCTTCAGCCAACTGAAGTGAACTGCAGGATAACTTCTAGTAACTTGCTTTTTCCTCTGGCTGACATACCCACCCTGCAGTTTCAATCAGTTCTAAAAAAGTAAGAATATATTCTTATGGTCAAGTGTTGATAAGTTTTATAATGGTGGGAGTACTGGGAAATGTATTCACAATTAATTGTCTATACAATGTAGGTGTCACTATTGGCCTATTATTACCCAAGAAATCGTGCAACCAGCCAGTAGTATGTATTTATGGTAGCTACACAAGTAAGGAGGTCTGGGGATTTTCTTCTTTTGGTTTTCCTTTTCGGATTTGCCTGTCTCTTTGGGTTGCTGTGATAGCAGAGGACAGCTGTCCTAGCAATGTCTCATCATCCGTAATAGGCAGCTCATTGAACAGCTTGTGAGACTGGACAGTGTGGATGGATTAATAAGAGGCAGACAAGATGTTTTTGAATAACTTGTAACCAGTTGGACGATGGATGCAGTATAATTTCTACTCTCTTATCTGCCTTAAGACCCAGGAGTAGGAGTTCCCCTGGAGAGGGTTTTATCTGTTTGGTGGAGAACCTTGTAATTTTTTTCCCCCCTCAGATGAGTGCCAGTGAAGTTTGTTCAGCAATTATCTTGGTATGGCTACTATTAAATTATGAATAATTAACAAACATTTTTACTTGGAAAGCTTGCATCCTTGTGTATCTGTACTGTAATAAAGATAGCAACCACACCTACTTTGCTCCCATTTAAAAAAAAAAAAAAAAAAGGATCCCTGCTCAGGAAAACAAGCATACAGAGTTTAGCCTTTTCCAGTCAGTGTCCAGTGGATATAATAACAAAGAGCTTGCTCAGCAATGAAGGAGAAAGGGGTTTTCCTATAACTAGGAGTTACACTCGCATCCCAAACAGTAATGACAAAGGATTCTTTGGCCACCTGTGTGTTGGAACTCTCCGTAAAATATGTATTGGTGGTATTAAAAAGTTGTGAATAAACGTTCAGATGACACTAAGCCGATGGTGCGGTTGACATGCCTGAGGGACGGGATCCCATCCAGAGGGACCTGGACAAGCTCGAGGAATGGACCCGTGTGAACCTCATGAAGTTCAACAAGGCCAAGTGCAGGGTCTTGCGCCTGGGTCGGGACAACCCCCAGTATCAGCACAGGCTGGGGGATGAAGGGATTGAGAGCAGCCCTGCTGAGAAGGACTTGGGGGTATCGGTGTATGAAAAGCTGGACGTGAGCTGGCAACATGTGCTCATAGCCCAGAAGGCCAACCCTATCCTGGGCTGCATCCAAAGCAGCGTGGCCAGCAGGTCGAGGGAAGGGATTCTGGCCCTCTACTCCGCTTTGGAGAGACCCCACCTGGAATCCTGCGTCCAGCTCTGGAGCCCTCAGCACAGGAAAGACATGGACCTGTTGGAGAGGGTCCAGAGGAGGCCAGAAAAGGGATGGAACAGCTCTGCTGTGAGGAGAGGCTGAGAGAGTTGGGGTTGTTCAGCCTGGAGAAGAGAAGGCTCTTGGGACACCTTATTGCAGCCTTCCAGTACTTAAAGGGGGTTATAACAGAGATGGGGACAGACTTTGTAGCAGGGCCTGTTGTAATAGGACAAGGGGTAATGGTTTTAAACTAAAAAAGGGTAGATGTAGACTAGATACAAAGAAGAAATTTTTCATAATGAAGGTGGTGAAATCCTGGCACATGTTGCCCAGAGAGGTGGTAGATGCCCCATTGCTGGGAACAATCAAGGTCAGGTTGGACGGGGCTCTGAGCAACCCGATCTAGTTGAAGATGTCCCTGCTCATTGCAGGGGGGTTGAACTAGGTGATCTTAAAAGGTCCCTTCCAACCCAAAGATTCTATGATTCATTTTAAGTTTCTTTTGAATCAAAGTGTTTATTAAACACAAATGCCAATATAGAGATTAAATTTACCAACACTGATGCAGCTTGCCTTGGATTTACATTACTTTAGGAGTGTGTTTGTGCAACTATGAAAATGTGGGTGGCTGGAAAAGCCTACATAGGCCCTTATCTATTGTAAAGAAAATGCCCGCTAAAGAAAAATACATTGTGAAAAGGCACAGCTAGAAGAGGAGTAGGGAAATAAATAAGAATCTTATCAAGATGCAACAGATACTGAACTGGTGGAATTCAGCAAACATAAGCATGAATTAAATCAAATCTAGGCTCTATGTACTCTGCTGAATTAAATCAGGTAAAATCCTGGAAATAATAGTGCTTTGCCTTCTTTATGGCATCTTAAAGGACATGTCAATCCAAATAAAGTGTTGACTGTAGAAAAGTTTCAGATTGTTAGTAGGCACACAACAAATTAATCAAGAATGTCAACTGTCCTGCAAAGAACTCTATAATTCAGCAACCTCTTATTGCAGAGAGACTCTAGTCTATTTACTCCTAGATATTCTATCAACCATGAAAAGAGAAAAAAAGCTTTCAATAAGCTAAAGGAAGCTTCAAGAAAGTGACTGAAACCTCGGGCTGTCACCACAGGAGAATGACAATCAAATGAATTTTTAAACATAAACATCTACGAAGTTAGGAATGTATAGTAGGTTTGAGTTTTCACTTTACTATTTCCAAAGAGAAGCAGAGCTGTTAAATTTCTTATTCTAAAATGCAATTAGATTAAACTTTTTTTGTGAGGGAGTGATGTTAACTGTAGACATCTTGTCTCTTGGGGAAGGAGGGAGAGTGTTACCATGTTGTCTGTTAGAATCGTTTTGATGATTTTTTTGTTTCATTCTTCCAACTCCATAGACTGAGCAGCTAACAATTGGAGATATTTGCTGCATCTTTATACCTGTATAACTGATACAGAGGAGGAGTTCTTTCACTTTCAGAAGGTATAATAATCCTTGCTACATGTACACACACAGATATATACACACATGTTTTAGGGGCTAGCTGTTACTTTAGCTAGGTGTAAATGTATGGGCCATTATGGATTTGTGCTGTCAGGGGGGCTAGAGAATCACCACCATCACCCTCCTCCTGCTAGAGATAAAGATTTTTGAGAAAATTCTAGGGGCTGCTTTGGAAAAGATTTCCCCTTTCTAAACTACCCAGGCTGTGAGTCTTTTTTCTCTTCTTCCCCTTCCCAAATAAGCAGCATAATTTCCCTCCAATGCTTCTCACACTGTTTTAAGCACTTAACATTGTTCCCATTGCTATGTGGGGAAGCCTCAGCTTAGCTATAGTAAACGGGTGGAAGTTAGGAGAACACAGGAGAAATGCTGAATCTTAAAGCACTCTGTTTATTCTGAGCATAGGCTATGGTAAAAGTCTTGATTTTCTGGTCTTGCAGAGTGCCTGCTTATGAAGCAGCTTTGTATAAGTTCAGTAAACATTAGGGGCTTTCCAGATCCAGGCGTATCCTGCAGCTGTAGTTCTGGTGATGTCTTTCAAAATGTGCCTTGTTCTTATTGCGGCAGCACAGAGGGACAGAGCCCTGGGAGGAAGGCTTGGAGCATGTCACTGCACATGCCTTTCAGTTCACCTTTCTAGGATATTCTGTGTTTCTAATTGCAATGTAGTTTTCAGAGCCTTAGTCAAGCCATTCTCTCGTGTTAGCAAAACGCATTTGGTACAGGTTTCATACCATGTTCGTTCTGACAACAGAAATAAGCACAGCAGCAATAGCTCATGATAGGTTAGCTTAAAAATCACCACAGCAGTTTGCAAAGGTAATAGACCTGTTTGTTAGAGATGTGCATAGAATTGCATCTATTACCACAGAGTTGAACTTTGAATAGTGACTGTCACCTGGGGTGGGTATTTACCTTGTATATTTCTAATGAGATGTCATTCTTCCATTGGTACTGTAGGTCCAGTGGTATCTGATGTAATAATGTGTAATGAGTTGTCCCCTACACAATGATGATGGAATATCATGGCGACTTATAACATTCTTAATACGCAAAATGTTGGCAAATAGATTAGTCTTTTAGTGCCGACTGCTGCATCTAAACAAAGTACACCTACTGCAAAATGTCAGCGCTCTTCCGATTGCAAACAGTGAATGGCAGAATTGAAATGAGCGCTCTCATTTATCCTGGGCTTAGAAATGCAACATCGATTGCTTTTTTTGGAAGGAGGGAAATAATAGGGGAAGGAGTAAGTGTTATGAAAAATATCATCTAAACCAAAGTTTGAAAAAAAAAAAAAGAGTGGAGGGGGAAGAGAAAGAAAAGATAATGCAGATAATGAGAAAGAAAAGGTAGTACAGCCAGGCTTAAATAAAGTTTAAAACCATCTCTCCATCTTGCAGAGGTGCTACTGAAGTTGCAGCTCTTCTCTTTGGTGTGGTGGATCCATTAGGTCTCATTGTACTTTGCATGTTACAAATCAGATTTTATGGCATTTGAGATTTCTTCTAGGGACTTTACTCATTTGTTGTTGTTCTCTGGCTTTGACAATAGCTTTCTGCCCTTTTTTGGGGCCTGTTTCAGTTGGTCTGTTTTATAGTATTCTGGGCTTCTGTCCTTTTTTTTGCCCTCTCTTGGCTGGGACTGGATCCTTTTCTGCGTGCAGAGTGTTCGCTCATGGATTTCACAGGAAATTTGTAACTTGTCCAATTCCCTGGGTTTAGATTTTTAATATTTTATATTACTATTTTACTGTTATTAAAATAGCAGCCAGAGGCATCCCAGCCAAGGTCAAGACCTCACTGTACAAACTTAAGTAAGAGGCAAGCCTGCTCCTGAGCGCTTGCAATGTAGCTGCCTGGCGTTTGGATGCCTGCATAAATTGCAGGGTTAATGGCTGCATATTCCTACAGGTTTCAGGCTGGGGTGCCAAAGCTCTTTTCAAACACAGATTTAACCTCCTTTCCTTTATGCAAGTCAGAGATTCATTCTGTGGTAACACTCTAATTCCCACACATGTACTTGTTACTGACATATATATGAGTGTGGTCAATATAGGTGCTTAACTTTTTAAAGAGCCTGTGTAAGTCACTAAGTGCATATTGATTAGAAGCAAATGTAAATTAGAATTAATTTTGACTTGCTAACATAGTCAAATAAGGAACATTTCTATTGATCTCTGTCCCAGAAGCCAATTAACCGGATTAAGTGTTTTTATTACATGAAATGCAGCATATAGTATATATCATTCTGCATTGACCAGTGTGAAATTGCATATTTAAGAGAAGGACTGTAAGTAAGAGTAGTTAACAAGTGAATCCTTTTTAAAAACTGTATCTTGTTTTATTTACCCCCCGCTTTTCCCTGATCAAAAGCTGTGCTTGTGACTACCGTTGAATCGGAGGCTGTTGATGCATGTGGATCAACAGGGATCCTTGTTCCTACCACGTCCATTTCGGCTTCCTTCCCTTTCACTCTGCTCCATCTATACTGTGCTCCCTCCCCCTCCTGCCTCCCCAGCCGCTGTAAAGCTTACCTATATTCGCTACTCCCTAACACTAAGCGGTTTCTGCCGTACTGTGCTCTGCATGGAAAAACCCCCAATGTTTTCTATATTAAATAAAAGCATTGCAGCACTTTCTCGTGCAAGCAGGCAGTGCTCAGTGGCTGGAGACTTCAGCAGCGCGTGTACGGGCGATGGTTATGAAAAGCGTGCTGAAGGGACGCGGCGGGGCAGAGGCCCTGTGCAGCCCCAGTGGACAGACAGACAGGGGTGAAGCGGGCGCTGGCCTGATCCTTCCCCCGACGAGGCTCGCAGTTCTGGCCTTGCCTCCCCGGGAGCAGGCTCCGGCCACGGCACTCTGTTGGACTTGCGCTTGCAAGTCGGCGACATCCAGGAATCGCTCTGCCTCCTGCTAGCCCAGTGCTGGCATTATCGATACGTATCGCGGCAGCGGTCCGTGCCTCAGCTCCACAGCAACTTAATAATCTCGGTAACATCCTGCTCTCCACTCATTTTCTTGGCAGTAGTTTTAATTACGTTTCGGGCTCCTGAATGAATTTGTTTTCTCTGGATCCTTGGCATATTGAGACGCTTGTCACGTTTGGGTGCCTGCAATCACTGATGCGTTTGTTTTAGGGGATGAATTAGTCTTCTGAGCCCGAGCATGTCCAATTTATGAATTAGGTTTCATTGAAAGCTAGGACAAAACAAAACCAGAAACGATTTTGCTGAACCACTTTTCTACCCCACTCCCTCGCCCCCAGCGCGGGGGTAAAAATCTCTCATTTCCATTTCGCTCGTCAGTCGCGGATCATGTCCCGGGCCAGAGCGCATGGAAGGAGGAAGGAGGAAGGGGCACCCCGCCCCCTCCCGCCCCAACCTCGGCGTGGTGCCCCCGCGCCCTTACCTCCGCGCCGCGTAGTGCCGCGCCGCGGGCCGGGCGGGGGCTGCAGCCCCGCGGGGAGAGCCTGCGCCCCCTCCCCTGCGCTCGGAGCGTCGGCCCCCGAGCCCCTTTCCCCCGAAATATACACACACTGCGTGTGTGTGTGTGTATATATATATATATATATATAAAAAGATAGATGCAGAATTCTTGCTATAGCTCTACGTATTTAACTGCAATTAATTTCCCTGCTCCGGCACAGCCATCCCACTTCCTCGGGGAGCCGCGGAACTCCCCTCCGTACCGCCCGCCCGGGCGCCCCGCGCCCGCCGCCGCGCCGTGCCCCGGCGGCACCAAGCGCCGAGGCTCCGCAGTCACGTGGCGCGGGGGGCGGGCGGCGGCGGCGGCGGCGGCGGCGGGGGGGCCGCTCCGCAGTTCGCGGTCTGCCGGCGCCCCGGCACACACCGAGCGCTGGAGGCTCCGCCGCGCCGCCTGCCAACCCGGGATCTACCGCCGTGCTTGCTGAGCCCCGGCTTTTTTTTTTTCTCTCTCTCCCCATCGCCCCTTTTCCTCTATCTTGGAAAATTCTTGGGCTGCTGGGGGAATTTGGGATTTTTTTCCAAGGGGGGGTTGTCTGGGCATCTCCCCCCCGCGCCCGCTGCCTTGCTGCACCTGCCCTTGCGCCTTTTTTCCTCTTTTCCCCCGTCTGTCTCTCCACCAAACCCGGGCTGATGAGCTGTGCGAGAGGCTGGAAATGGAAGTGTTGATGCTCTGGCTTTTCCCCTGGATATTTCAGTGCGTTTCGGTGCGGGCGGACTCCATCATCCACATTGGTAAGAGAGGGAGCGGGGGGGATGGAGGGGTGGAGAGGGACGCGGCAGATAAGTAAATATATGAAGGGAGCGTCTCGTTTAACCGCGGTAATGTTATAGACAGCGGTTGAACCCAACTCCGCGGCGAAACGGGAGGAGCAGGAGGAGGGAGGGGAAATAGGCAGCTGAATCCCCCCGATTGTAAAGTTAGGGGCAAAATGCCGGCCGGGCCGGGCCGGGCTGCGAGACCGGGAGCGGGCGCAGGGCGGGGGGGCCGCCGCTGCGGTCTCCCATGTAGCCGGGGAGTCTGTGCTTGGACCTGTTTGCGTGGAAAGGCTTCCCCCCCCGCCTCTTGGCCACCGAAAACAAACAGCCGCCCCCGACACCCGAACAGGAGAGCGGCATAATCTGAACGTGCTCGTAGGGAAAACTTTCGGGGAGATAAGCCCCTGGTTTCCATCCCCCGTGGTAGCAGGTGTCAGCCGAGGCGGCATGCAGGGGGAACTTGGCTGGGAAAGGGTTAGAAAGGCGAGATTTGCAGTGGCTGTGCGTGTGTGTGCGCGCAACTGTTGTGGTTTGAATAAGATCTCATTAAAACCGCTGGGCAGCAAGAAGGCTGGATCAGCAGTGGGAGGAAGAGGGGGATGAATAAGAGGCAAAGGAAAGGCTGATATGAACTTTTATGGCTTCTGGGAGCAAGGCGTGGTGATGTCCGCGGGAAGCCTGGCAAGCAAGAGCAAGGCTCTGCAGTCACCTTTTGGCTGGTGTTGAAAGGTACCAGCAGGAAGGCAAACGAGGATGTTCAGGCGCGGAGAGGGGGGAGAGGATCACTTGTGGAGGATGATAGAGGAGGAGACGGGAGTGAGGCCGGGAAATGAAAAGCCCTAATTCCCACCAGCCTTTGGGGAGGGTGGGAGATCGAAAAAAGGAGGGGGCCGGGGCGGGAGCTATCCTGGCGAGGGGAGGCTCCACGGAGACTGGAGGAAAGTACCGTGTCGACCCGTGTCGGGCACGGGGAGAAGGCGACCGGCCCAGTAACAAGTTTCCCGGCAGGGGCGGCGGCGTCAGCAGCTCCGGGGCCGGTGGCGGAGGCTCCGGTCGGCGCCGCTCGCCTCCGGAGCCTGGGGACGCAGCCAAGGCAGACAGCATTGCGGAGCCATTAAGGAGACGGGGTCAGCCCCGGTCGTAGCGGGGGACTGCGGTCCCGGGGCGCTCCCCAGGGCTGGGCAGACCGCCGCGACCCCGGGGCCAGCCCCGCGGGGAGGCGGTGCGTCCGCCTTGGGGCAGTGCCCAGGCCGGGGGCGGTGAGCGAAACAGCCTCGGCGGTTCTCCCTCTCGGCCCCGCTTCTCCTGCGAGTGGACGGTGACACCTCGGCTTCTCCCCGCACGAACTTCAGCCCGAGTGGTGTTTGCTAACTAACTCCTGGCAGAAATAGCGGTCCGGTGGGCAAGAGAGCAGAGATGCTGTGTGCGGAGCCGTGATTTCAAACGGGCGGTGCACGCAGGCTCCAGCCACAGGCGCGCACAGTGTGAATCAGCAGGACTTTTCCAGGCTGGGGGATAACGTGTTTTGTTGTTGGGGGGTTTTTCTGGTGGTTTTTTTTTTGTTTTTGGTTTTGGTTTTGGTTTTTTTTGCTTGTTTTGTTGCTAGCTCTAGAGATCTGCCACTGGCGCGCAGAGCAGGGCTGTAAGCCTGGTGTGGGCACACACGCGCTCCCTAGGGAGGAAATCTTACGTAACACACATCGCCAGATGTTTTCACGTTAACTCCATAAACAGGACAGCGAAATTAAGATTTACAGGTTATCGGACACAAATCCTGGCTTCACCTTCGGGGGTGCGTGTGCGCCTCAGTGAAACCGCTGCCCGAAAGGCAACGTCCAGGGAGCGGCGGGGAGCGGGGAGCTGGCCGGGTCGCCACGCCTGCTCCCGTTCCCGTCACTGGCGCAGGGGGTCCCTCGCCCCGGCGTGAGTCCAGTTCAGGGTTCCGTAAACGCCGGTGAAGCAGAAGTGGTCGGGAGAAGCGTTGCGCTTCCCCGTGCCCGGGACGAGGCCGCGCAGCCAGCGGCGGCCGCCCACGGGTGGGTCCCAGTTCCACAGGCGCCCGGTGCCCTCTGGAGCTGCCCCGCCTGGCATCGTGCGAGCCGGTCCGAGGTCTGCACGGCCCAGGGGAGAGCGGGGGTCCTGGGGCGGCGAGCGGGTGGGCCGACCCGGTGAGGAGCGGGATCGAGCCTTCCTCACCCTCTGACGCCTTCCTCCCCGCAGGTGCCATTTTCGAAGGCAATGCTGCCAAGGACGACGAGGTGTTCAAGCAGGCGGTGTCGGATCTGAACCTCAATGACGACATCCTCCAGAGCGAGAAAATCACTTACTCCATCAAGCTCATAGAGGCAAACAACCCCTTCCATGCCGTGCAGGAAGGTGAGCGCCCCTGGCCGGCACCGACGGGGCGGGTGGGCTAGGCGCCGGGACGGGACGGGGCTGAGAGCGGCCCGCCCCCGGCCCGGCTCGGCCTCTCAGCGGGGAGGAGGTTCCAACGCCGCTAGCAGCCCATCCCTGTCCTGCCGCTCGGCTGGAAACTTTTCTTCGGTCGAGGGTTGGCGCTGTCTTACCAGGAAAGGGGAGGGAGGGAGCGAGGACAGCGCGGTGCAACGGCTGCGGCGCCGTGCCCGGCCCGCCCGCGCAGGGCAGCCCAGGCTTGGAGAGCTGGCAGGGCAGCGGGGCTCTGGGTCGCTCCTGGATCCGCAAGCGCATCCTCCACCGCTGCGGAGGGAAGGCCGGCCCCCCCTTCCCCCCCCAGCAGGCCCACGCGTGGACGGCGGCCGGGCAGGGTAAACGAGGGGGTCTCTCCCGGTGGGGGGAGTCCGTGCGGCGCCGAGGGGCCGGGCAGGAGGACTCGACGCTTGCAGGAACGGCTGCGGGAGGTGGCGGGGCACAAGCCGGCACCTCTCCCTGCGCATCTGCTTCCCGTCTCTCAAGGGAAAGCAGAGCTGGGGCGGCCGGCGGCGACAGCGTGGCCCTCCGTCAGAGAGGACCTCCCTCCCGGGTGGCTAGAGGGTAAGGTAGCCTAGTCGCCGGCTGAAAACCTCCCCCGAGTTTACAAGATCTGGCAAGTAGCTACGTAGGTAAAGTCAGTTAGATTGTTGCAAAGGGAAACGTTTCGATTAATCAGCTGCCTTTACAAATAAGACTTTAAAAAGACATTTTTTGTGATTTAATGAAGCCAAGGTTAATTATGGCCTAGATTATTTCAGAAGCTGTGTTTTTCAGTAGTAATTATTCTAGAAACAGAGAGCTATTTATATACCGAGACTAGAATATTAAAAAAAAAAAAAGATTCATCACCAGCCTTACCCTTAGTTTTACAGAGCACAAAGTGAATGTTTCCCTGTATGAAAATTTGCATTCATCCATATGTATTTATGTCTTAAATTGTGTACATGCAAATTATGGCTACAAAATTACACCGAATGTTAATTTTCATGAACTCTGAACAATTTCTTCTGCTATCTTTTTTCCTCAGAGTAGATGCTAGTTAATACCACACACATTCAGGAGAAGCAGCAATATATACCTTTTCAAGGGCCTGATCCCATTAGCAATAGGATTACACCTGCTGCTCTGAAAGCTTAGCAAGGAGATGTGAAAAAACCTTTATGAAAATGGGAAGAAGGGGACTTTAAAACAAAACTCCACCTACATAGTCAGACACCAGAGGAAAATAAAAATCTCTAAATAATGGCGGGTTGATTTATTGGCAAAGATTAACTGAACAATTGGATCTTCTTACATTTGCAAAAGCTCAGCGTCCTATATTGGAGCTTATTCATATTCATGGAAGCAACAGTAGTTGGCTGGTTGAACAATTGCTTTCAACAATGTCTCTTCTCAGAAGTAAAACTTTATGAAACTGTTCTGAATGCCCTGGGATCTGAGCTGACAGTCTTGTGGACTGAGTCCCTTTGCTCAGTTTTGCTGACAGCAGAAAAGCATGACCAACTGGAGGATTCTTCTTGATCTAGTAGGATTTTTTTTTTTAAATGGTTTATTTGCTAACCTTGAAGATTAGTATTGCATTTATGAAGACTACTGTAAAAATAAAATTTCCCCATTGAAAATCCATGCTGGAGCCACAGAAAAGACTCTGGTCAGGTTTTTAATGTTTTTGATACAGAATCTTTGTGCTATCTGAATATATGTAAATAAAGATGTTTCCTCCTACCCCTTCCAAGATGCTCTTTCAGGACTCATGTATCCATTGCAACTAGAATTGCCCTTTGATTAACTGATCCCACACTGAAGAATTAAGGAAGTGGTTGATGAATATTCACACTTCCAAAGAGAAGTTGTTCTCTGTCACTACTTCATTAAGGCATATCAATGTGTCTTGTTTTGGGAGGACTATGAAATGATCCTATCTGCAAGTAAAATCTTGCCCTTGCCACAGTGGGAGAGCTAAGAGAAGAGTATCGGACTTTGCTCAGTTTCCTGGCTTGCTTTGTTGGTTCAGGTCAGGTCTATTTTAATTTAAGATTTAATTTCCTACTTTTGAAACTGTTATACAACATGCTGACAGAATGATCTACGGGACGTACAAGTTGCCAGGTTATTCTTGCTGAGCAGTGTCTCTCTGCTCAATGTTAGTTGGTGTCATTCTGACTATTCAAAATCTCGTCGTACCTCACTGTATGTATGGCTGTCCTGCTCATTTCAGTAGAATGGTGCGTGTAGTAGTCAAAATAACCTGGAGCAAATCCACTGCCCAGACTGCTCGCAGAATCTTGCTGCTGCTACATAAAATGCCCTGACACCTACATTATTCTGCAGTGTCTTTCTAAGGAGCACGATGGAAATCAATGTTGCAAGCATTAGTTTCATAGTGATGGAATTTTTTATAGTAAAAACCAATCTGGAAAAAAAATAGACCACTGTGATACTACCTCCAGAATAGTTCACGCAATCAAACCAATCACGAATATTGTTTTTATTTGAAGCATCTTCTGCACAGTCTTGTGAGATGACATAATTATAAATTATTCCTTAAGTCCCTTAAAGAGAGTGCTGCAAGCAAGGACACACAGCACAATGATACTGTGCTGGTAAAACTATGGAAAGTCATCCCTCTGTGTAACAAGGTCTATTACACAGTAACAAGACTTTAATTACTGATGGAGGTAGTTTTGAACGTGCATTTGACCTGGCATTTATTGTGCGGTTGGAGAACTTTTGTGTGGGTAGGAAGCATGGAAGAGTAGTAACCATAAGGTTTTCTCAGTAGGAGCAGTGCATTTGCAGAACTAAAGGCCGAACAGAAGATACCTTGCTTTCCATAAATGGAGTAGTTTTCAGTGCTGGAAGGTGCCGAGAAGTGCCGTAAAGTGTTGGAAAAAAGCTTTAGGGACTTTGCTTTAGAGCAAGAAGGGCACTATTGTGATAGTTTCTGGTGACTGAAATACATCAGTAAATTCAGAGATCTTTTTTCTTCAAAGACTTGGTGGACACTTGTGTTAATGGTTATGTCATGCGCCAGAGATCAGTAATTAACAAAAAGTGTGAATCATGTTCCAACTTGGTCTTTCATTTTAATACATGTTACAGAAACAGGATCTTCTTGTGCTGATGAGCAAATAAATTGTTTTGGCCCTATCAAACTTATATTCCATAACAAAGTGTGGCAACTGGGTGGAAGGAACTCCAGTGGCAAGGGATGTAACAGTAAAGAATAAACAGACCCTGCTGTATGCATAAAATAGGACTTAGTTGTCTGTTTGCTCTTGCAAGCAGTCATCGCATTTTGTAGAATATTGTTTTTATGTATGTGGCAATTACTTGAGGGAAAAATTGTTTTTTTGCCGACTGTCATGGGAGAAAATATACATGGAGAATCATTGTTCTTTTCATATGATTTTAATCAAAATGAGCTCAAATCACAAACATAATGTTAAATTATATCCTTGCTTCCAGAAGAGCTATGTGCTCAGTTTCTGTTAAGTGATTGAGATGTGAGATAATAAGTGCTTGTTTGTGTGTGGTGTGTATTTAAGCTAGTAGTGTGGTAACCGTTTTGTGATTCAAGGATTCAAATAAGCTCAAAGGCATGAGAAACACTTCAAAGCTTTCAGGTCAAATTGGGATTTTTGAACTTGCTGTTGGTATTGAAAAGGGACTTTGTGTATGACATATGGGTGGCAAACAAGTTTCTGTCTGGACTTGAAAACAGGGTGTCATGTTTAAACTAAAAACCAAACAAAACTAACGTGTAAGTTTTTAAAATGTTGCTTTTGGAGGGGGAGTAGTTAGCTATAAGTCAAAACTGTGGCATAGGAAAGCTAATGCTTAACTTTTGCAGTGCTCTTTGGAGAAGGGATCCAAAGGAGACAGTTACTCAAGAAACTGTGAAACACTAAACCCCTGTTTCTCAGTGGATGATGCTTGCACATCTATGAAGCTTTCCTGGAGCTGAAACTTGCTGTTCTCTCTGCATAGCAATTTCAAATGAATTGTTTCTAATTTGAGAAGCCTTGTATGTGTGCTTGTTGATGTTAAAATGCTGTCAGCTCTGGAAACCAGAACAAATTTGGAAAATCAGAATGTGATTTGAGAGCAAGAATGGTGTTCCATAAATGGATTTATTGTCAGTCCCATGTATGCTGCTGTGATTTCAGGGCAACTCAGAGCTGCTGATTTTTTGGATATCTGTGCTGTATACCGTTGAATGAATCGGACCTTTTACGATAGTCTGTAGGACTTGGTAGCGATATGTACTTGGCATAGTTCTTGAACTATCTTGACTCAGCACATACATTTCAAGTTACTACAACAGTTGCTTTCTAACAGTTTTATTTGTTGAGAAGGTATAAGCTGATCAATGTGTAGATAGTGACCTGGAGAAGGGGACTCAGCAGCTCCATTGCTGCTCTGTTTATCTAGCCACAAACGCAAGCAGAGCTATGCTTGTCATATGTGCATTGTCCAGTGGTAGGGAACCATGGAGGAGCAGAGTGTCTGTATGCTTGTGTGTGTGCATATATCCTGGGATATTTGCACACAGCTCTTTTTGCAAACCTGGGACTCTTTTGCAAGGTAGTGCAAGTGTCCCTGACTAGAAACCCACAGGTGGGCCAGAAGCTGTCTCCTGATTTTGGTGAAGTGCAAACTTCAGGATTCAGTTAAAGGACTGTTTTCTCTGTTGGGAGAATTTAAACTTAGGTGGCTATTGAATATAGGAGAGGCAGACCTAACAACAACTGTGAAAAGATACCCTTGGGTCATGGTAATAACCCTCCCCTTGCCATTGGGTATGCCCAGATCCAGCACCATATAAAGCTATGTCGAATAGACATTTGTGTAAATGCGGAGTAAGACCTTTTGCTTTGCTGAGCTGTAGTTTCACATGCCCCAGAAGAGAAGGTTTTTTTAGAGTTAGGATGTTTTGATACCAGAATGGAAGAGTAGAGAGAAAGGAAAGGGAAGCATAACAAATGGAAACAAAAAATAAGATGAAAATTAATAAAATATTGCATATACAAATTATTCGTTTTTTTAAAAACAAAGCTTTATTGATTTGACAGCATTGGATTGGGGAATTTGGTGCCTGGTTAGAAATCATAGGTTGCACCTACATTTTTAATGTAAAGCATAAAAAATAAAAAATTCTCTTCTGCCAGAATTGCAAAGGATTGGTTTCTATCAATATAGTGTCAATTTATTTTTCTCCAGTGGTTTCTTTTGAGTCTTTCATCATCACATAACTTTACCTTTATCTGCTCCTCTTCTGCGGCTCACTTGAACACAGATTTCACACTGTGTTCATCAGGGTGCGGGGTCTTGTTTGGAAGTTTCTGACAGGTGAACTCTGAGCTCTCCAGAAAGAACATATTGTTACATACGTTTTTTTCTAGTTTTAATCTGAGCTTTCAACACTTTTTAAAAAACAACCAGAAAGAGTGTAGGCAGGGGTTTCCTCCCATCGTCAGAGAGGCCTTGCTGTGCAACTACATGTTTTTTCTACTAGTTTGCTGCAGTTAAAAGCTGTTGCTCAGTGGGGTGAATGGACTTAACAGTTTTACCTCCTTTTGCCCTCTGAGACCAGACCAAGACTTGTTAAGGACTGCCACAGTGAAGACATCTGTGACACTGTCATCTCATTGTGCTTGTGTTTTTATGCTCTGTAGTTGCATGGCTCAGTGTATTATACACCAGAGTGTTTCACAGAGCTGAGGAAAACAGCAAATTAAAATGACCATCTCTTCCCGTTCTTGTGGTGGTGTTATGCTGAAAGCAGGGACCTGCAGGTATCTTCAGTAGGAAGGAAAGGAGTCAATAGCGCATAAAGGAGTCCATTTGGTGCTGAGGATGAAGGAAGGCTACAGACTGCGGCCAAATAACCAAACACACCTTTGTTTTGTTGTTTCATTCCACTTGCTGTTTGTTACTCTGTAGCCACAGCTATTCAGGTTCTGGTCACAGCTTAATTAGAGGTGCAAAATATTTTGTACTTTTGGGAGACAGTCCCACTCAAAGGTATCCCTGCTACAGCCTGGGTTTTTTACAGGATGTTCTGGGGTTAGTTCCACCCCAGCCATATTCTCTGCTTTTGCAGAGGCTCCCATCATTTCAGGCTGGGGCTGAGCTGCCCGGGGAGCAAGCTCCAGACAGTGCCATGCATCAGGGTGCAGCAGGCAGCGAGGAGTTGGGGAAGAAGGAGGTGCTGCTGAGGGCTCACATCATTATGCTACATCATTAACTAGCATGCTAGACATTATCCCAAAAGATCAGAAATAAGGAGTGTTCAAAAAAAGATTAGTGAATATGTTTCAGATTTGAAGTTTTTCTTTCTGTTTCTCTTTTTTATTTTTTCTTTCTTCAAGAAAATAATTTTCTGAGTGCTTGCTTTGTCTGTGGCAGCTTTTCTCAGTCGTTGTGGAGGAGGATCTGTAAATGTGAAATGAGTACACAAAACCACCTCAGCTTCCTCTAGTTAAAATAATGGTGAAAGAAAGTGATCCTAAATTGTGAAATACAATCTGTATATATGCATATACATATACATTCATGCCTGTATACCCTGTATAAATAATGTAATTGCTAGACTTACTGTAATGTATCCAGCAGGGAATATGCCATGAACCTTTCTGTGTTGAGAGTCTTCCAGTGACGGATGATTAGAGGATTGACTATCAAGTATTACATCTTAAATTACATCTTCATACTTGCGGAATGAGATTAATTTAACATTTTGATGTGATTCATCATGTTACAGTTGAGCCATGCAGTGAAAGGAGTTAAAACTACACATTCTTTGAATGGAGTGGATATCATCATGTTTATTAAAACTGTTCATGTCTTACTATAGTTATTTACTGGAAAGAAAACAAAACAAAACCTCAAAGCCTAGTTTTACAACTACAGTAGTGCCTGACTGTAAGACTACAGTACACTAAGACTGTGGCTGAAATAGTGTAATGGTTTAACCCCAGTCGGCAACTGAGCACCACAAAGCCACTTGCTCATGCTCCAGTGTAAGGGGAATAGAAGAGTAAAAGTGAGAAAACTCATGGGTTGAGATGAGGACAGTTTAATAGGTAAAGCAAAAGCTGCGCACACGAGTAAAACAAAACAAGGAATTCATCCACCACTTCCCCTGGGCAGGCAGGTGTTCAGCCATGAAGCAGGTCTCCATCACGCATAACGGGTACTTGGGAAGACAAACGCCATGACTCCGAATGTCCTCCTCTTCCTTCTTCTTCCCCCAGCTTTATATGCTCAGCGTGACACCATATGGTATGGGATATCCCTGTGGTCAGTTGGGGTCAGCTGTCCCGGCTGTGTCCCCTCCCAGCTTCTTGTGCACCCCCAGCCTCCTTGCTAGTGGGGTCAGGAGCAGAAAAGGCCTTGCCTCTGTGTAAGCGCTGCTCAGCAATAACTAAAACATCCCTGCGTTATCAACGCTGTTTCCAGCACAAATCCAAAGCATAGCCCCATACTAGCTACTGGGAAGAAAATTAACTTTATCCCAGACAAAACCAGCACAAATAGTTACTTCAGATTTAACTTTTTGCCATTTCAGAGGAACCATAGTCAAACCCTTCTTGATTTTTTAGGCAAAATTCAAAAAGTTTTTCATACTTTTATTCATAATAAATTCCCTCTGAGGGGAATTCCTGCTCTGTCTTTGTCATCTCATGCTTAGAGATGTTTTTTCAATTTGCCCCTCAGAAAAAAATTACTTGGAATCATACTGCTGTGTGAGTCTTATAATTATAGGAAATTAAATTTCTTTTTTAGTAGATGTCTTTGTTTATCTGAAAGTGCCCCGCTAGAATGAAAATGGCCCACATAGCTATTGCTTTTCTGGCAAGAGATTTTTCCATAATTTACAGATACTTGAGTTGATGATTTTGAAAAACGGCTTACATGTTAAATTTTGCATTTTGACAGGGTGTTTTTAAGTAATAGAACTTGCAGTGATTTTTCTTATATACAGAAATGTTGTGTGGTTCTTCCATTTGGAAACCTGTTGAAAGAGGTCAGGTTTCAGACCGAGTAATGAAACATTTTATGCACAGGGCACATACAAGTTATGCAGACTACCTTACATAAAAATGTGTCAGCTCTGAAGTTGAAATCTAGATGCTACCCTGAGAATCCTTCCCATTTCACTCTTCACTGAGGAAAGGGAGCAGCTAATGCCGATCCTTAGTATGGCTCTTTTGCTATTAGGATTCTTGTCCATGAGAAAGTTGGACTAAGACTGTTAAATAGCATGCAACATTTTGAGAACCTCATTTTATATCATATGTAGATCTGTAATAATTTCAAAGGCAGATAATAATGATATGTTAATATGCCAAGATTTCTTTCATTTATGTAACTTTAAGGCAATAAATATCTGCAATGAGAAATATGCTGAAAGGATTTCTTTTATGTTTTTCCTAATAGCTTGCATTTAATTATAATTTGGAGACCTGATTGCTGTGCTTGAAACTGCGTTCAGGCTTGTGGGTTTGGAGTGCTTTTATAGTCTGAAAGGTTTGTCTTATCAGAAAGAGCCTGTCTATACTGGCCCTGCTTTTGTGAAGTTCCTTTCTTTTGACCCTGTTGTGGCATCTTGGTGCTTGTCCATTTTTTTCCTTTTGCCTATTATATTATATGTTCAGATATGCAGTAAGAATTAATACTGGAAAGCACTAACAGCCAGTGCTTAAAGGTAAAAAGAACCAAGAGGCATTAATTTCAAGTGGTGTTCAGCTGCACTAAAACACACAGCAGGTTTTCCACCGCTTGACCTTAATGAGAACCATTCCCTTAGCAACCTTTCATAGAGGGAGTAAAAGGACAGTCAGAAAACAATTTTTTCCCCCTAAATTCAAGAGAATAATATCTAAGAAATTACTTTCTCTCTATAAAAATACAAGAAGCTCAAACTAAAAAACTCCCACTGGGTCCAAACTCTCATTGTGTATCATGTTTCTCAGTTCAGTCATTTAATCTTCTGCTTTTTAACTTACTTATCTGAGTCTTCGAGATTTTAACTAGTAGCATTGCTGATGGAATACTTTCAATATCCTCAAAATCTCATTGACAATCTGGTTTGTTCTTATTTAGAAAGTGAATAAAAGGATTTTCCATATAAGCAAGTATTTGTAAAGTTAATGAGAATTGCCTTTGTCAGCGGGTAAATTACTCTACTTTATACCATTATTTGATATTTAGGAAATATCAATTATTTGCTGCTTGGTAATACTTCCAGTGGAGAATCTGTGTAAAGACCTAGAGAAGCATTTCCACAGTCCTTTGTTTTCTTAACCATCTTACCTGGATGAAAGTAAAACTTGGGATGGCGGAGGGAGAAGTTGGTTTATGGGAGGCAGAGCCTCTCAGTGTCTTTTCAGTGTCTTTGCAAATCCTTGACTTAATTTTACATTTATTTAAAAAATGCTTTAGAACTCCAAGGAAAACCTTGGTATCTATTGAGCATTGTCTTTTGTGTAATATTAGTGGCATTTTAGTCTAGAGGAGCAATTTTTTGTCCATTTCCTATCCTACTTGAGAATATTTTTGGAATTGAGAACAGTTATCTGAGAGGCTCAGAGAAAAGGAACTTAGGATGTGATGTCTGCAAGGGTCAAAACACCGAGGGCTAGGATGTTGAAGTGCACAAAAAATAAAAGGGAACAACCCAATTATCTGCTTTAAGTTTATTTTTACTGAAATTGTATTTTTCTTTTCTTTCAGCTTGCTTTTGTCCTGAAGTACTTCAGTTACTGTGGAAGTAACAGTGGTTTTGATATAGGTGGGACTTAGTGACCCAAACAGAAACAGAAAAAGCTTGTGCTTCCTCTGGTCTGAGTGAGATGCTTGCACAGTATGGGTCTGGATTTTTAAAGAGGCTGGAGAAGGGCAGGGGTGCAACAGTGTTAGCAAGTAATCGGTCTGCAAATAATCAGCCCATAGCAGGCATTTTGCTTCCCGAGAGAACAGGCATTTCCAAAATGTGCCCACAGGACAAGATGGGGAAAGATATGGTCTAGCAGAAGTTGAGGTTGACTGAACCTCTGCTTGTAGAAAGTCAGTTGTCCAGGGCAGCTTGAAATGAGAGTGCCTATACCTGGATTAAAACGTTGTACAGTCCACATGGAAAGTAATGGAAAGTAATTTCATGTTTCAGCACTACCTAGCTTTTTTTTCTTTTAAAAAAACCCAACGAATTTTAAGGGAGCTGATGGTCAGTGTGTGGTAACTCTTAGGGAACACTTTGGATGACCGTCTTGCAGCAAGGCTTCTAGACAAGCTGTATCCTCAGCCAGGAGTTAGTGCACCCATTAAATGTGTTACAGTGCTTCAGGAGCCAGTGGGGTCTTGCCTTGCCTCTGGATGGGTGCTCACAGAGTCAGCTGCACAGGCAGCAGGAGTGCTGTTGTCAAGTGTGATTAGAGCCAGCTTTGTTAAAGCAGGTGGCTGCAGTCATCTTTCCCTCCCTTCTCTGCCCGTGGCAGTGGCATTGGTCTGGCAAGACTGGTTCACAAATGGGTTCCTAAAGACTTAATGCCTTGTCATATGTTAAGCGCAGTTTACGTTTTTGCCACCATGGTGTGTTCTCTTTGCTCTTACAGCTTTGCTTAAAAATAAAATGTAATGTCAGCTAAAACTCAGAGTCATCTGGGCAACACAATGACTAGTGATGTGTGATTCTTTTTGAATCAGATCTGCAATCCTAGTTCTCAAAAGGCATTTTGCTGTCTTTTGTTAGATTTTTTTTCAGTAACCTAATATTTATCTCAGGAAGGGCTTCCTTCTTTTATCCATTTGGTTTGTTCTTAGTGTCTTATTGCCAAGTTGGGGGCTGTACAGCTGTAGCTGCTATCTTTAGGCCTCAGATTCTTCACTAAAACTCCAGTTTCTCAAAGGCATCTAGCTGGTGAGACATATACTTTCCTGACTGTTGTTGTCCTTTTCAGAGCCACATCCTCACTTCCAGCCATGCCCCATCTTATTCATGTAATATTTATTATTACAGCAGATTCGTCATTCTACCTCCTAGTGAGGTTTGCAGATGTAAATTATTTCTCCGAATTCTTATGTCTTTTTTACCTGCCTTCTCTTGTTTGGTAGCATAGCATTTCCCCTGTACTTCCCTCTTCCCCGCCTTTGTTCAATGCAATAGATTTTATGAACATGCTTTTTGTGATTTGCTGGATTATTCTATTTCCACTGCATTTTAATCATTGTGATGAGAACATCTGTTGGCAGCAGTATACAGATGTTTTTTCAGAGCATATTCTAAGGTTTGTAAATGTTTACTACATCTACATGAGAAAACTAAGGCTTTGTCTTTTCCATTTACATTAAAAGAAGTAGAACTGCATTATGGAAATGAAATGTGTGTCTCTGGGAGACTTGCTGCCTTCCAGTGACAGCCAGGGGACCTTTAAGGTTCATGCAGCTTCCTCTATGTTACCTGCTGCAGTGAGCCTGGGGTTTGTATTACAGACTTAAGTCTTTCATCCTGCTTTCACTGGTATGATGGGTAATCTTCCTCTCTTTTTTATTTTATTTTAAATTTTAACCTTTGAAGCTGTGTATCTCTGGCATTATAAGGAAATGGAGAACCCACATGGACAAGAAGCCAGATGTGCTCCTCAAGAGCGTCACAGTAGCTCCAAAGAATGGCAAAATATCAGGAATGTAAAAAAGGAAATTAGAACAGTGGTCAGTTATATTTGCTATAGGGCATTCTGGCAACACTGGCAATTAAATGCATTCAGATTAAAATGGTAATTTGGTCAAAGAAGGCAGATTATGTATTGTCACCATTTCAATGCCTTTTTATTTTCTTTCTTGTGCTAGTTATCTTCAAAGAGATGTTGTCCTTTAGGCAGCTCAACATGCAGAAAAGCACCTGATGGGTATGCAAGAAATAAAGTTTGTTGATCAAAGATGGGAGTTCGTGTCCCACACTTATGGTGGCAATGGGGCTCTAAACTGGTAATCCTGCTAACTGGTCTTTTATTGTTGCTGGCCTGTATTTGTAAACCAGAGTCTTGTCTCTTGCCCTGAGAAGTTAAGGGTGGTTGTGTTGAGTCAGTGGAAGTAGCACATCTCCTAAAGGAGATGTTATAGGTGGAAGGCTTAGAGCAGGATGTGTGTGATGTTTTGGCTCTGAAATTTATTTTTGCAGAAAAATAAGTGAATACGTTGTTATGTGGGGTAATTAGTAGGGAAACAAATTATTTTGGCGCTCTTAGGTTTGTAAAAAGAGAAAATGTGCTTTAAAATGTTGATGTTCTTTTGAACTTTCCTGTGAGAAAAACTTACAGTCTGTAACTTGTGACAGACTTATAACGTATAAAGTTGGGTTTATTTTATTTTTTTCAGAAACAGCACTGCTAGTTGCCCAACGGTGTAGTTTACCTCTGTACAAAACTTGTGCATGGAGTGTAAGTTAACCGTAAAATTCAAACACTGCAAAATGCAGCATGTGAGACCTGAGAACGACTGTACAAGGACCTGTAGAAAAATATGTATCATACATACACACGACACTTTACCTAGTTCAAGTGAAGTTAAAATCAGTCACAGGATGATCAACGGACAGGCAGAAAAAGGCCTGAGCCTGTATCACTCAGGTCACTTCCTGGGAAAATTCAGTGAACTAGTAAGGTAAGATTGTTCTCTCTGAGTTTGAAGAAGAAATAGGAGGAGTTTCTTTGAATATAGAACAGCACAGTTACAGCTGGAGAGGCTCTGTTGGCTCCAGTGCCCCTGGAAGGTGCCTTAAGGCAAAATGAAGGCTTGTGTCAATTTGCCGTTTAAATCTGTTCCCAACTACTTTGTTGGTGAGATGTATTGGACTTAGGAAATACAAATAAATATATGGATTTAGAGAGTTATGTCTTTTAAAAATATATCTCCATCTCTTCAGGGTTACTCTGAATATATGATTTGCAAATAGCTTGTCCGGTTATCAGATCAACTGGGAAATGGTCATGGGTCCTAGGGCCTTTTGAAAATGTGCTTTGAAGCTGAAAATTTTAAGTGGGATCTTCAAGACTTAGCATGTTATTACAATGTTAGTAAATAGCTTGATCATTGGTAGAAAAACTTATGATACTGTTGATAAAATGCAAACCAGCTGAAGAAGCTGGTCTAAAGCTCAAACAAAGCATGCATGAGGGAAAATGAAACCACACCTGAAAAAAGCTCTATATATATGTGGACTTTGCAATGATTTTTAAAAAAAATATTTCTGGTGTTGTTATGTTGATGTCTAAAAAAAAATTACATTAAATTATTTTAGCTTTTGGCCAGAAAGTTTTCTAACAGATATGACAAAATCCTTATCTTCATGAAACCATAGAGACAGACAAATGCAGATGTACTTTGGTCTTGGTCTCATAAATCTAATTTTAAAAAGTCCTTTGAGTTTCTTAATGAGAGGTTGTCAGTATGAAGTGTGTCTGTGTTCTTTCCAAAAGATTACCAGTTACCTTTTTTCCCCGGGTATCCATATTTGCAAATAATGGCTCGCATGGGAAAAGTGTGGCCATCAGTGTAATAGAGTGCTTACAGTGCTTTAAAAAAGTGTGCCTGCAATGCATTCATCTGGAAAAATATTGAGATTTAAGCTGAAGATGGGAAATGTTTGCTGACAAGACTGGCCTCAAGGCATTCTTTTTCTTTCCTAAATGCTGATAAAATTGCTTGAAATGTTCCAAAGTATATTGAAGGTTATCTCAAGATGGATATATTGGCTTAAAAAAGGATTATTCCATTCTCCCCATAAAATCTCATCAAAAAGAGAATATAATTATAGGAAACTTATTTTATCTCATTTTCTATAGAAAAATGTTAATATAGGAAGTAAACTTGTTGAGAGTATTCGTTACCTTGATACAGAGAAAGGTCAATTGACTTTCTGGATGCTGGTCCTGAATTAAGTTTTAAATTGTAGAAGTTTGACTCTAGCTGTGATTGCTGGTGAATGAGAATTACCAGGTGAAGAGAAATGGTACTCCCGATGCAGTTTTTTCTGTGCTTGTCAAGTTCTGATCTGTATAGCATGGTAAGGAAGACGAAACTTTATGTTTTCAGGTGTTCCTGTTCTTTTCTTGTTCCTCCTCCCAGTGCTCATATAGTGTTATCACATACTTCATGCTTCCTTCTGACCTGTCTGTAGGGCTCAAGAAGGGATCTTCCTCTTGAAATGTATCTTAAGGTGCATGGTACTCTTTTGTTTCACCCCATATTTCCTTCCCTCCCTTCTCTTCGCTGTCGTCCTTTGATGACCCAACGTACCAGACTGGCCAAAGGAAGTGATGAGGTGTTTGATATATGAGGCTGGTACACTTATTGGTTAATCCTGTTATTGCTAAACAGCATTTGCTTAAACCAGAAATGGGTTAAACTACATGTGGACTTGTGAAGGAATTTTTCTCCCTGGTGAGATAAGTGGGGACCTGCTACTTATTTCATTTTTACTTTCTGTGCTGTGTGGGTTGTGATCCATTTCTCAGGATTTTCTGAACTATTTGACATAACACATTTCTTGATATTGTTGGGCCCAGCATGATGGCCTGAATTTCCTCTGCTCTCCTCTTGAGTTGCATTATAGTTCTGCCCTTTGGCCTCTTACTGTAGACTTTGGGATGGCTGTAGGCTAGCTTTTTCAAGTTTTCAAGCTTTTTCGATTTCTATATCTCTGGAAAAGTTCCTGAGAGGGGTGATAATTTAAATCTACTGACAACAGACTTGATTTTTTTTTTTTTTCCCCCCGGTTGCCTAGTTTGATCTGTGAACCAGTGGTAGAAGATTTAGGAAATAATCCTTGGTGTTCACAGGACTGATGTGTTCTTTACTCCTTGATTGTATTTTCCTGTGATTGCAGAGAATTGGAGTCAGTGACCCAGATGATCCTTCCAGCTTTGTCCCCCAGACAGGGAGCATAAGTACAGAATCATAGAATCATTTAGGTTGGAAAAGACCCATAAGATCATTGACTCCAACCATAAAATGACAGTATGGTCACTGTCATTAATCTCATGCTTATGTTTATTTTCCCTAAAATGGTCTGTTAAATCTTTATTTGAAGTACTGAGGGTTTTTCTTATCACTGGCAAACTACAAAACTAGAAAAATTGACTGATGTTCTTGAATGACAAGCCATTATCTAAGTGCTGACCATCAGATGAACAACCTCCTTGAATTTGCTAGTCTTGGTGGTTGTCCGTAGGGACATACAATGTGAAGGAGGAGAACCCTAGGCCTTTGGAGGTATAAGCCTCAGGGATATAAAATGAACATGAGAATTTGGGATGTCTGACAACCTTAAGCTCAGATATTGGCCTGTTTGCCAAGCATGACTTTGCCACTGTCATAATGCAGACTAGAAATCTTTAATAGCTGTACTTCAGTGCTTGTAAACTAGTGAGTGATTATTTGATCTTCTGTTTATAGCATTCATCAAAGCAGTCTGGGCTGACAAGGCCTGGAAAATTCTCAAGGGTTTTGCTGCTGTTAATGCAGCGCGCTACAATAGGACCTCTCTTCTACAACAATGTCGCTGAGTACTTCTAATATCATAGTCTCTATTGGCACTAACTCACTGAGTCATAGGAGTTGCATATTCCTACCCATCTCCCTCATTTGAACTGATTGCAGCAAATTCCTTGGAAGTTCTTCCTTCTGTATATCGCATATGAACCTTTGAAGTTGATTATATTTGTTGCCATTAATAGCACACAGTAGCTATTTGATGATTTTGTAAAAACTCAGACCATTTACTTAAAAAATAGAAAGGATTATTTCTATGAGGATTTTGAGGAACTTAATTTTTTTTCAGAAATATGAATAAATCTCTCCAAGAAATCACTGTATGTGGTAAGGTTTTGCTACTTTAATTTATTCAATTTATTAAATGCTTCTGTAGCCTTCTTCAATTCATAGAAGCTTAGTATGAGGACCACAACTTGCTTGCTTTCTGTTCATAGAGACCTGAAAACATAACCTTACAACCATCAATAACCATGTGAACTTTTGCCTGGCTTGATCCTCAGACACATTACAGCTGAGGTTCTAAAACCATGTGTAACCCCATGGCAAATCTTTGACTTTAAATAGTGCAAATCACAGTTATTTTTTACAAGCAGGCTGAGAATTGTGCATAGAAAAGCTCTCCAGGCCCACATGCATTCAGACTAGACCTGTGACCAATACAGTGTACGTACAGTGAATATGAACCAGATCCAGTCCTAGGGACACTTACATGTTCCCCTGGAGTGTGTAGCAGAGCTTGGCATACACATGAGACTCTGCTTTGGGATGCATTTCCTTTCTTCTTTCCCTCCAAATTAGCTTGGCTCTTCAGCCTCGGTAAGTGGGCATCTTTAAGAACAAAACGATTAAATTGGTATATTGCTTATGCTTATTGCAGTCACTTGAAATCTTTTGCAGGTATTTCTGAAATATGATGCTTGACCCTTGACAGGCAGATCCTGTGCATGGGAGGAACTTCTCACATGCATGGGCTTAAAGGCAGGATGGCTCAAGGCACATGCAAAGCAGGCAGCTCTGGGCAAGTGGCTGTAAGTGTAGCATTAGCTTTAGTTCTAATGATGAATTTGGCTGCTCTGTGAGGCTTGCCAGCATTGCTGCTGCCCCATGAGAAGCACTGGGATTTGGGAAAAGCAGCTGTTGCTGGGACTGGGAAAGGGGGAGGGAAGGAGCACCACTCCTCTTATTTTCCATTGTCTCCCAGCTGACATCAGGAATAACAGGATCTGCTCACCTAAGTGAGGAGGGGGGAGGGGCTAAAACCGGGCTCACTAGAGTTGAACCTAGGGGTAGGTTCAACGTGCCAGAGTTGAAATCTATAGCCCGGCTCAGGTGCATCTACACCAATGCACGCAGCATGGGCACCAAACAGGAGGAGCTGGAAACCATTGTGCAGCGGGACAGCTATGACATAGTTGCCATTACAGAAACATGGTGGGATGCTTCTCATGACTGGAGTGCTGCAATGGATGGCTATAAGCTCTTCCGAAGGGATAGAATGGGAAGGAGAGGCGGTGGGGTGGCTCTGTATGTTAGGGAGTGTTTTGATTGCATAGAAATTGAAGATTGTGAAGACCAAGTAGAGTGCTTGTGGGTAAGGATGAGGGGGAAGGCCAATGAGGCAGACATCCTGCTGGGAGTCTGTTACAGGCCACCCAACCAGGATGAAGAGACGGATGAGACATTCTATAAGCGACTGGCGGAGGTCTCGCATTCGCTGGCCCTTGTTCTTGTGGGGGACTTCAACCTACCGGACATCTGCTGGAAGTATAACACGGCAGAGAGGAAACAGTCTAGGAGGTTCCTGGAGTGTGTGGAGGATAACTTCCTGACACAGCTGGTGAGTGAGCCCACCAGGGGAGGTGCCTTGCTGGACCTGCTGTTTACAAACAGAGAAGGACTGGTGAGAGATGTGGTGGTCGGAGGCCGTCTTGGGCTTAGCGACCACGACATGATAGAATTCTCAATTGTGAGTGAAGTAAGGAGACGACTCAGCAAAACTGCTATCATGGACTTCCGGAGGGCAGACTTTGGCCTGTTCAGGTCACTGGTTGAGAGAGTCCCTTGGGAGACAGTCCTGAAGGACAAAGGGGTCCAGGAAGGCTGGACAGTCTTCAAGAAGGAAATCTTAAAGGCGCAGGAGCAGGCGGTCCCCATGTGCTGTAAGAAGAGCTGGCGGGGAAGGCGACCGGCCTGGCTGAACAGGGAGATTTTGCTGGGACTCAGGGAAAAGAGGAGAGTTTATCACCTCTGGAAGAAGGGACAGGCAACTCATGAAGAGTACAAAGATCTCGTTAGGTCAAGCAGGGACAAAATTAGAAAGGCAAAAGCCCAGCTAGAGCTCAGTCTGGCCACAGTCGTAAAGGATAATAAAAAATGTTTTTACAAATATATTAACAACAAGAAGAGAGGCAAGGAGAATCTCCATCCCCTACTGGATATGGCGGGGAACATTGTCTCCAAGGACGAGGACAAGGCTGAGGTACTTAATGCCTTCTTCGCCTCAGTCTTTAATAGCCACTCCAGGTATCCACAGGATATTCAGCCCCCTGAGCTGGAAGACGGGGATGGAGAGCACAATGTACTCCTCATAATCCAGGAGGAAGCAGTCAAGGACATGCTAAGCCACCTGGACATCCACAAGTCTATGGGGCCTGATGGGATCCACCCGAGAGTACTGAGAGAGCTGGCGGAGGAGCTTGCCAAGCCACTCTCCATCATTTATCAGCAGTCCTGGTTAACAGGGGAAGTCCCAGAAGACTGGAGGCTTGCCAATGTGACGCCCGTCTACAAGAAAGGCCGGAAGGAGGATCCTGGGAACTACAGGCCTGTCAGCCTGACCTCTGTTCCAGGGAAGATTATGGAGCGGTTGGTTTTGAGAGTGCTCACAGGGCATCTGCAGAACAGCCAAAGGATCAGGCCCAGCCAGCATGGGTTCATGAAAGGCAGGTCCTGCTTGACCAACCTGATCTCCTTCTATGACCAGGTGACCCGCCTAGTGGATGAGGGAAAGGCTGTGGACGTTGTCTACCTGGACTTTAGTAAAGCCTTTGACAGCGTCTCCCACAGCATTCTCCTGGAGAAACTGGCGGCTCGAGGCTTAGACGGGTTTACTCTTCGCTGGGTGAGGAACTGGCTGGATGGCCGAGCCCAGAGAGTTGTGGTGAATGGCGTTAAATCCGGTTGGTGGCCGGTCACGAGTGGTGTTCCCCAGGGCTCGGTTCTGGGACCAGTCTTGTTCAATATCTTTATAGATGATCTGGATGAGGGAATCGAGTGCTCCCTCAGTAAGTTTGCAGATGACACCAAGCTGAGTGGGAGTGTTGATCTGCTGGAGGGTAGGAGGGCTCTGCAGAGGGATCTGGACAGGCTGGATCGATGGGCAGAGGCCAACTGTATGAGGTTTAATAAGGCCAAGTGCAGGGTCCTGCACTTTGGCCACAACAACCCCATGCAATGCTACAGGCTTGGGGAGGAGTGGCTGGAGAGCAGCCCGGCGGAAAGGGACCTGGGGGTGCTGGTTGACAGCCGGCTGAATATGAGCCGGCAGTGTGCCCAGGTGGCCAAGAAGGCCAACAGCGTCCTGGCCTGTATCAGGAATAGTGTGGCCAGCAGGAGCAGGGAAGTGATTGTGCCCCTGTACTCGGCACTGGTGAGGCCGCACCTTGAATACTGTGTTCAGTTTTGGGCCCCTCACTACAAGAAGGATGTTGAGGTGCTGGAGCGTGTCCAGAGAAGGGCAACGAAGCTGGTGAGGGGTCTGGAGCACATGTCATATGAGGAGCGGCTGAGGGAACTGGGGTTGTTTAGTCTGGAGAAGAGGAGGCTGAGGGGAGACCTTATCGCTCTCTACAACTACCTGAAAGGGGGTTGTGGCGATGAGGGTGTTGGTCTCTTCTCCCAAGTAACTAGTGATAGGACAAGAGGAAATGGCCTCAAGTTGCGCCAGGGGAGGTTTAGATTGGATATTAGGAAAAATTTCTTCACTGAGAGGGTGGTCAGGCATTGGAACAGGCTGCCCAGGGAGGTGGTGGAGTTGCCATCTCTGGAAGTGTTCAAAAAACGTGTGGATGTGGCGCTTCAGGACATGGTTTAGGGGACATGGTGGTTCTGGATTAATGGTTGGACTTGATGATCTTAAAGGTCCTTTCCAACCTAGTGATTCTGTGATTCTGTGAAGTGCACCACTGGGACTTCACCTGTGGTTTGTCCCTTCATATTTATTTCCTATGGCAGTAGCAACCTGGACTTGGCCAGAAACAACCTCTTATCCTTGTGGCATCAAAATTAATTTCTGCCTAAACTGCTGAGATGATGTGAGCTGTCTCTGCTTAACAGTCTGTGTGATACATTTTCTGCTTTGCCTGCATGGGAACTAAGTCCATATTTCTGAAAGGTACAGCCAATGGGAAAATAATTTCAAAGGCAGAGCTGCACTATGAACAAAGTTGAAGGAATACTGAGTGTTCTCATAGTTACAGCCCTTTAGCTCAGACACAGGCAATCATCACAGGTGATGATATGCTCAGCTGGCTAGAGAAAGACAACCGGGACTGTGTCACTGGAGTGACCGCTTCCAGCTAAGTTGTGAGTCACAGCAGACTTGACTGATCTGTAAAGACTTGAAGTGGTTAATTTCTAAGAGGAAGAACTGCAGTCTGATATATGCTATTCCATATAGGCACAAAAATAAAGACTATGCTGGAGGGAGTTATTTGTTGAAAATTATTCAGTCATCTCTAGAAGAAATAGGCAATAAATCTGCTTGACTGTCTTCATTAAACCCAAAAGCATCTGTTGCAACACTTGTTATGGTAACTGAAGTAGGTATTAAGCCTGACTGTAAAAGTTATAGAAAACATAGCTTTAAAAATTCATTGCCTGTTTTACTAGTGGTTGGCAAATAATTCCTAAAAAGAAGCTTTAAAGGGTCTGATCTGTGGAGTTCGGAGTTCTGAAACTCTTGATTTGGGTTTGAGAGTATCTAGCTCTTTCAAGGAGAGTCTCTTTGCAGATTTATGACCAGTATCCCATGTTTTTCTAAGCTCATAGACAACTATTACACAGAAGTGAGCAAGAGCTAGCCAAGTATGGATGATAGGAGAATGAAAACAGAAAATTCCCTACAAGGGTCTTCCAGGCCCTAGTGCCAGCCATGCAGATGGAGCTTGGTATCCCTTCTTAGGTATGTCCTGAAACTGCAACAAGAGAAAGGGTCTACTTACTCCAAAACATCACACTGCATTTACTAATTTACAGAAAGTGAATCTAGAAACAGATACGGCAAGAGATATAGCAGAGCTGTAGCTGCTGTTACTGGATAGTACAAAACATACAGAAGATAAAAGTTCTGAGCCTATAATTTTTTAATACATAAAAATAGCTACATGTAGCACAGAATGTATTCTGTAGTGGATCAGAGCTCCATCATCAGTTTTTAAGCACTTTCAGCCACAAAATATGAGAATGGTTCATTGAAAAGGCATGTAGTCATCTTTGCTCCTTTATCATCCTTCTGAGAAAATGTAAAACAGAAATTGCAAACAAAATAAAACTCCTGACTCTTTTTAAAAAATTAATTCCATGAGATTTGAAAGAGCAGTTGGAAAAATCCTTTATTTCATCTTTGTTTTTTTGAAAGCTGAATAGAATGCAGTTCTTCTGTTACAGACTTCTTATTAAAAAAAAAAAATTCCTTCCTCAGAAAGTGTAATTTTTGGTGCCAGTGATGTTTTCTGTTACCTCTACCCACTCTCCCAAATAAAATCCAAGGAAAGCCTTGATGTCAGTGCAGATTCTTCTTGTAGTAAGGAAAATTTTTGGTCGGAAAACTAATTAGCTAATCAGGCTTGGGCAGTGGCAATCCATAGACAGAACCACTGCTTTTTTTCACACTCCGGAGTTCCCTTTGTTTCATACTTTGAAAATATTTGGGAGAAACCCCTAGCTAAAGTAATCTCCAGGGAACTGTTTATTCTTTTACTGTAACTGGATATCTGACAACAAAACCTCATTGTATTTTAGAAGACTTAAGAACAAATAGAAAATATGAAACTTTTACCTAAAAGGTTTAGTGGGCTTTGCCTTCCCTGTAGATAATGGTTGCTGGGTCCAGGGCTCGAAGAGGAACACCCAGTGCTGTCCGCCCTGCTGCAGAACTGCCTCACACCTGGCTGGTGTCCCTGCTTCTGTGCAGGCACTCCTCATGGGAAGGAGGCAGCAGAAGAGCGGTGTGGCTGGGTCTGCTGCCTGGGCAGCCAGCCAGGTGCTGCTGAGGCTTGCAGACAGGCAGTCTTCAGGGGCCCCTGGTCTGACTCTCTGGGTCAGTCACAAAAGGCACCTAACAAACTGTCCTTGGCACTTTTTTGTCTCATGAGGGAGCAGGATATTTTGGGTGGCTCACGACTGATCGTCTGGTCTCTTTCTTGAGAATTGTTACTGAAGTCTGTGTATGTGGGCAAAATTTCCTTTTAATTTCAGCAAGGCAGGCACAAACTGAGGCAAGGAAAGTCCTGAAATCTGGAAATTGAAGCAATCAATTGGTCTGTATTTCTCCCACTTCTGTGAACTTCATATATATGTATGTGTGTGTCTGTATATATAAAAAATAACTGCTTACCATTAGGCAGATTATGTATGTATTAGAAAACACTTCCTTTTCTTTCTGGGAGTCTTTTTGTGCGTTCCCAGCTGCAATAAGCAATACACAGAGAAGGATGTTATTTTGTTATGATAGAGTCACTGTTCTTAGCACTAGTCTGTATTTTCTACTGTCTCTTATGAGACTTAAACCTGTTGTTTTCATGCAGTTTTCTTTTTTTCAGTAAGAGTTTCCTGAAAGATGTATCTTGTTTTATGCTAAAACCATCCTTCATAGGGATTTCGTCACAAAATCCTTGCAGATAGGACATGCTGATGGCCCCTGCAGGCCATTGAACAGTAGGTTCTTGACTGCTCTGGTATCTCCCCTGCAGGCCCAGCCTCTGCCTGGCTGGTCTTGTGCTCTAGATGACCCAGCCGTCAGCTCCTGAGGCATAAGGTCCCTGCAACACTTGCTGACACATAACCTTGTGTTTGTGTTTGCACTGGAACTCTTCAATCAGGTACTTAAATGACCATCTCAGTGTCCTTATTTCTCACAGAATATTGAACCCTCCATTTAATATCTCCTTTCATGAGGGATGACTCTAACAAGCTTTAACGCTACTTGAATCCCATTAAAAATTGCTGTGATGCCTAACAATGTATGTCTTGTAACTTGCTATAAAGACAGTTCCTGATGATTTGGAAAATCATAAAGAAAGAAGGCATATTTCCATTGAAAGTACTTTTCTTCTTGCCATTCGTTCAGCCAAATGCTTCAGAAATAGCTATGGTTCTTGGGTTTATCTTTGCAAGCCTGATTTTTTTGATACTGAACAGTTTCTGTTCAGAAATGACTAATTAGCTAGAGGCTCAGAATAAAATAAGGTGGTGTCAAATATGGTAAGAATATCTAGGGAGTTTGCTGTGTACCTGCACTGTATGTTTGCTTAGGGAACACCTTTAAAGCATGGGAAACAGAGAGGCTGTCATTCTTACTTCTAATGGGAGGCCGCAGAGATGGACATGTTAACTGCTCTAGAGATGGCACTGTGGATTTCCCTTTCGAAATAGCCTTGGGTGATAATGCTCCTTCTGCAGATCCCTGGTGACATGAAGGGCTCAGGACTGTGTATCTGACTTACAGCCCCACAAAGCCTTCTTATCCAGGGGAAATCTTCCCAGGAAGCTCCATAAAGATACTTGAAAAGAACAAGAGATTGCTGCTTGCACAGGGCCATAAGATCTCATAAAAAGGAAAAGCTTTGCAGAGTACAGCATTTTTCTTTTTCTTCATATACCTCCTAATGACTGAAATTGGTAAAAACCCCCAGACTATAGCCTATCACACAGCAGAGGAGGAGGACTTGGGTTAGACAAAGTTTTTAGTTTGATATAAACCTTCTTTGTGTTTTGTATAATAGCTGTGTGTCACTGTGAAGGACTCTAAAAGGGCTTTTATCAAGAGGGATTTAGATGAACACTGAAAGGCAAGGTGATACTAGTACTGACTTGTTTCACATGTAGTCTTTGTCATTTTAGCAATGTCAGTTTCTTATATCCTGGATGTTTCAAACAGGCAAATAGGTACATGTAAATGCATTGATTGTTCAGGATGGTTATAAATTTCAGGCTTGTCAAGCAGAGTTTAAAAATCTCCGTCTTTATTCAAAGTAGGAAAAAAAGGCAGTCGCTTTCCAGTAAATCTGTATTTTCCTAACCAGAAATATTTTAGCTATTCTAGACCATTGTGTTGTCTGTCACTGTATGGATACTGATATGGTTGCTCTGTAATAATATAATCTTTCTGCTCTACCTACTTGTGAGGAGCATTGTGAGAATTAATTAACAAGTCCTGATAAGAATATTCAGCATGCTTTTAAGTATTTGTTCAGAGATATCTTGCCTTCACTACAAGAATGTGAAGTGCTTTGCTTTTCTCCCTTTGCAGTAGAATAAAAGGTCAGGAAACAGCCTTGCAGCATTTGACCTGAGGGATATATTTTCAGATGGTTGGGGTGGAGTGGTTGGCTGCATCACCTAGGTGAGAGAGTCTCTGAAATTGCTGTTTTGATTGCCTTTCGATGGGTTTGCACCGAAAGTTTTCTGAGCATAGCTGTCCCTTCCCTACTGGTGCCAGACTTTGAATGTGAAAGAGAAGCTGATAGGACATCTTATGAGCGACCAAATTAAATAGAAAGCTGGCAAGGTCCTGCCGAAGCTGCAACCACTTGGCTGCATAGTGGTACCTATGTTGAGAACGTTTTCAACTTTGTCTGATGTTTTATGCAGAGTAATCAGCAATACTTAATTAGTTGATTAGTCACAAAAAATAGCAGGACTTAAGTGCATGCGCATCACTTTTACTTAAAATAACACTCAGCTTTCCTGTTGACTATCTTTGGTCTTACCGTTTTTTTCCTGGCTTTTAGTCCGTTCCCTGTGATCAGCTACAATGTTTAGAAGGCCTTCATTGGAAAACTTACTAAATGGCAGAAGAGGCAGGCTCTTGCATGGGAGTAATTTATTACATATTGATAAAGTTCTGTTATTTTGTAACTTGAGAGTGGCAGTACCCTGCCATTTGATGAAAACTCCCTGGCCAAGTCCATCAAGCCTTTCAAATCTATTTCTGTCACCTTTCCCAGTCCTTCCTGTTTGTCCATTTGTTTTACATTTGTCCTCAGAGAGCAATGTCAAAGCATGGTTTGGCCCTTGGTAACTGCCTGTAATTTTCTAAAGGAAAATAAATTAAGACTGCACCTTCTTTTATCTTTTGGACTGATCTTCATTTGCTACGTATCTTTGATAGCTGCCATATTGCATTTCCAGCTTCCTCAAAGGTTGCGTTCTCTCCCTTCATATCTCATTATGTTCTGCAACTTTACTGCCTTAGGAAGCAAACATACTTATTTCTTCATCATGTTATTGTTTTTTTTATTTACAAACATCAGCTCTTCTTTTTTCTCCCCTTTCTGAATATGTGGATAACAGCAGTCTTCCAGAACACGTGATTTGTATTCTGTTAATCACTGTACCAGAAACTCCCTTTTTGGATGTAATGATGTCTCTTTGGCCCCTCTTAGTCTTGTCATCACACATTCCTGCATCATGAAGTGCTTTCTTAAGGCCCATCTATTTCCTTCCCTACCAATCCAGACTTTACTAATTTTTTTCTCATCAGTCCCTTTCCTTTTTCCTTTTCTGCCTTTACTTCTGGACTTCCCTTCTCTTCTATTTCTTCTAGCAGTGCAGCCAGTGCAGCCACAGTCATCAAATGTTTGTCGTGTAGGATGTTTGTTGCCTTAGTAGTTTCAGAAAGCTTATGTGAAAAGAAAAAGGAAGCAAAACCACACATTGCTTAGAGGTGAGGGAGGCAAAAGAGCAAGGGGTCCTTGTGCCAGAGGAAAATCTTTGTGTTCCTCAATCAGGAGAAATCTGAGGACTTCACCAGAGTGGGAGCACTTCCCCCAAACCTTTCTATTTTGACCACGTTCCTCTCAGACTAGATGTACATAAATGTGGTTATGTGGCAAGTCAAAGCAGGAGCCATTTAAACTGACTTGGACAGGCCGGGTCTCAAAAGTGTCGCATGTGCATCTTTCCTACAGCAATCATGCCTTCAGATGTTATGTACTCTGGAATGCATAATTTCTCCCTCTCTGTCTAGGCTGTATTTCCTATTTATGGTGGAAGAACTGATACATCTCATCCTTTAAATTTTTTTTTCCCCTTTGTGCACCAGCACAGCTGGAACTCTAAAGGATACACTTCAAATGAGCACTGAATTCTTATATTGTTTGCAGCAACAAACACTACGGTCACAAAAAGACTTCCATTATAGTCTCTAGCTTGGCTCTTGCCTCCCACCAGCACCATGGATTCCCCTTTCATTTCTACTATTCATCTTTAAACAGCATATGTTATCTGCTGCAGAGATGAGCTCTTCAGAAATGTTTGTAATAATAATCTGTTCTGCATGCTATTCAGTGTGAGGTGGCAAGTACTTTGGAATCTGTCCTTCTGTAGGAAAACAGTGGCATTTCAAATGAAATTTATTTTGGAGAAGTAAGGTAGGGCAGTGCCCCGTTTTCCGAAAGAGTAAAGGAAGTACTTCATGTTAACCTGGCTTTGTGGATTTTATAAGTAAACATGAAATGCTCAGTTGTTCTCCTGGATTGAGTTGACTTGAATCCAGTATGTTGAATCAGAAAGAAAGATGAGTGTGTATTTTTATCTGGGGTGTACAGTGGTCAATATGTGCTGTTTGCTCATGAACATGGCTCTTGAGCAGGATAGGGAGGTATGGGATTTTGGTCTTCCTGAGATGAGTTCTCCTATCTTAGCAAGTGTGGGGATTTCATACATTGTAGAAAGTACATTTTGGGCACATGGTCAGTATGCGAAAGGAAACTTCTGTATATGTTGGTAGGGAAAGGAGGAAACCTTTAGTTTCACTTTTTGTTCCCTCCATTTGTCTGTGCACATTTTCTTAAGTAGGATGATTTTCCTTAGATGGGAGACCACAGTAGGCACAAATGATCTCTTCTTAACTGTGTACCTGGTAGTTACTTGCTGATGAATTAATTATGAAATTTCGACGTTCACGGTAGGCTGTGGTTCAACTTACCTAACCCAAAGGCTTTGGTTTTCTGTATGTGTGAGACAAGCTTCCAGCTTTATGTCTTCCAGTGGCTTTAAGACAGCTAATTTGGAGTCTTTGTTAGTCAAAAATTAATGTTTAAAGGAACTGTGCGTCTGCAGACTAATGTTCTAGTTTGGTGGAGGGTCTGGAGTCAATGTTTGTTGCCATTAAATGACGGTTGTTTGGAAGGTCTGGAAAATAACAAGTCCAGACCCATGCAGTCATCGTCATGTGGCTGCATTATGGTATGTGAAATGTATACTGTGGTTTCCAGTTTTCTGAAAATTTGTGTTGTTTCTACAGGGAACAACTTGCAGTATCCAGTAGATAAAAAGGATGTGTGGGAAATGAGAGTCATTGGGAGAGACTTTGTTTGCCCCCTCCTCTGGTTTGATTCTCCCTAGTTTTCTGTCTGAGAGGGAAAAATGTGTCCCACATTGCCATTAGTATAAAATAATTCCTGCTGCTAAACTGTGCAAGTCTGGTGTGACACAGTAGGTATCAGGAGGATTACGATCTATATCATACTCCCCCTGAGTGTGCTTCTTTGCATGTCTTTCTTGTTTGTTTTTGTTTTATAAATTTTTAGTGTCTTCTGGTTCTAGTCTTTCTTTCTAGAAAAAATAACTTACGCTTTTTGATGAAAGCAGAGATAGGAGAGACATAATGAAAGTTTGTTTTCAAATACTTCTAATAGGCAGTGGCCTCTATCCTATCCTTTTTTTTACAATTGAACTGAAATTTAAGATTTCTGAAATAATATTAAAAAAATCTTCATGGCACTAGTAGTAAGAAGGATAATCAAATAGACATCTCCTTTAACCCACGCCATTCTATTGGATACCTTCTTTGAGTTTCTATCAGAGGTTCAAGGTTTGGGACTCGTGGACAAAATGGACTGACAGCTTCTGACATTATGTCTTTCAAAATATGGACCTTAAATGACTGTGCATTCACTGGGTTTTTTGTAGAGTGTACAGAAGATCCAAAGTGCTGAACTTGGCTCTTCAATTTAATTTTCTTCCATTCTTATAATTAGAAATATGGAAATGCGTAAAAATTCCATGTAATGGTAGAGTACTTGGCTATAAAAAAACAGCTTGTGCTATTCATGTGAACTTTTAATTAGATCCTGGTAGATTTTGTACTTGCCAAAACCTGGAGATTTTGGGGGGAGAAGAGAAAATAGACAAATTTAGGGTGAAATGTAAGAGATTTTTGACAGAAAGAAATTGAATTAGAAAGGTATTGCAACATTTGGAGTGGCTGGAGAGGTGCCTGTCAGAAAAGGACCTGGGGTTGCTGGATGACAGCCGGCTGAACATGAGCCGGCAGTGTGCCCAGGTGGCCAAGAAGGCCAACAGCATCCTGGCCTGTGTCAGAAATAGTGTGGCCAACAGGAGCAGGGCAGGGATCATGCCCCTCTCCCCGGCCCTGGTGAGGCCACACCTCAGACACTGTGTTCAGTTTTGGGCTCTTCACTACATCAAGGACTGAGGTGCTGGAGCGTACCAGAGAAGGGCAACAAAGCCAGTGAGGGGTCTGGAGCACAAGTCTTACGAGGAACGTCTGAGGGAACTGGAGTTGTTCAGTCTGGAGAAGAGGAGGCTGAGGGGAGACCTTATTTCTCTCTGAAAGGGGCTTGTGGCGACGTGGGTGTTGATCTCTTCTCCCAAGTAACTAGTGATAAGATGAGAGGAAATGGCCTCAAGTTGCGCCAGGGGAGGTTTACAGAATCACAGAATCACTAAGGTTGGAAAGGACCTTGAAGATCATCAAGTCCAACCATTAACCCAATGCCACCATGCCCCCTAAACCATGTCCCGAAGTGCCACATCCACACGTTTTTTGAATACTTCCAGAGTTGATGACTCCAGCACCTCTCTGGGCAGCCTGTTCCAATGCTTGACCACTCTCTCGGTGAAGAAATCCAGGGGAGGTTTAGATTGGATATTAGGAAAAATTTCAGATATTAACAACCAATCTATCCTTTTTGGGGGGGCTCTAAAAATTCCCTAAATTAAAAGGAAATATTGTTGAAAGAATAAAAAAGCCAAATATGCCTTGCATTAAACAGCAGGTTTTTAAGAAAAAAAAACCCCACAGCATTCTTTTTTTCCCAGTGTTTTGGTCCTATAAAGGATTTTTAAAAATTTTTGTTAAACCTAGCTCCAGCTATAATTCTAAAAGCTGTAACTTAGTAAATAATCATGGGTAAATGAAATATCTCAACATATTTGTGTACATGCAGACAGCCTGGCATTCTAATATTCCCTCCAGGGAGGGAATACTTTGTGAGAAATCAAGTCCGCAAATTATTTGTCGTAAACATGCATTATTTCTGGCAAAGCTACAAATGGGGTGCCTGTGTTGATGCATGCCCACAGTGTCATTAACCATGTTCCCTAATAACTGTTAATTAGTTTCACTGGAGCTCTGGTAGTCCAGATTAATTGCAGTGGGAGGGCCAAGGGGTATTAAAACACTATTTTATTTCACTGCTGCTAAGAGTTGACTGCGTTTATTGATAGGAGGCTGCCTTTGGTCATTCTATGGCTGTTCAAGTGATGTTAGTTTCCTTGGATCTTTTTACCTGTCATGACTGCAATAATACCTATTAGGAGTACCCAAACTTATGATTGGGAAGAAGAGCACTCTTCTTTTCCTTTGCATGACAGCGTGCAGCTTCCAGGACTGCACACAGATAGTGTGCAGGTAGTGTTATGGGACTTTCTTTCATCCAATTATTTTTTCATCCAGTACCCTTTGTTGCAAACTTTGCAAATAAATTGAGGACAGACAAGCAACGTGGTATTGGCCAATGCCCCAGTGAACACGAAAGAGGAATTGCAACAGGACGAGTGATAAGAATCTCTTCCTTTTCTCTTTGAACAAGTTTTTCTTCCTATTAATCATAAGAGAGATCCCATTATGCATCAATCTGCTTGAGGACAACTGTTTTGGTAGTTTTAATTCTAACTTCCACATCACCATCAATGTATTGGAAATGTGTTGTAAAGTTTGATGGTTTGTGTTGCTTACAGGCTTTTGGTGGTTTTTTAAATTAATTTTAATTTGTAAGGGATAGAGCAGAACTGGTTGATACGATGATCTTGTAATTTATGCAGTAATGCTGGAACTGAGTTACACGTATATGTCTAAAACCGTCAGGTACATTCATTTAAATAAAGAAAGAAATTACCATTTAATCTTGGACTACTGCAGATAAGAAGGAAACACTGTCTCATTCAAGTTGCTTTCTAATTAGGAAGCAGGTTGGTTGGACTTTGAGTGAATTGCAGGCTTCCAGCTGTAATAAAGTGCTCCAGAGCTTTTAATCCAGTGATTTCTAATACAAATCTTTATACCACTTAGAATCCATATGCTTGAAGAATTTTCAAGCTGTTATTAAGGAGAGTAAATAAATGAAACTTGGAGAAATCCAGAGGGAATAGGAACTCCAGAATTACAACCGTCTGCTTTTAATGGCATTTGCTGGTTGCCTTTAGAAATTCTTGCTGTTTTCTGTGGTGTTTTGTTCTCTGCAGATTTTGTGTATTGACTGATCTTTTCAGAGGCAACCTGCTGGGAAGTGGAAAACTGCCAAATTTTTTTATGTATTGACTGAGATCTTTAGAGGTGGTTCAGAGTAGACGTGGAGGAGGGAAGGGGATGTGGAGTGTGTTAATAAAATCAACTGCACTTATATTCCTTCAGAATATATCCTCCCTATACAGGAAGAATTAATGGATACGAGCTGTCTGTGACAGAGTGATATGTTGCTTCATAAAAGCTTATTCATTGTGTTTTGGGATACTGATACTACCGATAGTTGAAGTGAATGTGAAGCCTTCTATATAAGTACTAGAAAATAATAAACTGTGGTCATCATTAGAAGGTTGACCATCCTTGGCAGCAGCACAGTAGTATTTGTAATGTTTCTCTATTTAATTTGAAGGATGCTGAGCTGTCTGAATAGGGATAACAATAAACATAAGAATAGTTATCTCTACATGTTGCATTTCTTCTAGTTATATTAAAAAATAGTGCATCATTTGTTCTAATGCAAAGCACTGATAATACCTACTTTTCCTCATCATGAAATAAAGCAGGTATTCGTATAAATGGGATAAAAATTTGTATTCTCTTCAAATGGATTACTTCTGTGAGCAACAGAGCTCACTTTGTACTGTGAGACTTGGGTTGCAACCTTCATTTATATGTGACTTGGTCTTTCTAGACTTTTTTTAATGATAGACTGATGAAATTTCAGCCCAATATGCAACAGAACTGGGTGTTGACATTTTGGTTTTGTTATAATAATTTTGGTCTTGTTCTTTCTCGTTTGGAGTTTTTATGTATTTTTGCCCTGGTATCTGAAAGAGTGCTGTAGTCATTCCTTTAATATCAATCTATACATGCATCAAATGCAGGGTCGGTCCACTCTTGCAGCTGGATTTCATAAGCCAATAAGGAGTGAATGGTCCTTGTTGGGACTACACCCTCTCTGTCTGTCTGTGTGAATGTGAAGCCAACTTAAAATTGATCTTATTTCTGAATAGTCCCTCTTTGTGATTTAAAAAAATCAGAGTTGAAAACATTTATTTGTTGAAGAAGATATAAAGCTATCTGTTCAATTCAGGTATTCACATTGCCTAATACTTATGTGAAGTTAAATAAATCAAAAAGAAAAACTCAGGCCTCAATTTTCCATTATTTACAAGGAAGAGATCTTGCACTGTCTTAAGATTGCCTATACGTGTAAGATTCAGAACCATTCTACTGCACCTTTTTAACTCAGGTAGGGTAGGACCTATTTTGTTCTCATTAGATTTATAATCCCAGAATTACTTTCAGCACAGATTGCTTAATGGAACAAAATTATGCCTGCATTAAATAATGTAGTAGATTTTTATAAAATTGAAGATGTGAATATGACCAAACTTGAATATATATCACTCAGAGCCTTTTAAATTATCAATTAACTCTTGGCTTCAGTAATATAAAATGGATATTGTAATATAAAATGGATATTAAAATGTAGTTTAGTGATTAATCCTTGAGCTTTTATTTATTCTTATACAAGGTTTTTTTAGTAAAGTTGCAGTCCTAATTCTTTGTACAAAAACATCATACATCTGTTGTTCAGAGTAGGCAGGATATTGAAATGCCAAATAGATACATTTCTTCAGCCTTATGATAGACATTTAAACGTTTTTGGTTGTAAACTGTGAGTATTAAATGGTGTTAATATTTACCAGCTTATTTTATGAGGTACTCATTATGATACTGCAATTTCTTTAAATACTGATAGGCACTTGGAAACTGGAGAGGCAAACCCGATCTCGGGTGTGTCATCCGACTACAAGGGTGTTTTAAAGGACAGTTTTCTACATGCGGATTTGTGGTTCTCAGTTTGTGCCTGTGCCACTATGTTTTATTGCTGTAGGTTGGCATTAAAAAGGAGAAAAAGGCAAAGGTGAAAATTCTCTTGTACCATGGAAATATAATTGTGTGGTGGCCTTGTCTGGTTCTATGTGTTATTCTGTGCAACTATTATGAGATACATTGTAGTATGCTAAAGTGGAAAAGACCTAGTTTTTGCTCCAATGGCATATAATGTCTCTAGGATGTCATTTAATCCCAACTGTTCCCAGTCTGTAATTATGCTGTAGCCATGATTGATGGAGAAAAAGCTACTTGGTATACGGTGGTCTTACTGAGCAGCAAAAATGTACAACCTGTTGAAAGAACAGCTTGCAGGTGTATTGCTGTAAGAAAACAGAATTGCTTCATGGCAGAAAAAAAGCAGAAATAATGTTTGTCTGTTTGGGTTATGCTTCAGTGTGGTGCATGAAACCATGTTACTTTGTCACTCAGAGGATGAGTCTCAGTGAGAGAACAGATGAAATTCAGTATGTGCTGGCTTTCAACCAAATTTTAAGATATGACAGAACATTGTAATTTTAACATTTTATTATACTTAATGTTGAAGGAAAACTTAGTCTTTGCAGTCTCACTAGTTCACTGATACATGCTGTGTAGCTGACTATCTTGAGGTACACCAATAAAGTCTACAGAGGTCCTAATGAACGTTTAACCTGATCCTCAAAGCCATGCATAACCTAACGCCTAAAATTGATATTGAAGTAATGTTTTAGGTTTTTTTTTCTGATTGACTTGATATAGAATTTCTTATTCTCGAAAGTGAGCTTGTAACCTTACCTAGGACATTAGTGAGAGATGCAGTATGGATTTGGTGATCGAGAGGTTTAGTGTTGCTTATGTGTTACAAGACTGCTGAAACAATACTCTTACATTTAGTCTTGCTGTGAGTATGTGCAAGTCTAAATGTGTCATTTTGCAAACAGTGTTTCCTCCACACTGGGACCATTTGTGCTGTGTTCAGACTTTTCATGTTGGTGAAAGAATTTTGTCTTTTCTCCAGAATGCTATGGATGTAGTGATTTTTTTAAATGGGAATCAAAATCCTGGGATCTTTCCCATTTTGCGATCTCTGTTGAATTATTTGCATAGGTGAAAAGCCTGTGTCACAACTGAAGGATGCAGCCAGATAAGGAGTGAGAGTGAGAGTTGTTGGCACTGTTCTGATTCTTGGAGGTCTGTGGTTTTATTCTTTTTAGGCTTGTTATAGGCTAAACTGTTTTGTCTGGCACTGTTTATGTATGTCCAAATCACTTTGCAGAATGCAATATCTGGAGAATATTTAACCTTCGCTCTTTTATACCTTTCACAGGAGTAAGCCTGCTGGAAGATTTCACATGAATGTAATGTAGGGCTTTATGGCTGTAGCTCTGCTGTGATTACCTTTATAGAAGAGGAGTTATAAGACTCTAAGTTCTACTGAATTCCCTTGTTAACAGCCCCCATATAGTACAAAGCTTATTATACCTAAGGGAAAACTAATATAAATGATATTATAGTATGCCATTAACAGGATGGTGACAGTTTTACTTGCACTATTAGTTTCAGGTTAAAATCCTGGAGAGCAAAATATTTCATGTGAAATTGACTATAATTAACCCCTTGCATCTTTTCCCCATAGTCCTGTCATTTAACAAAGCTTTGTTTGCAGTGGCTCAGTAACACAGCATGCACTCCTACACATGCAAAGACCACTTCAGTGATTCCCTTCTGCTAGAGGCTAGTTATACTGTAGGGCAACTTAGAGGATTAATTGGTCACTCTGAGTTTCTTACTGCTGCAAATTTTAAACACTAAGTCAGTAGGCAATTCTGCATTCCCAGAGTGTGTTACTACCTTCTGCTTTGGATTCCGTTCTTATGTAAATAGTTATTGCTGGTTGCTTGGTTTGTTCAGTATAACATGGACACATATAGGACAGCAAATGCTGTGTTTCAAGAGAAAGGAAAGTGCTGTTAAAGTTGGATGAAACCAAACATTAGTCATGTTGTAGTTGACATAGAGTTTATGCTCTGTTTATGTCTTATATCCACAGCTGTATTGGGTTTGTGTGGCAAGGTTTGGTAGCAGGGGGGCTGCAGGGGTGGCTTCTGTGAGAAGCTGCCAGAAGCTTTCCCTGTGTCCAATAAGGCCAGTACTAGCTGGCTCCAAGACAGACCCACCGCTGGCCAAGGCTGAGCCCATCAGCGATGATGGTAGTGCCTCTGGGATAACAGAGTTAAGAAGGGAGAAAAAAGAAACTGCGCAATGGCAGCTGGAGAAGAAAGGAGTGATGACATGTGACAGGAACAACTCTGCAGACACTCATCTTGGTGAAGAAGGAGGGGCAGGAGGTGCTCCAGGCACCAGAGCAGAGATTCCCAGGCAGCCTATAGGGAAGCCCATGGTGAGGCCGGCTGTGCCTCTGCAGCCCATGGAGCTCCACGGGGGAGCAGATCTCCATCTGCAGCCTCTGGAGGACCCCACGCCAGAGCAGGGAGATGCCCGAAGGAGGCTGTGACCCTGTGGGAAGCCCACATTGGAGCAGGGTCCTGGCAGGACCTGTGGCCCCGTGGACAGAGGAGCTCAGGCTGAAGCAGGTTTGCTGGCAGGACTTGTGACCCCGTGGGGGACCCACGCTGGAGCAGTCTGTTCCTGAAGGACAGCACCCTTCCCTGGAAGGGACCTAGGCTGGAGCAGTTTGTGAAGAACTGCAGCCTGTGGGAAGGATGTTGGAGAAATTTGTGGAGGGCTGTCTCCTGTGGGAGGGACACCACGCTGGAGCAGGGGCAGTGTAAGGAGTCCTCTCCCTGAGGACGAAGGAGTGGCAGAGACCGTGTGTGATGCACTGACCCCAACCCCCGTTCCCCATCATGCTGTGCTGCTGTGGGGGGACAAGGTACAGAAAATTAGGAGTGAAGTTGAGCCTGGGAAGAGGGGAGGGGTAAGGAGAAGGTATTTTAAGATTTAGTTTTTATTTCTCATTCTCCTACTCTGATTTGATTGGTAATAAATTAAACTAATTTCCCCGAGATGAGTTTGTTTTGCCCATGACGGTAATTGGTGAGTGATCTCTCCCTGTCCTTATCTCGACCCACGAGCCTTTCGTTATATTTTCTCTCCTTTGTCCAGCTGAGGAGGGGAGTGACAGAGGGGCTTTGGTGGGCACCTGGCCTCCAGCTAAGGTCAACTCACCACAACAGCATGTAGCTGTAGCATCAAACTGTGTTCTGCACTGGTCTAATGCTGAGAAGGAGGGTATGCCCCTTTGTCCTTCAGTCAACTTGAGTGCTTCACCCCTCACCTTATACTGGTGATGGGCTACAGAAAGGTAACCCTGCACAGATGGTCCTGTTGATACCTCTGCTTAAGAGGCATGTGGCTCGATACTTTGCTGAGTTTCCACTGGGTGGTTTTTTTTGGACATTGTAAAACAAAGCTCCTGGCAGGATCTAACATGTCATTCACTTGTTACCATTAGCTAGGAGAGTCTGAAATCTAGAACAGTAACTATTCTTACTGGATTTATGGCAAGGGGAGAATAAAGGTTCGCCACTCAGCACCTTGCAGCTTAAGTTATTGGAAGTGAAATTGCTTGAATAATCTTTTAACTGCAGATCAGTTGCTTAGCTCAAATGATGACTACTGACATGGTGACTGTTATACTATTAACAAATGTGTTGTAAATCTCAGTGCATTGTAAAATATGCTAGGTATTTTGTAAGTCAAAGTCAGTATTAAGAAAGCGAAGATGATTGAACTGGAGGAGGAGAACAAAGAAAAATGAGTGAATTGGATAAATTAGAAACAAGTTTTACTGTTCTTTCCAACTTACTTCATAGAAGCATAAAAGGAATGATTGTATTACCATGTGTAGTGGTAAAATGCTTCCCTGAATGCTCTGTTTGCATGTTTTTCTTGAATGCTGTGTACCATCCTGTAGATTAGATATGTAAGTAGATTTGTTTTCTTTAAGATTTGCATTTGCTTTAAACTTGTGCACCAATATTTGCTGAATTGGATCAACGTAGTAGACATTGATTAATGGAACAGTAGACTGCAAGAGCAACACAAAAATCACAGTGATATTTTGAGAAATTTATTTCTATATTGTTTCCCGGTGTTGGAAACTTGCACAAGTCACATGCATTTGACCTGGAAAGTCAAAATATTACTGCATGGCTGGATTAAAAAAAAAACAAGTAAGGAGCAGGACATAGTAAGAATAATTCAAATTATTCCTATTTAAGATTTTTTTAATTGTTTGAGAAAAACTAGTTGCATCTATTGATTGAAAATTCTTGATTTTAATATTAGTTTGAAGAGAATTCTACTTCATTTTGAGATTAAGGGAAATGGCCAAAATAAACAAATATTCACAAATCAGAGATATCACTGAGAGAGCTGGTAAAGTGTAGCTGTACACAGGAACCATATTCACTTGTCAGCTGTTCAGATTCTCTTGGTCAGCAGGGTCTAGACAAAATCTAAACCTACTTTGTGATTAGTCTGCCTAGACCAAATGAGATACTAACCCTCCCTTCTGCAGCAGCAGTACAATAAATATGCGTGGGATATTCCAGGACTCGTAATCTTTTTTCAGTCTAAAAGATTAAATCCCATGTGGGGGGTGGTGCACTTTATTTAAAGAGCAGTACAGCCTCTGCCATCTACTTTAGGCAAAAAGGAATAATTGATTCATTTTCTCCTCGTGTGAATCTAGCTATTCAGAATCATATTTTCTGAATTTTTGTAGTATAAATGCTGAATTACTTCATCACTAAGCTTAAAAGATGATAACTGCACCTTGGCTGCCTAAAAAAGGTCACAGAGACTTGGATCACAGATTTCTTTTCATTTCTTTCCCCGTCATTTTACAAAACCATATCCTGCCCAACAGAGTACTAAATAAGATGGGTGCAGTAGGAGTCCTTGCCACAATGAGAGACATGACCATGTTTCAAAATTCAGATTTTTCATCATCTCCACCCTGAAGGGTGGTTACATCTCATAAACATTGAAAACATGTAAACACCATGTACTGACGACTTATTCTGGCCTTGTATATGAAAAGCCTAATCTCTTCCTCCTTGTGCAGTATTTATTCATGATAATAGATTTGTCTCTTTTAAAAAAATTTGCTGACCCTCTATGACCTCTGCATTGGAATGAACATTTAAACGTGCGTAAAAAAAAATCAGGGCAAAACAAACTTGTGAAATAGATGTTCTTTTTGTATGCTGTGAATTGCTGCGTGGTTAATGATGTTTTAAGCGGTTAGTGATGTGAGATGGGAGTTCCCTATTTTGCTGGTGATGTGTTCTTGTGCATTGCATAACTGTATTTTATCATAGAATCGCAGAATAGTTTGGGTTGGAAGGGACCTTTAAAGGTCACCTAGTCCAACACCTCTGCAATGAGCAGGGACATCTTCAACTTGATCAGGTTGCTCAGAGCCCCATCCAACCTGACCTTGAATGTTCCCAGCAATGGGGCATCTACCACCTCTCTGGGCAACCTGTGCCAAGGTTTCACCACCCTCATTGTGAAAAATGTCTCCTTATATCTAGTCTAAATCTCCCCTCTTTTCGTTCAAAACAATTACCCCTTGTCCTATCGCTTTAGGCCCTGCTAAAAAGTCTGTCCCCGTCTTTCATGTAAGCCCCCTTTAAGTACTGGCAGGCTGCAATAAGGTGTCCCAAGAGCCTTTTCTTCTCCAGGCTGAACAACCCCAACTCTCTCAGCCTGTCCTCACAGCAGAGCTGTTCCATCCCTCTGATCATTTTTGTGGCCCTCCTCTGGACCTGATCCAAAGGGTCCACGTTCGTGAAATATTTTCATTATGTTTGTGCTCCTATTTTATTTTAAGTAATATCATGGTCACTTATATGAAGTTCTATGAAGAAAATTAGGTAAATGCTCTTAGAATAAATTTTAAAGATAGATAGTATGAAATTAGAATTAATATCTTGTGAGTTTGTACTGGAAAGGAGTGATGAAAATATAATTATCTCTCTTTGGGTGGTCCCTTTAAATACAGAGGTGCAAAGGAGTTTGTAACAGAACCAGATTCCTCTTAAGTTCAGGTTAACATTTCTGCGCAGTTTCAATGCCACAAATACTTTTTTCCTTCTCCAATATTAAATACAAAATATTTGCATTTAGTTTTTTGTTTGGTTTTAATAAAGGAAGTTATAGTTAATGTGTAATTGTGTAAACAGACTTTCCCATTTTGCTGCTACTTCCATTTGTGTACCTTTCTAATTGTTCAGCAGACTGTTTGTCTAATGTACTGTCTGTATTTTTTTCTGAAGAGCAGCAGTTCTCAGTCTTCTTTTTGTAATTCTACTTCTACTGCTAGCATCACTGTCTGTAAAACTTGACTATAGGCACCTGTAATCACCTGCCATGAAACAGAAGAAATCTTTGAAACTGGAAAATCAAATTTGGCTCATAAAGTGTTCAGCCTAGTGATGCTTCTGATGCTCTCCGGACTTCTCATAGGGAAGCTGAGAAATGTTTCTACCACTGCCACTTACTGATTCTACAGTCTCTGTCTGTCTGCTTCTATTACCACAGTGGGAGGAATGTTTCAGGTAAAGCTTTGGCTAACCAAACCTGTGTTAGGAGGTGGGTGTTCCCTTTCGAGTGAGTTTCTCTTTTTCTTTTGGTTTTCTGAGAAGTTACAGGAGATTGGTTTGCCTTCAGAAAGGTCCACAATCTGTATTACCACATCAGTGAAAAACCACAAATTCTACTGCATAGTCAGAACTACTGACTTTGGTAAGTGTGTTGGATGATTTGAAAAAAACAAGCATTTCTTGCAAAGTAAAGGATACATATCTTATCAGGTGATTTTCTTCTAAACTTAGCTGGAAATGTAAAATGTCATCTTCTGGCTGCAGTTTGTTGACACAGCAGGTTGGGAAGGTTCTTAACCCTGTTCATGTGCAAACTTAGGTGGGAATGCTTTCATTAATACTTGCTAGATTATAATAGGAAAATCTCTCTATTTCTCATAAATAAGAGAGAGTAGAACAGTATTTTGCCAGATAAGATTTACAGCATAATTTACTCAGATGATGAAAGCATGAAATTGAAGGATTAGTTTGGTCACTATCCAAGAAATACTATCTAGTATGTTGGAAGAATCCAGGTTGTATAGTATGTTCATGAAGCATGTAAAATGTTTTTTGTACTCTTCTGGTTAGCAAGCGTGACAGGTGGAGTATGTTCTAGTTGCTCAGAATTACACTATTTGAGTTTCTCTTTCTTGTTTTATTGCTATCAGATGTCAAGCCTCTAAATGCATTCATGCATCTAGTGATAACAAAACATGAAAACGTCCATGTTTGTTGTTTTTTACATGTATGTGCATCATATTGGCCTTGATTGCAGTAAAATGCCAAGACAGCCAACTACTGTCTGTTCATTTGTGAATTGGATGCCCTATGCAATGTAACAGTTCTGGAAATAAGCATTGCATATATGCAAGACGTTTATTTTTTCTGACATGATATTTGCTATGAAAGTTTAAAACATTTATTCCTTTCCCTTTTTTAAAAATTTTTTTAATCATCTAAAAATAAATTATTGCAGGGCTTATTATAGCTTTTACAGATACTGAATCATTATTAGATTTATTTGACTGATACAATTTTAATTTCTGCTAAGCTTCTAAGGGTTTTTCCTGAGCACGGTCCATTTTTTTCTGAACAGAGGGGTATCTGGATTACAGAAGAATTATCAAACACTGTTATAAAAAGGGGGAATGGCTGCCCATGACAATATTAAGTGCTGTAAGGAAAAACAGACAGTATTTTACTGGCACCTGATTGTTCAGTTACAATAATAGTTTTCGTGTTTGCTGCAGTACTGTGCCAACTCTTGTAGAAGATATGCATTGAAAGTGGTTTTTTCTGATAGACTAAATAAACTATCAGAATCCATACTCTGTAAGCTTGGATTCCATTAAATGAAATGTTCAGTTTATTCAAGACTAACTACTTTATGCTCTGGAAGGTCTGAAAACAAGAAAAAAATTCTGGTAGGATTTCCCATGTTCATTGACATGCATGTGGAGGGAGTCACTCTAAATGAACTCAAAGTTCTTTGTAACAGCATACTGTTAGTGATCAAAACTATGTAAGATTGTGCCTGCAAAAGATTAGCTTTATGTAATAAAGAGGTGTCAAGCTACTTAGCTGGAGCTAAGAGAATTAAATTCATTAATGGCAGCAAAATCAGGTCTCCAGTGAGTACGAGCATCCACTGATCGATATAGCATGTTAGAAAGTACTGGGGAAGGATCTGTTCAGAATGCTAATGACGTGCAGCCCGCTAGAAACAACAACTGCCAGCTGGGGAGCTGGTTCATGTGTCCTCACGTGCCCGGTGCATCTCACGGCCACAGAGCCGAGGGCTGAGCCTCTTTTAACTGCTACTAAACTGTGTGGAGGGAATAGCACGACACTGGTGATGAGAAGTGAGTGGTTAGTCCTGCGTTCATGTTTGCAGTAAGGCCTTTTTTCAAGTGGGAGAATGCCTTGGTCTAAATGAGACTTGGAGAATTTTGTACAGCCTCAGTCAGATGTAAGGTGCAATTGGCTTGAGTGGTCAGCTATTGCTGTCAGCCCAAGGAACCAAGGCTTATACCAGGTCTTCTATGGTTTTCATTTAATTTACAAAAGCTTTCAGGAATAATTTACTAAAAAAAATTTCTTGACTGCTTAGTCTAAGACTATCCAAAGCCCGATAGTTTGTGTCTGATGAGGAGGTATGTGTGACAGTTGAATTATGCAGCTGGAGATTTTCTGCTGTTTTCATACAATGCATCAGAATCTGATTACTAAAGTGATTATGCAAAATGCTGCTACTACTGAGAAGCCCTTTGCAGTGACAATTGTGAAAGAAATACCCCAGTTTATGAAGTGAATCAGAATGCCTGAAAGGGACATGGAGTAGACTAAGGGAATGATCTTGTAGGAAGTTCATGCCTGAAAAAGATCAGTCATAGTCATGAGCCTTGCACCAAGCCTGTCAGCCATATTAAAAAAGTCTAAAATTACAGACAACAGTGTTAACAGTGAAAATTAGAGACAACAAGAGTTATCTAGTTTTTTATTGTCCATGTAGTGAACATAGACATGAGGCTTAGAGGCATCAGTGTAATCAGAAAGCTTTATATGCCAAGTAGAAGCTCAGTTATAATGATATTAAGTAAATTAATACATAAGATGGAAATGGAAGTGACAATACACCTGAAAATTCCAGCAGAGATAAGCAACAGGAGGATCTTGTATTTGGCATTTTTGTGTTGGAGTAACTGGCAGGTTGTTTGTTATTTTTACCCAAGGTAGATAAGAGTGGGAATAGGAGTTTTTTGTGGGGGTGATGACAGCTCTGGTTCTTAAGGAGCCCAAGGTTCACATCGGAGCATGCCGGTTCAATTGTACTGGACAAATATGAGTTAGAGAATTATCATCACTGTACTTTTATTGTTCTTTGTAGCTAGAGATGAGTACAATAGTCTCTCTTTTTGACTACAATAGAGTCTCTTACTTTTAGATCAGTCAACTGTACAGAACAGTACTTGTTTTAAATTGCTCAAGTTCAGGGACTCTTCAGAATTGTGTAGGTACTTGCTCTCTAATATTTCAACATTTCTCATTTTGTATTTACTTGTGAATTAATTTTTAAAGATCTTGCCAGTGTCTTTCAGGGTGCAATAAGAAAAATAATACAGAAGAATTACTAGAAATATTTAAATGCAGGTCTGGGAGGCAGAAACTTGTGACATTTAATCCCAGTACTAAAACTAATCCTTCTGTGGCATTTACTTCTCCTAAGATTCTCCTAATCTTATTACTGCAAAATTGTTTTTATTTCTGTCAGGTACCTATCGTAGGGCTTTAAAAATTAATCCCCATGCCTCGCTGAACCCATTTTACAGACAGGGATGCTGCTTTTCTGCATTCCACCATGAACATGCTGTGACCATTATGGCTCAGATTCAGGAAAAACCCTAAAGTCTTTTGTCCGTTGTGTTTATGACCTGAGCTATACACACACACTGGATGCACGTGTTTTGTCCTGGGTAAGGATTATTTGGGAGGAGAATGGAAGGGTCTAAATCATACTTACTTAATTTAGTGCCAACCAAATGCTAGTTCTAATATATCCTCACAGTAATCAACAAAGGGTTATCCCAGATTTATTCTTTTAAAACTATTTGTAAGATTAAATGACCAATTGGTTCAAGAGACTGGTTGCCTTTCTCAGACTATTCCTTAGGAATGGACTGTTGAGATAAATGCTGTTAATTAAATACAAACCCTTCTCTCGATTGTGCAGAAACAGGCTTGCTACTGGTCCCTCTCCTAATCTTGTTATAACAGTCCCCTGATTGTCTTGTTAGCTGATATACAGTCTATTTTGCAGCAGAACAGACGGAAAAGTTAATCCTAGTCAGTTGTAATGTGTCTCAACCGCTAAAGTGTTTTTTCCTCTTACTTTATTTACTTTTGTTTACTCTCATCATCTAGTTCCTTTTGTTCTGTTGCCCAAAACAATAGACATGTGTGAAACTAGTAATATATTTACTTTGATTAGTTTTTATTTAATCTGTCATGGTTTATTGAATTTAATTACTTTAAAATCATTAACTTAAACTGTACAACGTGAGGGGGGAGAGAAAATGCCCGAGTGTCTTGTACAGAGTGAATGGGACATGCCATGAGCTAGTTCCTGATTTGCCATACTAAAGGAACTTCTTCGGACATGGAGCTTTAATAAAGGATACCCTGTATTTGTCAGGAGAATTTATGGAAATTGTTGTCACTAATAATTGCATGTGTGCGACCTCAGTTTCTTTCTCTGTGACTTCCTCAGAAAGTCAGCTGCAGAGCTGATGCTCAGTAACTTGAGAGATCCAGAAGACCAAGATGTCTTGAAAATGACTCTTTGTAAGAATAAACACTTGTATAAAGTAATTTCAGTATTTGGAACTGTGCTTGATTGTGCTAGCTGAGTTCACTGGATGGCCTGTGGAAGGTGAATTTAAGTAGAAGTAGCACATTTTGTATGGCGGTGCTGTTAACAAGAGACTTATGAATTCCTAACCATCAAGAACTCAAGACTAATTGCTCTGGTACCTATCAAACTCTTTAGACTTTCTGCTGTACTGTTGCTTATAGTGCTATTTGTGTGTGATATTTCTTTAAAGAGGTGCATCTGGCCACCGAAACTTTAAATAAGCAGATATGGTGAGGTGCAAAATCAGAGAAGAAACTAGTAAAAGCACTGTAAGAGCCACACTGTTGACTGGATGCAGTCATCCGGCATTGCATGGTTCATTTTTCCTCCCGTTTCTTACAATGATATACCATGTGAACTATCTTTTTATAGGCAAGGTTTTCCTATATTTTATATCATGATTTACATATATTTTTTTGTTTCAGAATGAGATCTATGGCAAGAGGAAAAAAGTGTTTGCTTGTCTATTTTTCAAATAGTTTGTTTCTTTATCCTGTTTTCTTGAAGAAAACTTGGAGGGAAATGGTATACAGAATAGTTTTCATAGAGTTTAATAATATACAAAAGTGAATGATATTTTTTTTTTTTAAGTCATTGATTGTTGCGATTGAAGCCTTATTGCAAATGCTCACCTTCACTTTTTGTGAAGGGTATCTAGCATATTGTCTGCTTACTCTCCTGCTGGAGACCGACAGTTTGAGTTTTGACTTTGCAGAATGATCCCATCATCCTTCAGATAATACGGACCTCACATTCTACTGGTTTTCAAAAATCATGATAGTGAAGGTACCTGCTGCTGCAGACCTATTTTCTCTCATGCTAACTCTCTGCTTTTCCTTCTTCTTATGTATCCCTTTGCTTTTGGGCCTTAACTTGGTTAAAAATTCTGAGGAGTCAGAGTCTGGGGATTTTCCTCTTCCTCTCAGAAACCTTTTGATGAATTTAATATATCCTAAGAAGTGGATGTCAAGCTAAATTGATCTCCTCAAAAGATAGATACCAATGTGAGGTGCAGCATCAGGTGCACAACTCATCTGTCCTGGCTTCCAAATCTCCTTCCTTTTTCAAATGTAATCTTATTCTCCTGTCTTTCATGCTCCATATTATGTACAAAACAAATCCTCAGCTAGAACAGTCTCTCTGAGGAGGAGAGCCACCTATATGGTGGAAAAAAAGATGGCACTCTTTAGGCAACACTGCACATTCACATTTATTATTCATTCTTGCATGGACACAGTTTTATTCCATTTGGAGATGCTGCTCTAATCTTTCTACTACAGCTTTTGTAAATATATACATGATACTGTCTCACTGTTCAAAGAGAGAAGGATGAGAGTCTCCTTGGAGAACAGTGTTGGGAGTCTTTGCCAAGTAGCTGTATGTTTTAAGGAGCAAAGGATGAGCGCTTGGCAGATGAAAAGTGGGTGGGCTGCTTAAAGTGTGGGTGCTGGCATGAAAAAAGAAATAAAACTGAGAATAAGTACAGGAAACAAGTGTGCAGGTAGGAGGGACAAGGGAACCGTTTACTCAGCAACGTAATAGCCTTTTCAACTTCAGCATAACAGAATTGCAATGATCTTGGTGATTTTTACTTAACTGGTCAGCAGCCACAAGTTTACTGCCCAAGCCTTTTTAAAACTCAGAATGTGTATGGATTTGATTAAACTTGTGGCATGTTAAAAGCTGCATCTGGCTACACTGGTGCAAGTAGCTTTTAGCATGAATTATCATGTACAGTTTAATTTGAATTAAAAGTGTTCATACAAGTTCTTTTGTGGGTATGACTAAGTGGTCAAATAATCTTATTTCTATTAAATCTGAGTTCAGACCAGGCCTAAATATCAGGTGGCTTCTAGAATATGTGGCTGGGTTTTGATCTTCTAACACTTTTGTTTTTTTCTGGATAAAGCTTTTTTTTATTTGTTCAGTCTTTGTGCATGGGTAAAAGGAATGCTAAATCCTTCTTTGGGGCAAATACATTGGCTCCTTTTAGCATATCCAGTTTTCAGAGACCCAAATTCAGCAATACATTGTACAAAAGAACACCTGAGAAGTGTTCTTGCACAATAAATAGAGCTGGTAAAGCTGCTTTTTCTGTGTAGTGTAATAACAACAAAAGGCATGACTACTTATTTTTTGTCCTGGAAGATGAAAAGTCTGTGGGTCTTCAAAGCTATCAAGATGCACTTGAACAACAGCCGTTCCAAATTCTGCCATGTATAATGTGGGTAGTATGGGCTTGTAGTATGAAAATGGCTCCCATTTCCTTGGTGAGTAGAGCCCTGTGGATATTCTGGGTATGAGCATATGATGAATTATTCTATGGGAAATAACAAATGTTTTCCTCAAGCCCATATTGGATTTTTAACATGCATCTGCTACTTTACCAACAGCCTCCCGCATGCTGCCACAAAATCCTAACTCTTTGTGTCATGGAAGCAAATGTTTTCTACAGGCCTTGACTTCTACCTCTGAGCCCCAAGGATAGTTATAAAATGTTTGCATAATTAATTTTTTTATGGGATGTAGCTTTTATTTATTTAAATGATACTGAATACTGAATATAATAATATCCATGTGTCTCAAACTCCTACCAATGGTAACAATGGAGAATTCACAAGTATTACAGGCTGAATCCTCCAGAAAAGACTGTCACTTGCAGGAATACAGTGAGCAGACTCTGCTGCTACTGAAACTATTTGCATGAAGACTGAGCATCCAACCACCCGTGGTTCCTGAGAGCTGGAGAGTGTTTGGCATCTCCTGTAGATACAGGCAGGAAAAAATCCTTCATCTCACCTTGCAAAAGTTCAGTCATTAAATCAAATGGAACTTTCACAGTTAGCTAAGCCACCATAAAGTGTGAGTGGCTAAGCTTTTAAAAAACAGTTCTTTCAGTTTTTAAGACCTGTAGGTTGGGAACAGAATAGAGCCATAGGTTTAGGAATTGGTAAATACCCCATATTTTAAACAAGAAACACTTGAAAATCTATCCCCGCTTTGCTTGCCTAGTTAAGTGCTGAGTCCTGCACCTCACCCTGTCATCATAACTGACGATGTCAGCAATGACAGAACAGACAAAAACTATTTATGCTTTCCAGTCATTGCCAAAGAGACATTAAAGAGAAACGTGAAATTTCTTTTGCAAGCTTATGATCACAGTGGTAAAGTATTAAATGATGCAATGCAGAGCCAGCACCTTCCAATGACTTCTAGACCAGATTCTCATGTCTGAGCCTGATCTAACTCCACCTGAATACAATAGACTGACTACTAATATCTTCTAATTTCATGGGAGTATTTTCATGGTTTACATTTGAAGTTTTATTGCCAGTTACAGAGGCAGTAGCTTTAAGCTTTCAGTGTCTGTTGTGTGAAGCCAGACAACTACATTGCCCTCCACAGTTACCCAGAACTTAAATGATTATAGCAAAGATTGGAGTCTGACTGTACAATCCACAGTGCAGTAAAGAGGCTGAAGTATAACAGCTAAAGGAGAAATGTGCTGGTTCTTCAGTTATCAGTGATGAATAAGTCCAGGGACTTTTACTGCCTGGATAATAAAAATGCTTCCATTTGGGGAAGGGAAGGAGAAGGATTCATATTCTAAATGCTTTTAATCTAAGGGCTGGTAAATTTTGTGATCTGGTCTTATTCTTGCAAGCATTTTAAAAAGTAAAACATAAACATATGCTAAATAACATGAAATTTCAAAGAGAGATAGGAAGAGATATTTACATTAGTGGACAGTTATTTTTACTTTGTTTATCAGTTTCTTTTTTTTTTGTTGAGTTTATTACCCTATGGATCTGTGTAAATTTTTTTCTTCTGATTTTATTTTTTTCTTGGTTGTTTTTCTGTAGATTTTAATTTATAGTGTTGCATTTGCATAATGAGAGTAATTACTTCTAATTATATGTCATCTCCCTGCTGAAACTTGTAATTACAGAATTATGACGTATAATGACATCCATGTAAAATTTAGTGGAGGAAAATATAAAGAAAGTCCATAGCAAATTCATTTAAACAATTAAATGATACTGAAATACAGCTCCATCCCACAACAGAAATACTTGAATTCAACCAGTTGAATCGTACTACTACTACTTGGACAAGTTCTTATTTCAACAGTATTAACTTTTTTTTTTTTTCTTTCTGGGGAAAAAATTGTTTAGTTTCTTTTTCAGATAGTATTTTACTTTCTCAGATTCAGAAATAAACTTTTAGGATTTTTCCCTGGCCAATAGTTACGCAATGTTTTGTCTAAGCATTTCACCTGCGATGTGCAATTAGGTTAAACCAAATAATTAAAAATCTGCAAACTGTGTGAGGAGTACAGAAATAGATACAGATTAAAGGAGAAGATCTTTTGTATGTTAAAATCCTCTATGTTTTAAGGAGAAGTGGGGCTTTACCAGTAGTAAATATTTAATCAACAAACCCAAACTTCTAAACACAGAAATTGCTGCCTTCATTATCCAGTTGGAAGAAAGCTGTAATCAAAGGCACAGACAGTAATTTATGAAGTTGATTTTACTGTTGTGAACACATCATTAATTTTATAACTGGGAACCCACTAAAAGATTAAAAATTTTCCAGTCCTGCTATAGTTGGGATAGCAGCTAGATACATAGATGTGTAACAGCTGTTGGCCTTGACAGAGATGTTTGAATATACTTCTTTGTTTGCTGGCACTGCCTGATTTTCATCTCAAAAAGGTGAAGGACAGAACTAAGTGACTCACTGAGCCACTTTGTGCTGAAGGCTGAATGTCTGACTGAAATGAACATCTCTTAGCGGGTTCATAGACTCTCGGGCATCAGTACTGAGGTACTTGGGTACATCACTGAGGTACTTGGGTGGCAGCAGAGGCCACTGCTACTACCGGAGGGCCACCGTACAAACCTTTTCACCTGTCCATTTGTGCAGAGTCTAGAACATGCGTTGCTTTGGGTGATGTTGCAGGGCTTCAAATAATCTTAGTAAGGAAACTCCGGCAATTCTGGTTAGTAGTCTGTGAAGAAGAATGTGGTAGCCTTTTCCAGTTCATCTTGGGCGCACTCTGAATACTTACGGATGATCCCCTAATTATTCTGGTGCCTTATATTGTTCTAATTGATTTATGCTTGATATGAGTGAGAAGGGAGACAGGCCTCTATATAATAGAAAATATTCAGAGCAGGTTTTCCTGAGGTCTTGAGAACAAAGTGCAGCAGGTGAGAGATGGGAAAATCCTGACTTTTGGCACATCAGGGTGAAAACCCCAAAACATTCTAACTGTCCTGTGTTGGTAGCTAATCCTTTCAGAAAGCAACGACAGTTGCTTGCAGTCTTCTAAAGGAAGCTGATCTGGCCCAATTCCACCTTCAAACAACTCCTCTTCTATTGCCTCCTGAGAGCCTCTTTTGCCTCATCAGTGCAAGGTCAACATTTGACCTTGTAGTGAGTTATCTTGTGACAGATAATTCTGTTCACAGTGCATTCTTTCCGTAGTACAGCCTTGTCAATAGCCTCCTCTCTGAAAAAATGCTTCCCGGGATTCATTTTGCAATCGCCACCCCATTTATAAATGGGCTTTTTCAGGCAGATGATGGCTGAGCTGAATTCCATCCCAGTCAAACCACATCACTTATAACATGAAAGGGACTTTCCTCGATAGGCTGCATTTCTGGACTTGTTTATTAAAACACAAGAATTAAATGCTCTACTCCACTTCCCCATACAATTTCTTTATGCCCTTTCCCTCTTCTCCAGTTCAGTCATTCACACTAGCAGACTCCTTTAAATAACTGCCAGCAGCACACATTTTCCAACTGTACAAATGAAATGAAACCACTGAGCATAGCAGAACCAGAGGCATGATTAAATATATTATAAACTACCAAGAAGAGGAGGAACATACCATGAAGGCATCATCTATCACAATGTATGTGGGGGGAAGGAATCTGTCAACTTATTCTATGTTAACGCTGTGATAAATTGGTACTTACTTACACGTGTGTATGTGTATAACTGTTTAGTCTCAATTTCTTTGTAAATAGATGGGAGAACAACTAAATGCCTGTGAAGACCTCTCAAGCTATTGCTCTGAAGTTAGCAAATTCTTGGCTCAAAGCAGCTTTCTTGCAAATGAAGTCTGAAAGCTGTTTATGTTTGACTGAAATACCATAATGGAGAACAAATGAATGACACATTTAATTACATCTGTGGAATTAAATAAAACACACTGCTAGAACATACGCTTAAAAGTTGCAGCAGAGAGTTTTATTTTCTGAGAAATTAATTGGTTTATTTATTATTCATAAACTGAAATCACATAGAATGGTACATTTGATGTATCTGGGCTCTTTGTCTTTAGCATATTTTCATTTTCTCTGAAACAGGATTTGTTGAAAGAGCTTTTGTCTGTTGATGTTTTCAGGAGATACTTTCCGAGCAGCCCATGGATATTTGATAGTGGCTCTTAGTTTTCCACTTCTTAAGTTTTTGTAAAAAAAAAAAAAACAAACAAAAAAAACCCCAATGTGTGTGCATATGCTATTTAGCAAAAAGTTATTTCATAAAGTGGGGCAAAAATATTCATGCAAGAAATGGAAAAATTGATCATAGTTTGCTGTAACTGGTGTGTGATCTGAGTGGTGCACAGGATAGGTAGGGATCTGCCACGGAGTATGTGTGCGCACAGTTAAAACGACTGTTCTGGAGTATCCCTGTACTTGTCCATTATAAGCATGGGATCTGGGATCGGTTGCCTTTCCTCCATCTCAAAACACTGAGCAGGAGGATGATAGGAAAGCCAAATTAGCAGGATGGAAGTGTATTGATCATGACGATTTGTCTATGCAGTGACCCATGCAGCAATCCCGAGCCTAAGGAGTTAGGGCAGCTGGGTCTACCCAGGTTCTCTCGGAAGCAAGTGGGTGAGGCGTGGAAGGTGACATCCCTGTCCTAGACGATGTTTGGGATTTCCTCTGGCTAGCTGTTAGTTTCTGTACTCCATGTGGCAATACACTGTTTCCCAGAACTAAGTGTCTGTACTGTTTCATTGCAGATGATGCTGTTTAGTCACCCAGGTGTTAGGCAACAGTATAAAGCTCCCTTGTGGTGAGTATGTGGGCACCAGGCTATACTGTTGATGTATGTTACTTGAATCTAGGTGGGCTGTTAATTGAGCAGCAGTAAGTCAAACAGGGTGACGTTCTAGTCAGAAAAGAGCTAAAGGTAATTCTGGGAAAAAAGCAGGCAGAAAGGCAAACATCACTGTTTCTGTCAATACTGAGAAGGGAAGTCCCTTTGGCAAAAGAGAAAAAAGGATGAGGTTGCACCCAGATGTGTTCCTTTTCGAAGCTAGCTGCATGAAGAGCGGAAGCTGTGGCTGAGAGCCACTGAGAAGCAAAGCAGACCAGAAAAGAACTGTGGGAGATGTAGCAGAGTAGAGCAAAAGCCTTAAGGCATTTGTCAAATACTATGCTGTCATTCTCACTGAACCCTGGGCTCCCTGAGACAATGCAGTGTGGACCTTCTGCTTTCCTGTCACAGTAGGAGTGGGAACTGTGGTCTTGCAAAGTCAGACAGAGGATCAGTGTTGACTGCAGGAATACAAATAATGCTTTCTGTTCTTTCAGTTCCAAAGCTGCATAAGTGAGGAAGGAGGAAGCAGAGGAGGAAAATACTAAGGCTGATTCCTTTCTCATCTTTTCTTCCCCTCTCTTCCTGTAATCCACTGTACCCTAGCAGCCAGACTGCAGGTGAAACAAGCAGAGTCACAGCTCCAGAGGGAAAAGTAAGATACGGCCATTTAAATACCAGGGATGTGTTCTGGTTAGTGATACTTACTTAGGTGGTAGAAACAAAACAATATCGGTAGGTAAGCTGTTGATGATTTAATGTTAGGCACCAATGCCGATGGGTGAATTTGTCCATATTGCCTCTCTGAGGACACTGCAAAGTCTACAAATGGAAAAGCAAAGAAATATTTTTGAACCTGTGTAATCAGTTCCATTATGAACTCCCAAGTAATATTAATAAAGCTCATTCTTTTATACTTCTCATTATTAAAGATGAATTTGCCATATAATATTTTTTATTTATTACCAAACAAGGCTTTTCTCTAAATGCTTAGCATGATGATGTTTTTCTCAGATGGCTACAAAAAATATTTGACATGTCAAACTCCACATGGTGCTGATACTATCTAGGAGAAAATCCAAAGTACATTGAAGTCGATGATGGAGTTTTCAATATGCTCACTGACTGCTAAGACCCTGACAGATATATTTTCTTTGGCTGATTTTTGGAAATAGTTAATTAATATTGTTAATGCAATTTGGTGTTACCTATGTTGCCCTTGAATGAAAGCTGATCTGAAAGTTGATATGAGTGAAATATCATGAATTAGTTACATAAATACTAGGAACCTATAAAAATGGAACATCCAGTACACAGTTTATGTCATTGATCAAAAGGCAATTACAAAATCTATGGGCAGACATGAAACAGAAAATGCAAGTTGAAATAGGGGGAATGGACAGCAAATCAGTGAGACCAGGTGGCAATTTTTCTTGCGTCTCCATGAATTTAAATTAGGTATGAATGCCTTTAGAGTAAAATCTTATGATTTCTCCACTACCACAAAAATTGACAATTTACATGTTAGGTCTAGAGCAAGGGAATGTTTTCTTCATACCTGTCTGTCATATGACCATAGTTACCTGTTTGGTTTTTAATGACAATTTTCTGCAAAAAGGGTGACTTATTCTCTTTGAGTATTTTGTCAGAGAGTAACTATTTTTGTGGAAACAAACTGAGGAACATTTTCAATTCTTTAAGAAAAAGTCACTAAGTACATATGATCCATTTTAAGAATCAATTTTCTTTCATTTCAGGCTTCTTGTACTCTAGACAATTGCTTTTTTTGTCATGATGGCTTGGGGTGACTTAAGGCTAGCAAATCTTTCAAAATGACAGGGTGCACTTGGTGCTCTAAGGACATAAAATGGGTTCTGTCTATCAGGGTCTTTAGAGAATTATATACATGGTGGAAATTGTGTCAGAATTTATCTTGGTCAAAGATAATATTAAAATCACTGTCAGTTGCCAGGCATTTCTACTGCATTGGAAAGTGTTGCGATTTGTTAACATAGTTGTGTTTACTGATGTCAACTTTTGATGGATTGTGTGAGTAAACTGAGGAAGAAAAATATTTAATATCTATTGTACCAGACATCCACATTTCAGTGAACTATGAAAAAGTATCTATGGGTAAAGTGTGTTATCTTTTAGAGTGTTGTGAGTCACAGCAATGTATATGAAACACAAATGTTCTTGTTGCACCGTAATACTTGAAGTGGATTTTCCTGGAGGAAAAAATAAGTATATAGCCATAAACCAGAAAATAGTTTTCTTGCCCAGAGAAGGGCAACAAACCTGGTGAGCGGTCTGGAGCACAAATCTTATGAGGAGCGGCTGAGGGAACTGGGGTTGTTCAGTCTGGAGGAGTCTGAGGGGAGACCTTATCGCTCTCTACAACTACCTGAAAGGGGGTTGTAGTGAGGTGGGTGTTGGTCTCTTCTCCCAAGTAACTAGCGATAGGACGAGAGGAAATGGCCTCAAGTTGCACCAGGGGAGGTTTAGATTGGATATTAGGAAAAATTTCTTCACTGAGGGAGTGGTCAAACATTGGAACAGGCTGCCCAGGGAGGTGGTGGAGTCACCATCTCTGGAAGTGTTCAAAAAACCTGTAGACGTGGCACTTCAGGACATGGTTTAGGGGACATGGTGGTGTTGGGTTGATGGTTGGACTTGATGATCTTGAAGATCCTTTCCAACCATAATGATTCTATGATTCTGTGTATGAAGTTCCATCCAGTAACGAAGGCAAGAGTGGATATGAATAGCAAACCTTCCTGATCTGCGCATGTTCCAGCATAAATTTGATGTAGCCATAGTTGTCACAGAAGTCACCTCATTTAACCTATGTGGAATGAGGCCCAGGAATTTGGTTCCAGTACTGACTTGTACACTGATGAGGGTAAGAATCAGAGAAGGTGGGGAAAAACAGGTGCTTGAAGGAAGCTTACAAGAGGCAGAATGAGAATCAGAGGTCTGTGTCATTGGTTGCAAGAGATCAGTTCAGACTAGAAAATGAAAACATGGAAGTTGTGTCTCAGCTTATTAAAGAGAATGAATGTCAGCTGCGTTTGATTTCAACATAGGAGATAACTAAAGGGACATTAACATAGTAAGAATGTGTTTTTACTCTGAAAAGGTTTCACTGCATTCATCCCCAGTCACTTAATAGGGGTGTCCATACAGCACTGGTGGAAGGAATGTTTCAGGCTGTTGTGACTGTTGGATGCTAAATTGTTTGGTTTTCAACAGACAGAAGTCTTTGAAGCTCAGTACCTGTCAGAGCTGGGAATGACACAGGGCACCCATTTTAAAAATAGAGAACAGCTTTCACTGTGGTGAAGAGTGGCAAGGGGTTTGTACCAATGACATATACTCCAAAATAGGTACCTCTGGCCACAGCACAGAAGCACAGGCCCACATCTAAGTATAGTCATACTTCAGAAAGATTTTGAGAAATAGTAAACAATACAGATTTGAAGAATTTCTTCTACATTGAGAGTAATTTTGAACAAAACCAAGCAGAGTGACAGACACATGAACAGCAGTTCCTTATGCATTGCATTTTGTGAAAAGGCTATGTGTGGTTTCTGAGAATACTTTCTGTACTGAAGTTTAAGTGCTTGTGTAAGTGACATAAATTCAAGTACCACATAAGCTGGTTTTGCACTTTTTTCCCAGCACATCTCCAGCAGTCCTAGCCTTTTTAAGTGCAGAAACTGCACCTTTGTTCTAAAGGAAACAGGGGAGGGTTTATTCCCTTCTACTTTTTCTTCTTATTGGGAAAATAGGTAAGAGTCTCAGAAAAGCTCACCAGAGATGACCCTACCCAAACTTATGTTCAAGAGAGCCCTGTCTAGACATTTGTAATCCTACATAGATTCCTGCAACAATCTTGTGCTCATGATAGTTTTCTTCCATTTCAAAATGCAGTTTCTTAATGTTTCTAAGCACTTTCTAGCTTCTGTGTTTGAAATATAACATGAGTTTATAACTTTATGATTGTACCAGCTGGCAGAGGTGAGAGTGTTAAAGGGGCATAGTTCCTCACTCCCAGGTTGCTCAATTTCCTCTGCAGTGTAGAACTGTTGTTGGCTCCACATGTGGCTTCCTGAGATGCACTTGTTGTGGTTTTTTTCATGACCCTCCTTTCCTAGGAAGAGGAAGATAAACTGTATATTTAATTTAAAAAATTATATTCTGAGATTTGGCTCTTTTTAAAATCTGCACATGGATTAGTTTGCTGATTTGAGGTCTTAATATCTACTTTTTTAAAAGGGATTTTGTCACTTACAGAGAGCGGAATTAGAACATAAAATGTATCAATTCCAAAATAATTTTAAGATACCTATTTGCTTTTTAGGGGACATTTTAATACACCTTTCTGTGCTCCATTTTTGAGTTGGCTGTCTTTAAGTTTCTTTAATGTTTAAACACTTCTGCTATAAAAGCCATCATAATCCAATTTGTATAATGAGTTAATTGCTAATAGCTAGTAATTGTTAGTAAAAAAACCCACAACTCTGATAATTACCCTGTAGTAAGAACCTTATACAAAGACCAGAATTCCCATTCTTGTTTAGCTCCCTCATTCTCTTGTTCACCCTGGAAAGGGCAGCCCTCTCTTTCATGGGAGAAGTCTCTTCTCTTTTTGATGGGAAGGTATGCCAACATGATCTGTCATGAAGAGAGACAGGATAGTACTTGCCTCCAGAGGGAGTTCTGTGGTTTTGCTGTTTTATAAATGTAAGTTCTCAAATGTTGAAACATATATTGCCTTAAATTAGTGTGAAGTTGATCTGGTCTCAGAATGGGTCAGGAAGAAAAATAAATAAGCACAGAAATATATTATCAGTGAACTCAGCAGTCTTAATTGGTAAACAATAGAGCTGTAACTATTTTATTTTGATTAGATTCACTAACAGAGTAATTATCTTTTTAATTGATATGTATGAACAGGTGCTTACACTGAAAGCAGTTTCAAACTGGGATGCGTTATGCTTGAAAAGTAGCCTGGGTGATTGTTCTCATTAGCCAAACAGATGGCTGGACGTTTGCTTGCCATTTTATGGAGAGAGAATTATAATATGACAATATATTACATAGCGTGAAGTATTTATAAATCAATAAAATATGAAATTTATGTGCAGTATTAGCGTAAACTCAACTCACGTGCTGGGGAATGGCATCTCCATGATAAATATCAAGCTACTGTGCTAATTAACTCTTTTGGAGGGTTTACGTTCAAGTGCAATGAGGCTAGAGCATTGACATGCTCAGGAGTATGTGGAAGCAGACCTTATTTTAAATGATGGATTTTAGTGCCCTTCTCTGGACACCGTGCATCTATCTGTGTCATTCCCATCTATTGCCTGGTTTCTAAAACCTTAGGGTTTCTTAGAAGGAGCCTTGCTGTGCATCTCTGAATGTTAATTGGGCACACTCTAACTGTTAGCTTATATATTTTAGCCTTGTTGAAAATGAGGTTGTGTGTGGATTTCCAAATTTTTAACTTAAGTTACTTTTAGATTTAAGAATCCTCTTTCGCTGTCCTCTGTATAGTGTAGGATAGGTCTTTGTAATCTGTGGAATAGTTGTAGGATATGTTAGAATCATAGAATCATTTAAGTTGGAAAAGAACTTCAAGACCATCAAGTCCAACTGTTGACCTAGCACTGCCAAGTCCACCACTAAACCATGTCCCTAAGCACCACATCTACACGTCTTTTAAATACTTTTGGGATGGTGACTCTACCACTTCCCTGGGCAGCCTGTTCCAATGCTTTGCCTTACGGTGAATACATTTTTCCTAACATCCAATCTAAACCTCCCCTGGCACAACTTGAGGCCATTCCCTCTCGTCCTATCACTAGTTGCTTGGGAGAAGAGACCAACACCCACCTCACTACAACCTCCTTTCAGGTAGTTGTAGAGAGCGATAAGATCTCCCCTCAGCCTCCTTTTCTCCAGGCTTAAACCACCCCAGTTCCCTCAGCTACTCCTCATAAAACTTGTGCTCTGGACATGCTCTAGCACCTCATGTTGTGGTCCCTTGTCTGGATAGTGATGCGGTTTTGATAGTGTTCGCTCCAGTATAATTTGAACTACCTCTCATTTTTTACTGTACTTGGTCTTGCAAAAACGTCTGATTTTGAAAACTTCTATTTTATGTCACAACGAGTGTTTCTGTGGGCCTTTTGCTCCAAAAATTGAGAGAGAATATATACTCTGTAAAGAAGTGAAGGCAGTCACCTCTAATTTTGGAGTGACAAACCAGACACATTTATGTTGTCTTTCCATATTCCCACAAGTTACATAGACACTGGGCTAACAAATGTTCTTTGGTGCATACCTTTTCTAGTCTTGATTCTGGATCCAAAAGTCCTTTTCATGAGACTCACTGAATCCTTAAAGTCGCCTGAGAAGTCTGGCTTCCAGCCAAAACCAATCAGTACCTAAAATAATAAACCCCAGAAATCTTCAACACAGGCTTCATAAAAGAGTTTGCTTCGTTTTTTTATTTTTATGGTTACAAGTTATTTTAGGTACTGCTGATTTGGTGGTGGCCAATCACCTGTTGAATATTTTAGGTATGATCTCTATGATGCTATGAAATTCTGCACCAGAATGAATCTGCTTTACTTGGCACTGTAATACTTTCCAGAATGTTGACTGCAATATCTGAAAGAGAAACAGATGACCAGCTTGAGGGATCAGCAATAGTTCTTCCCAAACTTAAGAGTTCTTGGTGATTGCATTGCTTTAATATAATGTTCCTGTTAATAAATGTCAAAGAAAAAACAATTATGGTGCTGTAGCATAAATATAAAACTTAGAAAAAATAATTCACATTACACAAAATATTCTAAAGTGGTGGTAACTTTTTTTTTTTTTTAACATTCAAATGCCATAAAAGCTCACATATTAAATTTCCAATTATGGCTTCAAACCTGTAAACAGATTTGAAGGAGATAGGAGGGCTTTTGTTTAACACCGGCACTGAAACCAAGCTGTAGCTAGCTGTCCTTTTTACCTCCCCCTTCTTTTCATGCCTCCATAGCCACATGATGAACCCTTTTATTTTAGAATTTATTTCAACCTTGGGATCCAGATGACCCTGCAGCCACACAAACAGCCATGCGGGCACAAAGGCTTAGAGTGTTGTGGACTAGGTGGAATGCTTGGGGCTAGAGGAAAACAGGACCTCTTCTGGCAACAGCAATAGATTTTTCTGCCTTGAAATGCTTTTGCTGCCTTCAAATGTTTAAACTCCTTCTGTACCTGGAGTCCTTTGAGTACCAGGCTTGGTGCTGCCGCAGCTGGGGAGCACTTCTCTGCAAAACACACTACCTGATCAGAGGAACTGCAGTGTGCTATCCCCATTGCACCGGGTGTTATGCCGTTAAACAAGCATCTGGGAATGTAAGGTGGTATTGAGTTGAACAAAAATTATTTTTAGCACTTTCTTGTTTTCCCTCCTGTATGGGGTAATGTCCCAAGCATACACCTTCCAATGATTATCATAGCTGCACTTGTACTTATACTTGCCTATATATTGGCTAAGCATTTGAAGCTAAGATGCAGAATCTTTCACTCTCAACAGACTGTAATATACAATAAGTTGTCCCCTCCTTGGTCCTATGAGGCCAACTGGTAAGGCATTTCATGCTAACCACTGAAGACGTTTTTGGTGCTGAACAGCATTCCTCTTTCTTTTTTAGTGCCAGGGGTTTCAGAACAGTAAATAACATCAACAGACCTTTCTCATGTTGTAGCCATATTGTTCTGCAATCCAAAGACAAGGCAAAAGACAAAGCTAAAAAAGAGTTGTTTCAGTCAAAATATGATGAACAGCACACTTTTCTGAAACTCAGTTACAAATCATTCTGTCAACAAACTGAGATCACTTGGCCTTCCAAAGGGAGTGGTCACCATGGTAACAAAGTATACCAGATACTTCATTTTCCCCAAACCTTTATTCATGTCATAAATGGAATGGGAGCCTATCCTTCTTTTACTGAGGGAACAGAAGAAATATTTTCATTGATGCTTGTTATCTACTGAAAGATCCTCACCAACTTGCGCATTACTGAGAATTGTTTGCTAGGGCAGGTGTTCCTGCAGAGCGTCTGTGTGTGCAGAGAGACTCACTTAAGTATGAGTTGAGACCCAACTCGGTAAATCATTGAAATGGTCCATAATGGCTGATGAATTGCCGGGGGAGGTGAGAGGCAGAAAGAGGGAGAAGGAAATGTTGGTACTACTTGTTTATGAGTGCTGGAAGAGGAAAGCAAACTTTCTCCAAAGCTAGTTATCTTTATTTCCCATGGTGAATTTATCATATTTCAAGGGCCCAGAGCTCATAAACACACACCTGGCTCTTGAGTTGCAATTTGTGTATTGAAGCCTCTTGTTGTGAGGCTGCCATACTGGAATAGGCAAAGTTGTTTTACTGTTATTGTAGATGCAGTCAGTTCTTTCTTAATTTAATTTTATGAGCATCTCCACGATTTTGTCTGCAGCTCTGGTAGGCCATCTGGAGCAGTCTTGTTTTCCTTCTTTTACCTTTATCAGTTCCACACTGAAAAGTAGCCTTTCACTTCATAGTTCAATCATCCTAAAGAATATAAGGAGCCAGAATGAGTCAGTACAAACTGAAAATGGGTCTTGAGCAAAGTTCTACATCCAAGATCATACCTAAGGAAAAAGAACAGGTTTGAGCACTGATATTGCTTGAAATACTTCAGTGGAGTCTTTTGCTGGAGTAGGGTACAAAGCTGGAGTAAAAATTGATAAAAAAATCAGTTGCCTCTTTTTTTTTTTCCATTTCTGCCCCATTTTATTCTCTCTTACTGCTTTACAGAGAGGCTTCTTTTCTCAAAGCTGTTTTGTAAAGCTCTTCTTTGCTTGGTCCCAAGCAAAAGCTGGAAACAGTCCTTGATGGATTTATTTTATCATGCTATATGTATGTATTTTTGGGAACTATTGTAATGCCAGAAGACTTGGATTAAGAGGACAAGTTTTCTAAAAGCATCTGAACAGTTGACGTTCCCTCTGACTTCACCTTTCACTACCTGTTGCCTTTAGGGAGAGAGTCTATTGTTTAGGCTCAGAAATTTGTATAAACAACTATTTTAATTCCCAAATTCAGAGATGGTTTTGAAAAGCAGCAGAAAGTTAGCTTTGGAGGTTTTTTTCCCCAAATCCATCCTATGTGCAATGTTTTGACTGAAACCAACAGATTTACTACAAAAATAAATCTGAGGTCCTCTTCCATAACATGATCTTCATTATAGATCCTGTCTTTATTTTTCATAGAGATGTAATGGGATTTTCTTTCTTTCTGTTGTTTTTGTTCTTTTACGTGATTTTATGATGAAGCATTGATCTTGAGGTTTCTTGTTTGTAGTCCTTAATTAAAATTTAGACTTTAAATTGATAGTATGGTATTTCAGGTTAAAAAAGAAAATAAGGATGTAGATACATAATCACCTGTAAATTGGCTTCTGTTTTAAGAAGAGAAACTAAATGCTAACCAGGAGAAATTTTCATAGATCCAAAGGAAAATGTTGGCATAGTAAACCGATCACTTAAAAAGGAAGTTCAGATAATTCCATTCCAATATTCATCTGAACCACAAAACTGAAAAGTTCTGAACATATTATGAGGGGACATGTCCCAACTCTTGCCTGTCATTCCCGTTCTTTGCCCCGCCCTGGTAATAGTTTGCTACTACCACTTTACCTCTAGCAGAAATTTTGTAAGGTTTAGGAAGCTGCTCATTTGAGATGCTGCTAAAGGCATCTGGGATGCTTTCAACTATATGGCTGATTCCTGTCATCTGTTTTGCACAATCAACAAGTGGGCCTGGATGACAATATTCAAAATTATAAAACAGACTCATCATTTGGCTATATAGGTCAGTGAGAATGACCTATATATGCTTGCTATTTTCCCCACCTGTTCTTTCATCCTTGTGATTGTAGAATTTGAGTAGAACATCCCTAGAGTCACAAGGTTACACTGTGTCCTGAGCATACTCCTTCTGATTTCAGGTTGCTAGTCAAAGTGTCGGGATGAGTAAAAGAGTGGTGTTCTAAAGAAAATCTGTGCAAGGCATGCCCAAACAGATCTACGATAATGTGTGGAAATTTGTGAAATGGAAGCTTCAATGGTAACTTCAAGGTTTACCTTTTGTATCCCAGAATTTTGACTCATCAAATGTATAGTCACCTGAAGTTACACCTTTTATGTTATAGTTAATTCATATATTTATTCTACATTTTAACATAACTTGAACATGTTTCTTTATGTTGGAAAGAAATGTAGCTGGATTGCTTACTTAGATAGATGATGTTTCTCATCCAAATGCTTTTGAACAATCTTTCTGGTAAAGTCAGTGATAAAAAACAAGTCCTTTTTGGAAATGAATTTTTGAAATAAATTCTTTGATTTTTTTATACAGTTGCATCATGTAAAAATGTCAGTAATAATGACAAATGTTTTGAAATAACAATTAAAAATATTCTTTTTGCAAATTTGTATACTTAATCTTGCTAAACTTCAGAAATAAACAGACTCCAAATCAGAATGAAAGGAAAAAATTCCCTTTGCTCAATGAAATGGTACCTCTCTAGTAGAGTGCTTTATTCAGTATTGGTGTATACATTGGATGTATACATATTTATAAATTTCATCTTTCAATATTTACTTTATTTTTTATGATTGCGTTTTTTATTTTAGACTATTTTACACTTGCATAGCTGTGACTAGCTTAACCTTCCTGTCATGTGGTAAGACTACAAAAATATGTCTTCAACACTTCACAGGAAGTTTTTGTCATTAGAAAGGTGTTATACTGTTCCTTTTTTTTTGCCACTCCTTCTCTTCCTCCATCACTTTGTTTAGCAGCTCTTCCCTGGTTTCTAGTTATGGCTTACTAAAGCAAACACATGACCTTGCATTTCTTTCCTGTGTGGTTTCATATCTTACTGGGAATCACGTACCATTCGTTATGGTACACATCCCTCAAAGTATCTGTAATTTGCCAAGAAACATTATCTTTTGTATCAGTCTTCAGATACATTTGGTCCTTTTTCTTCTGTCAAGACCTGTCTTTATCTTTTGATCTGTTGGTCGAAATAGTTGACAGCAACCAAGCAAGAAACAAACCTATTTACAAAGAGGTCCCAGAAAGTCCTAATTTCTTACCTACAGCTCAATAAAAGAGGTAGTAAGTATTAACCTATGTGTCTGTGGTTTTCTGGTGTTTGTTGTTGTTGTTGTTGTTGTTTTTTAAACACTTTAACACAGAGTCCTTAAAAGAGATATTAGTTTTGGGAAGAAATTATTGATTTGACAGAATCAAGAGGACCACTGACTCTGAAGTAAAGGTCACCGTTTTACTTTAAGAAGTTACTGAGAGTAATGCAGCAAGAAATAGAGACCTCAAAGTGGGCCTTGCAAACTGTGATGACAAATGAGAACTTGATAGAGTAAAATATTTGTGACTGATTGATTTATAAAGTTTTTTTTTTACTTTCTGCTGTCCACCTTCCATGAAAATACAGAGAAATGATCTTGAAGAACTTAAAAATTACTCTTCTGTGAAATAAGTGCAAAGCTGTGTTATGCCTATGCTTCATGTGTGGATGAGAAAGGACACTAGTGAATTTTTCATGGCCAAAGTGGATATAACAACTGCAATTGATAGCAAATGTTGCTGACTGGTAATACCAGATAGAGGAGGTGTAACACCCTACATATACTCTATATGCAATGTTATTTTGAAAAAATAAAATAAATCTTATCAATGAACTCCATCAAATTCCCTATCAGCCCCAGTATCTCTACTTCAGCAACCTTGGAGATTCAGAGAGAAAACGCCTGTAAGAGAGGTAAATAGCCTTTTGTTTTTCTATTTAATTTTATTCTGATTGTGTTATAAACTTAGGTCATAGTCAGACTTGTGTTGCGTAGAAAATACCCGGTGATGTGAGCTTGAATGTTCTCATCAGGATACTTGACCTATGAGGCCGTGGAAAGATCCACGTAGCCTGTACCTCTCCTTTCTCCAGGATTTTCATAATTACTCAGGGGAGGGAGAAGAATCGTTCAAAAAGTCTCTTCTCTGCTCCATCTCTTAAGGTCTATTGGTGCCTTGTCATGTGGAAGAATCTCATGTGTTTTGTGGCCAAAATACAGGTGTGTCACCTTTTGAGACCAAAAAGGCAATTTTGTCACAAGGTAGGCAAATTTACCATCACGTGTTGAGCACTAGGTGAAGATGGATGGGAGGCCCAGGTGATCCTCTCTGAATGACGATATGGCATGGGGAAGATACTCCCCTATAAAGTATGAGTGATTTTAGACTCAGTTATGCTTAAACCTGGCTGAGGCTGCTAGTGTCTAGTCCATCCTGTCAAGTCCATCCTCTAGAAGCTACTGCCAGCTGATGCTGCATTTCAGGCCATGCAAGCCCACATCACACATCCTTTTTTGGGAAAATGAGGAAACAACTGTATAGAATAAAACCTGCTGTCTTTTTTATATTTTATTTTTAATGGTAATTTCTGTAAAATTCAGCAGACAGAACTAAAACACTGCCAGATTTATAGTTTGGTGATATCAACTTAGATGGTAGTGCCAGGTTATTTTGTTAAACTTTTAAATTACGTGATTGCATCCTAATTTTTCCGTAGGACCCATACTCCCTTTTATGCACACTGGGATATGTGGGAGGTTGGTTGACAGCAGCATTTGAACTTAGTTACTTTTATTTTAAGAAACAGAAAAATAAAGTAAAAGTATTTTAAACATTACATTAACTGCTAGTCAATGTTAACTTTTTAATAATGGCAATACTTGCAATAGAGTTAGACACACATTATATTAAACTGCATAAGTGCGTAGAACTAGGTATTTAGTTTTAATTTAATAGTATAGTAATCACTTGCAAAATAAATCAGTTAGAAATGTATATATCATAGATATATATTAACCATTGCATGAGTACTAAATGTCATAACTGTTTAGTGTGTTTAATATTTATGTATCATTAACATACTGTGATTAACACACTATTAACTCTTAAAAGGATAGCAAATGGAATTAGTTAAGCCACACTCGTTTTCTTCCTCCTCATTACTGCAGCCCTACACTGTAACTGGTTAGCATTAATTCTTTATACAATAAATGTTGCTGGCCTTTTTTCTTGTATAGGATCCCTGTACTGTTTCCCTCCATGTGGCCTTGTTCTTCACTCCATATACATGCTTAGGCTGCAAAAAGCAGTTTTGCAAATGCCTGTTAAGTGGTGTGTGCATGTGCAAACTCTTACCTGCTGACTGATTACTAAAAATATGCATTGCACATTTACAGTTTTATATTGGACTTTACAGTAAATTGGAGTTACTAACTTCACAGGTTGGAGCAGGATTGCTAATTGGGATATATCCCCTTAGAAAGTATAGCAGGGGATAAAAAGGGGAAAGAAAGGTGGAGATTAACCAATAAGGCTGTATTTGTTAGATCAATAGGATCTCAGAGTCTTTTTACTCGGAGAGAGGTAAGAGCCTGCTGACAGAAGATAATTGGCTTTATCTTATTTCAAGAAGAGGTATCATACCCTGTCCCTACTGACTCAGGAGCTCAGCAGAGGCTGGGAGCTCAACGTGGCTTTCTCAGCTGGCTCTGTCAAGCTGAGGCACAACTATATCAGCAGTGTGACCCTGCTTAACTGACAGGTAGAGCAGGAGACATGCCGGTCATGTCTTCTCTGACACCTCCGCGTCAGCACGGGGCCTCTTCTCCACTGTGCTTCTCGCTTGTGCTTCCCACTAAAACCCTGGAAGTGGCAGCAGCAGATGAGCGGGGCACCTTTGAGAGCAGTGATGACAGTTCCAGTGGCCCTGAGGCCATATGCTTTGCTGGTCCTGGCTGCCTGCAGAGTACTGCCTGACTTACAGGGCTGTAAAGTGGCTGGCTTAGATTGTTCTAGTGTATGTGAAAATATAGACCATCAGATGGTGTGGTGAGAGCCTTCCCCTGTGCTGTGTGGCTGCTTTGCTCTGAAGACAGTGGCTTATTTGTAGTCAGACCCCAGGTTAGAAAAAGCTGTCATTAGGAGGATGGGAAGACAGTGATGACTGATGCCTGAAGAAATTGCCTACTCCAGATGGCAATCTGGGAGCCGAGCAGAAGTGTAGACATGAAGCCTTCAGTTATTTTAAAGAAGGAAACTGGGGAGTGAGGCAGAGGTTAGCAAGAGCTTCCTCCCAGGCAGAGCGGCAGTTGTGGCTGGTTGTTCCTGGGTGCCCATGTCTGTTCTATCACTGACTCTCAGAGATGGATGTTGTGATGGGACATTGCGTATCACCCCACCTGGGACTCTGCTTAGGATCTGTGTTGCAATCTATAATATATGGCGATGGCATGCAGTCCTGTCCCTTCCATTATCACCACCTCTGCAGAGTTTTGATGTTTGGTTTGTTTTTCCTGTCCCCTATTATCCCTGAAACATGGGTAGATAATTTTGTTTCTTTAACTACTGTCAGCAGTGGGTGATCTGCAATTTTATTTCCTCTCTGCCTTTCATTTTGTCATCATCCAGCAACAAGAAATCTATATCCTTTATCTCTCTTTTTCTTTACATTCTTTCATGAAAATAAATAGATCATAGCAGATTTGCAAAATTACATAGTATAGTTATTTAACTTTTTCTGTATTTGGGATGACCAGCCAATAAAATGGGCTAGTGATAGTTTTCTACGGTAGTCATACTACTGTTAAAAGTGTAGTTGAGTTCAGAATTACAGTTGTAATTTTAGATTATCACATTTGTCATATCATCAAAGAGGCTACTTACCTGTTCTTGTGTTATAGTAACACAAGTATTAATTGGTGTGCTTCACAGTAGTGCTGATGAGAAGAGAAGAAGTTCTTTCAATTCTTGTCAAGGCAAGATATCTTCTGGCCTGCTGTCTTATCAAATTACCTTAGTTTTTGTCATGTACAAGAACATTCATTTATCCTGTTTTATGGGACACACAAAAATGGTTATTCTAGGGGAGCAGGAAACGTAATTCTCATTGTTAATACTGTAGTGTAAAAGATACAACAAACATTTAACTTCCCATTATTCATTTGGCAGGTAAATTTTTTGTGGTTGTTGAGTTAAGGTGGTGTTTCTAACCTGCTTTTTCTATTTAAAGAAATGGTGATATCATACTAACTCGTATTTAAAAATTGCTAAAACAAGGCATGACCCTTTAGGGTGAAACTTAAACTTTCAGCTATGGCTAGAGAAAAATCAGGTGCCTAATTTTTTAGTTTAATTTTACTAACAACAAAGTTTTTATGTTCTTTTAAAACAGGGCACTCTGACATGAAAAATGAACTACACAAACAGGCTTTTATTAACTCAGCAGCGGGTTGGCTTTGCTCTTGTCTCTTTGATTTCTGAAATTGTTGGCTGTCAGTTTTTGTCTTATCCTAGGACATTTTTCTGATTTATAGGAATGAGTGTTTTCATTGTCTCTTAGAAATCAGAAACTTGTATATGCTGGACTATTACTGCCAACAAAATTAATGTGGTTAAGACGTGGAACTTACTTTTCATTTTTTTGGAGAGAAAGATAGAGCTTCAGCATGTTTTATAGTACATTACAGGTTTTATAGTAAAATAGTAACAGAAGAAGAACTGCAGCCAGAAATGGCATACGGCATAATGAATGAAGTTGACTCAAATCTGACTTACCTTCTTGCCAGAATCTTAGGTCATTCCTTTTACTAGATGGGTGGGAGCAATATTTACAGAGGCAGAGGAATGACATCTGCTTTACAGTTGCTGGAATAAATATGCCACAGAGGATTAAGATGGTCTTTGCCCAAGGTCATGGTATAATTTAGTCAAACAAGTTGTGAGTAAATATGGTATCTACTACTCCTGTTGAAATGTGACAAACCATTCCCTATTTTTTTACATTCGTTATTATTAGGCCTTTCTCCTGTCACTTCAAATCCTTTCTCTATCCTTACCCTTTTTTTCCTTAAGGCTGTTTCTCTTATGACAGTTTTATGTCCACTTTACTCCATATACATTGGTTACTGTGGTGTCTGAATATCAAATATACAGCTGAATGCAGCTGGTCCAGAAAAACACAAAGAGAAAAACAGTTCCCATCTTTGTGAAATTCTAGGAGTTTAATAAAGTTAATTAATTTTGAAAAGAACATAAATTATTATTATTCTTTAGGAAAACCAAAACATACTCTGAAGAATTCTTTGCTGTCACTTTAAAAAAAAAGTATAATAAACTACAAGTAAAAATATTAAAATTAACCTTTCTATTTAGAAATTAGGAATTGGATCTCCCATAAAACCTTCAGATTTTAACAGCTCATCAGTCTCAGATAAATAAATGCTGGAGAATTTGCAATAGGTAAACTATCATTCTCCTTGCCTCTTCCATCAGGCTGTGTTGCCATGCTGATTTATAACAGTAGTGTCAAAGCATGAAAGAAAGAAACCTGTCCTTCAGGAAGTTAAAGGTGGTTGAACCCTTGATATATAACCAGTAGTAACAGGTTCCTCTAAAGGGTGCTGCTGTTCCTGCTGTATCACTGTCCCCCTTTTTTTTCTTTTACTTTCTTGAATAAATTATGACCTTTGACAGTCTGAGAGAAATACATTTGTCTTGTTTTATACTCTGTTATAAAGTGGTTTGTTGTATCAATTTCTCCTTTGTTACGCTGGCTGCACCAACGATCCTATTTTTGCTTTGTGACTTGTCTCTACCTGCATTTTATAATTGTTGACTGAGTATTTTTGGGAAGTCTGTTCAAGTCTTTGTATCTGCTCTTTTACCGGGATGGTTTTCTGGAACAAGATCACTACTTGCATGAGACATACAATTTTTGCTCAGCAGCACCTTTTGATGGCATGGCCATGCAGAAGACAGTGTTGACTTTTATGCTTCACAACAATTGTATGTTGTTTTATTTTCAAGTTAGATTTGCAACGCAGAAAATTAAAATCTTTGTTAATACACTGTCTGATGTGTCTTTGTGTTTGTTTTTTTTTTAATTCAGAAATTTGGTAAGCAACTGTGTTCTTTTTCTGTAATGAAATTTTAAAGAATTATTTTTCCAATTTTGATACCCATTTTTGTGCTATTTTATCCATGTGGAAAAAATCTCTCAGATTTGGCAATTCTTATTCATTTAATGATTAATCTACAAACTAAAGTAAAAGGAAAGATTTTAATTCTCTCAGGAATGACCTTGGAATTTAAGTTCACATATTTGCATTTAAAACAATATGCAAATTGAGTTTTCAGTTTGTTCTGCATGCCTGTACTGCGTGTCTCAAGTGCCTGTAACATCTTCCAAATAAGATGATCCTTGTTACACCTTCAGCATTGAGAAGGTTTACTATGTTTGGGGGGGGGGGGGGGGTGTCGGGTTTTTTTTAATTTGTTTGTACTTTCAGAGGCAGATGCTCTTAGGAAAGTATGCCTATTGGGCCAGTGTCTTCACTTTCTGTATGCTTTTCTGTAATTTGTTCTGCAGTATTTAATTCCAAATCAATGTAACAAGGTGCTCTAGAAGAACCAGCTAGGACTCTTCCAGGGCCAACACGCAAGGACAAGCTGCAGAAGATACGTTATATGTTCCTGAAGAGCTCAAAGCACTGCCGATACGCTGAGGAGCGCTCTGCTTACCAATGCTTTTCCTTTGGAGACTTACAAGCTGAAAAGAAATTAATAGGAAGGTGTGGATGTTGCTGAAAAGTAGTGATTAGTAGTTAGTCCCTTAAGAAACTGCAACATGATATGTGGGTCTAATTTTCCCTTTTGTGCACACACAAAACTCCCACTTCTATTAATAAGAATTACATGCAAGTGTCAAGGGAAGAACAAACCATGTCTGTAAACCATTGGAATGAGCCTCCTTATTTCTATGCAGGAGTGGAGATGGTAAGACTAACTCTCTATTTACTGGGGATAATTTTACAACAATAAATATTACCATTGGCAATACATAAGTCAATTTTATAGCAAAATGTTACAAGCTCTTAAACAGGTTTAGGCCTCTCCTTGCCATCAAATTCCTAGCCAAATGTAAGGGAACAAACTGTCTCCCACATCTTGGAAAAAGGAGGGTACTTTTCTTTCCAAAGCACTCCCCTTCATATCCCCGCAGTCAGGGTACTGATTGCGTATTGCAGTGATTACCTTCTATCTCATCTTGTGTGGGCAGTAAGCTGTATGCCCTTTCTATACTGAAGTGCCAACACACTCATCAGCTCTCTTGTATCATTAGAACAGCTGTGTGACAGTGACAAAATCATATAGTTTGTGCTGTAAACCCATATAATCAAAAGAGAAATTGGGAGAAATCAAATATTTTAAGCCTTTTCCAGCAAAATGCATTACATTCTTTACGCACTGTAAGGAGAGTTCTAGTGATCTTTTGATATGGTGACAAAACACCTGTGAGCTTGTAAGTGAAAGTGGGAATTTAGCAAGACCAGCAAGGTTATAGTGTTGTTCAATGTACTGGTTTCTCATGACACTGAGTGGTTTCTCACGACACTGAGTGGTTTCTCACAGCTTGACAACTACAAAGCAATGACAGGAGTCTGCATTCTGGCCAAGGGTGCTTCTCTTGAAAGTAGATGAGGAGGGGTAATGTAAGGGAGGAAAAAATATTTCATTTGTATTTGCTCACAGATCCAAATGATTAGCGACCTAATGATGTTGATCTCTTAGTTGCAGCTCCTGTGGGTAGCAGTAGTGTATGGGAGCTGAGCTGATAGCAAGAGAAATCAGCAAAAGTGCCTGTTTGCTGCTTTATTGATTAGAAGGAAAGTTCAATAATACTGCTGCATTACAGCTGGGTAAGTTGCGTTCTGTTGTGCTGCTTTGGTGAACTCAAGGAACATAGTTATGGTTGGAAAAGTAATTTAATGTTTATGAGAGATGCAGGGGTTGGGCTGCAGCATACTTCATGGTCGTCTTTTAATCTGTTTTCAGAGAGGATTACTTCTTCCATCTTCTGTTTTTTCCTTGTAGTTAGAAGCTCTCAAAGATGTATGTGTATTTGGGAGCCAAAACATCAGAAGTCATAGTAGAATCTTGAGTAAATGTGTCTACAACTACTAATTTGAGAAGCATTTGTATTGAAGCAACAAAATTTCTTCCTTTTATTCCCTTCTGCACTTGAAATCTTGCTTGGCAGATTGTCTCCAAAAAGAATAGCCATATTTTTCTATAAAATACCTGAAGAGCTAAACAATACCAAGGATAGTGTACTACTTTCCCCTTTCTCAGCTGCTTACCTTTGGCTTAAATTACAGGGATTAGTTTAACATTGTACTTAAAATTGTATTCGCAGATAAAATGGGAGTCTGTAAACAAAATGACCGTGAAATTCACTTCTTTCAGTTTTCTTTCTCCATATGTCTCCTGCCATGTCAAGTGGCCCTAAGCTTTGAACTGTGGCAGTGGAAAAATGTTGTAACAAAGACATTTTGCCCGATAATATACTGCCTATCTTTGCAGTTAACACGATAGCTCTCCATGGTATGACATGAAAATTTTTATGTTGACTGATTGCTTTTTGATGTATTGTACATTTATGTAACTTAGGAAATAACGATGTGGGGATGATAGTTGTGAAACCTGACAGGAGTTCTACTCTGTGGTTCACTCATGAGAGGTGCGTTACTAGAAGTTGGTTTTGATATAATTGTGTTGTATGGTGTCTGCCACAACTGCAGAATCACTAAGTTCTCCCAAAAAATGAGGCTCTTAGTTTTCAGTGAACCAATAAATACTCAGGCAAATGTAACAGTTGATGTGCCTTCGACAAAACATTGGTTGTTAGGTTATAGTTTCAAGCACTCTCGCTCTCTGTCTTAGTCATTAAGCACAGTGGTTTCGCCCAGCAATGCTGGGCTGGGCCAGTTCTGTTCTGGGATGGGAGGCCTTTAGGGATATACCTTTGTGCTGGAGGAGAGTCTAATGAATATGCACCATTGCTTGGACTTCTATTGTTCCAGTTTTTTAACTTTTCTCTGGCAGTGCTCTTCTCTAGATAGTAAAGAGATACTACAGCTACTTTATGGTATTAAAAATCTTATAAAAGATTGTGAGAGCACTAGTGGTTGCCACTTACTTTTAGTGCAATTCCCCCCTTTGCAAGGCTATTCTGTCATCTTTCAGTGTTTTTGTTATAAGGAATGAGTTAGAATGCAATTATCTTTTTGTTTTAATGATTACGATAGGCCTTCTCATTTCCTATCCTAAAACTGCTGTAATTAAATAGCTTATCTGCATCTCAGAACTGGCTGAAAATCAGAGACTAGTGATGCGATTGCCTCTCTTTACATGTCAGCGGTGTGACAGCTTTTTGAGGTGCTGGTGCCCTTGTATTGTCCACAGTTAATTAGAGGCTAATTCTTGTGCTATGGAGAAAAACCTTACATTCAGCTAAGAAAACTGAACTTGTTAAATTCTCTGCTGCTATAATTTCCCCACTGGCCTGAGAGACAAGATTTTTGAAGGTCACAAGCCTATTCCTCAGTCATTTTGCAACATGGGTTTATATGCAGCTGATTGTATTTCCGTGCCACTTTTTGCTAAACATCCACAGAGAAAGGAAAAGAACAGAATAAAGTAATTGCTCTGTCAAGGCTAATAATCTTCATTAAAATCTAATCTGTTTAGTGGCTATTTTTCAGTTTTTTAAAAGACTGTTAGAAATCCAATTATCAATAGTGTGTTATATGAGCCTTTTATTAATGCTGTCAGTTCATCTTTTCATAGAAAACTACGTAGCAGTCTGGCTATTTCTCCATCTTTTTACTGACTAGCGCTATTTTTCAATGGAAAGGCAAATAGTTTGCAGAAATTGCAGTTCCATGCATTGCCTTGAAATCACTGTTTTTAGATTGATCAGTTGCATTTCTTTATTTGGTCTGATTAATGTGTGGTTTGATGGTGAGAATTTTGAAATGCTTTGTTGCCCTAATTTTGATTTATTTATTCTGAAAGAAGAAACCATGCAGTCAACCTTGAGACAATATAAGATGAAATCTATATTATGTTCATCCCAACCAAACTAATCTTTGGAAGCATTCATCTGATTCCTTTTGTCACACTTGACCCTCCTTGATATGGTTAATACATGGAAAGTCCCAGAGAGAAAATCTTAATAAAGCAATACAAGCAGATTAGTTTGCAGTGTGAAAGGAACTATCACAATGTCAAATTCTGAACAAATTCCTTTATTTCAAGAATAATGAAGAACACAGCTCACAGTAGTTGAAGAGTCCCAGAGTTGTACACAGTAAACAGTCAACATACGGATGGTGGATTAACCTAGTCCTGTTTTGATTTTTTGTGTTGTATAGCAAATATTTTGGAAAGGGAAGCAGAGCTAGGCTCTATTTTCTGTTTCTGTTAGCACCTGAAAATGTTCAAAGACACAATTGGTGTGTGGCTGGCTTGTCAGAATCTGCCCGTCAATTTTCTACCACTTTGTGTTTATATGTAGTTTTTGTGGGTTACTTTCAAATTCAAGAGACCTTTGTGTCCTCATGGAGCAAAAATCCGTACAACAGAGTTAGCTTGAACTGAGAAGAACTTGCGGTTTTTTCTGAGTTTTTCTATGAATATACAGATCACTATCTAGCTTGCTGCCCAGCTTGGGAAATAGTGGTTGATGTTTATCCAGGCAGTAACTGAGACCTGTCATGTTTTTTAGGTAATGTTGGCTCACTCTGTCTGGAACCATTCATCTTATGCCCTGGATGAGAGCATAAGCAGTTATGGTAGAGCCTAGTAAAATTCTAGTAAAAACATAGGGTTTCTATAATTGAAAGTTTAGCTCACCTAATCTATGCAACCAAGTGGTACATGTTTAAATTAGTAGTGGCTTTGTATGCTATCTAGCCAGTGCCTTTATTCTTATTTGAATGGTGCAGTCAAATTTCTTAGTTACCCTTGGGTTTACCACCTCCTCCTCTTCTGAAAACCCTCACCATTCCTGCAAGTAACTAACAGTCTAGATTTGGTACAGCAGCAAATGTGTAATATCCAGGCGTAGGCCAGTCATAAAAACTGTAGTGTAAGAATTTGGCTTGATAACGTACCTGATTTTAAGTAAAGAAGTCCATGTACTTTAATGATCTAAAGAACTAATAAACAAAATATTAACACAAAAATAATCACACTTAGATCTCACTGTTGCTGTATAGTTATTGCTGTTGAGAGATACTCACCAGTTCTTCACATATTGTGCTCTTCTTTCTTTTTAATTTCCCTCCTGAAGATAAAGTGTGCAGTTTCTGCAGCTTCATCTAGGTCATCTGTTGCAATAGAGAGATTAAACAATTGTTCAAAGTTATGGAAAGATTTAGCATCGCAAGCACAACACTCCTCTAAGCCGTATTTGTACTTAAGAATTAGTTATCCTGGCTACAGTTTTTTTCTAAGCCTCCTGGAAGTACACAGGTTGTCAGGGTATCAGGGACTTTCACTTATAACTCCTGATTTAGGGCACGGGTGTTCTAATTCCAGATATTTTTGTTGTCATCGTCTTTTATAAAACCAAAAACATATAAAGAGAAGATACAAAACATTTCTCAGGGACTTTCAGGGGAAATTTGTATTCCAGTTTATTGCTTCTTCAGTTGAAGACTGTGATAAAAGTTGAAGAAAGGGGTTTGTTTTGGAGAAAGATAGAGATATGATTAAATAGGTATTTTGTTTGTACATGATTTCCCTCCCTTAAATTAAAATAAAAATGGAATTTCAGTCTTTAAAACAGGTTTGGATCATCCAACAATTTTTAACTTGTTATTCTATTCTGTAAATATAGAACTCAGAGAATATATTTTGGTCAAATAGATCCGCATGCTCTAACAGAATGACAACTCAAGGCTGTGCAGATGCTTGATTAACATTTAGCATCCTTTCTGCTAAGTGTTTTTTTCAGTAATTGAGGATTTTATCACCATATCTGCAGCGCTCTCTGTTTATCAAACTCTCCTCAGATTCCTCCTCAGTTCCAAGACCTCCCTCCCCCATTCTCTTCCAGCTCTCTGCTCTTTCCTAACACACTCTCTTCCTTTCTCCATATGCTGCTATTCAAAACACATAGCTATACCTATTTCCACTAGTGTGCAGCTCCCTCTGTCCAGGACAATTTATGTGTCTGTATGGTACCATCTGTGTAATTGCACTCAATAATAATGTAGCATTTTCCCTCCAATGATATTTCCTACACCTGAAAAATATGATAAGTGAATATTTAACCTTATCTCCTTGTGCAGGAATCATAAATGTTAAGATATATTCACTGGTTTTGTGGCCACCTGTAAAAGATTTCTGTTCATTTAGATATAATTAATGTACTTTTGACCTATTAGGGCATCAAGAGCTGCAGAGCTAATTAATTAGGAAATTATTTTTGTATGCATACAGGTGCACTCATTTAAATGTCACTGATCTAATTTAATAACATGCTGTGAGTTTGGTCATGCTGCCAATTTGATAGAGTTGTTTGTTTCTTTAATTTATACTTAGTAAGAGTCTTTGCTTTTTGTGGAATCTCTAAACAGCTCAGATGATAAATAATTTTCTTCCCTTATGAAGAGAAAGTGTTTTTTTTTTTAAGTTGGTGATTAGACATTTTAAAATAGTAACAATTGTTTAGAAAAAAAATCAGTTTCAATATTTGGACAAGACAAAGAGAAAGAGAACTGCATCTTTCTCAGGACCAGTGCTTTATAGAGAAAATGTTTGCTTTTTAGAATATCTTTATAAAGACTGAATAGGTGTTGGTAGGTGAGTTAACATTGCTTGGAAGCATCTATGTAGTTACTCATATATGTATTTTCAAGGATCTTTTTTTCCCTACTTTTTTGGGGGAAGCCATTCATTGTACTGATGGGAAAATAATATTGCAGTGTGTTACATATCTAAACAAGTGACCTAGAAACTGATTTTGAGGCAAAGTATTCCCTGCCATTCATTCCCTGTCCCAGCACAGTTCCCTGGGCCAGGCTTCGTTGGAACAATTGCCCGGTAAACTGTGTAAAATAATGATCGCTGGAATGAATCCCATCGGATGTGCTGCAGGGCTCAAGGACCCGGAGGTTGTGTTCTATTCCTGTCCTGAAGAAATCAAACTTTACTCATTGGAAGGAAAGAAAAATGACTTCTTGTTCTGTGTGCATGAGACTGACATTACAAAATCTAAACCAGTTCTGAGATGAAATTTTAAGACAAAAATACAGTCAGTGTTATTCATGCATATATTTTGTTGATTTATTGGTGTTGTTGGTAGCTTTCGTAGAAGTCAGTTCTGGAGGGTTTAGGGCTTTTAAATTGTTCAGAGGATTAATGGAATGCTCTTAAAGTCTGAACTAAACACAGTTCAGTTAAGCCATTAATTTCTACAGAAAGAATAAGTGCTTCTCCTTCCAATCAAATTGCACTAAGCTGAATTTCTAGTTGTCTTAGTAAAGGATTTTATTGCCTATCCTGTTCACAGAGAGCACAATCTCTATTACACCATGATCTCACTGTCTCAAGTTTTGAAGCTTACACACTGTAAGAAGTATCAGCCAGTGCAATGACACTTATTCATATGAGGGAACAGTCATTGACATTATCAGGGGAGAAAATCTGGGGTGTGAAGGGAATAAGATCTTGCCAAAGACCTTTCTCCCATTTAACAGAAAACTGAGCTTTTTCAAAAAACATTTTAACAATACTGCACAAGAATCAAAGCACCTTTTTTCCCATCTTGAAAGGTATTCAAAGTGCAAATCAGGATAAACTGTGATCAGTTTTGTAGTTCAAATATACTATCTTTACAATGTCTTCCTGAAAGGAAGTCTCTCAATTTCTTCAGTATCTGCTTGGTCAAATACACATCTGAAATACCGACTGAAAATAGCTAGGAGCTATTCAATTAAGGCACAAATCCTGTTTCTTGTACAGAGCCTTGGTGTCCGAGAGGTGCTGATGCAACTCCAGTGGGCCTGGCAGGAGGATGTCTGAAACTAGAAGATTCCTGCCTTGCTCTGCACTGCAAAGTGTCATTACAGCTTTTCCTTCAATATTAAGTTAGGACTCACAGCTTATATATCTGCAACAGCACCAATGCTCATCCTTCTAACCTTCGGGGAAGAGCTACCTAATGAAGGCACTAACCCAAAACTAGTGCCAGATGGACAGCTTAGTCCAAATTCCATTGGCATTTTCTACTATCGTAGTTCTTGTCAAGCTGGGAACCACTTTATGTCTTCCCAATGATCCTTAGACTCTCTTAGCACAATGTTTTTTTCAAGTTTCTCCTTTCCTATGCTACTCAAGTTGGGAATGATTTGATTTTCTGATTCATTGATTGTTCTCTTCTCCCAGCTGCCTTTTTCTGCACTCACTTTGTGTCTCTCTGTTTGGTTTTAAAAGATATTTTCCTACCTTCCTCACTCCTGTTTATTGCATGTTCCCATTTACCAATGAATATCCTTAACCTTTTTTTCATCCAGTCTTATATCAGATGTTAAGTGACAAGGGCTAAAACAAGTTCTTTTATTATCCCACATGCTTTTCTCCTTACAACTACTTAATTTTTTTACATATTTTAAAATGTTTTTTATAAATGCTTTGCATTAATTTTGAACACACTAAGAAAATTCCCCCTTTCTAAGAAGGTATTTATGTAAATGAGAAACTAAGCTGAGGGTCAAAATGCTTCTTGAACAAGGTCCTTTAATAAAAAGCAAAACTCTAGGAGGAATTTATCAAGTTATTGCTGTCAAATTATACATATGTTTTGCGTTCTTTTTATCTTAGCATATATCAGGTATTGCATAATACTGTCTTTGTGACCACCTGCTACTCATCAATCTCAGTTTCATTATACTCTCAGCTGAAACTTTTTGTTAGTACTTGTTCTGTTATTTTAACTACAATGACAATACAGATTGTACATATTCTGAACATTTACTCAACATTTTTTTCTGCATTTTCTATTTATACAATATTTTTTCATTACTTAGAATAATGGCAAGAGTCACAAAGATATGAAATTTCTTTTCTGCAATGTGTAAAAACCTAGCATGTATATCCATTCCGTTTATAAACACTAATACTTCCCCAGACTTCTTATCAGCTCTTCGTCAATGACTGTTTCTAGACCATTTGTCATACAGCTAAATTGCCATTTTTTTGTTTAAATCAGGTAATGTAAGAATATAAAATTATCTGTGTAGTTATTTACTATGAAGTTTCACATGATTTACTATGATTAAACTCTGATGAACTTAAGGAATGAAAAATGTGTTTGTGGAATGTTTGACTAAGTGACTTCATAGCTGATAATGACTCTAATATAATGTTCATAGGAAGAGAAAATAGTATCCATGAAACTTTTGCTTTCCCACTTCCTTGCATTTCAGATTTACATGTAACACTGTGTCATCTTTATTTTTTTTCCTTCCAACAGTGACTTTATACAGTTGAAATAAGCAGGACTTTCATCTCTGAAAACAGGCAGGACCTTAATGGGCCCACCTGCTATCAACTTCAATGTTTTCATGCAGTTTGTTTCAGTCTGGTCTTCATGTTTTCGCCAGGGCATGGTGTCCAAAGCCTCCTCTTCTACTTTGGTAGTTTTTTCAGTGTTATCCAGGAGGCTATGAGGTTGGGCTATGAATTTTGTACTGAGTGAGGCATGCTGCTCTTAATCTCAGATGAGGTAAGAAAATGGGTTGATTTGATTAAGTGCTCCTAATGGCGTTTCTCTTCAACAGGTTTCTTTTTTAATTATCCTATGTTCTCATAGTAAAGAATAAGAATTTTTTAAAGTGTACAGAAAAAACTCAAATCATCTGGAATGACTTAAGAAAGTTTAGGGTGGAGAAAGAATCATTGTGAAAAAGTTTACTGTCTATAGTCTGAGAGCTTGTTTCACATTAGCATTTGAAAATATAAATGCCATTTCAGGACAGATTGAGCAAAGTGAAATTCAAAATTAAAAAAAGAGCATGAGATTTTTGCATAGTGGAATAGGCTTCCAGTGGTGGTAACAGCCCTGTTGCTTCTGTTTTAATATTGGAGAGGGCACAATTGTCAAGTTTGTCACAAGAATTGTCTTACGTTGGCTTTGTATTACATTGCCCGCTCTGAAACATGCTTTCAGACTGCTGCAATTTTAATGTGGTTTTATATAGGGGTGTGACTCGCTTAAGAGGATAAGCACTTAATAAATCTAATCTGTCTGTGGTGGCTGGTAGTCAGACTTGTTGCTTTACAGTTCTAACATGTCAGACAGAGGGCAAAGCACTAACGAAAATTTTGGTGCTCAAATAAGTGATGAGTACTCCCTAAAAATTGATCTCTTCTAGATTACTTATTAATTGAATGTCTGCTTGCTTTTGGAGTATCTTGACTAATGTAAGAAAGAAAAGTCTCCGTTGCTGAGCTCTGGAGGATGTGGAGCTATATTTTTTGCTATACCTCTCGTGTTATTCAAGGTTTTGGAGGAGAGTGCATCAGTTCTTACTGATCAAAAGATTCTTCCGGGAAAACAAAGTGAAAAGTACCTTCATATGAGTAATAAGTGAAAGCTCAAAAATCATCGCTTTATATACTTAAACATATACTGCCCTATCACAAATGTTTTCCTTCACTGATGAATTTTTGGTAACTTTAAGGCAACTCTCATCTGATGTTACCTGAGTCCTGAGATTTCCTTTACCCTTTTCAGGCTGCCTTATGCCTCCCTCTGTATGTTAAATGCTATTTAGGTTCTCATGTTGTTATTGATTTCTTCTGGTTAAGGGAATAAACGCCAGGTGTCTATATTGATTACTTAAACGTGTTAGCAATCTGCAATATTACTGATGTTCAGGAGTATTTGGGTATTTTTAGGACCTCATATGGATTTTTGGGGTCATAGTTGAGTAGCTCCATTCCGTTTTTTAATCAAGGAAGAATTCCCGAGCATGGTATTAGGCAGATTTATTATGCACAGGAAGCTTTTGCTCATATGTCTCAGGCTTGCCCGCAATGCTGGCATCTGTTCTGCATGAGACCAAGTCTTCAGCAGAAACTGTGACTGGTGTCGCATCAGGCGACGGTATTGTAAAATGCTGTCCCTTCATTCAGTCATTGCAGAGTGTGTATTTGTTCCCCAGGGAGTGAAAATTCCTCAGTATCTCACTGCACCGACTGAGATACTGAATGAGTCCATGTAGTTGTGCAGTGAAACTCTACTAGTCTGGTTTAGAAGAGATGTGGTTTATTGAAAGCCTCACCTCTGGCTAGTCTACCATTCTTTCATTTGGATCATTCAAAACAAATTAGAAATAACTTCAAAAGGGTAAATGCTAATAATGAGTCACTTTAATTCAATAGCCTCTGTTGTCAGAAAATTACAAAAGTGTTTTAGTTCTTTGCATAGGCAGGGTGATTTCATTGTCAGTCATGAGCTTGTGTCTAAGGGCAAGCTCTGTGAACATTTATAGAAAAATTTCACAGGCATTTCATGCCTACCACAACTCATTTTAATTATCTTGTTTTAAAGAAATAGTTTAGCTTGCAATAAATGCCATGCCATGTGTGAATACTAATGTTTTATAATTTAGTTCTTAAAATGTAGTACAGAATATAGATAAGACGCAATAGACTGAGGGCTTGAGAAGCCAAATTCCTGTTCGAAAATAACTTCATCTGCTTTTATGTTCTTCCCTTCTCCTTGTCCCCTTCTTCTGCATCAAAAAAACAAACAAAAGAAACCATGACCTTTATTTGGAAGAGGGAAGTTGTAGAATGGAAGGAGATTCCTTTCGAAGTCTGGGGGAGATACTGGTCCATGTTATTATTAGGTCTTTATTGTATTGCAGATAATACCAGCATGATACTGCTAAAAGCCACATACCAATATGTAGATACACTGTTAGCATGCAGTAAACTCTGCAGAGCTGACCAGATTCTCCGGTATGTTTGCTTTATTGAAGAGGCGTTTCATTATATGGTGCATTTTTATTTTATTTATTTAAAAGAAATCCCAACCACTAATTATTGTAAGCCATTTAATATCTACCATGTGTTTAACACAGGCTGTGACTCTCCCCTTGCTTTTGTGAGCTCTGTGCTAATGCAATGCTATTTCTGACTCTGGTTGACATGCAGATCTATAAATGGAGATAAATTGTTTTGCCTATTGAGAGACTGGGTTGTCTGAGCTAGGACTGTCTCCTACTATAAACAGTACTTAAAATGAGGTGACTGTAACCTCAGCTAGTGTTTCTGGGTACTGTTGCATACTAATGTGAGTAATATACATAAAGTGCCAAAAATGAAGGATTTTCTTTTGCTTTAAGGTCCCTTGCTGCCTAGTTTTCTCTCCTCTGTCTTTGTATATTCCCAAGCCATTTGTGATTTCACCTCCTTTTTCACATGACTTTGAAAGTTCACACCTAATATATTCAGTAGTAAAGAGCCCAAGGCACCAGCGTTGCACAGGCAATCAAATATTCATGCTCCTTTCAAATATTTATTTGTATAGTGTTAATAAATTAGAAGACAGGAATGTGACCCTTTCCTCCCTGTGAGTGAGGGCAGCTATCTGACATAGCAACACCCATAACAGGCCTTAAAAGTGTAATTACATGGATCTAACACTTAGTTGTCTGTTATTAATTTCTTTCTTGGTGGTCATTCTAGTAGGGGGCTCTGAGATTTTCAAATAAGACTTCGACATAGCAGGGTTTCTCTCATGTGTGAGGATTTTGATACTTTTAAGTGAGCTTCTAACTTTCTGGCAATGCAGTACAAGTTTTAGAATGCAGGAATTCCATTTTTATATTTCCATGTGTATTTTCATCTTGGATCTTGTCAAAAAATACTTTTTCTTTTTTAAATCCATACTGTTAAGATGCTGCTGTTGCATATGTATTTGATTTGTGAAGGTGGAGATTGGTTTGATAATTTAGCGTTGCTTGTAGGATTGTAAGAAGAAATCCAGCAACTTATGGGCATATGCAGTTGTGTAGTAAAGCTTGTATGTGTAATATTTATCCTGGCTCGCAGAGCACAGGAGAATTTTCTTTCTGAATCCATAAAGTAAGTATTGCCAGCTGGAGCTATTTAGGTGAGTACAGTCCTTGGGACTTAATTTGGAGATTCATTCATGAGGGAAAAGCAGGATGTTGGGGTTGAAATCTGTCATGGTCAGAGATATTTAATAAGTCTATGCATTGTGCTGAATATGAAGCACAACAAGGATAGCTCTGGTTCTTCATGGAATGTATGTATGCCATCATAATTCAAATACTACTTGCAAACATTATTCCAAAAGCAATTGAAATTGATGGTAAGGCACTGTATTACAAATTGTTTTGCTAAAGAACTTAAGAAAATTAAAAATATCTATCAACAAAGTAAGTAGGCTAGTGTAATGAAAAAAAGCAAACACCATCCCACCCTCCCCCCAAGAAATCCCACTGAGTCTTCCTAGTTATCCAAAGAGTTAGTTACATAAACTTTTTCTGGTACTTGTAAGTTTAATGAAATGTGGCTGTAGAAATTAACTCAATTCCTGGATTCAGATTGTTTGCTTATAGCTTATTACGCTTAGTTGTTTCTTGTATTTATGTTCCTCTTCCAAATAAGAAAAGTGGGAATTTGAGTTTGGTTCTCCTAAGAGCTGTTCCTGTGCACATGAATGTCTTCCTTAGGATACAGTGTAATCTTCATTTATTTTCAAATTGTTATTTTTTTATTTCATCAACAGCTTCTGTTTAATGGGGCCTTATTGGCTATTCCAGAAACTACAGAATTATGCAAGAGCGTGTATTCAGTGATCTTTCAGGGCTTTTTCTAAACCTAGTAAGTGTATACAGCCATAAATAGTAATTGTTTTAACAACGTATTCATTATTTAGATGCCAAGTCTAAAAAAGATATATTCATCCAAAAAGTTAGAATATTTGGAGTTTTGTGAGCATTGGGAGGACTAAATTAGAGCTATGCAGTGAATAAATTCTGTTCTCTCTTCCTTTTTGAACTCATTTTCTCTGCAAAACTGAAATAGGGGCATACAAGGGTCAGAAAATGGGGTATACAAGCAGTATTTCCTTCCTTCTTCCCCTTCCCTATTGATTTTGTGAAGAATTTTATCAGATGTCAAGTTTTTGGAGTATGGTCTCAAATTTTGCAGGGATGGTTTAGATGTACCAGCATGCTGGATTGCCAGGTGAGATAGGTGGAAACTGATGAACGTTCCTCCACTGAAAGTTTTGGTGGCATTGCTATTTTCTTGTAAAAGATTCTGATTCACTTAAATTAGCTTTTTCTTAGCAAAAAGTTTTCAGTTTTGGTCAATTCCCTCTGCTCATCTCTTCATTTATCTGTTTTGTTTTCTGAGCACCAGCATATTAGGCAAGTGTGTTTTCAAAGCAGCTTTCGACAATTGACTTACACTTTCATTTTTCATTTGAATACTCCTTAGTATGGCTGAAACGTCAGGGTTATGTCACGGCTCATTCAGAAGCATAGCGGTGTTGGTGAACAAACCTTGGGGCAACCCTGCCAAATATGATTTGCATTGCTGCTGTCTTTGTATATTTACAAAATACTACTGTTCTGACAGTGTCTTGGAGGATATGTTTTTGTTGTAAGGATTATGAGCAGGTAGTCCAGTTTTACCTCCAGATGGTCATATGTCTGCCCTCCATATTAACTTTTTATCGACAACTACATTTTCCTGTGTGTCTTCAGGTAAAGGATAAATGTCTGTGTGATGGAAGCGCAGTCTAACTTGTCAAAGGAGCTATTCGTAGAGCAATATGCAACTGAGAGTAGTCATCAAAATCCTTTCAAAAATTATTTGAGATATATTCAGCACTTTAAATCTATCAAAAGTATCTAACAAAGATGTTGCCTTTTGAATGTTGATAGTATATTCACGCTATTTGAATATAAAAAATATTTGGATATAATTTTTCCATGTGTCCTTGAAAAGGGTTTAGTGTAGCTTGATAGGAAAAAATTCTTGGGCATGTGGGATTTTTACTTGTTTGTTTGTTTTTGTTTTTTTAAACAGTATTTTATTGTTTCATAGCAAGACTATGCCTTTTTTTTCCCCCTTTCCTCAAGTGTGTCATTGGCATCTTAAAAAATGAAGCCTTGTATGCACACTGGAAAAATGCAAATTTATGCAGAGTCACACTGCTTTAAAAACCAAAACTAACCATAGCTTTTCCTGAGCAGAGAAGATTCCCCATTCCTTCAAGGTTGCTCAGGGGTGCTATTTTCCCATGTTCATGGCCAAAAATCAGACTTGCTAGCTGAATGGTGAAATCTTACCAACAAACAAATTTTATAGCAGGGAAGATCTACTTTCTGTGTGTCAGCTACCAGCAGTTTCACGGGTTGTTACTCTTCATCTGTCCCTCATCCCATTTTGTGAGCATTGCTTTTTTTGTTTGTTTGTTTGGTTTTTTTTTTAAAAAGAAGAGATAAATGTTGCATCTTCAATAAAAGATGGTTTTAACATGATTTGGTGTATATTTCTTCTCCTGATGGAACCAGCATCTGCTCTGTGTATATGTTGCTGTCCTGGAAAAGGGGTGGACTTTAAGTACATCTCTGGTGGTAGTGCAGCTTTTCTGCTCGGACTCCCAACAGCAGTCTCCTGCCTAGAGGCAAAGTGACCAGCAGTGTGTCTCCAGAGAGAGTCCTACTTTCAGACAGAGAGAGCCTGCTCTCTGAACGCAGCAGTGGATCTGTTTGTCATTTTACATACTTTCATACCTGAAGTAGTAGCTGACCTACTTTTTGGCTTTGATTTAAATCTATTCCTTTTCCCAACAACTCTTTTTCTTTTATCTGTAGTTACTATAAGTTCATCTGGCAAATCACTGCACATGTAATCCCAACTCATTATCTTTCTCCGGATTGCATCTGTGTTGTACTGAAGCTGGTAATTTGCACTGAAATCTAAGCTTTATTTTCAGGTGTTATATTTTTTACTTTCATTGCTCCTGCAGAATTGTTGACAGGGAACAAACAAAAAAAATGAACTAAAATTAATAGAATGTATCAGAAAACACTGAAGTTTTTAGAAAGGGTAAGTATAATTTAACTTTATAGCTTTGACGTCTTGCATACGTCCTCTAAAATGACATCCTTGTTTTTGTCTAGAATATGCTAAGATTATAAAATAACTTTAGAGAAAATGTAAGCTTTTTCAGGAAAATTCATGTCCCACTTTCAGGATGATTGTCCAAACCTATATTCCTTTTTCCTCAATGATATTTTTGAGAGACAAGCCCACCTCTGAACTTACTGGGTCTCAAGTAATGAGATACAAACCTGGGAAATGGAAGATTCTGATCAAAAGGTGGATCTGATTTGTATTTGTGTGTGTATCTGTGTATGTGTGTGTTTCCTGAGAAGATGGAGGAGGATGTTGAGCTTCCTATGACCCAGCAAAGTGCTATAATCATTATGGTTTTTGGAGAAAAGACATCTCTGTTTCTAGAGGCCTCATAAACTTTCCAAACCACCAAAATATTTTACACGCTGAAGATATTGGATGAGTTTCCCAATTTTGCTTCCCCCCTCCCCCCCCTAAAAATATCAAAACTGAGAAATAGCTCTTCCAACCTCCTAAATTTAATGTCTGTCATTCACAGACATGGACGTATGTACATACACAAACCCATGTAGTTTCAGAAAACAAATAAATTCTGGTGAACAGTTTATAGCCACTAAATTGCAAACATGCTAATTCCTAGTATTTCTAGGAATGAGAATATTCTAATTTTTCTGGAATATTCTAATTCTATTCTAATTCTTCCCTATTTTTGAATAGGGAAGTCTTTGTTATTATTATATTTGTTACTAAATTTTATGAGCAAGATTTACAAACTTAACACGGTAGAAATGCTGTTCTGTCATAAAAAAAACCCACAGTCTCTCTTTGCATAGTTACTTGATTCAAATACCAAATCTATTTGTGCCTGAGAATCTGATATTTAAACTTGAGTTTTATGCTGGTAAACAAAATTTTGGTATATATTTTAATACACGGTAATGAAAATAATTCAGTATCTTGTCACTACTGAACAAATTGCTGTTAGGAATTTCATTGTCATTTAATTTTCCTTAATTATAATCTACCTAAAAATAGTTAATGATAGTTATAGTAATAGCAGAAGCGTTGCTACACTGAGTCCATGCTTATTTATTGTTGAAAAATAGATCGTAGGATGATGATAATAAGGAAAGAAATAGGTACAAGATTGACAAATTATCTTGGGTTGTGTTTCTGCCCTTATTTAAAGAATGGAGAATTAACTCTCCCAGTTTGCTTGAGTAGCTGTGCAGTGCAGGAAGTGATGTGATTTCTTTTATGCATGGCTCCTTTAGACTTATCAGCTGCATTGCAGTGATCTTGTCTAGCACCACAAAACAAACTGAGTGCAAGGTTTAAATATCACACCCGTAGAGGTGAAAGAGACTACTGAAATGTTGCAAATTGCAGACACAGTGAAAAGAATTTGATTTATAGGCTTGTTCTTTCAGCAGGGAGACATGAATGCTTCATTTGACGGAGTTCTGTTTCAGATTATGCAAGTCGTGAGGGAGATAGGTGGTTTAAGAGTGAGGCATTGAAGTTTTTAATCTCCAGGTCTCCATTTCAGATTCTGCATGAGTCAGAATGATTGTGAAGCCTTGCTACCAAATTGCTGTTTGGCCCGCAGTCCAGTTTCCTGTGTGGTTTTTATCCATGTTACTGGCTCATCTCCAATAATTAATATGCAGATTAGCAATTTGAGCAATGACAAAAAGCCAATGTAAATACAGAGTCTACTTTTTCAAACATAAAAACACCTTTCTGAGTTGACAGCAGTGCAAAACTGGTGCTGCAGGAGGCTTGTGCTTCTTCTGTCTTCTGAGCACAAGAGTTTATCATCCAGAGTTTTTAGACTGGAATCTTCTATTAGTTTCTTGTGATAAATAATTAGTGAAATCGTGACTATGTGAAATTGGATGTATTTATGGTGGGGGTTGGACTACATGACCTTTAAAGGTCCCTTCCAACCCAACAGATTCTATGTTAAAGTTTGTTAATCTGTTAGTTTCTATTTTCTTCTGTAATTTAAAACCATTGTCTTGACCTACTGCATTTCTCAAAGGGTTACATGTCCATGTTCTACCTCTCCTCATAGCTGAGGAATATATGAATTGATTTACAGCAAAGCCTACATAAAAAAAACCCCATCATGGTGAGATTGGGTCGACTGAATGCTCTGGTACCCTCTGAAGTGACCGTGTTTGGTTTTGTGTGTAGAAAAGATTAAAAGAAAGATGTTTCAGAGAGTAAGATGCTTTCTTGCTAAAGATGTCCCTTTAGAAGTTTCCATCATGGTAACATGAGGTGTGGAGACACAGCACGTCCACGCTGTACCAGATGGAACACTTTGCTAATTGGGTAGTTCTGCTTTTAGTGTCTGGCCACCACTTGGCACTGTGGCACAGAGATTTTTACATAGATCCAGCAGGGAAGCTTCTGCTTTTTATTACCCTGAAATAAGGAAATGGCTTTGATGAAATGAACCCTTTTAGTGTGATTTTCTTAAATTTTAGCATGTTCTAAGATCCCAGTCTTTAACCCTGCATGCGTATCACCTTTTTGAATTTAAAACTGGGTCTTTGTTTTTTTCAGCAGGTTCTAGTAGTCTTAAGGTCATGGCTAGTGATTCCGAAAGTGAAAAACTGCATTTCAGTAAATGTGCTAATAATAGCTTTTGCTTCTGGCCTGTTGTAACTCCTGACTAATGGATCTGTAGACAGGATGAGTGCACTTGAATCTACTAATTCAATAAAGAAAGTACCCTTCTGGATACTGGGGTGGGACAAATTTAGTCTTGGAAACACTCCATACACTGAAATGCACTTACAGCTGAGCTGAATTTGCCCCCTAAGGTCCTATTTGGAGAATGATATTCATCATTTTTTCAGTTATGATCACAAAGTACAGAGGCATCATTTTATTTTTATTATTGTATTTAAAGACACTGAGAAGTTCATAGCAACATAGTAATTCCAAGCTCAGCAGATCCTACAATGGGAACTAGATAGTGGGAAAGAAGGGAGTATCCACCTTCTGCAGATGCAAACTTGCAGCACACAATTTATGACGGAGATAAGAGTTACTTAACTAGTTCTTTCATTAACTTGGCCATTCCTTCTGAGCTTTGGGAATGTATGTTTTCATTGTTTAAAATGAAGACACAGGCTTCCCAAAGAGTTTATTAGGAATGAATTGGGACTGAGAATGAATAATTTTAGAGAAAAATTTCCTGTAAAATAGTGTACTTCGCAGCTACTCAGTATACTTATGAGAGGCTCGTAACCCTGCCTGTTATATTATACTTCAATGAGTATTGCTACAAAAATAAAAATCATTAGAGAATTGAAAATGGAATTGTATAGGAACATGGGCCAGGTTAGCTTTGTCCATAAGATGGAGCTTGGGATTTGGATTGGATGAATCCGTCTATTTCAGTGCCATTTGCAACACTGCGTCAGACAATCACAGAATAGTTCGGGTTGAAAGGGACCTTTAAAGGTCACTTAGTCCAACCCCCCTGCAATGAGCAGCGACATCTTCAACTAGATCAGGTTGCTCAGAGCCCCATCCAACCTGACCTTGAATGGTTCAAGGGATGGGGCATCTACCACCGCTCTGGGCAACTTGTGCCAGGGTTTCACCACCCTCATTGTGAAAAATGTCTTCCTTATATCTAGTCTAAATCTTCCCTCTTTTAGCTCAAAACAATTACCCCTTGTCCTATCGCTTTAGGCCCTGCTAAAAAGTCTGTCCCCGTCTTTCATGTAAGCCCCCTTTAAGTACTGGAAGGCTGCAATAAGGTCTCCCCAGAGCTTTCTCTTCTCCAAGCTGAACAACCCCAACTCTCTCAGCCTGTCCTCACAGCAGAGCTCTTCCATCCCTCTGATCACTTTTCTGGCCTCCTCTGGACCCTCTCCAACAGGTCCATGTCTTTCCTGTGCTGAGGGCTCCAGAGCTGGACACAGCACTGCAGATGGGGTCTCACCAGAGCGGAGCAGAGGGGCAGAATCCCTTCCCTTGACCTGCTGGCCACGCTGCTTTGGATGCAGCCCAGGATTGGGTTGGCCTTCTGGGCTGCGAGCGCACATTGCTGGCTCATGTGCAGCTTTTCATCCACCAGTACCCCACAATACCTTTGTCCTGTGTAGTTAGGCAATGACCAAAGAGATATTGCAGATCTCTCTCTCCAGTGAGATTTGCTATGAGGAGAACTAAAGGAGGCTTTAAAAAAACCTCAGAGAACTTTTAGCGTGCCCAAGTATGTAGTATGTTGGAGATAATTTTAAAAGGAATAGCATGAAACATCAATTATTCATACACTTGTTGTAGACAAACATTACATTTCACATTAGGTGCTTTTTTTCCCCTCAGGCATGTCAGTTGCCATACTAGTAGATGATTCCACGTACAGTGTATTTACATTTTCTAAAGGCATTCCCATTCTCAGTTTCTTGTGAATATTTTTCTGTTTTGATGGTGGTGGGAGGAAGCAAAGAATCTCTAGTCCTGTTGTGAAGTCAGTTTAAAGATTTAAATAGCAAATTCAAACAAGAAATGAAACATTTAATTACTTAAACACTTAAATAATTACTTTCTGCAGGAAGATATATTTGTGTTTGCGTAGGTATGTATATGCACATATTTATACCTCATTTATATTAGGAAGCATAAAAAAGCATACATCAGCTACTAAGAGCTGGCTTTGGCTTGTGCATCCAGAAATTTTGAAGTCCTCCATATCATTATGTTGGACTAGCCAAAGACTATCTCTGCATATCGTTGCCTGATCACTGGCTGAGAGCTTTATTCATTCCCTGGCATTTTGGAATCCTCTTCAGGAATCTTCTTGCCAAAGTGGGCAGTCATGATAGTAACTTCATGGGGACCATAAAGCGCATTGGAAATAGGTCATCAAGCATGTATTAAGATAACATGCCTAATGCAAGCTGGGTTCTAATCAGCTGTCTAGGAGGATAACGAAGTTCATTTTCCCATCCCAGTCTGCCACTTTGTCTGTTTTTCTAGTGGACAGTTGTGCTTATGTTATCTAGAAACATTTAGTTTTTAATTTGGTTTGGTTTGGTTTGTCAGGTGGTGAAATAGAATGGCATCTAGTCTGCTCTCCATGACACTAGCACTTTGTTAATCAATTTAAATGAATTAGAATAATTTAAATGAATTTAGTCTAGAAGAGAGAGAGTTGCAGCAGAATATGATAGAAGTCTATAAAATCTTGACTGACATGGAGAGGGATCAACTGCTCACTGTTTCCTCTAATGCAAGCACTTGGGTTCACCAGGTGAAACTAGTAGGTAGCAAGTTTGAAACACATGAAAGAATGGGGATATTCTTGCTACAGGTTGCTGTGGATATAAAATTTTACATCGATACAGGGAAGTCTGGAAAAGTTAATGGGAAAGCGAAGTGCACTGAGAGTAATTAAATGCATAGAAACTATATCCAGGGCCCTAGTCTGGAAACTGATGGCTTTCTGAGCTGAGTATTAGGTTGAAGAAAGGAACAAGTTGACTCTGTTCTTACCCTCTTCTGTAGGAATCCTTTCATGTTCCCTGGTGTGGAGAAAGGGCAGATACTTGGGAGAGTAAGGGTAGCAGAAAATGTATCATTTCTACCTGGAAGAATGATCAGTATGTTCATGGCCAAACTGGTGATGAAAAGAGCAGATTTATTGACCATATGATTTGGAAGATATTTATAAACTTTAAGCAGTCAAGATTTTAAAATATTTCTGAGATAATAGTGTAATCAAAAGAAAAAAAAAGTTTTCTGTAATCTGTAGTCTCTTTTTCTATTCTGCAGTTTTTGGGCATAATATACCCATGTTTTAATTCATTCCTTTTTTAGGAAAAATACAAGATACAAAGCATGCTTTTGCCAATCAGTAATTAAATGCTTTACTATCTATACCTTCTGTTTCTGTTTCTTTAGGAAAAAGCAATGGTAGATTGAATTAGCTGAAAAACACCACAAAACAAATGATTATCTAAACTGTTTAGGCCAACTGTTTATTGCCAGACTGGAGGACGATTTTGGTTTAGTGGTGTTGGTGAGATGGTGAACATCTGAGTGTATCAGAAGAGAACTTTAGAATAGGTTAAGTGTTGGAATATGAATTAGGATGCGTATTTGACTAATCCTTCGGAGTTATAAGCATCTATTTCAGTAGTTGAAATACATAACAATGCTTGGGAAAAAGTGTTACAGAGATCAGTAAATAGAGCTGAGATTCCAGCGTAGCACTTGGAAGCCTCTCTGAATGATGTCCTGACAGATCCTGCCACACACACAGCTGCTTCTATTTATGTTGTTGCCTAATTTGCAGAAATGTGTTATCCTGTTCACATATTTTTTAATTTGCCCTTCCCTTGGTAACTTAAGGAATCTTAAGAGACATCTGGAGATCTTTTCCATGCTCAAGAAAGATTGAGGAAGGACTCTGCTGCAAGAAATTAAACTGCTGGTGCAGAAAGTAATTGAACACCACAAGGTGCTGCACAGAGCCTGAAGAAGTAGTACAAAATAAACATGTCCTGAATAGGACCCTGGGAAAGTGCTTGTCTACTGTAAGATTGTAAAAGAATTCAAATACCAGAGGGAAGAAAGCTTTGAAGAGTAACTGTTTATCACACATGCTTCTCTTTGCTCCTATTTAGAGATGCTTGCAGCTACTTTCCGTTCAAGCCATGTAACATGCATAAAGAGAAGCAGATTGCTTACAGGCTGGTAGCATAATACTTTTTTTAGCACAGAGCGCACTGTATTAGCTCCCTTTTAATGCTGTGCATGTCAGTACATTGCACAGCTAATACTGCCAACATGTTTTCCCTGGAAAGCTTTAAACAATGTGAAAAAGCACTTTGGGAAAGCTTGTAAAACTCAGTCAATTTGTCACAATGTTTTATAGTTTTATCACCTTTGTCAGTGGAGACTGAGTGCTGTATATAAAAAAAAAAGTAAGAAGCTGGAACCATCACTGCTTTTACATGTTCTAAATAGTCTCTGACATGCAAACGCCATGTTAAAGGGCTGCCTAAAATTGACCATGGAATTAGATTAATCAAAGACTACATGGCAGATAGGCCACCCAGAAACAAGATAAGTATCTAGGGGTGATTGCTCTTATTTTTCCTGGATTTTGATAGTGAAAATTATCATTGCTTAGGTGAGTCTCTCAAACTTCTTTTAAAGATAAGCAAAACAAGTTAAATAAAACAAAAACTGTGATGGATTCCTTTAAATGCATGCACAAATAAGGTGAGATAATGTAGCACTAAGCAAATTATTTGTCATATCTCTTATAAGTAAAATAAACAACATGAAAATTTTGTAAAGTTGGTGCCTTTTGTTTTAATAGTAACTTTTTGGCAGACAGGCTGCTGTAGCTAAGAAGGATGTGGAATATGGAATTGCTGATTATAAAGGCTTCTAGGATTTTTTAAAAGATGAATGTGGTTTGTATGTATTTTTATGAAAGTAGTATCACTTTGATAGCCTAACATAAAGCTACAGACATGAACCAAGTGCCATAGTAATTCTCACCTAGAAGAAACAGTATTGAGGGAACACTGCCTGGCTGTTTTTTTCCCTATTCTGAATCCACATTTTCAAGGAGTATTTGGTTTTATTTGAGTCTCAAATGAGCTGGCCCTCCTTATGCTCCAGAGTCCCATAAGACCCTAGTGGGAAGCGGCTTTTACTGAAAGTCAAGAAGATAAGGACAAAAGTGTTATTTTGTGACTTGATTTAGATGAAACAGCAAGATGAAGCAATGTCCAAGGGAAACCCTGAGTGTGTAGGAGAGCAATCCAAGGATAAGCTTCAACATTCAGTTTCTTATTTTTGAAACCATCTTGCTTCTTATCCTCTGTCTTAGCTGTTCAGAAAACACCCCAAACAACTTTTCTGTTATTTTTTCCCCAGTAATACTAATTTTAAAGTAATGTGTTACATGACATGGTCACAGTATGTTGTATTTTGCTGTTGTGGAGCAGCTAGTCTCCTACAGCTATCTTCCTGTATTCTGACATCCTCTTGCTGTACTTGTCCCAGCAGACCTGAATTTTCATTTCTTTCTTTCTTTCTTTGTTTTCATACAGACAACTGTTTCAAGACATTCTGCAAAAGAGGAATGTGCAGACCTTCCTTGACCTTGACACATTGACATGTCAAGTCAATCTTGGTGTTCAGGCAACGCTTGGGTTGCACTTGCTCTGCAGCTGGTATTCCACTTGCTGTTACAGCACTTGGTCCTCTCCCCTGTCTGTTTTTTAGTGAGAAAGGAACACCTCTGTATTTTCACCATTCTCTAATCCTTTGCAGTTTCACTGAGAAACTGAAATTTTATTTCAAGGCATGAAATGTCTGCATATACGGTAAAACAGTGTATCCAGGGGTTCATGGCCACAGAGCAGAGCAGTCTGTTCCCCAGTCAGGTGCCCTTTGGGAGCGTGCCACATAAGCTGTATGAAATGTGGTTGTCAATCAGAAATTGATTTATCAATTACTGTTTTTACAAATGAGAATACATTTGCTTTTGTTGCTTTTACAGTTTTGTTAATAACCTTAGCTAGAAATCAAAGTAGCATTCAGCACAGAAATGAGAGAGCCCGAGGGTAGGGAAGGATGAAGAAACTACAGGAATTTAAAATGTATGATGGCAGGTCTGCTTCACTTCAGATGTTGCTTGTACTTTATTCTGAGTGTTATTGTCTGTGTAGCAATTGTCACGGAGAGAAGAAAACAGAATGGAGTGATAATGGTTATCAAGATCTAAATTTTTTTTTCCATCTGTTTGTTGATGGTGTTTACAACATAAACATTAACAGCTCTAAAAGAAATAATTGATAGGCACTGCCAGTATAATGATGTTATTGTTGGAAGTTTGGTGTGGAATATGTACGACTTGAAATGAATGTGGAATTGGAGATGAATGTGTCAATGGGAGGAAAAAAAAATTGTAACTGAATGTGATTTACCAAGTTAAATATTTGTTAGCATTATATTCCACATGCAGAATAAATATGCAAGGATACAAAATCTGAACACTTGCAAAGTTACAGCATATTTAAAGTATAATGATTACTGTAGTAATTTAGCATAATGACTAAAATAGTTGAACTAAGTACTTTATTTATAGCAACATTTGTAATTAGGTACTTGAACATTTGTTATTTCAGGCAGTAATGTCCTGTAGAGTTAAGACATGTGAAATGAATTCTCCAATTAGTGAATTTACATATCATGCTTGTTTCTACGAAAAGTAAAAATAATTTTCTTTTTCTTGGCAATTTTTGTTACTATTAATTTTGTTTTTAAGGAAAAAAATATAACGTAACTCTCCTTTGCCATATTTAATTCTTAGACTTAAACTCTGCGATTGTATCCTCAATGAACAAATATCACAATTATTTACCAGTTGCAACTCCCCAGATATTATTATTTCATGGGGATTACTTGGTATACTTCTAGTCATAAAGATGCTTTTAATTGTTGTAGCTCTTCTGCTCTTTTCCCTTCCGCCCTCCTCCCAGAAGAAGAAAACCCCAACGATACCTACCATAAAAAACTTGGGTATGAAATATTCCTCAAAATGAATCAAGTTCATTCTTTGCAAATTAAATATTGAGTCTCTTAGTAAGTTTTCTCGTTCTTTTAACAATGGTAAATTAATGTCAATTAGCAAATTAGAGATGATTGTGCCTGGTGCACAAGGCACAGTATGATGAAGACTATTCAACCGCAGTGATCTAGAGGCTGTTCACAGAACATAAAAGTTTTGTCTAAAACCTTGATTTAAGGTTGAAGAAAACTCCTTTGCCACCATTTTGAGTACCGAACATAGGAACTGAATTAAATATTTAGATAACATAAAGATTCTTATGACCTCTACTGAAGGAGTTTCTAACTCCATGGAGGGGCTGAAGTTTTTGTACGCAAAGTTCCTCTCAGTCCAAATTTCTGCCACTGTTCATGCACAGGACATTGTCTCAGAGGATGGCAAACTTGTGGTCAAATGCTGTTTCCTAGCATTCCTCTGCTTGGTTTGGATCAGACTGCTGAACTCAGGTTTCCTACTTCCCAGGGGCTGTTGTGATCACTGATCCATTTCTTCTTTTCCATCTGAGGTAGCTGAGATACTCTGTAGATTTAGTTTGTATCTGTACTCTCTACAAGCCCCATAGCTTTTGTGATTTGCATTTGTGGATACTCAAGCTCCTCTTGCAGAGTCTGAGGAGTCTGGGTGCTGATCACAGGGCTCTGGGTGCCTGTTGGTCAAGGGACAAGTTTGACACTCTGATGGCTGTGTCCCTGGGGGAGGTGTCTTCATTTTAATAGGAAGGCTTGGTTCACCCTTGCTACAACAGAACACCTGATTTGAAAACTGTATACTGCAGGTGTCTATATATAAATAAATGTCTTTCTGATTTAAACGTACTTTACTGCTTTGTTCAGATGAGGGTGACTGCCAAGGAAGAACACCACTGTTTCAAGCTTTCCTTTCAAGCTCCAAAACATCTCAAGAGAAATAGAGAAGTTAATGAAATTTCTACTTTTCTTGGGAGCAAAACTAGTTTGCAGGCAATACCACCTAAGCTCCCATTTCCAAATCATTCTGCCAAGAGTGAAGGGATGAAGAATTTGTCACATGGGAGATAAGAAGTAGCTGTGATTCTGGGATCTGATCTGTTGGACTGGCTGCTGGGTTAAGGCAGTGAAACATTGGTAGTGTTCTACTTTTTAGTAGATTAGATTTTAGTAGATTAATAGACTTTTAGTAATAATGATAACAATGCATCAGTGTCCTTTATGGCAGTTTGTATGCCTGCCTTTAAGAGTGGTGGTGACCCAAGCCAAATTAGGAAAGAAAACAGTATCTGGATAAACTTGAGTTTTAAGTATTTTCTACTGTGAAAACAAGTCATTTAGGCCTGTAAGCACTGGTGTTAGGTTACAGAGAGGTGTGTTTGACCTTCTGTTTTCTTAACTGTTAAATAGTATTAAATACTAATATATGCTTCTGTTTCCAAAGATGCTTTATTCCTTTGTAAGAAATTCTTGTTGCTCTTATTCTTCTAAAGAAGCAGAAGAGGTGGTTTGGTACAGCAGTTCACACCTTGCTGGGAAGCAGGGAAAAAGAAGCTGTTGAAGTCCTATATGTCTTATGCTAAAGCAACTGAAGTGGTTTCTATAGTCCCTTAAAAACATGAGTAAAAGAATTGCTTTTGATCACAAAATACTGATTTCTTAACATGGTACCATCAGGAATAGATACCTAGGCCCATAACAGAATTTCTTGAAAAGAAGACTGATTCTGATTCCAGGCAAATGGATAGCCTGTTCATTGTGTCTAACCATCGAGGGAACCTAGGGCTAGTTTGTTTGCTGTTTTACTGAATATGGGATTTGAAGTCAGGCTATTTCTGGTCGAATATTTAACAGTTACGCAAAGGCTTGGCATCCCTTGGGCAGAGCACTTGCTGGAATAGGAGACCCTGGTGTTCCCCATTGGTCAGAATAAAGCTAATTTGAAGATAGGATTTGAATGCTGTGGTGACCAGCCTACTGGCTCATCTCTGCATGCCTCTCTGTCTTGTAGCTGATGAAGCTTTTCCCCAAAACAACAAAATTGGAAAAGTACTTGGAATATAGGGCATAGGTTTCTCATCCTATTTTATTAATGTGTGAAAGGCTAAAGGCCTGTGGGTATTTCTTCATGACAAGCTCACATCACTCATATTTGGACCTTTCAATGACACATTAAAGGCAGCATCATGGTAAGGGGAATATGGTAAACATTTTTGCCTGGCATATATGCGCCCCTGTTTGTTAAGTCCAAGACCTGATTGATTGTCAGTTCAGAAGAATTTAAAGCCCACTTTTTAAAGACTATATGTTAACAGCCTATTTTAAAGGCTATATTTTAGAGAAGCAACACTATATCCATAATGCAATGTTTTAGTAGGGGTTTAAAAAGTAAAGTGTGAACTCTGTGAAATAGTCTTCTAGCTTACGGAATGAATAATAAAAAAAAATATTTCAAGTCCATTCCCTTTTATTTTCCATGTTTTTCTATGGTCTTTCTAATGTGCCTGAATGTTAATCTAGAACATGCACTCTGATTTCTAAGAAAATATATTTTACTAAAAAATATTTCATATTTCTAAGAAGTGTAATTTTCTTTTAGAGTACAGCTTATCACAGCATGATCTCTTCTGAAACATTATAGCACAACACAAATGTGGTGCCAGGTAACATGACTAATTCAACACAGCCTGATGTGTAATTAATGTAATACTGTGCAATATGAATGCTTTTTATAAGAAATAAAAATGCAAGTGCAATTTTGGAAGGTAATTAACAAGTAAAATTATGTGAAAGGGATGTCATTTAGCTATTACTCTTTGGAGCAAACAAGGGCTGCTCAAGACTTGGTAATGTATATCTCACATACATGCAGACTATGCAGTTGGTGCTGTGTGTAAAGGTAGTGAAGGAACTGATGGCAAAACTGAAAAAAAGATGATAAATTTCTTTAGCTTGGAGAAAACAATTGGGCATTGTTTGATGATAGCAAAAGAAAAGATTTGCTGGAAGTTGTTATTTATAGCTAAACATCTCCAGTATGCTAAGATTTATTTGAAATGTCGGGTAAATAGAAAACCATTTATGCTTTTACCTAGTCCTTGGGATTTGGCAGGTGATTTTGAAAACTATCTTGTAAAAAGTAAAAAAAAAAACAACTTGAAATCAGTTTTATACGGGGGAGAAAAGGATTCCATGTTCAGAATACAGAGTCTTGTTATCTATATATTGTTAATTATGCTCAGTCTTCTGGTAAAAAGGGATTATGTCAGTTCTCAACAATAGCAAACTTGACATTTCGCTTAAAAAATTCCCAAACCTCAGAAGACCTCTGAATTTCAAGTTCCCCAAAGATGAAGGTCAAAGTAGCCCAGGAGGAAAGCTGTGAGTGGCAAGGAGAGGTTGGGGAAAGGCATTACGTACAGTTCCTGGAAATGACAAAATCTTTGGTCAGATTGGATATTTGTTCCCTCTTCCTCCTATTTGTTATATATGATGTGAAACATGGATGAGACTTGGAAAGGCCTCCAGGAGGGAAAATGCCCGTGGTCTTTCTCGAGCCCTGCAGGCCTTGCCTGGAAAAAGCTGTCCCGCTCTTTGCAGCTTTACTGATCTAAAAAACTCTGTGTCTGTGGGACTGCTGTGGGAAGAAAAGAATCAGGATTGGGCACCATACTAATACCATACTAATACAGTACACTTCAAGCTTGAGAGCTGTTTTTTATCCTAAACCTTGACAAGCAGATGTTCTTCTCAGTCATTGCCTAGTACCATAAAACAGCCGCTTTCAGGGCAGACTTTTGTTCTCATGGATTACTTCCATGTCTTAAGAGTGCACTTCTTCAAATATTGGTAAGCACAAGAGTATCACATGCAGGTTTGGATAGCTGGTATGTCACATGACAGATCAAACAGTGTGTTTAGAAGCAGGATATCTACCAAGTATAGGTAATTTCTGTCCATCCAGCAGCCTAAAAATGCCCTTAAATGAGACCTTCTAATAGTGCCAGGAGACTGCGTTTAAGTGCTCAAGGGAATTCAGAGAAAAGGTTGTCTTCTCTATTTTAAACTCAAGGTGTTTCAAAGAAAGCATCCCAAGTGTGTGAGAACATTGGGTAATCCCTAGAACTGCAGAAACGGTAGCAAATTTAAAAATGGGGTACACCTACCAGGTAATCATGCTAATACAGCAAAACAAGGCCTGTGATGGGATGGGTACTCGAGCTATGGTTGTCCCAAAGACTGTGCCCAGCTAATTAGTATTTAGCAATTGGTTATTCAGACATAGAAAAAATGCTGGGCTGTGGAGCCAACATAGGATTATACTGGCTCTGCAAGTTCACCAAGAGACATGTAAACTCTCAAGAAAAAAAAGGCAAATATGTTTCTGAGTTTGTGTGTGTGTGTGTCCCTAAATATGTGCTGGGAAGCAGGGATTCTTCTCCTTTTCCGAAGGACTCCCATCTTGTTTCAGTTTGGCAGTCAAGCAGCTACAATCAATTGCAGACAAATTTACCCTCTGCTACAGGCCTGAAGTCAGGAAAGCCCAGAGTTCAGCTGAAATTAGTAAGGCTTAGAGATACAATTAAATGAAACGTTCCCCTGGGTGTTTTGCTCACTGGTGCATTTTAATCCTTTGCAGTGTCTATGTGCCACATTCCTGTTTTCTATGTTACACACCAGTATCTTCTCTTTTTTGTTTCTCCGAGTGTACCTGTGTCCCTGCACGGGTCCTGCTGTGCTGCCCTCACTCACATTGCCTTCCTGTGTGAGAGAACGGGGCTCGAAACAACGTGGGCTCTCATTGCAGGTGCCAAAGCAGGTTGTTGTATGCAGCTGGATGAATATACAAGTATTTCGGCAAGCCAGGAATGCATAGCCACGTAATAGCACTTGGCTGGACAGCAGCTACATAAATAGTAACATAAAAGAAGGATTCATAGTCTGAGCCTCTTAGAGGCTGTGTGGTCCTGCACCTCACCAAGGATTCCAGCCCCAGGTGCTTTCCAGCTAAGAAATCCATATGGTTGTTGTCTGCTTTTTGTTCTTTTAAGAAATTAAAAATCACACCTACTTGTATACTTATTCTGGCATCTTGAATACATGAACATGCTGGGTGAGATTTTGTGTGTGCATATGTAGTCAGAAGAAAAATAGCTCTAAAGTGAGAGAGATGTTATTTTGGTGAAACATTTGTCTTTCTATGTCAGCATTTATAATGAAGAGCAAACCTTAGAAAATAATTTAACTACTTTTAACTCTATATTTTTATAGTTAGCAAAGGATGCAACATCTGATTTTTGCTTTATACTCCTGTGTCTTGTGTAGAATTTAAAAGCACCTCATTACTGTTTGCAGTTATTTTCTAGAATGTCTTAATTTAATTCCCATCCATTCTCCTCTGTGGCCTCCAAAGAAAAGAAAATAGGTGGGGCAGACAAATTGGAAAGTAGGAAAATACTCTGTGTCAGCTTTTCTGATTGTGTCAGGTGTACTGAAGGAAAAAAATCTACTTCATTATCTCCTCGTTCAAGTGGAATATTAATCAATATCAAGGACTGAAAGAACAGCATTTGACAAATACAGCATGCTACTGACAGTTCACTTTTGAAAGTGATAGTTTTTTTTTAATAGCAACTTGTGGTTAACTATTATTTTAAATGTTGTTTATATGGTTAAGCCTTTAGAAGTGCTATGTTATCACTTACGCCCTTAAAAAGGAGACATCACTGAACTGTTCTTTTACCTTCTTCTACTCCCCCTCACAAAAAGAGAAAAAGTGTTAAAATATCTTTTCAGGATCAGACAGAGCAAAAAAAGTCTTTTTCATGTAACTTGTTCATTTAGAGAACGATCATAAGAAGTTCTGTTATTCTAACAGCTCTTCTTGCTTATGCTATACTTTCCTTTCTAGACAAGCTTTTCATATGCTTGTATTCATTAGTACATGATATGTAGAGAATGCAGTAGTATTAAAAGAAGTTATATAGGATGGATTAGGCAACCTCAAAAATAAAAGACAGTGCAGATATCATCAGGAATATTTTCTGCTTAAGATAGTTTTTTACTCTATGAAAAACATCAACTCTCACTCTGCCCTAAAATCAGTAGAAATCTTCATCTCTAGCAAAAATGATGTATACCACCTCCCTCTTTTTTGATATATTCTGAGCTAAATGTGAACTCGAGCTCTATCTTTCCCATTTATCTCTTCTGTTTTCTTTAGCAAGGTTATAATTAGAGTAGCCTTGGTTGGGTGAGTAGATTTAGGCAGGTGACAATCCACCTTCTTAGATATGTTCTAACTGCAAATTTAGTCTCTTGTTTTCAGTATACAGGGATGCAGATCTTTGACAACTCACTTTCCCCTTTAAGGCACGGTACTGAGGAGCAACGTTTTCAAAGTGCTTAGTACCCAGCATCTGGTACTGTGACAACTGCAGTGAGATAAATTAGTGTTGAAATACTCCTCTGGGTTGTTTTTGTTTTTTTTTTTTTTTTAAACCTACCTTCTTTATCCAGTATTGGGAAAGAAGACTTGAACTCAATTTTGAAAATTCTGATCAGACTGTTTCTGTAACGTGGTATCATGTGGCGGTTAAATGGAACACCTTTATATTTTCTGTGGGGCAATGGCATGTAATTGAATTTTCTAGGATGGTATTTTTGTGCGATAGACAGGGACTGTCTCTAAATGCTTTCTGTAGCCAGCAGACAGAGCAAAAGTCATGCAATTATAGATGCTTAATATCAGAAGTCATCTTGATGCTCAGAATTGAAGCATGTGTCTTTTTGCATGGAGGTTTACGTTCCTTCTCTGCTGGCCCACTTGGGATAGCCGTCAGGAAGTGGCTGTGGTGTTTGGTCTTGCTGTTCTTTTACACATCATTGCTCAGCTGCAGAAGATTGTGCTCCAGGGCACCCTTAGAAAGGGAAAAAAATATTTGAGTGGTGCTCTGGCTGGGTTTGTGTGTCTGTCTGTGCCTACTGTCCACCTAACAGAGTGGCCAGGCAGCTGTTGATGCCCCAGCCCAGGACCCTCTGTTAGTGATCCTCTGGGGATGTGCAGCCTTGGCTCCAGAGCCCATGTGCCTTCAGTAGTGCCACAGGGACTGAGCTGGAGCTGCTCCTTCTTGTTTGGGGATGGGAGTTAAAACAAAGCTACATGTTTCATTGGTAAAGGTGCCAGCTGGTTCAGGAAAACATGAAGTAGTGTTTTTAGTCTGTAATGTGCCTGATTGATTACTTTTTTGGAGGGTTGGGGTTAGGAGAAAGAGAAGAGGTTGAAGCTCTCCTCCTGCTTTATCTGTTCAGTTACACTTCACACTGCTTTGTCTTCTTCACCAAAAAAGGAGTTATTAAAAAGCAGTCAGTGGAGTGTCAGCGTGGTCCATTTACCACATATGTGACTTATGATATTTATGATATTTTGATATTATTATATTTATGATATGATATTGTGATATTTATGATTTATTACCACATATGTGACATATTTGTGATATAAATCCATATTTATATCCAGTGCTTATTGCTCTACAGATGATGATGATGATGTAAGTTCTTTATTATGTAATGTCCCTGTTTATGGGCTGAAATCCCATTCTGCCCATTTAAAAATTGTCTAAAATTCATATCCTTCTGCATTTTGTCTAATACAAGTTGCAGCCACGAAGGTAAAACTCTTCAGGTCCCTTCCTGAACTCTTGAAGAGCTCTCTATATAAGATCACTCAAAAACCCAAACATTTCTTTCTTAGGAAACACTCCACCCTGTATCTGCCCTAGAAGAAAAGATGTCTACCTCTTCCTTCTCAAGTTATACTTTGCCACAGTAAGAGGTGTTTACTTTCTCTACTTTAACATCAGATTCACATGGCTTAATCCTTACTAATGACTGCAGCTTGGCTCTGTGCCATGAATCCACCTATGTCTGTAGACTTCAAAAAAAACAAACTGAGAAGAATATTGGAAATCTAGCCAGAAAAGCCCCTTTAACTTCTTTGGCAGAGTGCCTGGAAAGGAAGAAATAACACAGAATCAAAATAAATTACAGGATTCAGAAGTGCATTAAATTAGCCCTGAGAAATTACTTTCTCCTTGTATTAGTGACCAGTGATAATCTGAAACACTTCAGCCCTGGTCACTTTGTTATTTTAAAAGAAAGGGAAATAGAGATGTAAGAACAGAAAGCTTGAGTAATAGGGCCAATGCTTACATTTTAAAGTAGTAACTTAAATTGAAATGTTTTGGTTAAGAGGGGACACTCCAGCAAAGAGTTAATTTTAAAAGGAGTAAGAAGAATCATAGGAGAATTTAGTCTTGAAGGAATATCTGGAGGTCCTGTTGTCAATCCCCTTCTGCAGAGCAGAAGCAGTGGAGACAAGGTTGCTCAAGACCTTGTCAAGTTAAGTTTTGAGTATTTCCAAGGCTGCAGATTCCACAACCCGGGTGAGTTTTAGAAGATAATGTGCATATTTTTCAGCACAGATCAGAGAAAGAAGAGTTTTGAACCACAGGTTGCTTACACTTTTGATAGGTGCCTTCTTCACAAGTTTTTACAACAGGATTGCATTTGAGTTGGTTGAGGCTGGGGTGGTTTTTTTGTCTGTGTGTATTGTGGGTTTTTTTCCTTTCCTCAGTTAATAAATAGTTTAGGTCTGTCTCTATGAAGGTAGAGAAGTTCAAATTGCAGATGTTCATTGTTTAAATCAATATTGTTTGGCCATTGTTTAAATGGTCCTATCATGTTATTTGTCTTCTCTGAGGATTAGGAATCCCCTCAAAGAAGATATGTAGGTTCAATATAAAGTGAACCCTAATAGTCAGTGTATGTGAACTGACTCATCCATGCAAATCTGATCAGGTTATTTGGCTGCTGGGCTAATCAACTGTAAAAATAATTACAGCCAGGAGTTTGATGCTGCCTAGTACAAGCACACAGAGCTGTTACAAAGCTCTTCAGGATGCAAAGATCTTTCCACTACGTTAGACTGCAATGTCACTTTTTTTTTTCCAAAAAGTTGGCCATATCTATAAAGTAGGAAAAACAATTCATGAAGGACAGTAATTATTGTAGTTTTCTCCATGGCTTAGTGGGAAAAGACTGTATTAACAGTAAAATATCATTTATGGAGTATGCAGCACAAAGGGGTCCTCCTCATTTCCTGTAGGTGAAGTTAATCCTTTATTTATTGTGCAAATGTATAATCCCAGAGGTAAGGATTTGCTGCAGAAAGTGAAATATTCACCTAAAAGCAATAAATGGGAAGATTGTCACTCCTGACAATTTTTGTACAATTATTAATCTTGGATTCATTTATAACTACCAGAAACAACTTCTTTCTGTTTGTGCTTTTCTTCTCAGTAAATGCTTAAATGAAGACAATTTCTAAGGATGTACCATAAAGGCTTTATAAATGTAATATTAAAGCTTTTATCCCATTGTAACCTGTTAAAGTCTAAAGGGAACAGATTTGAAAAGGACATTCTTTGGTTCTTGTCTGCCATCCCGAGTATCTGCTTCATTTATTTATTTACCTATTTATTTATTTATTGTCCCCTATACATATTTCACTGGCTGTGACTATCAGAGGTGTCCTTCAGGATTTATTTTCCAATATCTACCTCTTTGTCTTCCTTGATGTCTGTATTGTAAGTGAAAGAAGACTCAATCTGTTTTCCAGGAGTTGTCTGGATCAGCATCTTGTTGTCTTAGAAGCTGGAGATGTACTGAGTAATGAATGCAGTGACACTATGGAAGAGACAGATGAGTGGAGGTTATAATTTTTTTGAGCAGAAAGGAATAGTGTAGACATGCCTGTTAGTACTAGGGCAGATAAATGAGTCTCCAGAGAGTAATTCAAAGGAAGTCTTTGGAAAAGAAAGGTGACACATTCCCCTATGGTTCATAGGAAGGAAAAAGAGCATAACTGGTACTCTGTCACATCAGAGAGGACAAGTAAATGACGAGACCTTACTTCAGGAAGGTCACAGCCTGAGGGATCCCTAGTTGTTTACCAGAGATATCATTTTGGTGCAACTATGAATTAGAATTATTATAGTTATTATAAGACAGTTGTTCCACCCTATCATTTTTTCTAGAATACATGCTTTAATTTATTTTGTTTTGCTTTTTGGAGTTTGTTTTGCATAGAACGTTGCTGGCAATTTCTGCAGCTTGCTAGCCTTTGTGACTAGAAAGTATTAGCATATGCCAATGTAACCTACAAATAAGTAACTTGAGGGAAGAAAGGATTTGAAGTTTGTTTATATGAAAAATAAATGAGAGAATATTTGCAAAGGAGAGATCCAACATAAGTTTAATTGAATATATTTGCATTTAGAATGCAAGAGATTAATAACTTTAAATTTAAGAATTTTATGTGCGGTGGTAAGCTGTCTTTCAATGAGAATAATGTGTTGGAGAGATTTCTGGAAAAAGAAAGTCTACAAGAATGTTTTCTAGTATTTCTCTGGAATGACTACAATGCTTCCTGAGTTTTTATGAGCTTTTATTATAGGTTGCCTCAGAACAAACTTCTGAAGGCAGAAAAGTGCTATCCTTAGCAGAAAAGTGCCATCCTTACTTTAAAGCTGGGTAACTGAAACACAAGATAGACTGTGGCTTTCCTAAGGTGCAGGAAGAAGCAGAGCAGAAAGAGGCAACTCAGTTTCCCATGTTCCAGGCTGGATTGCTAACTCCCAAATACGTCTGCATTTGAGACTGCAATGCAATCTGCTTGGCTGGGTTTAAACAAGCTGGCTTAGGTACTGCTAACAATTTCTATGGCAGAAAGAATTTCAGTGCAGTCCAGATTACTCTGCCTCTCATCCCTGTAAGTTATATGCAAAACTACTGAGCTTTATAAAAACTTGGCTTCATATTTCTAGTCTAGCTAATATAAAGGTAGTTTTAGTGTCTACCCACCACACTAAAGCGTGTTGTGTAAACATACCCTATTGTATAAATGTAACCTGTTCTGTGGAGTGAGAAAAAGTGCTTTTGTAGGTCAAGTCTTCTTCATTTGTTAAGTGCAGGGACTTGATAGTTCAACCAGAATCTCCCAGTTCTGTCACAGACACATGGATGTGTAATGTTGGTCAGGATACTTATTCACTGTGCCCTACAGTTCTACTTCTGTGAACTGGAGGCAGTGTTTTCTTGCCTCTGGACAGTGCCACAAGAATAAATACGTGTCTGTTAAATGCCAGGAGCCAGGGGGAAAACAGTCATAAAAATACACATGTAAGTACCTTAGACCATTGAGGCTTTGTGGCTTTGTAACAGCCCATGCTGCTTTATTGCTGTTAAATAGAAGAAATCCTGTCAATGTCTAGAAATGCAGTTCTGGGAGAGAGTAGGGAGGGATGAAAGTTTTATATATTTCTTATCTCTTGTTTTGAAACAGAAAAATAATTTGTTGTTATTGCTTTAAAAGTAATCTTAATTACTGACTTCTAGAGTAAAGTTGCAGCCTGCTCTATGCCTGTCACTGATACGATTTTGCAGAGGTCAAGAATAATGTTGTCAAATAAATGTCTTGATGAGTTTTCTACCTTTCATTAAATCTTTATCATTATACTTTGTTGCCTAAAATTCTTTGTTTCTTCTACTGCCATAAAAGGAGCCACAAAAGTTTTGAGTGAGTATAATGCCATCTTAACGTAATCACCTGAATGTGGGTTGGCCAGAAGGCTGTACGCATGCACAGGCACATACACACACAAATAGACAGATACACAGGTGTCCAAGGAAAGAGTTTTAATCGAGGAATACTCTGCAGCCAGGAGTTATGGTTATGTGACATTTAGTGCCTCTCTGATTTGAAATAACTTAAAATTGAAACAATTTTGGAACCCCCTTCCGCCTACCTCAGTTAGCTAAAGGCTCCAGGAAACAGAATTTGCAGACCAGCTTGTTTTAGAACAGAGTAAACAATCATTTTAAAGGATTAGAGAATGGACAGTTTTTCTTCCCCTCAAGTGTTGTTATGGATAATCTTTCTGGAGTCCAAAACCCCTATAGAAGTGATGGAAAAAATGATCTGTGACTGGATGGCTGAAGTGATTGATGAGAATATAGGATATTTCATGTTTCTGTCATTTTTTAATCCAGAGCAGGTAAAAGAGTTACGCTCTGACAAGTGCTGAGTAGTGCACATTTTACAAAATCAAAAACCTTTGTGAAGAGTTTAGATTATGCTTTAGAGCTACATAGTAATACAAATATTTACTGTAACACCAATGAATGAGGAGAATTCTTAAGGCCAGACTTTTAGAATGACAAATATTAGTCTGAAATTGGAAAGGAACCACTAGTATAACTTATGAAAAAATACCCAATTTCTGACAAGAAAGACTTAATTAAAAAAATATACTTGGAGAAGAGTTAAAAGTAAGACAGACCTTCTGGTGTTGTATGAGGAAGTGTTTTCTTGCTCTCCCAAGAGATTGAGTTAGTTCATTCAGGAAGCTTTTTCATGCTTCATCAACAGATCTGTGACACTCATTTTGTTATCAGCTTTGTGTTTTTCTAAGCTCCACTGAGAAGGATGTTACAACTGAAAGCTCATCATCTTTCATTACTTTTTTTGTGCATTATCCTATGTAAGACATTCATTAACCCATAATGCGAGATACAAATTGATCTAATAAATTAGCTCATCACAGAGCACAAAAATAACAGATCTCTGTCTTATAAGTCTAATGTTTGTAAAGTCTGCCAGCACAGGCACTCAGATCAGGTTTCTGTGCTGAGAGTTGTAATGAATTTCCAAGTAGTTGTATAATTAAGCAGAGTCAGCAATAAAGTTTTGATCATGGCGTGTTTGCTTTATTATTTTTCCTAATTACTATGGTCAGAGTCAAAAAAACTTGTGAGTAGATGTGATATGTTTTGCCCTCGAGGTATTCTTTGAAATTGCCCACTGTTTTCCCTTTTCCATATGTTTCCTTCCTGACCAAGGGTACTACGGAGGTTTAGGATGCTAGTTTAGGACGCTTCCTCAGAAATTCACCCTGCAGCAATTTGGGTTTTTCTTCCCTCTTGAATGATATCAGGGAACTTTAAATCTTGGACTGTTACAGACTGATGAAAGTATATTTTCCATTTCTACATCTCTTGCCCTGATGCCAATGTTTGAAAGCAAGAAAAAAACTCTATTAGCTTAATAGGTTTGAGAATGAAAAATGCCCCAAAACAGATATCAGAACTAGAGCTGAAAGCCTTTTAATTACCCAGGCAAGAGCAGAAATTATGCTTCATGAATAATTCAGAACAAGCATGCTTATAATCTGCTTCTTGATTATACTTTTCAGCTGATATGCTGGAAACACCCTCCTTCCTCAGTTCATTTTGTCAGTGATGAGTTTGTCTGCCACAACCAGAGCAAGAGCTGCTCCTTCCTTCCTGGCTCTGAAAGGTTCATCTTTATTGGTTTGATTCTTTAATCATGGCAAATCTGCAGTTTTTTAATGGAAAGGAAACATGTCATCTTAGGTGTTAAAGTGATGCATGAATATATCACTATTGATTTGCAGTGAGCAAAAGCTTTAATTTAGCATATTTATATTTATATGAAGTGAATTTGAACTTTTGCTGTACATAATTTGATGGTGGCCTAATTACACAGTTCAACACAATCTCGTAGTACAGGACAGTAGAAGATTTTCGTTGTGTTTAGCTGGCAGCAAACACTAATAATTGTCGTTGTTATCAGAGAAAGACATCTGAATGTATAGCAGTATTTGTGTTTTCCTGGCATTCAATTCCTTCTTTCTGTGTGTGTCAGAGTTTTGTTTATCGTTTCCGGTTGTTCTGGGCTCCTGACATTCGTCTTCATTTCTGTGGTTTTTTCCTTCCCCCTGTGACTCACAGCAATAACTTATTTTCCTCTTTGGTTGGTAAACAACATACTGATGTGTATTCTGAATCTGATGTAGGACATTTCTGGTAGATCAGAAGCAGTGACTCAGCTTGCTTTAGCCAGCGAGTGGCCAGTTGCTGAGTCACTTTGGCAAATGTCTGTTTTCTGGTGAACAGTGATGAATCTGACAGTATTTAAGGAAACCGTGCATAAAGTTACTGCTTGTTTTGAATGCTTTAAAGGCTGATACAGGCACAACTGGAGGCAGAAAAAGTATGTTTAAAGCGTGCCCTTGATCATTTAAAAGCATACTTTCTGTGATATACAAAAACTTGGTTGCTGAATGAATTCAGCTGAATTCATTGAATTGAAACTGAATTCATTCTTGGCATAGCTGCTGCATAAGTAAATCAGTAATAAAATCATCTTGCTTTGCTTTATTACTGTACTTCATATATTTATATTAAAAATTATGGAGAAATTCCTCACTTGTTTTGCATATGTGCATATTTTCTTGCTTTGTGGTATAGAAAGCTGTTTTAGACTAAATAAAAACATCTTTTACTAACAAGCCTGGACTGCTAATTATTGCAATATGATCTCCCCCCATTCATCCTTCTTTCTTTGTGTAGTGACTAAAACGTGATGAATCCAAGCCATCAGTCATCAGTAGCATAAACCTGTTATGGTATCAGTTTATATTTCTATTCTGCTGTTCTGCTGATACGCTTTAGATGAAGGCCTTAATAACAACAGAAATTAAAATAAGGGGAATCACAGTGACTTCTAGAGAATTGATTTCATTTTTCCCCTTCTTAAACAGGAAGACAATAGTCCTTCGTTATCGGAACAGAATTTTGCTTGTCACTGATATTTAGAGAGGTTAGTCTTAAAGCCCTGTACGTTTTAAGATTGTAAATAGGATAATGTTGTAAGTGTACAACTTTAATACATGATTGGCAGGACTAATCAGATAAGTAAGAATGTGCTTTTTATGCATTTACAACTTCCACTCACTTTTCTGCCTTTTTTGTTTGTTTGTTTTTGAGTTTTTTGTTTGTTTGTTTGTTTTACGGCAGGGCCCTATGCTGTTATCAACTTAAAGTGATTTAGTTATAGTTAGTCAGATTTCGTGGTAAAGGTAACCTGCTAGGGATGAGAAATGCATTTCGAGGAATAGTCCAAGAGGAGACTTCTCCAAGAGGAGACTATACTTCCAGGAGCAAGGATTATTTTTTCATTAAAAAATAGGGTTTTTATTAAACAAGAATTGGAAGTTATGCTGGGATTCAGGATACACGAGCTGGTAGAGTCAATGTAACTGAACTAAGCCAAAGTTGTGGCATGATCCTGACTTTTTCCTAATTCTTTTTTTCTGCTTTATTAAACAAAGTAAACATTTCCTAAAGGGAAAATTTAAATTTAAATATGGATATGTTTCTAAGTCTGTGGCTAGATTATTATATACAATACCAAGTATTTGTTCCTTCTTTCCTTGCAAATGGGTATTGGGAAGGAAATGTCATCTAGTGTATATAATGTTGGATAAGCAACAAACCAACTTTACTGACATCTGTTCCTCTCAGAAAAGCTTTTTGTTTAAAGGGAAGAAGGTCATCTGATCTCATCCTTTAGAGAATGTGTTGAAAAGCACCTTAGGAAAACTTTGGTATATCACACCATTTGTGAAGCCTCATACCCTTTCTGAATCACTATTCAGTCTTGAAAGATTTGCAGCACACTTCACATAGTTTTGCCATTCACACTTCACACACATTTACCCTTCTGGCTAACTCAGTTACGTGGATAACTGTCTGTTACATGTTGTGAATTATCTTTGCCAGGAGTTGTCACTTATTTTATGTCTGTACAGGGCCTAGCACAAAGAGGACCCAACCTTGTCAAGTCTCCGGTTGCAAACAGTAATATTAATAATTAAAAATGGCACGGGAAAATTAAATTGAGACTGGAGTTTGTATGAAATGTAATATTGAATGTAATAAAAGAGAGTCTTTAACATATAAATGGGTTTGAGAAGATACAGAGTAATAAAATTCAACTGCATTTTTTTTAGTACTTTTCATGTCATGTCTCCCAAGGTGCTTTACAGCACAATCATCATGATTAACTCTGGATTTAATCAGTGAACTAGTGCAGTAATCCACAAAGTGGGACGATGAGTTGGAAGAGCTTCATGTTGGTGAGGACCCTAGTGACCATGTTATAATTCCTGAAGAGATGTCAGTGAAACCTATAAAGTCCAGGTGTGACAGAGGGCATGGGCAATCAATTCAGTATTTCAGAGAAACAGTTGGAACAAAAGTCCACAAAGGGTGGGAGGTTTAGGATACACACTTTGTTTTAGGATGATACTGACAAATCATAAGAGGGATTTATACCACATTTTCTGATTTGCTTCAGTTTTGTTTTCATATATGTTTGTAAGTGCAAATATCTCTCAAACGTGAACTGTGAATTGCAAGTACTGGTTTCTTGGCAACCCCATTAAGACTTTGCTATTTGCAGCTAGAAAGGAGGGTGCATTTTCAGACAGACTATGAATTTAGAGGTTTTGACAGCGTTGATGGTAATGGAGGTTTATGATTTGTGTATTAATTTTTTTTAATCTTGCATTTTCAGTCCTCAGACCCCTAAGTGCAAGCAATATGGTGAGTACCAAAGTAATCTTGAATTACCTAGGTAGTGAAAACCTGGGTAGTTTTTCCTGGTTATTAGAACACAATTTTTGAAGTACAAACTTTCCTTTTAAGGATGTTTCATCACCAGGTGAATTAAATAAATTACTTTTATACTGTGTTTCAGATGGGTAATGATAGGGACTCACTCTCCATATTACTGAGAGATTATGATGGTAGGAGCTGAGGAGACAGTGTTCTTCCATACACACCTTGGGAGATGGGGAAGAGGTTGTTCAAGTATGGAAGGGAAGAGCCTGGAAGGGGTAAAAGTTATTTCATGCAGTGGTGTGACCCAACAAATTTCAGGTATAGTTTTCCTCTTCTTTCTACCTCCCTCCTTCATCTCACTGGCTCAAATCTAGGGAAAGTATTCACTAGCTTGGATTTCTGTGAAGTACGGAGAAACTGATGGATGTCAGACAGAGTAGGCAATAATCCGGTTGCTAGGGTCTAGATGCCTGATATGCAAGCAGTACAAGTTCAAATCATATATATTTTTCTCTGCCATTCTATATGGTTTACATAAATCGGTAATAGTGTGGATGAAGAATTTCTTTTAAGTCTTTTATTATGGTGTACAATTAGAATGATTTGTGTTAAGATTTTATTGCTTTCTGAGCAAATGAAATCTGTAGTTATGAGAATTTTTTCTGATTTTGTAAGATATTGATTCTCCTGCAGTTCAGGTGAAGAAAGGAGAAAGGTCAGTGAAAGGAGAAAAATGAAACTTTTTCATTCTCTTTGTGTGGATGTTGACACAGGCTCTGGAGTGCATGTTCTAAATGTGTGTTGGATCAAGGCTTTCAACTGTGGCCTCTTAAGATTAGAGAGTGTTTTTAAATGACACCATGAGTGATTTATACCCTACTTTGGATAAATGCTGGCTAGTACCGATAAAACAGCATAATTGTCATGATTGCATCAGAGTGCTCATTTTGTGGCACTGTAATCTAAATGCCCTGGCACATTTAACAAATGTAAATTAATTGACTTTCCCATTCCTTCAGAGAACAGATCATTTTCTTATAGATAAGGAGCTTGCAATGGAAGTTTCTAGAGGAGTTGCCAGGCTTATTGTGGAGTCACAGCTAGGAACCAGATTTTGTTCTTCATTGCCCTGACCAGCCTTTCCTCACTCTACCCAACTTTGCTCTCCCTTAGCCTTTTCTTTGGAGTTAGGCCCCTTTGAACCATGTCTGTTATTTTGATGGTAGTGGTTAGTCCTTTTGTCTTTGTATTTTTTTTTTAAACCTTAACAATGATTTTTCTTCTGTGAAATGGAGAGAGCAGTGCTTCTATAACCTTCAAGGAGTTTAGTAGTGTTGGCTCAAAGATGTAGAACTTCTTGAGCTGGGGAACTGGGACTTTATTATATATCCACACAGGGAAAAAGAAATTAATACCCCCTACATACCTGGAACTTCTAACGTTCCCCCGGACTACTGATGGATGCAGCCAGTGCATCATATCTTTCTCAAGCTCATTCTGCATGAAGTCACATCTACTCATATATTTATTAAAGGAAATATTTATTTTACTTTATTATATTATTATTTTACTTGCTATTATTTTCAGAACCTCTTGACACAATTATTATGTATGCTTATGTGTATGTTAATTTGTGCAGAGATTAAGATGATACAGTATAGAGTTCAATTTTTAGAGTTAAGTAATTTCTAGCTACATATGAAGAACAACATATCCAGATGAAGTATCTGTTATGCTAAAGCAAATGGTGTTACTTTTTACTACTTCCCCCTGGAAAAGGGCCATGTTTTTGAGAAGAAATCCAATATCTCAACTGAAATTTTTATACTACTTGCATGTAGCAGGACTCATTTTCTCTATCATCTAATGGATCATGTTTACTGAATCTGACAAACTTGAGAAACTGAGCTTCAGATGTGGAGGGCAAACAACTGTCTGCATTTGTTTGGCATCATCAATTTATCAAGACTTTCATCTTGTGCAGACAATTATAGGTTGAGTTTCCATCCCTTTGTGAAAAGTTCCATTATCTTTCTTAAATCTTTAAAAACTAGTATTGATGAAAAAATGATGTTTAGGAAAACCACCAGAAATACTTTATAGACATTTTAGAGGGATGCTATAGAGTAAACGAGCTGTTATTGCCTTTCTGCTCATTATTTTGATTCAGTGGAGAATTCAGGGAGAATATGACTTCTTAAAGGAAATACAGTTTTGATCCTGCTTTTAGTGAGGCCAATAGCAAAACTTTTGCAGTACTACCTCTCAAAGATACAGATACTCATCTGTTTGGGCTAAAGAAAGATATTTTCTTGTGTTGAGAGGAGATTTTGCATCTGCAACAGTTCTTCTAGTTGAACTGTCTGTCTGGCAGTGAAAAGACTGATTGCTCCCGTCACTGCAGGACAGAAACCTGCATCTTTTCTCCTGACACTCTCCTTTCTGAACACTGCGGAGAATCACAGCTCCCCGGCAGGAAAACTGGCCTTGTTGCATTGAAATCAATGGGGGGAGTTACCACAGACATCAACAGGAGCAGGGCCAAGTCCAGAGTAACACAGTCCTTTTAGGAGATACCTTAAATCCACCACTGTTCTGTTTTATGGTCAGCTTTACACACGCCATAGATACACAGGGCAGTTATGGAGGGCATTTAGGGGCTGGCAGATGACTCTAGGTGGGGAGTGGAGCAGTGGGCAGGTGTGGCCTTGATGAGCAGCAAGGAGAGGCCGCTGTGTGGGAGCCTTGGAAGGGGCATTTGCAACACCTGAGTCGGGGGTGGCCTTGCTGGGAGCAGAAAATGGGGTGTGCTCCAGAGTGGTGGTGGTCTGCTGAAGGTCTGTCTTTGAACAATAGCTCTCAGAGAGGATTTCTTCATTTTAAGTTGATGATATAGCTCATTTATACAGGTAACAACTAAGGCTTATTTGTTTGCTTTTTGGAGTTAGTTCTGCTTGTTGAAAGCATGTGTATTTGTATATGTTTGGAAACCTGTTTCATATATGTGAGTTAGGCCAGGTGGAAATCCTTTCCAGGGCTACATTAGAGTGAGGAGACTAATGTGTAGAAAGTATTTGGGGTGCAAGAAGTCAAGCAGAAGTTAGAACACTGACAAAAATCTATCCACGTTTCAGAGCTACCAACACCTTTGTGTAGGAAGCTATTGGATTGCTACTTATCTGGTACTTAGGTGTATTGGGCATCTGGGAGTCATGGATGGATAACTGTTGTGCCTGCAAAAGGCAACTCTATTGCATATTCAGTGATGGTATATAGTATTTTAAGGTCTATTTCATTAGATTTTTGAATTGTTTGATTTAGTGCAACTTGGGTTTTGTATGGGTTCTTCATGGTTAGTAAACTAGCATGAGATGAAGATTTTTTTTGTGTTAGGTTGTGGAATTCAAATGGATGGTACAGACTGTAAAGGCTGCACACCAGGAATTACTTTGGATTTGCTTACGTATTTTTATGCTGCGTGGCAGGTATTGCACCCTGTACTCTATGGATTGATTCTCTCCTCCTTGTTTTATGAAACCTTTTTCACCTGTGAAAAGGGGGTGTAAAAGGCAAGCAGCAAAGTCTTACTCTTAGTGGTGCTATGCATTTAAGAAACAATACCAATTACAAGACAATACATTGGTATGTAGGGTTTGCTTTTTGTAACAGTATCCCCTTTAGAAAACTAAAGTAGGTGTAGTTAGGAGGGTGATTGGGAAAACTTGACGATGCAATTGCTGAACTCTAGTATTAGGAAACTAAGACCAAATTTCTTCAAACACTGGCTGAATCCTGTTCTGATTTACAATTAGGTATGCCTCTCTTTCATTTTAACAGACAATTCATTTTTATTCTTCCTCTTCTAGATACCCTATTTGTACAAATTACAGGAGTTTGAAATGAAATAAGGTGTACCCTCCAGGGCCTTAGTTGCTAACTATTAGTAAACAGAAGTTTTTTGCATTAACTTATTGCAAAGGCTGCTGAATAACTGTTCGTGGTATAGTTTGCTCCTGTTTGGGAGGACTGTTTCACCTTTTGTGAATGCTAATGGCACATTCTGAATTACAAGGGTGTATTTCAGAGACTGCAAAAACTGTGAGACATTTATCAGCTGGAAGGGAGCTGAGTTTTCTTAAACTACCAGTGTGCAAATGAACTCTTAGATTGTATTCTTTGAGCTCTGTGAAGTGCTGTAATGTGCAGTTTCCAGCTGTGAAGGATTACTGTTGATCCCACTAGCTCATCTAGAGAGAGGTTTTTATTTCGGCTCACACTTTGAATGACTGATTTATGTCTTGATGGTGTACATGCATAAACGTAATCCATTGATTACTTTATTTCCTACTATTCATAGGCACTGCTTATACATTGCTTTATCAACCATAAACTTTCATCACTGTCATCACTAAAAGCTCTTATCTGGCATGCCGCTAATAATGCGAAAGCTTATACCGTTGTTAACTGCCTTTGGTGTGGTAGAATGGGTTGCTTTACCTCTCAGAAATACATCCTTCCTGATGGTGGAAGGAGTGATGTGTGCAGTTGTCGGGGATGGCTACTCTAGTTACCTGCTACGAAGTATTGTTTCTTCCATTTGACAAGTTTACTGGCATTGAAGCCCAACCCTAAGTATCTCTGAGAGGAGAAAGAGGGGAAATAAATGAAATGGTGAACCGTCTGCAGGCTGCCCTTGGGAACGCCAGCCAAGCCTTCAGCTCCTGATAAACTGAACCCATCCCTGCTTCAGACCCAGAGCAGAAATTGAGGTAGCTCCTTTAGCCTAAAATGAAGAGAAACCAACTCAGTTAGTTGAAAACCAGTCTGAGCCAGGGGTTTCTTCTAACTGCCTCAAGTAAGAATGTGGAGAGGATGTGTTTATTGAAATGTTATAAGGTATGTTAAAGATTTTTGCTTTCTCTCTTCACTCTTGAATTCTATGACTTGCAACTTCACTGGCAGATATATGCAAAATTCGAAGGTTAAGCACCGTATGTCACTGAAGCATACCACAGTTCAACTAGGGCAGTATATTAGCAGTGAAATATTGGATACACTCCAGCACAAGGGATTAGAGCTACCAGAAGCTGTGTCCTGTCCAGGACCTGGAGAATGACATGCTTGGATGATTGTATAAACAAGTATTTTGTTTTTCCTATATGCCAAGTCAAATAATTTTAAAATTAATTTTTTAAAAAAATTCAAAGTTAAATCATATTTTTATTTTAAATTCATCAGACTTTTCTTCTGACACTTAACAAGTCAGTCAAAAGTTGAATTCGGTAATAAGCCGTATTCTGAACTGACAGATACCTAAAAATATGATTGATTTCAACCATGGAGCTGTGATTTCTGAAGGTTTTCTTGTAACTGCATTATGCATGAGGGGAAAAATAATGAAGACCTCCCTTTACTTTCTTGAAAAAACAAAACCAATGGTCAACCTGCTGTACTCCAGAGAATGTAGAAATACATTCTGAAATCTAAATGTTTTAACTGAAAAAAAAATTGTATATAGAAACTCTTGCTGATTTTTTTGAAGATGTATCCTTAACAGTCTTAGTACACTTAAGTCTCTTTATACTTAGTAATATTAGTCTTAGCATGCTTGAAGTGTGTTTTAGCCTTTTAGCTAAAAGAAAAAAGTTTTAATCCAGTTCAAATTCGTTAGTAACTTTTTTGTAGAGAACTTAGAAGCAGAGGCCTATGCATGGAAGCTGATGTTTACAAGGCAAAGATTGCTATCAATTTACCTCGTAACAAGTTTAAGCTCCTGATGTAATAGCTTTTTGCAAGTTAATCTTGGAGTGATTTTATGCTTTAGAAGGTGAGAAATGGGTCATGCTGTGAAAAGCCAGGTGTAGTGTGTGTAGGGGCTGTAAAAGCAGCACCTGTGTTTTAGCCGCCTTCGGACCCAACTGGGACTGAGCCTCAGCTTTGTACTTCTCAGCACAGGTGAGAGCTATGAGAATAATTTGTTTCATGTACAAATGACAGTGGAGATACCATGCACGCTTTCTTGGCTGAGCTTCACAAAAAAATTGAAATCACAACTGGGACTTAAGGGTGTACATGTGAGCTTGAATTACTAGGTTAACTTTGAAACAGGTCCCTGCCCCAGTTACCACCTCTTTGGTTTGTGTCATGAAGCAATTTCAGACTGCACAAACTGGGCCTTTTCAGGAGGAATTAAACTGGAAGATGCTCTCCAGAGCACACCTAAAGCTGATAAGCAGCAGTTAGCCCATAGCACTGGATCACTGCTAGTCCCAAACAAAACCCTGTAATCCTATTCTGTGCGCACCTGGTTGTCAGCACCAGCTGCGAGATCTCCGCACATTGTGTTAAGTCACTTGTTCATATAGGTAAAGCATGGGAATTAACTTTTTTTTTGTGCAGTTGAAAAGGTCATTTGGGACTGAAGTCGAGGTATGGAGAAGTGTGAAGCATCTATTGAGGTGAACTGAAAGCATCAGAATAGAAGTGCTTCTCATTTGAATAAAACTATTAAAATAATAAAAATCCAAGTATAATGAGGATAAATAAAAATGTTACCTTTCCCACTGTTCACAAAGGGCATGGGATGATTATGACAGCAGCGCTCCATCAGACAGGAGTCAGTGAAGCACGCAGGATGCTTTCTTGAGATACTGGAGAAACATCTTTTAATCTTTCCTTTGATGAGACTTAGACATCTCTCAGCTCTTCCAGGAGCAAGGTAACTGCCAGCTTTGTAAGTGATTACGAGAGGGTTTATTTTGCTTTCAGTATTTCCCATGGAGGGAAATACTGTATAGTTGCTAGTCTAAGAAAGTGAGGGGGAATGACTCAAGACCCTGAGAATTAGCCCCCAGGTCCCAGTCCCTACTGCAACCTTACGGTGCAAAATGGGGCAGCTTTAGCAATTTGCATTGCCTGTGTCATGTTCTTCATTAATGAAGAATAATTTAATTGAGTGCCAGTTTCAGGACTGTGTTTATAAGAATATTTAAAGAAAATGATAGTTTGAATTCCACAAGATGAAGCAAATACAGATTGGGGGGGGGGGGGGCGGGGTGTGGCCTGCAAGGTGAGGCCAGGCCCAAGTAAGTAATTAAGGTTGTGTGAATGTATCACTTTCGTCTTCTCTTCTACTGTTCCAATTTTGCTCTTCATCACATTTTATGAATCTTTTTAATCTGCCTCCTGGGTGATATATTTTCTTCCGAGAGCTTGTTGTGCCATTGTGACTGTGGGGGATAGTGTGCCATTTCATCTTTCCTGCCACTATTTATCCACAAAGATGACTTGTGATTTTTGTATGTGGTGTCTAGTTTGAGAGCATGCCAAACCTTTTCATGGTTTGACACGACTGGTGCTCTTCCACTGTGCAGCTAGACTATACCTTTTGCAATGCCAAAAAGCTATTTTACCTAGGGGAAACAGGAATCTAGCATACTGGAAAAATCACATCCGCCCATGCTATTACCATTTTCGTAGGTCTTTTGTAAGAGCTTTCATATATTAAAGTAACATGAAAACTCTGAAGGCAATACTAGATGAAAACACTGTCAATCAAAATGTAAAACTCTGTATCCTTACTAGAAGTTACAACAATGTATTTTCATGAATGATGCATATCATAGGATATTACCAATTATTAAGGAAATAAAATATGGAGTACTGATTCCTGGGCAAAGTAATTCAATCTCAACTCCTTTCTTTAAAAGGGTTCCTTTTGTGTTTTTTTGTGGGTGGTTTTTTCTGATTAGCACTTTTTCTTGCATGCGATGGCTGGATAATTCAAAGTGTTTTCAGGCTTATGGTTTTTCAGAGGTTAAATAATTTTGAATAGCCCAAAGGAGGAATAGTATACCTCATTTTGCCTTCTATATGTGCATATAATCGATGATATTTATGTTTATATATATGCATATGTATTTATATAAATGTGAAACTTAAGACCATTTTGAGAACTTGTAGCATACACAACATCCTATATGTTTCTGTTTTATAATTATGCTATGCTCTATGTTAATTACTAGCTAAGAGAAACCTTTCATATTACATTTACCATTTAATCTTGTTTTCCAAATGAAATTCATTTGTGCTTGCATGTGTTTCCTCTTCCCTTGTAGCTTCTAGTCTTGTTTAATTTCAGCTGAGCTTAGCAGGAGGGCAAAATCAAAGAGGAGGTGGCTGGTTTGGGGAGATGCTATTAGCAGGAAATGGCTGTGAAGGAGCCCCCGCACCTGGAGGAGGTGCTCCCTTGTTTTTACCACAACAGAAGTTCTAGACAGGTGGGCATTCTTGTATGCTTCTAGGCCATGGAAGCCGTTGTATTTGCTGAGGCAGTTCATGCTTTAGATTCTGAAATTAGCTATTGTCAGGACACAAATCTATGGGAAATGACACTTGACTGCTTAAAGAACTGCTTGTTATCCTTCCCCCACTCCACCCCTGTGAAACCACCGTAGAACAGCAGTGACTTACGCTTGCTTTCAGAAAAATAAATTTTAGAAAGTGTGTTCTGTTAAAGCAGTAAGTGGACTGCAACATCTGATTTGTACAGACAGCATATCTTTAGTTAAGTAATTTAGCAAGATAATCAACCAAAAAGCTTAATTTCAGAACAATTGGACAACATTACTTGAAGCAATAAAAGCAAATGTGCTAAATGTTGCTCTACTTGAAAAGTTTTTCTGGGATACTTCAAAGTCATACACTGTTGATATCAACTTCTTACAGCTATTCTGTATTAGAACTATGGCAGTTTGTCATGGAACTAGATGGAGGGCATTAGAAGCTTTTTGTGGTATTTGATGTTGAGTGATGTTAGTTGAACTATAAACAAAATGGTTTTGTTCTTTGGAAGGGAAATGTAGCTGGAGAAATAGTCTGAATTTATAATAAAGAAGATTTACTTCTATTTTGTAGTGGACAGGGTTGAAGATAATGAAGCTTTTAACTTTTTGGAAGCCACTCAAGGAATGAGCATTTCTGTAGCACTGATGTATTATTCAGCCAGAGAAAGGCTAACCTTCTCATAAAGCAGCAGGGGAGATACTGAGCTTCTTATCGTTTCATGGAACAATGTATGAGGCAGATTACAAATGTTTCAGAGTGTCTTGGATGCAAAACTGTTTGATAAAGTACTCATGACTTTAACAGAACCTTGAATGTAAAACACCCAGCTGTTATATGCTGTGAACTGGCACGTTCTCAGTACCTGCAAGCTGTATTTAGAGTTAGTGCTTTATGTGCAACACATTAAGTCTTGGATACAATATCGGAAGCTGAGTTGTAATGTTCTGCATAACTCCTGTTCTTGGGGAGTGAATATTGAGAAATAAATAATTACCTTTTTAAAACTGTGATAGGTCCCTGACAGTAATTGTGGAAAGAAGACAATGAAATACTAATATTCGCTGTGTGGAGCTGAGGGGGGGCAGTTTGGCTACCACCAGAATTATGTGTTTATATTTATGTGGTCCCTCAGCAGTTGCCATGGAAGATCCTGGCTTTGCATAGAGTTAAGCACGTAAATGCTTTTTAGAACTATAATCTATTATGCTTCTGACAGAACACACATCTGAGTGCATGATTATATAGGGTTATAGCACTGTCTTTTGATAAGTCAGTGAACAACCTGTAACATATGATTGTCATCTTTCTTCAAGGCATATAAATAATGTGAATTTAATTGAGCCTCTTGGGTAATGAATTTACTCACTTGTGTGCTTATAACCTATTTCTGCTCTTTAAACTGAATGAGCTATGTTTTGGTAGATTGAAGACCTCATGCACAGTGCCCTCCAGGATAGCCTACATGGTATTTGTCCAGCCACTGAGCAGGTATGGAAGTCATGACCTCATGAGAAGTCAACAGGAGCCTCACATCTCTGAGATTAATGTTTACCTAGCTGTCTTTTTGAAGCTTTCCTGAGGAAAGGAGCCGCAAGTGGGAGGATGACAAAGAAGGATGGGAAAATGAGCAAGTACTACTGAGGATTTGCATCCAAAAATGTAATTCTGAATTTTGCTCCAAACTTGACTTAAAAGTTAGCCCCATCTTCCCCTCCTTTTTCTCTCTTGATTCTGCTGGTCATACCAGCTGAGGAGGGAAAAGCTACATCTTTTTTTTTTTTTGAGCCAAAAGCTATAGAGATTGGCTTGAGGTAGCTTTGCCAGGCTAATGACTTACCTTGGTTGATCTGTGGATTCTTGAAACTGAGACAGAGAAGACTTGTTTGGAAAAACATCTTGAATTTCTAAGTGTAATTGTCACTTATCTGTTCTATATCTGCTCTTTACCACCCAATTTCCATGTGGGTGGAGAGCAGTGCTTGACTACCTTGCAAATATTTGGGCTTTGCTGATTATTCTTTTCAAGATACTTGTTGCTTTACTGGGTATGCCAGGACATTTGTATATTTTGTTTTTAACAGTGGTTATGTTACATATTTTTATTAGAGATTTGACTTCTGTTTTACTTACTTTTTAAAAAATACCTCTTTAAATTGGAAATGTTTTCTTCAATAGCTTGTGTTGTAGTGACTGCTCTTCTAGTTGTGTGTTTGCTTCTGTGAAAGTTGTTCCAGCTTCCTGCGCTTGCAATTGTCATGAAACTCCATTTCTATGAATGTTATTGGCCTATCTTTGCTATAAAGAATGCAATTGCATTTGCATATAATGTAGGTTTTTTCAAATGCTGAGTATTTTCTTTTGTTGGGAAAATCTATCCTTTAAAACTACTGTACCTGTTTAGACATGTATGACATGGGTTAAGCTATTCAACTTAATTTGAAAATATAGCTTCTGAGAATTGTCTGCAACTTACTGAAAAATGGTTCTTAAGTTCTTTGTTTGAAAGATAAATATAAGGGTAAGTTATGTAGTTTTTTTTTAAGATAATTACAGTAAGTGCTATTTCTCCTATTTAAAAACAAGACACTTTTAGTATTTTTACACTTATCAACTGTTCTTTTAAGATAGAGGTGAATGCTACCTTAGTAAAATAAGGTAGCTAGGACTTTAAAAAGCAGGGAAGTTAATGACATAAAAGCATAATTTTCAGCTACAAAAATTTGTTCTTCAAGATAAAGTAAGTATCTTAAACTAATCTGTAGACCACATGATATTAATAGTAATTTTTTTATTAAAAAATTGTAAAGCCCTCTGAGGAAAATGTATGATTAAGTCAAAGATCCTAATCTATCAGTGTAGCTTAGAGCTAGTTTGATCAAATTTGAGTCTCAGTAGTGGTACTTTATTCTTATTAAACTGCATAGAGTATATTTATTTGAAACACAGTAGTTCTTCACTGGTATTTGTCCTCCCTCCCCCATAAATAACCTTAGCCACTTTAGTTCAAGTATTTCAAATAACAAACCAAGAGGAGAATAAGAGATAAATGATTCTAAATATAATAAAAAGATGGTTTGGGGTTTTATGTGTTTTTTTAAAATGACTAAGTGTGAATTTTCTTCTGCACAACAGGAATAATGTGCAGTACTTTATGGCATTAAAAAGCTTAAAGCATCTATAATGCTAGGGGTTCAATTTTTTAAACTTCTAATTCTCCCAAAATTTTTGCTTACCAATGAAAACCTATTTGTTAAACAAAATGTTTGTTCTAAAGTTGTTTCTAATTTGAACTATGTTCTTAGAAAGAATTTTAAAGTTGATGTCATATCATATAACATGGACACTTTTGAATCCATGTAAAGTCTAAAGGTATCTTGAATGATTAAACATGGTGTCATACCACACTCTAATGTATTCCCTGTGAGCAGCCTCTTTTATAGAGTTGGAATATTCTACAGGGTTTCTTCTGTTTGTTTTTAATCTGGTCATTTTCTTGTTCCCTGCTACCTATAAAGCCTCTCTTCCTTAATAACTGGACTCCAAGGGAGGGGAAGATGAAAACTTATAAATTTTAAAACATCTCATAAAAGCGATCTAAACCAGCTTCATGATCTATAAAAATGTTACAGACTAAGTCATGTGTCTGGGGACCTTCCAGAGCGAGATGCAAGTGTTGCTGCTTATTGGGCAGTTCCCAGTTCTAATTGCATTGGGTTTTATGCTGCTAAAGCTGTAAGTGGATCCTTTTTAGAGCTGAGAACAGGGTTTATTTATTTTCAAATCTGTGGCTGGAGCAATGGATGAATATTAAACACTGGGATAAACAAACATTGTAAAAATCTGTGAACCTTTTCAGGGATTAGGGGTGTTGGAGATATTAGTATTAATATTGCCTCCATTGGATGGTATCTATGCAGAAATGAATGTTATGAATGTTAACAGAAGCTTAAATGTTTCAATTCCACCAGACTTAGGATTCTTGCCTTTTGTGATCGTATGTTGCTTTAATAGAAACTCCTTCTCTCGCTTGCAACAATAATCTGATCTTTTCTTTGCAATTATTAGGTCCACTAGCCCTATTTCCTTTCGCTCATAAGCTGTTACTTGTTAATTTTTTGCTTTATTAGTTTTATTGCATTAACTTTTGCCTTCTGTGAAAAGGTCTTGATTAACTAAAAGGAAAATCATAACCTGCAAAGCAGATATAGGTGTAATGTTAAAGTTTTGTCAGCGAGCTGAGTCAGTCTTTGCAGAATCGCTGCAGGAGAGATGAGGTCACTTACTGGCTGGAGCCACTTGGTCTTCAGCTTTTCTCTGGAGAGCTGGGTATAAGGTGACAGATACAATAAGAGTGCTTTTCTATGAGTTTGTGCTCGGAGCAGTTAAATGCAATCACCCACCCCTTCCAGATGTGTCAAAGTAGCCTCTAGAGATCGAAGCTGGTGAGACTCTGCTAACTGTTGGAGCTTGAGATCGCAAGATCAGGCATCAGATGACAACAACCTTTGCGTGGTGTTGGCTTGGACAAAATTTAAACTAGTGACCTATAGGGGGAAAAAAAAAGCTGCGTGGTTTTTTTTTTTTTTTTAGCATTTGTACTGCCAAGGTTTTTTCTTTAAAGCTTGGCAATCGTGCTGTCGCTATTTGTTTTTGCAGTGCAGGCATGGCATTGATCTTCCCCTCGTGTGTATAAGGCAGGAAGGGAGGAAGGCATGCAAGATCAGTGGCTGTGGTCTCCAGGTCAACATTACTATCTCTTTTTTGGACAAGAAAACTAAAGCTTGAGATGACTAGAGATTATATGCAATTCAAATCAGTCAAGTCTTTGTTAGTTTGAAAAGATCTTGTATTTTTCAGAAGGCTGCATCTGTGTAAATTGTTAGGGATTCCTGACCATTAATCAATGGAGATGATGGTGATGGAGAATAAATTGTCATCTTGACAGGCTTTAATACGACAAATTGCAAAAGATTGTTCCTCTGGGGGGTGGTGGAGGAAAATGGGTGGGAGTGAAAGAGGAAGGAGTCTGGATGTTTGTGAAATCCTACAGTTCTCACCACTGGGTGCATTTACGGTGTCATTGTTATCTAAGATAAAAAGGATGCTAAAGAAAAAAGCACTCCTCTCTGTTGTGCACTCTGAAAATAACCACAGGAGGTTCTAGTTTCCTCTCAGTACAATAGGAATAGAGTTTAAGCTAATTTAGACAAGCGAGTTTCAGTTCAGTTGTTAGAAGATTTTTTTTTTTTTTTTTTTTTTTACTCCTTGCTTGTTAGAGGACTGGAGGGCTACGCAGAGTTCACAGGTCTCTCTTTGCCTTTCTTTTCCAAGAAGAAAACTGTTTCTCTGCTAGCAAGTTCTCGGCCTTAACTGACACCTGCTGATTATCCCAGCCAACTCTGCTGTCCCACTCCTTAGGCTGAATGTCTGAGGGATCACTCATCCAGCTGTGGACGGGCTTCCCCGGCCCATGTACTGAAGATGACACTGACCCCAAGTAACTAGCTCAGAAATTCTTTGGCTGTTTGTGGTGTTGGTCTTTCCACCTAGAATTGGGATTGTGCAATAGATTGTACTCTCAGCACATCACTGTGTCATGAGAAGTTTGTGGTTTTCTTTTTCTTCTTTTTTTCTTTAGTTAGAACAAGAGTTGGCCATATATAAGAAAGGTAGTTTCTGTTAAAAGGAGTCTTCTGTTGACATCATGGGAAAATGAAGTGCAAGGGTAGTAATCTAAAGAAGTATAAAAAGGATTGTATCTTGATATTATGCTCAGAAAAATGCAGAATTTGGGGGTTTTTTTCTCCTTCCATTATGATTTAAACAATAGTGGTCTCGCTTGGTTTTCACTGCAAGCCTCTTACTGAATGATAGTTGTCTTCAGATTTCCACACAAAACTCCATTTGGCTTTTGGTGATCTAATCCATTCCTGCAGTGAATCAGTGATTTAGATTTAAAAAATTCAAGGGATTGGTTGGATAAAAAGCTGAGCTCCCCGTTTCTGAACATATTGTTACCTCATATAGAGAATATTGGTTCAAAAATAGCTATTGCAGCACACTTTTCATTGATACGTGCCTGTACCAGTTGCTGAAATGTGACACAAAAGCCCTTCTTGTAATAAAGAAATCGGTTTTTTGATGGATTTTGCCTTTTGGAAATAGACTCTCTATTCTCACATCCATGCTGGTGATGGTTCAGAACAGGAATATGCTTTATTTTCATCTCATAGAGAACATTGAAGAATACTGAGCTGATAAAAGTACCAGTACCTGTATCGGTTATTTTTTCATTGATGTGACAAAGCTGCATGCCCAGTTGAAAGCACAGGGAGACAGACGAGCCAAAAAGGTTAATTACTTCTCATTTTCTTACCCTTATGTTTATTTCAAATGCTCATCTCTTTCAGTGCCTGAAGGTGGCCAATTAATCTTACACACTTTTGTTTCTAGTAAAAGAATGGTTGTGGTGCGTCTCGCTGCTCTTTATAGAGGCGTGAAAAGTTCCGTACTGAGGAAGAATACCAAAAAGAATGGAAAACCATTTAGCTCTTGGAAGCCTTTTTGAGGGGCTGTTTAAAGCTAAAACTTGTAGTGAACTTGGCATGAAAGTTCTTCCATCAGGAAGATTGTGGGTTATGCTTGGAGAGAAGTGTCGTCTCTACCTTTCTTCCAAGTAGAGTCGTTTCATTCCCTGCAAGTTGTATTCAGAGGTAAGGCTTTCAAATAGAAACCAAACACCGGGGAGCCAAGCCACCTCCCTTAGTACAGTGTCTGTACTTCCCAGCTTCTCTGTTAAATGATTTGCATCGCAGTGGATTTGTCACTGCATGCTCTGACTCTTCCCCAGCTGTATTGGAACAGGTGATGGACCTCTGCCTGCTGTTGCACTATTTATTCCCATAGCTCCGTAAAAATAGGATAAATCAGTGTGAGTTTCTCCTGTGGTGCCCTTAAATCTACAGCAAGCCGCATGGGGTTTTTTGTATGCTTATTGCCCTGTCTTGTATTTTCTGTCATCTCAAAATATTTCTTTTTGAGAAGCTATGTGGATAGAAAAAAATGTCTAACAGCAATTCTTCCTTACTTCTGCAGTCACTGTTAACTATTTTTTATGTCTACAACATCAGAAACAAAAAGAACATATTAAAACAAGTGTAAGAAAATATTTTCTCTTTTTTTAAATTCCTCATTCTGCAAACTTTATTTTTTTTTACATACTCCTTGCTGCAGAGTAGTGTTAGTTGCTTGGTATTCAGTTTCACTGTCTGAAGGTTGCCTCTTGACTGGCAAAGAATTGGTTAAATATTAGGAAACCCTTATGTTGGAAGGATGTCAGCATGAAGTCACCATGAAGAAAGTAGAATTGGAAGCCCAGAATGTTTAATTGTCAGAAATGGTGTTTGACAAATAAAGGCAAAGTACTTAGAGATGGACACAAAGGCTTGTGCAAAGGGGTCTCTGTGATCTTCATCATAAAATAATTAGGTTTTAAAATACTTTAAGAGTTCTTCCTTTTTTTTATAGGAGGCCTCTTTATTCCTGCTTTTCTATCTTTTCCTTTGCAGTTAAGAAGTATTATTAGGAGCCACTGACAGTGCCACATTTAGGACATCTCCATATCCTAAAAGGTGTAAAGGCTAAAAGGCATAGCTGAACAATACTTCACAATGCTGTGTAAACTGTGCCACTGATGTGGTGTTGAGAAGAAAAAAAGTGAGAGAAGCGAAATAATAAAATTGGTGTGTAATGCAGCTGCATTGCCTTTAACAGGTAATCTAAGCAGTCCTCTCAACGTATCTCAGTTTTCCTTAAATTCATTGAAGGAGGCTCCCTAACTGACGGGTTACTGATAGAAAACGTTCTTGGTTAACTACTACAAAGACATTTTGGCAAAAGACATTTGTGAGACTTTTGGTGACTCTAGTGAAGCCTCCCTGCATTCATAGGCCTGTTCCTAAATCTGTTGACTGATGCTGCGTTGTTGACTTCCTTACTGGGAAGGAGTGACTTCAGGGGAGGGAATGCTGAATTGCTAACACCCGAGTATCTGGGAAGTGTGGCTTGCTCTTCTTTGAGTAAGATGGAAGGCCGTATCTTCAAAATTGAGAAACATACTGTATGGCCACTCGCCTCAAGATGCCGGATGTGCTTTCTAGTGGCTTTTCTCATGTTTATCCTGGAGGAAGGATGTGCTGATAGCGTGACTGTATGGGGCGCAGGTGGTTTTCAGTAGTTCTCAAATAAGCAATGTGCTGGTAGGTGAGGGACTCCAGAAGGGTTTTTATTAAATATGTATGGTCTAAAAAGCTATTTATTTTCAAGCATAATATGACCTGGGAAAAAAGTGGAATATTTCCAAATACAGTTTTTGAGGCTTTGATTCTTGTCTCACTGTTGGAAAGCATTTGTTCATCTCATGCTGTGATGCAGCATACCATGTAACAACAGAGTTGGAAAAGAGGCTGTTTACTCCATTCTTTTACAATATTTGGTGTGATATGTATTTCTCCTTTGTTAGAGCCTCTGACAGTTTAATTTATTAAAGTCTTCCATTAATAAATACCATTTATCGGAGTGAGAATATTATGGTAGTGAAAAGTGGTTGGGGCAGTCTAGCAAGTAGAATACCAGACATGGACTCGGGAGATCTCTTCAGCTTTGTCCTCACTTCTTTCACTCTCCAGGGCATGTCCAGTTTGCCATTGCTCAGTTTGTTCCTCTTCAGAGCACAGTTGTTAATACTGTTTTAAACTGCTTCAAGATCTGTTTGTATAATCTCATACAATGAGATGTTTATTATTTCCTCTTAAAGTTGCAGTTCAATGGCTCTTTCTATTGTCGTTTTGTTAAAAAAACACTGGAGGAGTTAGAGCTTTTTTTGATTGCTTTCCCTTTCCAGCCAGGTCATTTCCCGGACCTGAATTTGATACATGGCCTAGAAGAAACTTGAATAAGCAGTGCTAAGAATTAATGATTTCTTACCAGGTTGTGCTGAATGCCCTTCCTTACAAGGCTTGAAAAATAACTAATTTTAAAAACAGTTCTCCTTGGATATTGTCGTGGTTTAACCCCAGCTGGGAACTAAGCACGATGCAGCCGCTCACTCACTTCCCCCGGGTGGAATGGGGGAGAGAATCAGAAGAGTAAAAGTGAGAAAACTCATGGGTTGAGATAAAGACAGTCTAATAGGGAAAGCAAAAGCCATGCATGCAAGTGTCCTGCCAGCATAATGGGTACTTGGGAAGACAAACGCCATCACTCCAAACATCCCCCCTTCCTTCTTCTTCCCCCAGCTTTATATGCTGAGCGTGACGCCATATGGTATGAGATATCCCGGTGGTCAGTCGGGGTCAGCTGTCCCGGCTGTGTCCCCTCCCAGCTCCCCGTGCACCCCCGGCCTCCTCTCTGGTGGGGTGAGGAGCACAAAAGGCCTTGCCTCTGTGTAAGTGCTGCTCAGTAGTAACTAAAACATCCCTATTTTCAGCACAAATCTAAACCATAGACCCATACTAGCTACTATGAAGGAAATTAATTCTATCCCAGCCAATACCAGCACAGATATTTTTGTGCTCATTCTCATTCTGCAGTAGAGGTTAAGATTTGAAAAGCAAGGCTTCTCATACTCTTTCTTCCTGCAGACCTCTGGTTCTTGAAGTACAGAGCTTGTCTTTACTGGACAAGATTTAGATTGGGTGTAATGAAGCTGATGGTGAGTGGTGAAAGGTTTCTGTGCAAAATAGCAAAAGGAGTGACAAGAGCACACATGATATAGGGTATCATCAGCCTAACTGGTAAAGGAGATCACTAGCCAAATGAATGAAGAATGAGAACTGCATCAAATCATGCAGTTTATGAAAAAGAGGAATGATAATTTATTAAAGCCTCCTAAAGTGGAAAATGTACACGTTTCCATTTTAAGCCTGTTAACAGCTGTGCGTGAGTTAGCATGCAGAAGTCAGTATGTATTTATTATATAGCTCTTCAAGTCCAGCATATTTTAAATTTCTCTTTAACACAATAATTATTGTATTCAGTTTTAATTAAATGTGAAGTCATGCACATTGGAAACACAATTGACACATTTTTCAGAGTGTAATGATTACAAAGTTATTTCGATGGGCATTTCAAATGCTAGTTATGAAAGTAAGATTCAGCATAATTGTTTTGCTTTTTATAGGAACTGGTTCTAGTCTAGCTCTCTTGACCCATCATTCCTCTCTGTCTTCCCTACCATACAGTAGGATTTGTAAGTCTGAAAAAACAAGGTTGAATTGTTAAGTTCTGCTACTCTGAAACCCTGCCAGCTTGTGCTCAGTAATCCCAGAAGAATTAAGAAAAAAGGGGATGGACTGTGTCGCATTCATTCACATCATCTTAGCTTGTCCTTGGGTCACAAGCTAAAGGGAACAATTGCGTAACTGCGAAGGCAGAGACACAGGTGCTGTCATGAAGGAACCGTGAATCAAACAGGCTGCTGAAGCGTGTATGTGTGCAGCCCTTGGGATGATGCTAATCACTAAGATCTCTGTATGCTGAAGGTCTTAAATTGTGGAATCTGTGCACACTGGAGTTACTGTGATACTGCATTAATTTTTTTTTTTTTTCAAATTCTACTTTAATGGAATCGGAAAGGAAATCCTTAAATACAGGCGTTGATGTGAAACTCTTCAGCGGTGCTGTATTGGTTGAAAGCATGTTCTGCAGTGAGCAAGCAATGCCACTCTTGTTGGAGACACTCTTATAACTCCTTTATTCCATGAAGCATGACGCTGACCCTGTGCATTCTTGCCTGCTTACCTACTGTACACTTCAATTCCCAAGACCTGAGCCTGCATCCTCACCTGGAAGAGCACAGTGCGGTATCCGGGTGCTGTTGAAGGGGGGGAAAGATGGAAGGAGTCTTTGGTGAGGTTTCACATACCTTCTGGCTGTGCTGATGTGCAGACAAGAAGCCACTCGATGCAATTGTGCAAGCTCTGTGCTCAAGGCAGGTTGGGTGCAGCTTCATAATTGGGTGGCAGGAGGGCAGGACTGGGAGCTCTAGGGGCAAGGATGCCCCACAAGCCTCAGACTGCTTGTTGTCGGGTTTGGCCTTGCTTGTTACATTCATTCACAAGCTTTCAGGTGTCTAACTGAATTAGTTAGAAGAAACGAACTGTGGAGATCCCCCTGGGAGAAAGGGAAGGGATTCTCATTGCAACACTGAACTCTAATTATTTGCATCTACGCTACTGTGAACTTCCAGATGGCATGTTGCTCTGTTTTTTTCCAGTGCAATGCACCCTTTGGGGAATTTTCTTGAGGAAGAATTAAACATATTTGAATCTGCATTCCATCCTAGTACCCTGCAAATGCCTTTTAAGCATGACTCCTTTGTCTGACAAAAGGCGTCTGTGAATTAAAAGCAACTTGGTTTAGGAGTCCACATGCCAAATTAACTTAGTTTTGTTCATCAGCTCCAACAGATTTTATTTAGCAGGCAGTCTATGTTCCACATTTGGATGATCTGCTGACATCATGTGCTTGCTTCCTTTAAATCATCCAGGATGAAAACTGGGATTTTTATCATGCACTGAACACATACGTACACTTACTCTTTCTAACCTACTAATGCAAGATGGAACTTGCCTATCTTAGCTAAACCAGCTCTTGACATGCATACACACAAGTGCTCATCATAAATAGTTTCTTTGAAGAGTCCAAGACCTAGAACGTGTACCAGCATTCATGTTTACAAACCTTCAGGCTCTTATTGCAATATGTTATATATTATGGAACAAGTCTCCTGCTGTTTCAAATATTTTCTATTGTGATTTCCTTGTTTAAGCTTCCTTCCCCCCAACTTTCTACTTGCTTTAGTTTTTCTTCCTTTAGGTTTTCCAGATGCTTTTTGTGCTTACTTCCCCATATAAAGCCATAACCTGCCCTGAATGATATCACAACTGGTGGTAAAGTTGTAGCTAATTGTGATGTTATTTATGAAGATATTTTGATTTTAAAATTTTTATGGAAAAGGAGAAACTAGAACATAAATTCTTTAGTAATGAATAGGTTGTTTTCATCTGTAACATTACAAGAAAATGGAAAAGTATGGGAAATACTGGCAGCTCTTATCTGCAAGCATATCCCTATCAATTGCTTTCTGCTTTATGATTTGAAACTAGCAGGCTTTATAAGAATTTTCACCCAAGAAAAATACATGTACAACATCTGCACTCTGTAGGTGAAACTCTTAATCTCCAGGGATGGCTGGTTGCTATCACACTGCAGTAGAGTTGGCTCCCTGGCCATAAAGTGCTCTCCGTCGAACAGAGGCAGGTGAGATTGGTACAGCCGTGCTGTCTCCAACTTTCTCTGTGCTCTCCTGTCTGCTTACAGTAGTTGCAGTGATACTTGAGTGAAAAGTTGAGAGACTAATTTGTTTCATGTCACTGTAGCTTTTAGTTTCCTTTACTGGAGTTGCTTTAAAAGGGCTCGGAGACAAATATGTTTGTTTTGTAACAAGATTTGAGGAAGAGAATTCACCTTCTTTTGAGAGAGGATTTCCAGCCCGTGTAGTGCCTGGGCAATGGAACTACAAAATTGGAATTATTGTCTGACTAGCAAAGGGATAAGCCCAATTCAAAATAGGGGATTTGTGCTCCAACTGTGCATCTACTTTAGGACTACCAGTTACTTTGTCAAGTAGCAGGCCTCTTAATGATTTTAGAGATGTTTTCATGGTAGGAATTGCACTCTAACTGCCCTGTTTTTCTTTATGTAGAAACAACTTACCATTTATATCTTCATTTCCACAATGCAGATAACTTCCATTTCAAACAAACAAAACCTCCACCACTTTTGAAGGCAAGGTCTTGTCACAAGAGAGGCAAAAAACCCTCTGTTGGTATGAAGTTACTTTGAATGATACTGGAATAGAATTGTAAGAGTATAAGAATTCTTGCTTTCACTCCCAATCTCCTTGGCTTTTAACAGACGTACAATACCCTAAAAAATCAGGCCAGCTCCAGTAGTTTAGGACCACCTCTTGGGTAACCTAACTTGCGAGCATTAGGTTTTGCTCTAATGTGTTGCTTCAATCGTGTATGCTATAATGCAGGAAATATAGGTGAGTGGTTAAAGTTCAATTCTGTTTTCACTTGGGACCAAATAAAAATTCCAGAGGGCTGCCTTTTTTTTTGCCTGTGCCAGGAAGGAGCAGAAAAATTGTACTGTATGAGCAGCAGGTGAGAGTGTGAAACATTCTCATTACTGTTGAGATAGACATAGTCTCCCAGTGGGCATGTATAATAAAATTCTTGTACGTAGGACGCAGTAGGTACTCAGAGATTCGTCTTTTCTGAAAGTGCTGAGAAACATATGTGGAGACAGGAAAAATGACCAAACGCTGTTCTGTCTCTTCCTCTATTTTGTGCAGGAAGGCTGAACAACTGTACCTTTGGGAAAAGGGTAATGTCGCCATAGCTCCACTTTTCAGTTACTAGGTCAGCCTGTGATGCATTGGGGATGTGGCTTTATGGATTTACCACACCCATGTTTGTCCTGTGGTTCTGATCTCCCTTAGGGAAGGGCTAGTAAAGTCGTCCTAGCTCAGGAAGTTGAAATTGTGTGGTAGCTGTTGCTTTGCACATAGAAGTAGACTAGAAAGGAAGGGACAAATATCTTCTCTGTATCTATTTCCCATTCTCCCCTTCTTTCTCCCCTTCCTCACCCCCTTTTGTTTTTTATTTTTGCAGAAGTAGCTGAACTCTGGCCTCGTGCCAGTGGGTACTGAGTAAAATGAAAACCCTCAAATGTGTTTGCAACTATAGTGGTGAAGACTGGCTGATGCTTTGCTCTCTGTGTAATTTATATTGGCACCCATGAGGTTTGATCTGGTTAGGTGACTTAACCTGGTTTTATTTTATGCATTTTTGTTGTGGGTTTGTGGCCAACTGCTGAACGTAAATTCAAAGGAAATCTTATAACCAGCGATGAAAACTCTACATAGTTTTCGAAATTATAATTGAAATGGAGGATGAATGATTACAAGTAATATCTGCTACCAAGAAGTTTGTCTTACTAGATCCTTGTATTTCTACTATAGCTTAGGGTATAAGAAGCTGGAAGACTCTCTTGCCCAGGCTCACTTGATCAACAGCAATAAGACACAGCACTGAGCAGCTCTAGGTGTGGCCAGCTATGTCCTTCTGCCCTAGCTAGACACTGCAGCAGTTCACATCCTCGTTGGTGGACTCAGGAGCAGTGAAGGTTTCTTCCCGATTGTCAGTGGTCATAGCAGTATACTGTAAAACTGACATTTTTTTTTTACCCACTAATATCTGGAGATCGTGTGTTTTTCCACATGTAACTTTCACGCAAAATTGTGTACTGCTCTGGGGAGAATCACTTCTGGTCTTGAGAATGGGAATGAGTAAATCTTGCAGTTTTCATTTTATATAGATTGTAGAGACTAGACTTACAGGTGTGTTTCCAGACTTCAGAAACAAGCCAGCAAGTATGCTACAGTGTATACATTCTATAGTCTTTCTGCTTTGTCTGTGAAGCACCAAGGGCACCTGTGACATTGCATGCAGAACAAATGTGCCATAGAAAGCACTTTGTAAATAAAATTACGTGTCTTTTCCAGTTGCTTGTACTAAGGAAGAATTTGGGATAGCTAACTAGGAAAGAAAAATTGTTGCTTGTTTGATTTGTATGCCATCCCAAGCAGAGTTATGCATATAAACAGGCATTACTGCATAATCACAAGATAAAATGCATAAAAACTTTGAAAATATATAATGTTGTTCTTTATTGGATCAAAGTACTGGCAATTTTTTTTAATAGGCGTGTTACTTTTGCTATCATTCATACAGGATGCTTCAATTAATGTTTGTAAAGTTTTATGCATAGTCCGTGGAAGAAATCTGCTTAAAAACTGCCTGCAGTTATCAATACCCATCCATTTTATTTTGGCTGTGGTGACTAATGCTTTTGCTTACTTGTCTATACAGCACTTAGTGTGTTAGAAAGGCCACAGTTCTTAATCAAGATTCTAAATCTTATCTCGATATACATAATTCAGTAATTATTAAAATGGTTTCCTTCCTGCCTCATCTATTTGTTACTGTAATTCAAACTCAATTTGAGAGGTTGAGAGCTGTTGGCAGAAAGTCAGCGTTTACATGTGTTAATTTACTCATCTATTATTGGTGTTCTGTGAATTGCAGTAGTCAGTTCTGCCCCTTCTATCACGGGTTTATAATCAAAATATAAAAATTAATACCTAGTTACAGACATAGATATTGAAGAAATCAACTGGATGATACAGCATAAACAGTAGCATTAGGATACCAACCATCTGACCAGAATTAAAGTACTGTGGGAGACATTGCTGAAGTAGTAAGCTAAGTCCTTACAAATCCTATTTTGCATGAAAAGAGATGGATATTTTTAATGCCTCATTTATTGTTTTGAACATCCAGCTTCTGGTTTCTTTTGCCATGGGAGAGCGAGAATGTATTGGCTTAAACCTCTTGAATGCTATATAATTGTCCACCTATCCCCCCCACAACCCCTCCCGGCCTTTTTAATTTCAATCTGAAGGACCCTTGTTGAGTTTAGTGTGGATGAGGCTTCTTTCTGCTCTTTGCTCTAGGAGGCAGGATGCTGCTGGAATAACTGTGAGCTGAATGCGTGGGCCATAAAATATAGGCAGACTATGTCCCTTTTGAAACTTAGAGTAGCTTTCTGTGGTCTGTGTAGCTCATGATGCTTCTCCACTACTGTTGCCATGCTCAGCTGTACCTGCGACAAATAGCAGAATTAAGACTAGGATGAATGCCTTGCCTATATGAATAGAAAAACTTTTACTGTGTATAAAAAAAAAAAAAAAAAAAACCAAACCCAAAACAAAAAAACCCCAAAACAACAACAACAAAAAAACCCCAAAACAACCAAAAAACCTCCCAAAAACAACAAAACCCACCCCTGATATCTCCTCTCCTCCCCACATACTCTAAACTGCAAGCCAACCCCACTCAGGTTTGACTTGGAAGTAATTTAGCTCCATCTGGCTATGGAGGTGATACAAATCAGTCTGTGTTGGAAAAGGTTGAATCCTTTAATTTGGAAACCACTACTTAAAGGTATTTAAAAAGAAAATCAAATACAAATGCTGCACTGTAGTTGTCATCCTGTGTTGTAATTGGTGTGATGAACCTTTTGAAAATTGCATATTCCACCCAATATCTGTTATTGCAACAATTCAGAAATTTAGAAATTTAAAAAACATTTAGAAATCCTAGGGTTCTGCATGTGAGTCCAGAACTGTGAGACTCGTCCAGAAGTCATGTGGCCCTACAGCAGACTGCAACTCTGGGGTAGTAAAAAGAATTGTGTTAACTGGGTGGTGTGAGGAGGTAAATCTTTCAAACTGTCTAGATTACATTAATTCACTACAAGAAGGACATGGGGGTGCTGGAGCGTGTCCAGAGAAGGGCAACGAAGCTGGTGAGTGGGCTGGAGCACAAGTCTTATGAGGAGCGGCTGAGGGAACTGAGGTTGTTCAGTCTGGAGAAGAGGAGGCTGAGGGGAGACCTTACGGCTCTCTACAGCTACCTGAAAGGGGGTTGTAGTGAGGTGGGTGTTGGTCTCTACTCCCAAGTAACTAGTGATAGGACGAGAGGAAATGGCCTCAAGATGAAAGCGAGAGGTGGGAGTAGAACTGACTATTATGGTCTGTGCATTCTGAACCATGTCTCTTAAGGAGGGTTGATGGGTTGATGAGATTATTGTAGGGTAGAACACAGAACAGTGTTCACTTAAAAAGATCTGAGCAGTTTTCCTGTGCCTGCTTAGAAAGACCCTTGGGCTTCTGGAGTGTGCTGTTAGGTGCTGAGCTGGCAAAGGTTTGCTAATTTCCATCTTGGAAGGTAATGTGTTCCAAACAGTAAAGGGAAGAATTGTCACTATTGTTCTAATTGTTCTAGCAACTATCACACAACAAAGGACCTGCTCGGACACTTGCAGTTTTAAATCTTTAAGACTTTCATAAGATAAATGAAAACCACAATGTAAAATAACAAAAGGAGCTATTGGGGAAACTAGTAGTGAACTTGTGGGGGGGGGGAGTATAAAATCAATGGTAAGACTGTAGAAATAGTTAAAATAAGAAAAGGAGGCTATGGAACAGTGAGTCATTTTGCTAAGTGCAGCAGTCTAATGTCCACTTTCCATAAGGTCATGTCATTTTCAAAGGGGTACAGCTGCTGTGTAGAAATGATCTGCAGGAAGGCAACATGGTGACAAAGTTCTGTGTACTAGACTTTTCCTCAAACTATGAAACGCGTGTGTGTATTTGTTTAGGATAATGGCAGCTTGAAAATGCTACCTGTCACTGTTAAAATTTCTCTTTTTTAGCATTTCAGTTGTGTTCTCTGAAGCTAGCTAAAGGTTAGAGAGAAAAAACTAATTTATGTCCCATTAATTAGCACCACAAGAATAATAGCCAACATTTCTTTGAGGTCTCAACCTTAGGATTATTTATAAAAGCTGTAGAATTATTCAAAACTCAGGAGGATATCCTCCCAGGCATAATATTGCCCTAGGATTGCCTTAAAATACATGACTTGGTTAGGTGCTCAGATTGTCATGACTTGTTGACATTCAATTGTGGGTCTTTTTCTGGAGGTGTGGGCAGGGACATAGTGATGCTCATACTGTAAAGTTTTTTGTTTAAATAATGCAAAGTAAAGTGCTCTTATTTCAGTCTGCATTTTCAAAAAAAGACTGGAAAACTGTGTTTTGAGCATCTATATTTTAAAATGAGGCTTTTTGGTAAAAGAAAGAATAAAAGCAGTTTGGTTACCATAGAGATCCACTGCATTGTGCTCAGTTTGTTCCATACCCTGAGGCGTGTGGAGCTTATGACTCGACTATTCTTGCAAAGCAACAGGTTTTTGTTCCTTTCATGCTTGCTGTCCTCACAATGCGGCAGCAATCCAACTGTTCTGAGATGGAGCTTTCCTGTTTCCCTTTCCCCCTTCAGTCCCCAGTGCTTCTCCATTAGGCCCAGGGACTATTGCTGCCCCTGAGAAAACTCCCAGCTCAGATTAAAGAAATGAACTGCTGCTATGGCAATGTGCAAAGCCGTTAGAATGCAGAAAAGGGACGTAGTGCTGAAAAGTGAGTGAGTGCAGGATGGAGGCTTGTTTGGCTCTTACAAACAAGACACAGTAAGGGGAGAGTGATCATAATAACAAGCAGAAGTCGTGGCATCCTATTGTGTTTTCTCCCTTCGTTGTGCTGTTTAACAACCAGTATCAGGTCAGTGCTTTAGCTAATAGCAGTTTTAAGATTGGCTCTGGGAAACACGTTTGTTTGCCTGAAGAGAACCACATGCATTTGTTGTTTGGTATAGAGAACCACCATTTGCTGCTATAGGGCTGTTAATCACTGTGAACATTATCAGATGCTTTGTAAATATGGAATGGGAAGCTGGTTTCCATGAAATCCATAATGACATGAGCCTATTTTTTTGAATTCTCATTCTCTAGAAGAGTTAATCGGAAGCCCTGTGAAGTAAGTGCAAAGACCCTAGTGGCTTCTCAGGCTTTGCATTAAGCTGTTGAGCTGAGGAGCCTATATGCTTTTTTCCTGACAGTCCTCCATGGGATGGTGCATGAGGACCTGTTTCCTGTCTTGTGTTCCACAACTGATCTTTGCATTGTTTAAAAATTAAAACAATAATAACAACAAAAACCACCTCACCAAGGAAACCCCAGAGAATGCATTCTCTGGTTATGTCTATTTTTACACTAACCAAGGGAGGTTTAATAAGGCAGGAAGAATGCAATTTCATCTGGTTCTAGCGTCAATGATAGATGCTGAAGAGTACATCAGAGGAAAAACTTGAGTAAAATTTGGCATGGTAAGACAGATACCTGAAAAATTTTTAGAATGACAGGTATATACCATATTGTGTGCTGTCTTGGACCTCTCTTGAATAGACCTATCGCAAGCCCATCAGTATTTGTTCCAAAAAATCTTCACTGAGGAGTTACCAAAAAATTTCTATTTCTTTGAGAGTTTGCTTTAATTGCCTTTCTGTAGTTCATTCTAATTTCAGGTTAAGTGTACACAGTTTGATGACAATGTGCTGTGTCTACCAAATGCAAATTCTCCAAAGTCTTCAAGCAGCATTTCATCTTAATGACAATGCCACTTGGAAGCGAGAAATGTGGTTTAAAAGCAGAGGTCAATTTTGGCAGCTAATGAGTCGGTGTAAATGAACACAAATATCTTGCTGAGGGACTTTCCTTTTTTTCTTTTTTTTTGTTTTGAATAGGAAAGCGTGTTGTTTTTTCTCAGTCAGCTCTTGCAGGGACTTAGGGAGGTCAGATCCTTCTCTTATGGCAGTTTCTGAGAAAGTGTACTTTGGCAAAGCTTCAGGAACCTGGCTTGTTTCTGTTACAGATGAAAAGTGCCCCTTTTCTTATAGCCAAGTTCCTTGTTGGCCCGAGATGTGAATATAGGGGTGGGGGGATGGAAGCAGTAGAGTGAGAAGAATGGAAGCTCATGTGAGTGCTTTGAATAATCCATGGGGACTGAGTAATTATGTATGACTTTCAGTGAGATGAAGACGTTCATATAGGTAATAGGATTTTTTTCTGAAGCAAAAAGAAAACTGATGCTCAACAGACTAAGAAAATGTAATGTGGAACTGTAGTTCAGTGCTAGCTTTGTTAAAAACATACAGTGCCAAGTTGAAAATGTTTAAGACGTATTCACATGTCAAGGAAAAATAGTATCAACTGAAAGGGTGGTGATTTCCAATTTATCTGTGGGAAATGACCTTGCTGCATGCTTTTCCCTGTTAAAAGGGGAAAAAATTCCCTGTTCTACGTGATCCTTCATCCTGTACTGTTCATTTGACGTTGGCCGGGAAGCAGATAGGATTTGGACATTGTCTCAGCCTGGACATAGGGACAACTTGCTTTTAATTACCCAAATGGAGGGGAAAAGTTTGTATCCCATTAGCAATCCTCAAAGACTAAAGCACCATGAAGTGCAACAACTTAACAATGCATGTCTATAGTATTAAGCATATTTGAATGCCAATGAATGATTTATAAAAATGTAATCAATTATGAAAGTCTTGAGGCATATCTAAACAGTGCTTGTTTTTAAATTTTAGAAAAAAACATCAAATAAAACCCAGTGAAAATGGATTTATACAGTTAGCTTCTTCTCCTCTCGGATGGAAAACTAATTTCCTCTTTTGAAGGAAATCTTGTACCATAAGCAGCATATTTGGTGAATACCAATGATATTTAATTGGTAAACCTGTTCAGGAAGATATTTTTTTTTTTTTGTTGTTCTAGTGAAAAATTCTTCTGTAAGAACATTTGGCCTAATGTCCTTTTTTCTTTCTAGCTGAAACTGTGGGGTCTGTTAGCAGGAATGCTAGTATCAGAATACAGATTTTTCTTAGAGAGAACCTGTGACAAATGATTGAGCTGTGACAGGGAGATTTTTTCAAATGCCAAATGGAAATTAGGTGCCCAGTTCTCATGAACTTTCAGCATCTAACTGCCGTTTGTTCTTTTGTTAATCTCTCTTTTTGAGACAAAGTAATTGGCTTCTGCCTGTGTATCTTTACCTCCTTCTGTGAGGCATGTGTGAGGAGGGATGTGTTGTAGGGAGATTCAGACTGCTCATCAAAAAGAGCATCACTTACATGCTGGCTGTTAGTTGAACGTGACAGCATGCTGAATGTGAACTGCAGACTTGCAGAGGGAGAGGATGAGAACAGGATTCACGTTCTGGTGACCTTATTATGCCAGCAACCAAAATGAATAGCTCAAATATGCAATAACCGGGCAGAGGCTGGATTCGGTGGGTTCACTGCAAGGTATGTATTGACTGCTATGGCATGGCTGCTCTGGCCGATAACCTCGGGCACTGTCCCACTCCTGGTATCTGCAAGCTTCTTGACTTAGATCTGAGATAAGAGGTCTCAATTTCCTTGCTCTTTCAAAACCTGAAACAGCTCTTTGCTGCTTCAGAATGGAGGAAAAAACCCACCAAAACACAAACACCACAAAACTACATACACACTCCCCCCCCCCCCCCAATAAATCAAACCACAAAGATCTCCTCTTAAGAGATCTTTGAGCTTGAATGGGGGAATATTAGTGCAGTTACTTAAGGTTAGAATATTTTGTATTAAATTTTCCAAAAGACAAAATAAAGTGTGTGTAAAACCTTTTTAGTGCATTTGTTACAAAACTCCACTGTAATGCTAAGCAAATTGCCTAAACCAAACTTTTTATAGGTTGCTAATTCTACCTGGGTTGTTGTCTTAGTTTGATTTACAAAACTCCTGATCATTAACAGATGTCAGAAATATGGCTGGGAGCTGAGATAGACTATGGAATAGATAGTACTGAGGACCTGTGTCTGGGCTGATTTTACTGATTTTGAAATGGGTAACCAACATTTTGTATGTTTGTATGTACACTCTCCCGTGTGGAGAATGGGTGCAATTAGTGAAACATGTTTTTCTAGCACTTGGATGCTTAATAAAATGAACACAATAGAAAAATCCTTGTAGGAAGTGAACATTTCTGCTCAAAGGTCAAGTTATGAAAAATAAGAGACAGGCATGGACACTATTTTTCTTTGTTATTCAGTCTGCTTATTGAGTTCCATTTTCTTATTCAGTGCACTGGATGGCATGGGAGGAAGGATTATGGGGGCAGAGGAGGATCATATAACTAATGATTGTATAACAAGGCAAACAAGGGTGAACCAATTCTGGTTAGGCAACCTGTGCTGTATAACTAACGTTTTATTCTAGGGGTGTTTGTGGAGGCGTGTGCAATTCTATTGCAAAGCAAATAACAGTGGGTAGTTTATAAGCATTAATTATGCCATGTGGTGTGTTTATAAGTGAATATTGTTCAATAGCTAGGAATCAATTACACTTTTTTTTTTCAAAGGGCATTCAGTGACACAAGATAAGTGTCACTCAGCACACAGGGAAACTCTTTCAGTTCTTGACTCATAGCCATAACTGCAAAACAATAGTTCGAAGTAGTAACTAAGTAGTCTTCCGCTATTTTAAGCGAGGAACGTTGTATTAAGTTTCCCTGTAATTTCTAGGTAATGGATTTTGGTAATATATAGCTTTATATAGTTTTATATGCTATAATTGTACAATCAATTTAATAAAATATATTGAAATATATACAAGAAACCATGAAAGTTATGCAATAACTTCTATGGCTTTAAATTTTACACAATTTATAGTGCTTGTTGTATGAGCTCAAAATGCTTTGTTTTAAAGCTGCAATTTTAACTTCTTGATATCATTGATGATGAAGAACAGGATGGGGCTGCCCGTAGCCCTGTAGGAATACCACAGTACATCAGGTGAGTCCATTTGGTAATAGGCTGGTTCTGTCATGCGGGATTCTTACTCCTATCAAGCAAAGTTAAAGACTATGGGAGGTATTTACATGGAGGGAAAAAAACGCCGCCAAACCAACAAATAGCATTTTAAGTCTACACTGGGCATTTAGAAAGTTGAAAATTCTACGTAGAAGCCTCTCCTTTACCAAAACATAGTGGTATAGAGAATGTATGATTGTTGCACTGTTTTTTTTTTTAATTATTATTAGTGAACTTCAGCAATTCTGAAAATGGGGGAAGAAATCACCTTGGGTTGGCAAAACATGAAAATATTTGTCATTTGAAACAGCGGAAAAGGTATTTGGGGTTGAATGAAGCATTTTGTTTGGCCCAAATGATAGCTTTGTTATAGTGGTGCACTAAATATATGTCAACAGATGTAACGCATTGAAAGTGGTGCTTTTATTGCTTTAAAATCAGTACAATGTACAATTAAGAATCAATGAAAGGGCTAAAAAAAAGTAAAGAAATAAAAATCAGTGAAAAATTAGATGCTTTGTCAGAAAATATCTACAAAACTTTGTCTTTAAACATGTGCAGACAATTTTATTTTATGAAGATAAATTTGTTAACTTCTTACATCGCCATATTGCAAAATCCTGGTGCTGCTCTTATGTTCTTTTGGTTTTCCGAGTTGAGAGGAGAATGTGGACTGAGACTCTTCACCCAGCTTCAGCTTTGTATCCTCTTGAAGTAAGCAGCTATTGTAAGATAAAACGCTCTTCTGAGTCTTAAAAGTTCTAGAGAATCTACTTTTGCCTTTGTTAAAATGGTCTCAGGGTTGATAGGCCCTTGGCAGCTACCTAAGTGCACACCAGCCTGTCCCCTTTAGCTGCTTGTACTCAATTTTACTGTTTGGAAATGAAAGTTATTTTCAGACTGTGCCTTACACCCTACTTCACAGCTCTATCCACTGTTTGGCTCACTTGGCTGCCTTAGCTTTAGAGAGGCTGAGAGATAACAGAAGGATAAGCAGGTCAGGGCTGACCTGTGGCATGGGGAGGGCTCTCGGAAAGCTCGCTCAGAGCCTTGTCCAGGAGCCTGGCACAAAGCACCCTGCTACTTGCTTGTGTTTTGGAACTGTCACTTGACTCTCTTCTTCAGAAAATCAAAAACTCTGATAGATACTGATCTCCTAAGATACTGTACCAACAAGTCTAACAAGGTATGTACTATGCCCAAGAAATAAATGGCTCATAAAGTTTATCTGTGTATTTGGAGGCACTGGAAACCTGACTGGGGATAAAGTATCCAGTATTGCCAAGAGGATAGCTATGGTTTTAGAAAAAAGGTAAAATGTGCACTAGACCTATAGTACTTCATTGCACAAAAGAGACTTTCAAGCCTTTAAATCCCTTGTCTAAGGGGTCTGGTATCTGATGTGCTGTAATGGCTGAATGTCAACTCTTACAAAAGTGGTATAAATACTGTCAGAATAAAGCTCACTCTGCTAAGATCTAGGACAGGAAGCTCCTGCTGTGCAAAAGCCACAATAAGGAAAGTCTGTTGCTAGCAGTGAGAAAGCAGAGTAGGAACCCACTTAACTCAGATTGAGGAATTACTGCTCTGCTGAACTGGATCCAGGCAAAAGTGTTTGTACACATAAATTATTTGAAAGCTCTTAAATTCTGATGGGGGAAAAACCCCTTTGGTGTGGGCTTGTTATTGGGAGTAGGATGTACTTCTCTGGGACCTTCAGACCATTCCTGTAGCATCAATCTGACCTAATGATTTTTGTTGTGGTTTAATGCCTTTCTTGTTCCACAATTGTCTGCCATTGCCTCTAGGGATCCTCACCTCTGAGGTAAACACAACAGCATTATATACTGACTTGTGAAGGGCTTTAGGCATTATGAAAATTTAGCTGGAAAAAAAATAAGGACAAAGTGCTTTGAGGTTCTGTTCCTTGGCAGATGATCTTCAGTTTCAAAACTTTGGTTAATAGGTATTTTTCAGGGCGAGGGGGTTATCTTGACATGGGGAACTGTTTAGAACTGGAAGTGAATAGCTGTAAAAGCTCAAGAACTGTTTGCAATTCTCTGGACCACTTGTAATTCAGGGCTGTGATCCTAAAGCCACTGATGCCAGTGAGTAATGTTTACTCTAATTAGTTCAGAGGGGACGGGTAAAGTTTGTGCAAGTAAAGGTTTTTCAAGTCTGGATCAATATTGTGGTTCATGCCTGCTCAAAACTCCCCCTTTAAAACTATTTGCATGTTTTATCGTAACAAAAATTGGTAAAGTAGAAATCCTAAGTGAGAACTTGGTCACCAAACCTTATATTAATGTCCCCTCTGTTACTTCCAAAAATGGTTGGACCACGGGAGAGTGTGGTGAAACATCCCTGCATTTCCCATCGTTACGGAGTTCTGCTGATAGACCAGGACGGTCCCTGGGTGCTCTGAGACCTGCCACATCTCTGCTCCTGGGCTTCCAGTGCCAGCTCGGTCAGCTCTGCATGGCATTGCCAATGGGTTATTTGCTTATGGCTGAGAGTGACTCTGTGGCCAGTATCCCAAGGTCCCTGCCCTAATTTGAGCCTTATAATATCATACTAACAGGTAAATATGACTCCCGACCTAGTTATTTTCAGAAGGATTTGGGAAGTGCAGTGAGTTGCGTGATGTACAAATCTAAGACTTAGGGCGTTAATGGAGAACATTAAATTGTTGCAGGTGGATCATGTTCAGTCTAAGAATAAAGATAATTTTTTTTTTTTTTCCTGGAAGTTGATACATAATGGAACTTTATTCTTAGTCATCACAAGCTTCCTATTTTGTGGGTTTTTTTACATTTGGCTTCTATGCAAAAGCCAATAAGCTACTGACAATTTCTGTCAGCTTAAAAAATGATCAAAGGGTTCATGACAATCTAATTCCTACTAAAGACAAAGAGTTTTGTTCCCTATCTGGTGAGCATTATTGGATCCTGTATCACTCGGACCAAGAGGGGTGCATGGGAACAGCTTCTTAATGCAGCATAGTTCCTTCCACTATGCTTTCAGTAGGTCACTGGAGAAGTGGGCACGTACCCATTGTATTAATGCAAGTAGCAGCTGGAGGCCAAGTTATGCTGAGTAACTAGTGAGCTTAATCGTGTTAGCAATGTAAACATTTCCCCAGCATAGATGGCATGTGTCCTTAACGTGAGTAAGGTGTAATACATAGTGGATAACAAAGCTTTAGAAATAATGCCTCCTTTTCCAGGTCAGTGCTCTCCTTTAAAGTGCACTTCTCTCCTGAAAGGCGATCGGTACAAACGGTCTGGGCTCTGTATTATGTTAGTGTCATGTTTTCACTTACAATATCATGTATAACACTGTAACTATATAATATCTGTAAAAGCTGTGCTACAAAAGTTGTCAGACTTCAGATAACAAAGGGTGCTCTTCCCTCAGGAGGTATCACTTTAATTTTAGACATTTGAAAACAGGATAAACAGAAGTTAAGATGGGGGTAAAAAAGGTGAGAACTGGATGTATTAGACCAGTAAACATCCTGAATTTGCTCAGTGAAAGTGGAACGCATAGAAAGAAAGGTACATAAAAAAGGGATGACCTTTGTTAGCTCATCCTTACAGTTGTCAGCACAAAAGGCGATCCGGAGGAGATGTGAATCAGGAGAGCAGAGCAGATGGGTATGTTGACGGTACACTGTAGCTTGAAGAGTGAAACTGGGAACAAGAATCAGAGTTTTTTATGCAAGAAACGGGTGCTCTGGGGAGTCTGATGTGCTAAATCCAAAGTCCCTGAGTATTTGATCATGTTTAACTGTGGATCTGGATGAAAAAGAGAAAATGTACTTAAATATACAGAGAAGCCAAGAAGGTTAAGGCTAAAACCCAAACTTTCTGTTGTGTGAAGAAAAGAGAAGTAGTAGAGGGACTTAGATCAATGAAATAATCAAGTCAAGGAAATGCAGCCCTTAGCAGCTGTATTTTGTTGGGAGTGTGTCCTTGTGTCTTGGGTGCACAAAATGAAAAAGTTTTGCTAGTCAAATCTGTGTGATGAGGGCCTGGATGAGAGTTTTAACTGTCAGAGATGAAAGAAAAGGTCACTTTCTAAACACTGTGGTCTTTGTCCTCTTAGTTTTACTCTTGGTAAAAGCTCTAAATGAGGTAGTACAGGATGAATATGTGGCCCATGAAGGGTTTACAGTGGAGAACAAACTGTATTAAATTGGAATATGCATAAAAACTAAATTAGACTAGCTTATAAAGTGAAGTTGAAGCCAATTATGGAAATTAAGCATGATGTAATAGTTAATGAAACCAGTGTAGCAAGCACAGTGAAGCTATGCTGATTGCCAAGAACATCTTGCTTTTACAGTACTTATGTAACCATCAGGAAAGGCCTTGGAGTATTTTTAATAACAATAAGCCTTTTTAATAACAGTTCTTTTCACATTTCTTTTTGCTTTTTTTTTTCCCTGTGACATTTTGTGCTGCAGGTGGAGTATGAAGAGGGAACTAAAAAATTTTTTCTAATTTTCCCAAGCAGTATCCCAGGTTACACATGTATTTTTAGTGCCATTGTGAGCTTCTGTGAATTACATGTGTGTGCTTCATTAACAAGGAAAATTCCGGCTCCTGAGGACTTTTATTGCACTTACAAGCTGAGTGGAAGATTTGTGTGGTTGTCTGCCTTGATTTGTTTCTGTTTTCAGCAGTCCAAATTTAATTTCATTAGAGGAAAGAAATATCTAACAAAACACAAAGCAATGTAATATTGTGTTGGCTCTGTGATAGTAGCTGTTCTCCAAACTTTTGTGCTTTTAAAAAATGGCATAACATGGACCTGAACATTACAGAACTTGATTTGTCACTTCTCAGAATTTCTCAGCCTTATTCCCTCAGTAGAAAACTAGATGTCACTTCACAAACCCTTGTCTGACTAAAGTCATGATAAAATAAGCCTAATAGACAGAAGTCTTCATTTTAAAATAGAGATTTGTTCTGGTATAGGCTGGTGATAGAAGTTTACCTGTTACAGATCACCTTTTCTTCAGCATCAAGCAGGTTTAAAATTTATTCTGTGATTTACAGAGAGAGATAGAGATATATATATATATATATATATAAAAAGCTAAACTTATGACTAACATAGAGTCATAGAATCCTTAAGGTTGGAAAAGACCTTTAACATCATCAAGAACATGCTGGACTGGAAGCTGTGAGATTATCTCTGCATGAGCTTCTTATAAGATCTTGGGTAATTTAGGTTAACACATACCTCGGTTTCCTTTGTACAAGATAAATGTTAAAAACAAAGAGGTCAGAAGATTTTAAAACGTATTCTGAATTGTCAAAGCCAACTCCTAGTGGAAATGTCAGCATTGACAAAATTTTACCTGAAAGGAGCAACAGAACAAAGTGGAGTAGGATACGTACTCAGGTATGGGAAACCAAGTTGTTGGACTCTGCTTTGCCTAAACCTTCACTCTAAACCTTATTACTGGCAACAGAAGGGGACTTTTCTGTGGGTTTGAATCACAATTAAATGATATAGTGTGGAGCTTATTTTTCAGAATATCCAAAGCTTTCATCCTTTTTCATGTTTAGCTTTTTTATACTTGTAACAAAGATCCTCTGTTTGCTTTAGTCAGTATCTGAACATCGTTATTGTGGTTACCCCTGCTGCTTCTCTGATTTGCGAGGACTAAAGGAGAATATATTCATCCTGTCTCGCACCATGTCATCTTCTGGCTTCTCCTCCCTCAGCTGACTATCGGGTTCATGCTGTATTTTCCTGAATTAGTCCAATTTTGATGGGTGGCACTGGCTGGAAAAGAGATCGTCAGACCTGACCTACTGGGTGGAGCAAGGGACTTGCCAGATAGCAAAGAGAGTATATTGAAATAGTCCATTCGGCTGTAATGCTGCTTTGCCTTAACAGGGCACCATGTACTCAGCAGTACTGTTAGTCCCATGTGAAAATCTCTGTATCATCTGTGAACTAAAGAACCAGGCTCAGCCTTAACCAGAGAAGTTTGAATCAAAGTTATCAGTATGTTTTCAGTGAATTTCTGGGAAATACAAATTGGATTAAGTAAACATTTTTGTGTCAGAGCAACTCTTCTTTATTTGTGAAACTTCATTTCTTATTTGGAAAGTGACCTGAAATGTTGAAAAAATAACAGAAGAAAACATGGCCCTTTAGAGTTGGTTGTCTGGACACTCATTCTCTTGGGCATCTGTACTGGCTCAGTACCTCTATTATTTCAAGTTGTAGAGGAGAACATCTGAAGAGGGTTGTTTTGCGTTTTTAAACAGGACGTAATCTAAACTTGTGTTAATACAGTGCAATAAAGAGAAACTGTTACTAAGTACTTACAAGTTCTCCTCTCTAAGTTATGCACATGGTAGCAAGATACAACAACTAACTAGTATTTTTATTGTAGTAAGATAAATATATTGAGATGGAATTAAATTGGTTTTGGATTACTAGTGTGTAAGTGAAGCAATGTAGGTACAAAATAATCAGAAGCAGAAAATGGATGGATAAGGCTATGCTTCAAAGAAGTCCAAGCTTTTAAAAGTGGAGTCACACTCAGGTAAAGCCTGACTCTTCCTGTAATTATGTGGTAGGTTTTTGAAAATGGTACTGCTGTTTTTGTGATCCCAGCCTAGCTTTAATTAATTTTTAAAAATGAACTAGATAATTTTCTTTTTTTTCTCCTCCCATTGCTTAGGGAGTTGCCAAAGCAAGTTTGAGTTATTTTGCAAATAATTTCTGAGCTTGAGCACTAACTCTATTAGACATGAAATATTAGAAACAATGCAACAGCTCATTACCTTGTGTGTGTATTTTTCCCTTGTCATCTGTTCTACCTCATAAATCAAAAATCCCAAACAAAGGATAAAAAAAGAGAAAGCATAAAAGGAGACGGGAATAAGACAAGAACAGGGAAGGAAGAAGAAAGCGATTCGTATGTTCCTTTCAGAAAAACTGATTATAAATGAGACACAAACAGGTTTGTAAAACACTGAATGTCACTTTCTTTCCTATATTGACCAAACACAATAGTATTTTGTGTCTGCACAGAATCATCACATACAAAGAATTTGATGTTGCTTGTTTCTATAGCTACAGCAAGTGTAATTACTAAGGAGTATCTTTTGCAGTATCTTTTCCATTGTAACTTCAGGTAACTAATGACACTTTTTTTAACTGTCTGGGGCAAAATGCTCACTTTGAATTTAACACACGTAATACCATTTTCCAGCTTAGTTAAGTACTATGTCATAAGACTCATCTCTGCAAAGCATGGGGTTCTGTCTGTAAGCGTATTACAAATATTATTGCTACTTATTTTCTGGAAGGAAGATAAAGTACCATGTGTGTCCACAGAAGCTTCTCTTCCATTTTTACTCTTTGCTACATACTACTGCAAATTCAGCCTGAAATCACTGCAGAGATAATTCATACTATTCTCTAATATCTTGCATTAAACCATAGGCACCTCAGAGACCATAACATTATGTCTGGGAATACAAACTATGTAAATATAGAGTTGCGATGCAGGGTTGTGTTAGACTGCCTTATTTTTTTTTAACAACAAAAAGCAAGTAAAGATTGTTTATTTTTCTTTTGTCCATAAGAACCAGTTTTCCAGCTAACTGCCTCCTAGTTATTCTGTATGAGGAAGGAGACATTTTCTTTCTTAGCAGAGGTTCTTGATGAAAAATGATAAATTCAGTGAAGCACAATTCAGGCTGAACAAACTTTTAAATTGTGGAATACGGGGCATTTAAGGGATATGCATATGAGGGGAGTTTGAAAGACACAGTAGCAGAAAATACCTGAGTTTACCTTAGAAATGTGAAAATTAGCCTGGAATGTTGTTTGCTCATAAGAGCTCTAGTATATTTTGACTACACTAAAATCAAGGAACTAACTTTTTTCATTTGTTCATGACTGGACACAGGCTCAAACTAGCACCAATCAGAGATTTTCAAGGTAATGGGTAAATTAAGATTTCCATTTACAGGACTGAAACAAACACTAGAAGTAAAATTAACCTGTTAAAAGGGTATTCTTTTTATTTGACCTAAACTTCCTGATATTGTTCAAGTCCTACACGGCGCAACATGTTGGATTTGAAAATGGTATATACAAAAAGCATTAAAAAAACCCATTTCTAGTCCACAGCAAGTTTCCTAGGATACAAAAAGCACTGAGAGACTAAGAAGTCTGTACAGGCTGCCATTTTGTCCCTCCAGAAGAACCAGGTGACTTTAGTGTCCCTCCACTCTTTGGAGTGCATCTCCAAATGTTTGGTTTTGTGTGTGTGTGTGTGTACAAAAAATATAAAAACACCTTTATATGTAGCTATATGTGTATACACATTTGTAGGGGTGTGTGTGTATATATATATTTAGTGCTCATATATTAAATGAAAAGAAAACATTTTTTAATTTTAGTACAGACTTACCCTTGTTGACTATCTTGTATGTACTTACTGGTCTTGTTTTTCAGGGAGTCAGTTAATGGGGTTTCTCTTAGAAATTAAGCTGCTTAAAAAGACAGAAATTTGTTGTCTTGGTAGTTGAAATTTTATTCCACTACCATCTTTGTGCATGGTAGTATTTATACTTGCCAGATATTTGCCATTTCGTTCTATTTGTCTTTTGACAGACTTGGAAACATCATCTGTGAAGTTATTGAGCCTTGCTGGGCCAGTATGGAGCATGGTCTAATTTATTTAAAGTGACTGGAGTGACAGTGGCAATGAATTGCATGGCCTGGCCATGGCCAGCTTTGCTAGCTGTCTGCTAAATTGTATTGTGGCCAAGAGCCACAAGACATGGACAAGATACTCTGTAAAGCTGGAAAACAGGAGTGTTCCAGGAGAGTTTCGCAGGGAGAACCTGACAGTGGTTCCTCCAGGCTCCCAGGAGGGAGTTACTAGCGAATGTGGCTTAGCAGTATGCTGTCAGTTTGCTTCTTTCTGTAGCTGACAGCTGGCTAACATGAAAGCAGCTATGCCAGGAAAGTCCTGATGCTGATTCTGTGATTTGCCCTAGTATAACTAAGAGCTAGTGCCTGACCATCTCTTACACTGCATGGTATGAAAAAACAAGGGAATTACAGGGTTGAAGCATTCAGTGGGCAGGGGTTGCTTGCTTGCAGTTCTTTGGGTATCAAAAGGCATGGAACCAAGTTGACAGATTGTTATATTCCTTTTCTTAGACATAGCACCTTTTATAAAAATAGAAAAGGAAGAAGGAGGTTTGGGATTTTTCCAGGTGGGATCCCAGTTCCCTCCGTTTGGTACATGGGTGGTGTTTCCTCTTCTGGCACTCAGGAATTTTGTTGTTTACGTGGGTTTGCTTAGTGAGTGCACAATTTAAAAAATGATTTGACAGGAAAACAGACTTGCCCGTATCTGTGCACGTGCACATAGAAATTTATACATTCTGTATGAATGTGTGGCATGGACAAGAAGGAGCATGTTCCTTTTGATACTACAACAGTTGGGTATGATGGAAACATCACAGCATCTTGCCCCACGCTCAGCCTTTCTCCAGTAGCCCTTTAGTGTGTGGCACTCTCCCTGCTAGCTTGTGCTTGCTGGGTTGAGCAGGGAGATGGATGTGGCAGACACGGTGGCTGGGAGAGGAGATCTGAGAGCCAGAGGAGAAGGATGAAGTTATTTGTCAGGACTAGCAATTATTACTTCTTACTGTAGGTACTTGGTGTTTGTGGGAGTGAAAGCCTACTGGGGGTAAATAAAAGGAAGACAAAGCTGAGTGAGTAACAAAGGGTCTCGCTGTGGCGTAGATGTATATGGATTTATTTTACGTGCTAGCAATAGTGATTTCTGTATGTATGGCGTCTATATTGCACATGATGCAGCAGCTGTACTAGCTGTGCTTTTATTGTTGATTAGAAAAAAATTAGAAATGTAGAACAACAAGCTAAAAATATTTGGGTATTAATTGTATGCTTAGGAGGTTCTTTCATTTAAGTTCATCAGGACACTCAATATTGCCCTTACATGTTGAAGAAGATCTGTCTTCAGGTTTTATTGAATACTTAAACTGTACTATTTGAGTCTTGCATTGTTTTAATGATAGTTCTTTAAAAAAAAAAGTGGAGAGAGAGAAGCTGAATTTCTCTTATATTCACATAGCTAATCTTATGGTTGCTTGGCTTGCGTTTATTTCTTTGCAACAAATCCTGACAAAAGCAAATGCCCCGTTCAAATTTTCAAGTTCAATATTAAGACATAATGCAGGAAGACAAGTGAGTACAGTGTAAGAGTTGTAACTGAGAGAAGTCTTTTTAAAGCCTCCATAAAGTTGAATGTTATTAACAGTACCACAGTCTTACAAAACAGATTGTAAATCCTTTGGGTGTTGCCTGTGCTGCTGTTTTAAACTTAACTGGTTATCCTGTGTAGTCATCCTGCTGTCTTACGTGATGTGTAGACTGAGTGAAAGAAAATTTCATGACGGCTTCTTCACTGATTTCAAAAGAATCCAGTTAGCACTCTCAGCCATCTCTTTCTCAATTCACATTACTCCTTGGCAACACTAATAAAGAAGAATATAAGGGGTGGATTGAAAGATGGAATGACAATTGTACAAAAACTTAGAACAACTTTTTCTCCTTTCTCAGTCCAGTGAGAGCTCATATAATTTTGCCTTTTGTGGATGTGGTAATAGGGTTAAGTAAAAGTAGTGGAAGTTTTATCAGCAATAGGGAAGCAGAGAATATAGTCTTAAGGCTTTCTGAGACCTCCTTGTTCCAGGGATGAACATGCCACCTTTTGCAATTTGAATTTTGTTTCAATAAAGTTGGACCAGACACACTTGTTCATTCTTGTAGCTGCTATGCTTTTCTTCCCAGTACTTTGCTGCCAGCCATGGATTTCCTGCCCGCTGGGTGCTTTCCATACTTCTCTCTTCTATCATCCTTACTTCTTTCTATATCTCTGCCTTTCTGTCCCCCACTTACTGCCACTAATTAGCACTCTTCTGAAAGTTATGTGGATAGAGATCCCTAAAAATTGCACAGCCAGCAAACAATGGCAGAGCCAGGACTGTTCCCAAGCCATGGTGTCAGCATCACTTGGCAATGTTGTAGCAGCCAAGAACTGGCTGGTTACAGTGGAATATTTTTTTTTCTCTTCAGTTTTTCAGAACTGAAAAATATTTCTGTGCAACCTGAAAAAGCCTGGGTTTGATTTTGGTTTTGTTGTGGGTTGTTTGATTGTTTGTTTGTTTTTAAATAAAGTTGAATCAGTAGAGCTTTCCTTAAGACTGGTCACACCAATGCAATGTAATTAGATTGCACTTACAGGATCTGGTTTAACGTCTGGAAAATAACCTTTCAACTGAAAACAACCCTTGAAATAATGCTGTTTGCATTAAATAAAAAGATAAATCTTGGGCAAACGCATCATGGCAAAGTTTTTTCAGATTTCTGAGACAGACTGTTGTATACGAGGATGTCATTTTTGTGTTGTACGAATGACAAATGACAACCAGTGATTAGGAAATGTTTTTGTAAAGTTATTAGAGGGGCATTTAATAAGAAAGAAAAGTAGTTTAGAAAACACCAGTGTACCCTGAGGGTATGGTTTTAGACAGGATGGCAGCATTTTCTGTGACCAATAACCGATCTAGTGTTGAGAATTAATTTGAAATGCAAAGTATAGGACAGGTCAAACTGGCCATAGAATATCTGGAAAAAAGTGTGACTTATTACAAAATGTAAAATGAGTCAGTTTGGTCTGACTAAAACTGGCCTCCAAATCATAGCCGTTTCCTGAGCTGGCTGCTCAATAATGCTTCCACCAAGCTGTGCTCTCTGTTATTGCTGGCCGTTCTCCTGGGAGCTGCACTTCCCGTATTTAATTAGATGAGAAAAAGGATGAGCTGTTCCTTTTTCTCCCTTCAGGCTCATGTCTGGAGGGTCCCGATTTCAGTGCTCAGTAGCACAGCTCACTGACCTGGCTGCTAACCTGGCAGCCCACCTTCAGCGAGAGGATCTGCTTTGCTTTCTCAGCTTGAGAATAGACTGAATTCCAACTAAAATTGCTCATGTGTTAATATCAAATCCAGTGTGACTGTGGTTTGGGGGAAATAAAGTGGGAAGTTCCCAATGCCTTTGTCATTTTGGGTATCTTTATAGCTTTGATGTAAAATTTTCCTTTTCTGCTCTAAGTTATGTCAATATATGGAAAAAGATGTCACCTTCTCTAATTTATAGTGATATGAGTCCTGGCAAATACAGTCCTCCACATATCAGGCAGCCAGAAATGGTTCAAATGTTCCAATACCAGGCAACATCAAGCTTGTTTGGAAAAGCCAGCTCTAATAGGAGCTAAGCTGGATCAGCTGAATTCTTGGCTTTTCCAAAATGATGCACAATGGGTACTAATTAGTACCATCTCAGCGGGCCTACATTTGAGAATCTTCAGAAAACCACCAGTGATGACACTCTGTAGTAATATTTGCACCAGTCTTGTCAGCAAGGATTGAGGTTCAGAGACAGCAGTTGTAACAAGGTGATATTAAATGGGTCAGCTGCATCTGGTGTCTTCCACCCCACACAGCTGCGAGATGAGGAGAGAAAGCAAAACTGTATACTTGCTGTAGCCACTGTTTTTCTCTAATTAAGGCCTTCGCTGTGTCTGAAAAGTGCTCACCTTGTCATTAGAATGAATCTATCGGGGTCACCAGTATTTAAATGCAAGGCAGGTAGTGAAGGAAAGGTTTAAGGGCTAGAATTTCTCTGGAGTGAATGTAGGTGTGCCATTTCCCTACTGCTGTGAGTGACCCCAAGCACTTTTAGAGCTGTGGGACACCACCTTCCCTGCTGGGAAGTAACATGGGAGCCCTCAGGCTGCCCTTTTTCTGCCCACCCCCTTCTACCCTCCCACTATCTATACATATATAGTACTTCACTGCTATCTAGACATAGTTTTGCCTTTTACATTATAACAGAATAGTCTCAAATTAAAAGGATATTAACATGCACACACATGAGTAATTAGTAACAGTAGATAACTACTTGTATTTGTTGAGAAAAATACATATGTAAGGATCACTTACCTTTCTAAGGAGGATGCAGTGAATAGCTTATTGCAAGCAGTGAGAACAGGACCAGGTCTTCATACACATTGCTTTTGAATTTAGCAAAAAGTTGTGGGAGAGTAGGAGGTGATCAGCCTCATCCATTACAGTATTTGAAACCTTTAACTGTTCCTGGGTGGTTATAGTCAATCCTCTGAAAAGCCATTGTTGCAGGATTCAGACCAAGTTCTGTGATTCCAGTGTCAGAAAAGTCAGATACTAGAATTTGGAAAAATTATTCACCTCAGATGCCAAATGCAGATTATCTGAAAATAGCCATATGCCAGTCTGTTATGGTGATGTGCAAATGCTTGAGCTAGCATGTTGGTTTTGATGCCAAATGTCTCTCTCAATGAGTAGAAGCAGAGTGTCGATGCAGCAAGTGTAATCCATTCCAATGTTAGAATGTGGGGCTGGATCCTGTGAGCTGGCCTGCCCTGAACAGCTCAGTGGTTACAACTACAGCTGAGGGTGCTCAGGACCTCAATGCTCTATGCAAACAGCATTCACTGCTTCTAATTATTTTCTTTTTTCTAAGTAGTAAGAATGAAGGACAAATAATCTCACAAAATACAGTTGCAGTGGAAAATATGCTGCAGTGGAAGTGGAAAAGTACTGTGTTGTGTGTTTATCTCTGCTAATGCCCTCCTAGCTTGATGGACAACCCTATCCATAGTCATCCAATCTAGAAAATGAGTTTGCATGTGACAAAATAAATACCATTGAAAAAGAAACAAAAACACACACACCCCAGCCTTTAGCTTAAATCTATGCTCTTCTTGGGATTTGAATGCAAAGGTCAAGGGCTTCTGAAAGTGATATCATATGCAGAAGTAGCAGTGGCTAAGAGTTGAGGGATAGGTGGGTAGGTAGGTGAGAAGTGTTACTTCTAAGGCTCTGGCTTGCTTTGCCATTAGGAATGGAGTTTTTCAGAAGCATAATGGCAGGTGGGTGCCATTAGGAAAACCCTGTCCCAGAGCCCTGTCTTGACTTTGAAATGGCAAACTGGGTAAGGCTGGTAGACAGTGAACTGTTCAGAGCTGATTGCTGCCACCTTTAGCCCAGATGGAAATCATCTTGCCATGGTTTTAGGTATGTCCTCCAAACTACCAGCTGCAACGATAGTTCCAAATTCCCCTAACTTCTAGAGATTTGGAGCATTGATCTAGTCCAAAACTCACCTTCATCACAGACCCATATATTGAACTTGAACTAACCTTAAAAACAATATTGCACCTATGTCACAATAAGTATTTGTAATAAAATTTACAGCATGCAATTGTAAAGAACATGAGTGCTCATTTTAGTCAATATTAAAATTTACTGCCTTTCGCCTTTGTTTTAGTTGATAGTAACTTCTAATAAATACTTCAGTGTGAATGTTTAAGTCAGTAGTGTATTTGCTTAATTACTCACATGTTAAAGCATGAGAAAAATCACGGAGAATCTTTTTCTTTGCAACACATTTCTACTTAGCACTTCCCACCTGTCAAATCTGTCTATTTGAATGCTTTTAGTATTTTGGTCTCTTTTAAAAGCATTAGAAGAGGATGAAGATAGTTCTGTAGTTCATTACAAGAGGACAGTTCTGAACATAATTGAAAAATAAAGATATGTTGCCAAAAATGTGTGGTGCTGTGTCTCTGTGTTACTTACAGGAAACCCATCACCATAGTAACTAAATCTCTGCTAAATAATAAACCAACAGTTTTGTTCTTTTTTCCTCTTCTCCTAACTTGTATAATATGTCTAGCCTTGACTATAGTTTTAAATAGAAGAATTGTGTGTATATATACATGTTTGCACACCGCATTTGGAAGATAAGCCAAAGAACTCACCCTGTATGATCCTAATTCTTGCAGAGTGACTTCTGGATTCTAGGTGTCCATGGCTGTGTTTTTTCCCACAAATGAAAGAACCATACAGAACACTTTTAATAAAGGCAGTTTTAGTGCTACAGTAAGATGTAGCTATCGTAGAAAGCCAGACATCAGGAAAAAGCAAGTATTTTCCACAAAGCCAAAGCAATTTCTTGAAAGACATTAGATTTGTATTTAATAAGCAGCTACTTCAAATAGTGGAGTAGAATTCCCTGCTTTGGCTGTTCCTCCCACTCCATCAGCAGCACTTGGGCAGTGCCTTACTTGGCAGCAGATCAGTGGTGCTGCATTTCACCTGCCTTTTTTTTTGTTCACTGTATTGTGCAAAACAAATGTACAACCTTGGTTTGAGGGATTTACTGTCCTGCAGGCTATAATCTTTGTGAACGATGAGCAGAAAAGTCTGCTGCAGACCAATGGGTTTCAGCATCTTCATTCACTTTTTCAGTTGCTGATGACCATCTCTCTGAACTCTTCTCCTTATGTACAGTCATCTCCACATTTTCTTCAGGAGCATTCTCGAGAATGCTGGAGTACAAAGTCTGTGGCTTCTTATGGGGAAAGTGGCCTGCTTCTCCATTGTTTTATTCCCCAGAAATGCTGTTTTGTGGGCATATTCTATTTGTAACCTTATTCTTTTGGGAGGAATTTGCTAACCTTTCATTCCACTCTTAGCAGTGAGATAAACAACTTCTCAGGGTTTCCTCTGCTTTTAATAGATTCTTAGTTTTTAAAATGTGCTCAACTTGATCAGTCTGAAGAGGTCTAGTGAAGTAGCCATACCTCAAACATGGTGTTGCAAAGCATTGCATTAGGATCAAATAATGACATGGTGAACCCTTTGTGCTTCTGGCTGAGCTCAGTTTCATCAGGTTGGGAGATCAGATGGGTTTATTTTCTCTAGCAGCTAATGCAACTTGGTGCCTCAAAGAGCTGGCAACCGAATGATCTCTGACTTCTAGGATTCTCTTTGTCAGAGAGCTGTTACTTGTGTTAAAGAGGCCATGAACCATTTAGGACCAGACTTCTGAAGCCAGTAAATTAATTCATCTGTGTACCTGTGCTCACAACACTTAATTGAGGTGAGGCACAGATAACCCCAAATTTATAGAATTGATTGTTCACCTTAAATTATTTAATCTCTTTCTCTCCTGGTAAGGAATAGCCTCCAGATAGGTGAGAAAAGAAAACATTCACCTTAGTTGGTTTTTTGGGGGGAGTGGGGATGAGGGGTGAGAGAGGGGATAATGTCGGTCTCAAGTTTGTTCTTGACTTTTTCTTGTGAAATCCTGGCATGATTCATAACGGGCTGTGGGATTATAGTCTGCTTTTGTAGAGGTTGGTTTTTTGTGTTGTCTTTTTTAATGCTACTGTGCGAGTTGGAGCTAGTCCATAGCACATTAAACATTCATCTGTTTGAGGTACAGGCATGAGGTCTCTAAAGATGCTAGCTGTACTCTATGGTCTCGAGCAGAATGTGGGTTACCCTAGAAACAGTTATAGTAGCAAGACCAATAGCACAGAGGACCCTGTCATGCGGTATTTTGAAATTACCGCAAATAATTGCAGTAGATTTGGAGCTGTATTGTACATACCTTTCACCTCTATAAAAGCCAATCGTTGCAGTAAAACATGTATTTAAAATTAGATTTTTTAAAATATGCTCTTATTATTCGTGTAATCATTCAAACATATGTATAGAATGGGTTAGGAGATGAAAAAGGCACTTCAGAGCAGTTTTTCTGTTTCTGTGAATATTATATAGGAGCCATGTACAGACATGCAGTTTAAAAATTGAACTGAATCAATGAGATGGACCTAATTAAACAAACTCAAATTGTTTTCCAAGGAATCAAACTTCCAATTTTCAGCACTACCACTTCTTTGAAACCTATAAACTTAAATATGTTCCTGAACTGGTTGGGGAACATATCTGCAAATGAGAAGGTAGATCCACTGAATGTGTTATGAAATTTGTTAAACATTGGTTCAGCAGGGCATAAAATGTACATATATAGATCTCATTAGCTCAAGCCATATAACTTATAGCTGTGATAAGTACTATCTCAATCTAGTTATCTAACAATAATCTTCTGAAAGGCAGTATGTTCAAATTCCAAATATCTTTATCGGTGCAGTAAGTGAGAAGAGCTTTTTTACTTCTGCAGATGATTCATTTTGGGAAATGCCCTTGAAAACATCTCCTTGCACTCTAGTTAAGGGCATGCATATTAAGTCTAATCTGCAGTTTTAAGTTCTGCTGGAGATGAAGATTTATGATCAAGGTTAGACTAAAGCATGGCAATATTGTCTTGGTTAGTATAACAGCAAACTATCTAAGTGAATTTTAAGCTACAGAAAGTACAATTTCTTGTGCGCAGTATCGATGCCATTTAATCTGTATCAGAGAAGTCATGGATATAAAATCTCAATCATTATAGCTCTTAACAGACAATTACTCTTCTACTGACTCATGTCCCCTAACATATGGTTTGTTGCCTTTTAAGCCACTTCCAGACTGTTAAATAGCCACACGCTGGGTTTGAAGCAAGCGTGTGGACTTTCAGTTGTAGCTTGTATTTATGCATTTGACTTTTCTGTCAATGTTTCCCATTACTTATTTTGGCTTGCATATCCTAGTTTCTTTCTTTTTAGTGTGTATCAGTGACTCCCTAAAAATGTGAATGGACTTAATTTTTTAAATTTATTACTGATCTGAATTGGTTTGGGGGATATGATTATTACAATAAACCAATTAGCTATTGCATACTGGGAAATACTGAGCTGTATTTCCAAGAATTAAATTTTACCCAACAACAGTTGTGGATGTTTAGTGGTCACTAAATAGAATTAAGTAGTTTGACAAAATAGTTTTTCCACTTTCATCTTAAATGTTTTGGTTTAGTGTGTTTAGTTAGTCATTTGTTCCAGGTAATATCATTTGGACAGTTGGGAACTTGCATAAAATTATTGGATATAATCCTGTTTATCATAACTGAACAGAGAGAGATTTTAATCTACATCTGCCTCAAAGTTTCAGATTTCAACATCGTAATTTCCGTTTATGTTCCACCAAAAGAGAAAAAATTAGTGCTCTGTCTAGATTTCTTTCAACTTATTCTCTGACCTCTGTGCAGTGTAAAACATGAGGTACATAAGGATTAAGTGGGTCTGGTTTGTTTTGAAAATGGAATTATACCATGTCTATGTTGGGGAACCCCACTGATTTGGAAAATCTAATCTACCTGGATTTTGGCAATAAATTTTGTAACAATCAGTATGAGTGAAGAGCTATTGAGAAATGTACTTTTAAAAAAAAACATGTAGTGTTTATATTGCATAATATTTAACAAGAGAAGCCTAAGAATTTAGTGGGGATGAAAGCAGCAACGTAGTACAGAATTGTCTCTGAAAAGTCTATAGAATTAAATCAAATTATTATTTCTTTTTAATAAATTGAGGCACTTTATCCTGAAGAGTAATTTTCATGGTAATTGCTGAATTCTGTGAAAAAGTTGTTCTGCTGTAATGGTTGCTGACCTGGCTTGAGCTGGTTGAACCTGATGATCTCGCCTTCCAGTCCCATCCACTCTGTCATTCTCTGGAATTATCTGGATTTTTGCCCTAAGAGCTAACTTGACAGGTCTTCTCCCCCCCCCGCCAATCTTTTCCTCTTACAGTTCAAGGAGGTGAATTGAGCTGTCTTCTGAAACTTTGTGGAGTCAAACTTGTCCTTTGATCAACAATATGAATTGAATAGAGGTGACATAAAAAAACAAAATTCATTTTGTTGTCAGCTGAATTCAATAATTTGTCTGCCTGATTTTTAAGGTTTCTACAAAACACTTTCTGTGGTGATTAAATCCGTCTGCACAATGTGAAAGTTTCTAGTAGATTTTTGAAGAGAAGATTGCAGCAATATAGCTAGAAAAACTTGTAAAAAAGTTTTTTCCATAATTATGAGAATCTTTACACTTTAAAAATTGAGATGGTTTTGCCATTGAACATTGAATGCCATAAGGGACCTTTAACTGATATTTTCAGACTGTTTAACAGCCCTTTATTGTAACAGTTTTTATCATCATAAGGAATTGATCCATGTTTTTAAAAAATGGGACCTTTTTTGTAAGCTTATAGTGAATTTTAAAATTTGCCCATGTTCACATAGAAAAAATAGGATTCATTATACCTTAAATTCTATTACTTATTGCCTGACCAAAATATACCTCTTTATCAGGGTGATGTATGTGCCTATTTTCTACGAGCTATTCACTGCAAAACCACTAAAATGTATCTTGGTTTACATTATGGGAGAGATAAATGTCGTGGCAGGACACAGCCCACTACGTTTGTTGCCAATTGAAGCTGATTCTAAATCCAAGCTCCTGACTTCCTTTACATGGTGATTAAAACCATAAATTTCAATCATTTATCTGAATCTTTCGTTCTGAGTGTTCAGTTATTCCTTCTCCCTGTTCACCTTGTTTTGTATAAATCCTCTGTATACACCAAGAGCTTTCCTGTGTCCGTACTATTGTTGTTTTCAAGAGCTACAGGAAGAACGTTGCATTTTCTCTTGTTGAAATAGATAAAATGAAAAAGATTCAGAAACTAGTGTTATGGGTATTTCCAAGGGCATAACAGTCCTAATGTAACAAAGAACAAATAATAAAATCCACCACAGAGGGATTTCAAGTCTATAAAACAAATAACTTGTATGAATACAATAATAGACCGATTGGGTACAGAAGTGATTTGCATTGCATTGGTACAGCTACAGGTTTTTTTGAAATACCTAGCTGAATATTGATTTAAATTTTGTCATGATCTGAAAACATCACTGTCAACTTGTTTCTATTCAGAAATTCTTATGCAGGAATTGCAAGCGAGCTGTCCTCACACTGATAGGTTAGAAATAAAGACAGCATAAAGGAGGCCACATAGCTGAATATAAACATCTGAAAGGTGGAAAGTAAACTGGTTTTCATTTTAATATTTGAAATTTTTAGCAGGACAGTTGAAGCTCGATATAAAGATATGCCACGTTGCGCCTTTTGTTAAAGGCTTATATCAAGCCTTGTACAATTTTTACATTAGTAAAAGGCAAATGGATGTAAAGCATGAACACTTTGAATTGTTAGCTTTTAACGTGCTGTCACGTGAACCAGATGAAGCAGCAGTCTGCAGGGTGCTGGAAGGTCAGAGCCTCAGGATGGCTTCGCACATACTGGGATGAAATAGCTGATACTTGGCCCCTTCCTTGGCCATGCTTTCACTTTCCAAGAAGTGACCATGTGTGCAGGCAGATGTCTCAGAAAATCCTCTGGTAGAGGGGGATGTCCTTGCTACGGCAGCAAGAATTGTAAAGTATGGGAGCCCTGATCTGCAGGTTGGAGGCCAGCAGTGCTAGTTGCCCCAGTCAGTGATGAAACATGAAGACATAAAGCTTCAAAACCACTGTAAGAGTATTGCGTGTATTTGTTATGTTTTAAGACATGTATATAAATGTAAGTGTAATTCTTTTTACCACTGTGAGATTGTTACTGATTTATGCTTGTGTAAATGAGAGCAGATTATGGCCTCCTTTCTGCTTATGTGCCTGTGGCTAGATGTAGTTATGTGCCTGCAGTCTATATCCATAGAGTTGGGTGCTTTTTCTGCGTGTGCAGTCACTTAGTAAAGGTATGTGATGGGTGTGTATATATTATATTAAATTTATGAAATGAGATTTCAACCTGATTAAAGTAGGCACAAAATAATTAAACTTGTTTTTCAGGGGTGAATTCAATCCATAATAGAACAAATCAAATAAAAACAATGAAGAAATATTAAGAAGAATAATCTTCCAAAGGAAAGAAAACTACAATAAAAGCTTTGAAGTCAGCCTGAATCATACCTGCTATAACACAAATACTTAAAACAAAGAAAATAATTATTCTTCAGATTTAATTAATTTTGCAGCTTGAAAACAAGCCCATATCCTGAAGATATGGGTTCAAATTTTTGTTGAATTACTTGTTTTTGCTGAGTCTTAAGCTAGTTACTTGATCTCTGTCTTACAGCTTTTGATGAGTAAAATACTTTGACAATATGCTTTTCTCTTACTCTGTGTGTCATGTGTAAAACTTACTGAGCTTGTCTAACAGAATTCCAACTATTGGCTTGCCCTTGTTCTGGTTTCAGGTACAGCTGCTTTGCAATCTACTAATTCAAACATATTTCAGGCTAACTGAATACTTACTTCCCCAGAATTAGCCCGTTATGAGAATCAGTTACGTCAACAAAAATATATTATTATAATATGGAACAATTCAGCAATAGAGTTAGCACCTCATTCACACCTCAAAGAATTTAAATGCTGCCTTAAGGAATTTAAGTGCTGAATTTAAACATGATCTTCTAGCATGATGTATTTTGAAACTTGTAGATAAAAGATCAGTTTAACAGAATCGTGACTCTTGTCTCGTATCTAACAGAAGGTAGATACAGATCATAGTATCTGTTCGGTGTGATATACCTGTACAAAACAACAAAGGACAAACACATGAAAAAACCACCTTTGAGAGACTAGATCAGCTGCATAGTACACAATCACGAGCAAGTCAGATGCAGAAGGTAACTGATAAGGTCAAGTACTACACCATTTCAGGAGTATTATATCAATGTAAATTAGCTGGACAGTGTCTTTATTTTATGAATGTTGTGTATGTATCTGATGTGACTGTTGTCCTACTTTCTGTGTGGATGTAGGAGCTTGTCGCAGAAAAAGGCAGGAGGGTTCTAAAAACATACTAGCAAGTACTTTGACTTTGTATTGTGGTGTCATTTTACTGACACAAGTGTGCTTTGCTTTTCCAGTACTTTTTCCTCTGATGCTAAAACTGTATTTGATGTCCAAAGTTTTACAGGTCTGGGGAAAAAAAATGGTATGATAGAATAAATTTAAATTTCTGAATTTAGAAGACAGCGGCTTACAGAATTGGTAGTGGCCTGGATTACACACTTGGGGTTAGTCTGCCTAACCTGGTCTAAGCCTAGGACAAATCTGCTGGGCACGTAGTTACATTGTTTGAATGAGGTATTTGATACAGAATCTGCCTGGTGGTTGCAACTGCTGATATGTAGTGGCCTATAAATCTAAAACTACTTTGCTTTTTTGAGTCATAATTATCTGCAGACCAGTGATTAAATCCCTGCATGGGAGAGGAGCACAGGCTGCTAAGCGAAGAAAGAAGATGCTGCTGTCTGTAGCTGTACAAGCCTAAAAGAGCAGCTAAAGAGCTTGGTGATGCTGCTACTGAATATAAAGACAAAGTAAACCTGGTCTTCCCAGGGCTATTTTGCAATGTGGTATAGGATAGGAATGATAAGCAGGGAAAGCAACTCCTCTTTTTAAGAAAATTGGTTAAAAAACCGAACCTTTTCAGACCATTGTTGGCAGCTCAGATACTTAGAGGACTGAGGGAAGTTTGATTTAGCTCTGTTAAAAGTTCATGGTGGCAAGGGAAAAGATCACAATAGCTAATTTTCTAGTCTATCATAGAGAAAATCCCTGAAGACTGCATTCTTGAATGTAACCTTCTGATCAGGCTGGTGCAAAGAAGGTGAGTGCCATAAACATATTCCTTGTTTTTGTAAGAATTATGTGGATTGAGATTTCTTTCAGGTGAATCAGTTATTTAAATCCAGCTCCAGCCTGGAGTGTTATAGGTATGGTCCGGCAGAGCAAGTGACACAAGATGGTGTCTATCACAGATATGAGTTATTCCTAACCAGCAACAGTGGATGAATCCAGGAATGTTCCCAGGATTTACTCAGGTCTCCAAAAACATGTCAGCTCCCACATAGTGAGTGAGTTTGCCTCTAAGTGCGAACAACGAAGGTGCCAATGTTACTGTGTGCTGGGAAGCAGCGTAGAATGATCTACCCCATGGAACATAGCATTAAGGACAGGGAAGCTGTAACGAGTGCAGTGGTCTGTTGGGTAGCCACAGGTGCCAGCCTGGCTCATGTGGTGCTTGCTGCCAGGCTCAGTGTTGTCTCCTTCTAGTTTACAGGTGTTAAGTTGGTAAGCACTACATGGGACAAGGATGCGGGATGGCTGTGTATTTTTTTTAGATCCTAAAGCTTTGTCTAAAAGGAAAAGCTAGTAGTATCAGTGCACTAGTCATAGCAAATCCCAGCAGCTATTACATGGTTAGCCAAAGCTAAAGCTATGGCTAGTGGTATCGTTTTATTGAGAGAGGCTGTGTTGGCCAGTACATAATGATTAATTCCCTCTGTGTATTTTGAAAAGAATCCTGGGGTCCTCAATTTCTGTTTAAAAGTCACTAGAGATAAGCAAAAGAGACCTTGTTTTAAGTGCTTACCTGAAAGTCAGTACTTCTGTCAGCACAGCAGAAGCTGTGCAACTTCCCCATGCTGTGTAGTACACCAGCAGGAGTACTTTAAGTGCAGGTTTTTGTGAGGATTTCCACATACGATTCCCTTCTAGTTCAGCCAGACTGCTGACACTTTTGAGCTGATGTTGTTGATGAAGTGCTTAATACATTCTGTATCTGCACTCCTGGTGCTGTTGGATTCCTAATCTTAAAGTGTGAGTAAAAGCAAACTGGCTTGAAAGATGCTCTTTCTCTGACAAACTTCTCTGTAGTGTATGTATAGTTTTTTTGGAATAACAATACTTGCAGGCCTCACTTACACACAGTTCATTCTGCCAATTCAGTGCTCAGAATGCGATACTGAAAAGATGTTCAGTCTACATAAGCAACAGCAAAACTGCCAAAATCTTTACATAAATGACAGTGTACTGTGGGGGTTTCAAACCCTGTGTGTGGGTGTTGGGTTGGTTTTTTTTGTTTGTTTTTTGGGGGGGTTTTTTTGGTTGTGTTTTTTTTTCTCTCCACAAAGAAACTTTAAGGCAGAGATGCTAGGTATGTTCAGAATACAAAGGATTGAATGCTTGCTAAATGACCAGATTGTGCTTTTTGGAAAATGCCATATCTGATGGGGGGTCATGTGTCTGCACCCATGCGCTTGTTAGATATTTGTTTAGGGGTTTTAAGAAGTTTGTGTGGAGGGGGTTGAGGCATCTAAATTGGTAAATTTGCATTGCTTTGAATGGACATCTGTGGTTTTATATTAAAGATACTTTACTACGAACTTTGCATGGGCTTGATACTGGCTGGGCTGCTTCTGAAAGCAAAGATTGAAAACAATTGGGCAGAGTGCTTTTGAATGATACATCATTAAGAAACTACCATTGTCTGACAATATTGTTAATGTCTACTGTCGTCTTAGGCCCTTCAAGGTGAAAAATTTCTCACTATTAACAGTTCCCAGTGTTGTTGTTAAATCTCCTTGAAAACTGGTTAAGCAGGCAGTATTTGAAGAAAATGGCTTGTGATTCATTTATTGCTGGTTACTTTATCAATTTTTTTTAGTGATTGTGTGTATAAGCATGTTAGTCTGAGTAGATAATTTGTAGTTTAAAGAGACCCTGAAGTCTTGGGTCAGTGTTAATATTGAAAAGAATTTTCCTTCAGACAGCAGTAGGTGTCAGACCCTGATTTTAGATGTAAATACTGGAAGGAAGATGTATCACTGGAAGGTGATTTTGTGCTAAAATATTAGAGGCTTATGTTCTGAAAATATGTGTTAAGTTTCTGCAGCTCTGGTCTGTGTAGGAGCTGTGTTTTTTATCTGGATCAATGTATTCTGAGAAATAGGGCCTAAGTGCTTTTTCATCTTACAGTGAAAAAAATCTTTTAACGAAATTCCTCATAGTAGCAACTATACAGCAAATAACAGCTGTTCACATTTACTGTTAAACTCTGTCTACAAAAGAGAAATTGCAATCCAGCAGCAGTAACAACAGAGCTCCTTTACCTGAATGAGAAAACTAAGCTTCCAACCTACTAATGCTCTTTGCCCCGCTCAGTGGGTACTTGTTATCTCAGTGGTGACTGAAATTTATGGTAAAGATAGCCTACTTTTCTTTCTTGTGGGCCATACCATTTGTGAGCTCTACTGTGTGCTTTGCTTGTTTTTATGCAGCAGAACTCAAGAATAAAATGGTACCCCACCACAGCACACTTGGCACCCTGTAGCAGGCTTGACAGAGTTGCTTAAAACAGTCTAAACAGAAAACGGTTGTGTGAAGTGAGAAATAGCCTTAATTGTCAGAAGTATTTGGGGAACCGTCTTCTTGCTAGTAACTACAGTCCTATCTCATACATTGCAGAAACCTGTTAACTCAACTTAGAAGAGGAATTAGAAAGTGAATTTGCAGATTTTTATGCCTTTTTGTAAGCTGCAAACAAATACATTCTACTTTTGAGAAAAGACACGTGCTGGGGTTGAGAGGGTTATAGATCAGTCAAGCCAAGTCAGTTTTGAGCTTTATAGCAGAGGCCAGACTACGAACACAGTGTAATTGTTACTTGTAGAGGAGGGTAATTTCCACCTGTGCAAATGCACCTTAATGTGATGTGAAGAGACTAGTTCCATTTTACTTGTTAATTTAATGTTGTTAAACTTGTTGCTTTGTCATTGCTCATACATTTTTAGCAGCCACAGACTTTGGTTTTCAGTCCAGGGAAAAAGCAAATGGAGGATTTGGGAGGAATGCACCAACATAGTTTGCTCCGGTGACTCTTAAGGCAATTTTTAGACTCTGCTACCTTTCCACTTTTGTAAAAGGTGGAGCCCTTTTCCTTGGTCTACTTAGCCTTCCAGTGTATTTTCAAGTGAGTTACCAAAAAAGAAAAAGTGAGTTTTTACCATCAATGAATTCTAGTGCGTGTTGAAGACAGACAAGTCCTTGGTACTGATTCTCCACTCTGGATAGTCCCTGGAAAGAAGCAGAGCATAGGAAGCGAGAATGTAAGGAGCTAGGTCTGGATGTGCAGGAAAAATAAAAGGATGGCATCTAAAACTAGGAGGGTCGTTTTTACTTTCAAGATGAAGCGATACAAGTTTCCTGGAGCAAGGGGAGATGTGCTGCAGTGTTCTCGACTCCTTTCTGCAGTTCTGAAAGCAATAGCAATGTAACAAGATAATTTTAACGGCAATTTCAGCAGTGGAGACAAGAAGAGATTAAAGTCCAGATAAGGCTTCTAGCAGAAGTGGGGAACAAGATAGAGATGAATTTTGGCAACTTTTCCACTGCTGCTCTTTCAGTAGTAATGCTTACTTATGCTCAGCACCTCTCTCTGCTGGGAATGGCAAACGTTTGCTTCTACATCTGGTGTCTCTGACAGATCTGGCCAGCTGGCAGGGAAATTCCTCTTCATAGACTGAATGACCCTGTCCCCTTGGAGACTGAATGTGGATGCTGCATCCGCTGACCAAGGGAACAAGGGGCGTTCTGTGACTTTCCTCTCAAGCTTTCATTTCTAATGGCTTGGAGCAGAGGGAAGGCTCACCATGCTATTGCACGCCACTGCTTTGCCAAGAGTGGTCTTGTAAAATCCTTTCTTTGAAGTCTAATGAGCTTGGGGTGTTGCAGAGTGAGGGAATATAGGTAGTAAAAGGTCATGTCCCTGGGCCTTGACTGTGCTTATATCAAAGGATACTTTTAAAGTTGTTGATAATCTGTCAGGCACCATGATGAGATGCAGAGTAAACCAGAATCTCTTTGATTTCTTCACTGGTAAGGTTATCTGTATGTATGCCAGTCTTGTTTTTCTGTTCTTATCCTTGGGCTTTATACAGCTATTGATTTTTTTTTTTTTTTTTTCCTGGTTGTTACAACATTAATGCTTATCCAGGTAAAGATATGTTATTTTCCCAACAGAGTCTCACAATTCATTAAGAATGTGATGGGTTCCTGTGTGCTAGTAATGACTGCTTTAATTCCAGCAAACAGGACGCCTTACAAACAGCAGGTTAGATATTCACAGCTAGTTCTGTGGTCTATTACAGTAATTCCTTTTCTTCTTCAGTACAGCTAGCATTAATATTCAAAAGCTGAAAGCATGCTTGTGGAAAGCTACCTAAATATTTATGGTCTATTGCTAGGATCAGAGTAACAAGGGCAATAAATGAAATTAAAGATTTACATCATGAAACAAACCGACTTATCAGTTATTCTTTGCCAAGTTGCTTATGATGTTTAAAAAGGAGATTTTTCTGAGATTTTAAAAAAAAAATTAATTTCAGCATGAAATTTTGATCTGTAGTTTCACTTCAATGTCTGCATTATTTCTTCTGACAAGATGAGTGGATGGAGAAGATGTTGCACAACTGACAAAGCTGGCTGTTGCATAGCTAGATTTCATAAGAAAAGTACTCCACAGCTTTTATCTGAGTATATCAAAGTCTTTAGCAAACTTTAGGGTCATGAATACCTCTGTTTGAGGAAAGTAAAGTGAGGGGAGAAACCGAGATGCAGCAACCTCAGAAAGTTTGTATGCAAAGTCCGACTTAAGAATAGAAATCATGAGTTGGGCAGACTTTGCATTTAAACTTTGCAGTCAAACCTTAGGCTGGACAAGGAAGCTAGCTGTGCTCAGCAGTGAGCAAGCTGAGACTGTTTTATGTTTTTCTGGAGGGTTATAAGAACCTGGATAACTTCGCATCTGCTTTAAATGAGAAATGACACTCGTGTTTTGTGGGAGCATGACAGAACATATATTTGAAATGGAAATTGCCTTGCTTATTCAAATGAAAACCTCTGAGCACAGAAACTTTGCTTTCATTATTTTGATTAGAAGCTAAGTATTTTTCAGTAGCAAGCAGGTAGGAAAAAAGCCAAATTGGAATGGAAGAAAAGATTTTTTTTACTTCCGTTCAAAATATGACTTTGTTGCTTTGGGACATGTGTATAAATTCATAAAACAGGAGTAAAACATTAATTATTTATTTTCCTAAGATAAGTTTAAGTGATTGTCTAGCAAGGGCTCCATAAGGTGACAGCACAATGTGAATAAATAGGTACATCACCTAGAGAAAATGAACTGAACTGTACGTGTCTTTAATAAGCAGCATGCCAGCTTTTTCCTTTGGATTTTAGCTAGGGATTGCATAAAACAAAGCCCCAGGAACTGACTTAGCATTAGTGTGTTTTCTAGTTTTCTATCGTAGTAGTGTAAAGTATTTAAACAGAATAAGGTGGGGTATTTTATTTCAGTAGAATAATGATAACTTGGGGGAAAAAAATCACCTTTGTATAAAAAGTGTATGCGTATGTGTAGGATATCCTTTGTTTTGGCTGGGAAAATTCTGAGGTAAATCAGAACCTGCAAGAACAAGCATATGATTTTCTAGTTAAATATTGAAATAGCAATTATTTGCCCTAAGTAGTGCATATGTGTACCCATGTCAGTACAGTCGTGTTGTTTGGAATCTGCATCTGCATTTTGCAAATTAAACCAGTCTCTTTCGATGACTCACTAGAGCGGACTTGTGTTGATAATCACCCAGAAGGGATTCCGGATATGCTTGGAGAAGATACGTGCTTGTTTCAACTAGTGGAGTGCCTGAATGTTAACATTTGCAAATATTTTTGTTTGCTGGTAATTTGTGGTTCTTTTGCTTTCCGGGGAAATAAAACCTCAGTGAAGGTGAAGGAAAAAAGAAACCCAAGAAAGGCATGAAGTGATTTTCATTCTTATTATATAAGGCCAAAGGATTCACAGAGAGGATCTGAAATTTATTGTCTCTAGATGAGGTTGCTGTTGTTGTGTGTCCTGTCTCGTTGTCCTCCTGCCCTCTGCCCTGAGGAGCAAGGGTATCTGGAATTTTACTGAAATCCACAACAGCTTTAGGCTCAGCATTGCCCAAAATCACCTCAGTGATGAGGGATCTAATTCAGAAAAGTAACTTCGTGTATTTTCCAGTATTGCTAACTGTACTGTTACTAAAACTGTTATATTTTGCTTAGAATGTCAGCCATTCAGAGCCTGAATATATCAATCACAGTACATCAACTGGGCCACAAAACAAAGAAATTAATATCATGAGAGATTCAATTTTTGCTGATTCTTAACCTGAAATGAATCTTGACCTGAAGAATAGTTCTATTGCCTAGTCAATAAAGCAAGCTCTGACATGTAGTCACTCCAGTGTCCTTATTCTGGCTCATTAATATTGGGCTGACATTATGTATGCTGTATGGTCAGTGTGGAAATTCCAAGAACTTCACCAGCTTCAGAGCACCCTCCCTTATTTAGCATTCATAGACATGCCTGTCTAAACATACAGTCTTTATTCTGCATTTACTTAAACTGTATAATCTTTTCCCCAGTGAGTAGGAAGGCGCACACAGCCACACATGCCTGAGTGAAATATTCCTCTTGCTGCTCTGTGCAAAAATTCTGAGAAATCCCTATCAGTTAAGAATTTTAGATTAATATATTTACCACTAAGGATCATTAATAATAAATGTTCATGATTTTTTTTTATTGAAGGTTGAACTTGTGAGATATGGTTTCCTCAACTTTTGAACCCCACGCAATATCTAATTGAAAATGTCTTTGCTCCTCCCACACAAGGTGAAAGACATCTAGCATTTCACAGTGCTCTATTTTGGCTAGAGGAATTTTCCCTGTGAAACAGATACTTCCTCCAGAGCTTGTGTTTCCCTCACTCTCCATTTAGCAGCTACGAGCTACGGTACTGCATGTCTCTCTTAGCCAAGGAGATGCTGACGGCATCAGCGAAATGTTTCAGTGCGAGGAATGAGTTATACAGCAGCTTTAACTAGGTCTGAAGAATGGCTGCAGGGAGTCGTACAGAGTTACCTCATTGCACTGACCACCCTGAAAGACATAAAGGCACGTTGCAGATAGTTGAGGTTTTATGCATTCAGATACTTCATGCAGGACCCTAAATACTGAATCTTTGTTTAAAAAATAATTTGGGGAAAAAATAATTCCTGATAATGATAGAGGAGTTAGCTATGTGGTAGCTCTACAGCACAGAATACTGATTCTGAGTAGCAGTCTGTCTAGAAAGATACACATGGATGTGGAGTGGATTTTCCTTGCTTCGTTTTTAATACAAAGAGTAAATGCACACTAGAATACAGTGCTTCAGATACTTTAAAATGTACATATACCCTCTGTTTGCCTATCTGTTTTCCACAGCATGGGCTTTAGGATCTGTGCCTGTCACACTTCTGTCAGTCATTTTGGACAAACGCTTTTCGTATGAAAGACTCCTGAGTATTTTTCCTGCTGTTGTACAGAGTTCCTAGGTCTCAGAAATCACTTCTGAAGTCGAAGGGGGACTCTTCAAGAGTGGAATCCTAGTACTGTGGGTGGTGCGTTATACACTTACACTCTGATATTTGAATTAGCTGTTGTCAGAAGAGATATTTTCCTAAGTAGTACTTAACAAACCTTGCCTGTGTGGAAGCTGTGTCTATATATTTTTTTTTTTAAGTAGCCTTGGAAGAATTGTGGCTGGTTCTATGGTTAGTATGATAAACTAAATACAATTTTTGTTCTATTCCCATCCTCAGGTTTCATTAATTGTGAAAACATGTCTGACTTCCCTGAGCTGGTAGATTTGAGGGGGCAGAAAATACAGGTATATTGAATAACTTGGTATGGTACCTGGAAGTACACAGTCTTTCTCTTGCAGCACGATTTTGTTTCTGTATTGTGTCCATATTTTCCTTAGCTTTCCAACAAAGAGATAGTCAGTCACCAGGCAAAATGGTTTTACATGGAAGTGCAATTCTTACATGGTGTTGTTTACTAAGGGTAGTTTTAAATGGTAGATGAACAAAGTGTCGCTTGCTATTTACACTACGTAGGATAGCTCCCATAGTTTCCCAAGGTTGGTGGGGGCTTTCCCATGGGGAACTGCAGTGTGGACAAAGTCTCAGAGTATGGATTTTTGTTCCCTGGAGTTGAAGGCAATGAAATGTGTGTTAGACTAGCCTAGCTAATCAAGCTGTCTCGTGTTTGCCAGCAAACGCAGCCTACCGATCAGGAAGACAACTGCAGAGATGGATGGTTTCCTGCCTGCCAACAGGGAGCCTGCCTGTAAGCGACATCTCCAATAACTCTCCAGGAGCTGCCCCTTGGGGTGGTGTTTGGGAAGCTCTGCCCCACGAGGTGCACAGTTGCCCTGGTCTCTGCACTGCGTTACTGCCGTGGTTGATTTCCATACTGGCTTATTGAAAGAGAAGCAGCTAGAGGCGTCATCTCCTGGGGATGTGATTTGCATTCTGTGTTTAATTAAAGCATGACAGTCTATGCCAGAGGATGTTAAAATGTGAAACGGAATGGTCTTTGCCAAATATTGGGATTTTAGAGAGACTTGGAAACTCATTAGTAGAGAATTTTATTCATAATAAGTGTGCAGCCTGTTTTACAGGGCCCATTGAGTTTGGCCTTGTTTTCTTTTGGGTTTCTCCCATGCTGAGTTGTTATTTCAGCCTCACATATCGTTGATGGAAATACCCTGCTCAGTGACAAAACTATTTGAGAACCAAGGCGCTAAGCAAAATGTTTCTCTACTACGGAGCTGTTCCAGGGGACTGCTAATAAGATAAAGAACCTCCTCCACAATAGGTCATAAGTTTCAATTTGATCGCATCAGTCACATTTTAACCACCTGATAACCTGTTAGGTGGCCTGTAAGAAATATGATAGGTATTTTATACTGCTTGTTAGTTGTTTTTTTTTTACAGGACAGCTGTACAAACCTTGTGAACCTGACAACTTGATTGGTAGTCTCAGAAGAGAAGTCAAGTATTAAATAGGAACAAACGTGTGGATAAATGTGCATAAATTTTTTGTACAGTGGGTCAACAATTCATAACAAGACACAAATATTCATCACCTCACTTTGTGAATTAGATCACAAACTTATCACCTTGAAATCAGCTATTAGCAAAGTATCTGTCAGTTGTGATTAAGCATGAAAAGTAATATTATTTTTACAAATGCTTACAATGTCAGACCACCTGAAATTTAAATGACGTGTATTGTTGTTGTGGGTTTTTGTTTTTGGTTTTTGGTTTTTTTTTTTTACAAAGGTTTACCAGGAGTCTGTTTGAATTTACACCTCTCTTAATTATGAGCTGAGGTCATGATAATGGGGTTCTCTTTGCCCTTTTTCCTGATTGTGTTGTAAGGAATGGCTAACCACTTCTGCAGCATACTGCAGAGCTTCTCTTTTGGAGAGGCATGGTTGGTCAGTCAGCCCTGTCCATGAGTTATTAATGTGCAGACTCAGAGTTGTTAGAATTATTCAAAATCCTACTTCTTTCATCAAAAAATGAGCTGTAAGCCATGGTATGAAGTGACATTTTCATGTGCGTGAATTGAACCTCTTTAAAAGTCCTTCCTGATACTGTCAGATAACCTGCACAAAGTCAGAGAAGAAAACAGATTTCACTATTGAGGATAAGGGAGCTGGCAATGAGGGCCAGAGATTGGGAAACTATTAGTTTATATTAGTGAAGTGGTAGACTTCTCTTGTGATTACCCGCAGACATCTGAAACGTTACTTGATGCGCAAGGGTTTGGTTTTTTGCACCCTGGGTTATAGTGTGTAACTATGTTAATAGTGCTCTCTACTGCCTACCTAATGATGCTGAACAGTTTACCTTGGAGCCAGAGAATGGAAACAAGTCCCCACTCTGCAGACTGTTTGGATTAGACTAATTTATGCTAGAGTCCTTGCAGTCCTAGGCTAGATATGAAATGCTGGAAGTTAGAGCAGCCTGGACTGTATTAAGCTCCTGTTAGGTTTCAGACAATTAGCAGTGGATTCCACTGTGAGATTCATCCTTGAGTTGTTGAAGCAAGGAAGTTTGAGTTAACAATCTCTAGTATGTATTTACAGTTTAGAATTTTCAGTCTTTTTCAGTTTAATGTTAAATTGTACCTATTTTGATGAAGGTTGTTTTGCTGCACAAGGAGTAAGGCCTCCTAAAGATGCCCCTCAAGGTGATGTTTTTCTGGAGTGCCTGGAGAAGCTAGATTAGACCTGCTTAAGGAACAAAGGGGAAGACCACTGGTAAGGCTGCTGATGTTAACTTGTTCTCTTGTACTTTTTCCATAGCTATTTATATGGAAGAATTGTACTTGTACAGTAAATGATGCATTTTGAGTGAATGTTTTCAGTTCTGTCTGACATGTCTCCCTGATATTTTGGTAGCATATCCATTCAGGTCTAAGTGTCAGCTGTGGTATTCATCACCTTCTGGTGCACTTCACGAGGATTTGTAACTCTGGGCTTTGGTAGCTTTCTTGTAGCTTCTATTTGGAGATTGTGATTTCAGAAGGCCTTGGGAACTAATAGATATGACAAAGGGCTAGGTTCTTCATTGTTGTCACCCCTTGTAGTGAGGGCTCATTCCTTCCTTGTCCTTTTAACTCATAGATGGTCTCCTACCAAGTCTCAGCAGAGCATGGGCAAAGCCCTTGCTCCGCTCCACTCTGGCTGTGCTGCTTCCTGGCAGTTTCCTTTCTGCAGCCAGCATGATGCAGGAATTTTCTAAACTGAAGCAAGGACTGCAAAAGCATGTAGTAAAAAACTAATTTCTAATGACTTATTTCATACAAAAGAGCCACAAAAGCATTAGTAGATGCTTTAACAGACAGCTGAGATGTCCCATCAAGGAGAAGTTTATTCCACTCCTAAATACAGATGATTCATGTTAAGTTTAACTTTGAATTGTTTATTTTTTTGACCTAAGGCCTGAAATGACGGTTTTACCTATCATGAGTAGTAAATAGTTATGCTTTTAAGTGCATTTGCGATTGTACTAAGGTAATTAATAACACCGAGATAGCTGATTTCTTATTTCATTCCTATATTACAATCGTCATGCAGTAGATCATATACTGGACTGTATTTCCTGTTGATGCTGAAATACTGTGATGTAATGGCCTACTATGCTCATTCGTGGACATCCAGAAATAAATAAATCAAAGGAAACAGTCTGTTAAAATCCAGTTTCAGCATAATTACGAACACTTTATATGAACTACTCTGTGCTACTTCTTGTAACCAAAAGATATGAAAGATATGGATTTTAATCAGTTTCTTATTATTATTATTATTATCAGGCTTACTAAAAGGAGATCCAGGGATTAAAGGAGAGCAGGAGAGATTATAGTTGTGCTAGTGAAGCTTCTTTTAAAAAAAAGTCTTCGTATTTTTATCAAACATATAGTGTAATTTATGAACACATGATGACAGCACAAGCAGCATCCAGAGAATATCCTCTGCAGTGCTGTATACATATCATAAGACTTTATTTTTTTTGTTGCATCTGGTTATATTACATATTGCTATGTTATATCACAGCCTATTATGTAACCTAAAGCCCCAACAATGAGATAGGGGGTGGGGGACTGAGCAGAAGTGTCTGTAAGCAAACAGAAATATGACCGAAAGAATTCAGCAACTCAAATATTTTTGTGTATAACTGCAAATGGTCAGAAAACCAGGCAGATTTAGCAGCCTTTGCAGCTGCAGTAGTAGATATTTTGAATGATAGAGCAGAATTGCAAATGAGATATTTAAAAAATTGTTGTATGGGTTTTTTAATAGACAATACTCAAACATGTATTCAACCAAATTTGAATACAGAAAATAAATTAGATTCCAATTGTAGTTAGTATTTTTCTGAAATTACATTTTGAAACCACAGATTCTGTACTACAGGGTTTTGTTTTTTTTTTTTTTTTCAGAATCAGTGGAATTTCTATAACAATATATGGTTTTCTAAATTGCCTTTTTTAACTACTGCAATCTTGTACTTCCGGTTCATGATTTAAAATCTGAGTGCCATTTCTATTTATATGATTAGGTAAGCATGTGTCAAATACTTCTCACAAAAATAATTCTGGTGTCTGATTCTGTAGATGTCAACTGCCAGCATATATACTCTGTATCTCCATTGAAGAAGCATTACTGCCGTAAGTCAGATTGATGGAATCAGAGCTGGCCAAGGACAGCAGTCCATCCCGGGGGCCGGTGTATGTGGTTATAGGATAGATCTTGGTGCTTTATTGTGGCATTTAGGTGACAGTAGTTCAGTGTGAATTAATACTGAACAGACAACAGTTTGTATTAATTGTTGTATTAAAAAATGATGTGTTTGTGTCTTCTGGGTTGGCCACGACCAAGATGTTCTAGTTTACATTGCTACTACCTTCATTGACAAAATTTTCATAATCATTGCAAATAACTTATGAAGTTCTTTTTTCTTTAAATCTTTTATCAGATCTGTGTTCTGGCTAGCAACTCATTCACATCTGCAAGAGATGTTGAATTCTATTGGTAGTACCTAAAAAGGTGAAAACCTTATACCAGCCTGCTCTGGAGACTTGCTGTGTGACTCAAGGTCCAGAGCAATCTAATTAAAATGCCATAAGACAAACAAGCTCTTAAAATCTTTTAGGCATCTTTCCTTATCCATGTGGCTGTTTTGTTGTTACCAGAGCTTAGAGATTGGGTTTGGTCATTTTCTCTGTGGTCTGTTACGTTTCAGCCTGTGTGAAGGAAGCTAGAAGGCTTCAGTGAGTCATGAAGCAACTTCTCTTACCCGATAGCTTTTTCTGATTCTAGCTTAAGGGTCATTTAAACTGTAGACTCTCCTGTGTTAGAGTATCATTGGAGTACGTGGAGAGAGTACCTGCATGCTTGAGAGTGCTTGGGAAACTGGTAGGAAGCCATTACCTGGCCTCTGGGTCATCTGAAGTAGAGTAATTAATTCTGATGGATCTCTTACTCAAATATAGTGGATGGGGTCAGAGTGAACAAAATGTCTAAAGAGAGCATAAAATGCTATTTTGAATTGAGGCTTTTCTCAGAAATGCCCAGTTTGCTATAGCTAGGAAGCAGTAAAAAAGTTGATTTCTGCAATGAAGTAATAAAATTAAGAGCTCATTTTCACATAAAATAAATGCCTATTGAGAATTATTTTATTTTGACTTTAGTCGTGGAGAAAGTTGTGCCCACAAACTTTCAGCATACCTTTTTGTTCAAATCACCAGCCAGGAAATATGGGATGTAGGTGGGAAGTAGTGGATGAAAACTTCTTGCGATGGAACATTTGTAACTATCATGCTTAGTACTCTAAATGGGGAGGGTTAAGACATAGGGACCAGAAACAAAAATTTGTGTTTGTAGTGCAGAGCTCTATTGACCTAGGTGGTTAGGCATATGTATCATAAGGTTGAATTTGGCCAAGATGAAGGACGCTCGTCTTAAATTTGTAGTGACTGTAATGTTATGGGTGAATTAGAGTACCCTGAATCTGGACAGTACCTTGAAGCTTTTCAAAACTGTACAGTGCCTTTCTGCCTGCAAAACAGTGGTAGAAGATAAATGCAGTTTTGGTAAAAATCCATTGTGGGAATGTTTGTATTTTGATGAAAAAATATTTTCATTTTTGTTTTGATAATAGCTAATTCTTTTGATTAATGTTTATTTTTATTACAATATGTGGTTTTTTTGAAACTAATTTAGCTAATATTTAATGACTGATATTTTGATTTACTATTTTACACTACCATTGTGTAATGCTAGGAAATGAATATGATTTAGTAGCCTAGAGTTTTAGTCTTTTGTTCTGACTTAGAAAAAATCATCTGGAATGCCAGGATTTCCTATAGGTTGAAAAATGTGTTTTCAGTCTCGTCGTAACTGCAGAACAGGAGAGAATCTTTTAACGTAAGGTGGAGGAGAAATGGAATTCCAGTGGAAGACTATAGGTCTTGAATTTCTCAAAGGTTTAGCTTGAACTCTTACGGAAGTCTTGGGTGGTTGCTAATTGTTTGAGCTGTGTTCCTCTGAGAACAAGCAAAATTTCAGATTAATCTATGTGAAAGTAGAGTAGAATCACCTTTCTGATAAGAAGAAAAAAGTGAGGATCTGGCCAGCTTTGAATGGGTTAGGGAACAAATATTGAAGGAGAGAGTGGGTGAAAAAAAGATGACCAAAAGACCAGGTTGCAGAGGTGAAGACAGAGGATGATGGGGAAGAGGAGTGGGGCGGTATGCAAAGATGAGTGGGAAAGTTTTTGGTGGAAAGGGTTGCTCAGTGTGTGGTGGAAGGAGCTGGTACTTGTTTTTTAACTGCCTTACTGGGTATGCTGGTACCAGTCTCCCATGTGTATGCCGGGTCCTGAGTAAGGCTTAAATCTTTCCAATAGTTGTACATACATCCCTCTGCAAAGGGAAGTGCCCCCATACTCCCCCAAGTAGCTGAGCAATGCCCTCCACTGTGCTGGGGGAAAGAGGCAGTGGTGAATGTGTCACTCAGAGTTGTTGGGAGGGTGTTGGAGGCCTGAGGGGCTGTGGCGGGTGCGGGGAGCTGTGCATGGTGTGGAAAAGGTGCTGTTGGGCTGCGCCTAGGCTGGAGAGGCCAGTGGGATGGCAACCGAAGAGCTCTGCTGTGGGAAACTAGGTGTGATAATTCAGACATCTGAACAAGGTCTGTAACATTACAGTCAGAATGAAAGGCAGCATTAAGAGACAACTGATTGTGTTATTTCTGCTTCTGGAACAGAATACATGCCAGCTTCTTAATTTCTTACTGTTTGTTGTCTCATTAATTTTTGTCTCAAGGCTGTGTAGTATTTTATCACCTGCTTTTGCCAATACTTGTTATAAACTCCTACTGAAGCTTCATATTAAAGTAGTCTCACTGTTGGCATTCCAGGCTAGACTTCTCAATTCAGATTTGCCATAAAATGCAGTTTGTGAGATGATTATATTAGAGAGAACTGCACTCTGCAAAATGCTTTAAAAGCTGGAGTATAATTAATTAATAAAGTGACCTCTTAAAGAGAGTAGATTTACTACTTTAGCATGAATTAATTTCCTGATAGATATTTTGGATTGCCATCAAAACAGAATTGAATCTGTCAGTGTCTGTGTCACTATTAGCACATCTAGCAGTATTTACCAACTCTGATGTGATGGGAACTCTTCTGTGGGAGAAAGGGCTGCTTGGAGGCCAGAGCTTTCCAATGCCTAACTTCTTTTCCGAGTGTCACAGTAACACTGATAACTACTGATGTTTTTGCTATAATTTACTAGAAATTGTAATGAGATCAACAGTTCCATTCAAAGGAGTGGCCGTATGTCAGTAAGGAGGTGTCAGCTGGTTCAGTCCAGCATGTACCAAACTCAGGTTAAGACCGAGATGGTGGAGGTTTGTACTTCTCTGCTACTGCGATGCTGGGGACCGCAACATTGATCAGCATCCTGTTGTTCTTGTCCTTTTAACTCTCTCTGCTGTATCTCTGCAGGAAATGCAAGTCCTTCAATGGATAAGCCCTGTTTTTCCTTTGTTTATTTTTTAAAAATGCAACTTTTGTATATAAGCTAGCTAGACAATGGTTTGCTTTTGCATGTGCTCTCAATTTCTTTCTGTAGCTGCTGATTGTTCCTACTTAAGCTATATTCAGCTTGTCTCCTGTTGAGTACTGAACCTTTCAAAAGTGCTTGGCAATAGCCAGTGGATGCGGATAGCCCTTGTGCAGAGGCTGATGCTGGTTATACCGGCAGGTTAGGAACTCCAATTTGAGGCTAAACAGATATATTTCTGCATGATTGCAGCCACAAGGCAAGCAAACTGGTGGGGAGGGGAAGAGAGGAAATTTCTCACTGGAATTGAACCTCTTTGGAAATATACAGAAAACTGAAGAAGATTTAGAAGGCACTTTATTTTGCACCTGAAGTAACAGGTGGCTTATGCAGCAAGATGACAGAATGGCTTTAATAAGCGAGTAGGAGCAGGTTTTGAAACTATTCATATTTTTAGTAGTTTTAGGTTAACTGAAGCAAAGAAAGCTAATGAGCAAAACCTATTACAAAAATTTGGAAAGTAAGACACAAGAATTAAAGGCAAAAACTGGTCTAAAAATTTGAATTCTGAGATTCTGTAACAAGGCTGGAACAGGCTGTCCAGGGAGGTGGTGGAGTCACCAGCACTGGAAGTGTTGAAAAAACATACGGACGTGGCACTTCAGGACATGGTTTAGTGGGCATGGTGGTGTTGGGTTGATGATTGGACTTGATGATCTTAAAGGTCTGTTCCAACCTTAATGATTCTGTGAATGCATCCTCAAGGAGAAACTGGGCTGTGGTTCAAATGTGCAATATTATAGTACTAGGCTTGTGGAAAACCTAGAATTAATGTTTGATAATGTGTTAAAGTTTAGCTACCCAGAAGCAGCTGCCAGTCCAGAATGAAGGATGGTCAGTGTGCTGATCCCAGGGATAGAATAGAAAATTGTAAACACTTGAAGAAAACTTGATGCAGAAAGGCATTTAGAGCTCAAAGTCAGGTCGAATGTTTGGCATTTGGAGAAAGAGGAAAAATTGCAGTGTGTAACATGGATTTGCAAGGACCAATAAATATGTCCAGATAACAAGGTGGTGATCTTAAAAGTACTCCTTTTAGAAGCAAAGGATGAAAGAATACAGTAGAAAAAAAAGAGTGGGACATTTATGAAGTAAATGGGACTTCTACTAACTTTAGGGTAAACTTAGCAGTGCAGTACCAGGAAAAACCTGTATTATCTAAAGAAAAAACGTATATGGGTGAAAATGATGCTTAACAGCAGCCATTTCATCCTTCCTCTAGAAGTAAAGACAGTGTCTATATAGAGTATAAGAACAGTAGTGATTTTTTTGTTGTTGTACGGGGGGAGGAATATCCTTTACTGGAAGAGGAAAGAGAATCCATTCATTAGGCCACCCTTATAATTGGCTTGAACTCAAGCCCTGTTATCCTTAGTTTAATCAGATGACAGAAAACAAGTATGGTAAGAAATAAGACGCATCCTAAGATGCGTGCATTTAGAACTGATCATAGAGCTACAGTAATTAAACATCAGTGGTCACCCTCTGCTGACTTGTTCAGTGGGAGAAATGAGAATGAGAACACTTCAAACAAGGTGGAAGCTAATGACAGAGATGCTGCAAATTACATACATCTAAAGCGACAGACAAGAAAAGCAGAAAAACACTTCAGTGTTATTTAGGGTCCCAAGTGCTACTGCTACTTAGGAAAATGGTTTAGCATTTTTTCCCAGGTTAGAAACAAAGCTTGGAAACTGCCAAATTATCACAAGGCATAACTCTGTGGCCATGTGTCATTTCAGTGTTGGGCAGCAATGTGAGGTTACCCCACGTGGAGCATTGCTTAAAACAAAAAAAAACCCCACCCTAGTTGAAAGAGTTCCCAAACCTTGCATTTGTCTGGGACCACCTTATGCTATAGACTCCTCTCATTTCTTTTGTCACCTGTGGCAAGTTTTGTCTTGTGATATTTTTCGCTGTGCTTGCAATGATAACTGCGTCATTGCACATCAGGCACATGAGCAGGTGTTTGTGGGAGAATATGTACTGAAGGAACACCAATCCATCCACTGAGCCCTGGCACAGCAGTGCCCTCGTTCTCTTTCTGTGGTTTGGTCAGAATGTGCTTCTGCTTTTTACCATCTATCAGCATTGCATGTCTTTTGTTTCCTCTTCATGTTTATATCGCTACTTCCAGTTCCTGTGCACAGAATTAGATGTTGTTGCATGGTCTATCTATGCTTGGGGAATTTGTTTGCATTAGCACAGTAAATTTTTAAGTTATTCCCGTGGATAACAGCTTTCCGTCAGCTCCATCACCCTGGATGCCATATGCATAATACAAATGTTGTACTATAAAGTGGTGTTACGCAGTGAAACACGAAAGATATTCAGAAGTGATGCTGTTGGTATAACCCTATGCTGAAACCAGAGCTGAGCTGACAAAGGAAAATAACCAAGTGACATGGTTTGCAACACAATGAATAGATGTAGAGCCCTAAGAAGGGATGGGGGAACATAGGGATGACTCAGTTGTGTCCTATTAAGCTGGGGAGCTGCTAGCTATCAGAGGGGAGGACTTTCTTGCAGTCTTTCTTCCAAGATGTTGGTACCAATGAAATTTGGGGTTAGGGTCGTGTAGATCATTTTTTCCCATTTAGAAGGTCAGTAATTTTAGTGCCATCTCTGGCACTTGGAATAGGATTTATTCCCTAGAATTTACTCCTTTGAAGTCTGGGTTAGTGTGGAGAGTAATACTGTTTTAATAGTCTATAGCATATTGAGTAACTGACTATAAGTGAAATATCATTAGAATTCAAATACCTGGTACTAAAAAGGCTTGATGTTGTAGCAGTACGGGCTGGGAAGCATGTTCCAAGCGAGACGCTTCCAGGAACAAGGGCTAAGGACTTTCAGGAACATTAGTAGATAATACAGGAGTATTTATGGAGCACTGAACCAAATTATACCTGACTTTGTGGCACAGCTATCCTTTAGCTTCTGTACACGTAAAATAAATGTCGAAACAATGAGTATCTGTATTTACTGACTAGTCTGGTTTTGGCAGGATGCTTTATTTCTATGCTGATTGTTCGCTACATCTTGTGTGTTTTGTCTGAACAAGAGACCTAAACTAAAACCTTAAATATTTTTCTGTAGTTCATTTTCAAGTGATTTGAGGATTAAAGGAGGTATCTCAAAAAAAGAGTAAGAAAAATACATGTTTTTTTGGCAGTAGAGAGCTAAAGCCTTTTAAAAGAATAATTGTTTTGAGTTTACATTTAATAGGGATTCTTATCGTGATTTAAACTGTATTCATTATAAGTCCCTTGATTGTAATATTACTAACCCTGCTGAATACAGCCAGTGCATCATTTGTAAATGTTTTTTTTCATGACTGGCAGTATGTTTACAAAGCCTTTCTGTTCATAGATTTACCTCTCTATTCAATCCTGATACCAATGCCAAGCATATGAAGTACATTTTCTTGTTTTCTTTCTTAATCTTTTGTACTTCAACTTACAGGTATTGTCAGTGAGTGTTTTAAAAGCAGAAGAAATAGAATCATATCCTTGAGACAGACTGGAGTGTTTCTAGCTTGAAAAGTCTTTTTGCATGTTTATTTTGGAGTAGTCAATTAAAGCCCCTTTCGAATGCCAGGAACAAGCTACCTCACGCTGCACCCTGGCGTGTGAGCAGCACAGAGGGTAACATGTGCTGTGTTGGCGCTGTCAAAGAAAATCGCTAGCAGTGATGTCAAATTCGGCCTATCACTGTGAGGATTAAGGAAGCCTGACATCATGATTTGGAGTCTGCCACCGGTGCTCAAGTGGAATAGTATCTGATTGCACAAATGCTTGCGCTGAGTGGAGCGCACCATCTAGGAAGCCATAATTGGAGCAAGGAAGAGCAGCCACACTTGCTGCACAAAAGCATTGCTGCGTGGGACTCTGTCCCAGCCATGCAGCCATGTGTACTGCAAAGAGTGGGTCTCCTCTTTCTGCGTTGGTGTGGTAGCAGCTCTTCAGAGAGGGCAAATAGGCAAATGATGCCCACTTAGCAGTGTGTCAGGAGAAATTGTTGCTGAAGGAGTCGCAGCAGTAAAAAAAAAAAAATCATATATTTCGGTTATTATCTTGGTCTGGTTGTGTTGTGGTTGAGCAAGGCCAACCAGTATGTTAGTGGTGTTTTCTGGGTTTTTGGTTTTTTTTTTTTTTTTTTTGTTTTGTGTTTTTTTTGTTTTTTTGGTAATTGTAATTCTGCTGCAGAGAGCAGCTGATGCATCATGAGGGACTTTGCATGTCTTAGCATGAACTTGTGATTCTCACAAGGGAGATGTGTCCTACTGGTGGATCTGAAGTGATTCTCTACTAAGGACACCTTAATATAGAGATCACAAGAAAAGCCGCTAGAGCAGAGTGGGACGGAGAACCTAGAGTGCTCTAGAGAAACAGTAGGAAGTGTATTCTCATAGATCGTTTTGCTTTTTAATTTTTGTTGAAAAACGTAGCATGAAAAGCCACTAATTTGTACCCTGGGATCTGCCTCACACTTAATCGGACTTGAAGTCTAATTTGGTTTGCTCATGTAGCAAGTTGATTGCTTTCAGGTAGGAGTTAGTTTTGGCTTGTATTCTTTATGCAACTACTCTTTCATCTTTTAAAATAAGATGGTCTATACTGGTGTGATTGGGAAGGTGAGTGGAGGAGGTATTGATGACAGCCCTGCATAACAGTGCAGACTGGCTGGTGCTATCCAGTGGTTGTAGCCTTCTTGCTTTCACAGTGCGAAATATATGCTGAAAAGTAAACATGTCTATCTCTATATTTGAATTAAAGGAGGAGCCTCCAGGTGCAAAGCTGAGTGAGGGTGATTCCCTAGCCATCATAACATGCATTTCAGTGCCAAGAATGAAAGAGGCCAGCAGATGAGAACAGCCATCCATAATTTGTGTCTGTCTTCCACTGTTTTCACAGCTTGACCTCAGAAGCAGCCATGATGTCTGGCTTTGTGAGGAAAAAACTGTAGCTGGTGTGTGTTTATTCATTACAGGACACATTTGTTGTCTAGAATTAACAGGATGCAAAGCCAAGTGGGTATTGAAGTTGATTGCATACAGCTCTGTGATTTGGATTTTGGAGTGATATACAATTGTACAGATTGTATCAAATGCAGCTTGATCACCCTAGATTTATTTGTGTATATGCTGAATTATAATGAGTGGTCAGTTATCCTATGTGGGAGAGGAGATGTAAATGAGTTCAGACTGTGCTCACACAGTGAAGTTTGCTCTACCTCTGGGACCAAAAAAACCTGTTTCTTTTCATCTTTGTATGTACAGTGGTTCTGCACTTTGCAAGTACAGTGTGATTAATATGTTTTGGCTATAAAATGTGAAAGTTAAAAGTATGGCATGAAAGGTGTATCAAACTTGATTATCTTTCTGATAGAATTAAAAATCCGGTGAATGAAGGGAATGCAGAAAACGTAATATATTTAGACTTTAGTAAAGCTGTTGATACTCTGTTTCATGAAATCTTACTGGAAAAATTGATTCAAATTGCCTGTGATGGAGATGCTGCTGTATGATCTAAGAGTTGGCAGGGCAACTGTAAACAAAGAATAGATGGATGAGGCTGGAGCTTTGGGAAAAGCCTAACCAGGGAATAATGCTACATGTGTTCTAATGTTTAATATCTTTGTTAATAGCACAGAAAATGAAGAATATAAGCTAAATTCTGTGGAGGTATTGAACCGTGATAGCTCCAATACAGAGAGAGGAAAATAGTTAAGTAACACAAAAGAGCATTGAGAGTTATTAGAAATGTGGATGAAAAATAGGAAAAGATGGATGTTGAAAAGCATAACCTGAATTATGGCTGAGAAGAATAATGCATAACAGAAAATTCAGAACAAGCTGTTCACACAGTGAAACTTAGGAAATATTTTTTTTTCCCCCTCCCTCTTCTAATTAACTCAAATTAATTGAAAATTGAAAAAGCTTTTATTTGGGGCCTCTCTGTTAGGCACAAAGACAATTCTCTTAAACAAACAAACAAACCACCACCAACAAAAACACAAAAAACCCCAAACCAACCAAACAAAAACCACAAGAAAACAAAAAAAAACCCAAACCCAAAACACAACGAAAGTAAACCCCGAACCCTAAAGCTCACCAAAAACCTACAAATGCCCCCTCCCCTCAAAACCCCAAATAAAAGACCAGACCAAAACAACCTTCACCTCCTCACCTGACCAGTGCTTGAACTGAAATGTACTCATTGTACATACTGAACTGCTAAAAGCAGAAATTGATGGCTACCTGGAAGCTTAAGTATACATTCTCCTTGGGGGGTGGTCCTGAAAGTGAGCCTCTTGTTTAGGATGTGAATCATACAATCTTTGGGTTGAAAGGGACCTTTAAAGGTCACCTAGTCTAACCCCTTCAGTGAGCAGCGACATCTTCAGCTAGACCAGGTTGCTCAGAGCCCCGTCCAACCTGACCTTGAATGTTCCCAGCAATGAGGCATCTACCACCTCTCTGGGCAACCTGTGCCAGGGTTTCAACACTTTCATTGTGAAAAATTTCTTCCTTATATCTAGTTGAAATCTCCCCTCTTTTAGTTTAAAACCATTACCCCTTGTCCCATCGCAACAGGCCCTGCTACAAAGTCTGTCCCCATCTTTCATGTAAGCCCCCTTTAAGTACTGGCACGCTGCAATAAGGTCTCCCTGGAGCCTTCTCTTCTCCAGGCTGAACAACCCCAACTCTCTCAGCCTGTCCTCACAGCAGAGCTGTTCCATCCCTCTGATCATTTTTGTGGCCGCCTCTGGACCCTCTCCAACAGGTCCATGTCTTTCCTGTGCTGAGGGCTCCAGAGCTGGACGCAGCACTGCAGGTGGGGTCTCACCAGAGCAGAGTAGAGGGGCAGAATCCCCTCCCTCGACCTACTGGCCACAGTGCTTTGAATGAAACCCAGGATGGCCGCCTGGGCTATGAGTGTACATTGCTGGCTCATGCCCAGCTCTTCATCCACCAGTATCCTTAAATCCTTGCCGAATGATTGGCTTTTGTTGAATACGTGGCAATTTCATTGCAAGTCATGAGCTTAGTAGTGAAACGTTTAAAACAACAACAACAAAAAACCCCCCAAACAATCCCCAAAACCCTGCAAAAATGGGAGAAAAAAAAAAAAAGAAGCTTTAAAGAAACCAAGTCATTACCTCCTTAATGCTACTGCTGGTGCTACCTTGTGGTATTACTGATAAAATATACACGTATATCCAAATCTACAACAATTTTATTTTCTTCAAGAAGTATCAGAAGCATCTTGACATTTCTCTTGAGAAAATAAAGGGTACTTTTCAAAAACACCCTTTTGTATTTTCTCTTCTGTTATTAATGAGCTCAGTAGCTGCTGATACTTCTGTATGGGAAAGACTGCACTTGACTGTTACGCATTTTAGTACTACAATTGTTATGAGTGCAGGTCTTTTTCAGGAGAATGCTGCCATTCTCAATTGTACTCCCATGCATGAGGAAAGTTGTAGTTGGCACCACTGAAACACACTGCTCAGGAGAGGTGTAGTTACACTCTTCAAAGAGTTTGCCCAAGAGCTCTTACAGGATTTATCATTTAGCAGACTACTGTTTGGAAGAGCCCTATCCATGAAAGTGTGACTTCAAAGACTAAAATGCTAGTTGTAAAACCCCTAAAATGGATTGTCACGATGAAGCCTGACAGTGAAAAAAGAAACATGGAAACTGTTATTGAAACCAAACAACCCTCCAAATAAAAAAGCCCTCAACACACCCAAAGGGAGGAAGGAATGGGTACAGTGTTCTAATCTCACTGTTAACATGTGTTTTGATGTTCCCATTTAATAAGGAGAACTTTCAGTACAAGGACGCTGTGGTGGCTCACCCCTAAATCACTACCTGGCCTTGGTAGTGGACAGGGTAAAATATCTCCTCTCCAAAAGTTTTGGGAAGGCCTGCTTGTTGTCTGGGAGAATTGTATTGTGGAGCTGAAATGGCAGTGGATGTCACAGAAAGTCCCCAGGGCTCTGTGTTTGGGACCCTGCAGATGAGGGATGTTGCTAGCTGGGCCCTGGACTACAAACTATGGCACCCTGGACTACACCTGTGGCACCCAGGACTACAAACTATGGCACCCTGGACTACACCTGTGGCACCCAGGACTACAAACTATGGCACCCTGGACTACACCTGTGGCACCCAGGACTACAAATTATGCAGAGAAGTTTCAGCCAGCACGACTGTAGTAGGCTGCTATATAGTGAGCTATGAGGAATAAAAGTACAAGGACTAGTGTTCACTTGGAATTTTTTTTCAGTATTATGGTTGAACAACACCGATACATATACAGTTGGTAGGGCACAGCAGTAATAAACCCCCAAAAATAACAGGAAACAAAACAACCCATGCCGCCTTTAACATAAAATTAATTGTTTAAGTTTCCTGTCTGAATAAGTGTATTTTTGGCTTAACACTTTTTCCACAAGAGATGTTTGGCAAAGTGGATATGAATAAAATGCAGTATATGAAGTCTTCCTCTGGCAGTGTACATGCAATCAAATCAAAGAAAATGGCAAGGTCACTATGTATTAATTCTCTTTGTATTTAAGTTGACCTTTTCCTGTGTTGTATCCTAATTAATATATGCAGACCTGTGGAGTGTGTGAGTATAGATCCTAGGACCATGCAACCTTACCTCTGAGGTTTTGATCATCCTATAGATTAGGATTTCTGTTCACATCCCTTCTGTACTATGGATGAAGCGAGTCTGGCATTTCTCTCACATAGTTTCCCTCTGGCTGATGGATGCTGGTGTCACTGAAAGATGAAGCTAATCAGTATTTGAAGTCCTGTTATGCATAAATCCAGATGTAGAGTGGGAAAATAGCGACCTATGTTTTCAGTAATTCAGATGCCTACCAGTATATAACACCCTGCTTAGGATTTTTATCTTATGAGAGTACCAACCAACTGCAGCTTCATTGGACATGGATAATTTTTAATACATCAGTAAAGAAGGGGAGGAGTTATTAAGAAGTAAAATGGTAACAGATTGGTTGAAAACATGAAAGTTTGCTGTAGTCTTGTCTTTTCTGCTCACCTAAATGGAGTGGCACCTTTGATATCGGTGAGTTACTTGTGTGCTTAATGACAAGTTCTCCATATCTCGGTCTAAGGATCCGGAACAGCCCGGACCTTTAAAGTTCGATCTGATCACCCCGGTCGAGATTAGAACACAAACGGGGTTATGTATCGGTTGGGAAGGCTCCAAGCTTTATGGGCAGAGAAAGAAGTGAGAGCAAGAGAGAGGGAAAGGAAAAGGACAGCGAAGACAGAGTTAAGCACGGAGTAGTCACCCCAGTGCAGCCGAGCGCCGGCCCGCAGCGCCCCCTGCGCTCTCCTCTCAGCGGGGGAATCCCGCCCCGCTGCCGTGAGCACCGCCTTTTATACCGTTCAGTCCCGCCTTTTTCCTCCGGTTGCCCGGGGAAACGGCACGTCTCACACGTTCCGCTGTGCCCACGCGACGATCGCAAGGCGCCCTGGGGAGCACGCGCGACCGGCGGCGGGAAGCGGTCAGCGACACGGGAGGTGGGTGAGAAGGTGTGTCCGGCGGGAGGTGCCTGAGCCAGCGAGCCCGCACGAGTCGGCCTCGGCCTACCACACTCGGTGTGGGTGACATCAACAAAATTAAAAGAAGAACTTGGATTTGATAGAAGAAATTTAATAACTTTAGCATTTACTAAGAATTAGTTAATTTTTATCTATATGTTTTTTATGATTGACTAGTATTATTCTACGTTACACACGAAATGCCAACATCTACGGGGAAGTTATTTTCAGGTAAATTACATGGGACTTCTCTGCAAATGTGCTAACTAAAGACTTGGAATTTGGCCTGATAGTTAACTGTACCTTACTGGTGTTGCAAAGAGCATTTCTGTTTTCCAGTCATATTAAGTGGTGTGAGCTCACGTTCCTAGTAATGTAGGATCTGTGTCATACTCGCATAACGTAGGAGTGTATTTTTTTGAGGAGTTGTGATTTAGTAAACATTATTGGTCATTACTTTCTGTGACTTCTAAATATGAGCTCTTAGGGATTCGTAGCAGCTATGAGAGCAGAATATTGAGTAACAGTGGCAGTACCACTGTTACTGCAAACAGTCTTAAAACACAGTGTGGCTCAGTTGTGAGGGCTTTGTAAAGTATATGGGCAAGTTGCTATGTTCAGTAAAGACCTACAAGGCTGATTTGACATCTGTTTCTCTTGTTCTAAGAAATTAAAAAGGTTCACTTAATTCAGAAAAAAGAAATTTGACAGTCTTTCTGTAATGACTTTGAGACAGTATTTCTGGTAGTAAGGAGCTCTCATATTCTTGTAGAAAGAGGCTTTACAAAATGGAACCTGAGGTTAGGAAAAATTGAGGCTGGAACAAAAGAGACTTTCTGAAACAGAGTGATAAAGTGCTGGATCAGTGAAGCTGAGCATGTGGTGAATACTAGAAGCTCTAGACTTGACGCGAGAGTAATTTGGTAACATTTCATAGCAATATGATACAGCAGCTGAAACTAGATGGCTATAATGATATCCTTCTGGCCTTAAAAATATGAATCTTTATATTTATTGTAGTCATTTCTAGCTAGTGAAATGGAGATGTTAGGTTTTTAGAGAGGGAAGTATTATTGTTATTATTTTTATATTATTATTGTCTCTCTTAGATTTTACCAAGTGATCAGTGGCAGCTGCATGTTGACATGGTGGTAAATTCAATGTAGTTTATTTTGGGATACATAAATATTACTGAGTTTAAGATTCCTTTGTGGAGCCTGGAAGGGAATACCATGATCTCCTTGTTATAATATCATTAAAGTCTTGCTAGTCATCTCCTCTGACCACCTGCATATAACAGCCAGAGGTTCATGCACCTCACCCAAGTGTAATTTTTTTCAATTTTTTGGTCAGATATTTATTATTTTTAAAGACTCTCAACAGCAGCAGGTGCCTTTTCCCCAGATCTGCTCCAATTTTCTACTGTTGTTATGGCTAAAAGTTGCATCTTTCTTTGGAAAAGAGGTGGGCAGAACATTGAACTGTGACATCACTGTGGAGAGCGCAGGAAATGGGGACTTGATTGTGCCACCTCTGCACTGAAAAACAGCCCTGTCTAGCCCTTGGGTTGCACATGGTGGTGCAGGGTAACTGCTGCTGCCTAGAGAATTTCTCTGGGGATGTTTGCAAGCTTCAGTGAGCTGGGAATTTCTCCAGAGGCTCCTAGTCCACCTGCCCTTAAGTGTCACATCTAGACTTCGTGTGCAAAAATCTCATTGTAAAAATGTGCAGATGACCCTCTACCTGAATATCGCCTGCTTTTTGTAGTGGCTCCAACTGTGCTCCTAAAGCTCCAAGTTCCTGAAAGAGGTTGAGTTCTGGAAACGTTGCTCTAAATTTTTGTTTGCACAGGTATGTATTTGTGGGTTTTGCTGCTTTTGCTTTGATAACTAGATGATTTCTGTTCTGCTATAGGCAGTGGAGTGTTGCAACTGAAATTACTCAGAATCAAGAAACAGTGATTCTGCAGGAATTAGTACATCCTCACTTTACTTTTTTTGGTTTAAAATGTGCTGGTGTGCTCAGCAGCAGAAGTATAATGACTTTGGGGGGGCAAAAAATAAACAAACAAAACCACAAAACACTTTTTTGTAAATATTTTTAAAGCAGTAATTTAAAATATATAAATTATCAGTGTTATTTAATATTTTTCATTATTTGTAATAGTAAAAAGCCCATTAAAATAGATTTAAAATATTATTAATGCAAGATTTATTCCAAATATTATAAACTTTTGAATACTGAAACGAAAGATTTTCCAAGCCAAATTAGTTTACTCTGGTTTTCAAAGTGTTTCTTGTAATTTCATTCTAATTCATTCTTTTTCTATTCTTGTTCATTGTAGGCCGCTTATCAGTGCATGCATCTTATAATTGTTGCTGTCACTTCCATATAATTTCCCTGAACTAGAAAAACATCTTGCACTGCTAATTTTTAGTCAGCTGTCTGCAGGCTCTTGGGAGGGGGTCCTAGGTGTCTGCAAAACCTTTCAGAAAAGGTGGTGAAATGAGCCAGTGATGTTTGCTGTGCTGCCATTTGTGAAATTTCCAGTGTCTTCTCTCTCCACTGGAAAACCTTCTTGCAAAGATGGAAAACCACTGACTAGGATTAATGTGATCAAGACTTAAAAATAAATGCTTTTATGAATGAACCTTCTAAATATTGATATGAGACAGATTGCTACAAGTGTCCAAAGACAAATACGCAGTTAGTTAAAAATGTAACTGTCAGTTTTCTTGAATGAGGCACCACACAGCTGCAAATGACTGTGTTTTATTGCACAGCATCTGGAACTTGCATGAACCATTGTTCCCTTTGAGCATCACCTATACAGTCTTCATCCCTCGTTGTACAGGAGCCATCATTCAGCCTGTTTTTACCTACCTGCCACTCCTCCAGGTAGTGCTTTTTCATAGTTGCATCTGTCACCCTGTAGGCAAGTATCACCTGTGAGCAACAGAGCTATAAAGCCTGGCTAATTTTTCAGCCTGCTGTTAAGATGCCTTTGACAAAGGAAGCTACTGAAAGACAAAGGCTGTTTTCTTTCTGCTTGCCATCCTTCCCTTTTTGAAGTAGTGTTGAGGTAAGTACAGGGATATCATCTGTTGTTTATGATATGAATCAGGCTGACCCCTGATGGGAACACATGAGTTGAACTGAGTGCTCTTGAGATGCTATTTCAATAAGGAAAAACAAAACATACATACACATCGCATCGCTTAGAGACAGAATTTGGCTTTCATGAACTTTGAATGTGGAGCAGTACAGGCTTCAGAAACAAATGAAGAGGTATTTCAAAAAAGTAACGTGTTTTAAACTCCTCGAAACAATGGCGATACGTGGTTAAGGTTAAAAGGTTGGCTGGAGACCAGAAGTGTCTGCCAGGCCTCCAGCTACGTTTGTTAGAGTATGAATTTTTGTAGTACTTGGAAAGCGTGTAAGACGTACAAAACAGGTGTAGGGAAGTGTAAGAAGTTAATGTTATGGAAAAAATGTGAAATTTTATGTTCTTGAATCTAAAACACTTTTTCCCTTATCTGTTTACAGTGCAGGACGTGCTTTCTCTGATAGCAGCCACTTTGAGGATTAAATTAACTTCTTGGCATTTTTGAATTAGGGGGTATATAAAGGCCATTTAACAGGAATGCCTTAATTGATGAGCAGAAATTCAAGACAAGGCTACATATAGCCCATTCTTTAGATCCTGCTAGGATTGTGCATCCTTCTGATATTAAAAACAGGCTCTGTAGTTGTTTGCTGCTGCAGTGTAATTTTTTACTTATTTGAAACAACGTGAAGTGCCCCGCTATTCTTTTCTCCCCTTTAAATTAACTGTGGATAAGGGAGGATTTATGCTGCAGGTACAGATTATAAAATAAGTTAAGGAAATATTTTTCCAAGATGGTTAAGACTAAGATAAGCTTTCCTGGTTTCCTGTGCCTTATAAAATGTTACTTTTGCCAGCGTGTAGTTCTTGAGCACTCAAGTTCATTAGTTCCTGTTAGTGGCTGTGCTATTCCTTTCCTCTGTTTGCCCCAGCATTGTTGAGTGCGTTGCTGGAGCAAGTCTTAAGGAGAGGAGAGCTAATGTAAAGAGAAATCACTCTCCATTTGTGCAAATAATTTGCAGTGGCAAGTTTGTAAAATTGAATAAAGTAGCAAAACAGGGTGATAGATGCTAGAAGATGAAATCACCAACTGGAAAACAAAGAAGTTATTGCAGCAGATGAGCAGGTCAGTACAAGGGAACTGGTGATGCAGCAGTGCTCAATTGGGTGCAAATGAAAAAACACCCAGACAATCAGAAAACACAAATAGAAAACCTGGCAAGGAAATAACTTCTGGTGCCTCATAATATGCTGTTTGTTTTCACTGAGACAGGTAAAGATGTTCACCAAGTTTTCTGAAAAATATGAATTTAAATGTAGCATAGAAAGTTGGTGTTTTTTTTTTTTGAAGGAACACATTCATATTTATTTGTAGTGGCTAGAATTTGAAAGAATTTCGTTGTCCTGCATTTCTGCAGAATATATTTTATCTTCCCATGTTCCTAATAAATGCATTCATGCCTGCTGTCTTTGGTGTATGTATCAAGTGTGTGTTATTAGGTGTGTTTATCCCTTTTGTCATGTTTGCTGCTGTTATCTTACTGGGTTTTGATGGGCATATTAAAGACACATGTGAAGCTAATAAAAACCAATTCTGCAGCCTGGATGCAGAACCCTCAGAGCACAGATGTGTGTATGCCCACATATTGTCACGCAGTGCGCTGGCCAGGAGGTCTGAATGACCATCTTGACCCAGCTTTTTCTTATAATGCCCTGAAAGGGTCTGAAGGTCAAAATCTCATGTGCTGTATGACAGCGACTTCCAGTGATCTTGGGGTAGTCTGGATCAGGATGTAAATTAGTCTTGCAGTTCCTGCACCCTGTAGGCTTCATAATAGCTGACAAAGCAACTTATTTACCTCTTTGAGCTGAGGTGCTGTTTCTCTTGGAGCAGTCTGAGAGCATACTTAGTGACTTAGGTTTAGATTGGATATTATGAAAAATTTCTTCACTGAGTGGTCAAGCATGGGAACAGGCTGCCCAGGGAGGTAGTGGAGTCACCATCTCTGGAAGTGTTCAAAAAATGTGTGGATGTGGGGCTTCATGATATGGTTTAGTGGGCATGGTGGTGTTAGGTTAACAGTTGGACTTGATGATCTTGAAGGTCCTTTCCAACAGACTTGCGGCTACACAAAGAACCACCTGCAACATACGTGGTGTTTAGTGGGAAAAGCATCTGATGGTGATGTGCCTATAAGCTGGGGAGGACGTGCCTGTGTTTGAATTCTTTTTGGCCACTGGCCGAAAACCAAATGTGCGTCTTTTTTTTTTTAGACTGTCAAAAGCAGGAAGGAGTTCCTGTTGTGTGCTTTTAGGAATAATCACCGTTTTTGGGGGAGTGGACTTAGGGATGGGTAGATGCATATAGTTCAATTGTTGTTTTGATCTGGTATGACAGATTGCTTTGTTTTGTGTGTGTGTGGTTTGTTTTTTTTTCTTGGGCACGTTGTTTTCTTAGCATTATGGGGCTGTTAAGAAACATTTCCTTCTGCAATATGCTTTGTGTGTGTTTCCACACAGAATAAATGTGTGTTTGTGTATGCAGTAGTAAATTCTAAAACTGTTATTACTGCTCAGGAAAGAGATCTTGCATCTATTGTGAGGATTTCTTGGAAAACACTAGTTGAATGCTTGGTGGCAGTAAGAAAAGACAAATAAATCTTAGGGATTCTTAGGAAGTGAATGGAGAGCAAAACAAGCTCATTTTTCAAGTGTACTTCTGCATCTCAAATTATGTGTGCAGATCTGATGATCCTGTCTCTCAAAGGTTAAAGTAAAACTGATAACATCTAGGAGAAGGACAAGAAGAATGGTTAAAGGTGTGGAGCTGCTTGTAAGGGAGGAGAAATACAACAGATTAGGATTGCTGCATGAAAAAATATGATAATAGTAGAATAGGAGTATATAAAAATGTGGATGTTATAGAAATATGAGTAGGGAATGAGAATTACCTGCATTTTATAATACGGGAACTAAGGGATGTCCAAGAAAAATAGGAGAAGATTTAAAATGAACAAAAGGAAGTACTTTTCCATGGAAAGCACAATTAAATTGCAGAACTCATTACCACATGGTATTAAGGAAGTTAAATTATAAGGGACTTAAAATTCATTAATTTTTATCAAGAATCATTCTTCGGTAGGCTACTAAAAAAGTGGATTGGAAGCCAACTCTAGCTCAGGTTAATTCTGCTAAGCTGTGGGAACCACTGTCAGTATATAGACAGGAGGGTCCCACAATATGTGCTCTGCTTCATAGAGACTTTCTGTAAGTGCCAGCTGCTGTGTGGTGTTTATTTACAAAGAAAAAAAAGAGGAAGGTAGTATTGGGCTAGGTGGCTCCTTATTCCCTTTCAATATAGTAATTTCTGTGTTCAGTGAGTGTGGCTCTTCCGTAGTGCATGGCTTTTAGTCTTTAGTCATCGTAAGACCTAAGGAGTGGGTATTATTTTATTTTTCTAATTTAAAAAATAGTGTAAAAGTGGTGCCACTTAAATGTAATTTCCTAAACTACTGTCCAGTACATACAGTTTTTCTTTTACATCTTTGCTGTAGAGTTTCAGGCTAGGAGAGCAGAAGGTTTTCTATGATGTGAATTTACTTTTTTTTTTTGCATCTCTGCTCAGAAATGGAATTTTTCAAAGCAATGGCAGGTTACCTAATGAACAACAAGCAATTGTCAACTCTGCAAAAAATACTTACTGCATAGTCTCAATTTTCTACCTAGTGATACCAGTAAAGCAGTGTACGTGAGGCATATTTTCTATGAATGGCATACTAGGTCTCCTCCCTTATTTCTACATTATAGCCAGATATTTTAAACATAATATCCAAAATTAGGTATTGTTAGGTGTTGCTACTGTTTCAAGAAGGCATCTCGGGATAGTACTTTTTCCTGTTTTAACCAAAATTGAATGTAATCAACTGAATTTCAGTATTTGCTTTGCTAAGGTTAAGAAAAATTTTGAAGATTGAACAGGGGATTAATTTTATCATGCAGCCAAATGTTACTCTGAATGTTTTTCTGAATCATTGCATACATTTCTAGAGCTTGTATTTTCATTCAGGTTCTTCTATAATAAGAAGTACTTTACACTGAAGTATCTAACATTATCTGAAGTGGTCCGAATTGTTAAGCCTTAAAGAAGTGGGTATGTTCATTAGCCCTTTTTTCTTTTGCTGTTCTATTTAAATCTGCGACTTGCCCATTTTGGTGTAGCCAAGTTTTAAACTGCGACCAAATATTTCTGTTGTGGGCAGCTGAGAGAGGAAGGCAGGCAGCAAGGATGGGGAAGGATGGATCTTTTTGTTTCCCTTTCTATTAAAAAAAAAAAAAAAAAAAAAAAAATCAGGCCGTCATTTACCTGTGTAGGAGATAAAAGGTAAAAGAAGGTTTGATGTGTGATGACTCCTTCCGAACTCAAATATGGTAATTTTCTCAGTGATTTCAGGAGCATTTGAATTTCAGATTTAGCATTCTCAGGCTTTGAAGTAGGGACTTCTACTCACCGCAAGAAGCTGAAGCAGTCAGCAATAGTTACTTAGGTATACTCATAAGAAACTAAGTGGTAATAGAAGCTGTAGTTTACTAAAGAATATAATGTCTAACATATTTTCTAAATTTGTCTTAAATCATAGGTCTGTCCCAAGCAAAGGCTGCAAAGCCTCTTGTCCCCTTGGCTACTTGCTATGCATGCATCAAAGAACTACCTGATATTTCTTTTGTGTCAGAAAGGGAGTAGCGGGGTTCTTTGGAGTTAGTTTAGTTTCTTTGTCTGTAGTTGTTGACAGTGCCACTGTTTCTCTTGGATGTTCATAGCTGGATTATGGCTGAGTGCACAGCCCACAAAAGAGCCAGTGAATTATTAAAGGTCACAGAAGAGCATTATGCAAGTCAGTTGACTTCAAAATGTACATGTACATGCACATACAGTGAAAAAAACCACCACCAACAAACTATTTTAATATAAAGTCCTGGTTTACTTCCAGTCCAATGTCTCTTATTCCAGCTCTGACTAGTAGGCCTGTCTTTTGGCTGTTGTAAGAGAAATTAGGTCTAAATTTCTGTTCTGTGTTCTCAGAGGTTCTGAAATGGAGAGGGCATTATGACAGTCCAGCAAAGAGAGTTATGACAGTCCAAACAGAGAGTGGTTTGCCAGGGCTAAGGGAATACTTTTGTGCAAGACATAATTGGTAGATCAAACAGAGCAAAATCAGCACTGCAAACTCTGAGGTGCTCCTCTTCAAAGGCAGGAACTCTTGATGCTGTGGCAAGGCTCTATTTCCATTATTTGCTTGTTGTTTTATCCAATGGTGTACATGAGCCCCGTGATTTTAATTGGTGGTTATTGAGGCAGTAAAATGAAAACTCTGACTGTGATTCTGCTCTTTGGTTTAGAAGAACAACTTTGATCTTTTGTTTTTTAATCTCCTCAAAGTTCATTCTTAAAAGTGCAGTTTAAGTAGTGTTCTTCAGTAATGTGTTGGGGTAAAATACTAATGTATGTGACATGCATATATCTTCAATGCACTTTACTGAACTACAACAAATATTCTGAATAGAAAAATTGGTACAGTCATGATTCAAGTGAAATATACTACTGGTTTTAGAGGAAGTTTTAGCTTATAACTGTAAATGTTCATGATGGTATAATAAATCATTCACTGTGGTGAAAGGGTTATCTGTATGTCCTGAAATTGTGTTTCCATTTACAGTGTCTTATGAGGGTAAAAGAAAGGAGTCATAAGGATTCTGATGCTGACAATAAGCAGTACATAGTAACTTCTTATATCTCAGTCACGAGATGAAACCCTCATTCTCAGTTTTAAGTAGTGAATCCCACATGTGACATGCATAGAGGGATTTTTACTGGGGGGAACAACATCTCCTTCCATCTCAGCTGAATAATGGGGTGAAAACCGTGTTGAAAAGTTCTGTACAGAATTGCAAAATATTTTTGAGTCATTTCTAGCTCATGCCTTCAGCCCATTAATTCCAGAGCAAGGGTAACAGCAAACTAGACCTAATTCAATACTGCATGATTCCTTTTTTGTGATACCATTTTCCCAGGAAATTATGTAGGCTTCAAGGATGGATTCTGTGTCTCTGTTGAATCTTGAGCTCCATCATTTTTTCTAAGATCTGTTAATGGAGGAAACCAATGCAGTATAACTACTGCGTTGACTTTGTGTCAGAAACGTGAAACTTACCCAGAATGTCAGACCTCCTGCTCTACTTTGCACTTGTGAGATATGTGCCACTTACGAGTTTGCACTGCTTAATGCACTGTAGCACAGAAAAACCCAAGCGACTTCAGAATGACCTAGCTCACATACTAGAAGCTGATGCAGCTGTAAGCTGCATGGTGTAGACAAAATGTAAAGTCCTTTTACAGGTTTATATCAGTTCTGCTTTTCATGTCTCTCCAGACATGGCAAAGGGAGAAACATTGGCTCTAAGTTATAGATATTTTTTCAGAGTGTTCCGATACTACTCTTAGAGGTCAATGGGTTACCATGTGGAAAAATTGTGCTCTGGCAAATGCTCTCAGAAGAAGTCAGCAGCAAATCTAAGCAGTTTTGGAGAAAGGGAGAATGGAGCTGAGAAGCTGTCATAATGAGGGAGTTGTCTATGAAAGTATGTGAAACACAAATGATCAGCATAGCAAAAACCTTGTGGGGATCTCAGCATTAGTTCTATACTATAAATAGTGTTTAATATTGTCATGTCTGTTCTGGAATTGGGAAGAACAATTCTCTATGGGTGACACATTCAGAATAGAGAAGGCAGTAACTTTAGTGACTCCGAACAAGAGTAGGTGAATGGGTAGCATAATGGCAGATGAAACTCAATGCTGAGACTTGTGAAGTTCTGCTGTATCGTGGTGGTGGTGGTGGTGGGGGGCAAGTGTCACTGGAGAGAGGTCAATGTACATGTTGGGAACATCATGTTTTTCCTCTTTCTGGTGACCATGTTTTGTGAAGATATACATGACACAGGCTTAAGTATTCAGAGGGAAATGAAAGCTGATTAAAGATCAGGACAGGCTTTTTAGCAGGGCCTGGTGTGATAGGACAAGGGGTAATGGTTTTAAACTAAAAGAGGGTAGATTTAGACTAGATATAAGGAATAAATTTTCCACAATGAGGATGGTGAAACCCTGGCACAGGTTGCCCAGAGAGGTGGTAGATGCCCCATTGCTGGGAACATTCCAGATCAGGTTGGACAGGGCTCTGAGCAACCTGGTCTAGCTGAAGATGTCGCTGCTCACTGCAGGGGGGTTGGACTAGGTGACCTTTAAAGGTCCCTTCCAACCCAAACTATTCTATGATTCTATGTGGAAAAGAGCAGAATCTTGGAGTTGTTATGCAAAAAAAGAGGATTTATATTTGAAAGAGGGTAAATAGTGATGGAAGGAGGAAGCATGGAAAGCTTCCATAGGAAGCAGAGTCAAGGTTTAAAAATAGCAAGAATTTTCTGAACTCACAAAGTTAACATATAGAATGCTTAGGATCTTAGTAGGGTTTTTTTTAAGGATTAGACTATACAGAGAATTAGAAAATGCAGAACTATATTTGATAGGTTTAAGAAATTATAAAAAAATGAAATCCTCATGCTTCAGCGCAACACCCAATGAATATGACAGTGTCCTGAAGAATATTCTCTTATGGCAGTTCAGTTTTGTATATGTCTGCAAAAGATTTTGCAATCTCTAGTGAGACTCATGTGGTATTTGAGACAGATACGGAAAAGACACTGGCGTAGGCAAACCTAGCTAGCTAACATGATGGATTCAATATTTTATTTACCTTCAGTGAAGGTGTTGCTTACACAACAAGGAGTGCAAAATTGAACCCTGACAGAGGAACAATTAGAGGATAACAAAAGTCCAGAAAAGGTCCCTAGAAGTTTTGCCTCAACAGAAACTTCATCCTTAACCTATCTTTCGGTAGAACTGTGACAAATGACTGCAAAAACATATTGTATCAGATTTTGTAATAGAAGAGAGCAGATCCTGGACTGCACAAGAAATAGATGGACAGTTATTTACATAAGATTAGATTTATTTATTAGATTACATAAGGTTAGATTTAAAATATTTTATAGGAATTCAGATTTCTGGTCATTTGCTTTTTACAGTATCTGTGCTGTTTGCTTTCAGTAGCCAAAAGTAATACTACATGTGATTCTGCTGTGCAGGGCCTGAAATGTCATGAGAAGTAGGGATTTCTCTTCATGCTGTATTAACCATTCAAACAGAATGCAATTAGATGCTTCATGCAAGTACTCCAGGAAAACACAAAGAAAAGAAGTAATCAGAAATGACTACACAAAGGAAACTAGATGTTGCCATCATTCATTTGTCTGTATATATGACTCCTTTATGTCTATGTGCAGAGATCAGAAATAATGTTTCCCAGCTAAATCCTAGCTGACCCTGTAGGTAACAAAGTTTAGTCTGTCCCGATTTGTGTAAGTGGCTTAAAGCACTGTGCTTATTGTGGTACTTGCTGCACTCTAAACAAACACTGGCATTCTTGGTGAAGTAGAAAGCCTGTCATTTTTGGATAGGGTTTCTGAGTGATGGAGATTGGGAATTGTGTTTGACAGATTCAGTCACCGTTTCAGCTGGCACTTACACAAGGTGTAGAAGGGAGTCAGGCAATGCTTTTTGCTGGAGGCTTTGAGATCTCAGGCTCTTCATAGCGAAGAACTGAAGCAAGAGGTTGCCAGTTGATGCTCATTCCAAACTGAGTTTATAGAGGCCAATCAGTTGCCAAAATTTTTCAGCCTGCAGACCCTTGAGAAAAGTGACTGTCTTGTGGGCTGAAGTACCATGTGGGCTGCATGAAGTGTCAGGTGTGGGGACTGGTTAAATCCCCACATTTATTTATGTGGGGATTATTAAATATATTAAAATTCCTATAATTTATTATTATGAATCCCTCAGCTGATTAACTGCAGCTGAGACCCACAGGAACTCCTGACTTCTTGGGAGTGATGTCAAGTGTGGGTCAGTAACCAGAGGGCTCAGTGTGAGTCCTGCCTGAATCATGAAGTGGGGAGGGAGGAATGGGGAAGCTTGGTGGTCATAAGACAGGGACCAGAATTATTCTGGCCTGGCGAACTCACCTAGCAACTGGCAAAGATTGTCACAGCCTGTGATGGCCCCTGTCTGACTTGCTGAGAATCTGCATGCCTGTTCGTGGCACCCCAGAGAGACAGTCAACCTGAACATCAGCCCACAGGGAATATAAAGTTCTCTGTGAGGAGCGCACCTGTTCTGGGATTTACAGCAGAGTTTAATCTACTGTATAGGCATGTTAAAATTGTCCCACAAGGAATTTACCTCTTACTGCATCAACAGATGCTATATGCATATGTTAGATGGAAAAAACACAGTATGTGCACTTGTGAGTTACTGTTGTCCTAAATTACCCCTATGAGAAAGCTTGTAGGTGAGTGCAAGAAAGGTGTTTAGCAATACTGATTTTCTCTGGAAAGATGGGAAATGTGTTGTGGATGTATCCATATACAGTCATCACTGCAAATCAACATCACATTTGCAGGAATTCTTTTTTCTTCAGTGCTTCAGATAGAACATGAGCCGCTGAACCACTGTTGCTCATTTTTTGTTTGTGCTGCCTAGTCGTGATCCATGGGAGTGGACTGCTGGGATCAACAGGTACCAAAGATATTTTGGCTGTAGCATAACACTAATCAGCTGAGAGTGCAATTTTGAGCTGGTGGGGTGTACTTCAGCTGAGCCCTGCTGGTTTTCAGTTCCATAATTAAAATTATGCATTTATGTTTTCTTTTTGCAAGTATTTAGGTTATAAAATAAAAAAATAAAGGGAAAAGGTGTTGCCTGAATTGAAATTTCAAGGTTAGATTTAAAATAGAAATTAGCTAATCTTTGTTTAAAAAAAGTTTCATATGTTCTTCATATGAAACTTCTTGTGGTTGATCTTTTGCATTGTAGAGCTTTATATTTAAATGACTTCAGCAAGGGTCAGTGGGCCAGAAACCGGTCACTTCAAAATACTTAATTTGTTTTGGATCATATTTGCTTTCTAGTGCATTAGCACACTGGGGGTCACAAAGAGACCATTTAGCTGCTTATCTTATATGGGGCTCTGCAGGCACCCCAGGTACCTGTTGTCACTAGAAGTCTGTGTTGGCTCCTGGAGCTTGGTGCAGTCCAGCTGGTTGGACTAGGAGCATCTTGTTGCAAAGGTTAAAAAGTGTGTACTCACCCCATGTGAAAGTTGTCTTCCAATTAATGCAAAACAGAGACAAGACTAGCTGAGAGCATTGGTAGAAAATACCGCCTTTCTTTCTGTTATACATTTTTATATGTTCTAAAATCAATCTATGAATTGAATGGTACCTATGAATAGCTCATCAGTTGTCCATGTATTTGAAGTATTATTCTAATACTGCGTTAATGAGTCTTTTTCATTCAGAGTGCCTATTTTCAGGGAAGAGGTGGATATGATGCAAGTTGCTTGTGATTTTATGTATCACAAGTGACCTGGTTGGTCAGTTTGAAATCTTCAGACTTGTTGAACATAAGATTTTTTTTTTTTTTGAGACACTAATTCAGCTGCTACAAAATTCCTACTCTGCAGCCAACCTGAGCATAAATAAATGACCAACACATGTTGAAAAACGTTTTGCCCAAAATGTGATCTAGTTGTCGCTCTCAAGAGGGAGCTAATGAAGACTCTGTGTTAGGATTCTACATGTCCTTTTATCTGTTTTGTACAATCTTTTTGTTTTGCAGTATTTCTGACAGTTTAGCTGATATATTTGGTCATTGCTCACAAAAACCTGTTCATCCAGATTTGATGTTCAAAGAACCTTAAGTCCGAAAGAGTTACCTGAAAAGTTCTGGTCGGTGCAGTTACTCAAGTGTATAGTTAACCTAGGAAAAAAAAAAAAAAGATAGGTACTCCTCCCATTTAGAAGCACTTTTTTTCTGCACTTAAGTGCTCCCCCTCCCCCCAGCAGTCTCCTGCATGCACAGAAGTACAAGGAGTTTGGGAAAAATCTTAAATGAGAAAAGAAAATGTTTCATTTCATTACATTGCACAGAAATGTCACTTGGATTTGGAAGGGACTTGGAGTGGATGGGAAGAAAAATGGTTTTCCCTAATTGTCCAGGTTCCCTGTCATGAAATAGGTTTAAATGTACTTGACAATCATTCTCCTGCTGGCAGGATTCGGTCATGCAGCTGACTTGTAACATCTTGCTATGCTTTGTTGTAGCCGCCAGGCCAAGGAAGAGAGGAAGCAATGTGTCCTTAGTATGGATGTTGGCCTTGATCTTCAGTGTCCAGACTGTGTCTGGTATGTGGCAGCCACCCTGCACTAGGAGAGGGCTATGAGGAAGGAGCGTCTTGTATATGCCTCCATTACACCTAGATGTAATGTGTAAAGCATTCAAGGAGGAGGTAAATTTCCCCCAAACTTTAAGCTTTCTTCAGGCCAGGGCTTCATTTACCCCCTTAGTTGGTACTGTGGTCAAGGATAATGTGTTATGCTGTGGGCTGTACAGTTAAGCAACCCTGTTATCAGTGGGAAAAAACCCCAACACTTTTGTCCTGTAGAACTGAGAAATACTTGTTAGTCTAAATACATATATAACATAAGACTGATCTCTGTGGAATTTCAAAAACTGATAAATGTTCAAGGTCATTGTCTGCCAGACAGATGGTCTCGAGATGTAGATTTGGACTATATCAAAATATTCCTATCATGTAAAGATGAAGAATCTCTCTGACAAAAAGCCGCCCCTGAGAAATCAGCTGACATGTCTTATCCAGGAGGTAGTTTTCCTGGTTGCACAAAATAGTTTCATCCTGGTGAGGGAATAAATTGCATTTGATTTCAAAAAAGTTTCTTATTCAGATAAATCAGGTCCAAAATGTAAGTGGCTCATAGTACTGTATGTATAGTAAACACTGTAGCAAATGTTCAAGATCTCTGTAGAACTCACTTTAGGGGATGTGGGAGGGGTGAGTAAGTATGTGCTTTCTAAAGCATGTTTTAGCACAAGTGTGCAATTGCATTGCTGAAGAAGCTGTCTGTCTATCAAGATTTTAGGATACTTCTAAGCCAAGACACTAGATAAACCTAGCTAAAAATTCCGTTGTTTTGGTCCTAGCTTTAAAATGTAATTTGAGAGAAGATAAGTGAGCTGTGACAAAAGTTGAAAGGGACAACAATAATAGAAGGCATTTAGATAGGCTGCTAATGTGCAAGCCTATCTTGGTGATTCAGATCTGTGACAAGAAACTACTGTTTCTGGTATGAGAGAGACAGAGTTTTCTGCTGCTTTAACCAACTTAAACCATTAACATGCTTGATAAGAGAAAAAAGAAGGGGGAAAATCAAAGCAGCTCTTTCCTGAAGATGAAGGACTTCTGTAGTGATGAATGATTTACCTCATGGTGAAAATGCATCTGCTGTGCTATTAAGTTCATATGACAAATATTATATGATTTAAGAATCATTTTATTTTGAGATGTCCTTCAGAATTGGCTTATTTACAATGCGTGACTTTTTTCCAAGATTGTGAACTTTACACAAAAATATACAGCAGCTTGAAAGCCCACTTGAAAAATGGGTGTTCTCCCTTCCTTTTGTCTTTTTATTTTTGACAGATTTTTTTTTTAAGTGCTAATGTAGAAGTAGCAATGGAAAGATCCACAAAGGCAAGCGGTGATTACTGTTTATGAAAAAATCAGTTTGCAAAGACCAAACTCAAATCAAGGCAGGAAGCCAAGTTCTTAGTGGACTTATCTTCACAAAGTTGACTATATTATAAAATCATCATAAAAGATTATAAAAGCAAGATCTTTAATCTTTAACCTAAGGAGAACGAGATAAAAGATTACATGTGGGAAGAGACTCTGTGGTCCAGGCAAGAAACAGAGGGAAAGAAAGGGGGACAGACGAGTCTTTGATCTGAAGACATCACATAAATCTGGAAGAGTCATCCAGATGAGGCCAATGTGTTCAGAAGACTGGAAAATAGGGTGTTAGTATTTTTACACTATTTCTTGTGTTAGCAACTACTTCAGAAGCTATAGTATGTGTTTTGACTGTTGGAGATCCTTGAATGAAAAATTATAGCCTAGTCTAGCACTCTAGACTCTAACATTGGGTCTTTGGGAAGGGTTATTTTAAGTAAATTGGGAAGCTTGGAGAGCTAATAGTAACCATTGAGTCTGCAGAACCAGACTATGTTTGAGCTCTCAGAAACTGTATCTTCATGATATATCTAGAGAGCTAACCTGAGCAGGCAATGCCTCACTTCTGGAGAGATTTGGGAAACTTTAAAAGCCCATGATGCCAATTGTGTAGCTTATTAGAAATCAGACAAGTGAGATTCTAGAGGGGAAAGTACCATCAGGCCTGAGTATTGATTCCCCCTGGCCTCCCACCTTACAGTCAAGTTACTTTATGAAAATAATTCAGTGATTATGAGAAAAGAATAAAAGTTATTGTCCTGGTTTTGGCTGGGATAGAGTTAATTTTCTTCCTAGTAGCTGGTATAGTGCTGTGTTTTGGATTTAGGACAAGAATAATGTTGATAACACACTGATGTTTTAGTTGTTGCTAAGCAGTGCTTACACTAAGACAAGAACTTTTCAGCTTCTGATACTGCCCTGCCAGTGCGGAGGCTGGGGCAGCACAAGAGGCTGGGAGGGGGCACAGCCAGGATGGCTGACCCAAACTGGCCAAAGGGACATTCCCTACTGAATCACGTCACGCTCAGTGTATGAACTAGGGAGAAAGCTGGCTGGGGACTGCTGCTCGGGAACTGACTGAGCACCAGTTGGTGGGTGGTGAGCAATTGCATTGTGCATCACTTACTTTGTATATTCCTTTATCATTATTATTATTATTATTTCCCCTTCCTTTTCTGTCCTATTAAACTGTGTTCATCTCAGCCCACAAATTTTACTTTTTTTGTTTCCCTGATTCTTTCCCCAATCCCACTGCGACAGCAGAGGGGCTGAGGGTGGAGAGTGAGCAAAGGGCTGTGTGGTGTTTAGCTGCCTGCTAGGTTAAACCACAACAGGTATAAAGAATGTGACAGTTTAGCTGGTGTATATAGCGTATGTTCTGGATGGGACAGTGATTCTATAAAGATGATGTAGAAGAAAAGAAAAAAATCATAGCAAGTATAACAATCGTACAATGATAACTGAAAAAACCCAGCCCCACAGGGAATATAACATAGCTATTGTCAGTATGTCCAGGCACTAGAGCTGGACAGCTAAAGCTGGCATTATCTATGGTGCCCTACCTTAACTTGATTTTTAGCAGTCCTAGAATTTGAGTGCTTCTCTGAGTTACATTCAGTAATGCTTGGAACAGTGTGGGAATTGCAAGAAAGCTGTAACTGCTGTGGCTTTCTAACGTTTGGCTTCTGAATTTTTTTACTTGGCTTATGACTTGAGCATGTGACTATAATATGCATTTTCAGAAAATCTGTATGATTCAATACTGAATGCACACTTAGAGATGTAGTAAAAGCCTTTAGTGAGAAGCTGGTGACCTGTGAATAAACAAACAGAAAATCCTCATTTGTAGTGTTACTTCTGATTAAAAATTCACTGTTATAATAAGTCATTTATTATTTTGTAATTGGTAAAAAGAAAATTTATATTTGAAAGCAGGGTCCTTCTCTGACCTACTCTTTCTGCTTCTGTATTTGAAGGTGCATGTTTTTTTCTTAAACCAATCCCTCTGTGTGCCCAGGTTGGAATTTGGTGCTAGCTTCTTTGTTGTGAGGTCTGTCTTGTCAGTTTAAGTGTTTTCCTTCCATCTGTGTTTAACTCTCTACACAAGCAACCATTACTGGTGTTACAATGCCCTGTAGAAACAGATTCAGGAGGATGCAGTATTGGAATTACTTACCGAATGTGTCCCATCACATGTGATAATGTCTTAATAACTGTTTGTTCCTTAGGATCAGTTTGTCTGACCGCAGCACACTAGCAGCTCCCTTGGTCTTCTGTAGGGTTCATTCAAATGCTATGGTAGGAGAACAGTGACAAAATTGTTTTGATTTTAATCTGTGACTAATAAATTTAGTTGGAGGTTTTATATAATGAGATTTTATGAACAGAAACATAACAGCCAGTTAAGCTTTATTAGTAACATAGCCGAAGTAGCACCTAATCAGAAGTGTAGTAACATATTTATGTATAGATAATGTCATGGGGCTCAAGTTCTCCTCTATTATCCCCTTTCACAATTTTCTGTCATGCTGTTTCTGAAATCAGATGAAGTTGAAGGAGTTGTATAACAGCTGAGAGCAGAGCCTTTAAGTGAAATTATATCTTTCAGTGGAAGGTGAGGTATTTTAATAGCAGATCCTTTGTATGTGGTTCCTTCTGGATTAGTCAGTTTAAGCTTGCTTACTGATGAAATATGTTTTTTAGATCTCTTCCTTTGTGTGGTCTGTAGTCTTTTTTACAATCTAATTTAATTAGTTTCATATATATGACTTGATATCTTATTTGCCTCAAATTATTCAGTGAAATGTGTAAGCATTGCAATTAATTACAGGTCTTTGAAAATACGGTGCTTTAGAGTAATTTAGTAGTGGCATCAATTTTCTTGTTATTAATAAAACATTTTAATTGTTAGTACAGTATTTTATCCATAGAAACCTGATTACAAGAAATACTCTGTGTAATTGTAAAGAAGGTGAAGAAGGAAGAAATATAGAGGAGAATGCTTGAAGCGAAGTTCAGGTGGGCTGATAGTTGATGGACACCATTTAAGGTAGAATAGGAGACTAGTGGAATAAAATATTAATACAGGTTTATTTTTGTTCAATTAAGTACTTTATAAAGCTGATAATTTTTTTCCATATGGATTCAATATACCTGTTTCCCACTCCTGGGTCACTTTAGCAAGTAATTTTAATGCTTATATAAAGAAAAAGTAAAATTTGCTCTGAATAGCTTACTGAAACTTGAATTACATTAACAGATTCCTTCACAGCTATGATTCGGGTGTTTTAAAAAACAATAATTCTGTGAGTTCCTAGAACCAAGTCACCAGCTGAACAATGGAGAAATAAAACTCTTGTATTAAGTAATAAAGAAAAAAAAAATGCAGTCACTGCAGCACTCCAGTCCTGAGAGGGTTCCCACAGCATCTCTGTGGGATTGAAGCCCTGTGACAGCACCCACCCTTGCTGATCTCTCAAAAGGGTGTGAGAGATTCTCCATCGTGCTCTCCTCTTGCCATTTCTGTATTTGTGTGCATACAGTTGGTATGAACCCCTTTCTGTCCTGTTTTGCTATTTTCAAGGTCTGTCTTTGGCATGTCAGCCTGTGCCCCTGCTCATCAAACTGGTTCCCCACTTCCTCACTTGATCGTTGGCTGTCATTTCCCTTCCCCATTGCTCCTAGTTTAAAGCTCAGTGGGTTGGCCAGCCTGGTGGCAAAGATACTTTTACACCATGGATTAGATAGGTCCTGTCTTTTCCCAGAAGTCCTTGGTCTTGAAAGAGGGTTATATGGTTGTAAAAGCCCTGTTGTTGACAGCAGCTGTGCAGCCAGGTATTAAAACCACAGGTTCTGTCTACTCCTCTGCAAGCCATTTCTCTCTTCACCAGGAAGATTGAGGAGTAAAACACTGGTGTCTCACTGCTCTTGGCCACTGTTCTCTGAGCGATGTCATGCTTGATATGCTCCAGGTGTCCCTAGCACTGTCACCGGTGGCCATGTGGAAGAGCAACAAAGGCATACTGGTGTGTGGCCTTTGTGTGCAATAGAAGGAGAGGGAGGGAGACCTTCAGAAACTCTGTATTGCTGTTTGATAGGAATATGAAAAGAAAATGTATCCAGCAAAGAGAGCGCTTGACCACCTCTGACACCTTTTTGGTGTGACTTTTCTTTGAATTTTCTGCCTTCACAGTAGATGTAGCTGAAAAGGCATTAACGTGCATCAAATCTGTCCACCACTCCAGGATACTGTGATAGTTTTCAAATTAGTATCTTTTCTAGAGTGACTTTCATGTGTAGAGAAACCTTAGGTGCAAAGTGTAATTAGGCCAATTTTTAAACACTTTTTAACAATACGAGGTTAAAGAAATATTCTGTATCTGTGCTGGTATGAGGTAAGCCTGGTTATCCATACCTGTTATACAGAGCTGGAGGTTGAGGTGGTTAAAAATAAAGAAATGTGCAGTCCAAAATGGGAGCAATTTAAGAGGTCAGGTCTCATTTCAGCATCAGAACAACAGTCCCGGTCTTCAAGCAGCCTCTAGGTAAGAGATGCCTAAATGTTGAGACTTTTTGAAAATCTGTCCTAAGGTTCACAGTGGGAAATACCAGGTGTTAAACATGTTTGAACAATTGGCTAATTTTGTGTATTCAGATGAGAACTCTTGAAAATACTCCAATAATTTAGAGTAGCTTTATTAGGTGTTTAAAAAGTTATGTGTGGTGTCTGAAGTTACTCTAGGGCAACTGCTAAAAGGAAAACTGGAGAATGCAGATTTGCAGTGTTTTAATACCACTCATTTTGTATCACTGGATGGTCATGGTGATTGGAGATCTGTAAGCGAAGTGGTTTTTATGTAAGGAATACTGGTGCTGAGTGAGGACAGGATCTTAGTGTTGAGCAAAAATAATTTTGGCATTCATTATGCATTTCATGGATGAGGAAAGAAGAAAGTGTTCCTTTTAAAGTTGATTTTAGAAAATGAAATAGCAGCTTCAGACTGTTGCTAGGCTTGGGATATTTGCATATTCCTTGAATGCAATTGTAAGTATGTGATACATTGCAGAGAACTTTCAATAGCTCGACCCCTAAAACTTGTCAATAAATATATGCTATAAATATGTACTGAGTCACAGCTAGATTCATAAACACTGCAAGTCTTTCAGCAGCTGGCATAAATAAATGAATGTTGTTTGGATAAGTTGGCTCCTTCACCATGGGCATCCTTACCTGGCTATGTGAATTGACTTCTGGTGTCTCATCTGCCTTACATAATATTGCTGTCCACTTTGGTGGTAGAAGTAACAGCTATTGGAGGGGAGAAATGACAGACAGGGTGATAAGGATAAGTTTTAGGGCTGCATTTCTTGATCTGATTGTGCGAGTATGGAACTTGGCTGTCCATGCATGAGGCAACAGTAGCTTTTGTGAATTTACCTTGAGCCTTGTAACATTTAGCTTCTCATAATGCAGCCACCCTGACAGTATTATGTATACACCAGAGGCTTTCTTTAAGTCTCCTGCTTAAAGTTTAGGTTAGAGGAAGTGAAACGCTGCTTTGGAGTGATGTTTGCAGTTGTTTGAATTTGTTGTTTTTAAGTAGGTGTTTGACTGAGGCGTAATGACAGATTGGTTATAGAAAAGAGATTGTGCGTCAGTGTTCTGGATTGCTTAAAATTTCTAGGTGAGTAGGAGTGTGCAGTGAGTGGCACGTGCTCCTAATGTGCTGGAGAAACAACAGAATAGAGAAATCTTTTGTAGTTAGTTCAGAAGCACTGTCATGATGCTTAGACTGATGTTCATCCCTCCTGCTTTCAGCATAAGGCATGATACAAAGGAGAACAATTAAGGGGGGGAGCCCACCTCCCCCCCGAAGTTTCCATTGGCACTTCTTGTGCATATGTATCATTGCTGCTAATTAGGCAGGCAAGCAGGGCTAACATGTTCCTTGCTTGTCAGTACTGCTCAGAATCCAAATGAGTTGCTCTGTACCAAAGAACTGGAAGGTTTTATCAACTTGTCTAGAATTGCTGCGTTTGCTTTTTGTAAATGGCAGGAGAGTGTTTTCCTTCTGTGCGTGCCGGAACTGAGCCTGAGCCACGCTGATGTTAGAATGATACTCAGCGTGTACATGTAAAATAGTCCCAAAGGAGGCGGCAAAGTAGGGCATCCCTGCAGAATGCTAATGAAGGTGTGAAAAAATATTTCTGTATCATTATGATTTGTAATGAAAGGCAGGTGAAAGAAGCAGGGTGTGGAGAAAGTGCAGTTTATTCTGTGTTCAAGGGCAAAAGAAAACATAATTATTGAAGAACTTGCTAAGAATGGAAATAAAATATGCAGTATTCAGAAAAGCAGTTGTTTATGTCCCTTGAATAATTGAGATGGTTTGCAGTTAATTCTACCTCAGAACTACTGTTGAAGGGGGAAAAGAAAAAAAAAAAGTTAAAGCTGATTCAGTTCCACCTAGTGCCTTAAAATAGTGTTGATGCCATTGTGATTAATGTGTAGCTCTCTAAAACCATGCTCTATTCAGAATTACCAGAAATGCTTATTCACGTTTTTAAACATCATGCCAAGCTATGATTCTGGGAGAAAACCCTTACTAATGGATTTGCATTTCGTTGAGAAAACGGGAGTACAGTTATTCTAGAGAATTTTTTTACTGTCAAGGTACTACTTAGCTGCTTTAAGGAATTTTTAAAATTATTAATTCAGAAAAGCTAGAAAATGTTTAAGTTCCATGATGATTCACATCCTTAACCACTCACATTGCTAAATCGGTGTCTAAAATCTTTTTTTAATACATGCATTATGCAATCTTTCCTGGTGGGGTCTTCCAAATCCACCCAACTGCAAAGCCAATAGCAAAACTATAAAGCTGTTTCTGCTCTCAGAGACTCTTACCTTCTTTGGAGGAGCAAGAGAGCAGTATCGGATCTGTCTTTTGTGAAAACAAGGACATTTCTTATCTGTCAGTAGTGCTCTCAATTAATGCAATTTTATCAGTGGAGTATGCCTTATACTGATTTCATGGTGGTAGCTTTTTCATGCAAAATGTAGTGTGTTCAATGAAGATTAACCCAAAAATCTTACTTGAAAAACAACTGGTGCATTTGTTGACCACTTGATGGCATCACTCAGTTGTATGGAAACTAATCGGCTTTGCCAGTATAGCAGTTTTACTTGTGTGCTTGGTGTGAGAGGACTTTCATGTTCTATTTTAGACTATTAAAGACTGAAGAGAGCTATTAATATGCTCCCATAAATTAGATGAAGTCACAACTCTAGTCTTGATAACTGTTTTCCTTCTCTGTGGTATATTACTTACCATTTTGAAATAATTTCTTCATCTGCATAAATGTGAACAGAAGAGTGGTCTAGATTGCTTCTCTTTCTTGTCCTGGTTAACTTTGCAAGGATGGCAGCTAGTGGTTGAGTGGGTTGATACTGACACAAAGAATGTTGTCATGCACTGAAATGCCTTGTTGGCTTGTTTTTCAAGGGAAATTGCTTTAAACTTACAAATGTTGCAGTCAATATGCATTCTAGGGAAAGCGTTTATGTGATTTTGTATGTTCACTGTACATCCTATAAAATAAAAGCATTTTGCAGCCTTCATACCAAAACTAGGTGATCTGTCTGTGTGTGTGCAAGCCAACAATGACAGTTTACTGAAAATGCTGAACCCAGGAGGTAATGGAGGAAACAAGGCACAGTGGCTATTATTTAGAGGTAAGGGACAGTTCTGGTAACATCAGGGGAGCTTTGACAGTTTATACATGCTGATAATTGTCCCACAAGACATCAGGTAGTAAAACATATAGTTGCAAGCGGTATGAAGATCTAAATACTGCTTCTCCTATGCAGCCAGTGTCAATGAGCAGTAATGAGGCGCCCTGTTAGTGCTCTCAGCTGTGACACAAAGGAGATGGAGCCAGCTTCTGATCCCAGAAGTAGTAAACAGGCAGTGTGGGCAAAGCAGCACAAGGAAGGTGACTTGTTAAGGACCTTCTATCAGACATTTACACAAGGGAAAGTATCAGCATCTTGTCCAGAGGTGCTCTGGCAACGTGGTGTGTGTGTCAGATTTTGAAGCTCTTTCTGAGCTTGTGAGCTGGCAGGAGAAGGTGCAGTTGGCTTCTTGGAACTGGGGAGAACCCTGCACTGATTTATTGTGAGTTCTTCCCAATGTGGGTTTCGTGGCTTTAGAAAAAGGACACATAAAGACAGGTTTGTTTGATGTGAGACTCTAGAAAATGGGGGTTTTGAGGAGGCAAGCGTTGGAGTTTACTTTGTCTGCGTAGGATACATGGTTCCTTTGTTTTAAGTTATATCATGTTTCTGTGAAGTCCAGCAAGAATATTATCTATCTGACAAACTCCAGGCATGTTATGTCCTCTTTGGTTCTTGGACTGGTTATTTATTTATTTTATTTTTGCAGGAGCCTGCAGTATTTGTCAGTGGTTGCATATGTATTTTGAATGTTGAGCTAGTCATAGATTCTCTCCAAGGCCCTTCTCACAATGCATTATTATGCATGGGGAATACTTTCATGATCTGAAATTCTTGTTTCTGGTGGAAGACATGGCATCACATTTGGGCCCTGAATGCCATCAAGCAGGGGAATGCAATTGCCATCAGAAGCTATGGTGAGATGTCATGCTCAGCCAGCAACTAAACACCCACCAGCCGCTTGCTCACTCCCACCATGGTGGGTTGGGGGAGAGAATTGGAAGGGTAAAAGTGAGAAAACTCATGGGTTGAGATAAAGACAGTTTAAAAGGGAAAGAAAAAGCTGTGCATGCAAGCAAAGCAAAGCAAGGAATCCGTTCGCTACCTTCCATTGGCAGGCAGGATTTTTGCTTCAAACCACAGTGGACTAATTGCAAATTCACTTTCTTGTTTCAAGATGCATTTTTTTTTTTTTTTTTTATTGAAGGTCTCTGTGATGGAGTAGGAAATATTAATCTTCACTGCATATAAGGTGATACAGCAGTATAAGTGCTACATAAAAGATTTTTGCTGTCTATGTTATCTTTTTTCTGTCTTAACAGTTACTCTGTGACAAGCAACTATAGCTTTGTGTAGGATTTTCATAATAAAAATAATAAATTCTTAGTTATTTAAAGAAAAATAGTGTTAGTACAGAACATAAAGCTAAGTAAAAGCCTACCGAAATGGAACAAAGAAAAATGTATTTATTGCTGAATATCCAAAGGAAGAACAACTGCATAGCATGGCAGTAGGTGCCAATCATGTAAATTCATTATGAATTGCCTCAGTTAATGAAAGAAGTTGAATAGTAAGCAAACATCGTAAACTGTAAAGTAAGAAAAAAATATTCTTCAGGAAACCCCATGTAGTGAAGCATCAGGTTGAGTGCTTAGATGACTAATTTTAATGTTGTCCTTAATTTCACCAATAGTAGGAGTGAATCTTTCTATAGATAAGTATTTTTAGTAGAAGTGTTTTCAGTGGTATTAATTAGATTATTCTATAATTTTGTCTGCCTGGTGCACTGGTTTTGCACAAAAGCATTTAAATTTTAAAGGACTAAAGATAATTAAAATGTAGCTAGCTAATAGTCTTTTACCATTTTTCTGTGTGACTGAATTAGCTGTAGGTTTGTGCCCCGACTTCATAGAAGTTTCTCATGTACTACAGCAGAAACATTTGGGTTTTGTTTAGATATGCATGAAAACACTCACTTCTCTGCTTTGTGTTATTTTGGTTTTAGCTGAAGGAGTTGTATCATCATTCTCGTGATTTTGAAATACTGCTTGGTGGGCTGTAGTCTTTTTCCTTGTATTGTCTTTTTTTCTATCTCATCTCAGTACTCCAGACAAACCTTCCAGAAGGACTTTTTGCATTTAATTTAAGAATACCTCTATGGATGTGTTTCCTGCAGACCTTACATCTTGATTAAAGATGCAGTTTATCCGCTTTCTGAACTGATATATTTTTATCTCCTACTTTTTTGCTATTCTAGTGCCTCACCCAAAACTTTTATTATGCATATCTGTTTATATATAAATAAATTGGCTAATGAACCAACTTGCTGATTAAATTTTGTACACATGAATAATACAATAGCTAGTTTCTTGAGTGTTTATTTGTATATAGTACATGCTATTCTGCATCTGCTTGCTAGGCCAGTTGGTATATTTGCTAACTATGCACTTTCAGCAGAATAAATTCCAGGCCTTGATAATCTCATGGAATATTGGGATTTAGGTTCCTGAAATAGATCCCCTGCCCTCCAGCATTTACTATGTTCTCTGGAATTTGATGTTTTAATGATAAAATATCTTTTTCCCCATACTGGTTTTCAAAGATAAACAATGTGAAAAATTTAGTTTTTTGCCAGATTGACTGAGACAATAGTACTAAGGCAAGCATGAAGTCCCTCATCTCATCTCAGCAGGATGGTAGCTTTGAAACCTAATTACAAACACTTAAGTGCCAACTTTGTTAATAATTTTATTGCAGCGTACTACACCAGAAGTATCAAGTACATGTAGTGTGGCTGGATTTCCATTCTTTTGCCAGATCTGAAGTTCTCTTCCTTAATTTGAAAATTTTTCTAAGCAAAAACGTGGCAACCTCTCAACTTTCAAACAGTGAATTTTTTTTAAATGCAAGTTACTTGTGGTTAGGATGATTCTCCATTTTCAGTGCAGTAAAGAGCTCCTAAGGGTTAGTCAACCTGAAAAAGAAAAGAAAAAATTCAAGTAAAAATTAAAAAAAAACCAAAACAATTTGGAGAGGACTTACCAGATATGATCGGATGGTGTCCAAAGTGGGTAGGACCAGGTATAGTGATACATATAAGTGAGAGACAGAAAGGCATTGAAGTTTGAAGAGGCAGTGTGAATGCCAGTAGGTGGATATATTGTTAAATGCAAAATTTGTGGCAGCTGGTCTGTTGATAATTGTGGAAACAAACAAGTTTCTACCCTTTTCTGAATAATAGGAAACCACTGAAAGAAAGATTGAAAGATGGTCATATTGTCATGTTGCCAAGAGCAAGAGAACAGTTTTTCTTGGTATTTTGATTCTCTGCAGTTTGAAGAGAGAGGGATTTAATTACAGAGAGATCTGAGCTAAAGCTCTTAATGCAAATAGCCCTATGAAGATGGTGCCAAATCAGGACTTTGCCATCTGCACCTGTCTTCAGAAATAGGATGGCAATACATGAGGCAATGGTAGAAGAGCAAGACCTCAAACATGATTGTAGCAAAGCAGAATTCTTGCATCATCTCGTATGCCATGAGGAGTCCCGCTGATTAAAAAGGTCATATAGATAAAAGTGCACCGTGAAAAAAAAATAGCTGCTCCTCCAAGCTTAAGTGTGGTCTTAATGGAATATGACTGGAATTAGAGATTTGAGAGAAAAGTTTAGCATGTATTGCCATGATGTATTGCCGTAACAATTTTATGTTAGGAGATGACCAAAACACATTAACCTGTTTACTTCTGCCAACATCATGACAGAGAGAACACAGAGAAGCTGAATGGAAAAAACCAAGGCAGTAGATGGAGAAGACAGCAGACAGTATCTTGTGAAACACTGTGATGGAAATAACAGTTCAAGATGCAAAATGTCAAGCAGATGTGGAAAGGAGTGTTTCTGAGAACAGACATGACAAGAATAGGTTAGCAGAGACACTTCATTGAAACAACTAAAAACTGGATTAATCAATAATTCGGGAAACTTCAATGAAATCCAAGTGTAAGCTTGAGAGATGGTCTTTTGATGGCGGGTGACATTGATGAACAACTACCATGACATAATTTAATCTGCTCAAATAGATGAATGCAGATCTATCTTTAGCTATGGTAATGTTCATGTTTTCATCATGTAAACATGCACATTTCTTACTGTATGGTTTGTAGGATGTTGGTATTTTCTTAAAATGAAGTCTGATGGTGATGAAGGCATTCAGTACAGTAAACTAATAAATTTTGCTCTTCATATAGCAGTGAACTCTGGAGGTAGGATTGCTAGAACATTGTGTCTTTTTATATGTGGAACAGATACTTTAAAAACATTGTGGAAGCTTATTGATGTAAATGTATCTACAGGGTAAATATGAAAGCATCTTAGTTAAAACCATATGAAATTGTTATAACTACAGCTATAGTAACGAAGGATCGCTAAAGATCTCAAGGTGTTTGGAGTCCCCTTTCCTTTATGTTAGTAGGTTGATATGAACCAAGGCACTTCAAATCTCTGTATTTCAGCTTTAAGGAAATAAAGATGGGGATTATGAAATTCATGTGCAGAAATTGCAGGTTCTTTTGAGTTCTTATGAAGCTGCAGCCGACATACAGAATTAGTGATTTATTCAGTCACATAGTCAGGGATGCTTGATTGTAGCAGGGATGCTAGTATGAAGAAAAACCGAAAATTACACATCTTTTCTCATGTCAAAGTTTTGTATGCAAGAAAGTACATGCATGTGGGGGGAATCATAAAAGAATTGTCACTAGGGTTTTCTGGAATTTTATAATCCTTGAATATTCTTGTGCTAAGGAATTTCCAGCTGTCTTACGAGTTAATGAGTTTTTTAATGAATTGGAGTTTTTTATGTAGTTGTTTCCCATTGTCGTACTCATGTAGAGAGTAATACTTTCCTTCTTTATGTGCTAAAGGCTTATTCTCACCCTTCAATGTAATAAGTGTGGAGAGGTTGAACTTCTTAGAATCCATTGTATTTTTTACAGTGAAAGTCTTCTATTAGAAATATGATATCATCTGTTTCACATTCTGTAACTTGACTAAAAAAAACAATTCGGAATATATGAAATCTTTTTTCCTTAGTCATTCCAGGTTTTTTATTGCCTGCTATACTATCTCAAAACAGAGAGGCAAGAGGAGATAACACTTGCTTGTGTGGCATATGCTTTCAGGCAGAACATAATCAATTGACAAAATACCAAAATGTAGAGGCGTATTGGCTAATTCTTCATCTTAACCCATTGACACAAACTACAAAACAGTCAACTAAAACAGTCTTTACTGACATTTCAGTTGTGTTTGCTGGACTGTGCTGGGAGATAAGGGCGCCCATTTGCTGTGGTCTTTCGTATCTCTGGTCTGTTTGCTGCTAATAAGTGATCAGCTTTTGATTAGTGTCAACCACTGAATGAAGTTATCTCTTGTTATACAACTGGTGATCAGCTCTATATTCCACAAATAAGTGACTGTCTGAATGCAGCTTCCCATCAGAAAGGGCTTTGTTTTTTCTCTCCTTCTGCCTGCTTTGTAAGTAAATTGTTCCTTCTACAGACCCTTGTGGCTTGCTTTTCTCACCCTTGGTGACAGCAAAGCTCACTGGTTGGTGATCTCTGCAAGGGCTTGTAGCTCAACTCTGCTGTTCTCTCCCTCTGTTCCCACTTTGCTGTTCCCTCCCCTACTGTGACTAAATAAATTACCTGTATGACATGTTCAGTTTTCTCTGGCAAGAAGCCTGGGAAATCAAATCTGTTCCTGAACCTGGGTCTCCCATTTGGCAAATGTAATGCCTCCCTGCTGTTAAATCAGGTCAGCTCTCAGGAAAAACAAAGAACAATTTCATATAACTATAATCAACATAGAGTAGATTTAGATAATATAGCTGACGTATGTTTATTGTAAAGAACATCAAGGAAACCATTTTAAAAGCACTTCATCTTTCTCTGTTGCATTAGGATACATGTTGACTGTTCTGTGCATAAAGAAGATCAAGTATTTTCTTTCTGTTATCACACATCAAAGTGAAATATATTTATTTTCTGTCTGGTCTAAGAAGCTATTTGGTGAAACAGTTCATTGGTTGCATTAGAAACAGTTTTATGTATTTAATTACTATGGCTTTCTGTGTTAATTATTATTAATACTAATTAATTAATTACTATTAGTTATTAATAACCTGTCCAGTACCTTTTGACTTTTTGATCTCTGAAAGTGGTGATATACTTAAAAGTGTTTAGAGAAGGAAAAATAAATCCTTTTATTTATTGTTATTACTATTTTTCTACTTTTCTGCTCAGTCCGTTTCCACGGGAGATAAGAGGCGGCAGGTCAGTAACAGGGTGGCAGCATGTCTCTCCTGTGTTATCAAGATCTGACACGTGCCCTGGCAGTCCCGCAGCACGTGCCACACGTGGACAGTCTGCTCTCTTGCGTGCCAAGGCAATCACCTCATAAGGGGGAAGCACCAGGGCAGCGACCTCCCTTCTCCAGCTGGAAGCTGAATTTCCTGCTCAGCTACTCTGCATGTCCCAGAGGGGTTCTGAATTACATCCCAGAGGCTCTTTCATTTATCTACTGTTAGCAAGCTCAATGTAGGCTGCAGCAGGGCTGTAGAGTATCTCCAGTCACCTCCTGTCTGGCTTTATTATGGTGGACCTCTGTCTTGGGCAAGCAAAGTGGCTGGTTTCCTTTGTGCAGGTGGTTGCTTGGGGACTGAAACAGTTACTGAAACCCTGAGCTGGCCCTGGCCCTCTTCAAAGGAGGAGAGGAGTAGGAAGTGCCAGGTGCCCCAAGGGGGACCCTCAGGGCTGCTGCAGTACTAACCTATGAGCACTTGCTGTGCTGAGCTCCCAGGGGCCAACTTTGCTGCCGCTTATTCAAGAGGGTCAGTAAAAAAGGGCATCAACAGCTGCCTTAGTCTTACACAGTCTTACTACCACTGCTGACTTCTAGCTGTGAGGGCCTTGGCTGGAAATATTTTCCAACTCCAGCTGAATATCAGGTTGTCTTACCTGCAGGAGTTCTGGGAAGAGCAAGCCCTGTGAGAGGCTGCTGGATGGCCTGAACAGCACAGCAAGGCTGCCCAGGCCTCTGCCCAGGGTTGCCAGACCTGCATGGCCTGTGTTTCAAATTCACCTAATGCTTCATTCTGAAAATCAAATGGGCTTAAATGTATATGCTGTGTTTTTAAATGGTATGTGCTTTTCCAGACCTCTTTAAAGACAGCGACAGTGTTGTTAATAATTGTTTAGTCATTCATGAGTTGCTTTTGTTCTAATGAGTGTCTTTGTTGTTTCTTTGTTGCTCTGAGACATGCAGTGAATGTGTTTTCATCAATTAGAAAACCCTTCAAAACTCTGTTGTATAAGACAAATCCTTGAAACTGAAATTCCTCTTTATTGTCTGAAGCCTTCATCCAATGTGCACAACAAAAATTAAGAGGTGAAAGCAGTGAAATGGGTTTTAAAACATGGGAGTTCAGTTCCTGCTTCCACCCGGAATGACCTGACCTGAATGGCTATAATCTCCATCCGCATCGGCTCCTGCCTGAAGAAATGACACTAGTAACGTTATCTGTCCTCAACTTCATCTTATCAGTACAGATTGCAGATCCTGTCTCCTACTGTAAAGGTACAGGACCTAACTCTGAAAGGCTTCAGCTGATACTGTAGTATAAATAATTTCAGCTCTGTGTTAATGGCAAGGGTGAAGCCTGACTTGCTCCCTTCTTAGCATCTGGCTTGGTCAAAGCAATTATTGAGCTTCTTCTAACCCTGCTTTATTTCTTGTCTTCTCCAGCCTGTGACCTGATGACCCTGGGGATCCTAGCCTTAGTGACGTCCACTGGTTGTGCCTCAGCCAACGCCCTGCAGTCCCTGACGGATGCCATGCACATCCCACACCTTTTTGTACAGCGCAACACGGGAGGCTCCCCACGCACAGCCTGCCACCTGAACCCCAGCCTGGAGGAGGAGGAGTACACGCTGGCCGCCCGACCACCGGTCCGCCTCAACGATGTTATGCTGAAACTGGTCACTGAGCTGCGGTGGCAGAAATTCATAGTATTTTATGACAGTGATTATGGTAAGTAAAGTGGAGAATTTCGGACACTATTAAATTGATTTCTTTTTAACTGGGAGATGGAGAGGAAAATATAAAGGGAAAGGGTGAATTTAACTTGCTGAGGTCTTCGTTGACAAAGGGGAAAGTGTTTCAAGTGGATGCAGGTCTTTGGTTTGAAAGAAAGGTTGCTGTGAAAACTAGTTCTCAGACAAGCAGCAAAGTTGCTTAGCAACCCCTACCAAGACAGCCAAGGTTTGAATCATCTCACACTTTTACAGTAAAATATTAATAAAGTGTTGACATTGATTGGCACGTAGCTGTGCAAGAAAGTTCAACACTGCCTCTACCTATTCCCAGAAAACACTTTCTAGCAAAGATGAGTACGGTTCTCTTTAAAAATTAATTTTCACAATAACTATTATAATTTCTTTTTTCACATGCTTTCTTACGCTATTCTCCATTTGGACTAAATTTCACAGTGATACACTTCCTGGCATTAAACCAGAAGGTAGAGTTGGCATTTTTGCTACATCTGATGTATTTCCTTCAGCAAAATTTTTACTTTGGGCTGAAACTTGAGGAAAAGGAGTCTCTGCCCAAGGAAATGTAATACCTTGCGATGGGTGTAAAGAGTCAATGAAAAAATAAATCTCTCATTGTGCCAAGCTCTTGGAGTGTAAAGGAACTGTGTGCATTTTTTTTTTTTTAATACCCCCCCCCCTTCCCGATATGAACACTGTTCCATATGTTTAAGTTGTATTATTTTCAGCATTCTCATTTTAGGGTATAGGATCTGTAATGGATATAGGATCTGTAATGGGAAAAATAAATTTTCTGTGGTACATTTTAAAACCCTGCGAACACTTTTGATTTAAAGCATGATGCCTAAGCTTCTGGTGTGGTGACTTACTATGAACAGAATACTGAGAGGAAATTAAGGTTAAATTGCAGTTGGAAAAATAATATTATGTGTATATTATGTGCATATAATTTAGATTTTATACATAGTCTTCCATAACTGAAAAATAGATCTTTATTTGCATTCTCCCTATATAATGACAGTTTTTTAATGGTGGATCTGAGAGAAATAACATCTTTGGTTTTGAACTTGGGCTACTCCTAGTTTAAAAACAAAACAAAAAGGCTATGCAAAGGTTCCTGAGCTCGAATGAGTTATGAAAGTCTCGGGTGCAGCTTTCTGTTATTGGTTGTTAGAGATGTCACTTGCTGTTTCTTCAACACGCAGATTGAAGATGATGAGGGTGATTTTAAGTGGTAAATAACTGAGGCTGTAACATCCTTTTAATTATATAGAATTATTTTGAGCATGAGAAGGCTGCCATGATACTTGTAGAGTTAATCTGTAGACTCAAAAATGTAGCAACCCAGCAAATAAACTCCCATGTAATTATTGTCCTGTGTAATGCTTGACCAGTGAATGCTTTGAAAGCCCAAACCCTGAGGTACATTGTAGGTGTTCTTTTGGTGACCTTCTGGTAGTGATGAGAAAGTTGCTATGTTAGCACGATTGGGCTTAAAAAGTCAAAATTATTCTAATGGTTATTTCCAAGAATCAAAAAAAAAAAAAAAAAAAGAATATCTTACAATATCCTTCTGCAGTTACTGTTGTCTCTCTCCTGCTGATTTATAGCTTTAATCTTCCAAAACTGCTGGAGTTGGGGCTCTTTCAAGCCCTGGGTATTCTGGCCCTGGTTAACACCCCAGATGCTCTCTGTACAAACTGCTGTCACCCATTTTCCCTGGTAGCAAACCTGGGTACTAAACCATGGTATCACTTATTCCAGTAGTACATCTGTGTTTCTTTGTCTTTTTCTGCAAAGGGTTGACATCTTGGTACCAAATCCTGAAATCCTTAATTCATGTGATTTCACTCTGTAAATTCAGTTATGATCAAATTTATCTTTTCTATTTACCACAGACTGACCTTCAGTCTGTCACCAGTAAGAGATACTGAAAGGGGATGGAAAATTGCCGCAGGTGTTCTGCTTCTTACAATGGAGAGTGTGTTGTGTACTGCAGCTGCCCATGTGCTGTTTTCTCTCCTCTTCCACTTGGATGCGACGACCATCTTACACTAATTCCACTAGAAGTATTTTTTTAATAAGAATTTAGTGGGAGGAGCTTTCATAAAGAAACCAGCTGACAGCTCTGGGCAGGCATCAGTGAGTAGGGAATAAAGAACCTTGGTCCCAGGATACTGCACACCAAGTTCAAGAGCAGCAGCCTGGCTCCCAGGGCATGCCCAATGCCTTCATTAGTTAGCTTCAGCAGAGCTATGCTTACACATCTCTAGCAACACCGCCCTGCTCAATGTGCAGGAGTTGACTGCTGGCCATGAAGGGGCAGGTCACTTGAAGAACACGTGTTTATGGTTATGGGGCATTTCCAGCAGCGGGCTTTTGTGTTTTACTGTAATAAATGGTCCTTCTCTACCTGCTCTCTGGAAGTTATGCTATTCCCTTGAGTAGTGTTTTAATTTGTCCATCTGCTGATCTCTAAAAACTAGCCAGTCCCTTAGTGTCCTCCTTGTGGAAATTGTCAGGTTTTCTAAAAACAAAACAACATTGCACAATTTAAAAAAGTCACGTGTTTATAATAATGCTGTGCTATTCTGGAGCTGAAGATTATTTGCCTCACGAATTACTTGTCCCTTACCAGACATATGTTTTGGATTATAATTTCTGCACTGGCTAAATTAAGGAAAAGTAACAGACTTGGCAATTAGAAATACAGAGTAGTCACTGAACAGTGTAACAAGCCTAAGATTGTTGTGCTTACAGTAAAATATGCATTGTTTTGCACTGAAACTATGGATAGAAATCTATATGCACAACTTCGGTGAAAGAATATGGTCCTTTCCAGTAAAATGCATTAAATTCTGTAACAAGAAATTGAGAGAATTCACAGGAAAGTTGCGGATGTTTTAAAGAAGGAGATTGCTAAATGGAAATGGTAGAAGCAGGATACAAACTGTGGCATTCCACCTAAGGCAAAACCACCTTTTAGATTTTGTCACTTGTGGTGAAGAAATGTATAATAGCAAGAAATGGGTAATAGCTTCATTCTGGAGAAGTGACTTTTCAAAGGCCTTAGACCTGATAGTTGCAGCATTCAAACTCTTCTCAACGATACACTGTTCTCCTACTGAGCAGTGTCAATGGGGGAAAAGGTCAGCTGATATATATCCATACAGTTCTCCTGTATTTGTATAAGAAAAGATAAGGGTTTGTATAGATACTGCATCTTCATGATGCAGTCCTTGTTTTTCTACTTCTCTCATTTATGGCTTGTGCATAACTTCAGAAGACACATGGAAATCTACTCCCGATTGATCACAATGGGAGCTTTCTGCTGATGAGTCTGCTGACTGATACAAAAAAAATGGCTAGGCACTATAGCAATAGGACAAGACAAGTCTCCTCTCTTGCTGATGTTCTGTAGAGCTGCTGGAGCTCAAGGCCAGAATGAAACAATCTGAGCCCTCTCTCTGTCCCTGCTATTCTTTGCCATGTCATCTTGAGAAGGCTTTCTAGCCCCTGTATGCTTCCCTTTCCCACTTGTGAAATAGCAAGAAAAACCTTCCCCCCAGTGTGACTGAACTGGTGTTTGGAATTTCTTTAGAAATTCTTTAGGCCACAGAATTAAATGGCACATTCAGGAATAAGGCAACTCCAGCAAGAGCTCAAGGGACCAGGGTCTTGTTAAATGCATTATTTTACTTTAAATCTCTTTATGAAAATCCCATGCTAAATCATGGTATTTGATATTAATTTTCTGGGGGGAAAAAATTAATTTGACCCTGAGTTTTGTTAATGGCTGGCTAGGTGCTGCTCTGTGGAACTGGATCTAAACATCTGCTAAAGAACCTGCAACAGAAGTCAGATCTGTTGTGTCATCCTAAAAACTTCAGCAGTGCTGATGTGTTTTGAATTGCTTTCTCCTCTACAGGAGTTATCTTTTGTGCCTCTACATACATTGCATCAGTATGTAAAGACTTGCTGGGAAGTTTAATGTTTTGTTTTGCTGACCTCCTGGATGTGGAAGCATCAGTAATCAAATTTTCTGATGCAAAAATTGGTAGCGTGGCAAGTTTCATAAAGAAACTGAGCAAGCTCTAAAATGACTGTAGGTTAAAAGCAGTGTGTGCTGCCCACAGTAAGATGAAGTTGGATAATGAAAATGTGCTTCTAGGGTGTGCAAATAAACAGATGTATAGTTAGAGGAAGGATTTGAGAAAGATTTTGGAAGATGGATGTGAAAATGAAAATGGTGAGGAATACCAAGTCATATTTCTGAAGAGAAATGTAATAGCTATGTTTTCACTAGATTAATCTTACTGTTGAAAACCACTTTGTCTCTGTGGTTGTATCAGGTCTCCGCTTTCCTACCTACATGAGCACATACTCGTAATACAAAATGTAAGACAAAACAATGTCTTGTTTTGTCAATGAAAATGGTGTTAGACTTGTGAAAGGGAGCTGTAATACTTTATTCTTAATTTTTGATGTCAATAAGTGAGTGTTGGCTGGTTAAGTGTTGTACAGAAGTTTTATGGAAGAAACTTTGAAGACTTTTGGACCCTTCAAATCTATGGAGCTTTTTTCCTGGGGGTGGGGGGATGGGGGTGGGGAACAAACTGAAAGCCACAATTTATTGATTTATCAATTATTTTCTTTTTTTTTTTTTAAGGTTAGAGACAGGGTTTTTTTTAAATTATGATCATTGATGCCACATTAATTTTGAATGCTTACTGATGGATCTTGCTATGTAGCAAGAACTTGATTTTCAATGTGATGAGTTTCCTGGGAAGTTTTTGTTTTGTACAGCAATTACATGGCAGGTTTTTTTCCGAGTCCTACCTGTCAAGGGCCTCTCCTTTGATTGGAAGTTACAGATATTATGCTATCAATAGTTTTTCAGCTAGCTATTTGCAGGAGAAGGATGGACTTCACAACTCTGAGAGTTATATTCTGAAGCCATTTATTGTCTTGTCTGACTCCAATATATATAATAATTTTTGCTTAGCCACTGCACACACACACACTCATGATTGGTTACAGGTTGTTACACACATTATTGCAATTGGCTATATACAAAATACCACGCGCTGTCCACGCGCCTCTCACACAGTCAGGATTCGCTGCCTGCAGGTGTTCCTGCACTCCTTTGCTGCTTCTTAGTTGTTTACCACAGCTCCTTCTCCTCAAGGCCGAGCCGTGCAGATATCCAGCTGTTTACCAGCTTCTCAATGCCACAGCTCCTTCTCCTTAAGGTTGAGCTGTGCAGATCAACACCACAGCTCCTTCTCCTTAAGGTTGAGCCATGCAGGGTGATCCCAACAGCTATTGATCCTGGAATGGTCTCTCCTTTGTAAAGGTCCATTTATGCAGGCCACTACTCTTGCAGTTATTTAATTTGCAAAGGAATATAGTAATGAAAACTGAGAAATGCATGCTTCTACGTAATCCAGGTGTAACACTGCACATCAGTTGTGATGTGAAGCATTGGCTGTCACAACAAAAGCAAAGCAGAACATTTGCACAGAAGCTACTTTCATCTTACCTGCTTTCCTTTGTCTTTAAGATTTCTTTTTTTCTTGTCAGTATAACATAAGTTATCTTCTGCTTCCTGCATCGTTATTTCAGGTCAGACAACCACTTCTGCATTACTAGGGCTGCCGTATTTCTCTACAGGCTTTTCCAGTGAGCATGCCTTTTTTAATGCAAATACAGGGAATCTGGTGCTTGGGAAGTATTGAACCAACTGCATGTGTCAATATGTGACTGTTCAGCAAATCTGACACTACCAGAAAGTGTTAGACTTTTTCTGCATGTGCTGTGTGCTTGAGTTTGCATGTGTTATTAAAAATACTTGGGTTTTTCAGCTGGTTGGAACTGTTGCAGAGAAGCTTGAATTGGGATTGGTGTGCATGAACAGTAGTAGAATTTAAGCAGCTAGCCACAGAGAATCATAACCTCTTTATGGTCATCAGTCTGCAACAACAAAGACTTAGGGAGAGAATCCTTGGACATATCTGTCATTGATGCTGCTGTATAAGATGATAAAGAGAAGAACACATTGCGCCTAAGCCCCTCTTCATCTAACAAGGAACAGAATTCCCTGAGCATTTATTCTACACAAATTCTGCACCACCTATGCATAACCAGGGATACTGGATGTTTAGAATCCAGACAAATATAAAATCTTCAATTTCTACCTGGAAAAAAATGAAGGCTTTCCTGTGAGAAGACTGTGTCTCAACATAACGTATAATCATCATTGCTGCTGCAAAGAATGCCAGGAAAGAAAGAATTCAGCCAAGTTCTCCAAGTCCTGTGGGGAGTTTGTGATGCCGTGGGGTAGAGGGAAAAAAACTGACCTTTTGACTTCTACATTGAATTTGATCTGGAAGCTATTGAAGGAATGGCATTGTGTATTCCCATATTTATCCTTGAATCACTTTTCTGACTGTAGCAGCACTTAAAGTAATTGGCCTACTTAAATTAAGCATGGATTTCTGTCATTTTTGATAGTATTTTTTTATTTAGTGATGCATCACAGTATATAACACTAAATGTAATTAAAGAAAGTAAATTTCACTTCAAATCTTTACTTCTAAGTTCAGTTTAGTACTTTGATTTTTAAGGTAGATGAGTAAGTGTGCTAATAGAGAAGGGGAAGTCTTACTTCTGCTAATACCCCTATAATTCCTAGCATGGTATGGGAGCAGTGGACAGAGGTTGTTTCCCATGAAAGGTATTCACTACATACTTTCAGGGCAATGCCTGATGTGATGTACAAATGATCTTACAGTTATGGTGAAGCCTTTATTCTGAGTGAGTGATCACAGCCTACCTGGAAGTTCCATGGTAGTAGAAGGCAGTCAGAGATCTTTGGACAAACAGTTTGGGCAGTTTCAGGCAACTTGCCTTACTCATAAATTCAAGGCAAGTTAAGGACATAATTCCAACCTTTCAAATAGTTTGAAAAAGGTTTTGCAAGGACAGGATGCCAAGTTCTTTTGAAAAATTAAGAATGCCATGGAGTGACGCTTTCAAAACAGAAGGCCTGTGCTCTTGATTCAAAATAGTTACTTTTTGATAAAAGACTTCAGAAGTATATATTTGGGGGGAAGCTCATGAAAAAATTAAATGAAAGGCTTCAGAAACAGTTTTGCACCAGTTTTTCAACTCAGTCATCCAGTCAAAAGTGATTATTAACCTAGTCCTGAAGGCACTCATTCTGCATTCTTTACTGTTTCTTTTTCAATTCGTAACATTTTAGTGAACGGTCTCCAGGCTCAACTTTGCAGAAACTAGTGGCTATTGTTGACTCTGTTTTTTCGCCTTTATATTCTGAAACAGAGAAATGTTTCATAATACAGCACACACTGTCTAAAGAAAGTGCAAAGTTCAGCAGCCTGGAACTGGAGGGTGCAAATTAATTCATTTTGAACAGAGAGGTCTTTGAAAATTGTAGATGTCATCTGCAGAACGTCCTAAGTTCTTGGACTTCTTTTCCCTGACTGATGGTAGTTTAAATCTCTTGACTTTTCAAGCCATGGCATAAGGCTAAACAGTTTTGTTCAGGCATATGTGAATGACAAGGAGAAAGGTAAGGGTGATTTGGTGTACTTGAGCAGGGAATCTGCTCAAGAAACTAATCCCAGAAAGCAGTCTCTTTAATTCACATTTGTCAGAGAGTGAATGTTGTATATTCATTTGGAAGTTGTTCCATGAATGCATAGCTGGAAATTGAACAGCAGAAGTCTGTCCTGGAGGTTGTGTGCAGGGCTTCAGGCAGTAACACTATCACTATGAGAAAATACATTCACATATCTCAATAGGCAATGAACTTTGGTGAGAAAGTTCCCAGTCTCTATTGTCTTTCATGCAAAGCAGTAGGGGAGAGGGAGAGAATACATTATATAAATCTGTATGTATATATACACACATATATTTATGTGTGGGTTTCAAGGAAAGTGGTATAGGAGTGTGTATATATTTACATACACTTGTATATGTTTGTGCATGAATGTATACATGAGTTCGTACATGGAATCAAGGACACCTATTTCCTCTGCTCCCTTCCTGCCTTTACCCAGTTTTTCCTAGTAATCTTTCAAATGTCAGTCAGGGCAGGATTTCTTTAGCTTCCTTGCTGGGTGGAAATGGTTTCTTTTTTCTTTTACCCAATTAAGACTTGATGTGGCTTCCCATCACTGCTCTGTGTCTTACTTACTGAGACAGAAATCCTATTTCTTCTCCTTCTCACACTGCTTGTATTTAGATACTGTGTTTTGTTTGTTTATTTTTTTTTCCTATAGCTAAGCTTTTTTTGTGGATTTGCTGGTTTTCTTCAGCACCCTTTCCATAGTCTGGGGCTAGCACTTTGGCCAGGACTATTCCTTTTCTCTGCTGATAGATGATAAACAAACAGTGAATGAATATACCCTGAAGGATTCTTCTGGTTTCTCCTCTGCTAGTAAAGCATGGTGACTGAGTACATTAGAGAAGAGATAACATTATTAGTCGTTGTCATAGAAGGGATTAACCTTGAGGACCACAATGAATGTAAAACTCCTGAAATCTTTTTAGAGGAAAAGTACAGGAAGGAATGTAATTTTTATAGAGCCCTGAGGGTCAAAATGGTTTTCTACATATTGTGTGGCTATCAAGACTCCTGAACAGCATTCATATGCTTGTGATGCATTCATATATTTGTAATATAGTAGACTGCTACATTTGTGTATATATATAATGTAGCAAAATTATTAGACAGAACCAGCCTTTTGTTCAACATCTAGGAATGGGAAAGATCTGATCCATAAAGTCCAAGATTACATTTAAATGTAAAGCCACATTTTTTTTTCCTGAAAAGACAAGTTAAGACTCTAATGAGTCTGTACTACAGTGATCTTTGTGAAATATGAAATAAGTATCGTTCATACTGTGAATTAAAATAAACACAAGGTCCATTCTCCTAGTCCTCGTGGAAATGCAAGGTATTTTTCCTTACCTGAAAAAAAAGGGGGCAATGATCAAGAAGAGTAAGCAAAGTTTAATTGATTTTTCAGGTAGAGGTGAATGCAAACGAAGATAAGTTATGTAGTCTGCCTAGGAAGTTATTAAATCAAGAAATGGTAGAAAATGAAGAAACATGAATTCTTGTCAGTGAAATGCTTTTGGGATTTGTACTGCACAAGTTTCCATCTCAATGCTCCCTCTTTTCAGGAAGTAGTCAATGCAAAACTGTGGAGAATCCCTCAACCATGCGGATCTCAAAGCACTTAGAGTTGTCTAGGCTCAGGGCAGAACCCCAAGTTGTTCAAACACCCACTTAGTCCAGTGTCGTGTGTTATATGTTACTTTATGACTTTACATTAAACTATCCATGTAGTGAGGTTCTTTTATCATAGCATCTGAGCAATTTACAGTTTAATGTAAATTACCCTGCAAGATAAGGTAGCTGTGCTTGTTCCATTGTATAAAAATTGCAGAGACCTGGGGAGTGTTGGACCACTAGGATATCTGTGTGTGGTGGGTTGACCCTGGCTGGAGGCCAGGTGCCCACCAAAGCTGCTCTGTCACTCCCCTCCTCAGCTGAACAGGGGAGAGAAAACATAATGAAAGGCTCTTGGGTTGAGATAAGAACAAGGAGAAGTCATTCACCAGTTATTGTCACAGGCAAAACAGAACTGACTTGGGGAAAAATTAATTTAAATTATTACCAATCAAATCAGAGTAGGATAATGAGAAATAAAACCAAATCTTAAAACACCTTCCCCCCAGCCCTCCCTTCTACCCGGGCTCAACTTCACTCCTGATTTCTCTCCCTCCTCCCCCTGAGCAGCGCAGGGGAACGGGGAGTGGGTCAGTGGTCAGTTCATCACATGTTGTCTCTGCCGCTCCTTCCTCCTCAGGGGGAGGACTCCTCACACTCTGCCCCTGTTCCAGCATGGGGTCCCTCCCACAGGAGACAGCACTCCACAAACTTTTCCAATATGGCTCCTTCCTATGGCCTACAGTTCTTCACAAACCTGGTCCCTTCCAGGGAAGGGTGCCGTCCTTCAGGAACAGACTGCTCCAGCGTGGGTCCCCCACAGGGTCATAAGTCCTGCCAGCAAACCTGCTCCAGCATGGACTCGTCTCTCCATAGGGCCACAGGTCCTGCCAAGGACCCTGCTCCAGTGTGAGTTTCCCACGGGGTCACAGCCTCCTTCAGGCATCTCCCTGCTCTAGCGTGGGGTCCTCCACAGGCTGCAGGTGGAGATCTGCTCCCCCGTGGAGCTCCATGGCTGCAGGGGCACAGCCGGCCTTACCATGGGCTTCCCCAGGGGCTGCCGGGGAATCTCTGCTTCGGTGCCTGGAGCCCCTCATGCCCCTCCTTCTTCATTGACCTGGGTGTCTGCAGAGTTGTTCCTCTCCAGCTGCAATTGCTGTTGCACAGCAGCTTTTTCCCTGTCTTAACTCCATTACCCTAGAGGCGCTGCCTTGGCCAGGTCTATCTTGGAGCCGGCTGGCACTGGCTTTGTCGGACACAGGGGAAGCTTCTCGCAGCTTCTCACAGAAGCCACCCCTGTAGCCTCCCCTCCCCCTGCTGCAAAAACCTTGCCATGCAAACCCAGTACAGTGACATCTTTCATTTCAGTAAGGTTCTGAAACTTGTTTTTTATATCTAGCTAGCTGTCTATACCTATGCAAGGCTCCCTTCCCAGCCAGAGGCTTGCAAAGGTTGCAGAGTTTTGCTCTTCCTTGAATTGTGCTGTGCAGGCCTTTTGTGCCTCTGCATTTACATTCTGTTGTATTTAATGTTTAGCTCTGTTGCTTTGGGAGTTATTTTAAGAGTTACTTCAATCATTTTAGGAGCAAATGCATCATTAGACTGAAGAATTAAATAAAAAGAGGAGGAAAACAGGCTTCGCAATTTGGATTATTCAGAGTCAGAGCCCATTAGGAATGTAATCTGGATGTCTGAATTCCGTTGGAGAGTGATTTAATATTCATTGTCTTATTATAGCATTTGTTTAAATGGAAATAATGCATTATTTTTTGTGTATAAATTGAGTAAATAGGATTAGTCTCATTACTGGGGAACACTGAGTCCTACAGAGATCCTTTCTAATATTAGATATTTTGGTTTTGTATCTCTTGCTTTAGAAATCAAGATCCAGATAGGCTGTTTCTCACAAAAATGTATGGGAGGATTGTGGAGGGCTTCAAGAAAGAAATGAAAATTGAGTCAGGACATCCCTTGCAATAATTTCATTGATTATTACCTGCGATGGAAGAGCTCTGTAACACTATTTGGAGGCAGTAGTTCATTAGTTTGGAAGGCCTTATGGGGTCAGGAACTATTGACGGTCCCCACTTCCCAGCAGCCTGTCTCATCTATCAGTAAGAACTGAACCTTTAGCTGGATAAATCTTCAGCTGTTGCATAGCAGATTTGGAAGGGAGCTCAGGACAGTAGTTCAGCTCTGGTATATATTATGGCTGTCTTGAATTCTGTTTCCAATGGGATCGTGATTTCCTATGGTCTGTCTCTGGCTATCATTTGCTTATAACATCAGGAGAATATCTTCCTGGCAAAGCACCCATGCGGAGTGAGGAAAATAGAGAAACTGTGCCATGGAACAATGGTTGTTATGTTTATACCTAAAAACTCGGGAATATTCAGTCCCTGAAATACAAAATGCCTTCATTGTGTAATGGACCATAACCCAGAGATGCGATTTGTCCTAATGCAACTCCTCGGTGATTCTGAAAGTCATTTTGCTTTGTCCCACTGATACTATTATTTTACATGGCCATTAAAAAGAATTAAGAAGTATCTTGTCTTCCAGAAGCATATTACGACATCAGGGGAACTTCAATAAAGGAATAATCCATTAACTAGAACAACACTTCTCTGTAATCACCTTTATCCTTCAAATGACAGAACCTTTTTGGGCAGGAACTGTCTTTCTTCCATTTATTTTTGTCAGTAGGAATATGAATCCCCCCTGCTGTTGAAGAATAATTAAAGGTCAAATTCTGACATTGTATTCATAAGTCAGCACAGCCTGAGCACCAACACCTAACTGGATACCCCACCAGGCTCTTGTGGTGTAATAGAAATCCTGTTGGCTGACGGAACAGCAGTGTGCTTTAATTTTGAGTGAAGATCTTCCCTGTTGCTCTGCATAAAGGATGCTGTGTTATGATTACGTTGTATGCAAGTATGTATAAGCTTATAAAAAAAAAGAATAGTGTAGACTGTGCAGTTATTTGACTCCAAAATGACAGTACTGGTGCCCAAAGTGCATTCTCTCTCCCTTTAGCAAGCAATATTTGGTGATATACTGTCTCTATAGAACAAAGTAGTATCTGTGGGAGTCTTTGTGGTGGTTTATATCTTTTATTCTCCCCCATCTTGTGCAGCCATATAAGGCTGGACAAGCTGTAATTAAGTGAAACAATATATTATGGTATTAAAAGAGGAATAACAAGGGCGGACTTGCTGTGGGAAGGGTGGGAGGCAAAGAAAGTGGAACACTTTAAACGTTGGATTATTGGCCAGTTAGAGCGGTTGACTGAATACTGATGATCTGTGTATTTAAGGTTTCTTTCTCTCAAATTCTACTTGCATGATTGGAAAGGAACAAAATTACAAAGCGTGGTAATGTAACAGAAGGGGTTGGAACCCCAGGCACAAGTGAGTTTGACAAGTACAGAACCCTCTCAATAACCATGAACTGGCCACAGAGAGACGTTACATTGCTGTAATGTCACTAGGGGACAGAAGTGTTTTTTGGTGGAATCTTAGACCGTCCTCTTCCTGCCCAAGCTCATAGCAATGCCTCTTTGGCACCACTCTCCCTTTCTTCAGCACTTCTGTGCTTCCTGTCCCTTTCTGTTTGCAGAAGAGAAGCAGGCCCCATATTTGGAGGCTTTGCCATAGTATCCAGCAATACTCTTTCTGTTTGGATTACTATAATTTAGCCACTTTGGGTTTGGTTTAGTAACTCCTGCTGTGCAATAGTAACAGAAAATTAGCTAATTGGCAATAACAGAAGTCTGGAATGCTTTTGGTTATGTCGGAGAATATAAGACATCTAGGGTCTCTTCAGACAGTTGTGTCAGAAAATAATTTGATGGTTTATAATATGACGTGATTGAAAAAATCCTTCTTAGGCTTAAGTGGCAAGAGTGAAAACTAGCAGTTTATCAGTGAGGTTTGTCTGCTTCCCTTTATGGGCTTAGATCATGTAGTGAAAGTTATAGTGGGGCTTAATTTCACTAACTTGGCAACTTCATTGCAGTACATTAAAAAAAAAAACAGTGTAAAAATTAACTAAATGCTTTATTTTGTGGGGGAAGGAGAGAAGGAAGTTTGTTTTGTAGACCAAGATCTATTTTCTTGTGTTTAAGTTAAAGAACGTGGATTGGGTTGGTTTAAATAATAAAGATGAAAACTTTATGATCTCCTTTTTCAGTGAAAGGACAGGTACGTGATTCTCTAATTATGCAAGAACTGATGTACCAGTGCAACTTTGAGTGAATAGTCTCCTTGAAATCCAGATATAAATGAGTAATCACAGGAAGGGAATTGGAGAATTTATAGCCTATCTAAAATACTCAGAATAACTCCCGAGTTAGACTCCTACTTCAAAAGGTCTGCCTGATGCGAGGAAAACACCTGCATGAGGCACTTCTAAGCAACAGAGACAGATACCATCCATGCCAGGAAGCCCATGAAACAGTATTGTCTCCTGTCCTGCAGAACACATGCATGCGCCAAGTGCAGACTGAATAGAGGGCCTGTAAAGGCTATATATAACCTCAAATTGAAACACACATAACTTGGCGGAATGGGCTGTCTACGTGTATGCAAGGACTGACTTGTTCAGTTTGTGTTGAATTTTAGTTGGTTCCTGAAAAAATACAGCTTCTGTGATTATACTCTGTATGCATGAGATCATCTGTCAATCTGTTTGGGTTCTGAATAGTTTTGATCTTGTTGAGCAATTTCAAACCAATCTAATATGGCAGAGACCTCAAGCTTTTTCTATACATTTTGAAAAAATAGGTGGTCAACACAAGAGAGCTGCAAATTCTTGCTCTGTAAAAGGTTGCACTGTGAACTCAATTGTGAACTATTAGCAAAGAATCAATCCAGCAGCGGCAAGTGTTAGGTTAGGTTTGAAATCAGGGAATCCCGAAAGAAAGGGTCTTACAGAAGATTAAAGAGTCTAAAAGCTTTAATCAGACATTATTAAACATGAGTTAATCCAACCATCAGACACAAAGTCACAGGACTTGTGACTGCAGTTGCTCAGGAAAGGGTTTGTTTCTAATGTTCCAGTGTTTAATCCCTTTTGTGTGTTAATTCACTTTCTGTGTTTCATCTTTCTCAACCGATGTCAGGAAGACTCACTGTTATTGTTCCATTGTGCAATGGATTGGGATGGAGTAAACCATCTCTAAAATTGTTCTAAAAAGCCTCGGTGCTGTCTTAGGATCTGACAAAACAAATTTTGAATTTAGTCATGGTTAATGCAATATCTACCTTTCTCTTGTTCATTTTTCTTTAATTCCTCTGAAGGTGGCCTTTTTCTCTATTTGGGATTTGATGAAATTTATTCTTCTGTGTACAGTGGCTCTTAATCACTTCATAGTAAAACCAGACAAATTTGAGACCCTTTTCCTCCAGAAGGGCAGGCTGTGCCACCTGAGGGAAAGGGAAATCCTTACAAAACTAACAATCATCTGGGGCAGGGGGGAGTATTAGAGAAGCTCTGACCCTTTGCAGGAGAAAAGCGTGTTTTCATTGCAGGTTTCTCATATTTATGTAGGAAGAAAGATTACCCTTGCTATTTAGCAAAAGAATAGCTAATTAGATCTTTGTTTCTTAATAACTGTGAAAGCTTAAGTGTTAGAACATCAGGATAACCATCTGGGGATTCTGAATGATTGTTTAGACAACAAGAAGTCTAGCTGAATTTCTCCTTATTTGTGGTCACTTTTGTTTTTCAAGTATTGCTCCAGCAGAATCTATAGGGACAATTTTTTGATCATAAATTTATTAGAAAATTAGGAGGTAAGAATACCTGTGACTTTTGTGTGTAAATCTAAGTGGTTTTGGAGATGTTTAGATCAATGTGTTCCTGGATGTTCTTATTTATGCTACCCACCTAACTAAAAAAAAAAAAAAAAAAAAATATCCCTTGTTGAAATGCAACTGGAATTGATATTGATTTGCTGAAGAGTATTCTCTTTAGCAAAACATGCTAACAAAAATTAGCAGCTACATGTTTTTTTGCCTTAATAATGACTTAAAGACTAGAAATTGGCAAGCAAAAGGAGACCTGTGGGGATATATGCAAATAGCTTTGTTTCCCATATGTCTTGGGTGGGAGGATGGCTGCTTTTTATTTAGCTAATTCTTTATGTGCTAAAGAGATGTTTTGTTAGGAGGAAATGTCCTTTCATTTTTATTTTAAGGAAAGACTCTAATAATGATCTGAAAGAAGGATTTTAAACATTTGGTGTCTATTGCTGTTAACTACTGTGGTAATTGTATAGAAATAGCAATTTGTGATGTTAATTCCTAGTTTATTTGTTTGTGGATGCATTTACATGTTTCAAGGAGTTTTTTCATTAGAAAATCTTGTGTAGGATGTAGCCACGTTTTCAGACACCAGAATCTCCCCACAGCCTGTCTTATTGTGGGCTGTGTCTTACAGAACTTGACCGGTTGATATGAAATACCATGTTTAAAACAAAATAAAGCCAAAATAGTCCATAAATGTAAAGACCACAGAAGCTGGCAAGATGCTTCATCTGTGTGCTTTGAACTTTATTTAACTTTCAAGGAGAAGTTTTTGGAGGCCCAATGGCAGCGGGATAACCAAGTGCCATCAGCTTTTAATGTCATCTAAGTGTTTGGTCCAGTGACTGTTTTGCCTTTTGAATATGCTTTTACTAAGACCTTTTTAAAAAACATGGCAAAACTTAATTTTACTGGCATTTAATGGAAGCTTCCATATATCAGTTTAATGTCTCAGGAGACTGCAGATCCTCATGGAGAAGGTTTTAAATATACTCCTACCAACCATGTTTGCATCTACATGTCCTCATCAATCATGTTAATTCTGGCCCCAATCAGTCAATCAGAATTTAATGCACCTTGTTCTCATCAGAGTAGTTTGCCCCTGGCCTTCATCAGTCAGGTTTACATGCATGGCCCATAACCTTCCAGTTATCACATGGATTGCAGCAGCCCTAAATCTAATATTAAGACCAAGCAGTGTTCACATCCCTCTTGCTGTGACTTTTCCACAGCTTTTCTGTCGTTCTCAGATGTTCAGGTATTGGTTGGATTTTTTAGAAGTGATAAATATTTATCACAAAGAAAGTTGATGGCTATGGTGAGGTTTGAGCTCACCATAGCTCACCAAGCTTCTTACTAAAATGTTAGTAACAGAATCCAACCTAAAATCTAGTTCATACGTTTCAAACAAACCTCTTGTGAATTCTTTCAGAGAAAACGTGGCATGGCCCTACTTTGTCATCAGTTTTGAAAAGAAACTCTTGACTATTACTTCATAATAGGGGTTGTATTTGTTAGCATTCCTGTTGAAGAAGGCTCTTCCTCCTCTCTTTGACACTTTGACCCAAAGTGCTTAATAAGGCAAGGCGTTATTGAACCAATGGTTGTTTTTCTTCCAAAGTACAAGCTTTGGGAGAGGCCCCACTGTACTCACAGGCAGTTTTGTTCTCTTTATTTTAAGGGTGAGGAAGTTAGATCACCATTTATTAAGTTTGAAGTGGCTTCTGTGTTCATCTGTGGTTCATCTGACAGCCATGCACTTTCAGTTAGTGTGTCTATTTAAGGTACAGTCTTTGTCTCTCTATTTGCTTCAGACAGCAGTGGGGAATGGAGCCACCCCTATTAGAAGTAATTGGTGAGAAGCCGTAACTACTGTCACGCTATGCAGTGAGGCTTCTGTCTCACTTTACTTGCTGAGGCTGCATGTCAGAGCTTCAAAATGATCTGCCTTTCTCCCTTTGTGATCACACGTTGCTCCAGAGGCTTCACTTGAATGTAAATCTTGTGGACTGTGTTACGGTTCTGTCCTCCTTCCGCTTGTGAGCTTTCCCTCCCAACATGAAAAGCTGTGGAGTCATTTGGGAACCATTAATCAGGGGGCTCATCAGGAGCCGGTTGTCTTCCTCTCCCTCCAATCTTCCCAATTAGGGACATGCCTCTTTGAGAGTGGCTGCTTGTACTGTGACACAGCAGCTAACAAAGCCAAGCCAGCTTTTTGAAAGTGCTGTTTGTTTTGCATGTCTGTGCTTACAGCTAGCCACCTGTTGCTGAGACTAATTAGTAATGTTTGAGGATCAGTAAGGGATACGAGAAAAATGGAATAAACTCATATGCACACAGCACCCATGAACATATGTGCTTAGGCTATTTCAAAGGGTGCATTTTTGTGTTTGTATTCATGTCCTCATGCTGCATGTGTGTAATACATATATACATTACTTAAGCTCACACCTATGCAGAGCAATATACATACAAATGCATATGCATCTGTGTAAACAAAGAGCAAAGGCTGTTTGTGCTTATATTGATGAATGTCAGTTACCTGGAGTCTGTAATTGGAAAGTCAGCTTTAAATACAGAGGTAGCATAGAAAAAACTTGTAGGAATAGGAGCTTGGTTTGGTGTCATTTAGACATGTTAAAAGTGGATCTTCTGGGAAAAAAATGCAAATTTATTTTTTTGCCAATCAATACCTAGCTTTCCAGATCCCCAAATAAGTGTTATGAAGTTGGAGGGTAGGGACTAATGCATGACATTCGGTTTTTATAGGAACATATCTTCGTTGAAACTGTACAATTTCTTGTGCTAGTTCCTTTGTGTGCACACAGGACATATGCTAGCAGTGCAATACCATCTTGGCAAGTATATATGGAAAAAAAACCCAACACAAAACCCCCTGGAGATGAGTAGTGCCTGTTTTTGTTAAAGCTAAAAAGCTTGTCAAATTATAACTTTGTTCTTATGTAGCTCTGGTAGCTTTCTTTACCGTTCTGCTTTCCAGAATAAATTTGTTGTTTCGTCTGTCCTGGAGAGTGAATTATTTTGGCAAAGTCAAGCTATGTAGGTAATGTGATATTGATTCACGAACATGAAGTATTTGGCGAACCCAGAGGAGTTTGTGTGTTTAAGGACTGTGAGCTCACTACCTGCTAGGATTTTCTTCTGTTCTTGCTTTTTCGTCTCTGTCTCTGGTATATGAAACAGAAAATCTGTGATTTCCACCATACAACATTGTGTATGCCAAGAACTCAGTTATCAGGGGCTTTCCAAGGTAAGACAGCCCTGATATTGCTGTCTTCACCATACAGTGGATGTATGAAGTTTCTTCTCCCTGACTTTTCCTAGTTCAATCAACACTCTGTTATTAACGCATGGTATAAAACAGGTAGCGCAAGGAAGTGCATGCTACTTCAGTTAACATTCATGCTTGGACTTTGCTGAGAGCTGCTGAGAACTTAATCTGATAGATGTGGTATTTGAAATTAGCTCCAATTTATAATTAAAGTGAGACAAGCTGATAAATATTGGAAATGGTTGGCTGTAAATACTGATGATAGTCATAGTAAAATACGTTGTAACCTACACAATACAGAGGTAAAATTAACTGAAGTATTTGTCTCAAGGTCAAATTCAGCTTCTTTTCAGAGATTAACATAGGTCCTATGTAAATTGAAAGATAAAAATTAAATGTGATGATAAAATGTTTGAAAGTTTTGAGGTAGTAGAATATTTTAGTATGTATTTAATCACACTTTGAAGGACTTCTACCTGAATGTTTATATATTAGAAGAATGAGTGCTTGGGAGACAATCCGCCTATGAAGAGATGTTGCCTTGCTGTGCTGGTCTTCCCTTTTAAATGGCTTTGTTTACTGCTGGGAAGTTTAAAAAAAAAAGATAATAAAACTTCCCCTCAATTTTCTTTTTGTAATGTGCAGTGTTTCATATCACTATTAGGGCAGTTGACAAAAGGTATACAGGCCAGCAGAGACATAATAAGTGTAATGCAGTAGAATGAAGATGGCTAAGCCAGTTCCCACCCCCCAAGACACTTTGATAATTGAGAAGTTGTTTCTGCTACCCAGTGTGCATTAAAAGGGCAATAATTACAGAATCTCAGTCCTATCATGTCGTATTAATTTTGAGTTCACACTGTATTGGTCTCTGTTTCATTGTACTCAGACACTTACATGGCAAACATTATGACTGGAAGGCAATTCTTCAGGTAATACTCTCTTTCTCTAATGTCCTTGTATACTGGTGATTGAAAGTTTAATAAGTTTACACAAAGAGGTTCTCTGTACAAAAGTGATTATGTTTTCTTTTGAGAGTGGGACTTGTTTAGACAGTAAATATTTAAATAATCTTCCTCTTTTTTTTCTCACGATTGATGATTTTTTGTAATGGAAGACATCTATTAGTGAAAGGAGTGAAGGAGGACAGCGGGAGAGCAGGGGTTTTATTTTTTTGGGGTTTTATTATTAAGAGTGTATCAAGGTAGGAATTGTTTCATAATGCTTGGAAGGATAATTTCTGAGAATCCCCCTGGACAGCAGGGGATGTATCTGTCCTTTGAGAATGAAAGGGCTGTGCCACCACTGACAGCGCTCTGCTTTGTGCTGCGTGCTGGAGGAAGGCTTTGGCATCAGGAGGGATTTGGTTTTGGGTGGTACCAGAAGGCTCCAGAATGGAGTGCTGGCAAACCCAAGTGGTAGAGACCAGATCATAGAAAAATGACTCTAGGTCATGGTAAATAAGGTATCTTTCCCACAGCTCTCCTCTCCTCTGTCACATCTAATTATGAATTACATGGATCCAATGCAAATTGACCACGGAAATGGATACAGTCTGTTTCCAGTTTCACAGTGGTAGCCATGAAGGCAACTTGGCATTTCGTATTTGCGTGGGACCATTCTCTGCATCCACTAACGGTTTCTTGCAAGTGAGGGCTGATGAGAAAACAGCTACAATTTATATCATAATAATTGAATCTCGGTCATTTCTAGGGTGCAGAATTCTTTTAAAAACTGTTAATATTTTTCTTTCACGAAAGTGAGAAAGAGGTTTTGCTAGTAATTCCTGTCTACCAGAAGTAGAGAGACACTAGGATCTTCAGGCATTAGCAAGGAGCTGACACTCCAGAAATGCTGGTTTTGTTTATCAAGACAGATCTGCTGCCAGTAGACATCTAGGTCAGTTGGGCCTGGTTGCTCCATGGAAAAAAAGAATTTAATACCTTGATCATGAATTCAAAATATAAAACTGCTCTTATTTTAGTTAGTTTTCTTTTGGGACATTTTAAGTTACTTTGTCAGTGTATACAATAAAATGCTTCAGTTATATATTTTTATCTTCTATATATATTTTTAATCTTTAGACATAAATATTCTTCTTGCATATGTGTCTTTGTGGAAAACCTTTAGGAGAAGAGGGCCAAAATTAGTTGAAGATGCAGGTGCATTTTTGGGTGTTGATCTTCCCAGAACTCAGTAATGACCACTGATGTTTTGAAGGCAGGCATCTCACTTTTATCTCCAGACCTTTTCTGTATTTTTAAATACATTAAATAAATTGAGAAGTAAGTGGAAATTGTTTATTTTTATCACTGGATTATTTTTCCCTCATTTTCTGTTTGTTGACAGGCAGGCACTTTGTATTTCATTACTGCACAGCTTCAGTCAGCATCGTTATATTAATCGTTATATTAAACAGGCATTTAGTGCAAACTTTACCAACATTTGACAGCTTTTTCCTTGATTGTTTCCTTTTAACCCTTGTATTTATTGAAGAGCCCTTTTCAGCACATCAAACCCTACAGCCTTATTATGTTTTGCAAGTTCTACGGTGCTAATAAAATGGAACTAATCTCCAGCCTTAAACACAACACTGTTGAGAAGCTTTTTAGGGGACTTGGTTCAGCTAGACTGCTAGGTCAAGAGCTCATTGCTGACTTATTCTATTTTTTTAATGTGCAAGTTTATCTTAATGTTATACGTAAGTATAGCATGAAGTATTCATGAAAGATGATGTTAAACCTAAGCACTTTTCCCTTTCTAGAGATTTGTCAATGTGTTCCTGCCCAGTTTGCAATATTTGCTACTTAAAAAATAAATTAAAAAAATTATGAAAATTTTTTTCCTTGCACAATTTCAAGTTTTTGTCTCCAGTTTGGACATCCCAATTTAAGTTGTCTGAATCACTAATTAGCATTGACTAAAAATGAGCAAAAAGCATTGACTACAAAGGATTATTTATTTTATCATTTATGTTTTCCAATTTTTAAAGCATTTTAAAATTGCTTTCGTTCAAAAAGGTTCCCAGTTTTTCCATGCCTTTATAGATTGAATTATTTTAATTTTTCAGTTTTCAATTAGTTGTAAATCCTGTTGAAGTTAGGTAGCTATGTAGATGTCCTTTAAATGTGTGCTTGAGGAATGCTTGATTACATATGTGTACATGCATATGCGTGCGAATGTAAGATGATTTGACATGTGTGTTAAACTCATTCTCATATTTTTATGTTTACCAGAAACTATAGGTCTTTATAGGCTGTGAAGAAAAGCTTGGATGGGACCTGCTTTTTCCAATGTGGTTATGTTTGTTCACTCTGTGGAAACCAATAATTACAGTGGTAAGAGCAGCTTCAGAAGTATTCTGAAGTGTTGGAAGAGATTTTATTTATCCATATCCTCAACACAGAATCCAAAGTTTTGGACTGAGTCTTTTGACCCATGTGCCTACGCCTATAATAGAGCACATTATTGAGGCTAGCAGTCATCTTCCCATCAGTCTTTTCTTGTTAACCTGTTGTCGATGAGATCATTCAGCAATGGATTCTTTGATAGTTCTTAAATTATGGTGTAAAGAGACATAACTTCTTGCCAGAGAGAGAATGGAAGCTCATCTAATATTTTACCTCTCTACAGGGTCACTTCTTCAGTATCTTACTGCATTTGCTTTTGAAACCAATTTGTGTTTCAGTGTATCATTTGCCACATAGTTTCAGATCAGATTTTCAGGTTGTTTTTCACTATGTCAGGTTGGACCACATTCTGCTTCAAGCTGACAGTGTGTAGCATTATGGGACTTAACATGACCTGACATAACAAAAATTAAAATTCAGTTAGAGATATCCTACTGTAGTCTTTATGGGGGCGATTCAACAGGCTTTCATAGGCTGCTTTGCTCACAAAGTAAACTTTACAAGTTTGGCTGGAAAATGGATGCTCTTGTTTCTGGTTCCATCCTCTGCAATAATCTACCAAGATATGAAAGTACAGTTATGTTAGTGGCAGATACACGTTGGATTTAAAAATGGTTGGAAATGGCCTCCACTTGCCTCTGCAAAAGTAATCAACAAGTATAATCAGAAAAGACCAAGCATTGGTATATTAAACTACAATAATGCCTAATCCTTCTAATATGTTCACCCCGGTATTAAAAACAGACACCGCCCCCCCTGAACATAGTAAGCATAGAGTAAGTAGAGCAGGGTGTTGAAAAGAGCAGGCCAAAGATCTGCCTGTGGATGTTGCTTGCGCTATGAGATAGAATTATTATTGCCATATCAATAGGGCTGTGTACTATAGTTCTTTAAAACCGTTTGAAACTGAATTCTGTGTTAAATTGCTAGTTAGCAGACAGAAGTGTTTGATGAAAAAAAGAAAATAGGTAACCCTAATGTGAGAACTTAGTCTGTAGAATATAACATTGTAAGAACCCATGTAAACGAACTATTTTTTTGGCTGTGCCATCTGTCGTGTGTTATGTTCTACAAATTACCTATCTTGCCTACCTGCTTTTGAGCATTGAATTAGTTGTCAAAGCTAGTCTGCCAGTACTGTGAAAACTGAATCAAATGAGAGTTGAGATTTCTAGCAGTAATGCTAATCAAATACTTTTAATAATTCTGTGGAGCCTCTATGTGTGTTGTGATTTCTGCACTGAAGTAGTGAGGTGCTTTGAGCTATGTGAGCTGAGAAGCCACAGAGTATCCCAAGCTTTCACTCCATTTGTATCTATATGTTCAGTTTCAAATGAGACTCTGGACATCAGTACTGAGATGACATGCTAAAGTGATACTGGTTTGGGGTGATATGATGCTAACATCATCCTTTAATTTTCATGCTTACACACTAGTAGATTTTTGAGAGAAGAAATGCAGGAAAACTTATAGTTATGAAATGAATGGCAGTCACTTTTTCTGAAGAATATTTTGACTGATGGTCCTTTACAACAGGTGTGGTTTCTTACATAGAATCTGAGGGTACATGGAATCATTGAAACACCTTGGCCTTTCAGAGAAGAGTCCAAAGTGAGAGGCAGAATGGGACTCCTCTAGTGTAAAGGTATAATGAAAGAAGATATAAAAAAATAAGTTCTCTCCTCTTGTCCACTCATTTGTTAGGGTGCAGGAGGAAATGGAGTAAACTTGGGGTTTTGTACAAAGTTAGTTTTTGGACAGCCCATAGACAAAAATTATTTAATTGGAAAACATGTTTTAACATTGGAGTTACGAGTTACTTGCTGAGACTGATTATACTGTAAAGGAGCAGTCTAAAGGCCCAAGGGGAAATACATGAATCAGAAGGAAAAGGTTGTCAGCCACCTTTTGATCACCACAAATAGAGAAAATTTTTACACATAACAGGTACAATTGTGGGATAAGGAGCCAGGGAACTGTCATCTGGAAAGGCAGTAGGAAAGCATGCTGTGAGATGCTACTCCTGACAAATGAGTCTCTGTCTCCATCCTTAATACAGCCATGGGTCAGTTGAAGACCCCCTCAGAAATGAAACTGAGCATTAAAATTGGTTGATGCTTGGATTATTTTAATTTTTTATAAATTTTTTTTAAGACCCACTTGAAGAACTAGCTTGACTGGGGAAGGCTCGTTATTTCTAGAAGTACAATTTGGAGTAGGATGTGGTCATACTACAGCTTTTGAAAGCATGTCTAATTCTTTATGTGATTAGTTCAAGTATCAAGAACAACAGAAAGCTTATGAGGTCTAAGTACCCTGCTTCTTAAGTGCAGTTTTCTCATGCTGATCTATCTCGGTCACATTATCAGTATTTGAGCTTGTCACTTGAAAGCTGGTTTACATGTGTCTATGAAAGCTGCAGCCCCACCTTTAACTGCAGTGCAGCTGAACCAACATGTAACCACTACAAATCCAGCTGCTTGTCATTCACTATCACACAGCATTCCTGTAAGGGGAAAGTAGATCTGCTAAGTTTGTTCCAGCCAGTTTTAAGCTGCCAGAATTCCTTTCTGCCAATTTAGATAATCTCAGCAGCTTTGATTGCGTGAGGAAGAATCTTCCCAAATCTGTTTTCGCTGACTAACTTTAGGAGTTCCAAACACCACCCAGAAAATGGTTGAAATTTAAGAGATAATTTGGTCCTCTGTGGCTTTTATTTGAGTATTTATTTGTTTATGAAAGCAAGGTTCAAGGCATAATGTTTCTCTCATACTATAAGGTATTTCCCAGAATAAAACTTTAAATCTCAAAGCTGCTAAGTAGATGTGAGGTGGTCTCTAATGGAGAAGTTTGGGAAGAAACAGTTTAGCAGTGCCATGATCATTATCTCACTGAATGAACTTCAGCTCTCCATGATTTATAAATTAAAGAATCAAGCCTTAAGGGTTTCAGTGGGAAACATTATTCATAAAGTTAATATGTGGGATGTTTTTCTTAATGCTTGATAGATGAGTTTTGTTCCAGTTGGCATCATTATTTGAGTAACATAAGCTATTTATTTCAATTCTCAGAAAATCCAGTTCAGAACTAGAATTTAAATTAGTGTTTTAGTATGGGATTGTGGAAGTTTTTCCTCTTTATGTGTTTGTGTGGGCTCTAGGGGCAGATACGTTCTCCCTTAGGCCTGATGTGTGGATGATGAGAGCCCCTTGCTGCCCTGTTAGGCATTATTGAGTTTTCAGCCAAAGCTGGAGGAGTTTGTTAGTTCTTCAAGCCTTGAGTTTAATCCCACAGTATGTGAAGGAAGCAGCTGTTTGCCTAAGTCACTTCAAGAAATGATAGAAAAAAAGATTCAATATATATGTGCTTATGTGTATATAATTAAAAAAATGACTTGCGAGGTTGCATATGGTAGTTTTGACTAGCCATCACATAAGACGAGTAATACAACTAATTTAATTCTGCTTTCATAGATGTTAGATTAAATTAATTCAAAACAGCAGCAGAAGTACCAGAATAGAAAGGAACTGTTTTCTCCGTTTTGAGGCACTCATTTCTTATTTTTTAAAATTTATTTCTTAAACTTGGCAGGTTGAGGAAAATTGCTTGTGTTGCAGGGAGCTTCAGACATTATCAAAACTGTCAAGAACTTACAGATGTTGTGTCACTAGAATCAGTAAGGAAGAAACACCACCCACTTTCTGTGACTACAGGGGTTAGATATGTTCTAATACAGTAAGAGTACGGTCTTGGAACCCATATTTTTGAATGTGTGGAGCGTGTGCATTAATAGTCACTTAAAAACACTTTCAAAGAACAAGTGGAGGGAGACAAAGAATCAAATATTAAGGGAAAGGTGTTTGTGATTCAAGGATGCACTACCAGCGTGGACATTAGTGCTCAGGAAACAACATGGCACATTTTTTTTATTATTGTTTTAGGCTTCTTTTCTCTCTCTGGCCTGGAGGAAGAGAAAGGTACTGACTTTCCCTTTGGTCTCTTTATAAGAAAGTGTAAGAGTAGGAGAAAGACAATAGTATGCCTTGCTCATCAGCCTAAGTTTGAGATTTCTCTGTGGTTTGGTTCTTCGTTTCAGCTTGCTTGTCTGTTCAGTTTTCATCCAATATTGTCTGGGTCCTCATTCATGCTGCGTGTATGGAATGTACAGAAATTCACATTGGTGTTTTAGAACTGTTTTAGAAATTTAGAAATGTTTTAGAATGCGTAAGAGCACAGGAACACTTATTGGAAGGAAAGAAAGATGATCCTGGACCATTCTTTCTCACACTGGTTTGAAGAATGTAGAAAGTCTGAATCAGCCTGATGTGGGGTTTCTTTGGTTTTGTTTGTTTGGTTTTTTTACAAGGCAGGAATGAGAGCCCACTTTAATATAGCATGTTTGGCTGGTGTAGGCTTGCAAGTGTTGAAGTCCTGTAATGTTTGTTGGTTTTACTTTTCAGGAAAACTGTGAATAAAACATGGGTTTAACCCTGTCCTCTCTAGCAAACCTGGGCATGCCACGATCCCTGTGTACCTTCAAATGTGAAGACCGCAAAGCCTGACTTTCTACATCACCAATGTTCTGTGGTTTGCTTTCAACTGTCACATTAAAAAGATTATTGGCCTCATTTATTGGACACTTCCATCCAAAGGGGCTCAGATCTGTATTTTCAACTTCAAAGGTTAAGTGTCAGATTTTACAGTTGGGGTAACTTGGACAGAATGCTAATCAGCAGCTCTACAAGCTCAGTGAAGGGCTTGTTATAGTCCACTTGAGGACTTTCCATTGTGAATAGCTTTCTCATGAAAAGGTTAACAACCAGAAAGCCATTTTCTACTTTGTAACATCACTTCCCACTTGCTAGTGAGACTGCAAACAATTTCAAAGTTACTTTCTCTGTAGCGCACAACCTAGAAATATGGACACTGAACTGGGCTTCTAAGCGAGACGTCCACAACCTGGAGTGAATTACACTCTTAATATCCATGAAATTTCTTGGTATTTCAAGGAATCTTTTCAGCCAAAGATCTCACAACTGTTCATACACAGGGATTAATATGGCTGACTTTCACTCCTGAGTGAGCCTTGTCCAAACAGCAAAATGATAGTGGAACTTGGAACATCATATTCTCCATGATGTTCTTTTCTCCTTGCAGTTCTTCTTCCTCTTTGTTTTCCGAAGTCAGTTTAGATGTAGCTTGTGTTAACTGCCTGTTTTTGTTCATATGCCATGTGAATCTGTGCGATATCTAAATATTTGTCAAAACTGCTATTTTATTTGGCCACTCTGTTCATACAATGGGAGAACCTTTCTACATTCAGCCAGCCAGAGTTGCTTTTCAGGTGAATGTGGCAATGTAACTTTTCTCAGGATGGAAACACCTGTTGCAGACCTGCATTACTTTTTACTTGAATCATAAGGTCAGTTACCTGAGCTTGTCAGCCATGGTAAACCTATTTTCTTTCTGATCTTTCTCTCCATTCATAAATTAATTCTCTCTCTAGCTACAGAGTATTTTTCTTTAAAAGGATAAACAAAAAAAAACCTTTAAGATCAGTTATTTCTAACAATCCCTATCATTCTCTTTATAGAAGACTACACTTATTCTTCTGTTCTTCAAAAATATAGGATGCACAACTAGAGTAATTCACAGTGTAATTATTGATAGTCCTTGAAACCATTGGCAATGTGATCAAGATGCAACAACAAAGTCAAACTGTGAAGACACTGGACAACATGCAAAGTAACTTTCAGCAGATTACATGAAGAAGTAATGAGGGTAAATTTAATACATACACTAAAAGCTATGGAGACTCCTTGATAATACTAGGACAGACACACATGTTCCCCCCACACCCTCCAAACACTGGGTATTTAATTGCCTTCAGCAAAACTCTCTGGGACTGTTAACCATTTTAAGAAGAGGATGAAAAGACTGTGAGTTTTGTTTTTATTTCTGTGTTTAAAAAGTGACTGTTGGTCATCACAGATCATCCTTGGAATGTCCTTGAGAAGATTAACATTGACTTTCTAAGTGCATAATTATCTTACAGTATCACATCAGAACTCATATAGAGTAGGTGGGCTTTTAGGTGTATGTGACAAAGAGCTAATGTAATAGCTTCAGGCACAATGCTTTGTGATTGAATGCAAGAGAGTTCAAATGTACTGCGGACCATTAATATGTGTCTAACTTCTCTGCTATCTCTCCTGGGTAATGAGGCGGAAATTAAAAGACATCATTCAGAAAAGTCAGTTGCTAAAGACATTGCTGTTTATTGAAGGCTTTGTTTCAACTGTTACTTGTATTTGGGTGTGGGGTTTTTGGTTTTTTTTTTTTTTTTTTTTTGGTTGGTTGTTTTTTGTTTGTATGATGGAGATGTGTGAACTTCTGATAGTGGCTTTTTTATCTCTTTCTGATCTCTTTCTCCATCTGTTCTTCCTTTCTTTGCCTGTTTACATCATTTAAAGTGGGGTTGGTTCTTTTCTTTATCTGTAGAGAGATACCATAGGTATTAGTGGATTTGAGGAGCCATCTCTGAGAGAGAGGCTTACAAGAGACTGTGCAGGTAGAAAATCAAATCCCAATTAGATTGCTATAAAATGAAACATGTCTCGCACAGATGGACTCGTATACCTGACTTCACATTACTGTCATGCTTCTGTCCACAAGGAGAAAAGCATAGTGTTTTGATCTACGTGCATGGAGAGAAAGGGGCAGGATCTGTGAAGCAGAGCAGAACATACAGAGCAGGTGGCTCAATTCATATCAAAGACAGTGGGGAATTTTTTCAGTGGCTTCCTTCATACTATCCTGCAAACTGATTAAAATGTTTGTGCTGTGACTTTGCAAGCAAAAGAAGCTCTTGCACAGTTTTGCTTCTCAGGAGTATCAGAGCAGATATTTGGAACCTTTGCAATATTCTGTTGCTTTTAATTCTAGTCAGGAATACAGTGTTGGTACTGTAATGGGGTTCTGTATCCTGATGTCCCACTACAGGGGATACTTTATGGGAAGGAGCAGTGCTGGAGTTGTGGGCAAAAAAAACCGTCCACTGATTTGGTGTGTAAAAAATCCCATACAAAATATAAGGAGAGACCGTCATTTTGACAGCCATAACAGGTGCCTGCACTGTGGTTTGTTTTCTGCCACAAATTATTATTCTTCCCTTCTAAGCACAGCTCTAGCAAAGAATCAGGTCTGTTCTCTCCTGGTGAGAGGATATACAGGTAGCTAGCAAACTGATTCTACTTTGCCACTGCTAGAACTCCTACTGACTTAAAACAAAACAGAAGAAAACCAAAACCCACAAAAAAACCACATACACAAAAACCAACCACAAACAACCCCCCAAAACACCAGAAAAACAACAGAAACGCTTTGTGGTTGGTATTTCGTAGTGCTTCTTTCTTCTCTTGTCTCCTAAAGTCCCGTGACACTGTTTCACTGTTTTTCTTCTGAAGAAAATGGCTTCATCTCACTTTTTATTATCACTTTTCTTTATAAACAAAAGGGAGACAGGCAGTAAATAGCCTATTTGCTGATGACAACCTGATCTCACGTTCTGCTATAAATGTGCTTAACTGATGCAGTGCTGATGAACTCAGCATCTTGGTCTCTTCATCTCTCAGGAGCTTTTGTCACAAAGGGTTATATATGGTTTCCCACTATCTAAATAGCAAAGTACTTAATTTTAATATTATTTTTTTAATTTTTAACTTTAGCGTGGCTAGTTAGCTCTCTGCTAGTTTTTAGCCCATATACAAAGACAGTATCTTCCATTGCCTGACAAAGAGATATAGCAATGGTACATATTTTCAAAGCTTATAACATTAAGATATCCTTAATCTAGATTTAAAAATTATTAGTTTAATAACTCCTAGTCTTCAAGTGAGAACAGAGCTGCTGTCTCAAAAATCATATAAAGCACTCCAAAAAGAAAATCTGTAGCCCTGTAAAATTTGAAAACAAATGGAAAAAAAAAATAAGAAAGTTTTCCTTTGCTTTTGTTTAAATACAAAGACCGAATTGAAGGAGTAATATTGGAAGACAAATTAAGCGGCACAGCAGAGGTGTTGTGCAAAGAAAGAAAGCTCTTGTCAATACAGGACTGTGCGGTGAATAAGTCTTTGCTGCTTTTTTGGTGCGTAGCTCAGGAAGTCCAAAAGGAACATGATAGAGAAGTTTGCAAATATATACTAAGATCATCTTTCATGGGCATGGGATTAACCTTTAAGAATTCTTTAAAAAATTTTAAAGAACTTAGATATAAAAAAAGTTTTATTTTTATCATAAAATGAAGTAGTAATTAAACCTTACCAGAATATAACCTATTTCTTTCTTCAGTGTTTGTGGTGTTTAGCTTGGAAATGAATGTTGAATTTAGTTTGCTGTTTCAGCAGTTAATGCATTCTACTTACTTTTAGGGACATGAATGGCAAGTATCTACTGTCCCTGAGTTTATGGTGATGGAAAAGAGCAAATAATTATCTTTTAAATAAGATTTACCCTATTGTCTTAGTGTATAAAACTGCTATTATGCAGGTTTGTTCGTTGTGCTTTTTGAGATGGTTTAATTAGCTGTATTTTACATTTTTTACCAGCTTATGTGGTAGGGTTGGTGGAGAAGAGTCTCTCTGACTACGTATAAAGGCAGTTGATGAAAATTTTTTTGCTATGTTTTTTTTAAAGCTAAGTGTTAATACGACTATTGCCCCAAAATAATGGGATGGTAGTCAGGGTGCAAAATTAACAGAACGCACCAAGTCAAGTAACTAGAGCAGGAAGTGTCATCCGGGGTTGTCAGTGTTTGGTTTAAAAAATTATTTGACAACAACAGCTTCAGAGCCAAAAGACAGTAGTTTGCATTATGTCTTGCAAAATATATTGCCACAAGTAGAAAAGCAGGCTTGAGTATCATTGACAAAACAGTGATACAATTACAGTGATAAATTAGACATGCAAAATCACTGAGAAGTGCCAAGGATTTTTTTATGCCTGCAATTTTTAATTTTTTTTTTTAGCTGCAGCGATTACTAACATTAGATTACAGTATAATATAATTTGGAGGATATTGCACATGTTTGCAAAATGTGTTAACAGTGAATCCAGTGTTTATGGAAGGTAGGAACTAGTGCTTGAACTTGAAGTCTTTTTTCATATATGTTAGCACCAGCCTGTCTCATATTTTAGCCCTAGGTTTCTTTGAAAATCAACAGGCAGAGGACTTTTTGTTACATGGAAATAAAGGGCAGGTGAAACCCACCTTGTTCCTTTCTGCTTCTGCTATAAATTAGAATTTGCATCAATTTCTTTGGGGATGACTACAGTCTTGAGCTGCTAAAGCAGCCTCATCTGGAGCACTGCTTTCAAGCAGAGACTGGATCAGCCCCTGAGCCACTGAACTTTCTGTAGCAGCAAGGTCTTTTGGCCTACAGGTGTTGAGGAAACTGTTGTATGATTGTAATCCCATGTTTTGATTATTTGAATATAGGTGGGTAATACCATGGACCCGGAAACAGAAATACATATACTGGCAAACCTGCATTCTCTGTTCATAGCTACCTCCTGGAATTAGCACAGGTTGCTGTTAGCTGTTCATTTATCTCTCTAAGCTTAGCTGTCATGAAGACTCCCTCCTTCACCCTTTTCAACACCCTCCCCCTCCTTCATGACTCTCCTTAGAAAAGATACTTTAACACAAACCTTGAAGGGTGGTATGTACAAGTGGCTATAATCACAGAATCACTAAGGTTGGAAAGGACCTTCAAGATCATCAAGTCCAACCATTAATCCAGCACCACCGTGTCCCCTAAACCATGTCCTGAAGCGCCACATCCACACGTTTTTTTGAACATTTCCAGAGATGGCAACTCCACCTCCCTGGGCAGCCTGTTCCAATGCTTGACCACCCTCTCGGTGAAGAAATTTTTCGTAATAGCCAATCTAAACCTCCCCTGGCACAACTTGAGGCCATTTATCTCTTCCTATCACTAGTTAGTTGGGAGAAGAGACCAACACCCTCATCGCCACAACCCCCTTTCAGGTAGTTGTAGAGAGCGATAAGGTCTCCCCTCAGCCTCCTCTTCTCCAGACTGAACAACCCCAGTTCCCTCAGACGCTCCTCATAAGACTTGTGCTCCAGACCCCTTACCAGCTTCATTGCCCTTCTTTGGACACGCTCCAGCATCTCAGCATCCTTCTGGTAGTGAGGGGCCCAAAACTGAACACAGTATTCAAGGTGCGGCCTCACCAGTGCTGAGTACAGGGGCACAATCACTTCCCTGCTCCTGCTGGCCACACTATTTCTGATACAGGCCAGGATGCTGTTGGCCTTCTTGGCCACCTGGGCACACTGCTGGCTCATATTCAGCCGGCTGTCAACCAGCACCCCCAGGTCCCTTTCTGCCAGGCAGCTCTCCAGCCACTCCTCCCCAAGCCTGTAGCGTTGCATGGGGTTGTTGTGATTGAAGTGCAGGACCCTACACTTGGCCTTATTAAACCTCATATAGTTGGCCTCTGCCCATTGATCCAGCCTGTCCAGATCCCTCTGCAGAGCCCTCCTACCCTCCAGCAGATCAACACTCCCACCTAGCTTGGTGTCATCTGCAAACTTACTGAGGGAGCACTCAATCCCCTCATCCAGATCATCAATAGATATTGAATAAGACCGGCCCCAGAACCAAGCCGTGGGGAACACCGCTTGTGACCGGCTGCCAGCCGGATTGAACACCATTCACCACAACTCTCTGGGCTCAGCCATCCAGACAGTTCTTTACCCAGCAAGGACCACACCTGTCTAAGCCACGAGCTGCCAGTTTCTCCAGGAGAATGCTGTGGGAGACACTGTCAAAGGCTTTACTAAAGTCCGGGCAGACAACGTCCACATCCTTTCCCTCATCCACTAGGCAGGTCACCTGGTCATAGAAGGAGATCAGGTTGGTCAAGCAGGACCTGCCTTTCATGAACCCATGCTGGCTGGGCCTGATCCCTTGGTTGTCCTGCAGATGCCCTGTGAGCACTCTCAAGATGAACCGCTCCATGATCTTCCCCGGTATAGAGGTCAGGCTGACAGGCCTGTAGTTCCCAGGATCCTCCTTCCAGCCTTTCTTGTAGATGGGTGTCACACTGGAAAGCCTCCAGTCTTCTGGGACCTCCCCTGTGAACCAGGACTGCTGATAAATGATGGAGAGTGGCTTGGCAAGCTCCTCCACCAGTTCTCTCAGTACTCTGAGGTGTATCCCATCAGGCCCCATAGACTTGTGGGTGTCCAGGTGGTTTAACATGTCCTTAACTGCTTCCTCCTGGATTATGGGTGGGTTATTGTGCGCTCCATCCCCATCTTCCAGCTCAGGGGGCTGAATACCCTGCGGATACCTGGACTGGCTAATAAAGACTGAGGCAAAGAAGGCATTAAGTACCTCAACCTTGTCCTTGTCCTTGGAGACAATGTTCCCTGCCATACCCAGTAAGGGATGGAGATTCTCCTTGCCTCTCTTTTTGTTGTTAATATATTTGTAGAAGCATTTTTTATTATCCTTTACAACTGTGGCCAGACTGAGCTCTAGCTGGGCTTTTGCCTTTCTAATTTTGTCCCTGCTTGACCTAACGAGATCCTTGTACTCTTCGTGACTTGCCTTCCCTTTCTTCCAGAGGTGATAAACTCTCCTTTTTCTGCTGAGTCCCAGCAAAATCTCCCTTTTGTGGATGGATTTGCAGAACTGGGGCTGAAAATATTTGTTGAGCTTTTTCCCCCTCTCTTCCTCCACTGTGATTAACCACAATTTAAGAAAAGTTTTTCAACAACTTAAGATATTTAAAAACCTTTTATCACACTGTTGCTGTAATATTTAATGAAGGAAAGTCCATTTTGCAAATAAGGAGGCTCAAGTGTTAAAAATTTGTTCTGTTGCTTAGTGCCTAATTTTCAACATGCTGGTGTTGGGCTGAGGAGCTCCAAATACAGGTGGCAATAATAACATGTAGAATAACAATACCCATGGCTGTCTTGGGAGTTCTGTGTGTTGAAATCAACTGAAATGATGCAGTTGTCTATTTAAAATCTGAGAATATTATTGTGTACTAACTACTTTTTTCTAAGACTGTCCTTTGTCTTATGTTTGGGTAACTAAATGTTTAAATGTAGTTAACATCTAGCTAACTAGATGGTAAATGTTGGACATTTAACTAAATATGCAATTCTTTGAATCTCAGTTATATATTCAGTGTTTTTATCAGAGTGTTTGTATTCCTGCCAGTACATCTTTTTTTCTAGTTTTGTTTTGCCTCCTTACTGTATTTAAGGAAATGTCATGCGAGGAATCTCAGTGTCAGAAAGGGGGAAAAACTAACATTATGGTTCCTACAATAGCTGTAACATAACTTCACAAGAGAGATATATTCAGGCATAAATTTAAACTCACACAAACTGAAACATGAAATGTTCCAGAGCAAGTTTCAATGCCAGTAATAAGTATTTTATTGCTATTTTGTGTGCTTGAAATCTCTGCCACTGAGTTCTGTCTTTGTACCTTAAATATAAATTTTCTGTCGTGAAAACTGTAATCTTGTGTGCAGTGGACTTTAAAGCAGAATAGCTGTGTAATTGCAAACTTGGGCTGGAAAAATCCACTGTCATAAGAATACCTGTTAATTTTGAGAATACAAAAGGTCTGAATCTTTCCTCTGGGAACTTGTGTTTGATTGGAGTTGTTTGTGCTCTCCACAGAAAAAGGAATATTCTTGAACTCTAAGAAGTGATTAATTGTAAATAGGAAATACTTGGAAACTTTATGCCACACCCTGTTTTTGAAATCTAGCAGGTACTATTTAGTAAACTATGCAATATCTTCTTTCAAAGGTACAGGATTTAATGGAAAGTTGCATCCTAAGTTTTTTAGGGTGTTTTGTTTTGAAGCTTGAAAACAGTGACAACTTCTTTTTTACCCTTTTTGAGATATGTTACATCGTTCTTTAAGTTTTGCCCTTCCTATCCTGTAACCTCTGTTCACTTCCTTCCTTATTTGAGCCTTTTACAGATTCATGTATTTTAAGGCCAGAGAAGATTATCTTATCTGATCTATCTTGAATATCACTTATTCAGTGGGCTGATTGAGTTATAGCATATTGCTTGGAGAGCTATTCACCTTGAGCAAAGGATCTCAAATGAAGGAGAATCTGCCATTTGCCTCAAGTACATGGTTCTCATGGTGCCACTAGTCTGATTCTCACTTCCTTTTTTTGTCTTGCCTTTTTAGGCTTTGCACTTGGTCCTCTCTTCAGAAGGAGAGAAAAAAAGAAAAAAAAAAAACCACCAGAAAAAAAGTTTTCTTTATCACCCATTCCTTTCCTTCTCTCTGTCTCTTTCTGTTAACGCCTCTACACATCTTTTATCCTTACTTGATGATGAATACACCTTCTAGCTTCCTTGTTCAAATGAGGAGGAGGAATTGATAGATATTCCTACTTCTTTGACCTTTTCTTTCTCATCCGTTCTTGTTCTTTGATGTTTGGGCCCACATGTGTTTGGCCACGGCAGGGCAGCTGCATATCCCTTAAAGTTTCCAGGAAGGCATTGTTGAAAACGCTGTTTTCATTGAATCATTTCTGTGTTCATCTGTTTTGATCTGAATCTAGGAACACTGCACAAGGAGAAACAGACTACTGTATGGCAGGAACTTGTAGCTAAAATGAAAGGAAAGTGGCATTGGCAGGAACATTATCGTAAAACCCATCACAATGTGACAGGCTTCAAAAAATGAGTTTGGAAATGTTCTGCAAGAACCACTAATGGTGGTGGTTCTACTGCATGTAAAAGCAAATGAATTATGCAAAGGTCACAAATGAACATTTTTGGTTCTTGGGCTTATTGCTGGCGTTATTGCTGAAAATCCAGAGAATTGTCTTCATCTTGGTCTTTAGAATTTGTGTGCTATTATGAATCATTCTGTTCAGACACTCTTGTCTTGTGTTATGCACTGTTCCTTTCATGGTGCTTTTATGATGACATAAATTCTTTTATGAAACTAATGAAAAGTCCTTTCCTGTGTTGCACAAACTGTACTGAGAGATTATTAAATGCACAAAGATTTGTTAGTGGAGTCTGTAGCTGATGTCATACCTTTATGGTAATGATAAAGATTACTTTTGGGGAAAAATAAGATCAAAAGAAATGCATCAGGAAAGTGTGTTGGATGGCGGAATTAATATTTGTAAATGTTTAGCAATCTTCCCATAAAGATGCACTAGAAGGGACCCAATTATAAAATGTATTAAATATATATGTGAATAGTGAGCTAGTGCAGGACCTAGCGCCCCAAGATTAAGTGACTTGTACTGCATGAGAAAAATCTGGTGAGATATTTCTCTTTGTCCTTTCTTCTATCTTCCTTAACATTTTAATTTCTCTTTCTGTCTGCTTTCTTTCTGTTGCTGGTTTGGGTTTTTTTCTGTCCTGATTTTGCGATTCTCTTTTCCTGCATCAGGTCAAACATAGCAGCTGCTAAGGAATTGCAGTAGAAGTGACAGTTGTGTACACAAGTGCTGTGCTGTACGGATTGCTCCAGCTAGTCTGCAGCTGGCTTCTTATATAAAATGTTTCTTTCTCTCAATATTGCTACTTCCACTGATATTCCCCCGCAAGTCTGATCTTCTAAAGCACAACATGTGGAAGGCTGGTCATCAAGAGATCTGGGGGTTTTATGTGTGTGATTTTTGAGAAAATGCAGCTTTGCTGCTCAAGAACAAAAGTACAATCCAGGATACCAGTTTCCAAGTTCGGCAGGGATAATGAAGTTGCTCTGTTCTCTCAACATACTATTTTTGTAAGGTGTCTTTCTCTAGACCGACCTGTAAAATTCACACTGCAATGCCACAGTTGTAGACTCTTGTTCTCTCTGACTGCTGTGTCACATCTGCTGTATGAGAGTTTTCCTGTGAGAACATTCTATTTTATAGCAGTAATGCTCAGAATATTTGGCAAATGGTATTTTATGTCTTGATGCCTCCTTCAAATTATTTAGTTTCAACTTTGAAGGTCTTCCTAGCTTGCTAAAAGGAGTAGTAGTGGAAGAAAGATACTGTTCCAGTCTGCATGCTGGAAAATATGAGCGGAGCTGAAAATGCACAGGCTAAATTGTGAGCACCTCTATGAAATATGATTGTCATGTAGACACCTGATAGCTGTCAGTGTTGATCTCCTAGGCTGCAGAAGTACTGATTTGGCTCAGATCAAGGTAAGTGTTGTACTCGTAAGTTATGTTGCTGTGCACTGAACTGCACAGAAAGAAGGAACTATGCTTTTGAAAGGATAAGTGGCTATTACTTTTTCCTAAATATCTTATCATTTATGTCTGCAAAGGTAAAGCATGAGTCAGGAATAGTTTGGCTGGATATTAGGCGTTCTCCTGCCATGTCTGTATGCTGCTTTTTAGAAAGTGTGTGTTTGCTTCAATTATCAGGAGGAGGGAACGAGGACTAGATTACGGTCTTTCCCCTGTAGCTTCAAATGCAGACCATACACTTATGCAGGTACCAGGACTTTCTTGATGCTTTTGAATTAGTTCAGAGTAATTTCATACCTCAGGGCAGTAGAAAAGCTAAGCAAACGTTTGTTTAGAAGCATATACAATAGAAGGACTGAATTTATTGCGATGGGTGGGTGTCTTTCCTTCCTCCTGTTTGAGAATCATCTGATTTGTCAGTTGACACTTTCATTGAACACCCTGAAAACCATCTCACACTTTTTATTAAGAATCAGAGTCAGAGAAACACTAGTTTGCCTGCTACAAAAAAATTTTTTTTAAAGGCTAGGTTAATAAGTAGCATGAACAGAAAGTGTAGAAGTTCTGTTGTGAAAGCATTTTGCTGTAAAGCCAACATAGCAGGACATAACTCCACAGATTTTTCTCAACAACTACGAGCAAACACCCTGAGTGAAGTGTTTCAGTCTCTTTTAATACATTATTGCATATAATCGACGTATCAAAGCAAGAAATGCAAAACTAGCTTTGTGTTTCAATTCAGCACAAAACTTTTCTTTGAAGTAACGCTGAAGGCATCACTGCCCAAAGATTGCTGGAAGGAAATTGAAGCCCGAGGTCCCCTGTTAAAGCACAGAAATTGAGGGGTGGCTTATGCTGAGCGTCACTGCCCAGCCTCTTGCACTAATTGTGCTAGTCCCTTTATGCTGTCTTGCTCACGGCCAGAGTCACAGAAGAGAAGCCAGCTGCACCTTCCCTAGAATAGCATCACTATTTCTGGCATGGCCGGCTGAAGCCCAGGGCACAGATTTGACTGGTGATTGGCGCTGAGCCCAGAGCTTACACAGTGTTACGATCACCAATCTCCTCCTGAAGTTTTCTCTGATCTTCACATTTTCTTACTTTAAAACAAGACACAGTCCCTTCATCCTCTCTGTTCATATTTTTCCCTTTTTCTTTTCTGTATCAAGATAGAGAGTATAGAATGTTTGGAACTCTAAGGTCTGATGCAAACTGAGAGAAGACAGTAGTTCAAAGTAAATGGGATGTTTTATCCCAAGAAAGATGATGTTACTTACAGGTCTGCTGAACCAAGAAAACCTACTTCGGATTTTGTTCTGGTAATAGTAAATGTATTACAAAGGAATTAAGTAAAGAAAGAAGCTTGGATAGTAAAAGAATAGATTAACTGATTTTAAATAAAGTGCAAAGACAAAAATTGGTCTATATCTGAAGCTCCTGTTTTCAAAAAGTGAAATTCTGAGAAAGTAAAGGATGTAACTCTTAAATCCTGCTGAAGAGCTCAAGAACTTGAACATGGAGGAAGTGTGACATTTTAAAACAACACCCGCCCATTAACCTGGATGAATGATAACCTTGAAGAACATTGGGAACAAGTAGAGAAGGAAAAGATTATGAGTGAAGTTTATTATGGTTTAGAGGCCAAGTATTTTAGAGCTAGCTGAGAATTGGCAAATTCAAGCTCAGATAATAATTATAAACAAAAGGTTCCTTGGCCAAATAAACAAAAAGAAAATGAGAAATATGAAGAAGAAAAAAAGATGATCTAGCTAGGCTCGCAAACCTCAGCAAATACATTTGTGTTTGGATTTCAGTGAGATTGAAGATTATTGACCACTCTGGCAAAATTAGAATGGCTAATCAAAGGGGAGGCTAAGGCAATGGACAACAGGACAAGTAAAGCTGAAATACAGTCTGAACAGTATAGTCTGGTTGTACAGGAGAGACCTGACAACCTCTCAGCTGGAGTTTGTAAAGAACTGGCTTATGGTAATACAGAAATACGTTTCCGATGATTGTACCCACTTAGTGGTATTACTGTGTGACTGATGTGTAGCAACCATAATAGTACATTTAAGAATTGTAGTTTAGTACTTTAAGAAGTTTATCTGGTGGAGGGGCAGAAGAGAGAGAGAAATCATAATCCAGAGAACAAGAGACTTTGTAAGTCTACCTTGAATAGAGAATAAGAATTTAGGGGTGGAGGAGAGGTTTTTGTTTTATTTTTCAAATGGGTAAAGATACATATGAAAAAAGAAAATGGGGTAAAACCAGATGGCATTTCTAAAGGCGAAATATGTTAAACTAATGTGATCTCTTTCCTTGGTAAGCCCACTGATTGCTCAGGTACAATAAATGCAGTGGTTCTTGTATGTCTGGGTTCTAGCAAAATGTTCCATGCAATGCTGTGTGGAAAAGTGTGGGTTTCAGTGGACGTTGATATAAGAATGCCAGCAATGTCTAACAGGGAAGGGATAACCTGTTGTGCTGAAAGTAGTATGGATAGGTCAAAGGGATAGTATGAGTTAAGGATTCATTTTGGAACCAATCGTATTTTCATTACTGGCTTTGTCTTTAGAGGTAGCATAGTGTGTTTTTATAAATGCAGAATTACAAGGGTTAGTGGGTATCTGAACAGGCCCTAAATGCTTAGACTGCCTGTTTAACAAGGGCATCTTTACACTCTTCCTGGCATTTGCATATTCTGCTGCTGTGACAGTTCACAATGCGGCAAAGTGTCATGCCAGCATGCTGTCAGTGAGTTAAGTCTCTTGAGCTCACTTTGCAATACCCACCACTTCTGCCTCAAAAACCTGGCTGAGGCACCTACCCAGCCCCTGAAACAGGCAACTCTCTGCTTTCCAGGGGCTTCTGAGCTTCCTCCTGCTCAGAGTCACTTGTAATTCACTGTGATCTTTGCTACTGCTCTCTGCAGAACAGCTGAACGGGGGCCAGGATGGCGAATGTGGAACTGACGTTTCTAACAATAGTGCATGGGAGGATCCTGATGAACTTTTCTTCATCACCTGTTTTTTTGACATGTTTAGAAATAGGCCTTCCACAGGAAGCATTGTTTCCTGTGTTGGGAAGTATGTATTATAGAGTGAAGAAGTATGCATCAAATATATTTTGAAAACAGGGCTATTAATCTCTAATCTTCCTTAAAGGGATATGTAACAGCTGGTATGCTGATGACAATGGAAAGATAAAAATAAACTGGGCTTCATTATAAGAAAAAAAAAAAATGCTGACTTACTTTCCTTTGAGGGATTGTATCTAACAAGTAAGTTTTTATTTTCCCCATAGGAGGATTGTTGCAGTTACTGCTTGCACAAAACCTGACAGCTATTATTAGTGTGAAAGAGTGCTTTTATGTGGTGCAGTTCATAAAGAATGTAAATTGATGACATCTTTCTCTCAGGAAGTTTATAGTCAAAAGTGTGATCTCAACCCACAGGATTTTTCCTTCTCTGTACTGCTGATAAGCTCCTGTCTTGACAGTGTTATCATGGGAGATTTAGATGACTGCTCTGTGCTTTATAAGTAGAGGAATGGAGAGCAAGGTGTTATTGCAGTAAATTTTAATACATTTTAAAAAGTGGTTATTTGGGATGGAGTGTTGAGGATTCAGTAAAATTCTGGTTGTTATCATCAAAGGGATTGTTTTGGTCTTTTCAAAGTCCCTTGTCTTGTCAGCAGTGTATTGTCAAGTTCTGTGAATTCATCAAGAGTATTGTGCTAGCTGGTTTCTTCTCTTCCCATCCCAGCTCCAGGAGTTATGACAGAATGTGATCATTGTAGCTCTTATTTGTTTATTTAGCATTAGTATCTCCTGTGCCTGATTTTAGGGAGGGGAAAAAAGTTAACGCTGGAAAACCTAACTGTGATACAAGCTAAAGGTAAAAATAATTTTGTGTATGTTTCCTAGCTATGCATTTTTAAAGTAAGCAGTACTGGTTTTGGAGTCCTTGTTTTTGGATGGTTGGGACTAGCAATACTGACTTTACAAAGTCATAAAGCTTAACAGGATAATATTGATATTAGGAAACATCATAAGAAAAAATACACCAGGGATCTCCCATACCTGTGAGTAACCGCACAGTGATGTGACATCATAGATGTGAGGTGATGTCATTGTGTCTCAGTACCCTCTGTTCCATGAGGAGGGAGAAGAGCAAGCAACAGGCACTTTGCAGCATCCATAGTTAAAAGCTGTAAGGCAGGGCCGTGTCAGAGAACCAGTGAATCTGATACCTATGCAATGTTTCTGTAGGTCTCTACATTTTTATTAGGTATATGCTTTGGAAGAATGTTCCTCAATGTGCCTATTGACTGCAACATTTCTGCTTGTTGGTACCCAATAGGTTCTGCAGAGGTTCCTTAGGTTCTGCAAAACCCATTGGAGAGCTCTGCTATCTCTTTGTTTTTAGAAGCTCTGAAACATGAGTGGTGTTGCTGGCCGCATCAAAAATGCATTCATAGATGTGCGGGAAAGAGGAGGAGCAGATTGGCAGGACTCACATAGGCTTTACTTAGACCTATAGTTTAGTCTAGTGCTTGATGTATTTGTATTTCTTGTATTTCTTGATGAAATACAAAAAACCCCAGTGTTTCCTTGGAGTTACTGGTGCTAATCATTTGTTTATGGGTAATGCTAGCCCAGCCTGTAGGTAGTAACCTGTAGGTAATGCTAGTGCATCTTGCTGCTAAGCGGGTGTTCACACCCTGGCTAACCAAGTACACGATACAGTCCAGGCTCCTTTCCGCAGGCATCAAAATGAATTAGAGCTGAGATGATGACTGTTGGGGGCAGGGAGCAACAAAACGCCCTCATCACTACATGCCTTTGCAGATTCCTCCAAGAAAGACAGCCGCACTGGAAACTGCTACTTGTTAAGGCTGATACGTATTTCATTTGTAATACTCAGTGGAACTGCACATGATTAACCCATCCCTCCCTGTCGAGTTCCTATGGAGAGGTTCAGCAATGATTACTCACCATTACATCAAAGTGATTTTATCAGTTCCATGGTTGCTCAGCTGTTAATGTTAATTTTACAATTTTGTTCATAATCTGCACCATTGATGTCATTGATTGGCACTGAAACTGAGTCATCTGAACGAGATGTGGGGTAGACTTAGCAATACATGAAACTATTCAGGTAGCAGTCAGCTCTGAGGGGTGAGGATGAGATGATTGTGTGTAGACAATTTCAAAGTGGTAAACTTGGGATAAATTGTTGTCAGAACAGTCTGGACTGGCTACCTCACTGGTGATCTTTGAAGCAGATACTAAAAACTTGAAGCAAATGATGTCTATTATCTTTGGGATTTTTTTTCTCCAGTTTTTACAGTAGAGAAAGAAATTGTAACACTTGTGTATTAGCAAATGAAGATTACACAGGCAGAGACAATTCAAATGTTGATTTGTATAGGAAAATTTGTTGTAATATGATTTAAGTCTATGAAGCACAAAAATTTTGTGGAAAGCCACAGAGAGCCTTTTTATTTCCCCTCTATAAAAAGCAGGACAATCTGCTGTCAGTCTGACAGTCTCAAATGTTGTTTTATGTTGAAGATGTGGAAGGGTCATGGCAAGGATGGTGTGGTGTAGTTCTTAATATTTTTCTATGTCAACTTACGTATGGAACCACCATTTTTTTAAATTCTCTTTGCTTCATTATGACTGTTTTCCTACATGGGAGACTAATGCTGCAGAAATTGCTCCTTTATTTCTCTTTGTGGAATAGGTGTAATGTGGGTTACAATGTAGCTAGAGTTGATTTTTAGCTTCTGGGGAAATCAGTTAGTGAAATCTGAGTGGAGCTGAGTGCTCCGTCAGTACGAGCAACCATGAGCAGTTAGTGGGAACAAGCCATAATCGCTACCTGTAGTTTCGCAACCCATGCCAATATCCCCAAAAGGGCACCTAAGCCACCATGACAGAGAAGGAAATGCGTGCCATGTGTAAAACCAGATTAGGTGAGCTGGTGATGAAAATGCAATATTTATTGTACACTAGTGCAATCTTAAGCAGGCATTTCAAGTGATAACAGGCTTGTGAATGCCCAGAGGCAGATGAGAGCCTGCTACACCTGCTGCAATAATTTGATTTCTTGGTTGCCTGGGCTCTGAGAGTCTGCAGACATTTCATAAAGCAATAGTAAAACTGCTGAATTCATTAAGAATGAGAAGAGGGTTCTCCTTATGTATCAATGAAATTAAATTTAGAAAAGCATCTTTAAAAAGTGGTAATAGATTTAAACAGTCCCATAATCTGGTAGGAGGCGCAGAGCATGACACTATTGCACAGCAAGACCACTGACATTTTTTTTTTTGTATGTTCAGATAATTTCTGTACTTTAATTGGTTTTCTTTCATGCTTCGTTTGCTTTAAAGAACTATGTATTTTTTGGAAGTGTACACTAATTGTTGCCCTGAAATTTCATGGAGCAGACATCCCTGGTCATAGTGGACTATAGACTGCTTTCCCTGCATGTGTCCTTTCTTATATCTTGAATGTTGTGCTTCTAATGTGCTTCACATCACTCATGGGTTTCCTTTAGAAAACCAGGAGGTAGGCGGGTATATTTTTCTTGCAAGCTAGCTTCTTTTTATTGCTTGGCTAAAAACCCTAGCTAGCCTGTTTCTGTACATTATGTATTCTTCCTCTCTGCTTAATTAAGTATCTCTTGATTGAAAAAGCAGCTGCTCCAACTGAACACCCTGTACAACCTTTCTGTCTTCTCCAGGAAGGACTGACATCATTCACAAAGCTCCAGTTAAGCTCATAACGGAGCCAATGAAGCGAATAAATGAGGTTCCAGCCTTAATTTCCAGTGGTTTTTGAATATTTTTAAAGCCCAAGTAGAAACCTCTTGAGAGGATGGAGTCAACATGGCATAATAGTTGCTGTATCAGAAATACACAGCTGAAAGCTCCCTATATTTTCACCAATTTTCCAAGCACAAAATGTTCCCTTCCTGCTCATGCCCAGAAGTGTTCCTCTGTTCACAGAACTGAGCATCTTGGACCCGTGTCAACTTATGCTCGTTTTCAGATCTCCAACCAAAGGTTTCTGAAAGGCACAGCCTTGGCATTGCCTTGCAATGCCAGCCAGTGCTGTGACTTCAGGCACTGCAGTGTTCCCCATCACCCAAAGGAATGGGGCATACCTGGGACTGTGGGCTTGTGGCCAGTGTCCTGCCCTGGGAAGGAGTAAACTGAGGGGTTTTTGCACTTGTAACCACTCATCTCTTTTCTCAAAATAGAGCTTTGCCTCTTAATGGGTTAAAATTACTGTTTGTGCTTCATCTCCTTGGATTGATGTATCTTGCCTATTTTTCACTGCAATGGAACTGCTTTGGTAGAAGGGACAGGGATGGGTTGACCTAAAGCAATGCAAATTAAGCTTGTCAGAGGTGCAGGGAGGCTGAGAAGACTGCTAGTTGCTTGCCCCCCTGCTGAGATGTGTAGGTGTCTCAGTGACTGTACAGAGCAGTAGACAAATTTATGATTACTGTAAAGCATCGGTCACTGCCCTTTGCAGAAAGCGTACAGAAAATAGGACTTGTGCTCAAGAATCTAATTACTTAAAGGCCTAATCTGTTACCTGTTGCGGGCAATAAGAAGTTTCCAGGTAAATACGATGGATAGTTCTTCACTCCCAGCAGTGTACACCAGCCTTATGCTGTTTGGCAGCCAAGGGAGGACAGAGAGCACATGGCTTCATCAGCGTTGTGTGTTAATGAGGTGGATTATAGGATTGGGTTGGGCAGGTATTAGGCACATACAACAAATGAAACAGCTTTTAGATTGTCGGACTGATGGTAATGTGGACTTCAATTTCTTCAAGCGATTCTCTCTGTAAAACTTACGTAAATGTGCACAACCTCTGCCTGAGCGCTGGGAGGTGGGTGGTGGTGTGCTGAGCTGCTGCAGGTACCCTCCGTGGCAACCTGCGGTAGATTTTCGTGGATGGAAATGAAGTGTGCTGCACACAGTTACCCGCTCACCAAAGAGAGGGCACCATTTGCCATGTTAATAATTTATTATTTCCATAGCAACTAGCAACCAGGATCACTTTCAGAATATTTTCCCAGTATAAACTTTGTGTTTTGTATGCCACCTGAATCAGAGAAAGGGAAAGAAACTTGTCTGTTTAAGAAATACAGGTAGAAATATAGCTAGGCTGTTATATATCATGTTGAAATCAGTGGAAGATTTTCTCCAGTCTATGCATAGATTACTGGGTTCAATTATTTTATCTGACAATGACCTTTATACTGTAAAGGTCAGCAAAAAAAGAAATCGATGCGTTTTAAAGGACAAAAATCAGTGGTTAAAAAAACCCACAAAACACTGAATTGAAAATCATGCTTTAAGAAGCAGGTATTGCTATTAGTGTATTTGCTGAGAGGTTTTGGCTGGTTTTTAAGGGCAGAGTTCTTTTCATTAGAAGGAAAGGAATTTCTCTAGTGAAGTGTATGGAGAGAAAATCCAGTTACATTGACTTTTAAGAAAAACGGATGGAGCAGGGTTGTGAATTTTAAACATCACAAGAAGATGTGCTGCCATTATTTATAATGTTTTAGTCCGCATGATTTGATTTGTGCTAATCTGTTTATATTCAGAATGTATACATTTTGAATTGCAAATTGGGGAGGACTTGATAATGACATGGATTTTTCTTTATGTATTCACTTTTTTGTGCTAAAATGCAGTGGTGGTAATTAAACTGTGTTGCTGGCATATAAGTGCAAAATGGTTGAATGGAAAGTTAGTTTTCTGGTGAACAGGTGCCTGTTCAGACATTGTAATGAAAATTTAGAAAAGGTTGGGTTGACTAGGATTTGGAAAACAAAAGTTAATGTGAATTACTAGCACATTGCTTTTTGTGTGCAGGTAGGACAATGTGCCTTCTACATCCATCAACATGTTGAGTTAAAAATCTGCAGGGCTATTTACATAGTGGCTAATACCTTCCAAATCCTGGTTTAGAGAAACCAGTATGTGGCGTTAGAGAAAACTAATCTTTTGTCCCAGAAATAAGCTTATCTGAAAAAGTGAGGCAGTCTTCATACTGTTTCAGCTGCAGTTACCCTGCCAGTGTCCCTTGCAGGTCTTTTCTAAAATGTTGACATTGAACATCTTTCATCTATCCCAAATTTGCTTAAAATCTGTCACAGATTTCCATGAAAGTCACCCCCACCCCAAGAGAACTAGAAGCCTGGGATGCTGGATTTTTTTTTAAGGTCAGAATCAGAGTGTATCGGCAATATGAGAATCATAGAATCATTTAGGTTAGAAAAGACCCTTAAGATCATAGAGTCTAGCCGTGAGGAGGAGGAACTCTCTTCAATATGCTGCCCTTTAGGCAGTTCTGACACTGCCACACAGGACAGCTCTGAGTTTAGCCTGGCACCAATTCATCCTGTATTATCCACAGATTTTCTGAGCTGACACATGACTCATCTTGTGGAATGAATATTGAGAACTATGTATTTCTTGTTCTGAAAATGATTTTGAAAGACAAAGTTTAGCTGATTAGATTAGAAAACTAACCCAGTGGAAAATAGTAAAAGGTGAATAATGCCAAATTCTCAGCGTATTTGAATTACTCCAAAAGTATCTGCTCAGACTATCAAAAAGCTTTGGGAAGAAGTAGTTCTTTTTTGTATCTATGTTCTCTTTGCTCTCTGACTAGCAGGATTAAACCACCAGGCTCAGGGCTAGGCATTGTTATTATTTTCTTGTATTTACTGCCCTCGTTTTGTGCAGATATGAAGATAAGATGTTCGTTACCTTTCTGTCAGAAATGAATGCTACAGAGGTAACAGAAGGAAGGAAATAGAACAACAGTTGTTCAAGTCAGATTTGAATCACTAAGAAAGTAGTCATCAAAGCGTGCAAATGAGAAATGATTCTGCTGGGGGGATGATGACACAACTTAATTTTTGGTTCCAAGAGGCTGTTTTCAATAAAATAAAAAATTAGCAAAGGATTGCAGCTAGTGATGGTTTGAGTTCTGAATGTTCAGACTCTGGTGATTCAGGAGCTGTGCATAGCTTCAAGAAAACTTAGCATTTCTTTTTCTGTCTTTTAGTTTGGTCATTGTCCACTCTAGAATATGCACCTTTCCTCACCTTTACTGAAAAAGAACATGTTCTTCCTTCAGGATGAAATTTGGTCAACGCTACGTAGTGAGAAAGTGAGAGGCAAGATGGGTCTGTATAGGTGGAAACTGCATGATATGTGGTAGTTACCTTACTTGAACTTGTTTTCCAACTTTTTTTCTTCAAATTCCAGTACTTTTTCTGCTGTTAAGGAGCAATGAATCTTGGAATGGCAACTTAGCTCTACTTCCCTGCATCATGGGAGAAATATTTGCTGCTTTGGAATCTAATGAAACCTTGAAAGTTTGAACCTTTGAGAAACTTTCCCAATAATGTTTTTTTCTGAGTATGCTTAGAAAAATACCCTGTTATTCTGAAAGTAATTGGAGAGCACTATTAATTGACAGTATGTTTTCTCCATCACCATCTTAATTCTGATTTCCGTGTACGCTTTGATTAGAGAGTACTTCAAGTGCATGATTAATACCGCTGTTAACCAAGCTGTGACGTGTGCTGTGGAGTTTTGCCATTTGTGGCTCTGTGAACTGAAGTTCTTTTGAACTCAGAATTCTTAATTTGTTCTGACATTTGACACAAATAATATGTCCTGAACTGGAGGTATGACTGATATGTGGCAATTTGGATATGGTGTCTTTTCAGGGTGTGTTCCTTGTAATTAATTTCTCATTACGTCACTGAGTATCTCTGCCTGTGTGCAAGTTGTTTGTAGTTCCTAAAGGGTGACTTTGGCATGAGAGCACATTAAAGGTGTACACAATATGAAGACAAGTTCACAATTGCAAAAATAATTACTAGCCCAATTCTTCTTAATTCTTCTTTTTGCCTTTTGTCGTGGAAGAAATTGTTGAGGTTTGTTTTCCTGTGCCAGAACTAGAATCTAGTATTCTAGATCCAAATATTGAGTAGTTTGAGATCTGCATTGGAAAGTGGTGTCTTCTACCTGTTGCTGAAACTTGGTGAAATACTGTGTAAGAAGTTGTACTTTGCATAGCGATCCCATTGCTACTCGCATCATACATGGTACGACAAAGAAGTCACAGTTCACTCTCCACCTGTCTCATGTGAAAAAACATTTCTATACTATGTTAAAAAAAAAAAAATCATACGTGCTACCAGAGGGCTCACAGCCAGGGTACCTTTAAAGTACTGAATCACTGACCTGAATCACAAATTTCCTCCTGGTGATTATGAAGCTTATCAGTACTTTTGAATTTTTAATAATAAATTTGAGTATAAATTTCCAAATATATTAAAGATTTACAGTAGTATAATTTGATTATTTAACAGTCTTCAAACGCTTGTACCAAGTAAAAAAAGAAGATATGCTGGTGTGATTGTACCAGAAGCCCCTTCCAAGTTTGAATGGGTGGTTGTGGGAGATGATGTCATGTCATATGCCACATTAAAAGCTGGCTAGTGCTATTGTAAGTACTGAGGTATCTACAACAGGCCATCTACATTATCTTCCATTAGGCCATTATAAAACAGGCACGGGTCACTTGCAGGTCCTATGTTGTATCTCAAATGTCATCACACCCCTATTTGCAGGTATTTGAATTGCTCCTAATGTGTCTGACAACCAAAAGCTTCAGTTAAAGTTGGGTAACAGAGGGGGATGTTTAATTAGGTTTTATTTTACTGTTTTTTTGTGGACATTCATTTTAAAGACTACAGAAAATGCTGAATGAGATGCACAAGTTAAAAGGTCCAAGTAATAACCTTGTTTGGTTCTTAAATGAGATACAAATGTATTATTTCTTTGTTCTTTGAGGTGCTGTGGATTTTTCCAGAAGACTTAGACAAATGTCTAAGTATCTTCACAATATGGTTTAAATTCTGGACTCTGAGCAAATACAGATTTTTTTTGTCTTTACTCCTGATAAAATTGGTGGTTGTGCTTCAAAGAAGAGCCTATAAGCCACGAACTTTCCTGTGCCTCTTCTGGTGATGGCTGTGCAAGTGGAAGCTAGCTATTCTGTGGCAATATTAAAGAAGAAAGGTGTGGGGAGGAGGGCTAATCCTGACATCATGTGCAATAAAACTTTATTTAATGAAAAAGGCTAATGGTCACAGGCATAAGTGAGTTATGTCAAGTGTACTTTTGAAAGTAGACTTTTAAAATGTACTGATACTGTTGTTTTCACTCTCAGCCATCGCATGACAGTGTCCCCTGTAAGCTCTAAGTCCTGCATCAAAAGCTTTTGTGAAGGATCTTACACTGTAGTGATCAAGGTACCTAGCCTAAAAATACCTAACAATTTATCAAAAATAGTAGTTCCATGAAAGTAGGTTACGTTATACTTCTTTTAAACTAATTTAATTGTCTGGATCAGCGTGCAGTATGGCAAGACCTTAGTTTTGCTTTATTACTAAGTTGGATCCCATGCAAACATAGTATAAATTACTGCATGATTTGAGAGGAAAGTACACAGTATATTGTATTAATCTCGGGCAGCATAATCTGGTACTAATCCCTCTCCGTGGAATTTTTGGTAGCTGCTTAATGCTATACACCTTTGGTAGGTAGGGGAGAGGGTGGAGTTTGTGTAGGTCTGGCCAGTGTGTTGGGGCATGTAGAGCATTTTGAGGCCATAAGTGAAAGCAAATTATGCCAGTTGTCAAAGTAGCTTCCACTGTGGAAATTTAATTGCCTTGATCATGAAGAGGAGCGGCAGAATATAAGAGTATTCTTTAAGACATCAAGGGACAAATACCAAATATTTCCAGCTACAGTATGTTACATAACAAATGGTTTAGTATAGCTGTTCAAGTTAGAGAATGGTAAAGATCAGACACGACATTAGCTTTTGTGGGTTTTTGGGGGTTTTTTTAAGGAAAATGCTGTATCCTTGCACTGATCTGTTTTCTGTTCAGAATCCCTACTGCGTAGAGCTGCTGGCTGGTTCACTACCTTGTTTAGTCTTAGGGAAAGAAATACAGAGAAAACACCCTTCCAAGTCGTACTTGGTCATCATGCCAAAAAGGAAATACATGTTTGGAAATGATAGATCAAACTAGAAAGGAATACAGAAGTGGACATTGGCTTTTGAAACTTTTCAAACTTAATGATACCGCTCCAAAGTCAGTCACTTTATAGATCGCTTGTACACCGTAATCCGTTTAAAGGAAAATGTTGTCCAGCTACTAGAAACAAAAGAATTAATCTTGAGCATCAACTGTTGTGTATTCACTGGTGTGATTTTGAACAGAGGCTGAGCAGGTATCGTGTAAAAATCTGGAAGGGAATAAAAGCCAGGCAAAATGTTTAGCCCTGGGGAAGGACGTTTTATTGCAAGATTTTTACAGCACAGCCCAATAAACTTTTATTTTTATTTGGTTTTCTTATTGTAAACAAGATTGTAAGGCATTAAACAAAGAAAGAAGAGATAACACACCAAAGTACTGCTTTTCTAATAACCACAAAAGAAGGAGAAAATGTGTGGGTAAGAAAATAAGCTATTAGAAATACATGAAAAAAAAAAAAAACCAAAAAACCAACCAACCAACCAAATGTTTTCGATCATGTGTTAAGTAAAAATGAAGATGAGATATAATCTATTTTGGTTTTATTTAGAAATGTGAGTACGGTCAGTATTATTTCATGCATCCTTTCATAGTGAAGGTAGACTATGTTAGAGCTTTCTGTTGTCATTATTAACGTTTGTGGTAATGTCACATGTGTAAAATGGACATGAGTATAAATAATTGCACCGAGAAGTGGCATATGCTTGCCTAGATGGCAAAATAGGGAATATGTTGTTCCTTGCAATATTTACATTCCTTTAAGTTGAGACATTAAAAGCAAAGGCCTTTGGAGATGTTTCTTTATTGCATGTGTTAGAGGAAGGCTTAGTACTACGCTGACCACAGTAAAACAAGTTGGTGCATGAGTACCATGTACAGTTTTTACAGCGCAACTCAGTCTTCACTCAAAGCTCGTTGCCCTTCATGTTTTAAACTTAAGTTTTCTGCGCAGATCGTAGGGACTGGTTGACTTGGTGAAGAGCTTTAAGCCAAAACCCACCCACTGTTTTCCAGAGCTCTGGGGTGTCTTCAAATGGCTCGGCACTTTCTGGAGACAGGGAGTGTTAGGTTAACGGAGGCCTGTGCCTTTTCTCTGCCTTTGAGTCTGAATGGATCAGAGAAGAGGATGATATAAATTAGTCTTTTAGGCCACCCGTGAATGCTTCCAAAGTCAGATATCACATAACGAAATAGTGTGCTGCTTTCTGCAGTGCCCTGTTCATTAGTGAAATAAATTTTTAAAAAATCTTATTGAACCTGTTAACCAGATGTCTAATTTTAATACATCTAAAGAATGGAGCAGTGGCTATTCCTCAGGCATGTGGGTCTGACCACAATTTGCATGGCTCCATTGCAGTTATATCGCAAAGAATCTTTTGTGACTGAAAAGCTGGAATTCTGAATTGTAGGGTAGGAGCGTGGAAAGTGTCAGCAAGACACTACCACCCATTCCCTTTGGGACACAGCAGGTATTTGCTGACACATCTAATCAGGGAAGAAAGTGTGCTGTGGGACAAGACTAGCTTGTTAAAACTGTGTTTAGTATTATGTTGCCTATTGTCATGATCACTGCAGAGATCTTCACACTGTCAATCCTGTCACTGTCTCAGTGCTTGCTGTTTCCTCAATGGTGTGAAGTCTGATCCAGTCAACTCGCTAGCTCTGACGCCTGTCTTGTCTGCCTGTGGGGCACCATGCACACCTGGGGTATGATCAGAGTGATAAATAATGGTAATAACTGTGATTAGAAGCAGTTATGATGAAATCACAAAACCACTGAATATAGCACAAGCTTCCGTTTAAGCATTTGCATACACATGTACAAGTGTGTGTGCAAACACAGATAACCTGAGGTATACTTGGTAGGGTGCGGAGAGGAACACATTGGTTTGAATAAAGAAAAACAAAATTTTTAACCATTACTGTTGGTTTAAGCTCTCCAAAAGCAGTTTTGCAAAATTTGTCTTGTTGCTCACACATGCTAAATATTTATATACTGCTTTCCTAAATATTAAAGCATGGAATCATAACAACTATGTAGAGATCTAATTTGATGTGGAATGTATGTATCTATCAAGAAAGATGATGTTTCATATTGTGAGATTGTTCCAAACATAGAAGGTGATTTTATTCGTTTGTCCGTTTGTTTAGCTGTGGGTCCAGGTCTTAGAGCTGGACCAAAATTCTTACCATTGGTTTGACTTCAAAGCAATTAAACTAAACAAACCGGTAACAATGTAGCAATCTAGACCATGATGCAGTGATGTGCAAGTAATGCAATAAAGTCTTGTATTTTGCTTTTTTCTAAGAAGATAAAACTCTTTTCAATTTACTTTCACCACTGTTTGGTTTTAATATTAAAAATACCTGAGAGTCTGTAAGTACATACAGTTGCACTTGAATTTTTACTGCTGCTGATTTCTAAGTAGTTCTTTGACTATTTTTTTCCTTATCTTATTTTTATTGGTTTCAATTATTTACATTTTAACTTATTAACAGAAACCGACTGTTTTACTGTACTATGAAAGCCTTGAGTTAAGCATTTACTCTGTTGGATTCATACCAATAGAGTACAGGAATCTTCTGATAATTAGGCAGGTTTAGAATGGCTTATATGATTGTTTATAATGGTTTTTACAACGGAGGTGGATTGCTGACTCCTCTAACACTGACTTCTTTAAACAACCGGTGTGAATTAGAAAATTCCATAGTCTTCAAATGTCAAAGTGCCTGGTCTGAGTACTTATATTTTTAGAAATGTATGAATGCTTTTTAAATTTTCACTTGCAGCACTGAACATACTATTATGTATTGACAAGCTTCGTGTCCTTACATGGCAGTGATTGTCACTAATATTTGAAGAACATGACACAGGTTTAATTATACATATGTGAGTTTTGCTTTTAGTAAAAATACTGATACTAGAAGTTAACCTGGAAATAAGTATGTGTTTGACTCAACTGAACTGAGTAGGTGAACTCTGTACTTGCCTACAAATGACCCTTGTGGGTCAAGCCTGAGGCACAGAGGAGCCTTTTATGCTGTATTTCTTCAGGGAGCAAGTGGAAATCTTTAATCTTCAAATGCTGTTGTCTTGGTTTTTCCTAGCTGAGATTTGAGGAGCACTGACTGAAATCATGACTTCTAAAACAGTCATTTGAAACTTATTAGTTTCCTCCAATCTTGGACTGCAGTGTATCACAATGCAGCAGTCATGCTTTGACACAGTGGGTTAATGTGAAACTCGGGGTCAAGATCAAGACTAAGTGAGGTGAAGTGTTAAAATGGGTTGAAATGTGAAAGAAAATAATTTTCTAACCCTTTTCCAAACTTTTGTGCTGATATAATGAGTGGCTGCTGTTACATATTCCTCACCTGGAGTCACAGACATCTCTTAGTGGCATCATTGGTGAGAGCTAAAATAATGACTGTGTCAAAATATAGGAGTGTAACTACAGGGGAGGGAATCAGCAGCAGCAGAAGATTGCAGCTTGCCTCTTAAATCAGATAAAGTTGTTGTGCAAATGTCCTTTGCAATATTAATAATTTAAGAGCCAAGCTGTGGTTAAATGCTTGGGGAATGCTAGAGACCTTAAATATAATTTTAGGCTAAATTTTTTGTTACTTATATTTCCCTTGAACTGTCAGTAGTCTCTAATATATGTATGCTGGTTTGTATCCCAGCCTGCCAAGTGGAAGAGACATTTTGATAAACTCAGCAAGGCTTTGTTCCCTTGAACTAGAGGAGAATGCTGTGTAATGGAGTTGATGGGTTTTGTCTTCCGAGGGGAGAGTTTGTCTGCTTCATGCTGCAGCCCTTCAGACTAGACAGTCAAATGCCATTTCCTGTTAAACACCCAGTCAGTCACGACCTTCCCAACCTCCAAGCTGGAGAGCTATGCCTGGAGTGGAGATTTCTGTTTTGTACAGTGCAGAAAGGATTTTTCAATTTTTGTTTTAGTCCAAATGCACACCGAAAAACTGCTGTATTGTGTGCTCTGGAAAGTGGGTGACTTGTGTAACGTTGTAGACAAGATACTTTGAATACAGCTGTTTAAGACTTCTTATACAAGACAACATATACACACGATCTCATCAAAACACAGTAGCTTTTCATCTGATTTCTTGAAGTGTATTCTGTAGGGGATTTTCTGTTAACTTCAAAGGAGAATTGGCATGTTTGCATAAAAAGAGATCAGGGCAAAGCTTACAAAACTTTTGTAGCTGTCAAAAGGTTTGTGCTTGTCTTCTCCTTCTGTTTGAAGCCAGCATTGTTCTTATATCTTGCACTGTCCAAAATCTAAATCCTGTAAAACAATTACAAATTTAATCTAGTAGATGTATAGATGAAATTAAATACCAATGGACTACCTACTAAACCTACAAAATTAAACATGACTGGCACAGTGGAAGTTTGGAGCTACATAGGGGCTTCATATCTTGTTTTTATATCATCTATCATGCTGCTCATGCTAACACAACCAGTTTCTCTCCTTGAGGAGCAAGTTCATCTTGCACCGAGATAATAGTACCTATTTTAGTTCTCCGTTTTGGCTTGAGAGTCTCAATGGGCTGTGGGACAGAGGTGGGTTGGGACATGAGTGAAAGTGGGAATATAAGCTGGAGCAGGACCAGGAGGTGGGGAGGGTGGGGAGCTCCAAAGGCGCAGGGGTCAAGCAAGGACAGAGCTCACTAAAGAGAGTGGAGGCTGTGCTGGTGGGGGCTGGAGATGGCTTCAGAAACTGAAGTCCACAAGCTAAAATGGTGTTTGTCTCCATGGTTCAGTCCTTATCAACAGATTTCTATGCTGGTTCATCACTGATGAAGAACAACTTGACCTTTCTTTTTGTAGCACACTCCCCTGCCCCAGGACAGGAAGATATGAGCACTTATGAGACAACTGCAAAATTGCAAGTACATTTTTTGGTGCTCTGGTGTATCTGTCCTCTGCCTCCTTCTGAGAAATAATCTTTATGGTTCTCTATCCCCATTTCTATCTGTCAGTTTGTTCAGAGGTTGACCCCTAAGCCTCTGACCTAAACTGTTTGATGTGAAAGACTTGCTGCAAGAGAGTTTTCCCCCATGCCCCTTCCCAATCTGGGAAGATCCACCACAAGGCATGTTCCTTCTAGGGTTGAGGGAAGAGAAAATGAAATTGCCTTTTTTTTCCCCTTTCACAGCATATTTTGCTAGTTTCTTTGTTCTGTTAGTTTCTTTCTCTTGTTAGTTCTCCAAGCTACAAGTCCCATTGCATGTTATTGAGGCTAGTGCTTACCCATAGGCATGATTAGTTTGTATACAATCGACCAGAAAAAATTGTTGTATTAAAGCAAGCTAAGAAGGGTTGTTTTGTATCTGGAGCCAAGCTCCTCGAATCAAGTTTATTTCCAACAGCAAACAGTATGCCAATAGCCTCTATAATTTCTTTTTTTAAGATTCACAGCTCGTCTCTTACCCAGAGTGGGTCCTCAGCTGCAAGGCTGCATTATGGGCTTGTGCGTTTGTTCTCTGCTGTTGCATTTGGTAAAGAATGATCTGGAAGGAAGTGTTAGGCAGAGTTTAGAAGTAGAGGTCAGACTGACCTTTCCCTGTGTCTGAGAGGTATCCTTGCTCCAATGTACTGTTAGAACAGTAATTGAATGGATCTCACAGTGAATAATAGCAAATGAATCATGCTTGTTTAATTTTTTCTAAACTGTCCACCCGCCTAAAAAGAAATTAATCTGGCAGAAGTTGCATGTATTGCCTTTTTTCCTTTCTCCTGGGTTTCTGCCTTCCCTGGTTACCTTGACAGGGCATAAAAATAATAAAGGTGAAGGAATGCTTCTGAGCTCTTGCTCTGCATGCCACATGTTGGAAGAATGGCAGTCCCATAGAGGGAAGCTGAGTGCATCGAGTCAGGAGCATGTGTATGCAGTTGTGTGCGTAGCTGTGCCAGGACAAGCAACTACATAACACTATCTCCCTGTTATTGAAATGATATTGCCCATTCCAAAGGCACTGCAAAGTAATTCAGTGCTGTAGATAGTGCAAAAATGGTATTTTTCTATTAGGTCTGACCTGATTTTAGGGTTGTTTTTTTTTTTTAGAGAAAGAGACAAGGAGAAAGAGAAGATTGATTTAGTATCTGTGTGTCTGCCATATGCTGAGGGAGCATTAGTCTGCCACCTGCGAGGTGGCAGAGGTTGAAGGATGTGGAGCCTGAGCTGGTGGAATGATGGGGACGAAAGGATGCAGGCTGTAAAACAATTTCTTTAGGAAGCCCATGCAACATGTTGTACTGAAGGGTTAATATAATTCTATCTGCGTTTACTGTTTTTTATGGAATCCTATAGGATGGACATATTTATGGCCATGTACTTTAGAGTGGGTGTTTCTAGAATTACTGAGAAGTTGTTAACATGCTTAAGTGCTGTTCTACAGCCAGCAGTAAGAGCTGATGTGGTCAGATACATGATGCTAGCTCTGAATTTTCAAACCTCTGCCTACATTTTTCAATGTACATGTCTCATTAGAATCAATGGAAACTTTAGAGCTAAGTGTTTGCAAGCTCATATTGAAATTTTCAGTATTATATGTTTTAGCCAGCAAAAAGAGTTTGCTCCTTGAATGCTGGACCAGCGTGCTTGAAATAAGGAAAATAGGAAGGAATCATCAAATAGAGTTTGTGCTGGATACCATGGTGACACAGATGTCATAAATGCTTCAGTTCAGATCATTAGCTAGTTGCAGAGTTCCTGGGCTGTGAAAGGCTTTTCCATCTAAATAAAGCTTTTATGGAGAAATAATTTAAAAACCATCTGTTAAGGGTCCTTACTAAAAAGGCTCACATCAGTGATGAGCTCTGAATATAAACCTATACATTTCTTCTTAAATAATTAAATTTGTAAATGAAACATGGAGCCAAGTGTGTCAGTAGCAATCTTTCTGGACTAGGATTGCCAATACACTAATATTTGATTGTGCAAGAGGGGAGTTTGTTGCTTGGTGGGGTGGAGGTCGCTATGGGTGCCTACAGAGCAACTTGAGAAAGAGAGCAGCTCGGTGTTAGTTATATCTCCACTGATTATACTGCTGTTAGGGGAAAGATGTCTTTCCGGTAGTTTGTTGACATAGGGCCATTTTCAGGAACAATCCACTTGAAATTGCATGCTGAGCCGAAATCAGTAAGGTAAAAAGCAGAAAATAGTTAGGTCTTTCAAGTGGTCCAGTTTACCCTTTATTTTTCCTGTTCCATCTAAAATAGAAAAGACAATGAAAGAATCATGGCGTCTGACTGAGGGGAGGTTAAAGGTCTTGATTTTTTTTTTCCTTAGCAGAGGAATATCTTTTTGATACTGTACAGCATAGTTTTTAAAATGAGGACTTTATTTTTCATATTGCTGTGTTACTTTTCAAAGGGCGTGTGTGTAAGCTTTGAAAAGCTTGGATCTCAGAATCATTTCATTTGGTGGTGTTAAGGCAGCTTTGATTAGTTAAATAAGCCTTGTGCCACCTTCACACAAACTTCACTGAGTCTTAGAATTGGATGCACTCTTGAGTGCGTCATTACTGAGTTTACAGCTCGCTGAGGACAGGTCTAAACACTGTGGTGCAAAACCATGGGGGGTTTTGCACTGCCAAGAACGGCAAAGCTAAGAGGAGTGCGCTGGGCTATTTCTGGGGACCAAGATAGTTCAGGTATCTTTCTATTCAGTGCTGTATGTAGGAAGGGAAATGGTACCCATTGGTAATAGCTGAAATCTGTCTCATTATGCATTAGGTGTGAAAGTAGCTTTTATTAATCTAGAATTGCTGCTGAGTTCCCAGACAGCTAGTAACTGTTACCAGACTTTTTTCTGAACTTTTAAAAGTAGCATAAAAATGTGGGGAGAGAGACTGTGTGCATACAGATATAAATAAATGAAATACCTGAGAATGTGTTCATTTTCTTGTTTCATGTGCATTTGTAACTAATGATGGCATCTCATAGACTTCATGGTAGATGCTGGCTTTTTTGTAAGGAAGGCTCATGTCAGAAAAGTGTTGCGTCCTCATAGGATAAAACTCTAGTTGAAGGTCCTGAAAGTGCAGCAAAAGGTTCAGGTAGGTAGATGTTAGGACCTTGCAAGTTGGTGGATAAAATTGATGTTTTTGGTGAAGCATGCTTAGGGTAGCATATAATCTGTAAAAGAGTAGAGTAGAAAATGGAGAGAGAACAGTGTGAGGAAGGACACTGCTCTGAGCTTGAATTAACAGACCAGCAGTTGTGCTGCTGAAAGTTTTCTCACAGGGGTGATATGGTCTGAACAATCTAGCCAGTATTTTGTGTGAACTGGAAAAAGTGTGGTGGCTGTTAGAAAAGCTCAAAAGAGTACATATTCAATGTCAAAAATAACAGACTATATCAGTGTTGACAGGACGGAAAGGAAAGGGCAGACAGTAAAAATCTTATGAGTAAAGGAGCAACAACTTTTTGACGGACTGTCAGGGTTTTGGCTGGGATAGAGTTAATTTTCTTCCTAGTAGCTGGTATAGTGCTGTGTTTTGGATTTAGGACAAGAATAATGTTGATAACACACTGATGTTTTAGTTGTTGCTAAGCAGTGCTTACACGAAGACAAGAACTTTTCAGCTTCTGATACTGCCCTGCCAGTGCGGAGGCTGGGGCAGCACAAGAGGCTGGGAGGGGGCACAGCCAGGATGGCTGACCCAAACTGGCCAAAGGGACATTCCCTACTGAATCACGTCATGCTCAGTGTATGAACTAGGGAGAAAGCTGGCTGGGGACTGCTGCTCGGGAACTGACTGAGCACCAGTTGGTGGGTGGTGAGCAATTGCATACTTTGTATGTTCTTTTATCATCATTATTATTATTATTTTTATTTCCCCTTCCTTTTCTGTCCTATTAAACTGTCCTCATCTCAACCCATGAATTTTACTTCCCCCTCACCCCCCCGATTCGCTCCCCCTTCCATTGTTGGGGGGAGTGAGTGAACAGCTTTGTGGTCTTTAGCTGCCTTCTGGGTTAAACCACTACACTGACCCCATGTATTAAAGTATCTGGGAAAGAGAAAGGAACTCTGCTTCTGCGGTTCAGCCAGAGAAGTGGGGTGAAGGGGACACCACATGGGAAAGATACTGGAGGACAGATTAGCATTAGGGCAGGTCAGAAATGTTAAGCCTTGTCTGCAGTAAAATGTCTTCTTAGAACATGGCAGTTTGCTTTAAGTAGTTTTATGAGCATGTATCACTTTGGATAACAAGTTTTCTTACAGGCATATTCTAGTCAAAATGACAAGCACAATTTTTCCAGGACAGCCCTTCCCAAGATGATGGGTGGTCCAGGCTCAAGTCGTTGGGTTTTTTTTGATTCCCCAAACTCCTATTAATATTAATGCTTATTGTGTGCAGTAATTGGAGACTTCAAATGACATTTAGCCTTCTCATTATGTTCAACTGTGTATTTTGTCTGTGCTCAAATGTCTCATTTTGCATTAGAAAAGGAAGAGGTAAGGTGACCTTTATGCAGACGGAGGGTTTGCAATTCCTTTCTACCTTAAAATATAGTACTGCTCCTCACTGATATTTATACTTGGAATTTGAAGAAAGAAAATGTAGAACAACTAGGCTGGCAGCATAATTATCACTAATCTATAGTTTATGAAGTAAAGCAGCAAAGCTGAAATGGGAATTTTAGAAGTCTGTTAAGGACTTTGACACCTTACTCTGCCTTGTGAGCTACTGCCAAATAAATATACAATTGAATCTTTTTTATTCTAGATGACAAGATTTGAAATGAAATAATCATATTTCACTTCTAACTGAATTTTAGTGCTACTTCAGAAGGGAAGGATTAATTTTAAATGCTCTCCTGGATATTCATTTCCTTTAAACTGGAAATAGCTATAATCAAAATGAAAACTCTTGACAGTGAATTTAAATGTTCGTCTTCTGTTTCTCACCATAACTTTGTTTAATAGACATCTACCGTTTACTGGAGAAAAACCATTCTGATTCCTCACAGGAAATGAAAGCTATTCCAGTATTAAAATTTCAGCCTGTATGGTGAGTGAAGGCTAGACTACATACTACTTTGCTCTGAAATGGTGCTTTGTGATTTTTTTCTCACTGTTTATTGCATGGAAGTATAAGACTTCAGGTAGATTGCATGAACTATATGAGTAGACTGTGAAGAAGATTTATTCCAATTATTCAATTTAGTTTTGTTTTTTGAAAATGCAAGTATAAATCATCTATCCTGGTAAAGTTTTTGCATAAGGTATTTGACTAAAGCAACTTGTCTTTGGTAGCTGTCCAATAAGAAGTAAAAGGTTGATGATTTCTTACAGCAGCTAAGACTTGTCAGAATACTTTCTGGTAGCAAGACACATGGTTGTAGATGTACAAATACTGATGATAAAATCTCTGTCTGGAATAGCTTAGAGAATTATCTAATGTGTTGTTACACACTTCTGGATTTTTTTGATTATCCATAGTGCATTTTTCTTTTGGGATAGACTTTTCTTGGACTAAAACTGCAATATAGACCTGATGTGGCCTGGTTTTTAACTGAGTTTTGTTTGTAAGTATTAGTAATGTGGAGTGGATCTTTCTTACAAGTTGAAAAATGACAAATACCTTGGTTCCTGTAAAAATTCCATCCCCAGAACCCTCACTTTCTTAGGCTCCTGCAAAACAGCCCTCAATTATGTTCTGGTAATTGGTCTTTTTTTTTTTTTTTTTTTTTTTAAACCTGAATAACTCTTTCACAGCTCAAACCTTCTTCCAAGGTCATTTACTTCTTCTGACAGAGTGGCAGAAGCTTTTGAGTAAGCTTTTAATTTCAAATATGTAAATAATCACACTCTGCCATGCACCTTAGGCAATGTAGCTTTGCTTCAACTGAATCTCTGTGGTGGTTTTCTGTCTTTTTTTAGTTTGTTTGCTTTAATTAGTAGTTGTATAAGGTTTTATTAGTCCTGTGCATTCACTCTCAGCTTTTTGTTTGCCGTTTACTAACATGCTTGAAATGCATGTACTGGACATGATAGTACTGTTCCCACCATTTGCTTTCACATGATTGATTGTAACCATTGAATCATAGTTTGATTTATTGTAAGTCTGGGCAGTGATTGTGGGTGATGGATCATGATGGTCATGGTATTTCAGAAGTAAAGTTCAAATTACGTTTTAAAAGAATTTTCTCCTCCTTTGAAGCATCACATTTGTAATTTTCCCATAGACTTTATGGCAGCAGATGATTATAGTGATTGATTCTTCCAGGATCCTATTAGACTAGCTTTATTTTGCCAGTATAGCTTTTTAATTAGTGGGTTTTTTTTAATTATCAGCAAGAATTGATTTTTAAAAAGAATCACTGGTAATATTTTTAATAAGTCACTCACTAAAGACACTAAATTCCTTCATTCTGGCAGTAAACAATGTAAGGGAACAGATTTTGTCACAGAGTGCAAATGGTTTTACTCTCCAGTCCCTGGGTATTAAAGATTTTTTTCATATGGTTTGATTTTAACTTAATAACTGAAATCTAGCTAGTATCTGATTTCAAAATTGAGTTGATGGTGCTGTTTTGATTGTCTCTCAGTCCTGTGGGACTGCAAACCCATCTCTGGGTAAAATTCTGGGTCTGTTCCAAGACAGGCCAGGGAGTAAAACAGCAGCAAACATTGCTGGAAGGGAAGTGCAGCGGATGACTTGTGCAGCTGTACGACTCTGGCTGGGATGGAGTTAGCTCTCTCCATAGCAGCCCATGCAGTGCTTTACAGAACCTTATGGCAACACTTGCTGGTGTTCCAGATTAGATGTGAAATAAGGAACTTTCTGTAAGAGAAAAATACTACTTTCACTCAGTTTTAAAAGATCTCTGAGTACAGCACAGCATGTTGCCCTAGCCCAAGAATAGCATAGATACATCTGAAACATTTTTTAAACTGCGTCATCATACAAAAGGAGAAATATATCCAACTTTTAAATGGTCTACGTGGAGGTATAGTTGGTAGACAAGGCAGAGAAGACAAAAGTATGTATGTGTATGCCTTTTCCCTTACATGGTTGTCTTCCATTACAGAAGACTGCACCAACATCCTAAAACATAGTGAGATTTTTTGCTCTTCTGTGCCTCCTCTCTTCTGAATCCCAAAGGAGGACGTACCCTGGCCCCCCAAAGTGTCAGTGTCTGTCCCTCTGCCAGAGCTGCTTACATAGACTTTGAATACTCCTTTCAATATCTAGAAGTGAATGTCCATGTAGCACCTCTTTTACATCTTTAATGGTACCGGGGTAGGTCTGGTATTTCTAGGCCTGACTAATAAGCATCATCTCAAGTCTCCATCCAGTAATCTGGGCAAATAAAACCCAAAATGTTTAGGTTATTTTTGCTAATAACCTTTCCTTACTCTTAAATGAAGAGCCATCTTTTTTTTTTTTTTTCTTTCTTTCCCCCTTTACATGCTTCCATGTATGAATTTCCTTACTAACTGCTGCTCTTTCTTAGGTCTTGCCCATGGAGCAGCAGCTTCCAGTGAAGCTATTTGCACTTACAAGACACACCTTCTGGTCTGGGAAGGGGACAAGAGGAAGAGAGACAAGCAAACATGCCAAAGCTATCCATTGCTTGGATTAAGTAGGTCTCAGTTGTTTGGCTCTTAATGAAGATAGAATGCAAGGAGTTTCTGAGCCTTTGGTTATGTTTGTTAAAGATCTGATTAAACTAAGAGAGTATTGCTTCTGTTAATGTAGAATCTGGATAATTTACCCACTTTAAAGCATTCTTCCCTTGCAATTCCTATGTGAAAAAATGCTCTTAATGATTTAGATGGGGAATGGAGACACATACAAACAGAATTAGATTATTCTTTCTTTTAGAAAAGCATTAGAAGTATCTACTTGCTTAAGTCTTATTGGGGAGTAGACTAGAAAGTTCTGAAATTGTCACAAGGCATCTCTTTACAACATCAGACCTCTAAGTATGTCAATGAATATGATCCTGTGAGACTTGCCAGAAGCCAGAGGTGAATACCTTAAGCATTGGAAGGATCTACAATCTCCTATAGTTTACTTCTAACCAGCCTCTGAAGAGTAAATAATTTTAGTCTTAATTTTTTCTTTCCTCACTTGTCCTTTCTTTTTGGATTTGTAATTTTTCAGAGAAGGTATCCCCTCTCATGAAGTGACTCATGTCCTTCAGGACCTGTCTTTGGTTTTTATTAATATAATAATCACATGCCTACTTACATTGATAATAAAAATATGGAATTTAACTTTCTAATGCTACAGTTACTAAAACTGATTAAAATTAATCACTGCCAATGATATAAATCACGTTTTCATACAGATTATATTTTTGCATTGCTAGGTGTGCTGTGGCTGGTGGCCAAAACATTCAACTCTCTCTACCTGTACCCTACCTGTATGGGATGAACAGACTTAGTGTTCTTATAATTTAAATCATGGGTCTATTTATTTGAGTAGCCCAGTACTTCCGAATTTTTTACCTAGAATTATTTTATCTCTTTCACCATAGCCCAATCATTTGGTAAAGGTTAATATTGGAACTTGAATATTTATATGCATGATAATACAGTTCATTAGATGAATAATAAAAATGTGGATGTATTCATCCAGTGTATCAGATTTAATAAGCATTATCATGATCAAAATCTGCTAGTACCACAAGACTCCTTTCCGGTGCTTTCTTAATATCATTGCCTTTCCAGAATAGTTGGATGATGTTTGCTGGAATGACCACCTGCAGAGAAGGGCATGTCAGCCTGACGAGCACAGATTGATGAACACAGTTGGCTACAGATTATTCTGGGTCAAGGCAGCAGGCAACCATGGAAAAAAAATAATCTGCTGCTGTATGGAGAGCTGATATTTTTCTCTGTATAAACTAAACATCCCACTCTGTCCAAATGGACTGGTTTTGCCCATTTCTTTCTCCATCTGGAAGGGGTAGAACAAGCTGTCCTTTCCGATCTTAGCCTCTGTCAGGCAAATGGAGGGGAAAGGGAGGGGAATATTGTACTGCAAACTTGCACACTCTGAACCTGAGAGTCCATGAGAGAGGTAGGGTGTGCTGTGCCACTCAGCTGTGGTGGGGGAATTTGGAAGTGTGCTATGGAACCTTACCTTCCTAATTCTGCAGCAGTATATAAAAAGAAAATATACTGTTAAACTAAAAAAACCCACCTCTCTTTAGAATTAATACTTTCTGTATGGTACAATCCTGGCCTGGTCATAATGAGTTCTTAACCTTTTAATGAGTTTGATGTTGCTGAAGTGGCACAGTGGACCTTCAGGAGCTGACTGTTCACTTTCTGAATTTATAGCCAGGTCATACCCTTACAAGGCAGTGGTTCTCCAGTCCTAGTGAGGCCTTTGCAGAAAAATACCACCCTCGTTCCTTTCCCTCCCCTCTCTTGTAGATCTCTTGCCATCTCCTCCATCCTGCCATTCCCTGCTGCAGCAGCTCTGGGAGGTGTAGGAAAAGTAATGCTCGTGGGGAGTTGACAGAAACTGCAGAAAGGCATCTTTGGAGACACAGGAAAGGATCTTGGCATCACTGTTAATGAAATGGAGTCACATTTACAGCTTACAGTGTCACCTGTGGCAAGGGAGCTTTTGGAGTAAGCCGGCCTGCAGGAATGAGAACATATGAATTAAGAAGGGCCTTTGGAACTCTAGCTCCTTACGTGACCAAGTACCTTACAGGGCAGTGGCCACCCTGTCTGACTTGCGGTGCTTGGGAGGCCTCTGACTGCTGTTTTGCTGAGTCCCTAAGGGGATCACACTCTTAGAGACATTTTAAAATTGGGGGAAGAGTCTTTCTTGGGGGAAAGAAAGTCATTAACGTGACTCTGTGGGAGGAATGTTAATGACTCTGTGGGAGGAATGGCTGAGAGGTGAGTATGGCGTGAAAGTGAGGGTACGCTAGTGTAGAGGTGAGTAGATGGGGGCAGTCGAGTCCGAGAATTGCACAAAAGAAAGATGTGACGTTAAAATTTGATGACTGCTGCCATGAACAATGATACATTCTAATTTTATTAAGTTTCCATTTGTTATATGCACATACTGAAAGCAAAAGTACGAAGTTACCACTTTCCATGTAGTGTAATCCATAAAAATTGTGTCAGATAAATTTAATGAACCTGTAAGATCTGGTAATTTTAATTGTCAGTCTAACATGACTGTCAGCTCCTTTTAGTAGAGGCTATAAAGAAATTGGGCAACTTTAAGAGGAGCTTGACCATTTTGTTTGTAACTAATCAGACGGAATGTCTGTTATTGGTTCTCTAATTAATAGATTTCTTATAAATTAGTTGAGGTGCAAGCTGCAACAGAAATAGACACTGGACATCTGGTGAGTCTGAGACATCAGTCATCTGAGTGTGTATATAAGTCCTTTGGAAAGTCTTTAAGAAGGACAAAGTAGTAGTATCGGTCTAAGACAGAATGATGTTGAACCATGGTTTTTAAATCTCCATAGTGTAACTTGTCCTTTTAACTCTCCAGTCTTGTTATTTATGTAGAAAACTGCTTATATCTTTAAAGGCTATATTTGCAGCGTGTTTTCATCTTTCCACTTACAATGTCACACTAAAATTGTAAACACAATTAAAAATAGAAAAAAAGAAAGTTCACAGCCTTGTCTTACAAAAAAAAAAAATCTACAAAATATGAACTTCCATTTAGTTTTTTTATTTTTTACTTTATTTTTATATATATAATCCTGTTGAGTTGTCTGAAGGGAATTGTAAATCAAAGTGACTATTTATTGCAATGGGAATAAGGGATAGGTTGGATAAGAAATAAAAAAGGAAGAAACTAAGATATGAAGCATCAAAGACAGTGTCAGATAAACATCACAAAAATTCATTTGCAGTAGTGAATTATAAAATCAGAAACAAGGATAAGTTTTCACATAGTTATTCTGTAAATTTATTTTCATTATAATATATGTAAAATGCAAATTTTGACTACATAAATTGTTATTGGTATGATTTGTATAATTCAAACCGTGAAATACAGTTTATGTGGGATATTATCTGAATACCGATGTAGATATTATTTTAAAATGTTTTTGTGCTGGAGTTTTTAGAGTATCTGATTTTTTTCTACTGGTTATTTTTAAAAATACATCATTTTAAATATTAGAAAAGACAGATTTCAGAGTGAGGGAGAAATTAAGACAAGAAGTCTATACAACTTAGTGTTTGTTTTTTTTTCTTGGGATAGATCCTTTCTGGATTCATGGTAGTGTCTAATCATACAGACTGTAATACAGAGGAAACTGATAGTTCTGTTTGCTTTCTTCGCAGTTTTGGATTATTCAGCATATATCATTTCTTCTTTTGACTTCTGTGTATAAACCCCTCATGCAGATGAGATGGAAGTTTCCATGAAACCTTCTGTGTACTTCCCCATCCCCATGCAGTCACCTCCTCACAATGATTTAGCACTGCTGAGGATGTACATGGTTTTCTGCTCAGGTTTATTTTCAGGTTTATGCTGTTGCTTTGTTACCTTTGCAAATTTTTTTTAAAACTTCACAAATGTTCATTAAATTCAAAGAGTCAAAGCTTTAAGGGTAGAATATTTTGACTCATTATGTAACACAAGCCATGGAATACCACATTTTTATTTTGACGTTAAGCTTATGAGTTCTTTCAGCTGTTGTGTATCTTTTAGAAAACTCTCTTGTGGGGACTTGTAAACATTTAATCTGCACTACCACATCCCAAGGGAAATTGCTTTAATAAATTCAATTGTTTTCACTAGTTTAAGAAATTTTATTTGTTTTGTGATTATTTTGGTTTAGCTTCTGGCTGGCAGACCTCCTTCTGCTGTTTTTCTGCTGACTGAGAGAGTTATCTGTCAGAAGTTTTATCCATGTTTAAATTTTCATGAGACTTAAGCTTCTTTTCTATAGACAAAGTAGATTGAAGCTCTTCAGTCTCTCACTATAAAGCACACCTCCCAGACTCAATAATTCTGTAGAACTTTCCTGTGTTTTTAACATTTTCTTTGAGGAGTGGATGGAGGAACTGCACAGCAGTATGAAGTAGCTGCTTTCCTTATGCCATTGACTGAAGTGATGCCACATCTCTGAGCCTGCTTGGTATTTCCTGCTTCTGCTGAAGGAACGAACTCTTCAGGAGTGCACGAGTCTCTTTCTCCATCAGCATTAATATAATGCAGTAAAGGTTGGCCAAAATAGTAGCCACTGAAATCCTTTTCAATTTGAAAAAATCCTTTTCAAACATGATTTAGAAACAATTTTTTAGCATTAATTACTTAATTTATTTTAAAATTATGGTTTACTGGAAGCACCCCCGATAGCAACATCTTTTCACATCTGTGCTTTTGGAAGGCTAGGAAGACAGGATATCTGAGCATAAGAAAACAGAGGTGTTCACAGAGGATGAGTTGCACTCTACTTAGTGTCCCCTCTGGGAGCAAATACACCACTCGGAGATACAGCAGGGATAGGCATGGTGGGAAGGGGACCTCTGGCATTGAGTGAGATGGGAGAGAGGAAGAGGAGAAGCTGGCATCCATGTGGAAACAGGGAGATGGCATCACAGAGAGCAGTTTTCTGAAGGTGTAATTTAACAGGTTTTATGAATAAGATCATCCATGTTGATGGGTGCGTGTCCTGGATAACTGTACACTGTCTGAAATCTTGCACGGTGCAGCTGATGCTTGATTTTTCTGAGTAAGAGTTTGAAGCAATATGTATCTTTGCCTCTGACAGAAGGAATCCAGCTCTTTGCATACAGAACAGACATTATCATGGAGGGGTTATCTCCCTCACATAGTAACCGTTACTCTGTGTTTTCTGGTTTGTGGGGGTTTTTTTTCTTTTCTTTGCTAATGGAAAGATCCTTTCTACTTTTCCAGAATCTAAACTTGAAAGAGATGCTGTGATGTTTTGTCTCTTCATTTGGACGGTTGTAAATCATGTTTGATTTGTGGGATTTCTTTGTTTTCTTTTTTTTTCTTGTAAATGAAGTAATAGACTTGAGGATACACTTCAGTGGGTGGTGGGTTTTTTCCTTTCTATTCTTCAGTAGTTGCTAAAAGAATTTGCCTCAATATTCCCATGTCACTCTTCAGTGTCCAGTTCTTTCATTTTCACAGTCAACCTTGCTAACTCTCTTTACGTTGCTTTAGCCCCTGGGACTATGCACTTCACTAAATCCACTGCAAATTTCAGATGATTCATTCTCTTCTCTTGTAAGTAGGTTTTTTACTCTGTCTGTTCAAATTGTCATCAGCATACTGCAAAGTTCAAGAAGTATTTTTTTTTCCTGCTATGCTTATTCTCAACTAAGTAGTCTATAATCATTCTAATATTCCTCCTTTGGCTTCTGCACTTAAATTATACCATGTTTGATCAAGGGAAATATTTTTATTGCTTGTTATTTATTGCTATAGCAATGAAGTCCTATTATACCTCCCCGCCTCTCATACTACAGAGATTTAAACAAATACATGTTTTTGGTAGGACTTTTCCTAATTGGGGCTGGGAAAGAGTATTTATATACATAACATTGCAGAATCAATAAATTGATCATTGATCACTTCAGATAGGAATGAATGATGGCTCTATAAGAAGAGAGTAGGGACTTACTCTACTCTTTAAAAGTAAATTTAAATTGTGTGTTTCAATCAGTGAAACGTAAAACAGAAATATTAAGTTTTTATGAAATAATGTATAAAGAATTTAATCAATGACCGCCTAACTTCCAGCTCTCTCTCTCTTTTTTTTTTTCCTGGTGTTAAAGCACATTTCGCTGGTCATTCATTCCACTCTTTGAGCAAAAGAGCTGTGTTCATACAAACACTGAATACTTGTTTCCAGGGGAAAAAAGAAGATTCTTTTTCATGCAAACAGTAGATAGTGTAATAGAGCCTTGGAGGTGGCTGGGATGTGAGGTTTCAAGTCCTGTCACTACAAATGCACAGCAGTGGTTCTGGGGACATGTCAAAAGAAATGAAGTGTGAAACTGTATCTTCGACCTCTTTCCAGAAGGTTTTGAAATAAGGGCGTTTCCAGCAGTTTACATGGCTGTCTCCTTCCCTGAAGTTTACAGCTATATTGTCTGCGCTGCTGTAGGAGTCATTGTAGTTATATGTCAGGAGATGCATCTAAGTAAATATTAAGGCTGAGAAGGAAGAAAGTGCAGATGAAATCTGTTATTGTACTCAATGACCAAAAGCAAATTCATGATAGTGAGAGGAATGATAATATGGGTGAATGAAGAGATTTTGAAGAAATACCTGAACTGGAATGAGCCTCATTTTTTGCTGAAAGAAGATTGAGACGATAAAGTAACAAAGATGTCGAAGCTGAAGAAAGTAATTCAGTGTTATTTTGCCTTCCAAAGACTTCCCACTGACATTAAGTGGTCTTTCAGAGATCTGGGTGATGTGCTCCTGACGAGATGCCTCTAACCCTGCCCCAAAGTACTTAATTATATAACCAACTATATTTCAGACACAGAAGTGCTAGAACATACTATGTAGCATCAAAGCACTGTGATTATCATGATGATTAAACTCAAACCTTAAGACAACTAAAAGAGGTGTTAGCTATATTTGGTGCATGAATGAGCTAGTAGAATGAGAAGTGTTAGTCTTTATCTGGTCATTTTATGAGTATTTACAGTATGTGAAAGTTATCTTAAAGCTAGAAAGAGGTAGAGCTTGATGTGTTGTGTCAGAGGAATAAAAACCTGGGATTCTACCTGGAGTGAGGACCAGAATAAAAGATAAAGATAAAAATAAGGATCACAGCATGGTAGGGGTTGGAAGGGACCTTTGAAGATCATCTGGTCCAACTCCCCTGCCAAGGCAGGATCACCTAGGGCAGGTTGCAAAGGAACGCATCCAGTCGGGTGTTGAGTGTCTCCAAAGAAGGAGACTCCAGAACCTCCCTGGGCAGCCTGTTCCAGTGCTCTGTCACCCTCACAGTGAAGAAGTTTTTCCTCATGTTGAGGTGGAACTTCCTGTGCTGCAGTTTATGCCCAATTGCCCCTTGTCCTATCACTGGGCATTACTGAAAAGAGACTGGCTTCATCCTTCTGACAGCCAACCTTCAGAGATTCATAGACACTAATAAGGTCCCCTCTCAGCCTTCTCTTCTCCAGACTAAACAGCCCCAGGTCTCTCAGCCTTTCCTCATATGAGAGATGTTCCAGTCCCTTAATCATCTTCGTAGCCCTCCGTTGGACTCCCTCCAAAAGTTCCCTGTGTCTCTTGAACTGGGGAGCCCAGAACTGGACACAATACTCCAGATGAGGCCTCACCAGTGCAGAGTAGAGGGAGAGGATAACCTCTCTCAACCTGCTGGTCACACTCTTCTTAATGCACTTCAGGATACCATTGTCCCTCTTGGCCACCAGGGCATATTGCTGTCCCATGGATAACTTACTGTCTACCAGGACTCCAAGGTCCTTCTCCTTAGAGCTGCTTTCCAGCAGGTCAACCCCGAACCTGTACTGGTGTATGGGGTTGTTCCTCCCCATGTGCAGAACTCTACACTTGTTAAATTTCATGAGGTTCCCCTCTGCTCAACTCTCCAGTCTGTCCAGATCCCGTTGAATGGCAGCACAGCCTTCTGGTGTACCAGCCACTCCTCCTAGTTTTGTATCATCAGCAAACTTGCTGAAGGTACATTTGAACCCTTCATCTAGGTCATTGATGAAGATTTTAAACAAAACTGGACCCACTACTGATCCCTGGGGAACACCACTAGCTACAGGCCTCCAATGGGACTCTGCGCCGCTGACCAAAACCCTTTGAGCAATGTTCCTTAGCGAGTTGTCGATCCATCTCACAGTCCGCTCATCCAACCCATACTTCCTGAGCTTCACTATGAGGATATTGTGGAAGACAGTGTCAAAAGCCTTACTGAAGTCAAGGTAAACCACATCCACTGCTCTCCCTTCATCTACCCAGCTAGTCGCTCCATCATAGAAGGCTATCAGGTTGGTCAAGCACAATCTCCCCTTGGTGAATCCATGCTGACTACTCCTGATAACTTTCTTTTCATCCATGTGCCTAGAGATGGCCTCAGAAGGAGCTGTTCCATCACCTTCCCAGGGATGGAGGTGAGGCTGATCGGTCTGTAATTTCCCAGGTGTTCTTTCTTGCCCTTTTTGAAGACTGGGGTGACAATGGCTTTCTTCCAGCCTTCAGGCACCTCTCCTGTTCTCCATGATTTTTCAAAAATGATGGAGAGAGGTGTTGCAACAACTATATATGTTGTTAACTATATGTTAAGCTGAAATCCTGCAGCTCGTTCATCTAGAGTTCAAACAGACTTTGCATGCTCTTATACTGGAACATCACATGGATAAATTGTTCTTATGAACTCAGCAGATGTATTTTTTCTTAGGAACTGGAATATGTAAAAGTAATGTGAATTTACTAGCTATATTTTTAATCTTTTATATTTTTCTTTCACTGCACTGTGGTAATGCAGTCTTTTCTTAAGGAAAGTGTTCTGTTTTCCCCTCTCCAACTATTCCACAAGAACAGAAAAATGAGAAGTCAGTAATTACACTAAAATCTCGTCCTTACCTGATTGATGGATTTTTGGATGCTCAGCAGTAACATATTATCCTATCCTTTCTGACACGACATCTTGTCCTCTTCCAAGCCATTGCCTTATTTAAAGTAACTGAATTTAGCACAGTGTCTGCTTCTGTGAACTACGTTAAGGTGTGCAGACTTGCCAGCACCCAGCAAAGATATCAGTACCTGTATAGTGCTGCTCAGCCAGAGATGTACTTCACAGCCTTTTCTGATGATAATTTTTTTTCCCAGTGACATTCAGAATTGCTTAATTCCTTTCCAGTAAATTAGAAGACATTAGCTAAGGAATTAAGTTAATTGGGGGGGGGGGGAGGGAAATAGATGTCTTCGTTCAAATGTTAACCTTAGGGTATATTTGGCTTCCTAACTGGCCTTCATACTAATGGCTGTAATCAGTAGATACAAGGTTGTCAGTTTTCAGGGGAGTGCACTGAAGCTTTGTCCTGATGAGTCCCACAATCAAATTTCAATTTACTGAGGTGTATAGCTCTCTTGTTTAATTTACTCATAAATATATGTAATGGCGATCCTATAGTAACCCCCAATTTTATAAATACACAAATAAAACCCTCTAGTGTCCCCAAGGTAAACTGAGAATGCTGAATGCTTCTTGCTTTTGAACGTGAAGTTTTGTTTCCCTTGTGCAAGCACCTAGTTTTCTCTCAGTGTAGATGTCAAAATAACTTTCTAGTTAGTTGTGACTGGAATTTTTTGGAGACTTACACTGTTGCCAAACTGGGGATGGTTTTGACTAGTAAACAAAGGACTCTCTTACTGTACTTGACTGCTTTTATTCAAATAAAGGAATTTTAATTAAATTTGTGTGGGACACGCTAATGGAGTGTTTTTCCCATTATCCTTTTTTATAGCTGAGTTTTTAATGAGGAGATACTATTTTCCTAAGCCTGTAAATATTTCTCTCTGCTGTTGCTCTATAGAAATATAGTAAAGAGAAGAAGAAAAGCTATTTTTACAGATCGTTGTTAATTTTCAAATGCAGGGCTTCAGTGAAACCTGGGTAATTGCTCTTGTGTCTGAGCACATATGAAACAAATTATAGGCCTGCTTTTCAGGAGCAAGTTTACTGTGCCGTCACAAAGGCCATGTGTTCAGTCATGGGCACAAGCTGTTAAAATATCAGGGTTGTAGTTTGGAGGGGAGGGTTGCACAGGAGGATTGATGGAAAAGGTGTGAAGGTTTTTCCTTGTTTTTTATGGCTATTTTAAGAAACAAGGGCTTCACATCTGAGAAGGTGGAAGTGTGTTGTATGCATTTGAAGTTTTTGCCTTGATTATTGTCATAGGAATAAATTACAATGGGTAGTAGCTATGTGAACACTAATTCATATGTTGAGAGATTTCATATGTGGGAGCAGACTTGGCATTGAGTTTCCTCATACAAAGCTAAATATACACTTGAATGTTTGTAGGACTAAGGCCTAAACCACCTCATTTTTCAGTCTGTTAAAATGTGTTACTTTTGTTTACAATATGGTAAGTGGAGAGTCCTTTGTCACTAATCTTGGTACGGTGTACCAGCTCAGTGTTACCAGTTGTCTTTTCAGTAATCATTACTCGTTATTTTCCAAAAGCATGGAGCTAACAGAGGGATGCCTGAGGGAGTTTTTAGCTGATGACAAAGTATAAGCAGATTCATATTTCTGTTCTTTAGCGTGTTGGTTTTGTTGTTTTGGGGTTTTTTGTGTGTGCTTTTTCCCCTCTGGGATCAGAATGGAGTACTTGCATTTGCCATCACACTGAAAGTAGTTGTCATAATGCAAATGAATAATTAGCAATTGTTTTTTTGCTGTTAGTTTGTCATTGGCACATTTCTACAAGAGGGACTAATTGATGATCATTATATGTGACATGAACTTAGGTTTTGTTTTCAACTCCTTCCCGCTTCTGCCAAGAGATTTGTTATCTCGGTAGGGATGCTTCTCATCTTGATTTTAACAGAAAATACTGGAGAACAGAGGAGTCTATAATTGATTTTTTTTATCCTTTTGCATTTTTGTGCAGAGATTTATGGAGGCTGTATTGCAAAAACTGACTTTAAAAAAAGTAGGAAATTAAAGAAGCATACATAATTTTTCTAGTTTTCTGAATTTGTTGTCTTTATGAAAATGCACGTTGTGAGTCAAACAGCTAGTCAAGGAAATTAAACTTCAGCTACCACCATCCTCATTACAGCCTGATGGACATCATTTAAGTAAAATAAAGATTGGCCAAATGGTCCTTCTTCCTGGGTTCTGAGCTAAAAATATGCACACCGTTGCCTTTAGCTTGCTAGCAGGTGACCAGATATTGGCCAAGTAGTTCAGGATGGGCTTGCCAAGGCAGGTGAGCTATGTGCAGCTCAGTGCCACGCTCAGCCTCCACGTGAACTGGTGTCCGTATGGTGCGTGTGGTGTGGTGACACAGAGCCTTACTGGTAATTGCAGCCTGGTGCTGACTCGGTCAGAGCATGCTCGACTAATGGTGATAAGGCTGAAGACAAGGTGCAGATTCAGTGCTCCTGTACTGAGTGCTCTGAAAAGCGAGCGATGGAGTGAAACTGGCTTCTGCCAAAGTGACATCTAGATTTCTCAGTGTAGAAGATTGCAGGTAGTAGGAAATTAATATCAGTAAGGACTTGATTGTCCAAAAGCTGAGACTGGTTGAGAAATAGTAACCTTGAATAGAATTCCTCTTTCCTCAGTGAAGAGGACTCTATCCCTAGATGGTGCCAACAACAAGAGCTGGCAGCTCTGACAGCCTTTCTGCTACTTCTGTGCCCAGGGCATCTTTTTACTTGAACCTACAGAAATATGCCAATGAGAGAGAGTTTCTTCAACAGAAAGCTGAGTTGTTATTTGCTGACGTGTGGTTAAGTAGGTATAACAGCAACTAGCTCCCGTAATGTGTATTTATAGTATTTATTGTACTGTACAGGTGTTTATAAAGTACCTTGAGATCCTTAGCTGAAAGGTGTTGTATAAATGCAAGCAATAATTATTGTTACACATATAAAAAAATAAGGTCTTCCTGCCAGTAGCCTTTCCTCAAGGGGGAGTTTAATTTCTTTATCTGCAGTAGTTTTATTGCAGTCTCTCTTGAGACCGCAATGTGCAGTATTTAAAGTTGATTTAAACAAGAGGCAGGCTCTGCAATTCATTAAAACCAAAGGAAGGTGCTTCTACCTTCTCTTCGCTGGACGCTTAGCCAGAATGAATCTCTTTCAAATTCTCAGGTGACTTCTGGTTTTCTCTGAACGAGAAGAGATGACTTTTGCCTCTATTTAAGGCATTCCTTTTGCACATTCAGTTTGTTTCAGGATGTGCTTATTTGCATTTGCTTACTCCTAGTTTAGGGTTACCAGTCTTATTTATGAAGGGCATACTTCATGTGTCAAAGTATGATAACAAAATTTACAACACAGTAACAGCTTCTTCACAGTAACAATAGCACTTGTGTTAAAGCAGACAGACTTACAGTCCCAACATCCTAAACAGACACTATTAATTCAGATGTTCATGTGAAATAATATGGCTTCAGGAAGGTGCATCTCAGCCCTCCAAAAGAAGAAAGATATTATTTTCTTTATGTACTGGTGGATGAATGTTTAGAATTGCTTGTACTCAGTAATAACAAATATTAGGCTCAGTAATTTCATGTAATCATATTAATTAGATGAAAAATATATTCTGTTTAAACTTAGGATATACATCAGCAAAAGCATAATTTCTGTCAATACATCTATTTTTGTCTCATAGGAAGATACAGCAATAACACTGTACAGTGTCTTTAAAAGTATTTCAATGTATTAACAGAAGTAGTGAGATGAGAAGCTATTATAACTCATTTGAGTGGTTTACCATTGGGCAAACAGTTGGCAATTACTGCACTTGGAAGAATTAAATGGATGATTTGAATGGAAATGCTAGTTCTTCAAGTGAATTCCCTTTTTACATCAATTGTAGCATATGTCCACATTTTTTCCAACATTAATGAATTTCCTGAGGTGGTTTCCCTTGTGCTTTTGAATGCTAAGTGTTAAAATCCATCAGGAGAGACCAGTAGTTGACCTTTTGTGCTAAATGTGAAAGGGCTGTTGTAGCCTTTAGAAGGTTTTTGTGCTTCTGGGCCTCCTGGGAAGCTCCAGTTACTTTCAGACTGGATCAGCTGTGTCAGGAATGAAGCATCAGTTGCCCAGAATAACTTTTTAATATTTTTAATAGTGATGTCTGCCTTCTATCATAAGTTGAATCTGAAAACATCTGTTTGTGCATGCAACACATCTGGCTTTATGGTGTGTTCTGTCCCTGTCCCATCTGTTCAGGAGTGAAAATCACCAGTAGCTGTGACTTATCTCTATTCAAAGTCCTTTTCATATTTAAAAGCCTGATAATAAAATCGATGTAGGTAGAATAACTGCCCAATAAAAAATTTTCTGCAGCCATTTTACAGGCTTCAGCCTTTGATATAACAAGGGGTTCTGACTAGACCTTTGCATTTGATTAATCCTCATGCTTGTATCAAAACACATGTGGTAAGATTTTCAGTTTCTGTGGAGAGGTAGTCAAATGTCAGCCTGTGATCTAGATTTAAATGGCAAATCAATGTTCCCTGTATTTATCAAAGATTACATTTCTGATAGCCTGCTTTATTCATTCCAGAAACCTCTGATTTCTTGCTTTTCTCTCAACTCTTTGAGAAGAGGCTGTGCAGCTTCTGGGTCTGAATGGCATTATGTAGTGCCTGGTTGGTCAGGCAGTGCAGGTGCTGGCATGTTCCTTTGTCTTTGATTGATGTTAGTAGAACTGTCCAAGAGAGAAGGGTGTAAAAAGGGGAAAGGAGAGTCCAATGGGATCCTGAAAATTCCTAGGTTAAAATGCTGAAGGTGAACTGATCTGGATGCTCATAGTTTACATGGGCTTAAAGGGCAACCATGCAGTTCTATGGAGGAGAAAGCCACTAAGGGTTATAACGCAGAAATACACTTGTGTAGTGCATGGAAATGCAAAGGAACCACACCTACCTGAGGAATCCCCTGCATTGCAAACTATGAATTGTTGGAACAATGTTAAAGGCAAGTATTGCTCCACGATTGCTCCTCGTTTATGCTCTGTTTGTCAGAGAGCTCAGCAGACCTTCTTGTCTGGTCTCATCTGGTATAGCTGTTCTTATATAAGCTGAATAATTAAAAAAAAATTCATGCATTTATTGTACTTGCTATTATATGTATTTGTTATAATAACTATTGCCTAGTTACTGACTTCCTTCATTTCCTCCTCCAAAAACAAGAAAAAAAAAAAAAAGGATATAATTGCAGAGGTGTTACTTTGCACTCTGGTGTATCTAAAAGCATGCAAGAAGGCAAAGATTTTTTTAGCAGAAAGTTTTTGAAGTGAAACTTCATTAGGAATGAGATGAATAAATCACAGAAATTGTTTTGAAACTGAGTTCTAATGTTTGTAGAAAAATTATCTGGCTGATAGCAGTTATCTTAGCACTGATAAGATACTACCTTCAACTACCTGAAAGGGGGTTGTGGCAAGGTGGGTGTTGGTCTCTTCTCCCAAGTAACACGTGATAGAACGAGAGGAAATGGCCTCAAGCTGCACCAGGGGAGGTTGAGACTAGATATTAGGAAAAATTTCTTCATCGAGAGGGTGATCAGACATTGGAACAGGCTGCCCAGGGAGGTGGTGGAGTCAACATCACTGGAAGCGTTCAAAAAACGTGTAGACATGGCACTTCAGGACATGGTTTAGTGGTCATGGTGGTGTTGGGTTGATGGTTGGACTTGATGATCTTAAAGGTCTTTTCCAACCTTAATGATTGTGGGAATATGGCAGGCAGAGACATATGAGGAAACGTGGTAGGTGGAGGGAGATGTTACATGCTTGGAGAGAGATGGTAAGAATGAAGGAAAAAAATATTTTTTGAAGTAGAAAATGTACCTTACTAATATAATTTCACATTTGCACTGGGATCCAGTAAGCACTGGTCCTGGTTTCAGTTGGGATAGAGTTAATTTTCTTCACAGAAGCTATTATGAGACTATGTTTGGGATCTGGGATGGAAATAATGTTGATAACATACTGATGTTTTCAGTTGTTGCTAAGTAGTCAGGGACTTGTCCAGCTTCTCATGCTGGCCTGCCAGCGAGGAGGCTGGGGATGCATGCGAAGCTGGCAGGAGACCCAGCTGAGACAGCTGACCCAAACTGGCCAAAGAGATGTTCCATACCATACAATGTCATGCTCAGTGTATAAAGCTGGGAAGAAGAAGGGAAGGGGTGGGAGACGTTTGGAATTACGGCTTTTCATCTTCCCACGTACCCGTTACGTGTGATGGAGCCCTGCTTCCCTGGAGATGGCTGAATACCTGCCTGCTGATGGGAAATGGTGAATGAATCCCTTGGTTTGCTTTGCTTGTGTGCATGGCTTTTGCTTTACCTGTCTTTATCTCAACCCACAAGTTTTCTCACTTTTACCCTTTTGATTCTCTTCCCCATTCCACCAGGGGAGAGTGAGCAAGTGGCTGCGTGGTGCTTAGTTGCTGGATGGAGTTAAACCACGACAGCATTAACATTCAAATGCTAATGTAGTCATATTTATTGTAACAGACTTTGTTGTTATACTTTCTGGTCTAATAATTCCATTTGAACAGTTACATCATACTGTGAGTATTTTAGGTTGAAAATTCGAGTGCTTGCTAAAAGTCTGATTTTTCTAGATGATTATCTATTTCTAGATAATTCCCTTTTGGAAGCAGAAATAGTAATCTTCCCTCTATTTTTTAAAGCAAGAGAATTTTATTTATTAATATAAGAACAAGAGCTACTTCTGAAGTAGCTTACTTCAGAAGTAAGTAGTAGAAAGCTTCAGTAGTAAAAAACTTACTTTCAGTTTTCCTAAAATACTAGAGTATATACGAATCCTTCAAGTAGGTTGTTACCTGTAGCAAGGACCGAAAGATAGTGTTCAAAATCAATCATTCAGAAAGCTTATAATGCGACAGGAACCTAATCATCAGGATGTGCGTTTCTGTTTCTTACTCCAGTCTGATAATCCCTTATTTCTTAGATAAACAATTTGCAGTTGCAAAAATTATGTACAAAAGCCATTGTAAAATAAAATGAATGAAACCCATGAAACTGAAGAGGTTTAGGAAACCTGTTTCAGAGTGCTTACAAGTTATCTTCCAAATCAGTGAATTCTAGAATGTGTATTTTATTCTGTTGTAAGAAATTAAATAGAAAGTGGGAAGTATTCTGTCCAGTTTGGAGTCAAGAGAGACTAACCTACAATAAAGCAGAGTATCTTTGTATTAAAGGTAAGAAATAGTCATTTTTGTCTTCATGGAGCTTAAGTTTAAGGAAAAGTGCCTTGAAATTGTTCCTAAAATGTTGGAAAAGATGAATATATTTTTTACAGGTGTATATATACTAAAATAATGAAACTACCCAAGCCTCCCTGATACTGTCCTTTAAATACTTTTAAATATATCACCAAAATGATGCTCAAATAAAACTAACACTGGGAGGGGGGGGAAGTGTCAAGTGTAGAGCCCACAATCAGGAAATTAGAAAATTCAAAAGCTCAGCGTTTCCTGTCTGGTCTCAGTTTTTTTCACACTTATTTACTTTTCCCTTTTACAAATCTGCAGGTGGAAGGTTTGGTGTAGGTCATTTGAAAATAGAGCTTAGTGACGATACTTCAGTCCTCCCAGAATTTACTTGGTGGTGGGTAAGAATGAAAGGGTGTGAAATTATTTCTTTCTGCTTCTTTAGCCTTGCTTTCAGCTCCAGCTTGGTACTTCAGTGTGCTTCCAGCTGTTTTCTGCCCAAAGGAAAATGTTTCCTGGCCACGTGCTGCCTCAATTTCTGTCAATTGGGGTTAGGAACTGGTGTTGGAAAGGCAATTATACTGCGCTCTGTCTCCTGGAAGTTTCTTTCAACAATGAGCCATCCTTAAAGGCTGGTTGTGCCCAACCACACAGCTGTTTCATACAAAAATATCTTAAAGCTGCTTGTGTCAAGGCCAAGAATCAGATCCTCTAAATTTGTGAAAGATGAATGCTATCATAGACTCTGTGAACTTTTTTCTGTAAACAAGATTATAGATAATATATTATAAAAATTAATTACCTTGTAGATGACAATAAGCTTTACATATATATAGGTAGCTGATGCCATATTTAGTAGTTATGTTTGTGTTCCAGTCAACCAGCGCAGTGACCAGCCTAACCTCCAGCAGGAAATGGTATATTCCATTACTCCTTAAAGTACAATAAAGCCTTTTATTTATGGCAAGCATTAGTTTTGCAGTTACAGTAACAGAATTAATATCTTAGCAGTGCATCAAGGCTTTTCTTACATCCTTGTAATAGTTATCCCTGATATTGTCTCGTTCTTCTGCTGTCAGAGCTAAACATACGGTAGATCTGTCAGAGTTAGGAAGAAGGCTCTTGGCCACAGAGATTCTCTCTCCAGCCAGATGTAACAGAAAAGACACGAAGTTCCTAAGAAATTTGCTTAGTTAGTGCTGATTCCAACCTGCTAATTTCATGTGATTGTGGTTGACACTGGAGTATTGTAAACATGTTGACTTACATGGTTTTACAGATCATTTTTATGAGAAATGCTCACCTGAGTGCATTTTGTACAGTGTCATTCTCCTTCTGGAGTGTAGGTATTGCATCATCTTCAAGAAAGCGATGTTCTCTAAAGAGAAATTTTCAAATATTGTCTCTGAAACTCTGCATGTTAAGCATGCACATACCAGGTGGGCGGTAGTTGGATAATTAAAATAGTACTATGTGATTTTTGTGGTTGAATGTAAGCTACACCCTGAGCAAAAGTAACTAACTGGAAAACTGAGGGCAGAGATAGCTGTAGGTTGTGTAGTCACAGCAAACGGGTCTTTCATTTGTCAAATGTTCTAGGCAGAAGTGTTTGACTGTGATTGAGTTTGGATTGCTATACTTCTCCTATTAAGTATGAAATAAACAGGCACAAGGAATTACTTTATTAATAATAGATCAGGAGAACTCTCTGAAGTTAGAATCTGAACTTTTTAATAAAGTGTCACTGTTAAGACTAGAAGAGACAGAAAGCACAGGCAAAAGAATTTATAGAATCCTTTAGTTTTATTAAATTCTGTGTGAATTTTATAAGACTCCTTTTAGTTTTGAAGAAAATGAAGGATTAACTGTCCTAAATTATGACAAGTGGAAGGAAATTCCTAACTCTTTCTGTGGATGTTTCTGTTTGAGCTGCCATGGAACATAGCTCAGTATTTCTCTTACGTTGCATGGATTTGTGGTCTACTAAATGGAGGGGAAAAAAAAAAAAGGGCATCAAACTCACTCTCCGATGTGATATGTTAGATAAAATAAAACTGAGCCTAATTCATTTTGATTAATAAGCAGATGTTCCTGCATATGTGCATGTGTTTGTGTATATATGTACTGATACGTTTTAAGAAACGATTGCCCTCTTGGTAATGATTGCAAGTAATTATTTGTGAAAAAAAATCCCATCATGTAGGCACCTAAAATTGTTAGGTGAAAACTAAACCTCTGAAAACTGCTCTTCAGTTCCCACTTCCACCTCTGAATTCCCACCAAAGCCTTCTCCTCCTCCTTGGTGTCATGTAGGAACAGGCATGTCAGTGTTCAGGAAGATACGGTCATGCAGTTCTTTCTAATTGCCAACACTGAATAAATTCACATTCACTTATCTGTGAAAAACTGTCAGGTTTTGCTTATGCATTTGAGCTTGGGCAGTCTCTTCTGTCTCAAGTTTTGCTTTGTTCTCAAGCTGGAAGAAGTCTGCATCCTTCCATTTTTCAGACGGGGAGATAGCCTGTTTTCCTTGGGGGAAAAATTTGTAAGTGAAGACAAAATGCTCTTCCAAGTCCAAATAGCCTTACGATGTGCATCAGGTATTCTGTACTGGTCTACAACAATATTTCTAACCAGTAGTTGAGCAGGTCAGCTGAAAACATAAAGCAAAAAACCTGGAGCAGTGTCAGCAAAGTTAATCTTCTGTAAACAGCTTTCCTTTGTGCAGTGATAACTTTAGATGCTTGCGCAAAAAGACAAGTCATTACTAAACTATAAAAAAGGGAATTTTCTTACTGCTTGTCAAGCACTGCAGTAATTTTTAAGGAATAAACATCATTAAAAGAAAAATCTTTGTGTTTCATATATCACAGTTCCATAAAGTGAGCATAGGTATAGTAATGAATGCTAGTTTACTGAATTTAAATTAGCAAAATCCAAACTTAGCTTGACAACTTTAACAAAGTACTTTAACCTGTAAACAATAGTTGTTTGTCACTGTCATTATTTCAGCACACCTGCAATATTTAGCAGTTACACAAGTGCTAAAGTCTTCTGGCATTTTCCAAAAATGCCTGCATAACAATAAACCCCTTCCATTCCTCAGTGACTCAGGATTTTAGACAGTAAGCAAGTCTAGCAGGTATTTGACAGTGTGATAAAACTGCTGTAGACTTGCCTAAGTCACCAGCAAAACCCTCCGGAGTGCACCTTTCCTGATGGTGGGGTTGGCTGGAATGATGATCATTCCCATGTTTGGATAGAAGCTTGAAGCTTCTAGAGGTGACTTTCGGTGCTTTTCTTTTGGATTTAATAGTTGCTAGTTACTTTGTTGACCCTAATATATTGCACTTGTACATAAGCTAAATTCTTTAGCTGTGTATTCTCACAAGATGTTACTTGTATCAGGTTTCATGAAATGTTTTTTTAGGCGAGAAAAAAGAAGTTCACATGTATATTCTGTGGCCATGCAACACCAAGACTGGTCGTGGTCTAAGAGCCCACTCAGATGGGGCAGCAAGGAATGCTGCTGCCTTGAATCAGACTAGATTTCAGTCCTCTGACTTTAGCAGTGTCTGTGGTATTGACACTTAGAACTTCATCAGAAGATGGTTAATTCCAGGATTAAAAAACCCCTAAGACACCAGCTGTTACAGTCTAGTTTGTAGGCATCATTAGAGTTACAGTAAAGTTTTCTGAAGAGTGAGTTTTATTATGGGAAGAATAAATGTACTGTAACTTACACCATTTGGCTTCATCCATGAGCTGAAATTTAATGAGAAAAGTGTGAGAAATGAATGTGAGAAAAAAGGGTTAAATACTTTCTTATTCAAGACAAATTATGTGTGTTTCAGATAGAATTAAGGGCTCCTAATGACATGGTACAGCTGTGATCAGGTCACTCTTAATTTTGAGAACAACCTGGTTCAATATAAGCTTTGGCCTTTTACTTGCTTTAAATTTCACTACAAAATAAAAACTCAGACATTTATTATAGAAAAATGCTGAGAGTCATGAAGGCAGAGTACAATTTGAACCAGCAGATTTCAGCATGAAAATAGTACAAAATGTGTGTTCCTTCCTGTCCTAATAAACGTGGTTAGGAAAATTTTTTTTTTTCAATCAGCCTGAAGTTGAGGGACAGAGCTCAAAGGAACAGGTTTTGAAGGGGCTTGTTTGCATGATTTCCCCTACTGAAAGTGAATTGTTTTACACTGTAATACATTCTAATGGTTTGGGGCTTTGTGTACCATAGGTTTATGGGGTAATGGTAAACCTCTGGTTAGGTAGGTAATTTATAGGAGAGGAAGGGAGGAAAAAAAAAAAGAGATTAAAAGAATGGCTGTGTGTATTCTGGATATTGTAATTTTTTTCTTGGGAAAAGCAGGAATTATGTAAGACAGGTTGTGGTAGAAGGAAAGAAGTTTATGAGTGAGTGATTTATCCGCCTTCTTATTCATCTGGTCCCAGATTTCTGCATTTGAACTGTGATATTGTTAGGGTGAGAGTGTCTTTGTGTTTGTGTAGTGTTTAAGCCCTGTGGCCTTGAGCTTCTGGGGAGGTATCCACAGCCACACAAATACATGAGCTGGCTCTTCCTAAGAGTCATTCAGAGACCTCTGGGGAAAAGTAATTGATGGAGTTTGTGTGGAATACTGTCCTTTTGACAGCACTGCCTATTTTTTTTTTTTCTTTTCTTTTCTCTTGTGTTACAGATATACGTGGACTGCAGGGATTTCTCGATCAGGCCTCAAGACTGGGACTTGATGTATCATTACAGAAAGTGGACAGGAACATCAGCAGAGTCTTTGCCAACCTTTTCACTACTATGAAAACAGAAGAGCTGAACCGCTATCGGGACACCCTGCGAAGGGCTATCTTACTCTTAAGCCCACGGGGAGCCCAGACTTTTATTAATGAGGTTAGTGCATGGTTATCTTCAACATTTCAGGAAAATATATTATGACTTCCGTGATACCTTGCCATGTTTTCTGAAGTGGTAGATTTTGACAATGCTGGTTGATAAATATTTGTCAAATAAGATTGTCAGACTCTACTGTCAGAGTATTGAAATATCAGGTACTCCAGATAATGCATACTTTCTGGTTAATGCAAATGGGACAGCATGGGCCCGATGGGCACTTTCAATAGAATAAACAACGCTTTGGGGCAATTCTTTCTTTCTGGTTGCATTCCATATCAACACTTTTGACCTGGTTTTCAACCGCTGTCAGCAAGTAACCAGAAAATCTACTATAGTCTATCAGAAATGAAACGTAACGTGCCTGAGAGAGTCATTTCTCCTGTGGAAGTCTCCAAATTCATGTTAAAAGGGCACGTTGTTCATGTTTGAAAGCTGAATCAGAGAGTTTTTTATCAAGTATGAAGTAGGAATTATACGTTTGTCTGTCTTAATCGTATCTTGAAATCAATGAGGCTAATTAGGACAGGGAGGTGGCTGTTGGGCAAATTTGTAATTAATGTTGTGCTGTGGGCTAATTTTTGGCATTAATTAGTTTTATCCAGCTTTTTAAATACTAAATAATGAACTATTTTACAGTACTTTATATGTCAGAGTTGAGAGCGAGAGTCAGATCCTTAATGTAAGGTTACGTGTATTCATTAGCAAAGAACTTGGCAATGAAGAAGGTTTTTTAAAATTCCTTTTTATTTTTTTAACTAACCAGGGATAAGACTGAACCAATAAATTAAAATGTCGATGAGACCTGTTTCCAATTATCAGTTTTGCTGCATCAAAGCCTGCTAAATTAAAAAAAAAAATCAAATTATCTTATTAAGTTCTTTTTATCATATCAGCATAAGTAAATTCTCCACATCTATGTTTATCGGTGATTTTTAAAATAATAGGGTAAATTTTATCCTAAATAAATGAGGCAAATGAGGCTCAGGAAAGACTAAGCAGTAGGACAAATAATACTCATGTTTGTGCATACGCAGGGATTTTCAGCAGAGGAATGAGGGAGCACTTGCCCTCAGAGTGGAGAAAGCTATATGCAGCTCAGTCAGTGGTTTTATTTGCTTCATAGTAGGCCTCCAGCAAAAATACACATTGCTTGGTTTTCCAGTGAGTCCTAACAAAGTACCCAAACCAGCTATTAAACAGAAATCAACACGTGTGTTTTATTCACACCCACACTGGTAGAAAGTCTGTCCCCCTTCAGTGCACAGGGATCCAGAAACGTTCATAAGAGTTACATGCGTGCACTGTCAGGACCCTGCAGGTCTCTCGAGTGTAAGGGCTAATGTATTAAACTGTTTTACTACTCACTTCACCTTAAAGTAGTGTGTATTATAGGCATTAAGGCTAATGATCTTGATATATTTCCAGATCCCTGCAGGAGTTTAACTCTGGGCAGAAATGAAAGGTAATTTATTTGGCAATCTTCCTATATTGAATCTTGATTGATTCAGAAAAGCTTTATAAAAGAAAATTTAAATCTTAGAAAGGAACTCTCAAACGGCCTGAGATGTGAGGTGCGTGGTGTAGGGAAGAATCCTTTGCTCGTGGAGGCTGATCTTGCATCTTGCGGGGAGTTATGATAACTGCAATTCCTGAGTATCTCAGTCAGTAAGTGCAGCTGATTAGCTACAGCACCATTTTAGATGGTCTAGAATAACAACTTTCATCTTAAATGAAATATGTATTCCTATATAATTTACAGAAATACATCATTCACAAGGTGCTGCTGTAAGTGCCTTTGATAGGTTTACATATTCCCACAGTTAGTAAATATTTCATGCTGTAGGTTTTATATATAGCTATATAGTGACCAATATTGTTACCAATCTGGCTCCGCATCTTGGAAGTTTAAGATTTTGAAACAATTTCCCTTTTCAGTTTTGGGAAAAAAATCTAGGTCTCTAAATAAATGTAAGTAGTAACCTGAGAAGAAAATTCAAAGACTTTATTTTTTTATTTTGGGTATATTTATTTTCATGTTTTCTAGTTTAACTCAAGTTACAAACAAGAACTTAAGAACAAAGAGAGAAATTTGATTTAAAACTTTGTTTCCATAAATTTCTGGAAATGGAAAATTCCATGTGAAAAAGGGGTTCCTTATTAAGCTTTTCAATTTTGCTGAGTTCATGTTTTGTAGGAGGGGAAAAATGTCTGAAAAACTTCAACTAGATCTTATCAAAGTCTATTGGCTAATCAAATATCTGCATAGAAGCCAGGTGTTGCACATGAACCCTCCTGTGGAATACAAAGCAAGAATAAGAGACTTTCTTGGGCAGTGCCTGGATTATGAACTCTGATATGAATAGTTTTAACAAATTTTTCTTAGCACAAGTCATGGACATCAGCCACTGGAAGCCGGTACAAGATTTATTTTGCCAGTTTCGATATTGCAAGTGATACATTATTCTGCTAAAAATATGGATCCAGATTTCAGCCTCATTTATCATCTCTTGGGTGGGCCAGAGAGATCTCATCTGACTTTGCACAGAGTTGGAGGACTCTGACATCTCATACATGAAAAACTTTCTAAATCCTAGAACTCAATATTAGGATTATTTCTTTAATTTTTTTAAGGCATCATTTTCAATTCACTGGCTTAGCATCCTCATGGTTCTGTCATGTGTCAAACTTACTGCAGCAGAAATTACCTAAATTTTCGTAAGTTTTCGAGGTTTATTACTCTGCTATAAAAGTGGTTTGACTGTAAGAATAAAAACGGGGGGGGGGTGTGGAATCTTTTCAATGGTATAGCTATAAAGATGGAATCGGCCTTTATTCAGAAAACAGAAACTAAATGTATTGGTAGCTACCCTAGGTTTTGCATTAAAAGGTCACTTTGGGATTAAAGCAAACCTAATCTGAAGAAAGTGTGTCCCTCTAATAATTTTGAGAAAAACATTCCCTTTTCCACATGCAAAAATCCTCGATGTGTTTGGCCAGGTGCCATTGTTGCATATATACAACTCAGTTGTACAGGTCTGCATATAACAGAAAAAACTATTTCATATTTTGAAGACTCTTGTGATTTCCTTGCAAGGCAAAATATAGAAAGAAAAGAAGAAAAAATAATAATTCAGAAACGGGAAGAGGATTTATTATTTTCAGCTATTCTTATAGTCTCTTAGAGCCAGCCACAGGACCTGAGACTGAAAGAGCTCCCTGTTTGCAACCTGCCTGTAGAAACAGCCAGATTTCACCTGCCTCTTCCACTTACCAATGGATAAGTTTTTTTTGTTGCTAGTAGAGATATATTTGTATGGATTGCTTTAACCATTAAAGGCTTTACACTACATAGTGACATGAATACATGGAAAACAGTTCAAAGAGAGGTGACAAAATGTTAAAAGGGTAGGAGAGCATGACCTGTGAAGACAGGTCTCAGGAATGCGCGATGTACAGCCTGCCTAAGGGAATGTAACTGACAAATACTTAAGACAAAATGTGAGAGGAGAAGGAATTATTTAAGGTGATGGTGGGTGGTCTAACAGGAAGTAATGACCTGAAGTTTAGCAGGGAGGTCAATTAGACAATGTGAGTGCTTGGTAAGAGAGGTCAGTGAGGCATCGTTCTTCAGAGTGTTCAAGAATTCACTAGATAAAACACTTGCGTAACTTAGTCTAGCAGTCTTTCCTGAACTAGTTTGAAGGATGTTCTAGATGACCCAGGGGTCCTTCTGAAGACATATCAGGAAATATTTGTTGTGAGAAAAAATTCCGACTTTGTACATTTTGTACACAACATACTTAAAGAGGAGGAAGAGAACTTGTAGTTTAGTGTTTCCCAAGTTTCCTATTGCAAACGCGCGATAACTGTTAGCTGTGGAGGGTTTGGGTTTTTTTCTTCTTCACAGAACACATACAGTTTGTTTGGAATATGTATTTTAATGAGTTTTTTCTTTAAAACCGTAGGTGATATCACTTGCTTCAATCTTCAGTCAAAGACTTCAGTCATCCTACTTTCCAGTATTGCTACCTTTACTTTTGAAAACCAGTAAAATGGAGGCTGTAACAGAGTTGTACGTGGTTATTGATTTCAAAAGAGAAGGAGTTCTTGGCTTTACAAAACCTTTAACTCAGCATGACTTGTTTTTTGGCAGCTTCACTGAAGTGCAAAATATTTCTGCTTAAATCTTTGAAAATGATATCATTACTTGTGAGTCTATCTTGCCTGTAAGCTAGTAAGCTTCCTGCAATGAGGTTGCTAGTATATATGCATATCACTGCAGCATGCCAGCTGAAAGAACTCTTTACATGCCTAGTATAGTAAATAAGTTAAAAAATACAGATATTCTGCTTTTGGTTTAGGCTTTTGGGATTGTTTCACACTAATTTGTGATCTTCCTTCATTCCTGGTCATTGAGGATGCTGAGTACCTTACTCCCAGTTGGCAGTTGTTTGTGAACAATGCTCCAGACTTCTCTCTTTCCCTTCTGCAGTTGGTGACATGCTATTACTTGACTGGAGCTGCAGGACTTACGTATGGCATCTTGAGCAATCTGCACCCGCAAGGAATTGTATGAAATGGTTTTTCATAGGGAGCAAAGACCTTTACTTGTCAGTATTTAACAGGAAAAAAGGTTTAATACTAATTTTCTGGCACTTGGCATTTCATATTGGCATACATCTCTTTCTTTTTAATTTATATTGCAAATGTTCAGCGTATTAGTCCTTCTCTCTGTTTTATGTACAGTATATAAACATCTTGAAATATTGATGAATAATTTTGGGAAAAAAATACTATGCCTCCTCTTTTTAGAAAGCAATTTCTTTGTTTAAAGAGCTGGTAGTGATTTGTGAGTGCTGGTAGCAGAACCGTAAAAATAATACATTCTTCTTTCAATAGTTCAAGTTAAATTATACCTGCCTCTCTTTTTTTTTTTTTTTTTTTTTTCCCTCTAAATCCTCCTCTGGTTTTCTATTTCTTCCTCTGAGCCAAAATCTTGTCTGCTAATGTTGACATTTGCAATACAGTAAGACTCTTTGTGCTTAAAGAGAATAATACTTGTAATTAAAACCCAGACAAACCTCATTAAACTGCTAAAACTGAACTGGAAACAAAGCCTCCCATTTTGGGATAAATTGGCTTAGAAGCAGGTTTCTCTGAATTGGGCCAAAAAAAACCCCAAAATACAAACCCTCCCACGTTTTGTTTCACTATGATTAATTCAAGCTATGGAATCACTTTGAGAATATGTTTGGAATAATCATTTACATATGTTGTTACAGATTTGTAGGCACTGTGAAGAGGGGAAAAAATTAATTTGATGAATAAATGACTTCATGAATTGCTTACTTAGCTTCATGTAAATGACATTCCTTTTACTACTGCAGGTATGGTTAAGTGACAGTAATTTCAGAAATCTTTTATGTTTGAACCCACTTGTAAAGTTGCATCAGATTTTGAATCTGAATTTTGAAATCATGAGAAATATGAGGCTTGCATACAATTTTGTATTTCGCTAACAATAACTGATAGCAGTTTTGTGAGGCTTGTGGTCAATTGAGAAAAAAATTATGGAAATTGAATACATTGCCAGGAGTTACAGAGTCCTTATGAGTCTAGAAACTGCTTTACTAGCAGTATTACTAAGTTCCTCAATGTCAGTAGTAATATGTCTGGTCTGAAGTAACTAGATTTTTCAGCTCATATTTTGAGTCTGATGACTGGGCATTTATGCATAAGGAATCACTTTTTTTAAATGCCATTATATCTGTATGTACAGGACCTGAGCATTCCTCTTGCTCCAAATGCTTAGTCCTCAGTGTACTTTTGGGGCCTTCTTTCATTGCAGGTGTTCAATTGCTAAAACATGAATCAATTCCTAAAAATTTTGCTGCTGTCCACAAGTAAGGATGTCAGGTCTAAAGGAAACTTTGCCAAGCATCTGACTGACAAAATTGTTGAAATATTTTAAATTAATTTTTAATTGTCTCATGAGCTTCATTAATTTTAATTTTTTCATTTTCTTTTTTAATTTTCTCATCTATTATTTTTATATTTTCTCAATCTCACTGTTAAATATGGAAGCTGAACAGCAAGGTGCAAGGTAAGGCTGTTCACATGGGCTGACGTGTCCATACAGTGGAAGGCAATGGGATATGGAGACTGACATTCATGTCCTGGAAGCAGGAGCTGGGGTTACTGTAGTGTCGTGTCAGGGTTCATGGGCTTCTCTTTCCAGAGTAGCCCCACATTAACACAGCCAGTTCCAGAAGTAGCTCTCTGTACAGATTTAACCTCAAAATTGGGGGATGCTAGCTGTCAGGAGGGGCTGTATTTGTGGGTTGGTTTTGTTCAGTTTTTTTGAAGGAAGAGGAGCTATTAATGACTTGGAAGTGCAGAAGTGTTGTCCTGAGCTGGTTTTTTAGTACAGTCTTTAACAGCACCCGGTGTTGCCTTTTGCAAGAGCTGAGACAGGACAACTCTCTAGTGAGCACTAAAAAACCAGGGCTGCCAAAAACTAACCCCATCTCCACCTACTCCTCATGGCTGTTTTTTTGAAGTTATTTTACTTCAGATTGTTCAACTGACTCCTGGAATACTGTGTAATTTAAAGATAAAGATTATATACATATGTATTTTTAATGTAGTGGAAAGTTAAATATTCTGACACATCTGTGGTCATTATAATACCTAAATATATGCAAAATGTTTCTCTAAAATGCTACAAATCTGCAGATGACTTTATCGTTTCCAGCAAGGATAATTTTCTGCAATTTAGGTATAATTTACCAGAAAGCAGAGATTGCTAATTAATTATGGATGATTAATTTTAAAATATGCTCCTGCATTTGCATTTCATCACTATACTAGTGTTTGCCTATTGTAAGACATTAGCAGAAGCAGTACAGGAACATGAGAAAATGTGTTTGCCTTATAAAAATTGGAAGTAAGTCATGTCCATACAAAAGCTATTCGCCATCTTCCAGTTTTACTTTTTCATATAGATTCAGTGAATCGTTCAGCTTACTGTGCTAGGGCAGCTTGACTTTGAAGATTATAAAATACATACTGCAATTATTATATGTTCAGTTCTTGAACCTTCAACACTGGTATGTACACACCGCAGCTACAGGTTGACTTTTTCTATGGACGTATCTGCAGGTGTCCATTGGAGAGCACAAGGATTGACTTGAAGTACAAAGTTTTGTACAGACAATTATCGCTCGCCTAAAAAGCGCTTCTAGACCTGATGTGCTGGATTGAGAAAATCACCGACTCATTTCACTAGTTGCTTCACAGGTCACAGAAGGTGGCCATTTATCCTTAGAAAGGATGAGTAGTAATTGCCAGTAATAATTTGCACCTGTTTTGCATCTTTTCACAGGAGGCTTTTAATCACTTTTAGTAGGTGAAATAAAATGTTATTTACCCAAGACTTATTTTTAGTTTCAAACTAGTCTGGAAAATTATTTAAGCCTTCACTAATTGCTTGCAGCATACAGTATAGTGCTGCCTCTGTGTGAGATAAAAGCTTGAGCAAGATTTACCTTGCTTTGAGAAGATTAATCTCAGGCAAGGTGTCCTAGGACTGATGCGCTGTTTCTCTTAAAGTTATATCTATGATGGGCAGGCAGCATACAGCGTAGGTGCAAGGGTTGGTGTTGTTAATGCAGTACTGCCCATTGTGTAGGAGACAACACTGAATGTTATGCCCACTTCTTCACAGTTCAAGGTGTAGAGCTCGTTAAAAAAAACCCAAACTTCAAAACAGAGGCTCATGGAAGCTCTCTGGAAATGTAAGGGAAGAAATATTTGGGAACTTTGTTCATCAAGGACAAACCATTAGATCTGATTAAGTTTATAACTTGAGACAGTGTAGTAACTGTGCAATAAGATTGTCTTTTCCTCAGGCAAAGAGTGTTCTGTGTCAAACGAATAGAGCAGTATATCATCAGCATAAAGCATGATGTGTCAGTTCCCTCATTTACCTTTGTACTTTGGAGGGTGGCAAATACCTTAAAAATTAGCAAGGGTTTAAGAGTTGTTTTGAAAAGAGAGTATAGTCCTCTGTTAATCATTATTTTTCCTACTGCTACTGTTAGTACTGCTGGTGCTATTATAACTAGTAAGCTTGTTATGCTTGAGTGTCTTAACTATGAATGGGGATATTGTTTTACTAGGTACTACATGAATATGTGTACCCAAAGAAATTACAGTGTGCAAGAGGTGACAGATGGATGTATCTGGGGAGTAAAAGGGATTGATGATGAATGATGGTCAATTACAGAAATAGTGTCTTCATACCAAAATCTTAGAAATTAACATTTTGAAAAAAAGATATAAGGGAGTTTAAGATATTTGTAACATTTTTTTTTTTTAATATGTAAGGGTAGGTGAAGAAGGTTGACACCAAGGCCAAAATCTTGATGATGAATTAAAGGTTAACTAGAAGATTGGAATAAAAAGTACACGGTGTTGGAAGTGAAGATAGTTAGCATATCTTTGTGACAGATAACAAGGCTGCTATTGAAGCAATGTGAAGGGATGGGTGAAATGATCAAACCAAGGGGCTAGAGATCCTTTTTGTAGCAGAAGTTTCAGTGAGATACGAGAGCAACTTGCAATTTTTAAGGTTAGAAAGATGAACTTTTAGTAATCAATATGTAATGTTATCAGAGCTGGGAAAGGAGTTTTAACATCACAGATGGGTAAAGAGAACTGTTTGTTAGAAAGGTTATGGCTTATGAATCTGTGAGATTTTGGGCTTATCCTGGATGAGAGATTTTGAAAGAAGTAAGAGTCAATGATGACACTTGGATTGTAGTCCTAATTGGAAGGTCTGATGTTCTGGCTGTCCATTTTGACTGAGAAAAAGGATTTCCTTTCCCTCTAGGCAGAAGGTTGAGAAGTCTCATTATCCACATGAAGCTTATGAGTGTATCCAGAAACTAGGCTAGCAATTTAGACTGAACAGAATATGAAAAATGTGTCACAGAGAAGTAGACCAAGACTCATCAGCATGTGAAAGGCAGTGGATTTTTCACATACTTGTGTTCTGGATGAAGTTAGTGTAAGGAGAGGAGATTACAGAGTGAATGGGTGCAGCGCCCTCCTCAGCATGTTGAAGAATATCAAAAAGCGTGCCCTGGAGAGTCTGTGCTGAAGGAGTGGCGTAGGAGGAAACCTGGGAGAGAAATGCTGGGAAGAGGAGATTTATCAAGAACAAACATGATCAGTGCTATAAAAAACATCTGGCAAGTCAAAGAGAAGAGAGTAACAACTTTAAAGTTTGGCTTAGAAAAGTGAATTAATCATGTCAGTAGGAACAGTTTCAGTTAAGTGCAGAAGGTAGAAACGAGGATGAAGAGGATCTAGTCTGAGACCAGAAGAGAAGGTTCAAGGCTGTGCATATAAACCATGTGTTAAAGGAGCTGTGGGTGGAAGGGAAAGGGAGAATGGGCTGATGGGTGTAGAGCCATAAAGGGTCTGAGAAAGGAGGGTTTTAAAATAATTTCTGGCTTCAGGGAAGAGAAACAGAGTAAGAATCGTAAAATCTCTCAAGCTGGAAGGGACCCATAAGGATCATTGAGTCCAAGTCCCCGTTCCTCATAGGACTACCTAAAGCTAAATCATATAACGAAGAGCTTTGTCCAGATGCTTCTTGAACTCTGACAGGGTTGGTGCTGCGACCACTTCCCTGCGGAGCCTGTTCCAGTGACTGACCACCCTATCAGTGAAGAACCTTTTCCTAATGTCCAGTCTGAACTTCCCCTGACACAGCTTCTTCCCATTCCCTTGTGTCCTATTGCTGGTCACCAGAGAGAGATCAGCACCTCCCCCTCCGCTGCCCCCCTTGAGGAAGTTGTAGACTGTGATGAGGTCACCCCTCAGCTTTCTCTTCTCCAAGCTTAACAAGCAAAGTGACCTCGGCTACTCCTCTTAAGTCTTGTCCTTGAGACCTTTCTCCATCTTGGACACTGTCCTCTGGACACCCTCTAATAGTTTGGCGTCCCTCTTATGTTGAGGTGCCCAAAACTGCACACAGAACTTGAGGTGGGGCCACACCAGTACAGTGTGAAGTGAGACAGTCGCCTCCCTCGACTGGCTAGCTATGCTGTGCTTGATGTGCTCCAGGACACAGTTGGCCCTTTTTGCTACCGGGGCACACTGTTGACTTGTATTCAACTTGCCATCAACCCAGACCCTCAGATCTCTTTCTGTAGGGCGGCTCTCCAGCCTCTCATCCCTGTCCCAGGTGAAGAATCCTGCACTTGTTCCTGTTAAATTTCATACAGCTAATGATTGCCCAGGTCTCTGGTCTGTCCAGATTCTCTGTAAGGTCTCTCTACCCTCCAGGGGTGTTCACAGCTCCTCCTAGTTTTAATATCATCGGCAAACTTACTTAATGTCTGGATCATTTGTAAAGACATTAAAGAGCACCGGCCCTTAAAATTGAGCCCTGGGCAACCCCACTGGTGACTGGCTGCCAGCCTGATGTAAGCCCATGTACTACAACTCTTTAAGCCTGACCTGTCAGCTAATTGCTCACCCAACGTATTACGGACTTGTCTAGCTGTATGCTGGAAACTTCGTCCAGAAGGGTACTCTGAAAAACAGTATCAAAAGCTTTTCTAAAATCCCAAACCACCACATCTACTGGCTTCCCTCGGTCCACTAGATGGGTGACCTTGTCATACAAGGAAATTAAGTTGGTTAAGCAGGACTTTCACCTCATGAACCCATGCTGGCTATGACCAATGACTGCATTCTCTCTCAAGTGTTTTTCAATAACTCCCAGGATAACCTTTTCTATAATTTTACTAGGCACTGAAGACTGACAGGCCTGTAAGTACCATTGTCTTCCTTCTTACCCTTCTTGAAAATTGTGACAACAGCAGCTACTTTAAAGGAATGTAAGATGACTTTCTAATTCTTATAATGGCAGCTGTGTGGAAGATATCTTCAAAGGTATCAGGGACTGGAAGGCATTGCACATGTGGAGTGAAGAGACAGGCTGGCAGCAGCAGCACTTTGCTGTGGACTGGGGCTTGCATCGTCTGTTCAGATGGGTAGTGTGTGTAGTGACAAATTAGGAGCCGAACCTGTTCGTCTTTGCAGTTCTTACCAGAGATGCACTTTGCTGGGTGTGTTGTCTTCCAGTTTTGGAAAGCTGTATACCAGTAGGCAGTAGAGATTTTATTCCCTGTTTTTGTTGCTGTTTGTTGTGATTTTTTTTTTTTTTTTAATGAAGCAAAGGGCAATGTGCAGAATTCTTTCATTTTAGTCTTATTGAGAAAGGAGATGGTTTTCAGGTTTTTGGATCATTTCCTTTGCAGTGTGAGTGCTAAGGGAATAAAAGCAGCTCTGACAGCATCCTCTGTGGGGTAGGACATAAACTCTGTGTTGTAAGGACAATTTCTGATAGAATTCTAGTTTTTAGTTAACATCTTTTTACTGGAAAAGTCTTCATGCTGAAAAATTCATAGCAGAAAATATAATCAGGTTTCTGTACACGGATTTGCTGGCTTTGCCATTGTTCACTGCTTGTTCAGGGTTTGATAAGATATATTTTCATAACTCGTTTTCAAGGATCACTTTTCAAGGTTGATATCTTTCTGTTGAGGCGGGTACCTAATGATTATTCCTACAGCACATAAAACGTGGAGGTAAAGGATTATTAGTCCCCTTTTTTCCAGCTGGGGCATGGAGATACAGAGAAACTAGGCAATTTACCGAGTTCACTTGAAATGGGGACTGAACTTCTAAATGTCAAACTAAGAACTTGCCCAAAAGGTCATCCTTTCATTTGATACTGCCAGGTATGTCTTTGCCACCATTGACCCCAAGTTGTTTTATTTGACAGAACTGTCACTCCAGTGATCCTTTTGTCAGACATGCAGCATTTAACCCATACACACTGTGTCAAATACTAAAACTCTCTTTGAATAGTGCATGTTGGCTTCATTTTCAGATAAATAATGCAGCTTGCATGCAAAGTTCTACAGAACATTTAAAGACCTGCTCAGATAACTTTAAAAATTTGTATTTTATTTATTGAATTGAGCCATTTCATTGTAATGGAGTTATAGTTTGCTCTAGTCCATGCTCTGTGAATGAGATCAATTTGTTTGGCACTGACCCATCCATTCAATGTGAAGCAATCAGATTTAAAAGCTTTGCACTTTATTAATGTGTGTGCAAATAGCAATTGGATTCCAAGGACACTCTTTAGGAAAGGACCTTGAATGACTGGTCTTGGTATATAATTCATATTTTTCTTCCAACTTTCCAAAGGAAAAAAAACTCGTTAAAACTATTTTTAGATAATATTAAAAAGGGGATAAAAAAAAGCCTTGAAGTATGACAATGACTTTGTATGTTTAATGAAAATATCGTGACTTGAAAATATTGCAAGTTCCCCAACATGTTTTCCCATAAAGTTATTAGAGCATAGGCAATATTTTGAGATGTGCATCAGCACATTAAAAAAAACAACAAACACCACCACACAAAAACCGTAACACCTTAGTGTTCATTTTCTATGCTCTATTAGCATTCAGGATAGTTTAAAAATCAATGTCAGTTCTGAATGCATCTTGATTTAAAGTTGGAACAATCTAGCAAATACAGCACTTCAGCCTGGATACGGTTATGCATACTTAATAAAATACGCAATTCAAGTCAGACTCATCCCTGATAGTTCGCATAACCAACAGGCACGCTAACACTGGAAATGGCACCATGTGAATAAGATGGTTACATCATCCAGGCCAAATAAACAGTGGAAATGTCCAATTTTGAAAACATGTGGCATGCAGGAGTGCTAAAAAAAATACCAGAGATACAGAATTGTGATAAAAAGAGGACCTTAGGGTCTTGATGCCAAGTCCTCTTAAATCTTTGGGAGTGTGTGGCTGGGATTCTCACTGCCTCCTTCCTTCCTTAAGAGACCAAAGTGTGAAACACTGTTGTGAACAACACAGTTGAGCTCCAGGTATTTTGATGCAGGGTCTGTGCATCAGGGCACCTCCTCTGTCAGCAGCCAGAACATCCTCCATCTTCCCTTCAGAAAAAATATATATAATTTATTAATTTGTATAGAATAGAGCTTTGGGTTTTGTGGGGGTTTTTTTGGTGTTGTGGTTGGGTTTTTTGTTGGGTTTTTTGTTGGGTTTGTTTTTTTTTTTTTTTAATTTCTCTAAGGAACTACCTGAAAGAGTTTGCATAGGATTCTTCAGAAAGGTTCACACAGCCCAAACTGTTGGACAACAAAGTGAGTCTCAGATTCCTGGTTTGGATACTCATAACTTCAGTTTATATTTACATCTTCAACTTTTAATCTCTTTTTTACTGTGTTTAAATATGTTTTAAAATACTTTTAAAATGTATGCCTGGATTTCAATAGGGATACTATTTTCTGTGATTAGGGATTAAAAGCCTTTAAAATTGTATTACCCATACAGTTTTTTAGAAGAAATGTTTGTCCAAAGATCATCTAATTTTCATCCAAGTTGTTTTTATTGTATGTATCCACATAATAATAATAATAGTTAATTACTGCCATGAATGAGTGGATTTAGATTGCTTAAAGAATCACTGTCAAAGGTGTTAGAATCTAAGATGGTTTTAATGTGATTGTTATAAAAGTGTAACTTAACAAAGTTTGATGGCGGGGTTCACTCTATTAATTACTGCATGGGAAAATATACAAAGGAAAATCACACTTGAGTTAAAATGATTCACAGAGAGACTATAGATAAAAGGGTAAAGAGGACACTCCTGTTGAGTCATGAGGTTCAGAATGGACCCCCTTGCTTTCTAAACTCCTCCTCAGAGAGGAGTCTAGGTGTGGGTGGATCCAGACTTAGTCCCAGACTTGGTCAATGGTTTATCTCTAAAGGGTCAGATATGCATGTTTCGTTAGCATCAATTCAGCATGTGATCAAAGTTACCAAGGCAAAAATCAGAGTTATCGTACTACATAATCAGTCACTTACCAAAGATCCTCCATGGGTATAAGGTCTCTCTGCCTCAAGGAGCAACCTTTAGGGGCATCTCAAGGGGAGATCATCACAGTGCTGCCACACTGCCTAGCAGAGAGAGCTCAAAGGCAGCTCACTCAGGTTGTCATATTTATGGGATAAAGTGGTTGGCTCGTAGTCAAATGACATGCAATGGAAAAGGTATGCATGAGACTCCTTGTACCCACAACTTCCTTTGTTCCTTAGTAAATGAGTCTTGGAAAAGCCACCTGCTACTCATGTGTCAATCACATGATCGGTGTTCCAAGCTCATAAGCATCAATGCTCACTGTATCACTCCGCTCCTTTGTGGGTTTTCAGAGAACAGCTCCAAACTAGAAGAGTTCACGGCCCAGCCACGGCTCAGGTCTTCAACTCCTCTGGAGCCTGTACCAAGCCACCGCCAGTCTGGTCAAGGGGTTGAGCGCACCGGTCACACTCCACCCTGTGACTACAGACAGTCCACTCTATTGGCTCAGAGTTGTAGTACGGTTACCTCTTGTCTCTATGTCATAAATATGTGGCATATTGCAGATCAGTGGTAAGAGTCCAATTATTTGATAAGCTGTTTAGTTTAAATGTGATAATTAATGTTAGTTATATACCATTTTACATATGGAATCAGTTGATTATATACATTTTACATGCAGGATGCATATAATTTGTCTCATTTTTTGCCAAACTTTGATATACAGGGTTATTAGAAGCAATAAAACATAATAAGGTCAAAACCAACAAAATTACAATTATATGTAACATCAAATTCAGAATTCCAGTTGCTGTTGGTGACTATCCAAAAAGAGTTTCCCACCAGTGATGTTCACCATCTCTTTTTCGCTCCTTCTAGGATAAGGTGTATCTCTCTTGCATCATGATGGATGGTAATCAGGGCTGTGATCTGATGTGATCAAAGGCCCAGGAGTGGTGGATGATGTTGTGCTAGGCTTGGTAATGCCTATTTTAAATTTAAATGATAGTGCTGCGTCCCTGCAAGTCTAGAGGCAGATTACAAAAACAGCTTATACTAAGGTAAAATTGTACCAACAACCCAATCTTTCAGAAGCGCAAGATTTTGCATCTGCGGTGTTTGATGCATTAGTTTAGATTAGATGTGAAGCATTAGTTTTGCACAGAAATATCAGTTGCCTTCTCATGGAGAGAGCCATTGACTGTCCGGCACCATATTTTAATTTTTCCCTGCTGTTCCCCAGAGTCAGGGAACTTTGTGAACATCAGTTTCATTTCTGTCCCAGCTCCATTCACTTTCTAAGTATACTTCACCATACCATGGTGGAAAGAGTTGACTCTTCTTTACTAGGGAGTGTTCCCATAGTCCCGGTGTGCTTGACACAAGCTTGAGACTCTCGCCATTCTAGGGTTCTCTCAGTAAGACTCCTTAGTAAAACCAGGGGAGCATTCAAAGTGGTGCCATTGTGGTAGGTTTAGTGATTCGAAGAGATACTGTTCCTAATAGTATGTTGCCTCCCTTCAGAGTATTCCATCTGCATGGTATTTCAACATCCTAGTGTCTCTTCACTATGTCATGTATTGAGCAATGATTCACATTACAGCATGGGCCCCTCACTACAAGAAGGATGTTGAGGTGCTCTAGCGTGTCCAGAGAAGGGCAGCGAAGCTGGTGAGGGGTCTGAAGCACAAGTCTTATGAGGAACGGCTGAGGGAGCTGGGGTTGTTGAGTCTGGAGAAGAGGAGGCTGAGGGGAGACCTTATCGCTCTCTACAACTACCTGAGAGGGGGTTGTGGTGATGTGGGTGTTGGTCTCTTCTCCCAAGTAACCAGCGATAGGACAAGAGGCAATGGCCTCAAGTTGCGACAGGGTAGGTTTAGATTGGATATAATGAAAAATTTCTTCACCGAGAGATTGGTCAAGCATTGGAACAGCCTGCCTGGGAGGTGGTGGAGTCACCATCACTAGGGGTGTTCAAAAAACATGTAGATGTGGCGCTTCATGACATGGTTTAGTGGGCACGGTGGTGTTGGGTTAACGATTGGACTTGATGATCTCGAAGGTCCTTTCCAACCTTAATGATTCTGTGATTCTCTATACGGTGTATAAGAGTTACAGTGAATGATCATAACATATATATCCCTCATTAACAGGTGGCTGTGCTTTACAAGTTATGTTTATGTTGCTGTCTGTTAGTAACAAGATGGGTGGCTTATCTGTATTGACACAATTGTGACTGATTTCTTGATTGATAATTAAGTTGAGGCAAATGAGTGTTTGTGAGGAAGTAAGTAGTGTCGAAAAAGCAGTAGGATGACATGTCTTTCATCTTGGAAGAGGCTGCAAGACAACAAGGTAAAAAAACTGGTCTCTGTGGAGTTTTCTGGACAGGTTACTGTATTAGAAAGAAGGAAAAATGCACTGTGCACTATTTCTGTTGTTTTGCGCTACTGCTGTTAGTAGCTTCCCAGGCAAGCGGGCTGTGAAGATCAGTTAGTCATGGGTACAGTTCCAGTTTGTGGTAAATTCACCATGACAGGTTGTCCTGGCTGTAATGCTACCAGATACTTTCTTTTAGCAGAAGATGGAACATCAGGCTCAACTTTTGCAAAGAATGCTCAGCTCCCAGGGCTCCCAGTGGGCCCATGTCAACTATTTAATTGACGTAGTACTTTGAAAAGTCGAGTATCCTACTGGGCCTTATGTGGCTTAAGGCTCTTTTTCGATAAGCCATTAGCTCTTTCTGCAATCTCGTTTGGTTGAGTATAGTAGAAGGTATGGAATACCCATTGAATTTCTTCCTGCTTTGCACTTCCTTGCTGGAAAAATGTGAGCCACTGTCACTTTGGGTGACATTAGGGCTTGGCAGGCTTGAAAACCAAGAGGGTAATCCTCTAATGGTGCTCTGACCATTAGCCTTCAGGCGTTTAGTTGCCATAATCAGACCTGAGATGGCCTCTACTCCTGTGAGGCTGTACCGGTATCCCAAGGAGGGGTTAAAGGGTCCAATGTAATCAGTTTGCCATGTTGACCATAGAGTTTTTCCTTTATTAATGTGTAGGGCTGGTGTTTTAGCAGGGTGATCTGTTTGCAATGTCAGTTTACACTGGGGACATTCTGTGAGGCTAGTTTCACAAGTTTACCTGTTTAAGGGCCCATCCTTGCTCTGGGCAGCAAAGCAAAGTGCTGCTTTACCTGTGTGTCCTAATCTCTATGCAGCCATTCTCCCAACTGACACCACTTGGGATTTAAGGTGGTTCCTAATTTCTGTCAATTCATCCACTGTTTGTTTCCAGTTTGTGTCTGTTTTATTGTCCTTGGCATGAGTTTTCACCCATCCCATCATGAATGGTGTTTTTCTGGTTAAATTTAGCAGTAGTCACCAATCTTTAGTTGTCCAAACTGGGGATCTGTTTACTTCCCAGTTCAGGGATTCCCACTGACAGAGCCATTGTGTGGCACCAGCCCACACAGCGCAGGAGTCTACATGTATGATTTTTGCCTCGTTCTGCACTGCTAAAACAACTGGTCTTAATTCTCCCACTTGTGCATTACCTTCACCTATTATTTGTTTTCCAGAGGTAATGTTTAATGAAGCAGCCTTATATGGCCATTTACTGTTTATCCTTTTTGCTGAGGCATCAGTGAACCAAATGACCTCTGTTAGTGTTCCCTCTGTGAGGGGGTGTGCACCTAAACTTGGTGAGGGTTTAAAAAGTGGTTGTAACACTAATGAATCTGCATTTATAGGCATCTGTAATTTGGAAAGTTTACTATGTCCTTCGATTAATTTCATTTCCTCTGCAGTTCCTGTCAAGTAGGCATACCGTTTTCTGACTGTAGGTTTTTGTGCAACTCCTTCTGGGGGAGTGGTCCCCTTCAGGATTGCTTCCAGCAAATTAAATGGTTCTCTTGGTTTGCATGAGCTCTCCCTGGTGTATTTTTCTCAACTTGTTTCACTGCTCGGACTACAGACAAAGGTCTGTTTTCCCATTCAGAGTATCTCTGTTCTGTCTCTTTAAATGCAGTCGAGCTGAATAATAAAGGTCTGTTTGTCTGTCAGGGCCAGTTTGGAGTAGGTTACAGTAAGTACCATGTTCAGCAAAACCCCATTTGCCTATGAAAGCTCACGAGAGTGTACCGGTCCCAAAGACAGATACGTTTTTAGTTCCTGTATTAGGGTTTTGACTGCCTGTATTGTATGTATTACATATACACACACACACAACTTGCATATTATACCATACCCAGGTCAGTGACTTAAGGAGGAATTTGCATGTGTGGAAATATGGAAGATCAGAAGGTAAATGTTTGTGTTCTGTGCAAATGGCAAAGGACAATAAAGATACTGGAGCAGAAATGAACCAGAGTGTGCAAGTTCCTCAGAATTGTTCTGTTTCAGCTCATCAAGAACACTCACATTTCTGATGTGCTCTACTGATATTTGCAAATAGTGTCAACATCTTTCAGTGTAAACTAGGTGGAGAACTGTATCTTTAAAAGCCTGTTGGAATTGGTTATTATTTCATGCCGGGGACTTGCTGATCAAATGGAACAGAGACAGTGTAGAAAACGCACCTCACTCAGGCTCATTGGCACTGAATTTTCTGTGAATGGTGAAGACAGAGTAAAATGAAAAAAGGTCAAAGCCTGAATACGAGAGTGAGCAGGGAAAAAGCACATGAGTGCTGGCATCCTCACAAAGCGCAGAGGCCTCTGGGAACATGAGGAGTGCTTCAGCACGAGCTGTAAAGTCAGCCAGGTGTTGGTCCCAAAACACTCCATAGTTTAATGGTAACTTGTGCAGAAGCTGTTATTTGTGATTTCTAAATGAAATTTGTGGAATACTGTAATCCCAGTTGAAAAGGAGAACAAACCTGAATGAAATGGCTGAGTGGAAGTGTCAAAGCATCAACAAATTTGTGAATAACCTGAGGCTGAAGAGTCAGTTTTGCCAGTTCGAAGCTTATCCACCTGGCATCTGCAGAAGAAAGGCATGTTTGGTTACTTGCACTTAGTGGTTAATAAGAATGTGAAAGGGAGTTGCAAGGTCCATAGCCTTTTTAAGTAGAAAGGCTGTGAGCGTGTTTATATCAACGTGGCTATGCTGGATAGCTTGCATTGCTGATAGAGGCTGCCTTATATGTCAGGAACGTTAACAGTCACATTGATGTTCCCACAACCTGGTGTACATAATCTTTATCTCTGTTCTGTTTTTTACTGCTTTGAAAAATGAAATTCAGCTTTTCTAGCCAGAGAATTTGTCTTTCTCTTGTTCTCTATTTCACTGCCCTTTTGTTTTCCCTTTGTGATAAATTTAACTCAAACTCTTAATCTATTTATCACAGGTAGTGAGAGATCCTAACAGTAAATAATAGTGATGCTGATGTTAAAATGAGCTATATAGGCACTTAATGAGATACGTTTGTACTACTGTAGTTGCTAATCTAAAATTAGAATTAAGAGTACATATAAGTCTTTACAAGGAGATAATGACCCAGTTAAACAATTTCCATATCAAGGTGCTTTGCTTATGTATAAAGTTGAAGTCAGTTCTTTTCACCTTGACCAAAAATTTCTTAAAAAAAAAAAATCTCCCCAAACTACTGAACCTTCGGTGTTGACTGTTGTAATTAAAAGTGAACACTTAGGTCCCGTCTGTTTTACCACATCACTGGAGCTATGAACGCTGTCAGTGGCCGTGGGTGAAAAGATAAATCAAGAGGCTAGTGGGCTGCTCTAGAGCATAATGGCACCCCCCAGCTTCCCACTCAGTTCATTGATATTGATTTGCAAATGAATCTGCCTGTTTGTTTATTGGAATCGCGTCATTACTTCAGCAAAGTGTTCCAGCCAAGATGCAGCAGCTTTCCGAGGGCTCTGGATTTCCTTGTTTATCACTGTCACTTGCTTGTGGAAAGATCAGCAATGGGGACTGGTAATAACAAAAAAAACCCCAACCTACCAAACAAACAAAAAGTGTGAGTTGGAAAATTACTTTGGTACTTAAGTTTTTAAAGCAACTAAATGAAGCTTAAAGAATAAGAATGCAGCAATGTTTCAGCTGTGTTTTAATAAAGATAAAGACGATGTAGTGTGGGAAATCATGTCATGTATGCCATTGCTAATGCTCGTTACTTACTTATTAACATAGCAGTCCTAAAACAGATGTTTGTCTTCTAGATCAAGACTAGGGAGATGGAGACTATTTACAGTAGATATAATTCTATGGATATTTCAGCGATAGCTCCTTCCTATCACAGGAAAAATGTGAGGATAAAATCCAGTAACACTTACAAGACACCAGACAGCAAAGTAACAGGAACAAGACAAGGCAAGTGGATGGATAGTTGAGATGACTGGGCAAGTCAGACATTTGTTGAAAGAGAGTCATGTCAGTGTCTTGGGTTTGAATTATCCGTACAATGAGTGTTTGAGAACACTTTGAAAACCTTTTTTGTTAATCAACAAAATCTTAAGTTACCAAGAATAACCAATTTCCAGACAGTGTGTTAACGTTAGGAAGACAGTTATTGATCCTGAAGCACTGCCCTTCTCCTAAAACTACCTTGTTGGTGGTGTGCACGTTTTCCCTCAGTCTTGTACTATTTTCCCTTGGTCCTGTGCAAGAATGAAGAAAAGGGAATAGGGCTTGTCTTCTAAAAAGCTGGGCTTTTTAAACTAACATCATCTGTATGTGAGATGAGAGAGAGAATGGAATAGTGGAGTGCCACATTTGTCTTGCCCTTATTCAAGTAGTGACATTTCCGCTCATCAGCTGAATCTTCTAAAGAATGTCAAAATGTTATTGAAGAAAACCCCATGCAAACTCCCTCCGCTCTTTGTTGCTTTTGACAAGAGTACATGACGTCCTCTTATGTGCAAGAGAACTATATCAAAATGGCTGGTTTTGTGCATTTCCTGCCGCTATTTATTGGCAGGATGACTTCTGGAAAGGTTAAAGTAGAATCTATTCATCCAGAATTCTGGCAGCAAAGGTAGCCAGAGATTTGATGCCAGTCTCTTCATTTGAGCTTGACCTTGCTTTCCTCTTGGTGCTCCCCGCATTCACTACCTCTGTAAAACTCCACTGTTCCAATGCTAGAAATATTTTTGGTGAGAATCCTGGGTTCAGCTGAGTTTGCCTGACACCTCAGCCACATCTGCAATTCTGTGCTTAACCTTTTGAGATTGTAGAAAGCTGGAGGAGAAATACATGGTTTCTTTTCCTCCCTGGTGGTAAGGTGCTAGAATGAGTGATGTTCCAGGCCAGAATTAAGTTTTATTTTCAAATACATTGAGTTTATAGGTTATTTAAAGAATAATCTCTTGTTCTTTCTTGACTGCAAGCAATGACTAGCTCCTGAGAAAGATAAAATGTTTTCACTTTGTTTTCACTAACCAGTCTCAAACATGATTTATTATGAATATACAACAGAATAACACAAACTATCGCTATTTCACATAATTGTCTAAAAGGCAAAACCAGATGCAGATTTTCTGTGCAAATCTGGAAAAGCTTCAGTTCTTTTTCTGATTTTTGAGTCATGTCATAATGACATAAACCCAAATGAATACATCTGTTGGAATGAAGAAATTTAATTTCGGATATCTTACACTTTTGACAAATGTAACTTAATCTACTGATTTGAGACAATGAGTAATGTTAGATTCCTCCTCCTTGTAACTATGCAATATACGTTGAAATCCTTTGTTATAGGCACAATCCTTCTTTTGGTTGTTTCTATTTCATATCAAATGATCACAGACTTCAAATCCATTTTGCATAGAAAATGCTTTTAAATATCAATGTGGGTCAGCCGGATTACCACTGAGCACAATTTTTCCACTGTGTACTCTAATGTTCTTTGCCTTCATTTAAGAAGCCTTTATAAAAGGTATGAACGCTTGCTTTCACTGCTTCCACGGTTGATCTTTGGGTAGGATGTGGCTGAGACAGTGACACTGGTGGAAATGGCTTTTGGAAAGAAAATTTTGGTTGATAGGTCAGGTTGTTCATAGCAACATTCTGTTAGAGCCAGGTCCTGGTATTTCCATCTTTTGTATTGCAGTAGGGGGGTGTGTGTGTGTGTGTGTATGTATCTATATAAAAAAATCTAAATATTTGAAATCATTGTTATTTTGTTCTCTTGAATGAAAACAATGACCTGGTGGTGGCTAGACAATGGACAATTGCTTCTACTACCTGTTTGCTGAATTGCCAGCCATTTTCTCCACAGGTATTTTATGTCTCTCAAGGTGCTTGTGCCCTCTCATCCCTTAGTTTCCCATGTTAGTGCTCAGGCTTGGAGGAGGAGAACTTGTAGTCCTCCTGTTCAACACCTATGCCTGAGCCCACAGTGTACCTGTCCCCAATGCCAAGTTCATAATGCAGAGTAAGAAATTCCTAATCCCAACAAAAGTAAGTTTCCAGTTGTACAGAAAAAATTTGTAAAGGCATTTTTTGATGAATATGGGCACCTGTTTAAAACCAAAACCAAACAGGAAACCACATACCTTCTCTCTTTTAAATAAGTGACATGAGAGGTTTCCGAACCTTGTGATAAAATCAATACTTCCCTGTAGCATTGTGTCTCTGCTCAGAGTCTCTGGCTGTGCATGCATGTTCGGAAGAGTAGGCTCCACCATACCATGTTACCAGACTCCTAGTGTTAATTGCCCCAGTTAGGCTAAGCAAGATGTAGACTGGCAGTGAATTCCTATGGAAAGTGGAAATTGCCACTTCTCTACCTGATCTTTACTAGGTTTTTGAAGTGCTCTCCATCACTCTTTTCTGAGTGCATAGCTGTTAATGGCAAAACGAGATCTCTGTAGACTGGGGTGCGGGTGAGGGCTGTCTTCATCTTTTTCTGTGTGAATTAGAAGAAAGTCTAGTCTGAGGGAACTCTTAGACTTCTATGTAAAGAGCCTTCTGGTTGTGTATTTATTGTGTTTTTCTTCAAAGCATTTTTTTTTTTCTGGGAGCAAGAAAGGAGCTGTTTCTCTTCTTATTCTCCTGACATGTTTCCAAACCATTTGGGAGCAAATACTTGAAAAATTTTGACTGTGCATCAAAGATAAAATCAGACCTCATGAGATGGTAGTAAAAAAGAAAGTATAGAGTAAAGATGAGAATTCAGACTGTGCTGCTTAGGGTGTTGGTGATGCTTGAAGAGTCAGTTGAAAGCAGGCTGAGGAGCATTGAGAAATGCTGCAGGGTCACAGGATTTTGTTAGAATTAGGGGAAATGCCTTTTGAGGTCAAGAAACACTGTCTGCAGATTCATAAAGCTAATATTCACGTTATATCTCATTTCTGTTGAAGAGGCCAGCAGGATTAAACGGGAGCCTAACGGCCTAAACAAGGATGAATTTCACCATTGAGACCTTAGAGCTCAATAGAAGTCCTAAAATGTTGAGGCTGAAAATTGAGTGGTACCTGTTTTGTGTAGAAGACAGTAACACTAGTACAGATAAAGCAGTATTTGGTAACATGCATTGATGCCGAAGAACATCTTGAATTTTCCTAGCCTCTGCTCATCTATTATTTGAATGTTGCTTGTACTATTGTTCTGCTATTTTTTATTTTTTAACCTAAAGCGTTGAGAAGGCATACTTATGATGAACAGGAAACATTAAGTTTGGAGAGAGCATGCAGGGACTTGTATTTGTTTTTTGGGAGTCTTTTGGTTTGCCTTGCAAGAATCCAGTTTGTATTTAATTTAAAAATTTATGAACAAATAATGAATTTTAAATGGCACTAAGTGCGAAGTTTGAGTTAGCTGCTAGTTCTGCCAGTAAATAGTAAATTCCATTTAAGTTTACCAAATGAAGTATGCTGTAAGCTATTAAACATACTACCAATAGAAATCTCGTTCATTAGCTACGTTGCTAAGGCTACAAATGAGTTTCCTCAAATTCATAAGCATGTATATGTAGAACTGAACATGTATTTTTGTATATTTGCTATAACTGGATATAATGAATGTAATATACATTGACTTTATTGTAGTTTAATAGTATGAGTATAGGTATATAGTATGAATTTATATGCATAGACTCTAATGGACTATAATAGTTATATATTTTGAACATATAATTACAATGGGTCTCATAAATTAGGTGTTGGATATGTAACTACCTTCTTCATACCCAAATACTTTACTGTGCCTATAGGCAGTTTATCAGGGCTGTTAGATAGTTGTACAAACAGCTGTGTATACAATTTCTAATGTAATTTACAAGAAAGCCTTTGCATTTTGGGTAAAATGCCTACTGTCAGCAAATAAGCCACATTTCCAGGTGTCTTCAATGCATGGCATCTTGCATGTCAAACTGAAAAGGCACAAGCCCGCCTTAATATTTGCCAAAATCTGGGATTGCAAAGGCTAAGGTAGGAGGGGGGAGTAGAGGCTGAAACAGGTAATGGTGTTACTGCATGGTTTACATTGGTGTATGTCAGCTGTTACATATATGCAGTGGTTCCAGATTTCCTTGGCCTTTGTCTAGGGACCTTGTTGTCTTGATTTAATTTTCTTCACGTTATCCTACGTGGAGACTTCCCAAGCCCACCTCTCAATGCTTGCACTTTCTTAGTGTACTTTGATTTTTCTATGCAACTGCATAATTTTAAGAAGATATTTTACTTAAGAGTTTTGATAGAGAAATCAAAAAATGCTGCCAGTAAAGTTTTGGTAATGGCTCTTCTGAAATTTGGATTCTGCTTTACCTTGCTTTACCTCTCTGGAGTGATCCCAATGTTCATTCTCATTTCCCTGACTGTGCAGTTCTCAATAATTCTTGCTTTGGAATAATACATTAATAGAGTATAACAGAGATTTCCATGTTTCATTTGTCTGATTGGATCTCAAAATTTATTGGATGATTCTTATTTATAGGATCAAAAATGGTTTTAACCATGCAAATGCCACTTTTGAGATAAGTAGACAACTGAAAAATCTTAGGAGCTCTACATAATAGCATTCCTCTCTTATATAAAATTGATGATAAGAATTTAAGTTGATATTAATTTATGATTGACTTAAGTAATGCTTAGGATCAGATCATATTTTCTGCCATTAGATGTATCAAAAAACCCAAATAGCTATCACAAAGTTGTCATATCTATATTGAACTACCTACAGAGTGTGTGCAGAGTGCTAGAAACATTTAACAGATTTTATTTTACTGTTTTATTTAAGTGTTTTATCACAGAGTATTTTTTTTCTTAATGAGAAAGTTGATATCTATTTTATAGTAACATAAACTAATCTCTGATTTAACCTTATGCCTTGTTATTTCAGCTTCTTCCATGACTCATCAGTTGTCCTGCCTACCCGCAGTAGCTCGGCTAGGTGTCAGGAGAAGGAGATCAATAGAAAATCCTTAGGTGCACTGTCATTTACAGATACAGCTATCTCACATACATGCAATTTTGAACATTAGTGTCTTTCAGACCTTTCTATCACTTGCTTGATTAGTAGCAGTGCTATCATTATTTCATATTCTTTCAACAATAAAGTGCAATTCAGGTGCTTTATCTCTTTGTCAGTGAATGTACAGGCTTTGCACTGTTTTTACTGTTGCTTCTGAGAAATCAGGGAGCTGGACTGTTGACTTCAGTCAAGAGGACTGACTGGTTTACAACCAGCATCCCTATTGGAACTATCAACTAGCAATGGATTTGTTTTGTAATGCAAAGCCATGTGGTTATTGTATAAGAGACATTAGGTGAAATGGGGCCTTGTATTAACAAAGCAGAAGGCTATAATTCAGTTACTTCAGTTTGACTATCTTGTTGTGTTGAATTCTTTTTAGTGCATTTTAGCACAAGCCTAGGTCATATATCAGCAGATTGGTTAGAGCTAACTCCGTGGCATTTAAAATCAACTCAGTTTGTCAATCACAGATAAATGCCATTGGAATAAAATTCAAGGGAATCTTAGAGGGGGGAATCTTAGAGAGGAGAAAATTCAGCACAGGGTGACACCAGGACCTTGTATAACAGAACAACATCACCAAGACCTTCTTTCTGTCGTGTGTAGAAAAGAAATAATGGTTATGAGGGTCTGTATGAATGGACTCCTAGCACTTACTCCGGAGTGGCATATGTGCTTAAGTAATGCTAGTAATTTCTGTGATAAATAAAGGTTTTTCCTGTGCTGATACCAATGCATCCAGGACTGTAGGTTCTAAAAATGTATGTCCAGAAAGGGCCCAGAGGCATTCCTACTGCCACGTTACTCTCAGGCTGACTGCAGGCTCAGGGGAGCACTGTATCATCTCTTACCCTTGGGTCACATACTGAAAGCTTGTTTTTTGTCACAACTAGTAGAGCTAAAAATTTTAATTCTACTGTAACACAGGGTTGGATTCCTTTTGACCTCCAGACCCTGGACATTTCAAGACTTAGGGGTTTCTGCTTCTACCAGGCCATAGGAAATTCTGCTCATCCAATCTCAGGTCTGTATCCACATCTACATCAACTTGAATCTTAGACAGACTCCACACCTTTTGCTGTGTCAGACTGCATTCATTTCCCAGGGCTAAGTTTTCATTCCTGAAAAAAGGAGGTCAAATTAGAGGCCGTTAAAGTCCTCCTCTTAAGTCTTCCCTGCTCATGACTACTCACAGGCATCTTTGCTAGAGGTCTTGGTTCCCTCAGAAAGCATATTCTCAACAGTGGTGTGGCAGGGGCAGTGTCCCTTCCATAACAATGAGCAAGCAAAGGTAATTACTTTTTAGCAGTGTGCTGTTTTTAGGCAAACACTTGCCAGGTTGCTGCAAATAAGTTGGTATTGACCAAAAGTAATTACATCCTGAGAGATGTACAGTGTGTCAGGCTGCTCATATATCTGAAATCACCTTCGTGTTCCCTGGAGAGCATACAACAATTGTGAAGACCCAAGAAATAAATCATTATGATCTCAGCCATTATTTCCTGGTAGCCTCAGTTGTCCTGGGATGGGTGGGTTGACACTTTTGGCTCTGAAGACATTGCAGTGTAGCAGTGTCGTGGCCACACCAGATCTGAGAGATGCGTAATAGGAAATCAAGCTCTGCTAATGCCAGCACCACATGGGCTGAAGGAAACCATGAAAGCTCTGGAGCAGGTAAACCCACATGCTAAAGTTGCTGGTATTCTTTGAGAGAGGTCCCATAATCTAAGATTTGCAATCAGTTCCAAAATATTTATTATCATTAATTTTCTTAATTCTACATGTATTTTATTCCCATTTTAGTGTCATTTATTTTTAAAGCTTGCTGAATTCTTGATTTCAGTGATTTCTGTAATAAAATTTGGATTTACCTAATGTCATGTGAGAAAAACACTCTTTGTTTTACGTGCTATGAGGCAAACAAAATAACAGCTGAAAGGCTGATTTCTCTAGATCATTTGTTGTTCATTGTATTTTTATTACATTCCATTTTATTCATCATCTTGCTAAATACAATTTCATCATTTAGATTCTTCGTACTACTACTTTTCCCTGGCTTTGAGAATTCTTATCACTTTGAGTTCTTCAAGTTCTTTTACCTAATACAGAAGTATTTTGGCTTTCTGTCTCTGTTGTCCTGCAAACTGACACTGCTGGTGACCTCTGGGAAAGCCATTTCTTTTTTTAAATATACGAAGAAATTGAATAAAGGAAGCATGAAGTATGTATGCAGCTTATCTAATCATGAGGTGATGAAGCAAAGTGGGCAACAATGCAAAGGAATATCACTGGATGCAAATTATCAGATGGAAAGTGATGTAGCACAGAAATGACCTCAGATAAACTTTCGTAAATTGTCTTCTGATTTGAACTGGGAACAGAATACATTAACCAACCAAAGACAAATTCAAACTTTTATTAAATACTGTGGTGCTGTTTTAAATAACTCTGTAAAGACTGATGGATTCATTGAGATGCAGTATTTGTCTTTGGGGCTTCTATCAATGAATCAACGTCCTTTATTTGACTGGCTGACACATATTTAATTTGGTGTAATATATGATACATGGAAAATGCCTTTCAGTTGGAAACATTAATGACTGATGGCTACCATCATTCAAGTTCTGCCTGTTACAATTCAGTTTTTTTCACTACTCATCAAGTTTACTAATAATGATTAAAGATTTTCTTAGTTACATTGTCTTTGACAGCATTGATGATTAAAGACACAGGCAACTTGTAGTATGGAACAGTTCACTTCTGTCCATCATTGATCTTCCTTTCCATATTATCTGCCAGTTAGACCTAAGCAAAAGTATAGAAGAGCAAGGTTATTCAGCACATTTGAATGACTTATTGACGAGTACAGATCAGTTAACCTAGTAAAGTATATATTTTAAAACTGGTAATCAAGGGAATGATATTTCATGCTTATGAGAAGATTTGCATTACATTGGAAATTAGATACTTGCAATTAAGACAAATAACGCGTTACATTCTAGTATATAATACAGTGGTAGTACATGGGTTTCAAATAATTAAAGCTTACACTTCATTTGCAGTTTAAAACTTTGTTGTGAATTCTCTATCTTGTCACATGGAAATCCCACCTTCTTCTGTGTTTGTGGGGGAAGAAATGCTACTTTTTCTTAAATACAATGAAAAATAGAAAGAGTACATAAGAAGAAAACCAAAATGTTGAAGATGATACACATGAATGATCTGGAGTTTTACTTACGAAGGGCATGCAGTGCTGAAACGTTTCCTGGCTTAGATGATAGGCACATGACTAGACTGATCTGTCTTGGTTTCGGTTCCCAGCTCTGTCACTCTCTTGCTGGCTGACCTTGGACCTTGGCAAGCCATTATTGTGCTGCATGCCCTGGTTTCCACGTTGTCAGAATGAGCTTAATAATAGTGACCTCCTCTTTAAAATGTATTGAAGATGAAGTATATTCTTGTGAACAAGCATAACCAATGGTTGGTCTTTTCACCTCTATTTGAAAGGAGACTATTCCTATTCATCCTCACATGAGAAGAGTTTTCTGGTTGGTCAGTGCTACAGAAAACAGTGCTTTCTATTCCAGGCTGTGACAGGAGGTGTAACTTTAGGAATTTATTTTGCCTTGCTTTTGTTTCTTCTATTCCCATCTGTCAACTAGGGATCACCACCTTCTTTTTGAAGTGATTTTGAACCTATAAAAAACAGATAAAAAAATTCTGCACAAGAGGTACAATTTACTTGTGCTATGCTTTAAATTTTGTGCCCTAAGTGGCCTAAATATATCAATATTTGGGGAGGCTGCAGTAAGGGTTTCAGCTGTAAAGAGGTAATTTGATAGAAATACTAATTCTTAATGTGTAAATGAACTTCTATCATACACCATTGTCCCCCTATTTTTTTGCCACTTTGTAATGATAAGTTACAAAATCCTCCATCAGTTACTCTTCTAATCCATCATTAATACTTCCAGTTCAGTAGTTTCAGACTGAGAAGTCTGGCTTTCTGGTTAATGGTTTCTGTCCAGTTTCATGTCTTAAAAAGCTATCTTATTTTTGTAAATATTCTTTCTGGCAAAACTGCATAATAAATTGGTATAATTTCAGAATTATTTATCTTTATGCTTAATGCATTTGGATATCATCTTTCATATTTTAGTGCAGTAATCTGAACGCTATTTTTGCCCATGATTGATGATTGATATATGTATATGAAAAATACTGTTTAATATATTCTTAAATGTAGTATTTTCACATTAAATATACATAATGCATATATTGCACATTCTGTAGTATATAATATATTTAAATAAGGTGTATTTGTCCTTATATTTACTTATTGAAATACATATTTCAAAAAAAAGTTTCAAGGAGCCCTAACCATGCATTCTTTAGGTTCTTATGATGGAAATAGGTAAAGGTTAGCAAACACACCTATGTATTACTACTTTTAGGCATACATTCATGGTAATTATTCTGCATTTTTTTTTCCTTCTACTTAAATTGATTGTAATTTAACAGAGTGAGGTTTATAAGTCATAGTACAAGGACATGGATGAGTGACTGTATTTATCAAACAAGCTTATCTTCTGGCTGAGGATGTAGAAATATTCTTTTTGCCTTGAGCAGATCTTCAAGCTTGAATTCAGAAATTCACTCTGGCCTCTTCCTAGGAGTTCACCAGATCTTACTAAATTGTGAAGTAGAGTATATGACAATGTCTTAATTTTCTGTCATTGTTATCTGGTTCCTTGATCTTGTGTGTGTCTGGGTCTGTCATGTAAGGCTGAACACAAATCAGTCTGTTTTTAGAGCATTCATGTCTTGAGTAGCTGAGTGCTAGGCTACTTCCTTGTGTTAACTGTTGACTTGCATACTTGACCTGTGGTTCTGACCTTGACTGCCTAATACTTCATATGGTATGTAGATATTTCAGCTGCTTTTTAAACCCATGGAATCATGCTTGGCTTAATGCTTGCTCCTTGCAATGTGACTTGCTGCAATATCTTTAGAAATATGTTGATTCCTGATATTGTAGAACATACAAAAAAGTACAAATAAAAATATGAGCTGTATAGCTTATGAGTACCTTTTTTCCAGATTTTGCCTAGGGAATAAGAGTAGCAACTAGTTGAAGTGAAATGATACGTGTTTACTTCACATGCAATGAAGTAGCCCCAACTCTAAGTTATTCTTACTTTAGTTTTTGTTTATTTACAGTCCTGCACACAGTTTGTCACAGCACTGTACGCTCAGGTAGAAGAGTGCTGCTTCAGCAGCAAACGTGACCTTTACATGGAAGAGGCAAAACGGCTCATCAAGATAAGATAGAACAGCAAAATGAATCTGAAGTATTTGTAATTAAGAAAGAAGGTATTTTGTGGACTAGAAAGGGAAGTTTTACTACAACTGAGAATAAAAGCTGTAGATAGTGATAAAATCAGGGGTAAAATAAATGACCAAGCTAAAAAATGTCTTTTTAGAAAATAGCAGTAGTAATAACTTAAGTTCCTTGCTGGGTCAGACCAACATTCCCAGCATTCTGCCTCTGGTGGCAGCAATAGATGCTAGTTAGGGACAGTAGGCAAGCCTGGACACCCTCTGCTGCCCATCATCTCCCCAGCATCCACATCTGTTTGGTTAGGAATATTAAAGAGAATAGGCAGGGATGTATCCTCTAGTATCTTTTTTTTTTAACCTGTTACCTATTAATTTGAACCTATTGGAAATGGTTGCCTTCACAGACTCCTGTAGCAACAAATTCTAGTTCATGATCCAAAATGTAAAGTTCCTATGGGCAAGAAAGGATATGTTAAAACCATATGGATGTATGATCTTAACTGCCTGATCCTGGTGACGTAACACCTGGTAGAAGAACCTCAGTCAGCTTTTTCAGACACAAATGAAATGGAAATATTAAAGGGGGTGTGATCCTGCAGGCACAAAGTTGTTTGGGTTTTGGAAATAAGTGGATTCACAAAATGAAGAATAAAGTCCTGACACAAGTTAGTGATGCAGAGGTAGAATGGATTTCAGCAGAAGTTTTCTGCCAAACATCGCATAAGGGATGTTCATCTGTGAAGATTCAGTGAGTTTGCCTGTATTTTGAAACAAACCTCACTATGTGCTTTGTGAAGACCAAGTGGCATGCTCCTGCATGTGCTCAGCTACAGCTTTTAAAAGTTTATGACTTACTCAAGATGATGAAAGATATAAAGACTGATGGGTAAAGGAAAGGTTTGGCTTTTGGGATTTTGCTGTCTGTGCGAAGATTTTGAAATGCCGACTTTTTTGATGAATGGAACTGCAAATGGTTATTCCCATCTAAGATAAATAACAAAACTTTTTGAGAAAATAGTGCTCCCACCTGGTCGTTGATTACATGACCAATCTCAAAACAACTATTTTACTGATTTATAGGAGGAAAGCAGATTGCCCAAAATTAGTCTTAGATTTCACTCAGCTTTGTATGTTGGTTTAAAAGACAGTTCTTGGGAAGGAGAGGTTCACAGCGTGTACCTCTTGTCATGTTACACAAGTAAATAATCCTTATTGTACAGCTCAGCCTTCTGCCATGAGTAAACTGTAGGACATTCCTGCTTTTTAATCCTTGGTTTGTCATTACTGACCTTTTCATGGTGGTCTTTCTGTGTAGTTTAATTCCTTGTTGTTAGCAGTTTTTTAGGCACGGTATTTCTATAAAATGGGATGACGTGTGTCAGCTAATTAGGCTAGCAATACCCTTGTGAAGAAAAAAGGAGAACAAAGGGAGTGTAGCTGGAGACTCCTTCCATTGCTGTTAACAGGCTTTGAGAAAAACAGATGTTCATTTGAAGATTTTAGAAGAAAAATACAAACGTTTTGAATTCAGCTTTAAAGTGAGTATAATATTTGCCATATTAATACGAAGTGATAAAGAACAAATTTATCTTCTGAAATAAAGGCAATAATTTCATTATATTAAAGCGCATCTCCCTACACTAGGAAGGCATTTAATTTGTTCTAATTTCCCTTCCTTCTTATACCTAATACCTAGAATTAAGAAATGTGGATTTTTTTCAAAACTTAGAAATTCACAGTCCTTCCAGCAAACTCTTCAACTAAGAACAATGCAGCCAACAGTGGTTGATAACCTTCTCACATTTTGCAGACAGACATATTTCAGGATTGGGACCTTGCTGTTCCCAGCTGTGTTTCAGCTCTAACTGCTTGTCTGCCAATATTTAACTCATTGGTCTGTAAAGTGCTTTTAGATACCTTAAGTAGGACGGGCTGTATGGAAAAGAAAAACTTCCATCTTCCTCTGTCTAAATAATGGACAAAGGATTTACTCTATTGAGCTGTTTCTGAGGGCTGTGGTAAAGATGGGGTACGGAGGTAAGATGATGTGCTGTAATAATTAAATGGAGTTAAGTGCTTTCTTCTATTCCATCTGTGTTACTTCTCTGTAGCATTTTTCTGAAAAATGATATCAAGTTGATGATCTCCAGTGAAGAGACTGTCTAAAGCTTGTTCCAAAAGAACAAGCCTATTCATCATTTTAGCTTTTTGTAGAATAAATGCAGTTGTAAAAGTACTGATCATTCACTGAAGTACTGGGATGGGTTAGTTTTTTGTAAGGATACAGTAATGGGATCCTCCATCAATAAGGGGCATTGTTTGGGAGTTTATCTACGGCAGCAATGAAACAAAAAGGCATTATTTTTCAGTCCGTAAACCTCCTTATTGCTGTTTCTACATTTCAGTGGCAGGCTCTGCACCGAACAGTGTAAGAAGGACCACTGGGGCTTTTTTTGCATCCCAAGTCTCATGAAAAATTGTAAACCTTTTTGCTCAGATATAGGGAGAATGCATTACTCAAAATACAGTTGTTATGTTGTGCAGTCTTGTCATGGCGCTTTTTTTTGTTTGTTTGTTTGTTTTGGTTTTTGGGGTTTTTTTTGGTAACACCTATGCAATGTGGTATGGGTTCAGTTTGGCTAGCTGTAAATGGGCTGTCTGGGGCTCAGGTAGTTGTCTAGTTGTGTCAGCACTGGTTTTAGCACTGGTTTCAGCTGGGCTTGCAAAATATCAGCTAAGCTTTAGGCATGGGTGTGTGGATTTTAAAAAAATTATTATATAGATATATTTTTACATAATATTCTGTATGGTGATATGGTCATCAATGCTTCCTCCTTGTTTAGCTTGCTTTTTTTTCTGTGAAGAACTGTTTGATGCCTCGCAATGAGCATGTTCTACCTTTCCAAACAAAGGTTTTCTTCTTGGTGATACGGTACTGCTCCAAATGGAACTTTTAGTCTGTCTGGAAGGATTTGAGGATAAATGCTATTCAGCAGTCACAGGAACTCATGGGAAGACACAGGCCTGTTTCTCAAACTGTCATTATTAGCTTTATACCTTCTACTCCAGGAAAATTAGATGGGAATGTAGTGAGTTGCCCAAGGCCGTTCACTTGATCAGTGGCGGAGTCAAAGAATCAGCTCTTGGCTGTTTCATCTCAGTCCAGTGCAGTAACTGCTAGATTGCCTTGCCTTGTCAAAGAAACCCTTGCTAATTATATTGGAGTTCTTGGCAGACTTCAAGGGTTTGACAACAAGGATTTGTTGACTCTTTCCTAGAAGTGGTTACCATGGCTTTCAGTGGGTTTGTTTCTTTTCCCAACAGGTCATGAAAGCTGCTAGTAAGATACTATTCTGCAGGCACCACTCTGTGTTCTTTTAAGTCCTGTTCTTGATGCTGATAACAGAATAATCATCTCTGTTATAAATATCCTCTGAAAAACTATACAGTTCCCACGAGGCTCTTGTCAATGGAATTCTATGTTTTCCTGCCGGAAAGTAAGCAAAACATACAGGCAGGAGTGAAAGATAGGGATATCTAGAAAACATTAAATACCTCAGTCATTTCAGATCATGTAAGATTGAAGTTTATGTGCTGGGGGAAACTCCGGTAGTTAAATGCTGTGCTTTCCTGATATATGTGTGGATGTTTAGGAATCGGAAATTCAGTCGCTTGTTTATGTTAGTTTTTGGCTTTGTTGCAAGACTTAAGGTTTCATGGAGTTTGCTCAAATATTGAAATGAATAAATGGGGAAAATTAGTTACTATAGTTCAGTTTTTGCAATGTGAAATTGCCACGGGGATTCGGCTGAATGCCTTTTACTCCAGCAAAATATGATGTGTGGGTCCTTGCTTTTAACATCAATTATTTGTCTGATGCACACGGAGTTTTTGAGAGACTGTCTTTGATGTTCAGTGGTAGCTGTGTCTAGTGTGACCCTGGATGCTTCTTCATGGTCAGAGGAAAAGCTGGTTGTGAAAACATGGACAAAATCCATTTAATCTCATTATGTTTATATTGAATTCTGTGTTGTCCCTCTGCATGTGGTCATTTGTCTTACAAGAACAACACCACAAGAAAGCTGAACATATTTGCATTTCTTTCTTCTTTTTGTGAACTCTTGACTCTTTCACCTTGGTTTAGTCTCCTCTTTACACTCAGCTACCCAGCAGCAGCTTTATGAGGCTTCCTCAACTGATATTAATAAACTGCCTTGAAAGGTTGGGGGACATCACAGATTTTAAGCATCGATTTTGTATCATTGAAGTAAAGTTGCATTTTGCATTGACCTCAGTAGATGAATATTCCTAGCTGAAGACAGCAATGTTTTGGACACAGCATAAAGCCCTGCATGAGGAAATGGAAACTAGTTTCCATCCATCTGCCTTCCTATTAGATTAATAATTTTAAATCAAGCTATAAATTAAACATTTACCAGTATTAAAGTTTTCTTGATAATAAATCTGTGTCAAAGCACATTGAACAATGCTGACACTGGTGCTGTGTGTTGTACAAACAAAGCATTACAAATAGTTGCAATTTCAGCCTTGTAATGAGGTAGACACAGGCGGCAAAAGCCCTCCCTCGTCTCCACCCAATATTCTTTCCGTTTCAATATGTCATTGTAAAAATTATTTTCTTGTGATAAAGACCAAAATGCAAACTTCCAAAGCTCAGTGTGGGTGGCTATCCTTTTAGTTCCAAAGGATACATAGTTTTAGTGGACGTATGTGTAATTGCTTCCTATCCTTTCAGGCAATAGTGGGGGAAATAAAATTAGCTGCAAATAACATATCGAGAGAAGCTGAATGAAAAAAAAAAAAGAAGAGAATAAGCAGTTTCATGGCATTTAATTTATATAATGGATTTGTAGCAGAAAAGCAGAAACCAGCCAGTGGACAACAGGGTATTAATTCCCTTTTTATATTTAAAGGTTGATAGCCCTATCTCACAGTATTAATGAGTTGTGTTTTAGAATGTTGAAAATAGAAAATAAACTTCATAACTTTAGATCTGGATATCTTTAGGAGCTCAGACAGTACCTGACTGAGTCTGTCAGGATTAAGACACTGGATGAACAGCTGTTGAGTTCACTTAAAATGTCTTTGCAGAATCAGTTTGACCTGATTCACTTGAGTTTACTGTCGTTTGCAAGCTTTTATGTGTAGTGCCCATCACTGCAAAGGTTGAGTTACAAGAGAGTTTAGCTAAAAAAAATTTTTAGTGGCCAATTTATTATCCTCAGGCTTGAAATGATATATTTTTTTAAATGCACATTCCACCTTCATAGATTCTTTTCTTCCTCCTAGGTTGAGCTGAGGTTATGGTGACATAGTAGAATTGTTTTGATGCCACAGCTGCATCAGTCGCAAGCAGTGATGTGGGAACTGACTGGCTCCAAGCCCATGGTGTAGTTTAATAAGGAATTAGTCTGCAGCCAGCCCTATGGTCTGTGAATTTTGATATTTATTTGGATGGAACTTCACCAGCAAGAACTCAGGTACTGTTAGGTAGCCATATTCAATGGGCGTTAATGGGTCTGAAAGGAGACCTGCTGCACTGGCATGTCTGGTATATTATATAAGATTTTCCATGTGGCATTTCCTAGGAATGTTAAGACTTCAGCCATAGATATGTTGGCTAAGTTCCAGCGAGGAACCCTTCAGCCCTAGCATTATTCCTTCTAGTGTTAATGTGAATTTGTTTTTATCAGTCTTCTGTCTTCAGCAACTGCTCAGTTGTAGGAAGGTCTCCTGGAGTACAAAAGCTCCAGAGAACATTAATTCCTCTGGCACAGGAATGTTTTGTTGAACCTATCCTCATAAATACTTCTGTCTCAGGTGCTACAGCAGCCAGTAGCGCTTGGGCAGGCCCCTGTGTTCACAGCCCCAGCGACGGCTGAAGTACAGTGTGGACGTACCAGAGCCTACATAATGCATGGTGTGGCATAGCTGACACACACCCGAAAGGGCGATAGGGGCTCATTGCCCACATAAGGGGGGGTTTCACATCCCATGCAAAGCTCTCTGCTCCTGTGTCCTCAAAATTTTTAACCTGACACTTGATAAATACCAGCTCAGGAGTCCATGCAGTCCCATTACCAAGCGAGGTCAGGGCACAGGGATGGATATCCAGTGAGATCTGGGAAGGGGGTTGCAGAACAAACAGCATATGCATTAGGCAATAGTTAAAACCTCCAAGGAAACACTTTTTCCTTGATGGTCTGGAATTGTTTTCATCTTCCCAGCATGAAAGCAGGAGTGGGATAAGAACTCTACCAGAGGACTGATTCTTTAGCGAGAAAATTACAAAAAAGTACATGCATTGAAAGGGCAATAAATACTTCCAGAGCAACACGGTGTCGTAGGTTTGGGACGTCTTCAGGTAGAGGTAAGTACAGAGCCTAGTAACTGTTGGCTTATTGAAAGTGATTCTCTTTGATAAATGTTTTCCTATTGCTCTTTATGAACAGATCATACCATGTTTTTTATAATCATAGTGAGGTGAAAAGATTAAGTGTATTCTGTTATGCAACTGATTTTGTATCCTGGACTGTATTTGAGTGCATGAAAAAGTGTGTGTGTGTTTACATTCATATTTGAAGCTTACCTAGAACATAACCTTTTTACATTCCTAAAATGGCATTTGTTTCTTCATATTAATTGGAAAGAAACTTGTGTATAACATGATGCCAGATGTTCACTACCATCACAAATCACTCCAGAAGAAAAAAAAAAAAATGGAGGCATAATTATCTAAGGAAATAATGAAGCTAGAAGTTTGGGGGAGTAATTTGTCAGGTAAATGAATCTCAACAGGAACTGTATGAGCATGGAATGACACCTTATTTGTCAGAAAGCTGTTACCTATTGGGGAGGACAACTGCTTCATTGCTTTGTTTTTCTTTGCTTCTCTTCTTGGCTTTCCCTTATGCTCTTCCTTACCCAAAACACCCATCTTGAAGTAGACAGTAAAACTCTGAACATCCAAAGTGACAGGTATGAAAAAAACTCTGGAGCTCAGCAAAATAAATACTGATGAAGGAGGAGACTCAGACCCTTATAGCATTACAAAGACTCTGCTTATAACTGTTGAAGAGGACAACATGGCCAAAGCATATTTCTTCTATTTTCTTATTCTTCCTGAAACATTACTTACTAGTAGATTTTTTAAAATACCGAACCTCACCTGAAAACAGTTGTTTGCAGTTTTATTTCAGGTTCAACATGCAGTTGAATGAAGGGGGAAGTCTTGATCTGAACCTGAAACAGTCAGATACAGAATCAGTTCAGATTGAACCAAAACATTTTTTTCTGGGTTTTGTGGTTGGCTTGTTTTTTGATGTTTTTGTTTTGTTTTATTTTTGAAAGAAAAGATCAGTCCCAATTGTGTTTTGCCCAAAATAAAACATTTTCATCTGAGGTAATTACATCCTGTTATTTAACATTTTAAACAAACAACCCTATACTTTTTAAACTGCTAAATGATCAAAAGGAAATGAGACTACATTATGATATCATGTGTGACTTGTCAGCCTACAGATTTGAACTTGTTGACTGACTTTAGCCAGTTTTGATGTGGAAGTAGAAACCGCAGAGTTGTTACTTTCCAACACATCTCGGGGGGCGGGGGGGTGGGTGGAGGGAGCGAGCAAGCGGAGGCATAGCAGTGTTGTTAGACCTGGCCCTTCGCTTCCAAAGTTAAAGCCATAACAAATGTGTAACTTAGAAAATATAATTTTCCTTTTAGAATAAATGAACAAATCAATCCAGTGATGAGTCTATAGAAACTTAATGCACTACCTCTAAATAGAACACGGAATAAGATTAATCAAAATCTTCATCTTGAATGAATCAAATCATGTGGGCTTAAAAATGTAAATTGTTCATTTGTGACAACCTCCTGGTTTCCAGGAATTCAGACTCTGGGAATAAAATCAGCATGTCAGTTAACTAAGTCTGTATCTGAACAGCTTGAGTTTTAAGTGACTTCCTGTTATTATTTACCTCTTATGTAAGTTGTTATGTAAATAGAAAAAGGTTATTTTAGTGTACTTATGAAGTATGCCGTTCATGTCCGTGCATGGACACGCACACACATGCAAGCGGTGTTCTTCGGTCCAGCATCCTTGAACGCTGGTTACAGCGGGTGCTGTGGAAGGATGTTGCTGCCTGTAAGATCTTGCTAGTTTTTCTCACGATGTTACATTGTGGTTTCTTAGTGTATCATTTCATGCTGTTCTATCTCAATCAACTTCTTTCACCCTAAGCTAGGGTTCCCAGTTGTGGGCACTGCTGCTGCTCTGCTTGTAAACAGCAATCATATTTTCCCTGGATTTCCCTAATAATAGAATAACTGTGTGTGTGTACATGCTTTTACAAGGAGAAAGATGTGGATTTGAAATAAAAGAGGTTGGGATGAGTATTTAGATCTGGGGGTCCAAATATTTTGCAATTAAAAAGGATACATACAGCATTTTTCACTTTCCCTAAACTTCAGCAGTCATTGGGGCAAGCCTTGGGAAAGAGCGGCAGGCATGAATGTAGTGGAGCAGGAATGATGTGTGGAGGGAGGAGTACAGCACCGGTTCTTTTGGAGATTGCCATGAATAGAAGATTTTTGCAAAATAAAAAATGTACTTTTGGGAAATAAGGGTATAATGGGAGGTATTTTATATTATATGGTGCCTGTTTCTGGAAAGAATGTTTCCAGTTTTTCTTTTTAACTTCCATGAATATATTTGTTAAGATCAAATGGCAGTATTAAACAACAACTAGACCCAAATGATGCATGAAGTTATATTAATAGGGTGTCTTATTACCTGTTAAAGAAATACAATATTGATGGTAAGATATTCTAAATTACTAATGTCACGAGTCATAATGTGGGTGTAACTTCTTTTGATAGCCTGTAGACAGTCATCACTGAGAAGAATGAAAGGCAATAGTGACCAAACCTCACAGCATTAATAGAAGTAACAAACTAAAAATTTGGATAAGATTGTTCCTTAAAAAAATATGAGTCAGGGAAAAATCAGAATTGGGAAAAGAGAACAAAAGTTTTCAGAATGACGTTGTTAATTAGTAGGACTTGGAGCTCTAGTAGAATGAGAATGGGAAGGAGGGTAGAATCCACTTTAAAAAAAAAAAAAGATAAAGCTGTTGCAAAAGAAAAAAAGTTGTGATGGACTCACCTGGGGATCCAAATATTTTGAAACTTAAAAGGATTTCTTTTCATTTGAGGTTCTTTTCTTTTCTTCTGTTCAAAACAGTTTCCAGTGCATTATAAAACCACATTGCTAATAGTTTCTCCCAGAATGCATGACCGTCAAACTGATCTTTAAATGCTCTTTCCAATTACTGCCACAAAACCTTTTTTATTGTATCAGTACAATGAAACAGTTTTTACTGCAGCTTGCTGTGGTGCAGCAAATAACGTATACTGCATTTTCTGCGTTACTGTATTCTACCGTTGAGAGACCCTAGGTCATTTATTGAAATAATGTTTTGTATAAGCTGAGAAACTGCCTTCAGATCAGTGGGTGACTTCTGGAGGCACAGTCCTGCCGTGGCTATAGGGTGTTACCAGTAAAGCCAATATAGCTGCAATCGCTCAGGGATAAAGGGGGAAAGGATTAGCACATCTTTATGCACTCCCTTTCTGCTCTCCCCTCACGTGAAGGCATGCGTGTTTCGGGCGCAATGTAAGTTTGACTGCATGCTATTACAGCGGTTCTCCTTGAACTAGCTGTCTGAAGTGGTGCTTTCCCATTACAAATGTTTTGGCCTGGCATTCCTCGGGGAGCAGAGCTCCCCACAGTGCATTGGGTTAGTGCTGCAGGGGGCAATGAGGGGGCAGGGACCCACTAGGGCAAGCACAGTCAAAAGACTTAAACCACTCCCTGTTTCAGATCTATCTTAATTTAGTATTGTGACAATATGATGAAGACTGCAAAAATGGAACAGAGCAATGAATAATAGTGTAGTAAAATAATTAAGGTTCATTTGCTCAGGTATTCCCAGGGGGAGAGCATGAAGCTACTGGTCAACAATGAAATCTAATCATTGCTTTGTTCAAAAATAAAGAAATCTGATATTTTCTTTGTCTTCTGCTGAGTTCAGGACAGCCCAAGAATTGGTGTTCATGAAGGATATTGATTAGATTTTGATTTAGCTTCCACTTTACTCTTATGTTGGTTATGAAGGGCAAGAGCAGCTTCAGAAGTCAAGAAGTCAGTTCAGACTTCCTATCTGATTTTATCATCGGTCTATAGCAAAGGCATCTGACACTTAGCGCTGGGTATTCTTTTAGAGTTTTAAATGATTCAAATATAGGATTAAATGAGATACAGAGCACTTTTGAGTGGGCACTTTGAGTGTTAGAGAGGCTTGTGAGTTGGCGTATAAAAGCAACTGGAGTCTCTTCTGTGCTTACCAAGAAAGGTGGGAGGGAAAAATGACCATCCTGAGACTAAAAAGGCATGTGAGCACAGAGAGTATGAAATGCCCAAGATGACATAGGATGTTCTAAATAGTTCTAAAAGCATCCAAAGCTGGCTCCTCAAACATATAGACCCTTCTCCATATTATATTAGCAAGTGCTATTTTTATCTGATAAAAATATAATTGAATGGAATAATGTGCAAGATGTCATGCACGGGATATCCGTTGTTGCCTAGTACATGCTAACATCTGTTTATCCCATGTGGAAAGCTTTAGAGCAGTCTATAGGGAAACAATTCTGCTAAATGAACATGTTTTGTTTCTCCTGACTCATTATTTATTTTAAGAATTCCTGCTTGGATTGGAAGCCCATTGTTTCTCAAGAGCTTCTTCCTTTATTATAATTAGTATTTGTCTCTATTTTGCTTTCATTTGTGAGCTCTTCATGTTCTGACAAAAGTGTAACTGTCGTGCTGCAGAATAGCAGCTTCAGGTGAGAAGCAGACAATGGAAGTAGTTGAGCATCTGGTCATGCATGGCCGTGCTGGCACGGGGCTGTTCCAGGAGGTGGTTTGGAGGCAGACCATGCGGGGAATGTAAGAGCTGTGGTGGAAACTGAGATTTGTTTACCCTGTATCACCTATCTCAGTGCCGTGCTCGGCTGTGATGGCAATAAGCGCGTTATAAAACTTGGTCGGTGCTGCTAGCCTTTGCTTATGAGAAATTTTCACCCCTAACAAGGTCTCACATTTAAAGCAGCGGAGTAATAGAAGGATAACAGCACAGAGAGGACTTCATTCCAAGCCTGGCCATGTTTTGTGTTAGACATTTGTCTGTATAAAGAATAAACAGACAAAAAGGCCTACCAAAACTGCCAGAAAACAGGAGAGGAGTCCCCAGCAGGTCCCTGACCCGCAGTGCTCTGCGCAGGCATGCGACACCCCGCTTGATGCATCTCGAGCCATCTGCTGCGGCACGTTTGGCTGCTTGCTGCAAGCCTCTGTCGAGGGCCCCGCAGCTGATGTCCACAGCTACTTAGTCTGCCGGCGCAGGGGCGTACGAGGCCAGGGTCCTCGCAGGCTGGTCGACTGTGCCCAGGGTGCTGCCGCTGTCCCGGGGACGTGTGGGTGCTGCTGCCTGTGAGGGCCCTGCTCCTGCCATCACTGCTCTGCTGCTGAGGAGGGTGGTTCGTGTTCACGGAGAGGCGTTTCCCCCTTCACTCAATCCTGGCACTTTTTTTTTTTTTAATCTCCACGTTGACACATGGTGACCACTAGCCCTCCTGTAGTAGTTTTGCATGCACTCATCCAGCTGAATGCTTATCTTTGTCATTTATAGATGCTTTTCCAAGCTCCTTTTCTGTACGTTTTCATGCAGGAACAAACTCTGTAACAAGAAATTCTATGACTCCATTGAATGTCTTATTCCTTTGTTTAAAAAAAAAAATAACAAAACACATTTTTCTTTGGAAAGCCAACTTTTGTCAACCGTTGCCTCTCAGTTATAGCATACACCTTCCACTTATATATAGATGATCCCCTTGTAATCTCTGATCATTTTGCATCAGCATTAGAAAATGCTGACCTCAAAGTAGTGACTGCTGTATTTATAAATGGAGAAAAAGATTGCTTTAATAAAAGATTTGGAAGGATTTTTTTTTTTTTGTGGAGTGTTAGTCTCAAAAAAACTCACCCCACCAACACTCCATAAAAATGCAAATACTGTTCTTTCAAGCCTTGTTAATGAATAAATTAATTTGTATGATTAAGAAACATAACTGGAACAAAATATTGAAAATATAAAGCATCCCAGGTAAAAATTATGTGTTCTATAATGAAGAGCCAGTTGAAACTCTTTTACCAGTTTAGTTTATTTTTTGTATTTTAATTAAGTTGTTCCTTAATAGAATATCCTGTTTGTGAGAATAACTTAAAATGTAAACAATTGTGTTTCAAACCTTTAGCTGAGTAATTATGCACTTTTTAATTTTAGCTCTGGGGAAGTTTTAGGACTGTTATTTGGCAAATACTTTCTTTGCTAATTGGCTGCCTGGAAATATTACTATGTCAACCATAAAACAATAGAAAACTAAAGAAAAGAAGAAATGGCAGCCCTTGTGAACAATAATTTTTTTAACTGAGATGAACTTGGCATCAGTTCTGTGTGATATAAATGGAAATTACTTTGTGTGAGTGGTAGGTGGGAAGATACTGCAAAGAATGAATAGGAGAGCTGTAGTTTTGTGTGACCTGAGCGGAGGAATGAACTCGAGGAGGACATTTGTAGCAGAGGTGCACACTAGAGGGTGCTAGTATTTAGCATCATTACTATAATTTTTATTCTTTTGCTATAAGGAAATAATCAGGAGGCTCTAAAGAGTCTCCTACATAGTGTGGGACCAAACACTGAAGTTTCTTCCCAGTGTTTGCTATGTTGTTCTCATGGTATGTTTATGTTTTGGAGTTCAGTGAAGTATTTGCCGTAGTGTGTATCAAATATTTGTAGCATGATTTGTTCAAGGCCCACTCCTTTATTGGAGTGATAGACTTACTTGGATTTCAGTAAAATTTGAATCAGCCCTCGAGAATTTTAGATTATTTTTGTATTTCTAATATTTGTCCCCCCAACTTCTATGTTAAAGTTTGATTTTAGTAAGGTTTGTGCCTTCTGGCTTTTATTGCCCACCCTATGAGAAGCATAATTTAGAAAAGCTGAGTGTTAAAATGAGTTTGCCTCAGTGTTAAGAGTATGGAGGTAAGGGCACAGATTTTCGTCTTTTCTTGCTGTCCTCTGCATCTGCTCTTTCTTTTATGATTCTTTTCTCTCATAATTTCCTCTGTGAGGTTGCACACCTAGTCTGACACCTTATCTCGGGACCTAATTTATCTGTCTTGAACTGCTACTTTTGAAGGCTGCACTGATCAATTCTATGATATCAGAGCATGTTCTTAGCACCTCTGGCCAGAAGTGTTTTGCTTTTGGGAAATAGCAGAACATCAGCCCAGGAGAAACTGGTAACCTACCTTAGAGCAGAGTTGGAACGAATTTGCATTTGTCTGTAGATCAAAGATTTTTTTTTGCAGCAACAAATAACTTTCTTCACCATAACAATAGTTCTGCTTTAGTTCATGCTGTAGGTGGCAGACAGAAGATGTGGAACAAATGAAGAAGTGTTCATGTGCAGGTCTACCTTTGGGGGATTTGACTGGTGCTGGTCTGGCCTGGGGGATGGAGCCCATCATGGGCTGCACAGTGAAGGGGACAGACCCTGCCTGGTGCATAGTGCGTGGGGATGACTAAAGCATGGAAGGGGGTCCACAGAGCCCTTGTGGAAGAAGAGAAGAGATGATTCTCATAGGCAAGGTTTGGGAGGGAAGGAGTGGCATAAGGAAGATGGGTGTACATACAGAAACTGCTTGAGGGATAGTTAAGGCATCATTAGATGATGAAGGAAGGGGGACCTCAAGCACACATAGGATCCTATAGAATTGAGAAGAAACAGATACAGCAGGTCCTGCTGAGGGATGTTTTAAAGAAACCTTGTTTTCGAAGGAAGGTTGGCTAATAGTGGTGGAAAGCGAAGGGTCAGTGCAGGACCTGTGATTACAGGGAACTGGGAAGGGAGAAATAGAGATCCCACACGGTCTGGACTCTCTCAATGGGGTGTTGGAGGGCACCCCTGCCAGAGGACAGGCAGGTGCTATGGGGGGCAGTGGGGTGGGATGTGTGGCACATGACAGATCTGGTCTGTGACACAGAGCGTGTCCTTATTTGTTCTTTATTGTGTTCTCCCTGGCTTCACGCCTCCTTCTGTATTGCCCAGTACTTGCTCTGTCCCACAAGGTTCACCTTGCGCATTTGGCTGCTGGTGGGTTGCTGACCTCTGCTGTCTCTGGAGGAGCCCTTGCTCTTGCACCCGCTTTATAAATCGTGCACACCCAATCCCAGGGCAGCACAGCAGAGACTGGCCCGGAAGCTCAGCGCTAAACGGTCTCTCTCGTAAAGCTGCAGGTCGGTGAGGTAGCTGCGTTTTTTTTTCTTCTTTCCATTTGGCCTCAGTCACTTGCTATGTAATTACTGAGCACCTTGTGTAATGAACCATACAACTGGCCTTTTCAGTGATCTTGTAATTCAGTCACCGAATCATGCTGACCCTCCTTTTTATCCTTTTCCTAAGGTATTTATAAACTTGCTATGCTGTCCCTGAAACAGAAAACGTTATAAAATAACTTGAACTTCAAAGATGATGAGAAATTTCAATTCTCAATGATTTTCTTGTGTCCTCTGCAAAAATAAGGCTAATATATAATTCCACTTTCTTCTACTACATCATGATAGTATTGCATATGAAATGAAAGGAGGACCAAACCTGTTTAATAATCTCCTGATTTAAGGCAGAGTTGAACTTTAAAATTTGCTATGTATGTGAAGATACAAGAAAGTGTATTACCCAGGGAAGTGGTATAGCAAAGCAGCACCTGTCAGCATTTAGCTTGCGCTAAGGTGTATGCGCTTTCTTTTGGTGTTAGGTGCCATGCGATGTGAGATCCATAAGCTCAACAGCATAGGTGCTAAACCCAGAAGCAACAGATAAAATGCTTGATTTCAGAACAGCACTACTTTAGTCAAGGTATTGCCTAAATATGTGACATCTCCTCATTGTGGGCACTACAAATAAATGTTTTTCTCCTGCTTATCAAACCTTGGGATTGTTCATTTACAATTCCCCTCCTCTGTCTCTGTGCCTGTCACTTCACGGACTATTGAAAAGCTCTGTCCATTTGGATGTCTGTTCCACCTAATTGCAAGGACAAATAACATAGTGCTTAAAAATCCATTTATTTTACTCAACCCAGCAGTCAAAAAGTTAGAGCTTGTCTTAATGAAGAACATTTGGAGTGTACTTAAAACTATACTTAAGCTGTTCTGAGTCACCTATTGCTACTGAATTTCAGCTTCTAAGAGCAGACTCTTTTAGGATATTGTCAATTTTTTTCTGTATCAGCTTGCTCCCGTGCGTAACCATTGTAAACTACTTCTGATCTGCTTCTTTTGATATGTTCGCCCTATTAGAAGAGAAAGTGCAATTTTGTGCTGTTGTGACTAGAGGTATATGTATTATAAAAATCCCCAGTATTGTCAGCCTTTCACTTAGAACATAGGTTTTTAGTTGCATGGAAGCAAGGCAGATTAAAATAAAGACTTGGGAGGTTTCTGGTGGATTGCGGAACATCACATAGATATGTCTGTGTTTCAGAAGATCTCACAAAATAGGCATCCTTGGGGTGAAGGGGAGGGAAAATGAGAAGGCTGCTTCAATTAACAGATATTTTGTAACTGCAAAATTGTATTCTTGGAAAAACCTTAACAAATGTGTATTAAATAACTAGTAGTCCAAAATGCTTCCCTGATTCATTAACTTATGATTATTGTTTTCCTTCTAACAGTGGTTTTCCCCATAATTTGTATTTCCTTCTTCAGTCCTGTTACTAGCTTGCGATTAAATTGATTGCAGTCGTCTTTCCTGAGCTCTGACAACAAAAAAATTCTCTCACCAAATTATTCAGCAATGCAAGTTTGGGCACTTCATTATTTTGTCTCCAGTAGTTGAACATAAAGTTGGGGTTTTTTTGCTTGTTGGTTGGTTTGGGATTTTTTTTTTTTTAAAGAAAACAGGAGAACTTCAAATAAGTTAAAGTGAATATATTAAAAAATGAAATGCATAACATTATTGTGCTAATGGCATCTGCTGTGGGTTGGAGTCTGCAGGAGAAAAATGAGAGGAAGTTGCTTTCAATCCCACGCCAGATGATGCTCTCTACCCTTTTATCACAGCATCCATCCTTTCTCCCATAAGCATCTGCTATTTCCACCTACACAGTGTTTTCCTTTTTGGAGGACAGGCACAGCAGTCTGTTCTGTCCTAGAAGACACATGATGCTGATGGATGTCTAGTTCAAGTGCCAAGAGCTGCATGTACTTACTGCTCCTAAGCAATGCCATGATTTTCCTTCGCTGCCTTAAGCATCTCTACATGGCATCTTTCTCTGTGTAAAATCATTATCTAAAGATGATGTTGAGCAGCGATCCTTTTCCCTTCCTGATTTTAATGTGGTCCCATCCTTATTCTACTGACCACAGAGCTTTCTCTGATACATTTTCAGACCCTTCTGGAACAACTGTGTGTGCTCCAGTTCACACTGCAAGCGCTGCTGTTATCCCAGACTGGAGGGTATCTGTTATAGGACACAAGGAAAGGGTTTGTTGCTGTTAGCTGTAAACTGTGAGGCTTATAAGCATACTTTTTGTAGCTTACAATGATAATTCAAAATTCAAGACTCTCAAGATGATTCAAGAATCTCTCTAGGGCACAGAGTTAGAATATCTCCCACTGTCATTAAGGCCTAAGAGCACAAACTAGTTTGAATTATCCATGAGCAGAGGGAGGTGGTAATAGTATCTGCTTGCCGTTCTGATTTCTGGACATAAAAGCAGGAGCCAAGATGATACCAACTTTTTCAGTGTGTTTCCAGGCTGCTGGTGGCTTCAAAGGGGTTGGCACAACTGGTGGGGGGGAGCTGCAGACCACACTGGGACCACAGTATAGGTTGGGAAGTTGCTAGAAGTTAACCACTGTAATAGCTACTACCTGTGCTGGGGCTTGCAGGCTGGGGAAAAGGTACTTTGAAGGACACTGAATTGCATCTAGCTGATGCAATGTGGAGGTCTTCATGGCCCTCTCTGGCTTTGAATTGTTTCATTTTCTTCATTCTTCTACCTCCTTTGACAGTTTCTTTTAGGGCAGAATTGAAGGTTTTTCTGTCTTGAGTTCTGCTATCATCCTGTGGGATTTGTTGATCCCTATAAAAACACCTGGAGGCAGCTGTTTGGCACTCAGGTGCTCTGGTAGCAACACCTAAAGAGCAGAGGGAATAGTGAAGTGGGTCCTGGTTCACATGAGGATGTGAAAATGGCTGTGCTGGAGCAAACCAGAGGCTTACAAGGATGAGCTGCTCTCCAGTTGCTGGCAGCAAATGGGAGGAATAACCTAATAGCAAGTGAGGTGCTACTCCCTGAGCACACGAACGCAAGTTTTGGTTGCATGAAGAGGTTTGCGAGCCTGAGGAGTCCATAATAATCACACCTAATGGTTTCACTAGTTCCCTCCCTGGGTTTGGTACAGTGTTGCAAAAGAAATGAGGTGTTTTAGCATTATACTTGGAGAAAACTCTGAATGGTGCTGGATATGACCTGCTGTCCCTCCAGTTATTTTGCTGACAGCTACATATCAAACACTTTTTCTTTATCAAATATTCTATAAAATATACTGAAAATAAATAGAATGCTTTGAAGACATAAAATAGGTTTTTATTTCCAAAGTTTATACTATGAATCACTCCCTTGATTTACATCCTAATAATCTGATTTATATCCATTTATTGTTCACTTTTGTTTATATATAATCAGATCCTGGTTATCTTCTTACAGGGCTAGAAAAGGGTAATAAAGTTGTGATGCAAAACAACACAAATGCTTAATTCTTCAAAGTCACCATTTTTCATGCATTGCAATAAATATAATAGATTTAACTAATGCAATAAATTATGTGAGCCAAAATGGTTGTAATTCTTAACTTTTCATTTAATCATAACAATTGCAATATTAGTTTCTTTAATATTTTTCATTAAAAAGGAGATTTTCCCCATGAAGACATACTGGACTCTTCAGAAAGCAACCACTAATAATACTCCTTAAGTGATCAATTAATAATATTCACACTCTAAGCCTTTTAAAATTAGTTATTCCTCACACTACTTCTGGATAATGTGAGCTAAATATATTAAGTCTATATTATTATTATGAAATGCTGAATAAATGAAAAAAGAAGTTGAGTTTTCTGGTAATTTTTTGAATTTGTAAAAGCTGAAATATAAAAACATACTATGTGTAAGCAAAAAAAAAAAACAACCCACTAAACCAAAATATTTCCTTCAGCCCCAACTATGGTTTTCAAACTGGATTTTAAGGAAACTTTTTTCTTTTTTCATGCAATTCTGAAGTCATTAAAAATGAGGTGAAACAGCAGATTACCGGACTACTACTCAAGGGACAGTAACGCTGATTCAAGTGGATATGCCAGTATAGAGGCATACTAAGTTATTCTATGTAAAGAGCTGCCTAGATGTCTTGGTATTCACTTGAAAATATTTTCTGTCTTATTTTTATGAATTTTTTTTTTTAAACGGTATTCTCCTGTATAAATTATAGAAAGATTTTGTGATCTGCCTGAACAAGTAAAAGGGGTCTGCCAAAATAATTTTTATCTGCTACCCCATTAGGATCTTCATGTGAGTAAAACAGCCAAGAAAATTAAGAGAGGCTTATATCTCAGTTCACGGAAAGATTTCCTGCTCTACAGCGTGAAATATTGCATGGAAGACTTGAGTTTGGTCTAGCTTACACCAAAGTCTCAGCACAGTCTGTCTGTCTTGTATCAGACCTGCTTGGCAAATTACAACATCCTGACTTTGACTTCTGAAGGAGGAATCAAGTCCAAGTATACATTTTCAGCGTATTTTCACAATTTAGTTGGAAATGCTTAATCCTGGGAGTTGTATAACTGGTTGTGCACATACCAAATATTTTCTGAGTGCCATCTTTCTACCTTTAGATTTCCTCCTTTCCTTTAAACTGAACAACCTGATTAACCAAATCTTTGGCAGAGCATTGAAAGAAGATTATAATTGCCTGCAGGTAATTCATGGCACAAGGAATGCCTGACTTCTTGCACTATATTGCTGTCAGAGTGGGTTTTTGTGTGTGTGTTTGTGTTTGGTTTTGTTGGGGTTTTTTGTGTGTTTTTTTTGTTTTTTTGGGGTTTTTTTAAGAGAAACAGTTGATAAGAAAGAAGGATTGTGGCAGGATGTAGAGAGGAACTCAATTCTGTAAAGAGTAAGAGTGTTTAATGAGGTGTAGCAGGGCCTAAGAGGGACCCATGGACTTGTCCAGCATCCTGGTTGGGACTTTGAGAACTCTTTCTTAGTTTGTCTCCATGCATCAGAAGGCTCTGTCCTACTCCAGAAATCAGAGCTATGGGAACAACCCTTTTCTTGTTTTCCTTAATGACTAGCTGTAGAAGCACCGCCTTAAAATAAATTAAAAATTAAAAAAAAGATAGAAAAATTAGTCTTGGAAAGAATCCTTATGGGGCTGAGAGAGTTGTAGTTTATCTTTGAGAGGGGGCAGGCTGTGGGTACAGTGGCTCTCCGCAGTGTCAAGATAGCTGTCATGCATTTCAAGCCAAATTCTCTTTTTTCCGTTTGCAACTTCTAATGTCTGTATTTGCACATATTGCTGACCAGGTGACTTCAAGTTGGAAAAAAACCCCTCCTTTTTATCTTTCTGTAGAGGAAGGAAATATGAGGCTATATGACAAATTGGTTTTATAGGAGTTTTTTGGATAAAGTTAGGTGTATAGGGATGGACTTGATTTTTAATAAAATAGAGTGGAATAGAGCCCTTGGAGTAGGATATTCCAGCCTACTTCTTCTGTGACTTGAACAATTGGCCTGTAAGAGTGTTCACACAGCCAATACCAAATCAGCCGATGCACCTCATTTTGCTTCTTGTGCCCAGCTCCCTTCAGTATGGAGAAGCTTCCAAACTCAATGATAGGTTCAGCAGAAAGCCTGAGTGATGAATTGTCAGTCGTATTGAATTATCTTCCCACTCCGAGAAGAGGCTGTGCTTTAGCATTGTGAAATAACACTGAAAGGGAAGTAAAAAGGGAAGGAGGGAAGGGAAAAGCGAGAGGACACGTTTTGCATTAGTGTTATCATCGGTACAATAAATTACTGATGGTATTGAAGGTTCTTCCATTCACACTACCTTTACAAGTACCAAATTCACTTTAAGTGGTGTGAGTGTTCCCTCACTGAGCTGTTATGTGATGAGTTTCTGCCCAGAGCACATCTTTACGATTGCTGTAAGTCCTTAATAAAAAGGTTCTGCAAGAAATGCTGTCAGAGGTTTAACTAGAACATCATGAATAAAGTTGCGAAGGAAAGTGTGCTGAATAGAAAGTCAATACTGTTAAGTTTGTCATATGGAGTAATTCCCCCAATATTCCTACAGTAATAGAACAATTAAAAATCAGTGCCTCATTTAAAAACAACAACAACAAAAAAAGCATGCGATCTGCTGGACAGCTGGAAGACAAAGGTGTGTTGTTGCTAATTATATTCCTCTCAGTGCCCATAATCCATATTGTTCATAAGCTTTAGCAACAGCCACATCCTGCTTAGGATTCAGTTCACATCCCTCTGCCACATTCTGCAGCCATCGCATTATCTGCAGAGGCAGGAGCGACTACAAATAGTACCAGAATGGAGCAGCCCAACGACTGACCTGGGAGATAACAGCTGTTTGCTGAAATAATTAAAAGAAAAAAGTGCTCACAGCCCCCCAAACATCTCCTCAACAAATACACGTATTTGCAGGTTTCTATCCCGTTCTGCAGGAAATTGCAAATCAAGAGTAGGGGGAAGTGGGGGGAGATGGTCTGTCGCATCGTTTGTATTTCTGTTGTTGCACTCTTTGGAAAGAAGGATAAGCGATTGTGCTCCTTATGTTCCAAACGCGTAACAAGTAATGATTTGCTATATAGGGATGGCATAAAAGGGGGCTTTGTGCAGGTTCATTCACATAAAAGCAGTTGACAATTGTGAAGTCTTTTTCATTATTAACACAGGGATCACTAGTGTTGCAGTTTTTAATGCTGTGTCTGATTTGCCGAGTTCCACTTTATTGATTTTATTTTGATTGGAGTAAGACCGATTGCCACCTTGGAAAACAAAGTTGTCCTTGAATGACACTATTTAAGTATTACATTCCCCTAAACATTAATTAAGCCTTGTGCTTTAATTAAAACTAAGTGTTACCAGTAAGTGTTGGAGGTGCTAGAACAGAAGAAGCAACTGGACATACCTGAGAGCCTTTTCCCCTTTTACTAGAAAATGTCTAAACTGCTGTGGAAGAAAGAAGCCAGTGAGGTTTTTGAGGTTTTTTGAGAAACCAGCTACATTAAAATGTGACTTTTTTCCCCTATACGTTTGTTCTGAATGATTCGTAAACCACTTTTTAGTTCTTAGAGGGAAAATTTGTTTTATGAATGTAGACATAGCTGTTGCTTTTGTGTTCTTCTACTGACTGTAAAAGTTAATGAGCTTTTGGGCAAAGGAGGCAGGCAGTCTGATAGGTTCCTGGTTTGGCTTCATAAGGTCTAGGCTCTGTTTCTATTACTTACCTGCTGCACGATGTTGGGCAAATAATCTTTGTTCTTGTTTTTCCTCTCCTGCCTGTTTTGCTGCAACCTTAGTTTCTTTTTAATGAGAACCTTGCTGAGTGTGATTAAGTTTATTATGTCATTGTTTTTTTCTCTGCTGCTGTTACAGGTCACTGTATGTATTTTGCGTAACACAGGATGTTAACTTCTCTAAGGGTTTTGGCATGTCCCACATACCTCTGTCAATCACCCCATTGCAACTTCTCACTCACTGAAGATCCACTTCTCTTGGCTCTGCCACACTGCTGTCACTCAATATTCAGCTCATGAGCAGAAAGAGCTAAAAATAACTCCTTTTTTGTATGTAGAACTTTTTATCTGTAGATGTAGAGTTGTTTAACAGTGCACATCTCGGTTTCCCAGTGTCATTACAGAGGTGCAGGGAACACAAACTGGTTTCACAGGGTCACACAGGCAAGTTAAGGGCAGAGTAAAATGCTGGAAGCGAGCATATGGCTTGTCCTGCTTGTGAAAAAGTCTGTGTACGGGCAGCTACCTTGATGTTTTACATGGCTTGTGTTCCCTAGGATGAACAAGACTCCAATAAGAACGCATTTACTTCTGGCTGTGCACATATATCGTTATTGAAAAGTATTTTGCTAATATTTTCTGCCTGACACATCTGTGCCTTTTTAGGAATTTATCCCCTCTACAGCAAAATAGCTGTTGTTGAGTCAGCAGTTTTCTAATATGATGTGATAATAAAGAATGTAAGAGATTTTGGCAAAAGAATTTGCTTAGTGTATGCTGTTTTATGATGAGAGGTGGCACCCAGGCTTTCAGGTAAAGTGCTTGAAGAATTTAGATAATAGAATACTGTGTTTTGTGCACTTTTGTTTCCTAAAATGTGACACATACATGTTAGAAATAGAATAGAGATCTTAAACAACGACAAATTTGCTTTGGCCCAGTGAACTCTGGAAAAAGTAGGGAGATTCTGTCTGTTGCCCTTTATTACTTGTCATTGCTCACTCAGGTGAGCAGACTCAAACATTGCTCTTCTGGCATTTAATTTCGCAACATTGCTATCTGTAGAAAATGCAACAACGTACGTAATGAGACAGCCATAATCAGAATTTGCTAAGGTTTATTAACGCCTTATCAGGACTTTGGAAGGCTCAGCACATATGCACTCTTCATTTGCATTATCTCACTTCATGAAATTTGAAAACAGCCTAAGCTAAGGTGTTTCATGGCTCATTAGCTCCTCAGAGATTTGACAGAGGGGCACTGGTCAGATATATCAACAACATGTGATGTTAAAAAAAAATTTAGTTTTTAATTATAGAACTGCATTCAGCTTTATGGATGCAAAAGCAGTGTCATGGCTGTAGAGGCAATCCATGTTTACAGAATTATCCTTGGGTAATTGCAATTATTGTGTGGAGGCTAAAGACTATATTTTTTCCAGTGAAGTCAAACCATGAAGAAACAAAATGCAATGTATTACTTTATAGTAATAATTGAGACCGAATGATATATTAACCACTGTTTGAAATCTGCTTCCTAAAAGATTATAGGATACAGTCTGGTGTAACTGAAAACAGTTACGGTGGTAGCAGGTAAAATACCATGTAATTTATGACCATTTCTATTGGTAGAAGAATTCGGGTACATACAGAAAAAAGACCAAATGAGTTAAGGCCATGAGGTAGCATTGTCTTACATTACCTTCCTGGGCTATGCTAGATGAGCGTGTTTCTAATGGAAATAGAAGCATGATCATCCCAGAAAGTGAGCATGGCCTTTGGGTATCATAGGCTGTGAATTTTTACCTACTTGCATTTGGGGTGAGTAGAAGAGTGGATTTGGGTTTGGATCTCTTGGAACTGAACTGTTCTAATGTTTTGTTCTCAGATTAAATCCCAGCACACACCAGACCTGCGCTCTCATGCTGTCATATTTTTGGGGAAATTTGATTTCTCTATTACACTTAAGTCATTTTGGACAGATCATCTAGTCAACCTCTCCACTTTGACCTGGCAGCAAGCTATGGTGTGTGCATACTGTAGAGTGAAAGGCACTGTAGATGGTCCCAAGTGGTTTGTTGACACAGTTCTGGGCTAGAAGCATTGCAAATTGCACCCTCCAGGTGGGATTATTCTTGTGTTACTGAGCCAATATCTCTGACTGTGTTAGCTTGGAGGTCTCTGCTCTGCTGTCTACTGTGCAGCATGGGCTTGCCCTTGGTTCTACAACTACCTGAAAGGAGGTTGTGGCGTGGTGGGTGTCGGTCTCTTTTCCCAAGTAAGAAGTGATAGCATGAGAGGAAATGGCCTCAAGTTCTGCCCAGGGAGGTTTAGATTGGTTGTTAGGAAATATTTCTTCATTGAAAGGGTTATCAAGCATTGGAACAGGCTGCCCAGAGAAGTGGTTGAATCACCATCCCTGAAGGTGTTTGTGATGGGTTGACCCTGGCTGAACACCAGGTGCCCACCAAAGCCACTCTGTCACTCTCCTCCTCAACTGGGCAGGGGAGAGAAAACATAACAGAAGGCCCATGGGTTGAGATAAGGACAGGGAGAGATCACTCACCAGTTACCGTCATGGGCAAAACAGACTCGACTTGGGGAAATTAGTTTAATTTATTACCAATCAAATCAGAGTAGGAGAATGAGAAATAAAACCAAATCCTAAAATGGCTTCCCCCCACCCCTCCCCTTTTCCCAGGCTCAACTTTACTCCTGAATTCTCTACCTCGTCCCCCTGAGTGGCATGGGGGAACAGGAATGGACATTGTGGTCAGTTCATCACACATTGTCTCTGCCGCGCCTTCCTTCTCAGGGGGAGGACTCCTCACACTCTGCCCCTGCTCCAGCGTGGGGTCCCTCCCATGGGAGGCAGCTCTCCATGGACTTCTCCAATGTGAGTCCCTCCCACAGGCTACAGTTCTTCACAAACTTCTCCAGCCTGGGTCCCTTCCAGGGAAGGGTGCTGTCCTTCAGGAACAGACTGCTCCAGCGTGGGTCCCCCACGGGGTCACAAGTCCTGCCAGAAAACCTGCTCCAGCCTGGGCTCCTCTCTCCATGAGGCCACAGGTCCTGCCAGGAGCCTGCTCCAGTGTGGGCTTCCCACAGGGTCACAGCCTCCTTTGGGCATCTCCCTGCTCTGGTGAGGGGTCCTCCACAGGCTGCAGGTGGAGATCTGCTCCCCCGTGGAGCTCCATGGCTGCAGGGGCACAGCCGGCCTCACCATGGGCTTCCCCAGGGGCTGCCGGGGAATCTCTGCTTTGGTGCCTGGAGCCCCTCCTGCCCCTCCTGCTGCTCTGACCTGGGTGTCTGCAGAGTTGTTGCTGTCACACATTCTCACTCCTCTCTCTGGCTGCAGTTGCTGTTGTGCAGGCTTTTTTCCCCCTTCTTAACTCTCTTCTCCCAGAGGTGCTGCCACTGTTACTGGTGGGCTCGGCCTTGGCCAACGACGGGTCTGTCTTGGAGCCGGCTGGCACTGGCTCTGTCGGACACAGGGGAACCTTCTAGCAGCTTCTTACAGAAGCCACCCCTGTACACACACCACCACCACCAGCACCCTCACCCCACTACCAAAACCTTGCCATGCAAACCCAATGCAGTATTTAAAAGACGTGTAGATGTCACACTTAGGGACATGGTTTAGTGGTGGACTTAGTGTTGGTTTGCAGTTGGACGATCTTAAAGGTCTTTTCCAACCTAAATGATTCTGATTCTAAGATTCCCTTTTTACGAGGTGGGATTCTCACTCAGTATTGAAACATATCACAGAAATTTCCCAATGATTTTTATCTATTACAAAAAAATCAGTTCAATCAATTTCCCCTAATTAAAGGTTCCTTATTTTAATTGTTCCTTCTAAAGCCTGCCCTTATCTAGCAGTCACTAGCCAGAGCTGCCGGCAGTTTTAGTATTACAGAGTGCTCCCCGCACCCCGCCAGCCACTGCTGCCTGCTCTGCAATCTAAATTCAGCTTTCTTAGGAAAATGGATTGGTCAGTATTGCCCAGAACCCAGGATCAGTCCAATGCTGCTGTTGTCATACAGGGTTCATTATTGAGGGCAGTGGGGTATCATTCTGGCTACTATGGCTAGCCAGTGCCCAATGCTGTCCCACCCCCTAGCTGCCCACATCCAAAGTAACCAACTTGCAACTTCTTTCATTTCTATAGTTTTGTACCATGTATCAATGTGAATTACCCATTCTTCAAGTGCTTTTTATTTGGTTAATTACTTTCTCCATGGCCTTAGCACACATAAGAGGAACAGCACTGTTGAATTCATGCTACCTTTGAATATAATTTTTTGTATTGCCCCATCTGCACATCCTTCTCTCCATAGGTGTTTTTTTCAGATGTTTGACTTTGATGGATTGCAGACATCCAACTTCTAATTTTGTCATCTAGCTCTCATTTTTCACACTCTGAAACTCCCCTGTACTTCTTTTAAACAGTTACAGTAATTATATTAAATATTTTCAGGCCTGCTTTAAGTCATGCCCCGTGCTCTTGGCCCTTCTTCAGGTCTTGCAACACCCTTTTTGCCTTCTGTAAATTTTTCTCCTTTCCCATAGCATTCTCCAGGAGTTCAACTCTTCCTTCCTATGAGAGAAAACCTGAGGCTTTGGTTCAAGACACAGGGTGTATACTTTACAGATGAAACTGCCACTAGTGTGTATTCCCAGGCTACCTTTTCAGTTTCTGTATGGTGTTTTCCTCTGGAAGTCTGATTTTGAGCAGTAGGAGATGTTTGTTTACCCTTTTACTTACTCTTCGTTCTTACCGTTGACTATGACTCCTATATGTGTTTATAACGTGATCTTGCCTCACCACTCCAAGGCAGATGCTGGGCCTGTGTTCCTTGTAATATCGTACTTTTACCCTGTGACAGTACCTAGATCCTCTAAGAACTGCCAGTGAGAGTTTTTGGAGGCTTGACAATAGCTTCAGCTGTGCATTAAACCTGAAACTAAGACCAGACGTTTACCTGATCTGAACGCAACAATGACAGCTTAGGATATCTGTGGCCAGTCTTGAGAGAGGAATATCAATACAAATGTTTTTGTACTATCAAACTAGCAGGCAGGGATTAAGTCAGTAATGCTGAAGTATTGATATTAACTACAATCGTTGATAGTCAAATCATAATTGCTTTCTGCCTTCCAGTCTTGTACCTTTTTATGTTGAAGTATGATAGTTTTCCAAAGTCATGTTTCAAGAGTGAAGTGAAACTTGACATTAAATTTAAGAAACTGCATTGACTGCAGGAGCAAATACAGTCCAAATACAGGTCTGCAAGCTCTGTGGCTACCACTGTGCTGGGTGACACAGAAGCACATTCAGTGCTTCGCAGTGCACCTGATGGAGAAAAAGGAGCCAAAGCAGAAGATGACACCTTTGTCCACATCTTAAAATATAATAGATTTAATCTTTTTTCAGATCTTTTTTTCAGATGTGTTGCTTCATATCCAAAGTTGGGTCCTTCTGAATTAGGTAACCCAAATTCCTTTTCCTTTTCCTTGTAATTCCCAGTCCTTTATTACTGTATTAAGAGTCTCTTGATTTCTCTGGCCTGTACGTAATGCTTGTATTGACTTAGCTGCTCAGCCTGTCACCCACCATAATCCCAAGGTCCTTTTCAAGAGAGGTACTACCCAGCTAGTCCTGGCCTGTACCAATGGATGAAGAACTTTGCAACTTCTTTTACCTTGCTCTGCCAGACGTCATGTCAGGTTCTCCCTTTACTTCGGTGCCACTTTCAAATCTGCTGAGGGTGATGCTGTGTCATCATCCAGGCTGATGACAAAGGTAATGAAATAAGAGTCCTGGCACCAGCCTCTGGGATACTTTGCCCACTACAAGCCACAGTCAGCAAGCAGTGGTGAACTGTCGGTTGCTGCCTTCTGAACCTGGTGGTTCAGCACATTTCCAGCCTGTCAAACTGCCTGCTCACCCAGGCCGTACTTCTCCACCTGCCAAATGAGCCTGCTGTCCCAGAGACCTGGTGGAGATAAGAGTTTCAGATCTCATAAGATCTGTTCAGCACACGTTTAGATTCAAAATGGGGCAAACCTCAACCTTTTAAAAAATTTTCAGAACATCAGAGTACCACTGCAGGAATACTAACTTTTCATTAAGTTGAAATATTATTATCAATTCCTGATATGTTAGATGAATAGTCTGAATGATACAAGAAAGTGTGAGGCAAGGGAACCTGATAGTTTTTAAATAATGATTCAAGTTGAAACGTTTCACTACAGAAGCATCTTCTGGTGGAAAATAATTTTAGCAAGGACTGACCAGTTTAATAAATGTGTAATCCAACACAACTAAATGTGTGTATTTCCTATATAAGTTAATACTTTTAGCCTTAAGTTTTATTTAAGGAATTCCACAATTTCATTCTTTGAAAAAATTTAACTATCTTTTCAAAATGTTCTGTCAATTAGAAAATGTCAGTTTCCAGAAAAAATCTACATTAATTCTACAGCACTAGAGGAATCTGAAATAAGAAATGAAATTAACGTGTATTGTTTAGATTGAATTTTACTAATTAGAACTCCAGTATAACATACGTAGTTTGCATAATGCCTTCTAATTAGGTAACGTTTCTAGAAGGTTTCAAGGATGTTTGACAGGCTTGACTGAACAAGAGTAAATCAAAAGACTAAATCAACTTAATCATCATTTATATAATAGAAGAACTTATTTTGGAATTTGCTCGGGATGGAATGGTTTCCACTTGTAGAAATTGATGGATATTTCTTTCTGATAGCCGGATGAGACTAGCTTTGTCGAGTAGCTCTTGATGAACTCTCAGCAGATCTGATGCACAACGTCAGCATTGTGTCAGAGGGAAGACACAACCTACAGTCTGTCACCAAATACCCCAAAATTGCATCCATTCCGTTGCATTTGTGTAGCATAAGGAAACTGATTTCAACTGGACTGTGCAGCTGAGGATACGACCTCTCTCATTATGGATGACTTTGCACCTGGCTTGTTCATCGTTCGATAACCTTTTGGGAATTGCTGGGTTTGGGTATTTGGTGCACTCTGGTTATCACTCTCCCATTACTGTTGAATTAATGATAATTCTGATGAGAAAAAAATGGAAAACTGAGTCTCTTCTTCCATTCCCACTTCTCCTTTCATCTGAAGTAAAACCAGAATTTTCCATGCTTTGTTGATTGAAGTGACTGAATGGATTCTCTGCAAACTTTTAAAACAAATTTTACCTGTAAACAACCTAAGTAACCTAAGATATACAGCATAAATTCTATCTGGAGGCTATCATACCATAATAAGCTTTCAGACATAGGCTTTTCTGATGAAAATTACTTTTCAACAATTAGTCTAATGGTCTAATCCTATTATTAGCTTTGAGGAGTTCAGTAAAATTAGAAGGTTTTGGCTGGGTTTTCTTTAACATCCTTACTTAACACTTCGATCTTTAAAATAACCTTTTGCTTATTACTGCTTTCAAACATTTGTATGTATATTTATGTCTTACACAAAAGAGAAGAACATTTAGCTTGTTAATAATACAAACTCAGGTGTTCTTCATGTACATTTAATACCGTTCAGAAAATGTAAAAAGGCTGGCAACCTGTGAAGACAGAAAAAAATGCAGGGGTGGCACGTTTCTGTGATATTCTCAGCTTTGAGAATATCTGCCTTCTCCCATACTGAGCTTAAGTGCTTTCAAAGGCATGCTCCTCTGCTGTGGCTTCATCCATTTCTGCACGATGTAGTGCTGCCTTTCACAAATACCGATTGATCCAACCATCCTTTTTGTAACTCTACGTGGTGCCATTATGCAATCTTTAATGTATTACTTATGTAAAGTTGCGGTGCCAAAAGCGAAGTCAGCATATAACAAGTTGATGGTTAATGGGGCTGTCTGCAGACAGCACCTGTGGTTATTAAAAAAGTAAATATTTTTCTATGTGAAATAATTCTACGCTAATTTAGAAGACATCCCTTTTCCTTGCTATGTTGGGTGTTTGTTGGGCTTGTAGAATTACTTGCATTCGCTTATATCTACTGCAGACTGTGGAATTTGAAATGCAATTTAGAGCTTTTTGTCCCAAGACTTACCACAGCATTTGTGTTTGGTAGATAGAAGAAAAGGTAATAGGGAAAGCTTTTGAAGAGTGAGAGCTAGCAGACTATAAAATGAATAGTGAAGTCTATTAGGCTGCAAAATAAATTATAGAAGTCGTGCCAGCAAGACTGGAAAAACTTGTAGTCACTGGCAAAGGGCGAATTAAGAAACCTACACAGTCTTTTCTATCTAATCCTCATAATTTTGTTAAATTTTGAGTGTTTGAAGATTGAAAGGGTTTATTTGAGGTGGTTAAAAAACTTAAAATGACAACAATTTTTAATTAATATGCGGTAGTCATTTATTAATTGTAATTTACTTAGTAACAATGGAAATGCTGGAAAACTGGTGAGATTAAAACTGTTTAGAAATGTAATGAAAACATTTGCTAAGCGTCTTAATTAACCACTAGACTGTATGCACTGCCCTTTAGGCATTTTTCAAAAGAAGTAATTGCACCGTTTCTCAGGGCTACTGCAGTACTGTAGCAGAGGGCCAAAATCATTAATCATCATAATGCAGCATAAGTGATTTCAAGCTTGTGTTTTTATGCTCTGTGCTCATCTCGCTGAATATGAACCTTCCACTTATTTCTGTATGTTTGTATATTAATGTATCTGGATGTTGATTTAGATTTGTTAACTTTAACGTTCCTAGGTACAGTGATGGCAATTATCCATTTTCTAGAGCTTTCTACATTTCAATGTGTTTATCTGCACCCAGGAAATTCTTTAAAATCTAAATCAATTTTGCATGTTTCTGCTCCAGTGGAAAATGTTTCCGTGCATTTCACAAAGATAAGTTGGTGTTGAGAATAAATAGCTGCAGTCAAACACTTGTTCTAAAGTTGAAAGATTTGGATTCTGAATCTAAGTTAATGTGACTGTAGGTTAACTGAGGAGTAGCTGATCAGCCAGAGCATTACTCATAGCTCTAATACTCAGTCCAAATTTAGGAACATTTGTGGCTAATTTGTTTTCAGACAAATATTTGCGTTGTTTTTCCAGAAACAGAAAATGAAGTTCCAAATACCCTAAAAAAAGCTTACGTAAAGACAGTAGACTTTTTTACAGTAACTTGTTTATGTTTTTTTGTATCTAAAACTATATTAAAAAATGTTGAATGAGTAGTCTGTTGGATTTTCTATCTAAGCACACGAGCAAATGCAATTTGAGTGGTGTACAGTTTCCCTCCCTGCAATGTGAATACAAAGTCTGAAATGCAGTTGTAGTGTGTTTTTACTGTTATGGCTTTCTCTGTCTTGTCTTCCTTCACATCTGCTGCTCAACTTTCAATATTGATTAAATGGAATGGCTCTTTTTGCTGTAATCGAATAAGTCCTGCTAAAATGTATAAAAATAATTAAAAAGCTAAACCAGTTTTGTTATAAAAATGAATAAATGAATGATTAAATAGATAGTGGTGTGGGTTTGTGTGAACAGTATTTATCAGTGCATAAGTGTGGAACAGAACTTGCAAAATTGCAGTCCAGTACTTCATATGTATTTATAAATCGGTGTGAATAAGAATATTCCATGCAACTCCTCAAAGAAATGCAGAGATTATATTATTTCTTTGTATAATTTTTATCCTCATGGATAGCTAGTGATTCTCAGCAGATAGTAACCTCTGGTTAAGGAAGCATTATTTCTCTTTTACAAAGGGAACCAAAGCAGAAATTAAATAATTTTCCCAGTGTTTTATATGGATTCTGTGGTACTGGTGGAATTAAGTAGATTCATTACTGTCTTTTCATGTTAAAAAAAAAAAAAAAGTTTTAAAAGGTTTCACTCTTTAAGGCTAAATACAGAAACATTTTTCTTTCTTTATATACTTGAACTATACCTGCACTGGTGAATTGATCTTTAATAGTGCAATCTTCCCCGCACCCCACCCCATCTCCGCTAGCTTTGTTCCATTACCTCATTTTGTTGCATATACAAAGGTATTTTGTGCCAGAATCTTGTAAGCAAAATGTAAGCACATACAGAGCTATGTTGAGGTCAGAGAACTATTCCCATAGGAATAAAACAAGCAAGGGAGAAATTAAACTGTATGGCAAAAAAACTTTATGGCAGAGATACATTAGGTTGTGAAACAGTCATTTTAGGGAAATACTAGAAACCCATTCACTTGAGACTTCTATAACTCAAATCGACAAAACACTAGAAAATGATCCGTAGAGCAAAAGTTGTGCAGTGCAGAGAGCTAGATGAAATAGGATAATGGAGCTTTTCAATCTTGAATTTCAATGATTTTGGGATAGTGAGACAAATCACATCTGTGATTTACTTCAGACTTCCATGTGTTATCAACACGTACCTAAAAATTGACCCATTTCATCACTGAATATCTAACTAGCTTTTCTTGTTCTCCCTTGATAGCCAGCTTGAAAGAGATATTTTGGATAATGGTAACCTACTCCTTTTACAACACACGTAATGCACTACTTGTGATGGTGCATTAAAGAACGATATGCGAAAAGTATCCTTGAAAGGATCCCAGTGTTGATAGACTTTGGGGTTTTATTGCCCTTTTTTTGTTTGTATTTTCACTTTTTACAGTACTGTTAAACCGCCTGTTGCAATTCTCTCTTGACATCTGGTTTTATGTCCCAAGTATGAAAACCTGTTCATTTTTGATAGCTGGAATGCCTCAACCTTCATGAACTACAGAGCTTTGTAGTCACATTTCCCTCACAACTTCGTGTTACGCCATTAGATTGCTTGTTCCCTAACAAGCTTTCATCAACAAAATTTCCTATGGTTATTTCATCTGTAGAAAAGCATCAAATCATGGCCATTAATAAAAAAGAAATGCTTACTCATACAACGATTTTTAAAATCTATTCAGATTATTTCTGTGGTGGTTGGGGTTTTGGGGTTTTGGGTTTTTTTTGCTTGTTTGTTTGTTTTTTTGAAAAAAACCCAAAGAAATGTGGATTGTTCAGAAACTCAAAAGTTCCCCTCTCAAGCTGCTGCAGGGATGATCAAAAGTCATTGCTGTCTGCATGAATTTGATGGGTTTGGTGCTAATTTTACACAAAAGTTTTAGAAAATGATTGTAGAAGTTGTGAAGTTTCCTTAAGCTAAGGCTTGAGATAGAAATGCTATTAAGGCACCTAAAGCAAACTTGGCATGCAATATAAATGTCATTTGTCTTTAAAAGCCTTTAAAATGAATGTCCTGAAAGAAGCTCTGTTTAGTTGTGCTTTAGTCTTTAAGGTCAGGCTAACAAAGACCTAATTTAGAACATTTGTGTGCTGACAGTATTTTAGTGCAAAAGCCATGGAATTTGGCCTTAAGTGAAAAATTACAAAAAAGGACTCATTTGCCTATTTGTTCTACTTATGTTTTCTTTTGATCTCTTCAGACTTTTCTCATGCAGGACTTCCGTTTGCTGCATTTGGCTTTATGTAGTTGAGATATGGGGTCAAGTTCTGATACTGTAAATCCAGAAATACTAATAAAGCCCAAGCTACGGTTATTCAGGCAATACTTGGGTAACTTATAAACTTGGGACCTGAAAGTGCTTCTCAGTTTAAGGTCCTTGGGATTTCAACTGGTAGAGGTGCTGGTTAAATCGGAACTAGATGGATTGTTGCTAAATTCTCAATGTTACTCTGAAACATATACCTTCATATTGGAAAAGCGGATTATTTTGAAAATCAGATGTATTTTATGTGTTAGATTAGTAACTAAATCAGGGCTAAAGTCTGGGTTTGCATTCCTACCTGGTGATAGGTCTCCCGCAATGCTGGCAGACCTTTTCTGCTTAACATCATGGAAATTGCATCTGAATGTCATTTGGGAAACAATGCTTTTCTGCTGTTATTGTGCAGTGGAGCAGGATTGGATTTAGTATCTGGGAACATTTTTCCAAACCAAGAGAGATTTTGAAGAAAACTCACTTTGGGATGTTAACGTGTCTATGTTAAACCTTCCCAAAGAGGACGTAACCAATAATAATCTGTTAAGTCAAAGTGGTTTCCCCTCTTCCATGCATACTTTGAAGAATTTTCACTTTTTATTAGCCAGTAGAATTTAAATGAAGAGTTTAAATTCTCTGTAGCGTATCAATAATTTACATGAACAAAAATTCACAAGAATCACAGAATCATTAAGGTTGGAAAAGACCTTTAAGATCATCAAGTCCAACCATCAACGCAATGCCACCATGCCCACTAAACTGTGTCATGACTCTTCATGTCAGAAGAGTTCAATCAAAAGTTTCCAAAAAACCTTAATATTGATAATTTTTGACACTGGAAAAAGATAACAGTGTTTTGGCAACTGAACTGTTATTTACTGTTTCCTGACACTATTATATTATATATTATTCATATGAGTCGGCATGAATTGTTGCTACCTCTATATCCACTATTGTGTGTTCAAATCTCTTCTATGGTAATTTTCATTCTTTGTCTGCTTCAGAAATTTTGTTCCATGTGATTCTGGGCTAACAACAACAACAAAGTCCAGAATTGTATTGTACCACCTGTCTGTATCGTTTAGTTTAGGAGTGCTTGTCATAGGAAAATATTCTCTCAAAGCAAAATATTGTAGGTACTGCTTCTCCAGCGGCACTGCATAATATTGTGAATTACTTCATCAAGTAGGGACTAATTGTAAAGTGTAATCTTACATGCATTTGGGTAGAAAAGTGTACGTATAAGGATATTTCATTTCCTGAATGCTGTGCTGAAGTAGTTGTGCCTTGTGAGCGTCATGGTTAATGGGAAATGGTTTGTAAAAGGATCCCGCTCCTGTTGTCAGAACAGTGGTTTACGTGTAGGTGTGTGTGTGCGTACATACAAGTAGTGACAATTTGTAACTTCATATTGATCTTTTCACAATCAGAGACTATAAATCTTACTGTTACAATGCAGAATTGACTGCTTTGAAAATTAGGCTGTCAGATATAAATATTGCAAATGTTTCCCTTGTTTCAATTACGCCCAGAACATTTTTCCAGAAATCATTCTGCTGCAGGAGATTTTGAAATGGCAAGATTTTTCTCCTGTTAAAATGCTTGAACAGTTCCACTGGAGTTAAGGTAATTACTTGGCTCTACTGAATTCGTGAAACAGAGATACCTTTTGGATTCTTATATAGTTTATTGTCTTCATTGTTTGTTTTAAAGCACATTGATGAAAAATGTAGTTGATATTAAACTGGAGAAAGGTGAAAACTTTGAGATTTATTTAATCAGTTATGTAAATCTCTGCCAGATATCAAGTACATTTTGAGAACGAGCACCCTGTTGATAAAAATTTGAATATTTGTAAAATTGGACAGCAGAACTAATACTGCACTGGCAGCATTTTGCATCTGTTCACAACTCTTGAAAGCAGCAGTTTAAACTGTGCCATCTGTAATCACCAACTGCTTAAAAAAAGGATAACGAATGTTTGCTATTAGCTATTAACATGGATCAAGACATTTAAAAGATCTTGTGAGCCAAGCTACGTGACATTTCTTCATATAATGCTCTACTGTTGACTGGGAATGAGCTGTAGGTATAAACTGCATCACTGGTCCCACGTGTTGAGTCCTCTCTCTCCTGCAGCATAAATACAGTAACATACCGTTTCTTCCTTATTTTGAATTATCTGAGACCCTGCTGGGTTAATTAATGCTCATTTTCCCAGTTTTTGTCACCTCCCCCTCTGTTTCTTGCTGGGATGCTTATGGTCCCAACAGCATTACCCAAGGCAGTTGTGCATTCTCTGCCCATTTGACCTCTTGTCTGATCATCGAGTAGAAACTCTGCCTTTGAGCACATGCTGCTTCTGGTGGTGCTAAATTGCTGTGGTACCTGTACAGTTGGGAAGAACACCAAAGCAATTTCTCGATAATAGGAAATAAGGCTAATAATGTAAAAAATGTGATCCTTAGCTGAAAGTTTTTCTGGAGGCTTAAATTTCCATCTTCTGTAATCAAGGAAGGTCTCCCGAGTTTTCGGGTGACAGAGGTTTGTGAATATCAGAATTACTAGGTGCCAGACCTCAGCAGCTAAAGGAATGTTGAGGTCTCCAAGTCACCATCATGATTTTAGCACTAAATATTTAACTTTTGCAGAACAAACAATTGTAAAACATCAGCAGCTTCTCACTGGGGTATACAGTAACTTTCTCCAATAAACTATTTTAATTGCCTGCATGTTAACGAAAGGACATTCTGTGATGGAGATTTTAAAAATTAACAAACTATTAAATGATAGGTGCAGTTACAGCAGTGGTGGGAAATTATCATTTTGGCTTAACAGAGGCAGGACGCCTTTTAAATTCCACTGCCACATATAAGAGTATATCTTCAAAAATTTCATTTATATGCAAATGTTTTGGAATGTGATACATACATGGTCTGTCTGTGGCAAAATATGTGATATATATTCATATGCTTATATATATGCATATACGTATATACCCACACATATATATGATATTGTGGCCAATGTGGATATTTTTTTCCTAACTTTAATTGTTACAGGAATTCATAGTAAGTTAGGGAAGAAATAAACTTAGGGTGAAAACTGAAGAAGGCATGACAGGCAGGTTAAAATAGAAGGAATTTATTAGGAATGCCTTCAAGGAGACCATTATTTACGTAGTTTCTATTATAAATCTGCAAAAATCACCCAGATGCAGGAAAGTTTGACTTATACGTGAAGATATATACCACAGAAATACTAGGGCTTAAAACTAAATGCATAAAACTTGTTTTTCTTAGAAGGTAATGTTTACGGGTACTTGGCTGATGAATGATTGTAGAGTGTAGGTACAGGAGGTACCTTTTTCTCTAGATTAATGCAAATTATATAAAAGAAATTAATGTACCTAAATAGACTGCCTTGATTGAGCTTTAAAGTGCGGCACAGTAAAGCCTGCAGTGTGGCAGTCAGTAATAGATGCAGTGTATATATGTAAGTAAAATTGGATTTATACACCAAAGGGGAAAAGTTATGCTATAAAGAAATCAGGGAAATTTTGGAAGGAATTTTGAAAGGAATTCCAGGGTAACAATCTGGGGCTTTTAAATGGCTGTGAGAAGCCTGTAATAATAGTTTTGAAACCCAGTAAATTTCCTGGTCTTTTCACCGAGAGTCTGAGCAGCATAATGCAGTGCTGTGATTGCCTATCTCTTCATTTTGTAACCCCTTTTTGGTTTGGGATTTTTTGGGGGGTGAGGAATATTAGTAACAGAAAAGTCCTGGAGAAAATCAACGCCATTGGAAATATCTGGTGGCGGATGGTTTGCAGTGACTGCTGAGGGAACATGCATCAGATGAGAAAGCATGTATTAAAAATCTGGCATGTTCCACCTGGCTATTTTTAACACAGTGCAGAAGATGTGACTGATTCCCCTATCTGCTCACACTTTTTCTCTTTGAGCACTAACTGTCATGTTCCTGTCGTATGCACCACATTTTTCAATAGGCTGTCTTTTTTTTACCTTATACTTCCTCTTATTACGCCATTATGAAGATTATAAATATATGAAAATGATCTTGAAATAGAACTAGCCAGTCCTATTAACTTTGCTGACTAAGAATAGCATGTAAAGCTTTTTACTTTAGTCTTGTAATTTTGAATTTGATCCCATATTGGTAGTTGGGTTTTGTTGGGTTTTTTTTAGTTTTGGTTGGTTGAGGTTTTTTGTTTGTTTGGGGGTTTTGAGGGGTTTTTTGTTGTGGATTTTTTTTTTCTTAGTACGAGACTAGTTCTGACTCGGAAATCTTTCTGGTGAAAAATGCTGACAGTCACAGAAACACACTGAGTTAGACTTGTCTTTGCCTTTTCATTATGGAGAAAATATTTCCACTTTTCTAGACTAACTCCAAGACCTAGTCTTTAGCCAAGAGACAGTGTTTTGCTTTGTTTGTGGTGGTCTCAGATTGTTTGGTTTTTTTTGCCACAGAAGTGTTTGGCAAATCATTTATGCAATAGGCATTTGGGTAGATAACAACAATTGTTATAAAGAAAAGTTATGTGAATTCTGTTTGTTATTGGTTGTGGGAAATAGAAAATGTTTGCTTATGTTATGAGTAATAAGTTCAAATGCCTATTGGATAGCTTCTTGTATTTAGACAAAAACATCTTTAATAGCTTCATTCGTCATCATACGCAGAATGACAATAATATCTGTGCTTTTTCAATCTCAATATTTACAAAGCTCAGAGCAGGTTGGGTTTTTTTTTTCCTGACTGATTTTTTGAAACAAATGGCAATGAGAGAAGAACTGTTCCTCCTTAGGTAAACTTGACTCTTTTCACTATACTAATTAGCTGGTACTGATCAGTACAGCATACTGAAAATACATAATGTGTCAAAATCTGAGCAAGTCTCATTTATCTGTGCAAACATGCTATTTCTTTAATTCTCATCTAGATTCAGTGTCACTTGATAAACATGATTATTTGGCTTTAGCTACATTTAGCTGATATTCTATATCTGCAAATATTTTCAAAGCATGTCATACGTACTCATGAATTTTCTGTTGGCTTTGACAAGAATTAATTTAGGTACAGAATATACTGAAAATACTGAAAAATATCTCATTATACCAAGATACTGAACTAGGTTGTGACCCAATTATGTTTTGAAAATACAAAACCGCTGCTCTACCGGGAAGGAAGTACCACCGCCGCAGAGATGCTAATTCCAAGTCAGTGACCATCTCCTTATCCAAGACCGCTGGGCTGTGGTTTGAGAAGGGGAATGGCTGCACACCAGCAGGCCTCAGGCAGAGTTGCCCCTTTGTGGCTATTAATATCGAGGCCACTTAAAGCTACTCTTAGAATGTTAAAATTAGATTTTATCTTTAAATTACTAATAATACAATAACAATAATAATATCTCATAATTTGTCTCTGTTGTTTCCCATTATTCACTAGTAGAGGGTTAAAAGCTTAGCTCACTAAAAAGAGCACTTGGTAACTTCTTTGTATTAGGTGAATGTTTTACAGTCAAAAAGAATTTACAGTAGCAGTGTTCTGCGTTGATTATTGACCATTGCTATTCACTGGGGAAGGCAGGTTCCATAGAAAATAACCTGTATAACGCTTGTGTTGTTATGAAGTACTTTTAAAATAAGCATAATCTATAAAAGAATACAGAGCATGAGAATTATTGTGTGTGTCGGCAATTCTTAAAAACTATTTGAAGGAAAAATATTATATATCCACCAGCTGAAGTAAGCAGAGAGCCCTATTAGTTTAATGTGTATCAGCAACTCAGGAATATTTGCTTATTTTAGAAAATCTGACTTGAAGCCAATCATACTCTGGCAGGTAATGTTATTTGAATCAGTATAGGGTATTATGTACTTTTATTACCTTTACATTCAAATTCAATTAGACAATGATGCTTTAAAGCAATCAAGATTGAAGTAATCATCCAGTGGAATTAATATGGTCACGTTTAAGTGAAATCACTGTTTTGATCTTAGGCTGCAAATGAAAAAAACTGCAAGTTCAAAAACATTGATGGTGAAGTCAAAGAAAAGACGGCAGGATGGGGAGGGTGATGGATGACTGGATTTTAAAATGTATGGGGGATGGAGAATCTTTCCTTTTGTGGCCTCATTTCCTCCCAGGTTAATAAAGCTGTGATTGCAGTGCTTGTGTTTAGGGGATAGTGATGTAAACAAATAAGAAAAAACAAATGAAAACAATGATGTTGAAGTTTGTCACCATTCCCCCTCCCGTCTGTAACACTTTTTGTAGAGGTAACTCCCACCTACACACAGACGCCATTGGAAGGATCCTCTTTATTTGGGTACTCTACAGGGAAATACTTGTGGCGAGTGGTGCCCTCTGTGGACCCACTTTCTCCAGGCATGGTAGAACTGAAGGCTGAGATTTCTACAGTTGACTACAGCACTTCAACATCTCTTTCATTTTGATAGAACAAAGTGTTTGAGTTGCTTGGGCATACTCAGGTAAAAAGTTCAGAATATTGAGCTTTCTGTTCTTCTGGCTCCTGCATGGTGAAAACCCAGGCAGCACACAGCATCATGACACTGACAGAGAGATGTCTCAGTTTTGGTTCCAGGTATTTCCCAGTCTGGTCTTTGAGCATATACCAGAGGTGTAATTCAGACTGACTTGGAGCATCCTGGATCAGTCCTCAGGTGTGGGCAGCAGAAGATACGTATGTCCTGTTCCTTCCCTACCCACCCACAGTCGTGCCCTACCCATTTTTCAGATTTGGGTGATGGCAGGGAGTTTTGAGGAGTTGGCTGAGGCAGACCAAGCAACCTGGGCACTGTCCTCAAGCTGTTATTGTCTTGGCACTTCAGGAGCGCCATGGCATGCCAGCAGTGAGGCCAGGTGTGCCCTACCTTGAAGAACCTTTGCAAGAGAGACAGAGAGAGGAAGGGGTGAGGTCTGCAATGTGGACAGCAATAGAACTGGGTTGTCCTCAGTGGGACTAATCTGATGGGGTAGTTTATAGGTGACTGAGGAGGCTGAGAAGATCAGAACTTTTTTTTTTCCCCCCCCTAAAGATTTAAGGCTTAGAACCATTCTATAAAATGACAAATTATTATGATAGTCTGGAGATTCTGAGGATAACAGCAACTCTTAAAACGAATTATTTTTCCTAGAGCTGCATATTTTCTTACAAACAACCTGCTGATTGCAGAGACATACTTATCATCACATATTTGTGTCAGAACCTGAAAGAGAAGTATCTTTTGGCAATATTATAAATGGAAAACAAGAATAAAATGATTATTTTCTGGGGATGCAAAACCAGAGAGTAAATTTTTCATTTCAGTATGTGTGGCAGATAGATTAAAAATATTCATATTTTGAACTCAGGTACTCATCAGAAAGAAACGTCTTTTTAGTTGCTCAGTTCTTGCTGCAAATGATAGACTCAGAACCTGTGATATATTTCAACAAAAGCTTTAGTTATGTCTGTGTTTTCACATTGTGCAGTACGGGTTACTGCTGGCTATTGCCTCAAAATCTCGATTGATTCTCCTTACTCTGTAATTTAAAACCATTTCAATGAGAATTTTATAACATTTTGAATGTTTTTGAAATAAGTAAGTTCAACACAACTCCAGTGAAAAAATCTATCTAATTATTGCATGGTAGAAAAAAGGGGAATGTGGTCAAACGGCTTAAGAAAATATATATCTAGGGTGCATTTCTCTATAGGAAGCAGAAACTCCTGAGGGTACCTGGTTTCTGTGAGTGGATTTCAAGAGCAGGTCATCAGTCCTGGTCAGACATGTTTTTGCCGACAAAGAGGTTTGTGTGGATGAAAGCTCTGGCACTCCTGATGCAGAGACAGGAGTTGACAAAAATGGGCTTGATAATTCAGGGCGTGGGGGAAAGACCCTGATGGACAGTTTGGGTTATTTCTACGACATATTTAGATAAATATGTCTTCCTCTTTTGAATTGTTTCTTCATATTTTTTTGAAGATGCCACTACCAACACCATCTCTTTATTGCTGAAGTTCATTTGTTTGAATAAAATTCTGTTATCTAACAGCTCTGTACCAGGCAACTTTTACTAGGGATTATCAAGTGAGGTTCAGCTTTTGAGAGAGACTGATTTACCCCTTTTATTTTAGAAATCCTATAGTTTGATGGCAATGTTAACTTTTCATTGTACATGTTGTTTTCTGGTACGTCTTTATTCTTAGCTCTAGGAGAATGAATACATAAATAAAAATCCACTGTTCCTCTGCTGCTCTGCTGCCATTTAAATCCCTATTTATCTCACTCTAGGATGCCAGAGAGGAAATTTAATGTTGAGTATTGGTTCAATAAATGTCAGGGAGGGCAGGCAGTTTATATCCTTTTTTGCAATAAACATTTAGTTCTCCTGACAAAGACAGCATCAGAATATTGGGAGGGAAGAGCTGGTCTAGTGGCCTCTGCTTCTTTCAGCAGCTGAAAACGTGGAGTTGTAATGGTGACCATGCACACAAAGTTGAATCTCCAGAAGTGGTTGATATGCTGTCAGGGTTTCAAATGCTCTTCTGATAAAAGTAAGCATTTCTTGTTTGGGATGTTGAACTACATGAGGCCTGGTCTTGCAAAATGTCAGTGCGGTTTGCCTGTCATCTGTAAATACTGTGTAGGTTTAAACTTTTCATGAACATAGTGTCTTTGCAGGTACAATTTTTGTGTGGTTTGTTTGCATTACAATAAAAGACAATTACATCTCTTACCTATCAGGTTAATGAATGGCATGAGACTTACTGAGCTAACCTGGCTTGTCTTACAATCCAGGGTGCATCTTAGTTCGGAAAAGGCAGAAGTACAGATTTAGAATATGACATCATGCAAGTTATCTAAGCATTGTTACCATGTCAGGTGAGTTAAGAAGACAATTTAAAGAACTTACTGCAACTATTTGGTTTATGCATAGTTAATATATGTCCTGTGCATTTTACAGTGAGGGAGTTAAGGCACAAATGGAAATGAAGGAAATTTTGCTAAAATAAAATTATTATTATTATTATTATTATTTAGAGGTACTGAAGTGAAATCTCTTGAGTACCAGTTAATTGCCATATCTTTCAAGATGGTCCTTCCCTTCTACATTCATCAGGAGACTTTGGAGTAACTAAGCTTGATTTCCAAGGGAGCTTCACTAAGGTCATGAAGTGGTACCACAAACAGACATAAAGACATCTGAACAAAACCAGGTTAAGATTTGAAGTTAAGTCTCTACACCTGTAGACTTTCCTTGATATGCTGGACAAAGTTTGGTGAGGTGCAGTATTGTAGGATTTCTTACTTGGTATAAAATGCACAATGGATTGGAAAAACTTAGAGCATTAAATGTCATATGTTGAAAAAGAGAAGTTCTATGATAATTGGAATAATGCAACAGTAATAGGTTTATACTATTTTTAGAATCAACTAATATGTAATATACAATAAATATAAAACATATAATGTATAAGAATATATGTATATGTATTGTATGTACATGATTTCCTGTACATACATAGTATCATTAAGGTTGGAAAGGACTTCTAAGATCATCAAGTCCAACCAACTATACATATCATATAGTGATACTTTATTTTCTGTTCTTTGCCACTACCAGAGATCCTTATCAATGAGCTTTTTAAATACATGCAATTAACTCATCTTCACATATCCCCATGACTGATATATTTAAGAGTCTGTCTTTCTGAGCTTTTCTTACTACCTTTATGCTTTTGCTTTAAGCATGTGTTTAAAAACGGGAGGAAAAAAAACTCAAAATGAAGAATGTAATTTGAATAAAGAATAGAATTAGAAATACACTTTGGATATAGACTTTCATCCCTAAGTGTGGCGAGTCCTTTATGCTAAAGCTTATCTTCTTTCAGGCTTGTTTCGGCTACTTGTTCATCAAATTAAAACCAACTTAGCCAAGTAAGAATTTCAGTCCTTTTGTCCTTGAGAAAATGAACAAGTGTAAGCAGATGGCTAACATGATGAAAACCATTGACAAAACATAACTTTCAGCCTAGAAGAAGAGCAGAGAAAATTTACAAAACCTGTCTCTTTAACTTCTCCCAGACACTTAACTTCAGGCTGGATGAAATCCCTGACCATCAGTTTGTTTTTTTGACCTTGCAGAATACCAAGGCACTGGAGAGCTGAGGACTGGGGTGTGTAGGGCTGGTGTGTTTCAACCAGCTTGTGCCTGTATTTAGAAGAGGAAAAAAAAATATTGAGACCAAGTGACTAGATCGATAACAGTCCAGCAGGAATGGATTTGATGCTCATAGTGCATCACAAGCCGAAACATTCAATTGCAAGAGCAGCAGGTGTTAGGCTGGGAATTACGGACAGCAGTGTCACTTGCAAGGCTTGGTGAGCAACTCCTCCGTGCGGCTCAGCACCGGTGACACCTCAGCTGGGCCACGGCAGAACCCCACAGCCCGGGCATGGCCTCGAGGGGAGCAGCAAGGGTGGGCTCATCCAGAGCACACTGCCCTCAAAGGAAAGACTGATTCAGTAGGATTTATCAGCCTTCCTTCCACACAGGAAGTCTGGAGGAACATGAGGACTACAGTAATAGCACCTGAGCGTGTGGATGCCTCTTGCAAAGAAAAGGTGGTAGAGAAAAGGGAGAGGAATGGTGTGGCCATACATTGACACACAGCCAAGCACCGCCACGACACTGGCTGGAGCACCCAGCCTGGGCTGTGTTAAGCAAGGTCTGAGGGTGAGTGCCTGGCAGACTTATGCAGGCAGACAACAGCTTTCTGGACCTGGGTTTATCTGGGGCGGGAACGGCACATCAAAGCTGTCCTGAACAGATGCAGAATTGCAAAGCACGGGGAAGCATGAAGGCTGCTGAGCATCCCGGGCTGCTGCATGGTCGGAGTCGGGCAGCAGCAGGACTGTGTCTGCAGACTGCGGTGTCTGTCTCCATGGTGCTCTGTATTCATCGGATGTTCTTGGATCTGGCCCCAAGCTTTCACCCAACAGCAGCCATATCCTAGAAGTAACGATCCTGTTAAACAACTATCATGCGAGGATGTCATTCAGGCTGTCAGGAACACGGAGGCCAAGCATGATCATTTCTTCTCCCCTTCCTCTTTCCCAATTGAAGAGCTTGTAAAATCTTTCTGATAGTTTAATCATTGAAAATTGTGGCCATGAATCTTGACAATACGTAAATCAGGGATGCCATCTGCGATCAGTGCAGTGAACTCCTCAGGCTCAGCGCTTTGTGGTAAGCTGGTGCTGGGTGTGCTGGCTTTATTTCCCTTGCGCATGTGAGTAGTCACAGAGGGTATCTGATTCAGACTCGGAATGAGATGTCCTCTCTTCACCCTCACAATGAATTTATTTCAAGCAGCGGCAGGACGAGTTTGCTTACAGGCACCCTCTTTACCGTAGTCTGAACGAAAATACACATGTGAAATTAGTGTCTATTCTTCACTCCCGTAACTAATTCAACTGAAGGTGCTCCCTCTGACTGTCTAGACAGGGCTCTGCTGGAGCACACCAGGCTGGTTCCCCATCTCCTGCCCAGTCTGGTGCCCAGGTATCCTTGCAAAGGGAGGCAGACACCTTAATTAAAAATGTAATATCTGCTGTTCTGAGTCAGAGCCCTTCTAGGCTTCTGTGTAAAAGCAGCCAGTAATAGATGCTTAACAGCAAAGGCAGCCGTCATGTGAAGAGATGCTTTCTCAGCACCTCGTGTTTCCCAGTTTCAATACTCCTGGAGCCAGGAGCTGCATGAAATGTGGAGGTAACCTTTGTGAATGTGCCGCCTCCTTTCTTGAAGGCAGATCTTCTTTTGATTTCTACTCGTTCTTTGGAGGTTACATACTTTAATGTGCTTTGTGTGGAGGAGTGCTTTTTTTAAACTACAATCTGATAATATCATTTGGCTCTGTCTGGTTTTTGAATTGTGAATAAAATCATTTCCTATTCACCTTTTCCAGGCTATTTAAAATTTTAGAGCTGCTATTCTACATCCCCTCAGTCATATCTTTTTCCAGCTGAAAAGCTGTAGTCTATTCCATCTCTTCTCATGTGGAGGAGTTATGTGACTGACACGGCCAACTTGTTTCAACTTTCTTCACTTAAAAGCCGTTGTACTGGAACCATTTTGGGTCATTACAGAACTGAGAGCGTCACGTTTTATTTGGAATTACTTAAAATATTGTTGCAAAAATGGTATAAAATCCTGAAATGCTGCTTTCCTCCTGCCTTGCCCCTCTCAAAAAAACCAAACCCAAAGACAGACCTATGTATAGTAATTCAAAAGGAATTCTTATGTATAGTAGTTCACTGTGAAGGAAGTCTGTTCCATCAGGTTTGTTCCTTCCAGGACAGGTTCATGTAACACATATGGACATTTAGCAGAAGTTGTTGCTGCAGGTTAATTTCATAATAAATTGTTTCTGGCTGAAGTAGAGTTAACGTCTTCCAAAATCTACCAGAATAGGACCACTAAAACATCAGTTAACATCACATAATAGATAGTGGTCCTGTTCTGGTCCAATCCCAGACTCAGGGCAGGGTTGACTTTGAAGTCAGCTCTGAACTTGAAAACTGGATATCATGGTAGTGGCATACTGGTACATTGACTGCCTTTTATTTTAGGTTGTATTTGCTATTTTTTCTGATTTTGATGTTTAAAAGAGAAGGGTTGGGTTTTTTTCTTGCTTGAATAGTAGCATGTTTACAGCCTGTGTTTCATTTTAAGTGCATTTATATACATCAGTGCCCAAAAGTCTACTTTAGATTTAATTCTTAACTTTTTTAAACTGTAATATATATTTCTTGCTTTAATACTTAACCTCCTTACCACCATTAGCTCAAATCTTGAGAGCAGCAACACAGTCATGTCTAAGCTTACAGGGGCCCTCAGGTTTAATGTATGAGTCTTTTCAGCAAAGACCTTTCAGGTAGATTCATTTCTGCTCTGCCTTTACTGTCTACATTAGGGAGAATTTTTGTCAAACTTTTAAAATAACCTCATTGCTTCTGTTTTCTGCATTGTCTTCTGGTGTTAAAGTGAAGAAAAGGAAACCCAGCTGTACTGCCTTTTCTGAGCTAAAGAGCCAAAAGGTTTTAAACCTCCCTTTCTGTTACGGTAGACTCTTACTAGGTCTTGCTGAAAATCTCTGCTGTGTTCTGCTGCGGCTAATCATCGCTGCAGAAGCTGGTTCCTTGTGTATACAGCAGAATTTGTTTTGAAGCTTTCAGAGCTACAAAACTGCTGTGTACACTGTCATGCATTTTTTTTTATTTGATGTGTCCTCTTTTATGACCTCCTTGGCAATTTGTTGCTCTTGTGCATGCATGAGACTGGTGAGATACCTTGTCAGATAGTTCCCTATCTGGGCTGACTACTGAGCAGAAGGCATTTAGTTTATTAACTTGCACCTTTTGGTTTTTTAGAAGCTGGATTTTCACAGCATCCCACATGGGCGAAGGTCCTTAGACCTACATTTACTATGCAGACACAGGGTTCAAAGTGCAGATTCTCCTGATGAAAGATGGGGAGTTCACTCTGTGAAGACTGAGTTGTCTTTTGCTACAGTTTTTCATTTAAAATAAATGCAGTTCTGTTACAGTGTAGAATATGACCAACTGTAATATAATTTAAATTGCTCATTGGAAAAACACTTAATTGAATGTGGTTTCTGATTAATAATTTTTATGATCTGGTCTCACATAGCTTCTAAGTGTCTTGCAAATTAGGATTTCTATGCAGAATGGCTGTTACTCATGTTCCTTTGGAAGCTGAAATTCTAGTGATATTAAATGCACACGGTTAATAATGGCTTATAAAGATGTCAGAACCCTGGCATCAAAAGGACCAGCTTTATTTGAAACACTAAATGCTACTTATGAGCTACTTTTTCTTTTTCTCCTATTTTGTTAAATCGGCTTTGCTCTCAGTTAGATTATGTGAAAATTTGGACAAAGGAGTTTCTTGAATTCATTTACTTATTTTTTACATTTTTTTAAAGAATTAAAGTTAGTTTATGGAACAGAAGTCACCTGCAAAACAACAGATGTACAATGACAAAGCATCAGAGATTTTAGTGGGTTTTTTATATGTACTGGGATAGTGAGTCTCTCTGAGATACATCCAGACTGATGAGACGGATGTTACAGCTCTTTTGCCCTGAACATTGATGCCAGAAAGATTATTTCCCTCTCAGCACACAATAAATAAACAGTAAATTCATGAAAGTGGACTTAACGTGATGTAAAAGTTGGACTCAATAAGCATCTTAAATTTTGGCTGTTTATCTGGGTCTCTGGTTTATTTTTCTTGGAGGAATACCAGTATTTTCCTTTGACTAAAATGGAGCATTAAAGTCCATCGTTCTGGCATTCTTCCACTTTTAGCCTTCTTCCTAAACTTAGTTGTTTACCCAAAAACAGTATATTGCTTTTCCAAAGGGTAGTTTCATTCTGCCTTTTATGGATTACATGTTGTCTTTTATCAACTTACTTTTTCATTCCTAATGTGTACCATGAATGGTAACGTGCTGGCATACTTCTGACACTGCAGTGATAGTCAGTCGTTTAGTATTTAAGTCTGTATAATACAAAATAGACAACCAAAGTTTATAGGCTTCGATTATGCAACATTCACCCAGCCTATTTAGCTAAGCACAATACCAGGTGCTTGAAGGTATTATTTTTAATGACATGGAGGTAAGATAGAGCCTGCTACCATTACAGTGCTAAAGTGTAAGCAGGCTTCAGTTCATTCGATGTGACACCATTCCCCAGATCGCTGTGTTTCTGTAAATGCAGAGCATACGTTTTGCTAACAAAGCTGGAGACAATCATAGTAACTAATAACGTGTCAACATGTGGCCAATGGTGTATGCTTTGGATAGCTCAGACTTTTTGAAAAAAAAGGTGAATAGAAATGTGCTGTGCTTTTTTTGCTTAATTTTAAATTGAAACAGTTTGTTTTAAAACAAATCAATATCCCTGAATTCTTTGCAATCCAGCACAACATTAGAGAAAACCAAACAGAACATAAACATGCCTAATGTGATTCATTTTCTTTGTCAGATACAAGAGCAGGATACAAGGTAAACTAACAGTAGTTCACAGAATGGTGTTTATTTCTTCACAGTGTGACTTTTAAATGTCACCGTTCTCTTAAATTCAGTTGAAATCAAAGAATCAAATTTACTTTTTCATTATTATTTTTGCATTAGGCTATGAGAATTTATGGCTTGTTTATTCTCTTGGTCCCCTCAAGTCCTCAGTCTCTGAATTACATTAGAGCTGTTCAGATTGTAAAACGTTCCAGGCAGACACAGTTGTCTTTGGATGCCACATACAATATATTTTCTGTATTTCTCCTTATTCTTGCTGTAATTACCAGGGAAATTTCCATGAAATGGGATTTTGTTTTATAAGAATTTACCCACTTATGCTACTGAATCCCATTATGGTGAGAGCATACATGAGCATTGTCAAGAGTATAAGTCGCAGGAGGAGATGAAATCTTGTGAAAAAAGCATTCCATTTAAAATGAACCTAAATATATGTCCGACAGATTTGTAAATTGTCTGCACAGGTGAAATATTGTACCCTTAAGTCTAAAAAGTTTTCAGTTTCCTTCAGGAGTCTTCACAACAGGCGGTTTTTGTTCTCTCTTATTAACGCACTTGAGGAAACAAGATGTTCAGAAAATAGTTATTGCAAGAAAGAACCTACTAATTCTTATCTTTGTTTTTTCAGTATGTAACTTCCACAGAAAATTATCCTATTAAAATTGACATGAACCCCAAGAGAGCATATTTGTACCTCACCTTACTTTTAAGGTTGCAAGTCATCATTCTGTTGTGCCTCTGTAGGATTAAAAATGGAAAAAGGGAAATTTGCTGGTTAATTAACATGTGAAGTGTGTGAACTTTTTATGTCCCTTTGTGATTTGCAACTTTGTCTTTTATTGTTGTCAGTAAAGAACTCCAAATTCTATTGCATTTATTCTCCTGTACTGGGCTACCAGTCTGAGGATTTTCTTAGGCCAACCTAACACTGGCAGCTTTGGCTGATTGATGGATACCCTCTTGGTTAACTTGAAACCACATTTCTACATAAAGCCTATGAAGTCAGTGGATAAGAACCATTTACATAGAGTCTCAGAATGCTCTTACGTACTTTTTTAGAAAACTCATAGTTCTCAGGACTTGAGAGAAAAAGTGACATTTATATAACATTAGCACCTGCTTAGTCTTTGGGTACAGTGCAGTGTTTTAAAAGTGACTTAATTAGTGATAGGGGATGTGTTGCTCTTGTTCACTTAAATAAAAACTTGCAGCTGGTTAGGAATCAACAAAAACATTTTACTGAGACAGTTCATTGCTGCCTAGTATTATTTCTGTTTATCATATTTAGTATTGTATTCTGGTTTTCCCTTCATAATTTTTGCCTTTGCGAGTCTGACGTTTAAGGATCCAAAAATGATTGTTTTTCCAGAAAGCTGTAATGCAGTAGGCATAAACAAATGCTGAGGTCAGAGATTTTAGTCTTTGATATGTGGCTATCTTACAATTAAGTTTGGCTATTACAATTAATTACAGTGTTCCAATTAAGACCACTTGTTGCTATAGTTATCTCATTGCTCCAATCTGCTACTATCCACCACATTGCTTATTGAAGGCTGTCAGCCTTCAATATACGTCCATTAAAATAATTCTGTGCATCCCTCTTGTCACAAGGTCTAAGTTCCACAAAACTTTTGATGCCCTTAACTTCACTGCCTGACAGAGATTCCTGCCTCTTCAGTGAGGAAGTAGGGGATAGAGACAGCAAGTGACTCAGGCGAAATGAATCACATAGAGCACATCTGTAGGTTATGGATTTGGGCTGCCTTTCCAATCCCAGACCAGCATTTCTTCCCGGCACAAAGAGGTTTGTTGTCACTATAAACAGAATTTTCACAGGACTGCTGTATGCTGCAGAGTTCTTCCTGCACTGAAGTGCCCAGCATCTTCAGAACTGAGTACATTTATAAAATCATTAATACATTCAGAGACTCTTATCATGCTACTTATGTTCCATCTGAGAAGTGGTAGAGAGAAAAATTGCTATTTCTATTTTTAGAGTACTTGCAGTGAGCTTACACTAAAAAGGTCACCTATGTATTCCTGTGGTGTCTTGTGCCAGGGAATAGGGTCTCCAGGCACTACCATGAAAACAAATAGTATTTCCTAATTATAACAGAAACCAAGGATTGTTGGAAGTGGAGTATGAGTCATAAGTCTCCGAAGTAAAGTAGATGTTATTTAACATTTACTTTGCAAAAGCACTTAGAAATGTTTATAAGGCTTTTCACTAGACTAGACACTTTGCAGAATTTGAGTGAATGACTGTCCTATTTCCCTTTAATAAACTCAATGGAAAAAAAATAAATCAAAGCGGTCTGTTCCCTCTGCACAATATAGGTCCATTATATTTCCATTTATCAAGGGCATCAATCAACCAACCTAGTGGCCTTCTATGAGGGAGTGACTTCGGTGGACAACAGAAGAGCTACCGATGTCATCTATCTGGACTCCTGTAAGGCCTTTGACACGGTCCCCCACAACATCCTTCTCTCTAAATTGGAGAGATGTGGATTTGATGTGCGGACTGGCGAGTGGATGAGGAATTGGTTGGATGGTCACATCCAGAGGGTAGTGGTCAACAGTTCAATGTCCAGATGGAGGTTGGTGACGAGTGGTGTTCCTCAGGGGTCTGTACTGGGACAAGTACTCTTTAATAATGACACAGACAGTGGGATCGAGTGCACCCTTAGCAAGTTTGCAGATGACACCAAGCTGAGTGGTGCAGATGACAGGCCTGAGGGACCTGGACAAGCTCAGGGAACAGAACTGTGTGAACCTCATGAGGTTCAACGAGGCCAAGTGCAGGGTCCTGCACCTGGGTTGGGGCAACCCCTGGTATCAGCACAGACTGGGGGATGAAGGGGTGGAGACCAGCCCTGCTGAGAAGGGCTTGGGGGTACTGGTGGATGAAAAGCTGGACGTGAGCCAGCAATGTGCACTCGTAGCCCAGAAGGCAACTGTATCCTGGGCTGCACCCAAAACAGCGTGGCCAGCAGGTCAAGGGAGGGGATTCTGCCCCTCTGCTCCGCTCTGGTGAGACCCCACCTGCAGTGCTGCGTCCAGCTCTGGAGCCCTCAGCACAGGAAAGACACGGACCTGTTGGGTCCAGAGGAGGCCACAACAATGCTTAGAGGGATGGAACAGCTCTGCTGTGAGGACAGGCTGAGAGAGTTGGGGTTGTTCAGCCTGGAGGAGAGAAGGCTCTAGGGAGACCTTATTGCAGCTGCCAGTGCTTAAAGGGGGTTATAAAAAACATGGGGACAGACTTTGTAGCAGGGCCTGTTGCGATGGGACAAGGGGTAATGGTTTTAAACTAAAAGAGGGGAGATTCAGACTAGATATAAGGAATAAATTTTTCACAATGAGGGTGGTGAAACCCTGGCACAGGTTGCCCAGAGAGGTGGTAGATGCCCCATTGCTGGGAACATTCCAGGTCAGGTTGGACGGGGCTCCGAGCAACCTGATGTGGTTGAAGATGTCCTTGCTCACTGCAGGGGGGTTGGACTGGATGACCTTTAGAGGTCCCTTTCAACCCAAAGATTCTATGACATATTTGCAGCCTATTTGTAGCCATTTTCTTTCCTGAATGTGTTTTAACAGTATTAGGGTGTTTTTCAGTGGTAGCTGTGATGATGTATGGTATGTGGTGTAGCTGACATGTCTGCCCATGTTTCAGATGCTGTGCTAGCAGGGGCATCAGCCAGGCAGCTTTTTAATAATCTCTCTTCTCATCTGTAGCTGCAATATTAGCAGATAGTGTTGAAGAATGATTTCCATTCTAGTGGGAACTAACTTCTCCGATTTACTCTTAAAACTGCAAGATCCCTGCAGTGCCTTTTTTTCTCTCTGTTTTTTAATTTGGTAGGCTTATGCTTGTTGTTTGTGTTTGTAACATGATGGTGTTCAATCTGGACTCTTGTCTCACTGTCATGAAATTACCCTGAGTTGTTTAATCATAAAAGAATCTCAAATTAGCACAACAGCAGGGTGGGGAAAAAATTAGTAGGTGGTGGTGTTGATCTTTATTCTCCAGAGATACAGTTCTCACCAGTTTGTTGCACAGTGCTTGTTCCTGACAGTGTGGATTTCTCAGCATCTCCATTTCAAATGCTGTTCTTCAGAGTCAAGTGTAAAAGTACCATCTTTCACAGACGTGTTTTTTTCTTGCCTCACTCTCTTTGCAGTCCAGAAAGGTGTGTGTAACTAGAAACAGTCCAGACTTCGTGTATGCATACAGGTTATGTGCAGGTAAAATAATCCACTTTCAAAAAAAGCTTCCCCCCCCCCCCCCCCCCCCCCCCCCCCCGATTGGAGAAACCAGAATCATCTTACTGCGAGCTGGACCTATTGTCAGGGTGAGCTCAGGAGATGATCTGTCATTTTTGTTTGGCGACATGGTGTTTCTCACAGTGATGAGCAAGAAATGAAACCACTTCTGACAGGAGAGGAAATGCTTCCTTATCAGCAGCTTTATCACTATTGTTAATGCAGTGCTGTGATCTCTCCAGACTGAAAAAGAATATATATTCTTTATTTTTGTTATTTGTTCTGTTCATGTGGACTTGGTAGTTATCACATTTGTGATCAGTGTAAGTCACACCCTCACTGTGTAGTTAAGTTGAATTATATCCATTTGGATGAGAGCAGCAGTATAACAAAATGGCTCTTGCCCTTCTAAGAGTGGCTGTCGTTGTATTCAAAGCAGTATCTAATTTGGGCTGTGACCTGTACGAATATTTGGCTGGAGTTAAAAGCTATTTTCTGGAAAAGTGATATGAAGTAAATTGTGGTACTTAAGACTTTTCCTTACAAAAGGCTGTTGCTCTGTGTCCCCTCACGAGGAATGGCTTCTGGCTGCTCAGAACTCAAATAAAGCGCTTTTCATAGAGTTTGGAGGAAACTAGACAACTTGAGTGTCTATTTGTTCTTACCACAAATAGGGCTTTACAGATCTGCGTGAACCTTCCACTTGGGACAAAAATCTCTTGATGTGTGTATATGTGTGTCTTGGGGGAGAGGAGGTTCTCTGATCTGCGTTCATGTGCCTGTATTTGCTCAGGCCTGCTAAGACAAGTAGTTCATCCCATACTGTGTGCAAAATAATGTACTTGGCACTTACACAGAGGTTTTCAACAAAACGTCTCAAAGCTTTGAATCTCAAAGCATTAAAAAACTTTCAAGAGCAACGTACTGGGAATTAGCAGCGCTGTGTGCAACACTAGAGATGGAGGACAATATTCTGATGTCAACTTTTTCATCAAGCTGTGTCATTAAATTAAAGCTGAAACTCTTTGTCAGGGTCTTTTGTTTGAAGAATGTCATGCTGGAAAAGTAATCAAACACGTTGTTTTAATATTTGCTAAACAAAGCCTCTTATTTAAAATCAGTTGTTAACTTCTTAGAAAAAGAATACTTTTATAAAGCTTAAGAAATGGGGAAAAACAGTTGACAGTAAATTTTCATGTCTGATAGGAAAGTAACTTAACTGAGGCTCTAGGATATACATAGCATCAAGGGAAGTAATTGAGGTGATGAGGGTGTAGAATATAATGTCGTCCCAAAAAAGCTTTGCCTCCAATGTCTATAACTTTCTCTTTGTTTTTTGATCTTCTAGGAGCCCTTTTATAACTAAATTATTTATTTCTCTGGCTGTATACATTTGGGAAATAGCTAGTTCCCTGAGATTTAAAAGTAATGCCTGGAACATTTTTGTAATTTTGTAAACAGATTGGGTATATATAAAATATATGGAACTACACAATTGTTTTCTTTTCTTTTTTTCTTTTTCTAAAGTCATTTTCTGATCTGGTGGTTAAGCAGAACTAAAAGAAAACTGCAAACTCAAGCCTATGCAGTTTGATGCATGTGATGCACAATAAAAGCCCTCCTAACACACACTCTTAAAAAATTATTCAGTGAATTATACCAAATCCCTTCATTAATTTTACGTTTGCTGTAGTAAAGCATTAAGACCTGTTGTTCAACTATGTGAAGGCTAATTTTAGATAAATATAACTTTTTGAACTTTTGGTGGAAAATATGGGTAGTAAAATTTTGCTGACAGTTATGTATCAGTAGGAATCTTTGCTTGCAAGAGTTCGGTAAGGATCTTGACAACCAAAAGAGAGCCTCCAGCAGTAAAAGCAGTAATTTTTGAACTTCCAGCATAGTAAAGCTTAGCTTCAAGTTAAAGAATGTATCTCCTCTTTCTGCTGCTGCCCTGCATGACCTATATAGGACAAGTTATTCTTTTTAAATATACCTGATGTTTATAAGCATAAGAGAGCATCCTAAGACCCCAATAGAGCGGAAAGAATCTCTGCATTTCTTTTATTATATCCTTATGTTTTTTTTCGACTTGCTTTCTCTTACTTTTGACAACTATTGTCTTGGCTATCATATCTTTGAGCATAGAAATCTAAAATACATTCAGAACATCCTAAATATGGCTAGTCATTGTTTTTATGTGATGCAGATGCTTTTAGTCCACATAGACATGAAATGTAGTTCTGCCTGTTCTGAGATTAGTAAAGCCTGGGCAGGAAAGGAAAACTTCCAGTGTTGCTAGTGTTTGAGCTTCTATTGTAGGAACGATGCTAGGAATCCATCACCTGAAGGAAAAGATGATATCAAAGTAAATTATTTTTGTAATATACATTAAAAAGTCATAGCTTTAGTCATGAAGTTTTGTAAATCGTTCTGAGTTTCACATTTCAGGTGCAACAAAAGTGCCAAATACTAATTTTTTATCTCTATATGTTAGTAGCTACCACTAAATTCTTCTCTCACTAATGAACAGGGCTTTTTGTTTACTGCTAGACAAAATGTGATGTTTTCTCTTTAGAAGGTCTCCAGTTTAAAAGTTTGGTTTCGTTTCTTACATGCTTGAGGCAGAATGCGTAGTAACTCTTGGGAAGGGAAATGTTTCACAGAAGTTTAAAGCCTGACTGAAGAAACAAATTAAGAGATCTGGTCATTTTTGTAGCGTGGATGTTTTTGAAGTCCTCAGGTTACAAACAAGGTGGTACTGGGTAGTGAAATTTCATCCCTGGAAATTATTAAAGCATGAGCACTAGTGGAATACAAGGCAAAACTATCAAAGAGCAAATATTTACTTGCTATTACTTATTATCAGTTATTCTAGGATTCTTAAATGAAGCCCAGCAGGTGAGAGCATCTTATGTGGAGTTTAAAAATTGTGTATTATATTATACTTTCATTAAGGAGTTGCATAGGAGTAAAGATCTATAGCATTAATAAGGAGAAAGTTCTGGTAAGCTGTTCTCCAAAAGAACCATTGGCTTTTACTACAGAGCCAACAGTAGTGAAACCTATTCTTTTCTCTCTCCAGGATAGTTGATGATATATTACTACAGTTTTCAACCATAAATATGGGTCAAAAAACGTAATTTTTTTTTTTTTACCTTGCAATTTGTTTTTCTCCTTGAAGTTCTTACAGCCTAATGAGCTATCAGCACTGGAAATTCAAATCTGGCAAGAGATGCTACATAAACAAACACATAAACAACAAGGAGAAGATGAAAAAGAGGACATTTAAAATAACTAAATCTTGGCTTAACTCTTTTGAAGCTGTTAGCAAAATATTTTTCATAAAGAAAAGAAAATTAACAGTAATTTGTACCAAAGTGAATGCCTGGAAAACCAGTGCAAAAAGAACAAGGATACAGGGGTGAAATCCTGACACAGTTCAGGTTTTTTTATGGAGGATTTACTGTCCCTCTTGATGCTATTTTGGCCTGGACAGGCCTTGCCATCTGGTTCTTATGTCTTCAGTTATCACATTTTTAGTTTTCAACCTCTGGAATGAGATTTGATGTGATTATGCAGTTTATGTTAAGCCCAAAACTTTCGCTATACAAGATCTCTATTGATTATTACTCACCCCAAAGCTACAAGGGTTGAATGCTGTATATGACACTCAATACAAGGTATCTTCCGAAAGCTCTGCTCACAGTATCGAATGAAACTGTATGTGAAGCCTGGAAGTATCCACACTGCCGGAGTGTCACATCTGACTCGGTAAAGCCTCCTCATCTGCCCCACGTGAGAACTCTCTGCTTTGGTGGGGTGACACAAGATACAGCCAAACTGAGTGGTGAAAGAATTCACAACGCGTGCAACATATTGAATAAAGATGCTGAGCCCAGTAACACCAGCATCAATTAAAAGCACCTTCAGAGACAAGACTGCATGCTGCCTAATGCACTCAGGGAAGTTACTTCTTAGTAGTATTTTGATCAGTGTCCTAAAAAATGGCACTTCTATCAGAGGTTCTCAGCTGTGGCAAGAGACACCTAACTGGTAGTTCTTCTGGGGCTAAAAGGTTGTGCCAAAAATCCCGAAGTTTACTGACCGAATTTCAACAAAAACCTCTTGGGAGTTACGAGAAGCTGCTCCAGTGCACTACAATGAGGAAATGTAAAACATATTTATTACGATGTCTCCCCTCTTTCGTCATGCGGTTAGTACTCCAGTATGATGCTGTGGCTAAGCTCAGCCCGAACGGAGATGGGAAAGCAATATAAGGGATTTATCTCACTTTTCAAAGCCCTGATCTAAGCTGCCTGGTGGACTTTTATAGTGATTTTAACTTATGCATTAGTTGTAGCTAAGTCAGAGACAGAACTGTACTGAAGCACTACCTCCAGTTGTCTTCCAGTCTACCCCTCTGCATAGAACACAAGCATTATTGGTCATTTCAAAATAGTATTTCAGAGAAAAGAAAATGTTTTGACCTTTTCTAGATGCAGTGTTTTGACTTCTTTCATTTCAAAAGAACGTTTTGTTAAAAGGAGAAAAGAAACTACATATTAGCACAGAAACAAAAAGTTTTTGTTTGAATGGCTTTTGTCAGTTTGCCTACATTGGAATTTTTTATCATTTTTAAAAAATTTTTATCAGAAAAACTATTCTTAAGAAAACTTGTTTCAATTAAGTTGAAACTGCTTTATGCATTTTTTTAAACTTGTCCGCCAAACCAAAAAAGCCATTATTACTTGAGCTCTCACCAACAGTTTTTAAACACAGGAAATTACAGCAGCATATAACTTGTCTTGCAAGTAGGTATATAAGGCATATGTGTTCATGTAAAAAACCCAGATTTGACATCAATCACAAAAGGTGTGTTTTTATGAAAGGATAAGGCATTTTAATGCGGCACATAAGGAAAACATCTTATGTTCCTAATCTTATATAACACAACCCTCCTCTGTCTTCCTCAGCAAAATGTTTCCTGAAAAGAAAGGTGGTGTTTAACTTGCATGAAGGAAGAATTGTACTATTAAATTATACTAAGAGTAAATAGCATAGCTTTTTTAATTTACGATTACTCTTGAAACATAAAAGAGTTCTGGGAAAAAGAAAAACTCCTGAGTTCTCATATGAGGGATTTATTACTCGTTAAAATTTGCTGTATAACAGTGTCCTGGAGTGGAAGCATCAATGTATTCAAATGTTGTATTAACCTCTATAGTTTTTATTTTATGTACCTATTAAATGAAATCAAGGATTGTATTAAAGATGTGTCACAAGTCATGGTGAAAGTTGCTCGCTCTCTCTCAAAGTTGTAGCATACAGGTTCTGAAATCCTCAAATACCTACTTTCTTGCTGTCAGAAAGAGATACTGCAAGCAAGCTGTTAATGGTATGCGAGGAATTGCACTGTCATAGAGCATCTTTAATCCAGTTTTGCAAGGTATTTTCTTTTGAGGCTCACATGGTAGTGTATCACCAGGTAAACCTTAGACCTTGATAACACCATTATCTATGTATATAATTGATTCACTTTTATTTGTTGTGCAATAGGATGAAAAAAAAAACCTCAACACTTATGCAAATAGACTTTTGGAAGCATCTATTTTTAAATCCTTCGCCTTTGCAGAGATAGTCAAGGAAAGGAGGGAAACTGCAGAAAGGTTATAATGTGGAAGGGAAAGACATGTTGATATTGAGGGACAAAAAAGAAATAAAGTTTCACAGTTGCCTTTGTACGACTTCTTGTGTTGCTCCTTTTGGTGGAATTTTAATGTTGGAGCCTCTTTTTATAACACTAAAATCTTTGTTCCTTAGTTTTGATTAATATCTATTTTGCTTTATTTACAACAATATTATTTACTTTTTCCTCGAGACCGTTGCATTTTTTATAGCTGTTTAATTTTATATTATTAAGTGGATGTATTTTAAGCCAGCAAGTGTTGAGCCTTTGAATTATACAATATGGCACTTTTAAATTCAAGTCAGTATTTAATAAGCAGTTTATGTTTTAAAATGTTTATAATTCATATTTTCAGATTATATGTTTTTTTGCATTTTCTGCTATATTGATACATAAATACGTAAAATCAGGAATTTCAATCAAAATGTGGATTCTAGTTCAGGAAAGTACCTAAGCATGTATTTAGCTGAAAACGGAGAGAGACACATTTTCAGAAACAGGACTGAGAGATAACTATCCCAGAATTAATCATGATTAATTAAGAGCTTTGCTGGCTCAAGAGCATGGCTGGCTGTTCTGACGTGGTTCAGGCAGGCAGGAATGCGTTTCTTTGGGATGCTTCATAGTGCAGATAGTCATAAGAAATTATGAAGTGGACAACTTAGTTGTGGTTTTGTTGGGGGGGTTTTGTTGTGGTTTTTTTTTTTTTTCTTGTATCTTCACTTTAACAACCAATTCTCAGAAATTGAAGATTACTCAGAGATTTTCCTACTGTTTGTTACGGAAGTACCCAAATATCTGTTCGAAATGGTCTTCATGTTTCGTTGCTAATTTTAAGAGACCATTTGGCCCCTTCATAACAAGTCCTGTAGAAAGTCTCTGGTGTTTGGCTTCTGCTTCCCTTCTGTTAGTACTGCTCTCTTAGTCTTCACTGAGTCTGTAACCTAAGGGCTGGGATGCAGAGCCAGAGGTCTTGCCATTAGAAGTGGAAGAAGGGAAAAGAGCCATAATGGAAAGAGTTTGGGAGAACTATGCTTATTGCTTCTACTGCCATCAGAAAAGCTGGAGGGGAGATTGTTAGCTGCTGTTTCTGAGCGCAGCGTATTCCCTCCAAGTGCCTCTACAAGTGACCATGAAAGGTGGATTTGACGTAGGCAAAGCAGGCTTTGGCATGACTGCTGCTTCGCTGCTGTTTTCCTCACCAGTGCTCATGCACGTGGCTGAGGAGCTGAACTCCCTGTGCTGCTCCTCCAGTTAGTTGTTGGTTATGGCTTGCTGACTTGCCAGTCACGGTTGGAGCATCTCAGAGCTGTAGTAAACAAGGGCTGGACACACGAGGAAAATTTATCTGTGGCCTTCTCTAAGCTTATCATACAGGTTTCTTCTATAATCAAAAGAAAGACACCTTCAAAGGGTTATTCATTAGACCTGTCTTGAATAGGATAAATTACTTTGGAGCTGTACATCTATTTCTATTGACTTGGCCTTCTAGTGGGCTGCTTGGATTAGGCACCTGATTTTACATACCTAAAGTTAGCTGAGGTAAGTCTCTTAGATGTGCACAAGAAGGAACGACTTTAATGTTTCTAATGCTGGAAGAAATTGTTGTTGAAAATAAAATGTTGCTCGTTACCACATTTAGCTTTATTACCTAAATGAAAAGTCATTAAGCGGTGTTGAGTGCAGTACAGATCTCTATAAGGGACTGTGACTTAGCCACCTAATGACATGGGATATTCAGGTTGACAGTAATGATAATTTCATGAAAATTGCTTATAGAAAGCAAAGTACTGAAATCATAGTATCTTAGACACTAAACAAGTCTGCATGAAATGCATCAAAAAGCTAATTATGCTTCAAGAAAATATCTTTGGCTTTAGAAGAGGTTTAATATTATAAGTCATTAGTGATATTTTCCTGACTAGTCTTTTGAAAAGTTCCCCCTTGCTGTTCAAGTGAAAGAACGTTATTTTCTGCTACCTAAAGAACTGGGCAGTTAAGACCAAAAGGCATTTAAACTGTCATTCAAACTGAATGTCATTTGTTTTTTAAAGCAAATGTTTATGGGTCAAAAATTGGCACTTTGAAATAACTACTTTTAGGACCTTTTGGGAGGAGTGGTGAAAAAGTTAAGGAAACAAAAAAAAACCCACAATAAAACAAAAAGAAACTTAAAAAAACCCACTCTATTAGTAGATATAACTATTATTCTTCATATATCCCACACTGTCTCTGGCCTTGGAAACCTACTTCATCTCCCCCATCTTTGCCTGTTTCCTTGGCTCCACTGTTACTGTTCTGAATTTCCGTAACACACTGCAGAAGTGTAGAATCATTTCAGGATGCCCACAAAACTCTGCATGACTATCAAGAAATGGGTCATCTCACTTCATAAAGGGACAGCACGGGAGTTTGGAAGCTGTGTCACCCAATAGCATAAACTTCCGTCCTGTCTCAAAGACTTCAACTTGTTTTCCAAAATACTCTTCCAACAATAGTAGAATTTGGTACTCCTAGTACGATGGTGTCAATGAGAGAGGACCTCCAGCAACACTATGGCAATGGAACTAGAAGGTTATTCAGTCTTGGACATTGCTTTTTACTTCCTCAGCATTGACTGGACAGACTGGAGTAACTGGGAGAGATCGCGTTTGAAGTCATGGAAGTGCACATTATGCCTTTTGAAATCAATGAGCTTGGTCCAGCTCTTTTTTTGAACTGAAACGATGCCACGTACCAGACCGCTGAGATTCTGTCTTGGAGGGTCACAGAAAACGCTATACAAAGGTTATTATAGACTGGTTTTCATTTTTGTCTGTAAAACAGGTAATCCACAGGTCCCATCTAGTCCTGTCCAGAAGCGTTCTTACCCAGACTCTATTTAGCTTTTTCTTGTATACGAGTTACACAGATTTTAAAATGTAGCCATTTGTTCTCAGGAACTGACTTTATGTAATTTCAGACAGCTAAAATCTCATCATTACTAGGTGTGTCATAAATGATGAGTATTGACCTAGACCAAATTTGATCGAGAGTCAGATGTGAGGAGATCCATACGTTACAGGAATTTTATCATGCTATTTTCCTGAGCCTATTTTCACAAATGAAATGAAGTTGTATTTTGTCAAAATAATAAAGGCATAAAGTATAGTCATGTAATTTATTTGTTCTTCCTTTTTTATCCAAAGGAAAATTGTATTCTGTGAGACACATTAATTTCTTAGAAAGATTTTCTGCCAAAAATCCTGCTAGAGGATTTTTTCGTTAACAATAAATACAAATAGGTTGTAGATTTGAAGTAGAGCAAGAACTCACACTTAGAGGAACATTTTTATATAAAAATCTCAATGTTATACTACAGAGAACCACTTTCTGCTCTAGTGAAATAGTAAATACTCACCTTTTTTTATTTATGGGGTAATACTGATAATTTCCATTTTCTCATGTCAAACTCAGATGCTCTTTTCTTTTTCCCTCCTCCCTTCCCCTCTGATAATGTGAGTGACATGCTGTGATATCCCTCAGCGGTTAACACCTTTTCTCTCATCTCTCTTTACAGTCTCTAAATGAGGTAAGAGTCTATGCTGCCGAAACAGCTTTTCAGTTTGAGTTTTGATCTTATTTATCTTTCCCTACACCTTCTCAAAGAGAAAGAAGCAGCAAGTAAGAAAGTCTTCTCTTGCCACAAAGTAATAGAGCTCCAAAATGTTAAACAGAGCACTTTATGTACAACGCTATTATAAAGAAGTATCAGCGTGGTATTGTTCATTCCTGCCACTAATACAGGCTTCAAATATTACCCTACAGTGTTCATGTGTTTAGTTGCAAATGTGTTATAATGGTGTAATGGAGTAACAGCCAAAATCAGGGGTATTCAGATAACAAGGAGGACATGAAGAATCCTTCAAGAATACAGAAAGAATAAACAAATTACTTAATAATACTAGAATGTAATTTGGGGCATTTTTTTCTCTCTTGAAGGCACAGTGTTCACTGTAAATTGTGTTGCTTCCCACCAAAGCTTGCAGAGAGTAAGAAAATATGTATGTGCACAAATGCATTAATATATATATGTGAACAGATAAAATCTATATTCATTTATACTTTTGTGCAATCAAGCATCAAGTTTTCTTTGGTCTTGCAATTGCAATAAAGTATGCGTTTCAGAGTAGCGAGAATGCAGGTGGTAAATATTAAAACTCTTGTAAGGTATAAATATTCATAGACCTATTTGAAAGGTGCTGAACCACAGACCACCACGTCTGAGTGCTTGCTTCAACAATCATGTAATTTTTGTCCACTTCCAGGTGATGCATTTGAACAGAAATGTTTTACAGATTATCAGCACTACTTTTATTTTTTTGCCTTTTTTTTCCCCCAGAACTTTCATAAAATTAAGCTGCTAGTGATCCTGATGAGTTCTGCCATTATATACTGTATCAAAACTTCCTGCCCATCCTGTCACTTTTAAATATCAGAAATTACCTTTGTATACATAGTTAATTGTGGGATAGCTGATTTTTCTTTAAAGCATATTGGCAAATGCTGGAGGGAATGTGAGCTTTGGATCAGCTCTGGGGCTGGTCAGGTGTGAATTGGCTATGGATATATGCTGCCGAGTCTGCAGGAGAACACAAAAGGTCTGTTTTCATTTCCTGCCATCAGTAAATTCTCAGGGAATTTGTGCATTCCAATTGGCAAAGAATGACTTGTTCAGATTGTATTTCAATATGTATCAATCCACCTCCAGAAGATTTTTTAGGTGTTTGTGATTTTTCTATGAGGCCTTTCTTTTTCAGTAATCTTTATGAGCAACGTTTCACGAGAATATTATTTTAGCACTGGATTGGAGTACCTACGTTTCAAATGTGTTGGATTTTTGAAAGATTCTTTATTACACGTATTAGCTTTCATGCTCCTGAAAATCTCTTTGCACATAGGTAGTTTCAAACGAATGCTCTTAAAGGAGCTGCTGTTGGGAACATCCAGCACAGAAATCACCCAAATCCCACTGAAAAAAAGACTACAAATTCATTTCTGAATACAGACTTTGTAGCTGAGGAAGCTCACAAGGAAAGTTCATTCTGAAAATCTGCTCCATAATTTAGACTTCTTTCAAAATGAAGTATAGCAGTTGGGTAAATGCTGAGGATCATTTTGGAAGGGGAGAAGGAAGGTGTAAAGAAAAAATACTTTCAGCCCTTGACAGGTTTTTTCATATGTTGTTACTAATTGCAAATATGATGATTTGAGTTGCTTGCTTGCTTAAAAGCAAGATATTTTATGAAGCGTAATGGATTTGACCAAGCTGGTGTTACGAACGTGCTTGAGGTACAGGATGGGTGTTCTAATCCAAGAAAGGCAGAGCAACTTTCAGGTCAAAGCTGGTAGTTCTCAGCTGTGGTGAAAGATGGAGTTGTCTTTCTGTTGGTTATTCTGAGGTGCTGGAGATATATCCTTCATGAAAACAAGTTAGAGAAATTTCATTTTCTTTCAATGTGAAATGGAAACAAATTCTGAAGCATATGAGCATTTTTATGAGGAGTTGTTGTTTTACACCAATTCTGCCCGTATTTTTATGCTTTTCATCCTTAGTTTTTGTCTAAATGGTCTTGACTGGTTTAGACCGCATTTGCACACCGCCTCTGCGTGTCCAAGGATGTTGGCTTCAGAGGCAGACCTTCTCGGTGCTTGCCGCTTAGAAGCTCATAGCCTGACACTCACTTTCCTTGTGCAGGATCTGAAGTTACCATCAGCTTCCCTCTACAGCGAAGTCATAGTCTCAGTGTTTTACTAAGTCCAGACTCACTGGTATTCAGGAAGCGCCTCCTGAATGTTGCAAGAAAATTTAAACCAGTGACACCCCCAAATTCTAAATAGAATTCTAAATATTTTACACGTTACCCATTAGAAATCATACGCAACTGCTTGCAGGTGATCTGTGTCCACAAGCAGTTGAGCTTCATGTATTTTCATGGTTCAGGATCCTCTTTTCATTGCTCCAGTTTGCTTTTTGTTGCAGTGAGCGTGCTGCTCAGGAAGGACCTTGGTTCTTCTGTGGCTTTCTGGTCTTCTGCATCTCGTGACTCTTCTGACCAGCCTTCAGATGCTATAAGATGATCAGTTGCTGATAGTGACTGATGATGCCCACATTGTGCCAAGGTACAATTATATGGAGAATTTATAAGGCAAACTGTAACAGTAGTTCTATTTTTCTAAGTTTTATACATACAAATTTCCATACTGCTTCAGTTGCTAAAGCCAAATGTTTTTTTAAACGGTGAGCTTAATTTAAGGTTTCTGTATTTATGTTTAAAATGAGAACTTTGTACCCCCAAATATGTGTCTGTATCTTGTATACTTTGCTGTGTTTTGCTCTGATAGTTTCTGCGCCTTTAGAAATAATAAATTTTACACACACAGAAGCTTTATGATCTAAGGAAGCATTAATATCCTCTTTTATTCTGGGCAACCAAGTATTTGGGTATTGAATCACCTGCTCAAGGTTAAAAATGAAATCTGGGAAGGTCAAGGAGTTTGAAGTAGAGTGTATTAATCTCAGGACCAAATCTTGGTTTTATAAGGATATATTTTGCTTAAATAGACAAACATTCACAGTGAAAATTCTTCAAGTTACCACCTTTATAGTCCCGATTTTTTTTTTTGGAAGAAAGATGAATTCTGACACACTGTATGTACAAGGTAAATCAGAAAATACTAGTTATTTCTTTTTTTTTTCCTTATGAATGCACTGTGCTTCAGAATGGAGCTTCAATTTGCAATTAATATTTTTAAGCACATTTCTGAATGTGCAAATTTACTTTTTCTCAGAAGTGTAATATTCCAACTGAATTCCCTCCTTGTAAACTGTAGCCTTCATGTGCCGCCCAGGGTGTAAGAGACATGGATTGCTCTGGGGAGCAAAACCCATTTTCTTCCTAAGTACAAATGGCAAGAAGTATTTTAGTATATGCTGTTTTAAGAGTATGCTGCAACTAGTGTGAATCCAGTAACACCCTTATGCTGGACCTAAGGGCTGCGTGGGTTGAAGTATTTCTAACTCTCTCCGAGTTTGCGGTAATACTTCATAATTTCATGACTTGTACTACTGCAAGGTACCAAAAGCTAATCTAGACTCTTTGGTTACTGCAAGCTAGCTTATTCCACACTTTTTCTTACCAAAATTAGCATAATGATAGAGCAAGGGGAGTTAACCATTCACTAATCCATCCACTGTTTGTTCTCCTAAATCCATATAAAAACTCTATTAAAAGATCAAACGTTGTATAGTACTAAGTTGAATTAGTCACTAAGTTGAATTACTTGAAGAACTCTTATCAGTAATTTCTTTTTCTGAATCTTACTAGTAAGCTTATTAAAGAAACAAAAAACAAACACCTGTGCCAAAAAAAAACCCCCAAATATAGATATTCTTAAATATCTAATTATTGGTTGACCAGTCATGGATAAATTATTTTATTACCAGAGATGAACAACAGGATCCATGGTATATAATTCTCTACATCACCCCTTAATCTTTTCCTATTTTAGAACTATTAGATATATTTTTTTATACTTTAGAACCTCGGCTTTTCATGGGATTTGTTAAAAATTAAAATTACTGTTTTGAACTACCTATCAGTTAACTTCTTTAAGATTCTGTTCTATCTTTTGTTATTTATTCATAATACTGAAATATTTTTCATTATAGATATTCTCTGAGCTTCTGTCATCTAGTAGATAAAGATTCTTTATTTTTATCTATTAGGGTTTCTGAGGAAAGGGTACTTTGTACACATTGCCAAACCAGCACATCCTGTTTGGCTTTAGCAGGGTAATGTGTATATACTGTATTTGAGTCACAGAAGATTTAGATGCACTGCCAGAAAAGAAATTAAATAGTAGTTTTGAAAACCAGTTTTTTAAAGGATGATTTTGCAATATCCAGTAGTCTGAGGAGATTTTCAGTTTATTTGAGCAAGCAAATGAATAACGGGGAGAGAGAGAATTTTAAATTATCCTTAGATATGAATCATTTGGTATCTTGTAAAGACTTTTCTTCACGTATCTCACTGTGACTGTCTGTCAGTCAGAGTCAGTTTGCTTAAGGACCAGGCAGAGGCTGGAGGTTGCATTGTGTTTGCAAAGGAGTATGATTGCCTTTCCGCCGTATCGGTTGTCCTGTGTAATCTGCATGTGTATTGAATAGACGTCTTCTGTGACAAAAGCAACAGATTGTTTTATTGATTTAGATTGTACAGAATCCTTAGCAGAAGTGTGCGACTAAGGATGAACACAGAAGAAACTGTGTTTAATGCTCAGACCTGTTACACCTGCTAATAATACCTTGGGCAGTAGCCTAGACCTTGCATAAGGATTTCCAAGCCTGGTGGGAAGTAAACCTGATTTCCATGATTTTTGCTAACAGTGGAAAACAAATTAGTTTCCAACCTTAGTAGTTGTAAAGGCAAGACTTGTGTAGTGATAGGTTGACCTTAGCTGGAGATAACCTGAAACTGTGGGCAAAACAGGAAAGGCTCTACTTGAAGCAGAAGTGTCGCCAACAGCCTCTTGTTGCCACCTTAGGTTTCTTGAAGGAAAAAGATTTATCCTGTTCTCCCAACCACTGTCTGGGAGGAGGGAAAAGCAAAACAGAAAGTGTGTGACAATGCACTGGAAATCTCAGATTGTCTTAATCTGGTTTTCAGGAGAAGGTGATGAGAAATACAAAGGATATTCTCAATTGTTGCTTGAGTATCACCATATGTGTGAATACACGAACACTTGTGTGGTGGTTTTTGTTCTTCTATAGCACCCAGATATGTTGAAGGATCATTGTGTTAACTGCTGCATTGGAAACCATCCCCCAAGGGATCTAAGAAGGCTTGGCAAATTATTGTAAAAAATACAGAATGTATGAGGGAGAATAAAACAATTATTAGAACTAGTTAGAAAATAATTAGACATGTCTAATGCTTCAAATAAAGAATTTTGTTTTGGAAAAAAAAAAAAAAACCAATGGTCCCAGCTGTTGTGGTTCTTGCACACCTCTCCCTCTGTACTTCCCATCCCTCTTGGTTTTTTAGGGCGGAGGTGGGGAAGGGATGCTAAAGCAAAATTTAGGAAAGTGATATTTTTCCTACATGAAAGGAAATACAAGAATGTGGGGGATTTGAGTTACAATTTCAACCTTTTATAGAATTTCATAGATAAACAATATGTTTGGAGAAAAATGTGAACTGTATTTTGCCATTTATGATAAAACCATATTTATTTCAATTCTAATGCGCGATGATACATACATTTGCAAAGGACGAGTAAGCAAAATAAATGTCAAGCTCCTTGTTACTGATTTTCTGTTGGCAGTTTGTCATGGGTATCATGATAGAAGTGTTAGGAGTGACTTGAAGGAGGATGAGATCTTGGTTTTACCTTTACAAAATATGTGTGTCATACATTTATATGCAAATGAGAAAATTCTGCTGTGAGACAAAAGGAGAAAATTGTGTTGGTGCTTTCTGTTTCGAAGAGGTGTTTGATGATTTATCATATTTACTGCAGTATATTGTTTCAGCTAATACCGTACCTACTTTAAAAGGTACAAAGTCCTTTCAGATATCTTTACAATGCTTGTGGTCAGCCATGCATGAAAAGGCCATTTATTCTTTCCATATTAAAGCTTGTGCTTTCATGTAGTTCTGAGAATTTCCTATTACTGTAAATTAATTTCACTTCATTAAGTGGTTGGGTCACAGGCAAAGGAATAATAGCAGTCAGAGACGCAGGAGATTACTAGTTTGAATAATTGTAAATTGGCACCCACCCGCTTTCTCTCTAATATTGGGAAGAAGCTTCTGGCTGTCAAAGCCATTTCATTAATCAAAAAGCCTATGAATGTGAACTTTAAAGTTAGACAAGATGAAATTATTATCTACAAGAACAATATTTTACAGTGTGGAACAATGGATTCTAGTCTCTGTGGGAGACAATGATGTGATGGTAAAGATTCAGTTTTCTGTGTTACTTGCTGTTATTTCAGGTCACTTGTGATTATTCAGAGTCATCCGCTCAGCAGTCGTACATTATGCATATAGGGCTCAGTTGTGAAGAGATGACTCCGGAGCATGGAGAGTTTATTATTTAGATACTAATTTGTCCTCTCACGTAAATTATTATTTCTTCTGCCAAAGACATTCATTAAAGCTGTTGCAGTAGTTTTCTCCCAGAGGAAAAAAACCGATAAGGTCTAATGAAAATGTTTTAATGAAAACAGATAACTGGTGTTTATTTCATGTTCTTTGTTCTAAGTCTGGCCCGATGCTTATTGAAAACAACTGAAGAGCGCCCTACTAGTTCCAGTAGATTTCTGATCAAAGCACTAATCTCTGAAGAAAGCGGAGGGGAGTCATTTACCCAGGATCCGCCTCCTCTTATACTGAACAGAAAGAATGAAGCAGCATGAAAGGCCCTGAAAAGCATCCTCAGTGCAGGTGTTTCAGAGAGGGCCGCGAAACTGCCCTTTGAGGAGCAAACTGGAAACTAACCTGGTCAGAGAGCTGCGTATAGGCTATTTTGTGTAAGTACAGCTGCGGGGAGCCGCAAACGAATCAGCCAGGCCCTCAGAGCTATTTGAGTTGCGGTGGATAGTCCTCCAGCATTTTCTCTGAAACCTTACACAGGGCATAACAGTGGCGTGGAGGGGCATTCCCGCTGCTCTCTTAGCCATCCCCGCTGCTGCCTCTGTTTAAACGCGGGTGATAATTTTAATTACTGCTCTTTCTGCACCACAGGTGGCTCCTGATGTCGAGTCTGTCTCCTCAGCTTGGAGGTGTATGTGGCACAAAGAATTTCAGAGTCGCGGGGCTGGCTGGGAGAGAGAGGGAAGGTGTATTTTTGTGATGGGTCTCCTGAAAGCACGTCAGTGGTGGGAAGTTGTCAGCTCTGTCAGAGGTGGAGGTTGGGGAAAAGCTGACAGGGCTTGCTCTGCTCTGAACATACTGCGTGGTATTAACAGTGTGCCTTCGATACCGCCGGATGGAAGGAGTGGTGATGCTTTGTTCTGAATTTCTGCTTGTACCCATGCTTGTCGTTACTCAATGAGTAGACCTTGTTGTAAAGATTGATCAGTAATTTCTCATTGTTTCTATCTTATCCATCCCATATATGATACATATCGTGTAACTGAGGGTGGCATAATTACTTAGATAAAGGATAATTCTGCAAACATTTACATATGTAAATTCAAAAGGGGGATTTGTGTGAGCCCAATTAGTCACACATTTTAAATCCTATTTATATAAAGTGTATGGTACTGAAAATTAACACAGGTTTTTGAGTTGCTGTCGCTGTATTTAAAACATGGAAGGAACTTCGATTTTTGCATCAGAGAGATGTTTGTAACATCTTTTTTTCCAAGGCTCCTCATTTTCTGTGGTAGTGTTTCAAACAGTGATAAAAACAAGACATCTTAGTTTATTTCAGTTATTACCACAATTATTCACCTGAAACAGGTTTTGAGCATTCCCTGGCAATAGGATGGAATAGCAAAGTTTAGGATTGTATATTCTGGTTTCCCAAGCTGCATGGGTATGTAACTCAACAGCAGGACTTGAGAAGCAATCAGTGCATTGAACAATTAATCATCAGTTGTTAAATGAAAGAGAAAGTTCATGTTTGGTAAACTAATAATGCTCAGTAGTCACAGAGAAGGATTCAGGCCCTTGTGAAGCCTGGGAAAGCTGTATGATATCTTAGTTGTTTTTAAATTACATGAATAAAAATATTTAAAATCCATTCTGGGATTTTGGTTTTTGGTTGCTCTTAATCCATTATGGGTTGTAGTAGTAGAATTTCAAATGACAACAATGTTAAGAGTGCCAGATAGTTGTTTTGGTTGTTTTTTGTTCGTTACTGTTTTGGTTTTTTGAGCAAGTATATTTTTTCTGATGAATTTATGGCACTTGGCTTGGATGACAGCTGTACCCTGCAGTAGAGGGTATTTGGTAGAGTATATATGCACATATGCATACCTTTTGCTATACATACATATACACACTATACATAGCTTTTACTAACTACATAGTCTTATGTATCTGTAGTTACGCTACATGAGAATTGAGAATTGCAATGGTTATTTATTCCTGTTTACTGAGGCCAAGAAAAAATGTCCTCCCCATTTTATAACTAGATGGACAGATGGTGTAAAAAAAAAAAAAAATTTGCTTGGCTTTTGAAAGCTGGTGAAGACTTGTTTTGCATGTTTGTTTCTCACAACACAATTTCAGGTGGTGCAAGGTCACATCCCTGAAGAACAGAGAGGAGGAGAGCTGGTAAATCCTGTCATTGGCTCCATCGCCAGTATAGAGGCAGAGTTCTCTGAGCAAGAAGGCTGAAGTATGAGGAGAAAAGGTGCTGCAGTAAGCAAAACTGAGGAAGAACGCTTGGATTGGAAATTAAAGGGTTTTTTTAATATATTTTATTAAGCCTAATATACCTTATTTAACCAACACTCAGAAAATAAGAGACACACGTGGCTCAAAATACCAGGTTCTGTCTTTCATTTTAGAAAGGGCAGGAAAATCAATGGTGTAGGGTTTTTGCAAAGCTGCTGTAGACTCTTCAATCTGTCTGGAGAGGCAAGAGGAAAAAGGTGGTATAGAGAGAGAGGAAGAGTTTTATGTTTGCAGAGTTTTATCTACAAATGGAGGCAAACGGCCGCATCTGTCTCTGGGTTTGGAACGGGGGAAGTAGCTGGTGAGGGTTTCAGAATAAAGACTGGCTGGGTACTTGTAATTAATTTGGGAAATAAATCCTCCTCTGAAATAGGGAGTATGGAGTAGCTAAGAGAAAGCAAAATAATAGCATAGGAATGTGCTGCAGTCTTGTCTCTTGGCTGGTAGTTTTCCAGTTTCCGCTGTGCGGCACAGAGAGGTGAGTCATGTCTTGTGCTTGTTGAAAGGGGCAGGAAGAAGTTGGCTGACAGAGAGACAGCCCAGACACAGATTTTCGAGAGAATTGCTGAATAGACTTAATGAAAAGAAACAGGGAACAACAGGAGGTTAGGGAAGGTGATGTCTGAGCACGGTACGTAGGCTGCTGTGAGAGGCAGTTTGCTCATCTGACACAGCTAACTGGTGAAATGTGCTCTCAAAGGCGAGGCAACAGTAAATCTAGTGGGGGAAATGGCTTCTTGCCACTTGTCCCGAAGTGTTGCCCTGGGTGGGAAAGGCATCTTTCTCCCAAAAGCCAACAAATGGTAACAGAAAAATGTACTTACTCAAACCGTTTCAAAAGGACCGCCCTCCTCTGTGGAGGAATGGAGTGAATATACAACGTATATGTGGAAGATAAACAAACTGTGTGCTCTAATGATTTATATTTATTTCCAGGTAAGTGTATAATTTGACCAATAAATCCTACTTGGATATAGCCAAACTTAAAAATCAATGGCCAAAACATATGCAAAAAATTTTTACCTGTTAGCGTAGCTACTAACACACTTCTGCTGTTCTGGATGATGCGGGTCCCTGAGCAGTTGCAACAGTGCTTTCCCTTGCTGTGTCAGTCTCAGCTTTACAGCATTTTATGTATGTATGTACATGTGTGTATCTATCTAAATGCACTTATATAATATGGAGTTAGTCATTCCTGTACCTCAAACTTGAAAAAATTTGCTCATATTTTCCCAGCAATTTTATGATAAATCAGGAGTAAATTGTTTTGAGTCCCTGTTCAGTGTTCTGAGAAGACAACTTTGTTTAAAGTACTCTTTATGCTTGGAGATGGATGTTTCAGATGTTACTGCTGGCCTGTTTTTTTTTCCCTCCCCCCATTTTCCGTTTTCTGTTTGTTTAATGTGCCCTTCCCCCAGACATCTGTGTGAATATACATATATGTGGCAGCGTATCCACTCAAATGTGCACATACACAAACACACGTGTAGATCTACCCAGTGAAGGGCAGCGTGATTGTGGATTGTGGCTGGACAATTCTGGCTATGAGCTTCAGATTCCTGAAGGAAAAATACTTCTGCCACCTTCCAGCTTTCAGCTGAAAACAGTCAAACCGCAGGCTTAGGGGTAGCTGCAGGCACGACACGGTAGGATGTAACTTGCAAGTGCATACCCTTGTAAGTTGGGGTTTTGTTTTCGGTTTGAGTGCTGTGATGGAGAAAGCCATAAAAGGCACGGATTTATGCGCATAGCCATCTTTAAAGTACTCTTCAAGCAGATACACCAAATGGGACAATGGTAAGAATGTGTTTCTGGTGAGGGTCTCCCCTCCAAGTGCAGGTTGTCTTTTCCCTCTTCTGGAGCAGAAAGCAGTAGGTTCAGCACATCCTTTGCTGCAATGAACCCTTCTGATGCTACTGAAGGCAAGAAAGGATCCAGATTTTTAAAGCAAAGATTACTGTTGAAGACTTTGAACAAGGATGAATGACTTGAGCTCCTTGTTCTATCATGTGTTATGTGTAATGTTTATCGTGCGTTTGATCTCTCTGCCTTAGTTTCCAACTGCAAAAAAGGTCTAATATCACTACATTATTATTTTTTTTTTTGTCTCCTGTTGAAAACTCTTTATATTGTCTTGGGGCTCACCAGTTTGGGACTGGTACCAACCTGACTTGAACACCGTACATAGTGGAAGGTGTGTGGTTTTTCTCCCCTCCCCAGAACTCTGTCATACCTACATTCCTCAAGAAAGCAGAGCCTAAGATTTCTTTGCTTATGTTCAGTCTGTATTGTTTGTAGTAGTCTTTTGTAAGGATTTGTTAACCGAGTTACTTACTAAATCATATGAACTAATTGTCTCTTAATATAATCTTCTAAATCTGTCAGTTTTGGAGGATTTGAAGCAGTATTTGAGAGACCGAGGACTCCTGACAATGAAATCTTGGCCCCCTTGACTTGAATGGAGCTAATATTCATCCCGTACTACATTATTAATTTTTGAATTATATGGTTTCCATAGAATACCATCTTTTTTTTAATCTGAGTTCTTCAGAGATTAAGTAATCAGTCGTCTTTTCTCAGCCCTAAATTGAGAGTCTAGTAATTCAGCTACCTAAATAGACTTTGAAAAATTAGTTCCTTTTCTTTGACAGTCAAGCTTTAGTAAATAATAAAGATTATGGTAGACAATTCTTATCACAACAGTAAAGGATTACTGCTTTTGTATTTCTCGCTTTAAAAAATTAAAACACCTTAATCTTTTAAAAACAATTTGGGTTTGGATAAACAAATTGCATTGAAGCTGACAAGATGTTTGCCAAGTTCCAGGAGATGCAATTTGGAACGTCTCAGATATTAAACCTGGAAAGCCTGTGTTCCTAATAGAAACAGGGACTTAATATTAGCTCTTTCAGTTCTGCTCTAGCCTATAATGTATAAAGTGCATATTTTTGTCTTTCTCATAAAACCCAGGAGGCTGCTGCTGGGTTTCTGTACTGTCTCAAGGGTTCAAGATGAGAAATGAACTCCTGGCTTACTTGCTCCTGTCCCCTGAGAACAGAGGCCACAATAATAAATAGTCATATATATATTCCATAGTCACTGTAATACTTAAGAACTTATATATTCTCTGACAGAATGTGTCTGTGATCCTACTTGTATCCATATGTCTTTGTGCTAGCATGGCTGTATGAGTTTAGCATTTGGGGTGCTTTGCTTTTTATCTTCTGAAGTACTTAAAATAGTACTTGAAATACAGCAAGCATATTGTCTTATGGTCCTGCTACTAAACTATCCAGACTTAAACTCTGCTCTCAACCTGCTTAGTGACTACAAGAGTCTTTCTCTCTTGATCTTCATACTTCCTTACTCTGTTGACAACATTTCAGCATGTTAGGGTCTAATTGTTCATGGGTGCACAAATTACTAGATCACAGACAATAAACCCCTAATAAGCCTCTGGTGTTTTTCAGATTGATGAAGTTTCCAATAATAGCAAATTTTTTTTGTTGTTCTCTGAGTGCATGACCTTATTTTTCATAGCAGTGAATTTCACCATAATTGTGTTACCTGATTTCAGAAGTCACCGTCTTTTTAAATGCTGTCTAAATATCTCTGTATTTATCATAATTCCTAGTTTTCTATCATAGTTAATTCCTTTAATAGTTTTTGTCAGGATCATTACTGATAATATTAAATATCCAACCAAAGCTCTTGGGTTCAAAACGACTAACTGCTGAGAAGATAGGATAACTGGAAAGCTCAAAATCTAAGGATGGCAAATTTGGCAGTTCTTTAAGGTCCTCTATTATCAAGCTAGGAACCTTGTCTGTACTTAGCTTCATTTAACTCATGATTGCACTATCCAACAAGAATCAATAATAATTTTTTTCCCTCTGGCTTTAAGATTTTAAAATTTATTAAAAGCACACCACCCGTGCAGAACTTTTTAATAGGTAAGTGTTATTCTTCTATATTCAACTTTGACTGTAGGTCCAGTATCCCAGGAAGTCTTTAATTTTTTAATTATACTTCCCCCACATTACACAGATCCAGTCTGCTTTACCAGGATGTCCCTGTTTATTTCTTTGTTGTCTGTCATCTTGCTATAAATATAATTCCATTTGTGACTATAATGTCATCACATTTGTATTCTTTTTATTGCTGTTTTTACATCTTGCACTGTCCTCTCTGTTTGGACATGGCTGTTAATATATCCTCATTAATATATTTTTATAGTCTCACAAATTAAATGTAGGGGTGTTTTTTGAGCCCTGTGTGCTCTTTAATATTTAATTTTCTTTCAGTAGTTTCAGACGTATTCCCTCAAGGCCAGCACTGAAAGTGTTATCTTGAAAGAATCACCTAAGAAAGGTTCATTAAAATAAGAATACTTTTCAATGTAAAAAAATACTTTTACATTTACTGACTGTTTTTTTTTACCGTAAGTCTTTTTTCTGTCTGTTCCTCTTCAGAAGCTACATCCTACTTTAATTTGCACTGTGCTTCTGTCACCTATGTACAAATATTACTTTATCCAGCAGTAACTTTACAATGACACATAAGCGAAGAAATTTTTTTTTTCTTTCTTATTTCTTTTCTGCCTCAAGGCCATGTTTCTTGTCCTAGCTTGCTGACCTCTTCCTTATGTGCTCTCTGACAAGAGGCCAATCAATTTGTCCCTCATGCAATTCAACAGTTCCTGGGATTGTGTGAATCTCCAATCTTCTCAAATTTATTTTTGCTTCATCTGGTTTGTTACTTCCTACCTCCCCTGTCCCCTTTCCCCTCTCTCTCCTTCACTTATGTTTTTTAATCTTCTGTACGTTGTCCTCATCACCCATAGGTGTCACCCCTTGGATTTTATCGTTCTCTGTGCTTGTGGGACTCATGTGGTCTCTTTTTTTTGCTTGTCCGTTTGCTGTATGCAGCGTTTATGTTTCTCTGTGCAGCTATCTTGCCCTGTTACCAACTCTTCTCTTGCTATATTTGATCACTCCTCTGTCTTGTCTTTTTGCTCATATGCTCCAGTTCTTTCTGTGTGCAGGTATTTACAACTCATATAATGTCAAATTAATATTTTCTCTTCCTTGCTGGGTTTACTCTTTAAAAAATTTCTGCATTTCTCACATGTCTGGCGATGCATTTCTAGTCATTAGTTCTTCTCTTCCACAATTGCTATCAGACGATAGTGTTATGTTCCCATCAGGTAACCACTTAAGGATGTGTCTTTATTCATTTTTTTCAGCTAGTAATGCTTATTCTCACATTCATTCGAGTGTCCTGTAAAAACAGATGTAATCCTGATACAAAAATACAGTCCGTTCCGATATTACGTCTTTTTCCTCCTCTCTTTATCATTACATTTAACTCTCTCAAACTTCCCATTTTGACACCTTCTGCTTATTGACTTTCCAAGGCACTGTCTTTTTAAAATTTTACCTAGGTAAATTTTTTTTTTTTTTAAGTTTTGCAGTTAAGCTCCTCAACAGCCATAGCCAAAGACGCCTGCAATGTGCTCTCAAATACATGGCCTTTGTCATACTCAGAAGTTCAGTGTGCCTAAGTAGGTTCTGCAAATTGGGAAATTTGACCACAACACAGAGTTTACGAACAAAGCTATCATCAACTAATAGACTTGTTGGTTGCTGTTGGTTCCTGTTTCCATCTCCCATATATTTTGCCTCAAGAAGGATGTCATATTGTTACACGTGTTGCTTTCACTTTTATCTTCAGAAAAATAAATTAACCTTTGATGGATGCTTTCATACATTAGTCCGAAATCTGAATTCATTTTCATTGGATATACATTGAAACAATTTTTATTTTCTAGTCAGAGTTTGTCGCAAACGCAACTGTTAAATTAAAAACTGTATTCAACCCATAATATTTGGGGACTGTTGGGTTTTTTCCTCCCTCAGCTGGTCACTAGAGGCTTAAAACATAGATTCATGGTCGTCTATATTAATCATTCTGCATAAACGATATATTATATAGTGTACTTTATTTTTGGTCAGTGAGGTGTAGGCTACTTTAATTAGACATAATGGAAGTTTCCCTTGTGAGTCCTCTCGTACCTGCATGAATGGAATGATAGAAATCAGTGCCAAGGATAGTATATCACAAGTCAAACAGGCTCAGATTTTAAAATTAAAAACCTATTAGTTTCACTATTTTTTTTCCTCTGGTTTTGTATGGAAGCTCAGGTACATGGAAATTCTAAATCAAATCTGTGTTTTGTCTAAATTCTACCTCAGAAACAATGAGAAGAAAATTACGGTAGTTCAAATGCTCAAAATGATTTGGTTCCAAGAACAGAATCAAGGCATAATCTGTAACGAATGCTGGTTTCCCTGGAGTCAGAAGATAAGCTGTTGCTCCAGACAATGTAGAAAGGTTCATTCTCAAAAACCCATTTGCCTATAACTCTGCAAACATTGTGTGCGCTTGTGTTAGATGAAGCGGAAATCGTTTCAAAGGATGCAATACATATTTTTGAATTAATAACTTTGCCATGCTCTTCTGAATAACTGTATGCAAGCATTTAGGAAAAGTAAGTATGTTTTCCGGTCAAATCTGCTCATGCCCCATTACTGTAATATATATTTTTGATATCATTCTTCCTGCCAAAGATAAAGATGATTAAGACAGGCAGTAATGAGAGCGCCACGGGGGCTCCAGTGCATCTCTGCAAGCTTTGAGAAAGTCCGGGTGCAAAACATCACAGGTTTTGACCCAAGAGGTGAATATTGGAACACCTGCTTATTCGTGCCTGCTTCCCGCTGGCGTGTGCCCTGTATTTACGCTGTGCTGGGCGACTGCTGCCTTTGCCTGCCCTCGTTAACCTGTAAGGCTTTGCATAGTCCGTAAGAGCGTGGACATACAACGGGAGAGTTAGCCCTTCTATTACCACCATTACTGCTTTCCAAGGGTTTCTTTCCTCCTAGAGCAGCCTGAAAGAGTTACCACTTGGCAAGTACGCAGAAGCCAAGTATCCTCATGCAGTATAAAGAAACGCAAATATTCTTTCCTCTTGGCAAAGCTCATCAGGAAGAGCCTTGTGGTTTCAGATAGTTAAGGTGATCTTTAAGGTGTTCTTTACTGCTCACACAGCCTGTGGCACTGTTTGTGCATGTAAAATGCACTATGACTGACAAGAAGGTCCTCTGACCTGTAAGGATTTTTCTTTATTTATGTATTTATTTTGCAATTTAAAGTAAGAGTGCTGTAGGCAGAAAAGGACTGGTTTGGAAGTGATTATGTTTGAGGCTGAGGCAAGACTAGTGTCATCTTCTTTCCTTTAAAAACAGACAGGATTTTTAAGGAATTTAAGAGAAGAGATTGCATGTATGTAAACAGATGAGAAGATGGATAATAGACAGGGTAATCTTTGATGTGGATATACCTTTCCAAATTCATATTTAAAAACCCATAACCTATGTAAAATAACAGCCTTGCAGTGTGATTGGCAACTTTGTGCCAGTGGCAATGAATCAGTGTTAAAACCGTAAGTTCAAGAAAATTGAAGTGGTCTCTTCACCCTGTAGCTGGTTCCTCCAGTTCAGAGTTTGTGATACATGATTCTAGAAGCTTCAACTATCATGCTGTCAAGACAAAGCATACTTCTTTTAAAAGAGGAAATAGGAATGTGTGTTTTCACTGTTTGGTGTTGTATGCATTTTAGAAAGCCAAGAAGTTTGCTTCTTTCTTCAATGATATAGTTACCATCTGCTGTTTATATCTACAGAAAGATCAAACTCTGGAAAACTCTGCGCAGACTCTATGAAGTTGTATTGAACTTCCAGTGCAAGCTGAAGCCAGAGCTTAGGCTGTTGTTTCTGGGTTGAGCTGAGAAAGCACAGTCTGCGAGTCTGGTGCTATATACTGAAACATCTTATACCCTGACTGCGGAATGGCTGCTCATTATGAGAATAGAGAGCAATCATGCGTGCTGAAAATAGGTGTCTCTACCCAGGGTCTATGCCTGAAGAGGCATTTTCAACCTTCATACCTATATCTAGTCAACCCCTCGTAGGCATTCCAAACAGAACAGAAAACTTAAATTGCGAAATTGTCTCAGTGGTGATTTTGCCTCTTGATGGGAGGCAGCAGGAGAACCAAAGCAAACCAACAAAAAAAAAAAAAAAAGAAAAAAAAAAGAAGCTCCAAAAGCTGGCCAGTTCTGATTAATTCTAGTTTGATTTATGGAGTTTGGCTCTTTCTGGAGTACAGTTCTTAAAGCATTGCAAAATTGTCTCTAAAAAGCTGAGACTTTTTAATAGAATATAGATGTACAAACCTGTTACCTTCAAAAAGAAATCAATGTCTTAGCAAAATATAGTTATTCTTTTCAAAGATTTCATTGGGTCTTCAAAGTCAACTCAGTGTGTGGCTTTGGTAAAATTTTAAGTATAAGATTTCTGAGAGGTTATGTTCTGTAGTTAACATTAGATTTATGTCTTTACAGAAATGTTGCTTTCTGACAGCTGTGCAATTGTCTGGTGTCACCACTGTGCCACGTAGTTAAATGGTTAACAGTTACCGCGTCTATAAATAGTACGTGACATTTGAGCTTTGAAAAGTAAATTCTTACTGAACGGTTTTGGAATAGTTCCATATACAGTACTTCATGCATCATTCAGTGGAATATGCATTAAATGGAATAGCGACAGATATTTACTATAATAAGCACTACCTATAAAATGGGAATAAGATTAAACAGAAATCCCAAGGCATTACATTGAAATGATTAAGGCTAAAACAATTAGTAATGTCACATATATTACAGTACTTACTCCAGAACATTAGAGCCATGTAGCCAGGAGAAGTTGCAGTGTATAGTTCCTCTTCTCCCACTCTTCCTTATAATTTTCTTCATCTCCAATGTTTCTCTTGATTGACATTAAAACTTTATGTAGGTTTTCTTCAATGTAGTTTTTTTCCTGATCACCTGTGACCTAAGTAACAGGCAGCTAGTGCAGGACAAACTTTAAAATATATTTTATTTCAGTTTGGGTTATTATCAGATCATATTATGCAAAACGTCATGTCATGTAGACCTTCTGATTAACATTCATCAACTATAGGGGTTGTGTGCTAAAAGCTGGTGAAGGTTTGGGCCATATTCACCTCTTTTTGCATGAAATGTCTTATTAGCAACTGAAAATGAAATTCAGTTGTTAACAGGATTTGGGAATTTGCTCTGGGATGTATTTTTGTTCCCCCCCCCCCCCCTTTTTCTCCCCCTCCTTTTCTTTTTCTCTCCTCTTTGTCTTTCCCGCCTTCCCCTTTTTCCTTTATGAGGTTGAGTTGTGTAGCTTGTGAAGGAACTGAGACAGAGGTCAAAAAAGGACCATCTCACACTGTTTGGACAGAGACCATAAATAAAATATTACAGAGTATGTGCAGAACAAGAACGCTGGATAGCTATCCCAGACTAGTGACCAGACGTTTTGAGTAGGAGAGTATGAAGATCTATATGACTGATTTGGCTGATCTTTTGTGGGAGATTCAAGGTGAATATGCCAGGTTTATACTACTGGAGAAGCCCAGAACGGTTAAAATATCATCCAATCTCATGATAGCCTTTCAATAATTACTTGAGCTTCATCAGTAGCACTGAGGGAAGAATAGCTTTTCTAAGCAATGCAGTTCTGCAGAAAAGCAACATGGAAATACCAGGCTTCATGTTTTAATGTAACAGTGCGTGATAACTTGAAAAAACATTCCACTGAGTGAGGCTTTTTAGTAATATATTTATAAGGTGCAGACCCAGAATGAAGTAATACACACAGCGAATTATCAAGAAATGTGGATGTTAAAAGCACGTTATGCTTGTGGTTCATTAATCCCTTGTACAAAGCTAATATGTACCGAGATTCAGAATTGACAGCTTCCGTTGTGAGTGTAGGGAAATTAACTGTATCGCTGACACGAGGCAGCGATCGCTGGCAGATGGGGACTCAGGGAGCCTGCTGGTTTTTAAGTGTGTACATGCCTATTTCTAGAAAAATGTTCAGAAAAAGGAAGGATATAGAATTTCTGGCAAAACCTTTTTTATTAGAAGTACAAATTCTGCATGGAGGATGATATTCAGTAAGAAAGGGTGAAGTTCAGTGGATTTTCTGATCTGAAAAAGTATGTCATGGAACCTCTTTAATTCCCATTTTACCGTTTAGAGAAGGAAGAATTTAATGTTTCACTATGAGATTACATTTAGAAATTTTAATTAACCCGTACGAAATGAGTAATCTGACAGTCTTGATTCAGTTTACTGCAACTGAGGTTTTTTTGTCTTCAAGATTCTTAGTCCAAAATGTTTTAATTTTATGGCTTTTCATTGAGAGTTGGGATGTTGTACTGTGGCCTGGAGAATTTTGTTCTAGTCCCTGTACTAATGGTATAATTACCAATTAAGCTTTAGAAACAATATCAGTTTGGAGTATTCTTTAGTACACTGAAAGTATTACAAGGTGATTCTTTACAAATTATTTTTGTAAATACTTTATTGTGGCTAGTAATGCTTATTTTATTTATTTACTTTCAATCTATAAAAATTCTAGGATTTACGCTCCTCTGGAGATACTGAGACAAGAGGTATTTATTTAAAATACAAAGGAAAAGAAAGTTCTAATGAAGTGCAAGAATCTCAATGACTGCTACAGAGAAATTGTTTTTCTGTGAAGTTCTCTTACCAATACAAGTTGCTCCTGGATGTGAACTGCACTATTTTAATTGAAGAAGTTTCTAAATATAAATTGGGTATCTAGGGGATATAGACTGAACCCATCTGCTCTACCAGAATTGACTTTTTCATATCTCCTATCCTATTTGTATCCAAGACTTACACAGAGCTTCTCAGATAAATAGGTGCACTTTGATACTATCCAGTTAATTACAAGTCAGATGTGTTGCACTGGAAACTTGGTCCGTATCTCTTCTTTGGGATCTAAACCAGTTCCCTGATTCCTAGGACATTTTCTTGGTCATTTAAATCAAGAACAAAACCATTTTAAAAAATGTAAGTTCATGTCCTGCATGTCAGCAGCTGGAGCTAAGTTTGGCTCAGGCTTACAAAATGCTATAAAGAAGTCAGTGAATTCCCTCCCCCCATCCCCCCCACCATTGCTGTTTTACTAAAATAAATTTCAAAATGGTTCTGAAGAAATTTGGGGGGTGGGGGGGAGAAAAGACCTACTAGTAGTTAAATAATTTCTCCAAGGATGTGAAGGGAAAAAAAAAAAACCTGCCTTTGGAAGCAGGTCTCTGGCTACAACCTTGCTTGGGGCAAAAGAGCTGCAAACACTTTTTTTTTGAAACCTGTCCAGTGGCAAACGTAAAGTACGCAGGTAATGAAGTGTAAGGGCTGAGAATGATCCCTTATGAAAGATTTGCAAAGAGCTGAGATTTAGACATGATTACTTCCCCAAGCCCTTCTTTACTTACACCTTCATTATGAATCATGAAAAAGAAGAAAAAAAGAAAAAAGAAGTTTATCTGTCGTCGTCTTGTTTGCTTTAGAAATATAAAGGGAAAGATGACAAATGACCTCAGAAAAAACAGAGATTTGTGATATTTGCCTGTAATGAAGGCATATCTTTTTTTTTTTTTACTTGTTTCATAGTAGTAAAGCTGACCTTGAGTATTTCCTAACTTCATCCCCCACTGTCCTGGTCTCCAAAAAGAATTCAGGCAGGCTCGCCCTTCTGACGCTCGCTGGCGAGCTTGTGCCGTGCCTGGTTTTCCGCTGCCAGTGTCCTGGGGGCTGGCCGTTGGCAGTCTGTCTGCCTGGCAGGGGTCTGCCCTGGGGTCGCGAGCTGGGGTTGCTGCACAGGAGGAGCTTCATAACGGCACCTGGTTCCTGGAGCTGTGGTCTTGAGATGGTGGGGCGTATCTGCTGGTGCCTCCACACGGCACTCGCCGCTTGCAGGCCTGTCTGCTCTCTGCTGCCCGCTGTGATTAGTCGTCGGCTGGCAACAACTTCGGGTTTGTGTTCTTTCGATATCTCTTAGGACACTCTTTCCAAATTATTTTCTGTCAACTCCCCTGTTTACATTTTTTTTTCTGGAAAGCTATCATGCTCTTTATCCTCACCATTAAGATAAAGGATGTGCAAGTAACACCCTTTACTACTTTGATACCCCTCCTAGCAAAACACTCTGGTAGCTCTTTTATATCATGGATTTGAGGGTGGCAAAAATGTAGACCTTGTTTCCAAACATGTAGACCCAACAGGACCATCTGTGTTTGCCAGCTGCAAGACATTTCCTTCTAGGATCCCAGGGTTGGTTATGGGGTTTCCAGACATTCCTACTGCCCGTTCCCCTGGGTCCACAGTAAGGAGACAACAGGTTTGTAGCTATAACACAGATGCATGGAAGTGTAAACTCGTCAGCACATCCTGCTGTCACTGGAACAGTCTGCCCGAGTCTGTTTGAACGCCCACCAGCATCTCTCTAACTTGTGTCCAGCCACTCATCCCCACGTTTGCGTTTCGCTGTGAATGTGAAGGTGCTGACCCTGGCAAAGCGGGCATTGCGGAGAAGAGCCTTCCCCATTGCTAGCCAGCCATTTATATGCTTGGAAATGTGTTCTGTTTCAGATTTTTCGAGAAGGTCAGGAAAGGATTGTTTCCGTTCTTTGGTGGTTTTTTTCCCTGCAGGATTGCTTTATTTCTGAACATAGAAGTATTTATTGCTTACTTTCCTAACTTCTCTTTTTAATCCTGCAACTGCCATTAGATAAAATAATGAACTGAGTTATTTATTCATAAAGGCAATGTAAATATTTGTTCTTCGCTGTATTCAATAAAATAATGTTGTCATGGTCTATTGGCAGTAAATTATTTTAAGTAATACATTTAAAAGTAAACAAAGCCATATACATGAAAATAGCTTTGATAATTTTTCATGAAGTATCTTATTCTTTTCTTTTATCATTGTTGGTATGGGATTTGAAATCTTAATGCTCGTATTTTGATTTCCAGTGTCTCCCCATTTCATTTCTATTGCAAGTGCTTTCTACTAAGAAATTATACACAGTTTTCTGCGTTTGCTGCTCGCCTTCCCCTCTTCCCAGTCTGGCCTGATTCTCATAATATCATTTATATGTTGTCATTAACAGTGGTCCACTGAGTGAATTATAATTACCTTGTTTGGGTTCTGCATTTTAACATTTGGCTGTTGAAATGTCGTTGGGGAGGAAGAAGGACACAGTCTCAAAACCTCCTCTTTTTTCCAAATTTGTAGAAGCTATTTGCTAGTCTAAAATAAAATAAAATAAAGGAATGATGGATCGTCTTTAATTTCCAGTGTGCTGTTTATCTCAAAAACAGATTTTCTATTTGATAGAAATGTTGTGAGGCATTACTCCCAAGTGTCAACTAGATCCTATGTACACATAGAGTATAGAAAGAACTAGGATATTTTGCACCTATATTAATGATTTTTCCGCAAAAAAATACCAATAACATTTTTTAGGACATGAATCCTGCCCCAATAGATGGCAGAGTTTTTCCTCAGCCACAGTGGTCACACAAATTCCTAGCCTACTTTCTTTAAAATATAGGGTGCATTTATGAAACAGGCTGTAATAGATATTTCAGGTTGTTTCACTGACAATTTTTTTTCTTTTTTGAACAGAAGGAGGCACAGGCTTAAACAAATGGCAAGGTCTTGAACAGCTTAAATAATTAAAAACAGGTGACCATAATGTCACAAGTGCTGATACTTTTTCTTCTTTAAAGAAAAAAACTTGAATGAGCCTCCAGCAGTACACCGCCAATGCGACACTGCTATCAGGAGGCTGAAACCTCTGATACGTCTTTCAATAGTTCATTTTAGGATTCTTCAGGACAGCAAGTCTGTACATACGGTGCAAAACAGGAAGCACAAAATGCAAGAAGTTTCTGCTTCCTCTAAGCATGTCTGGGTTTGGAATAATGCTTCATACAATGTGTTGCAGCTCTAAACAGAAGATATTTATAGGTATTTAAACTTGCCTACCTACGGTCACATTTCTAAATACATTTCAAGCTTTCAGAGCGCAGAGCCACTGAGTTCTGTAGGAGGTACCGAATGGTCTCGCACTCCGATGACTAAAGATAAACTCTTAGCAACCTAAATTTAGGCACCTCATTTTAAAAACTTTGGCCCAGATATGTGAACCCAGAAGAATGAGTTACAATAATTCATTTCAAATTCCCTGGCTCTTGCGGCTCCCCAGACTTAGCATTTATTCGTACAAATTGCTCACGTTTGCAGATAAATCACAGAATGTAGCCAATGCAGTAACTCTGCACCTGAGCGTTGTTTAGTTCTGCTTTGCTAATGTTGGCAGCAGTTTGCTTTTCCTCTATATGTTACAGCACCTGGCTGTTTTGGCTTTGTCTGGATATGTTAGAGGGGTGGATAGGGAGAAAATCTGCAAGTTTTTGTCCTTAGTTTCATTACTGCTACCTTTCCCAATAGCTGCGATTCCTCAGTCAGGTGGTCGTTTAATTTTCCTGCCGGCTTAAAATAGACGCAAAGGAGACAATTACCAAGGGAGACAATTTTTCACTGTATGCTTAGGAGAGGATTATCTTGTCAGAAGTGTTGTCGCTAGTGGTTCTCATCTGCTTTGACACCAGGGATAGTTAATTTCCCATAATGCTGTTTATGAGGATGATGAGAAATACTGTGCCCTGTCTGTCTTGATTTTTCTCTTTTGGCTGCTTTGTGGTTTCTCTTTTGGGATTTTTGTCTCCTTAAAGGAGTACTTCACCCTGTGGACATGAGAAGGAGATTGAGGTATGTGTGTTGCCCATAAGTTTCTCTTAGGTTTGTGTAGGCTGCACAAATGAATTAAGTTTTAAAACACAGTTACTTAGGCAAGTAATTTATGCCTTTTTAAAAAAAAAAACAGAATAAACTAAAAGTAATGTTAAAAATGTTTGTGTTGGCTACTTAGCCAGTTTTTTGTTTGCTTTTTGCTAGGATCAGGTAACAGTACTCCCTTTGCCTATACTTAAGGATGGATATCTTGTCATTTCACTGCAGCCTTGTAAATCGGCGGCGTTTATTCTAAGCCAGTCATCTGTAGTCAGTGTCATGAGAGAAGGTGATTCATCCCATCTGATGCTAAATATCTAAGAGGCTTATTATGCAAATGTGTTCTGGAGAGGAAGGGGGTTGATGATGTTCCTGCCCAGCCCAGTGCCGCAGTCTATAGAGCCTCTCTGTACCGGTGCAGTTGTTTTTGCGGCCACACACAATGAACAGGGTGCAGAAATTATCCAGGTTAAAAAACAGTAACTGGAAGTATTTTTTCATCTGTATTTGTTTTTTTAACCCAGTTCATTTCAGTGATTCATATGGCCATTTATAACACAGTGATAAGAATACCTGTTCAATAAATGGGGTCATATTGGCACAGAAGAAGTGGTTGAAAGGCAGGGGCATTTAAAAGCCTGTGTAATGAACTGCCTCCTGAAATACATGTGTGTGCTGGGACTGTCCTGTTTTATTAGGTGAGATGAATCCACAATAGTTGTTTAACCATGTGTTAAGCAGGACATTAGCAATATCATTACCACTGTAGTGTACACCTCTTGATGCTTGATATTGCTTTATTAGACTATAAAGTATCTTGAAGTGAGCTTATCTATGTCGAACAAAGGGGGCAGTTAGAAACTTCTGTGTATATTGCCAAATCCTTCCACTGAGGTCCTCAGTACTAGTAGTGCTGTTTGTGCTAGCAGTCTTTCCCAATTTTAGCCCCGATATAACCCCCATGAGGGTTATATGTGTATGGATAGACATGCTGTCCAATGAGATGGGCTATTTCTTTATAATATGTAGTGGTTATCCAAGTCCACACCAGGAAGCCAGAAAAAGTGTCCATGCACATCGTAACTTTCTCTTGGATCTTAAGTAAATATGAAGAGAGGATGATCCATATGAACTTCACTTGAGTGTCTGAGAGTGGTGTTTTTCATTAAATAGGTTAGCTAACAGTTAAACTGTCAGAGTTGTAAAGAGGCAGAGGCAGTATATTTTAGGAGGCATATTGAAAATTTGAAACCCAGCCTACTAGTATGCATTAGATCTATCACATGGAACTTAAATCTCATGAACTGCATGTTCTTTGTGCTGCTGTTCATCATAGGATCCCTTATCACGTTCATGTACCACCCTGCTCCAACATGCTTTTGTGCTACATCTAGGGAATATCTTCATAGTACAGGGTACTTTGGTTTAGATAGTGAAGTCAGAGACATGTGACTACCACCAATAAGATACTGTTCCATGAAGCAGCAGCAGAAGAGATGAAAAGAACTATACTGCAACAATGAAAATAGCCATGAAAGCAATCAAAATGAACTTTATAGTACCTTTTATGTAAGTTCTTTCTGGAATATGTTACACATGATTTATTTATTTTTATTGTTATATTTCTTTTTATTTTTGTAGGCTGTGGAAACCAACCTTGCATCAAAGGATAGTCACTGGGTCTATGTAAATGAGGTAAGAAAGTCAAGAGAGACAACATAGCTTGGTACATTGACTCATCATTGTCTTTTGTTTCATATGTTTTGACACACCAAACTGAGCACATGCTTAGCATTTTTGCTTTTTCAGTGGTACAAGATGCAAACTCTGTGGTGTTACTGCTTGTCTGTCTCAGTTGAATTGGCGTAGGTTGAATACCAAAGGTCAAAATAAAGTTTCCGGTATACCTCATAGCAGCTGGGAGACTTTATTTTTACCTTCATGATGACCCTACTTCATTAGCTATTCAGGAAGCAGAGAATATCTCAAAAGAAACCTCAAGTACATGCGCCTCTATCTGCCAGAATCTCACCCTTCACTGCTATGAAAGCCTGCACTCAGACACCAGGAGAGGAAGGAGCGCTGAGCCTAGTTGCAGGCTTAGCTCATTCGAATGTGCATTTACATGATACACAGGTTTTCTCTAGTGCAGAATTGTGTTGGTGTTTTGGCCAAGATCCAGGATAGCGTAGATTTGAAATGTGGTATTTCCTCTCTGCAGCAAATGGTATTTCATCCTGCTACTATGATTATTTATTTTACCTTAGTACCATGATGCCCTAATGGGAATCAGTGCAGACTTGTGTTTAAAAAGCAATGGAAAGCTTGAAATGTTTTACCATGTATAATAATTTATAAATTACTGATTGTTCAGGATAAATTGCACTATTTTATATATTTCTGGTTTTAATAATGATTCATTAAATGATAGTAAAATATCTAAGTTAAAAAGAACAGTTTTCACTGCTTTATTTTTTATTATAAATGCATAGCCTCTAATTTAATAACCAATTCCTTTGTTAATTTCTCATTCCTTTCTTTACACCTAGCTAATAATTTTGCATGGGCTACTTGTAATAGTAGCTGTAAATTGTATTGCGTGGCATTAGAAAGGCTCTGTAATTAAATAGGGGTTAGGGAAAGCGAGTGAAATCTCTGCTTATAAAGGCTTTATAAATTCTTTCTAGTCCTTGTTACATTTAAGTACCTCCTGATTCGTCAACTGCAGTAATGACCCACTACAAAATATCAGCAAGATGCCCAGAGAGCCAGTGTTTATATTCACATAAAGATAATACAGTGCATGTTTCCCTAAACATTTATAGAGAGGGAGTGTCTGTGAATTTGTTATTGCTGCTGTTATTGTTCAGATGTTAAAACTCACTTCATGAAGCCTGAATCTGTAATATCACAAATAAAAACCTTCAGCACTCATGCACAAACGTGTATACATACATGAACACATCACACATGTCAATTCTGCTTTTATTTTGGGAGCTTTTATTTTTTGTCTTTTATTGCTAGAGACTGGGTAGGGAAGCTATGATAGCAAAAATCTAAGTATAACTTTTTGTGAAAAATATTAGTGCACATACTATATTTCAATGCAATTAAATTCAAGCAGACAATTACAGGAACTTTTCAAATTCATGAAACTTTGGAGAACACTTTGCAGGCAGGCAGAGGAGGAAATGTCTTGATTATCCTTTTTTTAATAGAAAAGTGTTGGTCTTTGTGTCCTTAACGGTACTTTGAAAAGAAGATACGTTAAGCATCTACACGGATGCATCTGTACAAAGATGGAGGTTCCTTAGGGCTGGCTTGCTTATTTGATAGCATGCATATCCGCATGCTAGCAAGAGGACAGCCTGATTATGCTTTCCATGTATGTAATTCCAGTTGGTATTGGTGAGAAGTGCATGGGTACTTGATGGAAAATATGTTATTCCTTGATGGGATGTTGATTGGTGCTGTGATTTGCAGAATTGAGTCAATTTTTAAATTCCAGCAGTCAAATAATCTCTTTTTGATGTAATTCCACATGAGTAGCAAGCCAGATGTAGTACATTCTGTAAATGGACCAAATGCGTAACCAGTCCTTTTTTTCTGCAGATTGAGGATCCTACACGTTTCTGTTCACTCTATGGTCTGTGTTACCTGATGGCCCCATTGCAAGGCAAGAGAGGTATAGGGCTAACTGACCTGAAGGGATAGTAGTAGGAAGAGAACACAGTGACAATTATTTCCATTGACATTCCTTGTATGAAGAGCGTTGGGTCGTAAACAGGCTCTTTAAGCCTTTCTCATTTCAGCAAACCATTTAGGGGCCTGGTACAGGTTAGATTACTGAGGTCTTGAGCACCTTCTCACAATCTGCCCTGTCTTCCACATGTCGTCAAGCCAATGAGGATCTGAACCTTGGACTTACCTTGCTATAGTAAGAATGACTATATAGGATGGTATTATTTCAGTAAGAGATTTTATTATTGTCTTACTTGAATTAAATCTACTTTACTCTCTCTGTATTGACAATGCAATAAACATCTGGGTTTGGGTGTTTTGGGTTTTTTTTCTTGTGCTTCTGTCCCATAGAACAGGATAGGAGTTAAGCTTTGCAGTTTGAACATATTTTATCACTTTAATTTTGTTAGGTTAGCGACACCACCAAGCTTGTGATAAGCTAACTTAAAACTGTCTGTCTGGTAAGCTTATTACACAGCAAATGAACAAATGTGGAACATAAGAGTTGGTCTCAAATTATAGAGCTGTACTGTCAAGATTCTGCATATGCTAGTTTCCAATAACCCAAGTCTCTGTGCTATCTGTTCAGTTTGGATGCCATTGGTGGTGCAAAAGGACTCAGTCATCTTTAAAAAAAGGCTAGTGAATTGGGAGTTGGATTCATTGTATAGGGTTGGAAGGCTGAAACGTTACATGGCAAATCTTTCAGGATAAGAGGATACACAGGGATGGGTCTTTGCAGGCAATATCATGCCCTCATATGTCCTCTTTGAAGCCAAAGTCATAAAAACCTTACTGTTTTAAAAATATGTATTTGTAAGTATGTCTACTTTTGTCATTTCAGACATTTTATGTTTCAAACTTGCGGAGCTGTCAAAAGTAGTGGAGATTTGATGGGAAAAAAAGACATGTATTTCTAACCACCCTCACCCTTTTAGATTTATAGTTCATCATCTTCCCTTTTATTCATCTAGAATTACTAAATCATCCCTTGCATTCATTTAGGTGGCAAATCTACCTGAATTCTGGGTTAAACATGCCAAGTAGCTTTTTAAAAGCAAGAATATTTGTGAATTCTGTATAAATCCTTGCAAAAGCAAACAGCTCTTCAGAACAGAGACTAGCTGTTGCCATGCTTAGCTTTGTCTCCAGAATAGCCCAAATCATTTTATTGCCACTGACTGTATTGGGAGTTGTCAATGACCAGCAATTTTGACCCCAAATAAGAGTTGCTAGAACGTATCTAGTGTTCTGCTTGTACCTTTGCTGTTTATGCCTTTAAGTGCTGATGAAGTGACCTACCAGGTTTGATAGATGTGTGCTATTTCTTCTCATGGCATGACTGGCACACTTGTAGCTGCTCCCCTTTTTGGGGTGTTTACTTCCTGTCTTTTTTCCTGTTTTTCTTTACTTTTATTTTTCTCTTACATTTCTTTCTTTTTGGTGTCTGACACCAAGCATCTCTTCGGCTCCTCCTGACGTTTTTCATTCTCTTTCTCTTTTTCTGCCTGTTCAGAGAAAATGCTGTGCATTGCCTGGGGCATATGTCTGTGGGAGAGGTAGAAGAGCAGTACTTGAAACTGAATTTGTATGTGGTTGTACTAGGAGCAATGCTCTAGGAGTCTGTGTCTGCTTTTTTATTAGCAGCAGCAGTAGGTCTGGGGGTATAAATAGCTCTAGAAACCATATTTCCCTTTCTGTGGGACATTTCATGGTTTTGAAATTTTCTCCATTCCAAGAGGAAAGATAAAAGAAATTGTTCTGCAAAACTGGAAATCAGACCAAAAAAAAATCAAATTAAGCACAGTGTTTTATTCACTCATATCAATATATTTAATTCTAATTCCAAGTTTCTAAACATTCATTATTTTTGCATGTAAATCAGTGAAGTACACAAAGCAATCAACTACTCTTCATGGAAATGGAATGGGTACTATTTTGACTGGTAACTCAAATGAGTTGTTTTACCATTATCACGTCCTTCCTTTAATTTCTTTTTCAACAAACTTTCATCACTATTCAGCAGTTTAATTGAAAGTTGTAAGACATGGTAGGACAAAGCATAAGGCTACTCGTTGAGATAGGTGATAATTTTTCTGAAGGACAGGTAGGGATGAAGAGAGGATAACAGAGTGTTGCATGTCCAAACCATAAGCACTTGCCCTGAAGTTAAGGAGAGGTAAGGGTCAAACTTGTTGAATAGCTGCATCAAAATACACAAAAGACATATACTGAGAAAGACCTGGTTTTGAAATTGCATTTTTGACAGAAATGCTCCAAAGACAAAATATTGAGATAATGGAGGATTTTCTTTTCCCTGGCAGTTGAAAAAGTAATGTTGGGACACAGATGAGGCTTCAAAATTTCCTGTGATTGACAGTGTTACCCCTACACGTTTAAAAAGTTAAGGCAGCCGTCAGTTCAGATTTCATTATGGCTACGGAAGTCAGAAGATAATTGGTGTGAAAGTGATCATGAGATGGTAGCATGCCCTGTTTGAAGAAGAGGAAGAAGTGAGAAAAGGAGAATAGGTATCAATAGAAAGATTGTCCAACTTCACAAGTTTAGGGAACTAGTAGTGCTTTTGGAAAGATAATATGATGAGTAAAGGATGGCAAAAGAACGGTGGAGTTCTGTGGAAATGAAGGCATAATAAGGTATCATTATGGTTCCAATGGGTTTTCTTTACAGGTCTTGAAATCACAGAGGAATTCTAAAGAAAAAGAGGTGAAAATAAGGGCTAAGGAGGAGTGTAAAGGTGTAAAAAAAAATTATTAAAAAATGAGGTTGAGGTATAAAATTACTCATACCAAGGGTCATAAAAAGCAACACGAAAAGTTTAGATACAGCAAACGATAAAGGAAAGTGTAAGGTGATTACTTAATGAAAAAGTGAGGTTTTAATGTTTATACTGACTTTTTTGATGCATGGCTTTATAGAAATTATTAGTTGTAATCAGACTGTTAAAAACATATTAAACTAGTAAGTTAAAAACATAAACTAGTAGTTCTAGTTTATTTAGATAAATCTGAGGCACTCTGCCAGATGAGATTCAATGTAGAGAAGTGCCGAGTACCTCGGGTGTGGCTACAAAATGAGGTATAGCTGGTGAGCATCTGCAGGAGCAACTGAGAATCCTTGTGGAACAAACAGAGTATCAATCAATAATGTTGTGGTCTTGCAAAACAAGCTTGACATCAAGTTGGCCTTGTTGGAACAGTATTGCAAATTTTGGGCAAGACACTTTAAAAGAAAATAAGAGAAACCAGAACAATTTTGAAAATCCAGAGGAGAGCACCTAGTATAATGAAAGGTCAGTAAAATATACCCCATGTTGAAAGGTTGAAAGAATCAGGTTTGTCTCCTATGAAACTCAGAAGATGGAGCAAGGGTATCGCAGTAGAAGAATATAATTAAAAGAAGATTATGGTCACATGTTCACTCTGGAAACATAAAGGAAATTCAATTTAATCTTCTGCAGTAAAAATTAGATTGAGTATTGGGAAATGGTTTATGATCTAAATATGATAACGAATAGGAACAACTTCCTTGGTTACTTTCTTCGATCTCATCATCTCTCTGCCTTCACTGGTTCTGCTATTGGTTTTTTTTATTCTTTCTTGCTCAGCATCCTACTCACATTATGTAAGTCTGCTAAGTATTTTCACATCTCAGTTTGGAAAGACAAGTGCAACTGTATTATGAACACCACTGAATATTTTCTGATGTGCACCTTCTTTTCTCGGTCTTTCCATATATGTTTTTTCAATATGGGTATGGCAGTGACAGTTTATACAAATAGTCACTGCATATATGACTGGATTGAATCATTTATTCAATACTTTTGCTGACAAACATTAAATTTATGGGAACTGTGACTCATATTTGATTTCCAATCAGCGTGGAACTCCATCCTTCTCTGTCTACTACTGAGCAAGCTAGAGTGATTGCGTTTGATTAGATTCTGTCAGCCAAATCCACCCTTGGGGTAGTCCCGGTGATTTGACCTAGCATCATATTTCTTGATATCTTGAAATGGAGGACTATATTGTAATTGTATGTAGTTTTTATAGAAAGATGCCTAGTAATGAATTACTGACACTTTCAGTGCTTTAAAAATAGATTTAATTATAAGGTGTAAAAATAAGTCTGAAAACTAAAGGTTAGAGCTTCTACTTGACTACAGTTTTCATTTGCTGCTTTTCCATTGAATTGATTCTCATTGATTCAGATTAACCCTCATCAGATCAGATACAAAGGGGTATTTATTATTAACACAAAATAACTTATTACCCTGATTTTTTAGTCTGAGAGTTACAATACTCTGTACCATATAGAATAACAAATGCTGAATTTCAAACAATATTCACTCCTAAATTCTCAAACTGGAACCGTGGGAATAGTGGGGATAACTAGTTTAATAGTGGGGATAACTAGTTTAATTTCCTTAAATTAGTTCCTTACTGTTTAAATGATCAGGTACTCTGTGGGAAAGGAATGTACTGTGGGTGGAAGAAAATCCTCCTCCTGAGTCAAGTACCAATCCATGTGGGTTTTTGTCACGGCACGACACTGAAAGAAGGGAGGAGTTCTTTCTAATAAAGCAAAACTTTAGTATTTTGCAAAACAAGAGTCATGCATTCTTCCATTTTATTTTCCTGTGAATTAGTGTAAAGTTTCCAGAATTAAGCTTTGTAAAGGAAGGAGGAGTCATACTCTTGATTGTTCTGGTAGATGCAGTAGCACGGTTCCCAATGTTTGTGTGTGTGTTCACGGGGACTGCACAGTGGCTGCTTGTACTTCTGTATTGCACAATTCAACATATAGTTTAATGCTATGCAGAGTAGCTTGACTCTAATGTTGAATAGGGGCTCATTTCTTTATCACTAAGAAAACCTTGTGCTATTATTTGTCCTATTTAAAAACGAACAAACAAAAAAATCAACCAAACAACCTATGCTGCAATACTGCAGGGTGAATAGCAGAAAGGTGAGTTGTAGTTGTAATGCCTCTGGCAAAATCAAAGATGCTTTTTTATTGATAGAATGTAGTAAGCCATCTAATCTTCTTGTACTAACCTGAGCTTAATAACCAGGGCTTTTAAAAAATCATTAATAACTTTATTTTGCTCCTGATGTACAGTGCTAACCATAAATACATTAAAAAGTCAGGGACCAGTTTGTTATTGGTGAAAATCTGTTTTCAATAAGAAATCCAAAATAATAGCAAAAAGCTGTAGAAATAGAGTATTATACAGATTCCAAATCCATAGGAAAGCAAAGTATTCAGTAGTTAGAAGACAGCTCAAATTCTTCTAAGCTTTAAGTCAAAAATAAAACTAAACTCTAACATCCAGAAAAGGATGTTTTTGGATATTTTCTCTTTTCAATCCACAGGAAAGATCCTGGTTTGGAAAAAGTTGAAGACAGTAAGCAATTACTATAGTACTTGCAACTGTGAAGTATTTGGTTCAGTTCTTCACGACTATGGTGATACTTGTCAGAAGAAGCCCTCATATTTGAGGAGAAGGTTTTGTAATTTCTGCAAGGAAGATTTGGAAATATAGCAAAAGTACATGTTTCATCAGTGGCAAGAAGCCTTAAACAGAAAGTTAGAGTGCTAAAGGACTTGGGGAACTCGGCCATGTTGAGATGATATCCACATCACTTGAATGCGAGTCAAAAATTTTAAGACAGCCGTCGATCTTATTCTTCCTTTTTAGACAGGTGACATTTTCCAAACGGTGCTGGTGGTGTGGCCAGACAAATTTCTAGATATTCAGGTGATTAAGAAAACTTTCCCAAACTCAACCTAGGTGATCCGTTAGAACAAGGTGCAGAAAAAGATGATTGATACTTTTTCTTTTCCCCTTTCAGGAGCATCCACTCAAACCACATTTCTGCTAATCCTTTTCTGGACTCTAGCTCCATTCTCTTGCTTCTGCTGTTTTCATAGGTCTCTCTTCACCACTGTTTCATTGTCTATAGGAGGCAGTTTATTATATGAGGGACAAGAAAGTCCATCATCTCTCTCCTGGTGTGATGTATTTCCTATTTTGCATTTCTACCCTGCAGTTCCATTGCTTCTGCCAAGTAGTTGTTTTCTTTCCTTTCACCATGTTAGACATGCCCAGTATATCTGTAGTTTCTCACCCTCTTGATTTGAGAATCAGATGGCTTCTCAACTGTCATCTGGGCACTTCTTTCTTAATTTCCTCTGTAAAATATTTTTCAAAGGTTGAGAAAAATGAGCAGAAAATAGAACAGTAATTATCAGATAAAGTCTATCTCGGCAAACTACTTTTTTCCCCAAGGGTGGCATGTAGGTAGGTGTTAGATAATGCATGATGAACAGTGTTTTCCTAGTGCAGGGCTTACAGAGTAATCTTGGGGAAACTTATGACTTCAGAAGAAAGATCCCTTATGAATACAGTGTTTGTTCTTCACTTTTGTTTGGAAAATCTTCTTTTTTTCTAGAGATTTCTATGTTATATGCACTTTGGGTGATCAACAGTTAGACCCATGAGGCCGTGCGAATTGTTATGGCTTCATTTTTACTTGGGTAGAACCAGGACTGTGTGATAGAATGGAATTCTGCTCAGTCTTTCTCTACATATGGAAGTGCCAAAAGATTTTTTTTTTTCCCTAAAGCATCAGTCTGTGTAATGATGCTTGTGTTTGATAACATGAAGTGAATAAATCTTCTACACTTCGCTGTCCCTTATTTTTTTTGGAAGAAGAAACAGACTTTTTAATGATAGTTTACAAATGCAAGTAGAGCAAGCATTCTAAGATCTTTTCAAATGATACAAAAATGCACAGACTAAAAAAAGTTTAAAAAGTGAATAGAAATACAAGGAACACACTGTGAAAAATGTCTTAAGATTTAGCAAATGACACGTTTTAATGCAAAACTTAACAATTTGCAATTACAATTTATTCCAATTTTATTCCAGGTACTCTATATTTACTACTTGCCCAAAGAAGTCTTGCTTCTCTCCTTTTGGCTGCTACCTTTGACACTGCAGATTTTTTTTTTATTTATTTATTTTCACAAAAAAGTATAATTCTCTCATATGTGCTTGAAAGCTATACACATACGTGAAACCGTACTGCATGTGTACCTGCTCAAAGAAATTTGTAGGGTTCAGAATTGACCTTATTCTAATGCTGTTGAATTACACAGAAGCAGTCTTAGTTGTTTTATCAGTGAAATCCGTATTAAAATCAGTGGTGTAGGGTGTTTTTTTGTCCAGCTTTTGATAACTACAATTTTGTGTGCTTTTTTTGGGGGGGGGGAGGGGCGCGCGGCGTGTTTGGTTTTTTCCCCTGAGATAATTACTTTTTAGTATAGAATAGTATTTCGTTAAATCAGAGGATCTTTTACTGTATAGTGCAGAGACCTTATATCTAGAAATAGAGCTAATTCAATTAAATTATAAGTATATCCCTGTAGAGATTTTTAGGAGCATCAGGTAAGAGGAAACAAAGTGAGGTAGTGTTGGATGTGTGGGAGGACAATGAGGATGGGAGTTGGACAGATGGTCATGCAGACTTGTATTAGAATGTTTTCTGTGCTACGAAAAATGGATTGTGCCCTTACCTTAAAGGACTAATCTTTGTGTGTGTGTGTGTGTGTTTGCTCATGTGGGATACAGAGAAGCCAACATAATGTTACAGTTGAATAAATCTATCTAGAGGGTAAACTGTCGTGAACATCTTAAAAGACAGCTAACTGAAGGATGTTTTCTGGATTTTCAACAAGTGAGCAAGTGTCTTCACAGATGTACATAGTGCATGGAGGGGAATTAGAATAACCCAAGAAACAGCATCGATCCTATTGCAAAAATTCCACATAAATCTGTAGCTTGTCTCCATGAGCATCCTTGTCCTCATTGCCATTCAGTTTAATCCTCCAGTTTTCTCAGGGATGTGCTTTCTGAAAATCTCTTTTGGTTCTTTAAATTATTAATGTCATTAAAATTTATAATTTTCTGTCATTACCTCTAGGAAAATAGAGATTGTAATGTGAAACATAATTGTCTCATTTTGCAATTTGTGTTATGATAGTTGAGCACAACTAGAGCAGATTTAAATATTCCCTTGAGCAATATGGCTAGGTATTACAAACTAACTGAAGTTCTTTTTGTGCAGATAAACAAACAGATAAATTAATTCCCCAAATGACCAATATTTGTGTGCAAATAAATAGACAAATGAATGCCACAGATTCTTGAAGAGGAAACTTTGCCATTAATATGCCACATGAACAGAAAGTACAGTGTTTGAAGGAATTACCCTTTCAGTGCCGAGTCAGGTGGCGAGAACTACTACAAACCTGGGCAAATAGTCTTAGGCTTTTGTCTGCCTACCAAAATACTTACGTGCTCCCTGAAATATTGGGAATAGCCAAATTCTTTCCCTCAGTAAAGGAAAACTCCAGGATAAGAGCACTTAGATAAAAGGACATCTTTTCTCTTTGGGTAAAGTGCTCTCCCTCCATCTGCATTCAAGAAATTCAGGATTTTGTGGCCTGAGAGCAAACTGCCAGCGAAGGTGCCAAGCAATGGTGAGGCCCTTCAGCCTCCCTTAAAGCCTGTCCCTGAAACGGGCAGAAGCCACCATCTATTTTAAGTAAAGGTTTACCCCATTTTCAAGTAGCAACATCATGGGATCGTGAATACCAAAAAGTGGGCACGTGATACAGGGTTTTGCAAGGAGCGCTTGCCTGGCCACACCGGCTGATAAGCTCTCCTTGGAACACAGCGTTCATGCAGGGTATGCGCGGTAACTGCTGCGTTCTGCCGTGCTGCGTAATGGTCCAAGAACAAGATTGGAAATTTCGGATACATTTGGGGGGGGAGGCGGACACACCCACAACAAACCAAACCTCTAGGATGAAATTAATTTTTTTGCTTAGTTGAGAGAGGGCAGAGAGAGGGCCGCAGCTCCCCCCACCCCCGCCCGGGCTGGCAGCGCGAGCTCCTGGCGGGCGGCAGCAGCTCGGGCGCAGCGCGGGCGGGACAAGAGCGGCGGCGGCCAAAGCCCCTCACGTACAGGAGCAGCCACCGGGCACGCGAGCGGCCGGGAGCGTGTCAGCAGCGCGTGGCGCAGCAGTTGGCGCAGGCGGCGCGTGCAGGGAAGGCGCGCAGGTGGGGCGCGGCGCCCCCCCTTCCCCCGGCACTAGAGGCTCTCTCGAGGAGTGGCCGTTGCGGCCATGGTCTCCACTCAGCTGAAGGCTGTGGCCACAAGGAATGTGGCGACCCAGGCCGAGCTCCCGCTCAAGCATGCGGGTGTCCGGCGTCAGGGAGTGCCTGGGCCTGTCACTCGTGCCGGAGGCCAACGGAGACAATGCCCGTGTGCGGTGCGGGCAGGTGAGTGACCTGCTCAGCCTGGGGGCAGAGCTGGCAGGGAGTGGAGAGGCTGAGGAGCATCGGGGAGTGTGAGGGGAAGATGGGTCGGTGGAGCCACACCCGGCCGTCCCTGAGGCAGCGGCAGCAGGTGGGGGCTCCACAAGCAGCCGGGGATCCCCAGCCCTGTTGCTGCCGGGCAGAAGGAGAGGGCCTAAGAGCCGAGGGAGAAGGGAAACAGGTCCCTGCTCGGGGCGGCAGGCGAATCCCCTCCCGTCCTCCCTCACCGTCCCAGCTGCCCTTACCCAACAGACGTGGGGCTCTGGAACTCGAGGGCCAGGCACATGAGGACCTTGATGAAAGTCCATGCAGGGGTTTGCCTAGAGTGAGTCAGCCAGCCCCACACATCAAGACTTCCTCTGTTAAGAGAAAAAGGAGGGTAATTGTCATAGGTGACTCCCCTCTGAGGGGTACAGAGGGCCCAATATGCCGACCAGACCCAACTCCCAGGGAAGTGTGTTGCCTCCCCGGGGGCCGAGTGAGGGATGTCACCAGGACAGTCCCTGGTCTGAGTCAGCCCACTGATTACTACCCACTGTTGGTCATGCAGGTTGGCAGCGATGCGGTTGTACTAAGAAGTCTAAAAGTGGTTAAAAGGGACTTCAGAGCACTGGGGCAACTGGTTGGTGGAACGGGAGCACAGGTAGTGTTTTCATCAATCCCTTCAGTGGCAGGGAAGAACACAGAAAGGAACAGGAAAACACACCTGGTTAACATGTGGCTCAGAGGCTGGTGCCATTGGCAGAACTTTGGGGTTTTTGACCATGGGGATGTTTGCATGGCATCGGGCCTGCTGACAGCGGCTGGAGTTCAACTGCCTCCAAGGGGGAAAAGGATTCTTGCTTATAAGTTGGCAGGCCTCATCGTGAGGGCTTTAAACTAGATTCGAATAGGGAAGTGATTGTGCCTCTGTACTCGCTACTGGTGAAGCCACGCCTCAAATACTGTGTTCAGTTTTGGGCCCCTCACTACAAGAAGGACACTGAGGTGCTGGAACGTGTCCAGAGAAGGGCAACGAAGCTGGTGAGGGGTCTGGAGCACAAGTCTTATGAGGAGTGTCTGAGGGAACTGGGGTTGTTCAGTCTGGAGAAGAGGAGGCCTCGGAGAGACCTTATCGCTCTCTACAACTACCTGAAAGGGGGTTGTGCTGAGGTGGATGTTGGTCTCTTCTCCCAAGTAACTAGTGATAGGACGAGAGGCAATGGCCTCAAGTTTGTGTCAGGGGAGGTTTAGACCAGGAAAAAATTTAGGAAATTTTAGGAAAAATTTCTTCACCGAGAGGGTGATCAAACATTGGAACAGGCTGCCCAGGGAGGTGGTGGAGTCACTATCACTGGGAGTATTCAAAAAACGTGTAGACGTGGCACTTCGGGGCATGGTTTAGGGGGCATGGTGGTGTTGGGTTGATGGTTGGACTTGATGATCTTTAAGGTCTTTTCCAACCCTAATAATTCTGTGGTTCTATGATCAGTGTGAAATCTTTTTTCGCCTGTGACTCCAAGGCTTAGAATTATTTCTTTGATATATAGTGTTATTCTGGTGGGTATAAACGTAAGAGCTAACATCAGATATACTTGTTTTGTCTTTTTTGGCTTGGGGGTTTTTTTCTGTCCGTCCCCCCTCCCCGTGTTTATCACAGTCAGAACACAGGTGACCTTTTTGCATGTGACATTTAAGGTTTCACGTGCTGCTAAGCCAGGACCGGGAGCTTTCTGGAAACAAGTCTGCAGGGCCTGCCTGTGCCAGTCAAGAGGAAGCAGTACAGTCCCCTGGCCAGGGAAGCTGCAGCTGGGCTGCTCTGGTGCAGGATGGTGGTGACCTGCTCTCCTCTGCGGTTCAGGCACTCAGCCATGCTTTCCTGCTCTTGGACCTGCCGGAGATGCCCTGCGATGCTGCCTGTGGCTGTACTGCCCTGTGAACTGGAATGAAAAGGCCCATAGTTACCTTTAGCTTTTAGAGCACGGGCTCAAAAATGCAGACATAGACCTTTTATTCCCAGCTCTTCCCATAACAACTTCTTTTTCTATGCTTTTACATTTCTAAAAGGAACCCAGTTTCTTAGAGGAATGGGTCATTTGCTGGTACGAGCGTCCATCATCTGAAAAAAATACACGAGCTTTGTTCCCCTTGGCATTATGTACTGAACTGAGGCATTGAAAGATTTAGTTACTGTCATCTGTCTACACAGGAAAAGGTGGCACTTTCAGAGCCAGATTTAACCCAATTTAGGTTCTGAATTTTTCTCCAGAGGCATTTTTCTTCTTTGGCTGTACAGTAACGAGGCTTTTATGTTCAGGAGTTACTTGGTGCCTATATTTAAGTGGGAAGAACCTGGGTTAATGTGTCTAACATAATTGATCTCCTCTACTACCTTACTTCTGGAAATGCCATGGGGGAAGCAGTTCTGGGTCTGCTATGCCTAGGCTTACATGTCTCAGGTCAAGCATTTTGACACAGGTTATAAGATGTCTTTGAAAGGCTTTGTATCACTTTGGAAGGATACAAAATGTGTGTGATGTGAGGTGAAATGAAGGTTTGAATGATTCGTGATCTTTTTCTTTCTGTGTCCAGCCACTCAATCTGAGTTTGCCTGCCAAGGGAAGCAGCCTAGGGGGCTATGAGTTAAAGCTATCCCAAAAAAGTGTGTGTCTCTCAAAACACATGCTGTGTGGCTTTAACACCACTGAGCCCCACCAAAATGAAATCCAAGGCAGCAGTCTGGAGGGATCTGTAGAGTTTATGGGTCTCCTTTGGTGTCTCCCTGCAAGGCTACAGGTGCTGCCCAGCATTTTCTAATAAGGCTCAAAATCTTTGGCTTCTATAAGAATATATTTATTTTCTGTGTTTCTGTTTTCACGCCACACCAGTTGGTCTGTTGCTAATGCAATGAATTTCACCTTCTGCAAAGTTAAAAATTCATGTTCCTAAAAAATGATGGGAAATCGGCAAAGAAGAACTAAATTGAGCCAGAGCTACAGTACTAGTCAACCATAACAAGTAATTATAATAACCCCATGGTCATTTCGCTCACAGCTTGACAGAGAAAATGGCAAGAAAACAAAATACTTCTCTTCTTGAATGTTAAAAGTACCGGGGGCCAGGTTCACTTCTGCTGATGACACATCACAAGCTGTGGGCCCTGTTGACCGACTAAATACAGCAGTGTGAATTATTTGTAGCTCCCTAACCTGCAAGGGGCTGTGAGCAGCCCTCTGCAGGCTGCCAGTGGGTTGGCCCAGCTGTGCAGCTGGTGCAGTCAACGGTGTGCTACAGATCGGCTGATGTGACTTGCAGATGCTACTGGTGGTAGTCATAAGGAGCTGGGATGTAAAACTGCTCCCTGTGGAGGAGGCGCCTGGGGCAACGAATGCAGTCAGTGATGCCACTGCTTGTCCTTCATCACAGGAAAGGAAATAATATTTCCTCCTGGCAGGAAATAACCATCACGAGCTGTACTGCTGTTATGATTTCAGGATCAGCTAAGCCCGTGATTGTCAAAGTGTATATCCTGGGGTAAAAAAAGAGGGGTTTGTTTTGTGGCTTTTTTTAAATACAAAAGATGTAAAGCATTTAGTTGAGCTGGCTTCAGTTGCAATATAAGGGCGGTAGATGCAGGCTCTGTCCCAGGATGGATTAGGAGGCTGGGACATGGGAAGTGTGTGAAACCTGGAAAGAAGAGCTTCTTCTTGAGATAGTCTTATATCTTATCCCAGATTGTTCTATGTGCAGAAACTTGCATTTCTAAATGTGTCACTCTCTCCCTTGAAGTTTCTCGTATTTTTTATTTCCTGATATAGATAATCTCAAAAGATTCCCTTGAGTCATCATCAGGATTAGTCTCCAGAAATTATCTGCTGTTCTTATGGAAAAGTACTTTCTTGTAATGCTGTTCTTAGGTATAAGGGCCATATTTCCTAAAGGTGGTTCCATTTTCCATTTGTTGTTTTGTGCTGAGGATGTAGTGAGGTTCTATTCTGTTAAACTAAAACTCTTTCTATATAAATTTGGTTTGAAGGCTCATGTTTTTTACTTAGAAACCTATTGAGACCATGTTGGTGCTTTTCTATGAGGAACTACCTCTGCATTATGTTAGTATTGCGAAGATAGATGGTAATGTGTTAAGCTGTTTTGTGTCAGATGATGTGTAAAAAAAAAATACCATTGTTATTATTAAACAGAAAATAAGACCGTTTGGCCTAGACTAAGCATGCGTGTCTGTAAATTTTTTATTCTATTGTCTTTTTAAAAACACTTATCCAGTAATGAAAGGGATATATAAAATCTCTGGACAAATATATGTTTTTAAAAGACTGTGTCTCCATTCACAGGAAATCACTGATAATGAAATATTAGAGTTGGTACATAGTGCTCTGGGGAGGATGACAGTTATCCGGCAAATTTTCCCTCTCTCAAGGGACAACAATCAGAGATGCATGAGGAACAATCACCGAATATCATCACTGCTGTGCGATCCACAAGAAGGCTATCTTCAGATGTTGCAGGTCAGTAGCTGTGTCCAACAGAAAAGTCCACCTTAGGAATTTGACAATCAGATAGTTTCCTGTGACTGTATTACCTCAGAGGAAGAATAAAATGAGTACAGATAAATCTGAGCATGTAACCTTTGGTCAACTTTTCCCGACTTAATTATTTATTTCATTCCTAGAACTGAGTGCTTTAGATGTGATGTTATGACCATAAAGTACCAGCAAGTGACAGCACTAACTCAGAGCTGATTTTGCATATCTCGTTCTCTTAAGAATCTTTTTCTATTTGGAAAAAAAAAAAAAAAAGTTGTGCTGTCATAGTCTTGTGGTGCTACTGCTTGCTTATTTATGCCTATTAGACATCTGTTGTGAAAGAGTTAATCTGGGAGGATAACAGAACTCTGATAGGCATTGGGCTGTGGAGCATTTCATATTGAGTTAAATGGACTGAATCCAGCTGATGTATTCAATCTGTCCCATTTCAATAATCTCAGAAGTCTCTAACAGCTGATAATTGTCTGAGCATGTGAAATACGCACTAGTAGTTCAAGTTCCAGACTTTGGTAACAGATTTGACTTTGGTGTAAGCAACAGCTCAAGATTTCTTGGCAATTTATCCCAGATACCATAATTTTTCTTGAAGTAATTTAAATATAGTTTTATGTGCTATTTCCAAGGATAGTACAATAATTTGGAAACGAGTCTTGGACTCTCAATGGGACTTACTGTGTTTCATGTTTAGTTTAGACACAGTTAAGAATCTCATTCATATTACTGTTGAAGCTGTTGGATAAAACTGAAAACTTTCGTGAGGCTGAGAATATAAATTTGATTAGAACCTTTTTATTGCAAATTTAGTCTTAATCTGAGATGGATTGAGTGAGGACACAGTGGTTGAGCCTGTGAATTGGCAAGTGTGGGTATTGTGTGTTAGAGTGTGGCTTGGTTAAGTTGTGGGGAGGGGGCTGTTGGCAGTCTGAGCTGCTTCAGCCTGGTCATGAAGGTGGTGTAGGGTGAGGGGTCCTTCCAGAGGGAACTCATGTGCTGGCTTGGAAGAGCTTCTGAAGAGCAAGGCGTGAGGCTTATGGGAAACCAGGAGAGGTAGGGAAATTCTCAGGAAGAGAATTGGTTAGGTCAGGATTTTCCAAGGAACATGGATGGGGATATTTGTTTTACTTATTTGTGCCCCACTAAAAAGTTGTAACTGCAGAGACTGAAAACCTCTGAAGGAGGGATATGGATGTTTCCTCCTTGAATAGAACCTCTGCTGAATCAGGTTCTGTCATAGCGGTTGCAAAGTTTGGGAAATGCCAATCACATGCACTGTAGTTCAGAGTGCTGGTCTGTTCTTTTTGCACAGGGGAAAGTCTATGCCTATCTTGGCTTAGAAAAGACGCTTTTGATCTCTGTTAGTAACTCTGAGGTATGCTGTAATGAGAACAAAGGCCACTCATTTCAGAGGATCAAAGCAATTTCCAGTATGTTGAAAAAGTTATCTGTCCTGCACCAACAAATCACTCATTGTGGAACAATCTCTCATTACCGCAGGATTTTGAGTACTGCTATGCTGGTTTATGCATAATCTAACACAGAGACTCATCTGAAGGTCTCTGACGAATGTCTCTGAGCAAGTTCTTCTTTGCTAAAACAGTAACTGGTTTTCTAGCATGAACAGCTTCATGCCCTATTACTGAATTTCACTGACAAGGACCCTTTAGGAAGGACCCTCTTCCTGCTGATTGTCAAATGTGGGTTTTGAGAAGCAAAACATTCTCAGTTTCTCTCTTGCAGAATTATTACACACCTTAGAAGCTGTCTTTAAGAGAATGGAACTGTAATGTTATACTTTGCCATTCTCTACAAATATAGAAACAAGAGATACAAAGAAGTGCAGAGGTATGAAGTTTGCCTTTTGGAAGTTGATTCCATAACACTCATGTCCAGCCACACCGGAATGAAGTATCATGAAAGGTGAAGGGCATGCGAGATCTCTCAAATTAGCTGCCGCCAGTATATCTTGTGTGATCTTTAAGTTTCTACAGATTGAATATATGCTTTTAGCACGTGCAGTTATATCTGAAGCGTTCCGCAGCTGCATTTTTTTCATAGGCTTTGCCAAAACACCTTATGTAACACCTTATGGGCATACAGCTCATATTAATTTCCAAGTATGACTGACGTTATTAATGGTCCTGCAATTCAGGTACTTCCAATCTTATGTTTCCTTTTTCTTGCTGAAAAAATAGTTTTGACCTTTTGCTGTACAGAAGTACATCACTAAATTAGCCCTATTGCCAGAGGCTGCAGTAGCTCCCAGCTCCATGTCAGGCTGCATGAATCCACCAGAGGCAGTGACCGCCTGCCAGCTCCAAGTCCTTGGCGTTGCTTTGAAGTAGTTTGATTAACACCACAGTTTGGAAATCCGTGGCTCATTCTCCCTTGGGCAATCTCATATTAATAATTCTTTGTTGTCAAGGTAACTTATCGGCTATTGTTGGTTAATTATTTATTTAATGACTTTGAAGAAGGATAAGCTAATCTCTGTCAGCCTCTAGCTGTAAGATTTTTATAGGGACTAATTTAATGTTTTTAACAAGCTAGTAAAGAAAGAAACATTTGCGTCATGGATTATTAACTTTATTCTGGCTAAATTAATGAAAATCTTTTTGGAACGATTTTGTTCTCAGTGTCTTTAGTACCATATCGTGGAAAGTTGTTTTTCAGTGGGTTGATCGTCCCAGTTTGGCATTCTGACAAGGCTTTTAAAGATCAGGCTGTTCTGCAAACTCATCCAAAAACTCATCTGTTCTGAATGCTTTGTGGAAATCCAATCTTATTCCATCAACCCACTTGTCAAAATTTTGCTCATGCCCTTATTTCTTGCACATATAATATACCCAGCTGGGTTTCTGCTTCAACTGGAGAAGAAGCTTTATAAAGTTTCCTGTCTTGGTCATTTTATTTTACTTGAGGACTACATTTATCTCTTTCTTATTCTTCATATACAATTTTCTGTATCTATCTCTCTTACTTTTTTGTAAGTGGAAAAGAGACAGTTTAAAACTTCCTGTCTTCCACTGGCAATGAGTATCCTGTGGTTTGGGCCATCAGCTTTTTCAGTATTGCCTTATCTGGAGAGAGAATACTGAAGCACTTCAGGATTTATAGTTAAATCTAGTTAGTCCTAGGTAGACCTAGTATGTATCCCTGCATGGCATTTGAATGGTGTTTAGTGGGATTACCGCTATTAAACTGTTTAGATTATTTCAGACATAGTTTTACAGAGTCATTTTGAAGAAATTTTAATGCATAACCTAATCCTTTCCAAAATCTTCCCCTTCAAATATTAGTTTTGAAGCCTAAAAACTTGACTTTTTTTATGAAGATCTTTTTTCTTTCATCAGGTTATTCATGATGTGCTCATAAACTCAAAGTCAAATTTTTTTGTTTCTGTTTTTGAAGAAAAATTTCTCTTTAGAAATGCAATTCCCAGTAGTTTGTTCCTTCCCATATTTACCATTTATATAGTTAGTAAGTTTAATCTATGTGAGATTTTATTTATATTAAAACATATTACAAGGACACAGTGTAGCTGAAATAATTTAGCATGGTCCAAAATATACAGTAAGATTAAAAAAGCAAAAAGAAAACCCCAGCAAACTAAATTAATGAGGTTATTCCTTGCAGGATTCAGAGTCCAACCTCTCTACTGAAGAACTCTTCTAGACATTGCTTTTACGCATTTGAAGAGGAGATGTTGAGAAGTGTAGGAGGGTATTCACTGGAGCAGCTACTCTTCTTCCCATGTAAAAATTTCATTCTTCAAAGACTTGACCATCAGGTATCTTTGTAGGCATCTCTTAGCAGTTGCTCCTACAGAGCTGCATTTGTATTTAGGAACTGACTTCTCTTCAGGAGTGACTGCAATTTAACCACTGTAAGTGGAGCTAATTTTTGGAGATGTTTGGCTTCCTGAGCTTAAGGGCCTGATCCTGCAGTTTTGTCCAACTACATAGCCTTACTCTTATTTGACCTATTTCCATGACTGTTACTACACAGCTCTTAAGTGCTACTGGAGGCAGTAAATATTGATTAAGCCCTATTAAAGCATTCACTTTCTCCCATAAAGGATTGATGAGCCACATTTTTCTTCGGCTTTCATTACAAACCTGTATTTGCATATATTTTTAGCAAAGTTTAATTTGGACTTTTGGCCAGATGTTCAGGCACGTTGAAACTGTTTCTGAGTACCACATGAGTGAAAAGTATCCTTGAACTGACTTTAGTGCCCATTGCACAACATAATCTCTTCCTGAGGCCTGATGGCATGTGTTTTCTACAAGGTGCATTAGCAGAAGAATTGGTTAAAAACTCCCAAACATCTGCAGGTATCCTCTGGCCGTGTGGGATTTTGTGAGCACTCTGGCAGCTAGAACCCCACGTTCTGGAGGGAGTTTTTCCTCTCTGCTCAGACTACCTCTTCTGATTGCTAGAGTTCTCTGTTTGCATAATTACTTCACTGAGTTTTTGTTCAGTGCTCTATCAGGGAGTGGACAACAGCAGCTAGAAGAAAAGGGTCATCTATTTTCCATTTTTTATTGCCTCTGAAACCTAATTCGCACCCATAGTTACTTATAAATGAGGTTGAGTAAAATTATATTCTTATACTCTGTTTTGCAATTCTAATATTACCTCTTGTCCTCCTGTCTGACTCTTTGTTGGGTTCAGTTTTCTTTATCAAATATCTCCTGCTAGACTTGCCCTGGACAGTTAGTGTTAGTTGTACCAAATTCTTGAGATATTTAGTAAGTGAAGCCAACGCCTGCAACTAACAAGCTTGAGCATTACACGGTAATCCAGGCCTTGTATTATTGTTAATATGTTGTATAAAGCATAGTTTGTAAAAAAAACACTCATAATTATAATGAATACTCATAATAAATAGCTGAAGGGCAGTGAGCATTCACTGTAGGTAAGGAAATGTGGTGTGAGATGTGTATCTCAATTAAAAAGGAAAAAAATTTAAAAGGAAAGGAAAGCTGCTTATCAATAAAAAAAAAAAAGATTCTGAGGGTGCAGTCTTCCAAATAAATCTCTGGAAGCCCCATTGTTTGAGATACTTAAAATTAGCATGGACAAAGCACTAAATAATACATTAGTTAGCTTCCTTACTGTCAGAAGGCTTGAATAAATATACATTTGAGGTCTGGTTTTCGGTGGTTTTAGGAAAATTTTATTCAGGCTTTCATTTGCCTCAGTGATAATAAATAGCCCTTTGGAAGTTTGAAGCTGACATTTGGGTCTTTAATGAACGTTTGTTTTTTGACTCTGGTTTTCTCATGAATGCCAGGCTGCTGGCTGTGATTTTGTTCTCCATGAGCAGTGAAGCATGTATTTAAAACATAGTCATTCACACAAAGTCTCACAATGGTTTCTGCAAACTAATTTAAGAAAATGAAATAGGTCAAATTTTCAGTCTCTCCACTCTAACAATATCCTTGTAAGCATACTGTTACACTGTAAGTAAACCATCGATCTTCACTGCTCCTAGTAAGGTGCATCCTGTCATTTGAGACACAAGAGCATAACTATGTTTGGCAGTAATTGAACTTCAAAAGTTGAAACACAGTTTTAGGGCACACTGGTACCACTCCCCAGGCAGCAAGCGTTTCTGCTGCTGGCAGGCTGTGCTCAGTCTGAGCTCCTCTTCCATCTGCTTCATCCTTGGAGCTGACTGCTGCGGCAACTCACAGGGTGATTTTGGCAGCAGCAGGGTACACATGCCCAGCTTGGGAATGAGTTTTTGAAGCAGTGGCATCTGGGTGTCAGCTTGTCTTCCCAGATGGTCTCTTCAGCGCTCTTGTCTGGCTAGACTTCTGGCTCTCCTGGCAACTAAGAAGTTGGGGTCAGTCTTTGTGGCTTGCTGGCCTTCCCAGAGCAGTACTTGTCTATGATTAGTGCCTCTGGAGGCGCTAAAAGCTGTCTTCATATATAGCTTTAAAAGTAAAATCACTCTGGAAAATCTCATTAAATTCACATAGAAACCTCTGTAAAATGACATTTAACAATGTGATAGGGAAAGATTTCCATTCTTATTGAAAATTTCTGATTTGCTTTACTTGTGTATGGTGGATTTTTTTTTCTTCATTGCAAAATAAAGGTTCATAAAATCTGGAATAATTTTCAGAAGATATACCAGAACATGCCTAAAATTACTTAAGTACAGGGCATACTCTTTAATATATTGGTGAAACAGTCACCATCATTCTTATAGCAGATAGATCAAAAAGCATTTCAGTCAAATTACCTCCAGCTCTTTCAGCTCTCAGCAATGAAGTGAAAGAGGAACTGCAAATTACTGTTTCTTCCTCCAAACAGGACAGAAATGAAACACTTTGTTCTAATCTAGGAATCTTTGTTATATGAAGGGGACTCCCTGAAGGCAGATATATGTCATTCCTCCTCTCTGAATATATAAGTAGGGGAAATGAAAAATGCTCCAGAGCTTGGAAAACCCAAAGTAGCCAAGTACATTGCCCTGTTTTTTCTTCTCTCTTGCTTTGCTACCAATTCTGAATCCTTCCTGAAGATTAATTTTTAAATTTACTATTTTCTCATGCCTCTGACAGCACTGGTGGAAACAGAATATAGCTGATCCCTTGGGTATCTCAGAAATTCCCTTTCAGTGATTATTTTTGTATTCAGAGATAGTTTGATAGCTGAAAATTAAGATATGCGCGTAGTTGCAGTAACAACTGTATACAGGCTTTGTCTGCTGAACCCTTTTTCTTTTCACAGCACTGCTATTCTGGAGGTTACAGCAAACTTGTGTTGTAAATGTAATCTAGTACATATGCAGAGATTTTGCTCTAGTAAAATGAATATTAAAGAAAATAAAGGAAATTATTATAGCCCTGGATTTACTGTGAGATCAGGCCAGAATTTGTGTCTTGTTTTAAGTAACTTTTTTCTACAAGAAAATACATACATAGTAATGAATTCATACAGAAAGGGAATATTATTTTGAGAGGAGGAGCATATTTGAGGTGTTTAAGTATTCTTATTTTTCTACCTCAGAAAGGAATTAGGAAAAAAGAAGATAAAAATATACCTCACAGTAACTTAATAATACATCTTACTGTAGGTATTGAAGGAATCAACTGTTCAGCTACACTCACGCAACACTACTCTGGCATCAGATTAGACCTGGTTCTGTAATTTTGGTTTCTAGCGTAAAGCTAGTTCCCATTTGGGATTAGGCAAAGATGTTCAATCTATACTACTGTGGATGTTCAGGAACTGGATTTTGCTCTGCACACTGTGAAGGATCAAAAGGACATTATTTTCTAAGTTACCAGGATATTTTTGGTTGTTCTTGATTATTTTTTGCACTTCAAAGAAGTGACTTTTGGTCTAGAGGACTACCAGAGCAATACTATCATGTGAATATCCTGCCTTCTCTTGTTTTAAATAAACACACTGTCTATAGACTTAATCTTGATTGCTGTGCAAAACCAGATGTTTTGAGCCATGCTTTATAAGTTTTAAAGGGTTCTGCCCTTAAAAGATTGGACTTCTGTATTTTATGTTAATTTATGGCTTAACTAGCAGACTGAACAAATACAACATTAAAAAAAGATAATTGGTTTTCATAATATTACAAATTCAGCCTCAGTTTTAGTTTTTTTTCTGCTATTTTTTTCCTAGCTTGTATATTTTCTATTGTAAAAAAGAAGTGTTGATTGTGTGAATAAAATTCAACTTACTCTTCCATAGAATATTGACTCTTCAATGAATGGGTGGTAAATTGTAATAATGTATGCATGTCATTTTTACTGGACTAAATACTCAGAGTATGATTATATGAAAAAAAGTAATTTTGCTGATTAAAAGTACTATATACTCATTTTTTGGCTGAGGCTTTCAGTAGAAGAGAACTGGAGTGGCAAAATACTAGTGGATAAGTATGTACAACAGGACATGCAGAATATTCTTTCCATGGCAAAAAGTAACTTGCTGTGTTCTCTGCAACATCTTCTTCTGCCTTGGTGCATGTCTCCAGATTTATGACAGAAGGACATGAGTAGTGGGAAACTCCTCTTGTGCAGACCCTTTCTTTCTGTCACTCAGTTCGTATTCTTTCAAAAGAAAATAATGAAACAATAGGGATACAAAATCTGTTATAGGTCTAACTGAACTATGAGGATTAGGTTGGTAAACACAAGATTGTTTTGTTTTGCTTTACAACATAAGGTAATTTGGGTTGCATGAATGGTCCTGTAGGCTAAGATCCTCAAAAGCAGTTCTCTCAAGCTTTCAGTCCATTATACATGCAGACCTGTGGCAGCTTCTCTAAGAGCATAAGAAGTAGAAAGAGAAGGAAAGCAGTGTACCCAAGTACATCTTATATTTTGCCCTAGAGGTCTCTGCTAGCAAACCAAGCAACCTGGTCTTGGGAATGAGGCTCCAGTTTTCCAGAACTTGAAAAGAACAGTGCCAAACTGAGAAAATGCAAAGCATTTCTGATTTGTGGTGGTTCCAAGGCAACAGACAATGACTTGTCAGTTAAAAGTGAGGGTGTAAAATCAATTTCAGTGGGGAGCGAAGTGGATCATGATGGCACGTAAGAAATTACATTTTTCCTTATGCATATAATATCTACTTCTAAGCAAGCGAGGTTTGAGGTGGTTTATTTTGTGGGTTTGGTTTTGTTTTGTTTTTGTGGAGAGTAGCTTAACACAGAAGAGGAAAAGTAGCTGTTGAATAATAAGGATTCGTTTGTTTGCTTTATTTGAAAGTTGTTTGGAAAATATCTGCAGACTAGGGAGACAAACGGAACTAAGCAAACGAGACTTAGTTGCTGGGACTTCTATTAAATAATTCTTTAACTACTTTTCTTAAAAAGAGAGAAAATGTGGAAAGTAGCTGCCTTGGAAACTCTTTTAAAAGGAAAAGGATTAACTGGATAAAATAGCAAATATAGAGAATGTGGACTGCTTGTTCAGGAAGGCTGGAAAGAAAGTAAGAAGATGGCAATGCCAGATGGGAGAGATTCTCAGTGATAGTATCTCATAGGTTTTGTATTATTTTCGCATTAAGATCCCTTTTTATGTTGAGTCACTTAAATAAGTGACTTAAATAATCCTCAACCTCTTTTTTGTGTATTTTCTTCCTATTTTGAGTCTTTCAAAATTAATTTTTGTTTATATATCTTTTGTTCAGATTTACTTATACCAGAACATTTTTCAAAGTGCCTAAGTTCTCAATTTATGTCAAACTCCAGATTATGGAACATGAAACATTTTGCTTCTGAAGATTAGGATCTTAAGATATCAGAAGTTTACTTGGAGCCAGTGATGCAACAGTAATATATGTTTAAGCTTTCACAGCCAAATAACATTTTTATAGGATATATGCAGCTGCATTAACTTCCACATGTAGCACTTTCCTGGTTTCTAGGCACCATTTTCTGTGGTGAATTAGAGAAATCCAAAAGATAAATGGCAAATTCATGGATCACCATGAGTAAAGCCTTCAGATAGGAGAACATCTTTTTAATAATAGTAAAAAGAAGCTGCATCTGGCAACTGATGGTAACTGGAGATTTGGGTTTAGTAAAGAGCAAATCAATACCCCTGAAGCTGTGCATAGGTTTGAAGAGTGCATGAAAACTATGGAAACAGGTGGAGAGTATCTAATTATCTTTTTTAAATAATCTCTCTCAGCGAACTTCCACTGCTAAAGTTTTACCATTTGTGGTGGATACCGCTGCATGTCAAAGATCTGATCTTGTATTGCTGGCCGTGTCTTGTTTTGAAAAATGAAATACATGGTTGAGCATTACTAGAATAGTGTTCTTACTAGAGCCTGTCATCAATTATTGTTCTCTTTAGCACTCATGTAAATTGAATGATAAGTAGGCTAAAATCAATAGCTCCAGTGAAAGTAGAATAGTAACCAGTCTCCTCTATATCTGGTGGAGAGAGATGATAAGGCCAGAATAATACTGTCATTTCTTCTCCCTCTGTTCTAAACAGTTGCAATAGTATTATATTTTGCTGTGCCAGAAATTACCAAGGAGGTTGCTCAAATGAACAAGAAGAAAAAGAACTTATTTCCATTTTACCTTTTTCTCCTTGCCAAAAAGACTGACAAAGTAGCAATCCTTGTCTTTCATTCATAGATAGCTGTACTCCTATAGCTTGAGGTTATATTTGAACTACGATCTCTTACTACAACACTGCATTGGCAATGCAAGTGTGCCAGAGTCCCTTGGCAAGATGTGCCAAGCAGGAAAGAAGGTTAGAGTGAGTGTTGGTATTTGACTGAATTGCCTTGACTGTTGAACACATCAAACATACCCAGCTTTTATTTTTTTTACTTATGTCTTCTTTTGTTTTGTTTGTCTGCTGGTTTTTACAGTTTCTTCTAAAGGATGCTAAAATAGACAAAGAGGCTCATTTTTATTATTGTTTGCAGGTTTCCAACCTGTACCTGTATGACAGTGTGCTCATGCTGGCCAATGCTTTCCACAGAAAACTGGAGGACAGGAAATGGCACAGTATGGCAAGTCTGAACTGCATGAGGAAATCCACCAAACCTTGGAATGGAGGACGATCCATGCTAGAGACTATCAAGAAGGTGAGAATAGACAAACAACAATTGTGTGAGCAATTGAAAGAGTTGCTTCATTTCTACCTGAAATTAGCTTTTGAAGAGGTTTTTGACCTCTATTCAACTTTTCTTTGATTTATTACAACCAAGTGATTTACAACTACCAGGAATGATCTACAGCTATTAAACAGGCAAATGATTTATTACAAACAAATTACCCTGCAGTGTTTCTCCCCTGGTGTGTGTTTTACTTCTGTTGTTCTCATAGCTGCCTTCTGTGGAGTTAGTGTGATTGAGAATAGTCATACAAATTGATGTGTGTATGCATCATAATAATTTCCCCAAGAGAAGAACTAAAGGAGCTTGAGGGGCCAACCAGTGGTAAGGTTTAAGACTTATGTTCCATTTACTACAGCTCAACAAGCTTCATAAGTTAGCTGAGCATTGGTAAGCATCTGTTTGTATACTGTAGCCCAGAGCAAAAGGGATTTGATTTAGCTAAGTTGTCACTAATGGTTACACTGTCTTGCAGCATGCTGAATTACTCAAATAGGGACAGTACTGTGGCTTTGCAGATGCATGGCAACTTCTTGTATGAAAGTTATTTGATCACAAATACTAGTGGAAAAAATACCCATTTTTTACTACACTAACTTTAGCAATTATTTGGGGGAAAAAACCCACGCTGTTTCCCCATATATATTGATGAAATTGTTTTCCTCTAGTAAAATGATGCAATTTGATCAAGTGTTATGTTATGTTATGCTCTGACCAGTCCTAATCATATCATCCTTTGTTGCTAAATTAATTCAAACTTCAGTGTCATTTCAGGCTTCTTTGCTACAAACCCAAAATCAAATTTTGTGATACTTTCACAAAGAGGTTTTAATAATACTTAAAATTTTATCTTTTCTTTGTGCCTCTCTTGGGAGCACAGTAGGCATACTCTTTCTTTTGGACTTGCATTTCATTCAACCCCAGAACTGAACCTGCTGCTCTCAGTTACACTGAAAGGGCTGTTGTTTCACGTTCCAAGATCCTTCTCCTTTTCTTCAGGGTCTGTCTCTGTGAACAATGAAGACCTTAAGGATTTTTCCCACAATATACAGAGAATGTGTTGGTGTTAAATTAATTTTCTTATTAAAAAAAAATCTTTTGTCTGATGCTATGTTTGAGCTACTGAAGAACATGTAATTGCCACATTTAAGTTCCCTGGAAACATTTTCAAAGCAGATTTGGCATACTGTTAATGAAGAGCAGAGTTTATAAAGGCAGGTTTGTTCTATTCTAAAATTTCTGAAATTTCTTTCCTTAGGGCCATATAACTGGGCTTACTGGTGTTATGGAGTTCAGAGAAGATGGTGCCAATCCCTATGTTCAATTTGAAATACTGGGCACTAGCTACAGCGAAACGTTCGGCAAAGATGTGCGGAGGGTAAAGATAACGCTGCTTTGTTCTCTCTTTCGTTTTCCTCTAAACAATATGCATTCTACTTCACAGGAGAAAATGTTATTCTTTAAGAGGGAACTGGTGCTACACTGCACAAGAAATTTACTATAAGAGAAATATTTTCTAATATATAACACGCTTAAGTCTTGAAAGCTAATTTTATATTGGTATGCAGGAGTCCCGCAAGTTGTTTCCATATGTGCAGTAATGATGCAGTGCCATAACAATACTGGGAGCATAATAGTGAAGATCGTACAATTCTGCTTGTGTATTTTATTGTTAATTAAGATATAATGGATATAACTGGCATTTGTCTTCCTAAGGAAGCTGGGAATGCAGGTTACTTAAACACACAAAGATATTTCAAAGCTGTAAGAATTTGAGATAAATAAATAAAAAAAAAAACTCTAGAGAAAATTTCCAAAAGGGAAGATGCTGTACTGTGTAAAGGATGACCTATCAGTGGTAGCTGGTGGAACAAAAACTGATGGGGATTGGAAGAAAGTTAGAGTGGTTCCATGGGGTTACTAATATAAAATGTTATGGGCTGAGAAGGCTACCTTCAACAGGTTCATGCAGAGGGGATGCTCCAAAAATACCTGAAAACTCTCAGCTGAACAGTGAGGTTCTGATTGGAATCCAAGCTACAAAATGTCCATAAGCTGGTCAACTGGTAGTAATACAGACGTTAGCACTGTATGGTCAATGGGTCCTACATTAAGCAGAGCTGAACAAAGAGGATTCCATGAAGAGTTAAAATTTATGACATTTTCTATTTTCATTTGACCATAGGTTTCTGTGTTTTGTTTTGATTCCTCTGAATTACATGACTCTAAATGGAAAAACAAGCAAAGAACTTGTGTTTACATTATTAACTTAAACAGCTAAACCTGAGATTCTTTCAGAGTTTAATTTGGCATAAGGATTTTGGACATGGAGCCAAAGGCTTGCAATATTTATTAGAAATTAAGTAGAAGGAAGAGAAGCATTTGAAATGCATAAAGCTCCAGGAGACATAATTGAAAAACTTCTGTTGCCAAAAAATGTCTCTGAAGACTTCAGATTGGCTAGGTACCCTCCTGTATTGCAATGACCAGAAAAGGCTATTTCTGAGTCCACTTTCATTTCTAGAAGATTTCTATTGCAAATGAGGAAGTCTAAGTTCCAAAAACTACCTGAATGATGAAAAATTATCTTAATTTTGGAAACAGTGTTGGCTGTTTAGTAAAACAGATTTGGCTTAGGAGGTCTAGGAAGCAATTCCAGTTCATAAACAGAAGTATGCACTTCACTTTGTGCACAAGTATGCAAAACAGATGTATCTCATGCCGTGTGAAATTCTGTGGACTATCCTACTGTGTTTTCAGCTGCCACTACAGAAAAGCATGAGTGTCCTGTTAGTGCTGTGTTATCTCTGGCAGGTGGATGCCATGGGGCATTTGAGTTTGGTTCCATTTTGTTACAGAATTCCCAAGTGACTTTGAGGAAGTCACATAATTGCTTTATGCTTCGATTTACCTTTCAGTAAAATTGTCATGATTACCATTGAGGCCTTAAAGGGAAATTATGATGTGTGAGTATACATTATTACGTTTTCTTCTAATGTATATTTCAAATACGGTAACACATATAGAAAAGCTCTCACTTCGGTATGTGTAGCACACTGACAAAATTGATATAGTCCAGATGTGTGAAGTGGAAATAGCTGAAGTATCACTCAAAAGGGATCACAAGGCAAAGAAATAGGTAAAATGACTAAATGGGAAAATTACTAAAATGGCTAAACTGATATACCACTGATCATTTTTGATCCCTAATGTGCTACTTTGGGATTAGGTGGTTAATATAGGAAGGCTTAACTCTTTGGATGTTAAATGCAAAACATTATACAGTTCCCAAAATGAAAGGGAGTATAATTCCAAATGAGTAAAAAGCTACTGGCTGTGGAAAACTACTCTGAGCTGAAACGAAGTTCTGAAAATTATCCTTTTAGCCTAATATATATAGAGAGAGAGTAAAAAGTCAGCAATATGCTAGAGAAGTCTATAGAAGACCTTGGAAGAGATGGTATTTCTTCGAGCAAAATTACCATGGAACTACTGATATTCAATTATTTAGACAGCCTGACTTTTTATTATTGCAGCAAAAATATGTTACAGCTCAGAGTACTTTTAAAAGCTCAGAAAGTCATGCTTGTCTTGTTTATACTACTTGAGAGATCAATTCTGATTTATTGTCAATTGTTTCCATATCAGTCTTTCCTCATCTTTAGCTGTGAAGGAACACATTTTTGGTGGAAAACAGAGGATTCTTTCTGCATGGTTTTCTTTTCCTCTGTATGGAGAGCATTTGTACCTGTTCATCCCTACCCTGACCCTACAAAAGTCTTTTTCACTTAGGACCTGTGACTGGTTAGGGCAAAAAGAGTATCACATTGAGTGCTGAGCCTTAGAGGGAATCCAGTCAAAAGCTAGTGGAGTTTTAATACTCAATACACCTTAGAAAGTTTCTTGGGGATCATTTCGACCAGAAAGACTCCTAGGAAGGTGTCCAAGATAGTAAGCCAAGTCCAGGAGGAATTTTCAGGGCCTTTTTGTAGAGGCATCTTGACCTTTCCCAGTTGCCCTGAGACAAGGTTTTCCTGCAGACAGTTCTTTCCACTAGATGCAATTGAGTTATGAGTGCAAGTAAATATATGTATTTGTTTACTTAGTATACCTTCTCCTTTATTCCACAAGTGTAACACCATATTTTTGTGGTAGAGGCTGATAGTGGCTTTTGTGTATTTTGTGTTTTCTTTTTCCTTTGTTTGGGCATACTTTAGTGAAAGGGAAACTTCAGAAAATGCTTCAATTTCTTTGGTTGAAACATAAAAGAACAGGATATGTCCCTTAAGCTGTACCACCTTGCTTTACAAAAGGCTCAGGTGATTGCCTTCTATTCACTGTGTGCATGTGGACTTCGAGAAAGCATGGTGTATTCATGCTTAAAAACAGATCAGTGTGGTGACTTATCAGGGCATTTGCAAGTTGAAGGATAAGATTGTTGGTGAAACTGAAAAGGCTTAAATGCCTAGTGCTTGACTATTGCCAGTACGATTTATGCTCCTCACATCTGTAAACACCTTTAAAAATAGCAACCTGAGTACCTGTATATTTAAAAAGAAAAAGAACTAGATATAAAGAGAGAAGGAAACTGTAAAAAGTATAAAACATAACAGAATCAACCAAAAAGGAAAAAAAGTAGGAAACTTTAAATAGCTGATGCCACACTAATGTTTGAAATTTAATTAAATTTGTGTGAAAGAAAGAATGAAAGAAACACAGAGGAAGTATAACTTGGAAAAACAAGAAAAAAAGGTATAAAGTGTTCAGGTGAAGCGTATGGAGCTGAAGGAATGAGACTAATAGCCTATTATGTTCAAAACCCTTTGAGGCTTTTGAGATTTGCATTTGTAGCAGATAAAAAAAGCCTTTCTTCTCATTTCAGCTCTTATGTCCACCTGCCATGCCACGGGTGTATGCATCAAATTCAGCACCAGCCTTAATTGCTGTAATTGCTGGGTTACCATTGAATGGTCGTCCTCTGAATTTAGAGTTACCAACATGTTTCTTTTTTTTCCTCATTTAAAATCTTATTTATTAGTCCTTTATGATTTTTTTTTTTTACCTACAGAGATGCATAAAGCCTTTCTTGTATGTTTACATTTTTATGTCTTCTACCTTAAGCTTCCTGAGCTTTTGGTTCATTCCCAGCACTGGCAGTGGCTGGGGGTGATTGTTAGGTCATTTTGCTTCATTAGCTCACTGTCCCTATCTGTGGCATGGACTTGAGGGTACTTGCCTGCTTTGTGCAAAGTTTTGAAGTCTGATAGGAAAAAAAAAGGACACTAGCAAAAACATTTAGCTGTTAACATTAAGAAATTGAATGAATCACAATATTAAAAACTGTATATTCCTAATTGTATGAAAGACCATCCCTTCAGAGCTTCTTTGGAATTGTCAGGGGAGAACTATATCCCACTTCCATAGTACAAGGGACACGAAGCGGGAAAGGAGGTCAGGACTACATTAATTCCCTCGTTATTGACCATCTATATTATTAGTTCTTATTAATGAAAGCCTTGCTGTAACTTTCAGAACGTATGAGCTGGTTCAATTTCTTATTTTTCTTCACTTGGATGGATTCTGCACAATAAAATAATTTAATGATCTAGCTGTGAGAGCAAAAATCAGGGAGTCAGGATTCCCGGGTGGTATTCCTAGCAACTCACTAACTCACAGTGAGCTCTTGAGGTGTAAACCTATTTGTTCTCGTTTGACCATGTATGCAGAGAATACCGTAACAACTAACTGCCCTTGTAGGGATGTGATTAGGCTTAGTTAGATAATGCCTGTAAGGAGCTCTATGATTATCTTCATCCTTGGCAGGAAGATCTTCTTTAAGTGTGAAATGATGTTGTTACTTAGTTTATTTTATGACAGGGATCATATTTTTTATAAAGCGGTTCTGCAATTCTTTCCCAAGCTGGCTATAATGAAGGCAGAATTAATGGTTTACACACATACGAAACATTCTGTTCAAAATGATAACGTTTATCATTGGTTATTCATTTCTGTCAGTTGGTACTTCTTCATTTTTTTAAAATATATTTCCTTGAAATATCATCTGCTTCATAAACAGTCGTACTTGTTTCCTCCAGCACTTCTGAGGCAGATTGCAGAAGTCACTGTAAGTAGTTTTGTGATGTTTCACGGTTGTTGAAACCCCATTTGTGAAGTCTGATCCAGTGCTTTAATTGGGATTGTTATTTTAGACAGAATCTCATCATTACCATGATGAGAAATCCTATGCTTCTTATTCATTGCAAAAAGGAACTGTATATTTAGGGGTCTGCAGTATTAAGTGCTTTCATCTGCAAGAATATTGCCAAGTCACATCATATGTCACTGAAAGATATATACTGAAGAGAATTATCTTAGGTGGTTACTAGTGTAATTGAATGAGTTTTACTTATATGGAAAAATAGATAACTAAATTGCCTGAATTTAGCCATAAAACAGATGCCTGCCTCCTGTTCGAGCACTTCATAAACATGCACTTGGGTATAGTAATTTGGTTTAATCTGTGTTGCCAAGGTATCTTTCAGCTGAAATGTAAGAATGGCTACTTGTGATAGCTAAAAATCCCCTGTTACTTTGCAAAGGGAAGGGCTAATAATCCTCTCATTCTGGGGAAAATACAATTTGCACGTATTTACATTTGGTTTAACTTTCTCTTTCTGCTTGAGTTGATAGCGTGTCATGGTAGAATAATTTAGAAAAAGAGTATAAATAATGTATAAATACATTGTGTCAAACTGAAGAAAAATCTCAAGTATTTTACTCAAAATAATAAACCTCCTTCATTTTTTAGTTGTAATTTTCTGTACAAGATGGATGCGAGGAGTAAAAATAAATGCATTCCTTGCAAATTCTGTAAGTTGAATTATTCGTGGTGGAAAATGCAGCTGAATATATAGGAAATGGCTATGATCAATTTTTAAACTATAGAAGAATACTAGAGAAGAAACATGATGAACCTGAGTATTTTTCTGAAATTAAGTGGGGTCCCTGTTTGCCCAAGTTCTGCAAATTGTGTTTTGGGTTGTGGGTTTGTGTTTTTTTTTGGTAACGGAAATATTTTATGTTCTGTATGCTTTCATTGTAAAATTATAGCTGAATTATTACACTCACTAACTGAAAAATAGGTAAGCGGGTTTAGAAATGTGGGGTTTTTTTGTTGCAAATATGTGATACAGAGTTCTCTTTTTTTTTTTTTTTTTTTTATTTCATGGTTTTGGAAAACATTGGCAGTGGGACCCATGCTTTTGCATAAAGTGTTACTTGTATTTACAAACACAAAATGCTGTATGTATTTGCAAATTATACCAGTGTCAACCCCAAGTAAAAGGGATGTCTTGCAAATTTTGGTTGGAATTCCTCCAAGCATAAGATCATGCTGGTCTTCTCCTTGGGAAGTCTGTTTGGCTGCTTATATGACATTTTCACAGCATGAAGCTTGAGGTTAGATTTTAAAGAGCAGCCATATCTTTATGAGTGGGGCCACGATACCTACAGTAATTAGGATGCTGCTGAAGTTTCCACAGCCCACATGCACCACTGCCTGTATGTTTAGAAATTCTGTTTAATTCCTGAGTCACGTACTATGCCATACTTACCAGATTATAATGAATCTTGGGTATAACATTCTTTTTTAACACACATGCAATATTGCATAAAGTTGGGATGTTAGGAGTGTTAAAATCAGCCTTCTAAGAAGTTACATCTTTAATTATGGAGTTTTCATCAAAATTCCTATAAAACGGGATAGATCCAGAGTATTCAGAATGGGATGAAGAATAAGCCCCTTTCTGTAGCTCAACTCATGAAGGATTCTGTGCTCAAATGTGCGTACTATGAAGAAAAACATGTTTCTACAGCGAAACAGGTCACGATTTTTTGAGCTTAATACCAAAGAAAATAGAAAGTATTTGAAAAAAGCTTCACAAATTCTTTTTACCTTTTTGGAAATCCGAAGACAGAGATTATTTGCTGTTCTCTTTTGCACTTTTTTAGTTTTGAACTAAAGCGGTAATCCCACTACTCCAGAAAAGAGGAACAGTCTGTGGGTTTTTTTATTTCCTGCCCTAAGAAATACCTTTGAATCATGATTGTTGTTCAAAGAATCACACCAAAATCAGAAGAACTTCCTGTTGAATGTCAGACTAGCTTTTTTAGCATAATGTCTGTTTAGAAAAATCACTTTGAAAGATATTAATGATAATGCCAAATACAAGCTCAAATATTTTAAATAACAAATCAAATAGATACCATCCTGGCTTTCATAAGTACCTAAACTAAGGAGTTCTAACATGTCTTCATTTGTAACATGATTTCGTTGTCAAGGACAGTTGCAAGGACTGTATGTTGAGGGGTGACCATGCACAGTTTCCTTTCTGTAACGTTTGAAATGCATTTAATTCTTCTGATTATTGTTTTGTCTTATATCATTTGGTAAACTGCAAATACACTTAGGTGCCAAACATAGTTTATGAAGTCATTTATTTTAGCAGTAATTTTGAAATCCAGGATAACTATGTTGTCTTCATCTGTATATTGCTCCGATACATTCAATATGTCAAAAAGTGGATGTTTAAATACGAGTAGTTAAGCTATTTCGTCATGCTACATCATAGTTTTATTAAGAAAAATGGCAAAATTTTGTAGTTTCCATTTAGTCCTATTAAAATAAACAACAGAAATAGAAGTTACTTAAAACTCCCTTTCCATTTTTGCTTTTATTTCTGCCATTTCATGTCAGATTATATTACTGTATGCCAGTAAACACTTTCACATGCAGGTTTCAAAAGACAAGTTTAATGGCGAGATATCTTAGTAGTCAGCCTAAATGTGGGACATGAGGAACTTCTTGTCACAAAGTGCCACAAGCTCTCTGACTTGCTTTGGTTTGGTTCCTTAATTTCATTATACTTAAAAAAAAGAATAACCTTAATTCCTCAAGTTGACTCTTTTGGAAAGATACATGCAAAAGGGCATCAGAGTTCCCATTAAACCTCCTTGTCCTTATTTGCTAATTCACTGAAATAGCAGTACTTGGCAGAGACTGCCTCCTGGCAGAATTGTCTTTAAATTGAGGACTTTTTTTTTTTTTAGACCTCACAGAAAACACTCAGTTTTACCTTAAGACAGGTATAATCTATAATCAATGTGAGCCCTGTGTCAAGGAAGAAGTCTAAAATATACCTGGTCCAGTACAATAGTATCTTTTGCTATAGGAGTGAATGAATTTATATACTTAGGTAAAGTACACAGATAACACAAAATAAAAGTTGTTTTCCATTTTGAGACATCATTTTACTGGAATGGAGACAGTATCAAGCATAGATAATAACTCTCAAAATGGAACATTCTTTCTGAGCATGACACCTATGTGACAGGCCATCAGATTATAGTATGTCTGTATTCTTAATATATTAGTGAGTGTGATGTACAAATATATAATAGAGCTCTCCACAATGTGATTGCTAACAGGAAACATTTTAAAGTTGTATTTTGGCAAAAAAAAAAATGTCTTTAAGGAATATATAGTAATATCTGCATATATTTTAAGTATTTTCCAGCATAAAAGAGGTACGTGAGCAGAACACAATAATAATGTAAAATATTGACACTATTTAACAAGTCAATTGTTGATATGTTGCCATAGGCTGAAATAGCTATTAAATGCAACAACACATTTGAATTCCACTTAGACCCAAGGGGCAAAAAAATCCCCCAAAACACAAACCCCTTCAATACTACCAAGCTTGCTAAAATCCGGTTTTGATGGAGATTTTTGGGAATGATTTCCAGAGGTTGAACCTATCAGATCAATCACCCTGTTTGCCCTAGGACACCATGCCCTAGCTATTTTAAGTGAAAAATATAATTGCCACTAGACTGAATGGAAAACGGGATAGAGGTGATCTCTTAGGTGGCTGAATTCCAGGTCATGCAGAGCTTAAAAAAAATGTTAATAAGCTGAAATGACACCTGGATCTGAAATGGTGAGTAGGGTATCACAGAGAAGAGGTGTACTTTGCTGACAGTGACCATACATGCAGCTTTTACTTCATGAAGACAGGGCAGGCTCAGAAGGCATCCTATTAGTAGTGTAAACCAGACAGAAGTGTCACGTGGAAGAGCTGATATCTTAAGTGGCCAAATCACCTTTACAGTCAAAATTCCCTTTATGAACAATTATATACCTGCCCTGAAATTAAATTGCAATTTGCAAAAGGCAATTCTTTCTTTCTCCTACGTGTGCTGTTTTCTGGGGAAATGTGTTGGTGGTGAAAGTGGTGGTGACTCTTTTCTGTTATGTAGTTAACTAACAGACTGGTAATTCTACCAGCCTGTCAAGTGAATTGTTGGTTTCAGCAGGTTGACCACTGTATCTCCCTGCATTGTTCATCATAAAGCCTCAAATTCTTAAAAATTTATCCATTGATAAAATTTGGTTACAGTGCTATGAGAGAAGTGAGTGTGTTTTAAAATAGTTGAGACGATACCATGTAGGGAAGGTATCTGGCTGATAGCAGCTCTTGGGCATTTGTTTTGTTTTTGTTTTTAAGTAAGGACTGTTATCTAAACATACACAAGGTTGACAGAGTGCAAGAATAGGTATTCTTTTACAAAGCAGGCTAAAGCTTTCCAAACACAGTGTTTGGGCAAATAGGTGACTGAAGGTACCAAAATATTTAGTCCCTGGAGCCTTATTCAGAAAGTAATGCTAGAAAAGTACAAGAATTGGCAATTGCTTACCTGGAGAAAGAAACCCTAATATCCAGTAACTAGGAGCATGGGTGATATTTAATAGCATGAGAACATTTCAGTTTGAGTAATTCTAGCACCATCTATAATTTTCTTAAAGCTTTATGTGCAATTTATTCTGCCATAAGATTAATAATACAGTAAGGCATAAGTTAGGAGATGCTTTGCAAGATTGCTGTCTGAGCTGTATTGAATCTAAACTGATCTCTCTCTACTCTCATTCAAAATGCCATTCAATACCAATCTACAAGGCCACTGTAGCTATTTACATTTCAGTAGCACCTGGAGGCTATGATTTTGTTACACCGAGTGTTGCCCAGGCAGTTAACTATATTATTATTGTGTAATACATAAACCATGTGGTTGTGGGTTCAGAAGCCTGCTCTTGTGGTTTTGCCCTCCTGACAGAAAAATGCTATCTAAGTTTTGAGAACATTCAGTATTGGACTCCTCCAGGGTGTTTGCAAAGATAGGGTGAATAGTTTTGTGGGTCAGGTGTAAGGTATGTTTTTCAGGTGAGGTATAACAAATGCTGCTGCTCATGGTTCAGACTCGAGGAGCGAGGAGCTCTCTTCTGGAGTTGAATCTGAAGTTTTGTCTGCTTTTTTTCTTTCCTCTCTCCTAAGGCTTAAAATATATAATTGGGAGTGAAGTATGTCTTTGGTAGGTTTTCTGAACTTGCTCAGTGATACTACAAAGTAATTTCACCAGAAACTTTAAAGATAAATAAGTGTTGTTACTCCATGGTTTTATTAGGGCAAGTGAGGGCAAAAGAGAACACAAAATATTTACTTTATGAGCATGAGGGAAGTGTACTGAGATTTTGTTGTTATTTTTCGTTAACTCTGATTGGTTTCTGAGTGTTCAGAGGATGACTTTTCCTCGATAGACTCACTGAAAGGACATTCAGCATCTAGAGCTTTTTTTTAATTTAAACACAAATAGGAACACAGTAACCAGTGAAGCAGAAAACACAGATTTGCTGGCTAAGCTGGCTTAAAATGAAAGAGTGAATCTGAATCTAGAGTACAGCCCACAGAGTCTGCTGCTCTAGTGTGGCTCTCATTACAGGACATTTCAGTAGCTTTCTTAATTAAAATGTCCAATCTTCTCTGGATCGCAAGATTAACGTCTTATGTCAGGGGCTTGCTCCCTGAGTTTGCTTCTCTTCCTCTCATGCATCCCCCAGTTTCATCCCCAGCTACATGGTCCTCACTTATGTATTGTGTCCTGCAGCCTGGAAGCTTTTTTCTGTCGAGGACATTTGCCTCCACAGAAGCCACAATCTCCCCTATTTCTGCAAGCAATTCAGTGTGCCCCTGTGTGCAATCTGACTCTGAAAGATCAGTACCTTCCTCTGTGCTACCTAACCACAACTTTCTCATAGAATACAACATAGAGTCATACTGTGAACTGAGAGATTAAATAGATGCCAACCATTCCACAAATCAATATGACGGAGTAGAATTCAAATCAATATTTGTTTCGTCTCCCTTTCTATTTTGAATCTCCATGGAGGGTTTGGGCAAAGACAGATGAATTGTTCCAAGATCTATAACTATGTTATTTTAACTATGGTTTAATTTAATAAAAAAGGGAAAAAAATGTAAAGATGTCTAATGTTAAATCTCAGAAGAAGAGAGAAGTTTTCATATGTTTTCATTATTTATGTAATGTGTTTCTGTATATTTTGGGTATTGGTGGTATTACAAGACTTCTGTGCATTGTCAATTATACTGTGTCAGCCACGACTTGCCACCTTCTTAACACTTCATCCAGGATGACTCCTGTGGAATCTTTTTAATTATCCGTATACCATGATTTTTCTCTATTTCTTCCATTCCCAAGATGCAGTGCAGAACAGTCATTTATTGTAGCCAATAGAGCAGAAGAAATGGAAAATACGGATTGGATTGCCTTTGGTGAGAGTCAGATTTCATAAGGAAAGGAGTTCAGATTAGACTAGAGAGGCATATTTCAGAATTAATCTAAATTTTAAGTCATTAAGTAGTTTTGGCTTTAGAACAATTATTGCAATTACATTAGTTTTTCAGTATAATTTATTATGATTTTTCAGGTTCACAAGAGAGAGCTTAACTGCAGTGCTAATGGTCTGTTTTAACAAGCATGCTGCAGGCAAAACATGTCTCGCAACGTCCTTTGTGCTTCAAGGTGGTATGTTACTGAACCAGCCATGGGCTCAGGGACACTCAACATGGCAGCAAATCACACAGTTTGCCCATTGCTGACCTGGTGTGATCATTCAGGTGAATTTGTTGAAATTCACCTGAAGGAGTATAACATAGCTGACTATAACATAGCTCACTATTGGACAGTCTGATGAGGATATGAGAGTAATTATTATGACAGCTGAGTCATCTGTGAAAAGTCAGAGCCACCATCTCTAAAACCTTTGTGTCTGCCACAGAGGGACTCTGCTTTGGAAAATAAGTAACTTTGATCTTAAGTAAAGCTTTCGAGTTGGAAAGGGTTAATTTTGGTGGAGAGAATGAGGTTGGACATTCTTCTGTCTTTCTGACATATGTGAAGCACGTTAAGTTGAAGTCTGCTGGCACTGCCTAGCATGAAGCAGCAATCTTCTGTTTCTTATTTGCATTGATTGCATGCTTGTGATGTTTAATTGCTTTTTGTCTTGTTCAAGAACTAATGCATTGCCTGCAAATTTTGTTTATTCTGTGTGTTCTCTATAGCACAGGTTGGCTATAAAATGTCATAGAGTTCACTGCATTTCTAGATTGAGCTATAGCTGCCCTTATATTTTATCCTAATAAAACCAGGAAGCAAATTTCCTTGCTTAAAATACATTGGTTGCCCTTACTATACACATCCTCTGGCTTCAGCTGAGGAGAACAAGTACAGCCTGTTTCTTGACCATTTGTAGCACTTCAGAGAGGATCTTCACCTGTCTGCTGCTCTTGCTGCCTGCCAGATTATCTCTCTCTGTTCTCACAGATTTTGAGCAAAATTTACTTTAAGAACCTGTACTAGTTTTGCTGGTGTCTTTGTACAGGAGGATTTATGGTAGGTGTTTTGAGTATTGATACTGGATTTTGAAGATAAGTTGCCCTGCTTTCTCACTCTTTATGAAGCAAAGAAGAAAAGTCAGTGGGATCCTGGAAGGACAGGAGGAATTGTAGCAGCAAGGATCACTTCAGCTCCCTTCCCTCCAGTGTCTCCAACGCAGCCTGCCCACATTAATAATCTTCATTGTTCCATGGTAGTTAGGCTGCAGCAAAGATTAAATATCCTTTCCTGTAGCGGAATTAACTTTCTAGATGTAGGTGGTATAAAATAGGTACATCAATGTACCTGCTGCCTCTCTGGTTTTAATTATTTCAGAAATCCTGTCTGTTCTGAATTCATAATGAGTATTTCCAAGACGTGGAAGTTCAGGATCAGGCCAGCAGCAAGGCTCTGTAGAGGCAGACTTTCCTGTCGAAGTGAGGTGTTCTAATTCTGATTTTGAAACACTGCTTTAGAGTATCTCACTTCTCTGGCTCTGGTTTGCTTCAGTAGGTATTGCATGGTCCAGTCCAGAAAGACAGTATATGGATTAACGCTGCTCCAGATCAGTGAGCGAAGGAAGTTACTGGTTTCTTTCCCCCTTCTTCTTCATTAGAAATTACACACCTTAAGGCCAAAGCCATTCGTGTGTTTGTGTACAGCTATGACCTGCCCACTGTCACTGCTTCAAATCCTGAGGTGTTCCCTGAGCTTCCTATCACCAAAATTAAGCATTAGCAACAGCTTGCAGGGTAGAAATTGGAGTGCCCGTTAATTTAATCTAACTTAGTTCCAGAATTTCCTTAGTTTCTGTAGGCATCTCAGAGTGCCTGATGACAAATTAAATGGGGCACAGACCCAGGCAGCAGCACAATGCTCAGTGGGGGAGTGCACCAAGAGCACAGGCAGCTAATTTGAATAATCCCAGAAACCTGGGGATGCAATGATTAATGAGAAAGGGACCTCCAGTTGACCTGTAACTTAAGCAAGCTGACAAAGTCTGTTGAATTAAATACTGGTTTGATTGACAGCATCTCTATTGAAATCCACATCAGGGCTAGTTCTGTTGCCTTCCTGATGTATATTTATTCTGAAGTATGCCTGATCTTGGGTATCTCAGGCTTCTTAATGTCTCAGTATGCTGAATTGCAAATCTAGATGTTCTCCTTTTGTTTGTTGCTGTAAACCATTTACATAAAAATGCTGAGTCTTTAAATTGTGGGAAAGATGATAAAATATACAAACTCATATACATGCATACATGCATATATAGATTTCACTGTATCTTAATTTCCTCTGTGGCATATTAGAATTTGCTTTTCTTGTCAGTCACTTAAAAACATGAGTCAACAAAAAGCAGTTTTTCTGGGGGCATTCTGAAGGCTTTATACTTATATATGCTTTTATATACATTTAAAGATGAAAAAAGCATAGCAGTAAGATTAATTATTTTACTTTGCTGTGCTGACTAATGCTGTCAAAAATATGGGTTTTGAGAAACATAATATGCCCAGCAGAAGTAAAGGGATGTCAGAAAAACAGAATTTACGGATAATAATCATCAATAAACCTGACAGACGATATCAGTACTTCTGTTAGTTGATTACAAGCTAGAAATACAATTATGCTTTCCAGACTGTATGTTAGGACTTACATTGATACTGCTGTGCGGAGGAGTCTTTACTTATTTTCTCTAATATTTTGAAGACAGTTATGCAATCTCCCTTCTAGTGCTCTGTGCTAGCTCCAGCTGCCTGTTCAGGGTGCAGGAGGTGCTCAGCTCTCAACCTTCCTCTTGGCAGAGAATCTGAGCTCCTCTGGCACCCAACAAGGTAACACATCTGTCTGACTCCTGGTCTAGTCGCCACACAGGGAGAGCAGCCTCATGTCTGCTCAAAGGATGGACAGACATGCTGGAAAATACTATAAAGGTGGTGACGTTTGGGATGCTTCAGTTTCCTCTAGTATGGGAAATTGGAAGTTACTGTATCGCTTACCAGCTTATGAGCATTTGATAGATATTTTTGGACAGTGCCAAAAAATTGGTAACAGGTTTTCTGATAACAGTTTAGAAAGGGATAGAGGACAAATTTGGATGTAAAGAAAATACAGGCTAGTTTAGCACATGAAAAAATATTTCTTAATTAAATAAGATGTAATTTTCTTCAAAATAATAGAAGTTTTTCATAGACTAAGACATAGTTTGCATTTTAAGTCAACTTTTCTCTCCATTTTTTAGAAAATTAAGAAATATTTTTGCAATCAGTTTCAACATCTTGATTTTCTGTTTCATGCATTAATTCCATGTAGGTGTTTCTTTTGTATGTATGTATATATGCACATCACCTGCTTTCATGTAAAAGATGAGGAACTCAGTCTTGAACGCCTACCTAAATGTTACCCCAGTTTTACAGATAATAAGCAGTTGCTCCTTCCACTGCAACTGGCAGGCAGTGAGTACAACCAGTGCAAGTAGGGGTTCTGTTTGCAGAAAGGGACCACGTGTAAGGTAATCTAGCTACACGTGCAAAACATATAATGGTCCTCTATCTTGTTTTTCTCTGCCTGTTGCCTCTCTTTGCAGCCATCCTAAACACCTTTGTGTGTCATTACCAGGAATATATATGCCTCAGTTGAGAGATTATTAAAGGCATGTATTTTCTATTCATGAATGTGTCTCTGATTCTAATTTATGAAGTCTATTTTACTAAAATTTACTGTCATTTGGCATTTCTTTTAATTATCTGAAACTCTTTTTTTCTTCTTTTTCCTTTGTAAAGACTAAAATACTGATTTCTAGCTAGCTGGATTTTGCTATCTTTCTTGCTACTGCCACTGTTTTGTCTCCATAGAAATACTGTCTCCTTAAGGTTTCCTTCATAGAAAAACCTTTGTACATTCGCCGATCTTTATTTTTCCTTTAGAGGAAATGAGGTTGTCTTGGAAATGGGTTTTGAACGGATTTTTAAATTCTCTGATGGTCAAAGAAAATCAGTTAATTTGCAATGAAAACATGACTATCTAATGATAACCATATTATACATAGGTTTTTCAAAACTATTACGTTCTGTTGGTCACAGCACATGTGATAGGACTCCACAGTAGTACTTAGAGCCAGTCACAGTTTTTCAGAAAGGATACGTGGTGAAGGTTGTTAGCACAGATAACATGAACAGTGGGAGAATAGTCCTACTTGTCCAGTAAACTTACTGCCTGCATGCAGCGTCATGATGCTGCATCAGCAGTGGCACCAAAGTTAGCGAGGTGGGGTGTTCTTCAAGGTTCAAACGCAACTGCACGGGCTGCGACCCAGCTGTGGGTAGCTATTAGCTGTCTTACCTAGTGAGGACACTGCCAGTGATTGACTGACTGATGGCTGCAGGAAAGCAATAAACAGTTATGTCAAATTGTTCAAACAGAATTCATTAATAATACGAAGAGATTCATTTTCTGAACCAGCCTTGTATATAGAGTGAATTTTAATTTCCTTCCTGAAGACCAAGATAGAGAACGAAGTGCATAGTCACCATGATCTCAGGTGTGCTTCAGGACCCAAACCACTCCAACTGCCTCCAAATGGCAGGAAGTGTTTGGCATCACTGCATTCTGTATCAATTTATAACTTTAAAAAAAATTATCTTCTACTGTTTTGTAGTAATATGCTTTAAAAAAAAAAAATCCAATTCTTTGCAATTACAGATGTGATCTGCCTGAACATCTCCCATATAGACAGTTCCTACCTCTTTTAATATGCATGTTTGGAAGACAGTGACTTCGGTATTTTAACTTGTTTAATTTAAATTATTAAGTAAATATAGGGGACCAGGATCCAAGTGCATAGAAACCGCCTTACTTATCAAAATGCTTCTAACCAGTGCCAGTAATGCATACGGGTTTTGTATGCCTGTTTTAAGGGATATATCTGGGTAATACGGACATCCAGGAAGAGCAGCTGCCTGGCTTCTTGTGAATATCAGGTGCCTTTGAGGTGACCAAAGTCAAATGAATGAAGTCCAAATGAATTTGGCTCTCATCACAGCATGACTGACCCTGTGGGTCTGTCTCTCGTGCCCAGCCTGGTGTGTGCCACTGGAGGATGATGCCAGGTTGCTGCCTTAAAATATTGGACCTGTCCCAAGGCAAGGGCTCACGCTGCTGTGCTGGGTGGACATACCCTCTAAGGCATGGGATTATCCTTTCTGCACTGTCCTTTTCTTATCCTAGCCTGTGTTTCCTTTACGTGTATAATATTGGCCATAATCTTTTGCTTAACTTACCTGCTTTTATTACAGCACAAATTAGCCCATTTTTGCCTAACTAGTTTCTCACTGAAGTTTATTTTCAGCTGTGTTGTTTCTCTGTGTTTGAAGCAGATTCTTAGTTAGTTAATGCATGACGTGAATTGACTTCTACTGAGATAAACATAAACTGCTAGTAAGTATCCCCCTGAAAACTACCTTGACTTTCTCCCCTTCTCTGGCTGTTGTGTACTTTGAAATGATTTACATGGCATGTCTTAAACTGTTAATGTTGTGAAACAGTTGTCGTATTTCACCACAGAAATGACTGAATACATGTGCAAAAAGGTCAGGGCCCTTTACAACAAAAGTTGCTATACCACAATGATTATTCTGACTGATGAAATGCTAAACTGCATGTGGTTCTTTTTTCTTCTAAACAAGAAAAAATAAAAACCATTGAAACATTCAGACATGCTATAAACTTCAGATGTGGGTTTTTTTGAAACAAAATAGCAGATATCTACCTCAGTAAGGTTTTAAACAATCTTTCAACTTCAGGACTTTGTTACATTATGCCCTCAGGAACCTATTCTTATTATAATTATGATCCAAAGGAAATATTCTTGAACGGTAACACTTTTCTGTTGTAATAGCACAGTAGGTGTTATACTGAATTGATGATTGTTTAAAAGCTTTTTGCCAGTATGAGGTAGAATGGTCCAGCGTCTTTGAAACAAGATACTAACTTTGGGTTGAATCGAGAACTGTAATAAAGGAGAAATATATTCTTAGGAAATGTGTTGCAAATTAGTAGGTTGAAGATGAAAAGACTGAAATTATTAATAAGAGTTTTTCTTTCATTGCACACGAATAGCTGCCATTTGTGCCGTTGGAAGTTTTGTGGTTAAAATTAAAGGATCTGTGTTCTCTCGTCACTGTTCTCTTGTCACTTGTTACTTTAATGACAGTGAAAGGGTATCATGGAGTCAGTTCCCTAACCAGTAAATGCACGGGGTTTTGTTAATGTCCAGGGTAGTTTGATGAATATTATCAACACCACAGCCATAATAATTATTCTGTATTTTAGAATTTATATCAGAGCCCAGAACAGTCGTACTTCCAAATTTGGGAAGATAAGATCATATGAGTTACATGGTTAGTTACTGCTGTATGTGACAATTGTGGGTTTGAGTGTTGTCAGTACATTTGTAGTCTTCTCTCTGATCTAGAAAAGAATCAAGGCAGCTGAAAGTGTGTTCCATGCTATCAAGCTAGGTTTGATAAATGGCATTTGTGTCCTCCTTTTATTTTACTGTTTCTATACTTTAAATTTCCTTTTTGGGCAAGAAACTAGGGTCAAAACATATGAAATCAAGTTTTTTGGTCATGTTTTTTAGCAAGTATTGAAAAACCTGGCAGAACACTCTCATTTTATTTACTCTGTAGACTAATTTTAAAAGTGGTTTGGATAATTCTGTTAGTGTTTAATCTGGTTAGTATCCTGTTTGATATCAGAAGTGCCTCTTTTGGCGTTTTCATGTATTTCTGACTAAAATGCGGAAAACCCCACAAACGAAATTTACAAGCCCCAAACCTCTTCCTTGCCTTTTTTTTTTTTTTTTTGGTGGGTTTTTTTGTGTGTGTGTTTGTTTTTCTCCACTTTTAGAGAGGATCAAAGTGTATGAGTCTGCTCTTTGGTTTTTCAACATGAGGATAACTAACAGTTGAGTAACTTATTTATAGATAGATGGAATATCCATGAGTTCATTTTTCAGGCCAAAGTTAGGGGTCTAGTAGACATGCTATCATTTTAATAGATGCTACAGGCCTAAGTGTTTATCTTCAATCCTTGCAGTACAGGAATCCAAAGTGGGGTAGTCACAGTGATCTCTTCTGGCCTTAAAATCAAGTCTAATAGCTCCAAAATTTGATAGTGGAACTGGCTTTCACAGTTGATCTCCACCATGGGGCAAAACAAGGTTTTGGATTTCAGTTGCCTCTGATATACCTCACTTGGGATTATTTTTCATCTAAAAGTCAGGTTCAAATGTAGCAATACAGAGAAAAAAATCCATTAATATCCAAATGCATTCATTTATCTGATATTTTCCACCTTGCTAAAAAGAAAGCCTTGGTTCATAAATAGGTATTCTTTGTACTAGTGTGAGACTGAAAACCCACAGTTGATGGTTTCTGAAGAAGTGTACTTGGCTTGAAAATACACTTTTTTGGAGCTTGGGTTTAGAAGTGTCACTTACATTTATGTTTTTAATACAGAATTTTAGGATCATATTAATTTCACTTTTTTTGCTTTTCATTGTGACAGAACAATCTGAAACAAAATACTGACAGTGCCTAATATCGGTACATAAATAATGAAAACAAAATGTGAGTTTGCCAAGACTTCTTATCCCTCAGACTTAATATATGTCTCTAATTCTGTGTTTTAGAATGTATATGTAATATTGAAACACAAGAAGTGAAAAGCTGATACATAACCTTGGTGGTGTTTTAGATCCTCTTTTCAAAATTTTGCATTGTTTTCTGTATTTTGAGCTATAGTCATTTTTCTATGTGCTATATCTGCCCTGAGTATCTTGCTTTCTAAGAATACATACGGAGGTCAGGTTGTAATATCCTTGGTGATACACAATTTGTATATAATTGTTCAAAAAGTAAACTTTTTGAGTACAGGAGTACCACCAAAATTATTTTTAAATATGGAGTAATTAGCCCAAAATTAACTTGGGAACTAATGACAAAGAAGTGTGGAGGAAGATGCAGAAGTGACTGAAAAGGGGAGGACAGAGTTGGGAATAACTTAAATTTAGAAAACGAAGGATAAGTTTCAAATAATTGTATTTTCGTATTAAAATGTGGCCATTTTTTATAAACATTATGATAGCTAATTGAAGCAGTGGCTAAAAAAAAAAACTGAAGGAGAAAAAAAAGATGCCAGCCGTAGCTGTAATAATTACTGGAATATCTCTTTGATAGACAGGTCTAAAATTAAAGTTTCTGTCATTTATTTAGGTTGTAATAGAATGTTTGTCCCATGTCTGTTATAAGAGATTAGGACACATTATTGACTGTCCTTCCACAAGAAAACTGATAGCAACAATCGCTTGCAAGGGGAAGTTAGACTTCTTTAAACCAGATGATTAACCTTGTAATACTTCTGCTGGTATAGCAGATAATGCTGTCAGATGTTTTTGAAGGTCTTTCTGTATTCAACATGCTTTAATTAATTGAGAAGAGAAAGGAGATCAGTGTAGAATGGAAGGGAAAGACCACTGACTTGTTCTTACTTTCTTGTGAGCCTACCGTATGTCTTGAGCAATAAACACAGGTGAGTAAATATTATATTTAACACCATATTTGTAAAAATTTATTTTAATTTCATTTATAAACCTTTGGAAAGCCTCTAGTTCTCTAAAGTTAAACATAGTTTTATTTTGTGCTATAGTTCCAAAGTGTAGTTTTCATATAAATGGAATGGCATGTTGACCCCTTCATGACATTAAAACAATTTAAGGCTTCTCCTGTACTTTAGGAGGTGTGAAGAGGCTGGTTTGCCATTTACTTACATTAGTGGTAAGTTAAGAATGACCAAATGAAACAAATAAGAAGTTGGCAAAAACAAAAGTTGTAAATGAGATAATTAATCTCCAAGATACCACTTTCATAGAGATTTCTCTGCGATAGTTTGGTGATATAGTCTATGATGTGGATGTCCACAGTATTGTAGTATAGAAAGCAATAATTTAAGAGGACGTGTACTGGAGTGTATGTTCCTGAAATGTTCCTGTTAACACAGACAGAAAATCACTAGGAGCACTTAGCAAAGATATCACTGGTAAAGAGTCAGCTGGAACCTCCGTTGACATATAGTCGTATAACTGCTGTCAAGGGATCTTGATCAGATTTTGCCAATTAAAGATCTCGCTTGGAATTTTTTTCCAATGGGATTATAACATCTATTTGCTCTGCAGTCTGTGTAATAACAGTTCACCTAGCCATATCTAACCTAGCTTTAAATTAGCTAATTTAGGCATTGCTAGTTTTGTTTCCACAGCACCATGGAATTCATGCATAGACTAAAAACCCATTTATGTTTATGCTAAAAACCTTGCAAATACAGTCATGTGGGTGCAGTAAAAGCAATGCAAATTATTGTAAACAGGACTGCTATATTAACTTTATATTCCTGCTATTTTACGTTACTTTTGGCATTATGGTAATAAATGGGGGTTAAGTAGGAGAATATCAGTGTTATACTAAAATAGTTCCCTCTGAAAAACTTCTTACTGTTTTATAACAAGTGATTTCTCATATCTGGAGCCATCCTGCCTTGATATATTAATTGATGTAAAAAATTCAAACACTGCTGATGTCCTGTAACTCTTTTGATGTGCTTGAGCGGAGCATCTGAATGCAGTATCTGTTTGCTAGATAGGTTACATATGCCTAGTTCTGATCTGAAATCAAGAATAAACTGGAATTACATTAGTGTAAAATAGTGTTGGCTGTCCTGCTCTTTGTCCCAAAAAGGACTTAATTCTCTATCAGTGGGAACCCGACCGAGTCTGAAAGCCTGCCTTCTAACCCTTACTTAAATGAGTGACTGGATCTGGTGAATTAGTTCGTCTGGGGTTCTTGAATATGGATTTCAGGATCAGAATCTGTATCTGATGTGTTCAGGTGTAAAAGATGATTAATGGTTTGTTGAATAATGGATGATCTTGCAGCCTATCTTGACAGGGACATTTTTGAAATGTTTCTGTTTTCTTGCACTTCATCTCACCATTTACATACAATAAAGTGAACCTTGAGAGGGTGGGAAGTGCTGCTGGAGGTGAGGGCAGCTGCAGGGGTGGTGCACCTGTAAAGCTGTGTAGCCTTTACCACATCATGGAGTGGTGGGATTTGTCTGTCTTGCACCTCTTGTGGTAAATTCAAGAGTCTGTGGGCTTTGAAGACTAGAAGATTCTGATCTGGCATTATTTTAGGCCTCTTGTGTTCACATTTTACCTTAATTGTGGTCATAGAAACCAGTGGCATACTGAATTCAAACTATGGTGTGGGTTTTTTCCAAACAATTTTATATTGTTTACAAGACTCTGACTACCCAAAATCAGGTTTGTTTCCAAAATTTGGAGTGACTGTTGGAGTGTTTAAATTCTTTGCTGAATTGAGGCTGAAACTTTACCCATTGTTAACTTACACAGTTCTTGTTGACTGCAGTGAGATCTTCATGCTTGTGTCAAAGGGCAGGTTGGCTGGCAATGCCTAAATTCCAGCCAACAGAAGAAATCTGGAGTGAATGTGATGAGTGTGTCAATGTACAATTATCACGCATTGGCATGTCTTGAAATGAAAAGATAATACTTTTGTGTGTATGAACATGAGAGAATTTACTGCACTTGTTTGTTATACCATGGATTAAATTAGGATGTCAGTGCTAATGTTACAGTTAATAAGTAAGTTAGACATGTTCAAAACTAACATCTCCAAATTCTAGGAAATTAAGGAGAGAGAGAAAATGAGCAGAAGTGGCATAACCATAATGTATCTGTTGTTTACCTTTGTATACCTATTCTGCAATAATAAACTGAGCTTGCATAATATAAATCATAAAGCATACTTGTAGATGTTAATGCTTGATATTTTATCATTTGGAGTCCTGCTTACTCTGCTATTCAGGAATGTTTATATTAAAATACAGCATTTTTATCAAGTAATTTGAGGACAGTCATATTATGGTATCTGCAGAACGGCGGAAGGAAGAAGACTTGAAGAGGACTTTGCTAGATAGCTCATCAGACACACAACTGATAATCTTTTGCCGTGACATCAGAGGGTGTTCTGGGAGGAATGAACAAATGTTCCTCTCTTTCTAAAGGGTGCTATTTGGCTAATATGCTGCTCAGCCTGTCAGGTGCATTAGCAGTAAGTGATGCTTCTGGTGACTGCAGTCAAGGAAAGTAAGCCGCATGTCCCTGCTTGCCTGCCATCTCTTCTGTGCTGTGGCATTCTTTCTGCTTAGTCCCTAGTGCCTCTCCTTTCCTCTCCCTCTGTCCACCTTCCGTCCACCTCCTGGACTTCTTGCTCATGTTTTTCCTGGGCATTCCCTCCTCTTCCTCCTCCTCCGCTCAACCTTCTGTCCCACTGCTCTTTGAGATTTAAACTGTGTCCATACAAACATTCATATTCTATCTTTCATGTCCATCAGCTACGTAGTATCATCAGGTGTATCAAGTCCCCACAAACCTTCTGTTGCCTTTCTTTTCTGGCTATTTTTGTTTTAAAAGCTCTGTTATTGTACATTGTTGTTTCTGTAGTAAACTAGTAGTAAGATTGTCAGTGTCCTTTTCAAATAAATTGGTTGTGTTTTTCTTTTTTTTTTACTTCTCACCTGGGAAGTTTCTCTTATAGCTCAATTCTCTTGATAAAGAATGCTTGATTGCCACGTAAGTGTCCCAAGTCTAGCGATCTGCACTGTCTCAGAAGAATGCCTCTGCAGTGTTGGTTTATAGATGAAAATAAAGTTGAAATTTTACACAGTGATTTATTTGAATATGACAAATATTCAAAATGTATATTTTAATATAAGGCTTTAAAATTATCATGGAAAGTTGATAGGGAACCTGCAGGACGAAGGCACATAGTGTGCAACTGAAATTTAACCTGAAGAGTAGGTGGCTTTTGTACCAGCTGAAGTTTTCACATCTTTTCATTCTCTGCATTTCATCTTGTTTATTAGAGCTGTTTATAATGTATAGATTGCTGTGGCCGGATATTTACTGAGAGAAAAGTGGATAAACCAGAACGTATTCTTGTTTTAAGTTCACCAAGAAGTCAGACAGGACCCCACAGATTTTGCACCTAAGTTAGCTACTGTTAGGCACTTCTGCTTCCTCCCATAATTTTGCTCATTTACCTCTCTTCATACCTTAGAGAAGAGAGTAAGCTGAACTCTGAACAAAAATCTTGTTTTGCGTGCTGTTACTTAAAACTTTTTCTTCCAGCGAATGTGTTTTATACCTCTTATGTTTTCCAACAAATATTTCCCTTCATAGCTCCTATGCAGAAAGAAATACAGGAAGATAATTTTTGATCAACTTGATTGCTTTAAGCAAAATTATAAGTGCTTTTTAATTTGTCCAGGTGTGAGTGCATTTCAATTCAACATTTGTAGTCTCTTTTTCTTTAGCCATAATGCTAGAGATTTCCTCTTTAAAATTAGAGATATGATGGCCTTATATAGTCATATGACTCCAGTATCTGGAGACTTCAAAGCTTTTAATCAGACTTGCTGGCAACATTGCAGTTAATGTTCACAAAGTAATTCATAAACCAGCTAACCTTATACAAGGAGAATGTTTACCAGTGCTTGGCACCAAATCTATAGTCTTCTGTTTATTTTGCTAATTTAGTTCAGATGATAAAAAAGGATTGACATACTTTCTAAACAAATCCATGTTCTATTAGATGGCTGGCATGTGAAATGTGCACATTTTCTCAGACATTGCCCAAAATGTGTTCTGCTATGACTTTTGATTTGGTTTCAGTATCACATGTAATTGGGTGCTGACCATCCTAACGGTGAAGTTTCCCTGGAATCTCATCTCCAGAAGTTCAGTGGCCAGCATCCTCAGTTGCACAGACGAACCTTGCTGACATTAAAAAGGACTGAGCTTTGATAGTTCAGAGAACCTAATTAATTGTGTAGACTGAATGAAATCTTTTAACATAGTATTTAGAAGAATCACACCAATAAATCTCAGCTGTAGTGATAGCTGATTGGCAGTTTTTCATTAGAATGGTTTTCTGGTGGATAAATTTGCACAGAAAAGCATTTATTTTGGCAAAAACCTATTAAATTGAAATTTAGAATTTTTTTCACTGGCCTGAAGGGTTTAATTTCGACAAGATAATAAAAAAAACCCACAGTATTGAACTGTTTTAATATCTTCTGTCTTGTAATGTGGGCCAGGTTCTCTTATATATTTCCTGTACATGTTGATCCTGAGGGACTGGAGTGCATTGTAGGAATTTATTCAGTGGGATATGTAATATGTTTTAGCAACTGGTCCACAGGAAGAAATTGAGAACTAGGATTCTAGCAAATAGAAAACAGGGAAATGTGTTTTAATACTGGAATGGATGAGATCTGCAAAGGCTTTTTTCCAAGGATTCCAGTTTGTCAAAACATTTTACTTGAATGGAAAATGTCTAAACAAAATGTTTTGACACTGCCCAACTTAGATTTCTCTCTGTGGAAACGCTCAGCTCTACATCCCATTTCAGGAGGAAATCGAACTGCCTGGTTTCTCCTATGATAGCAGTTCCAGTTTTTTCTCAAGTTTAATTGTCATGCCTCCTTCAAATATGTACATAAATTAGCATGATGTTTCAGATGAGAGGAATCCTTGAACTGCTTCTGGAAAGGCAAACATTCTCCTAGAGGAAGGAAGATACTTAAATAGTGGAATGGGTTCTGAAAGGGTTCTACAGCATCTGTGTTTTGGGAAGGAGGCAGAAGGAGAAGGCATCAAAGTGGATCAATGCTTGTTAAGCATTCCTGCTGGGTTTCTTTCCCATTCAAGTGGTCCTGTGCAGCATAGGTAAATCATTATGCCAGGAGTGTTCTAATTCAGGAGCATTTTACTAGTGAACTGTTATAACAAAAGAAGGCTATATTAAAGTGTGCATTTGGGATTTTGAGTATTATAAATTGCATTTTTTGAAATGTCATTTAGAACCAGGAACTAAAATGATGTTGGAAGACTCGAAGGATTAATTCTTCCTGAACAATAGACTGTCACTGATCACTCTGTAAAGTAATTATGCCAAATTTAATTATAATACAAGCACATTTTATGATAGTCGTAGTGTGCCCAAAAGAGAGTTTGAAAAGGTGCCTCGCAAGCATATGGACTAGCTCTGGGAGCACAGTGGCAAATTACGCTTGTTGTAATTGAGTACAACTTAATATCAGGCTTTCTTAATTAAAGGTTTGGGGTTGTGTGGGGTGGATTCTGGCTGGCACACTTTGCTTTTCAATAGCATCAGCATAATGGAACAAATGAACTCTTCCCTCCCCATTTTATAGATTCTGCCAAAAGCCTGTATGACTTCCAGTAGCATTAATGTATTTAAATCAATTCCAGTATCACTGTAGTGGTAAAACCAGGAGCAATCAAATGGTTACAGGGATGGAAAAATAACTGTCCCTCCTTCTGATACTCAGCTGCAGAAACTGCAGGAACTGCAATATGTTGCTGGTCTTTCAGTATAATCCACTTATGCAAACCTAAGGCTCCTACTTCACCGTTTCAGTCTTCTCAGTTTGCCATCCATCTTCATGTTGGGTTTGGACTAGTTATGAAAATACCATTGACCCTTTACCTATAAAATCAAGCACTGACCCTGTTTACAGTTCCACCTCTGTGGCAGGCTGGAGCCTAAGGCACTTGCTAAACTGAGGGAGCCACCAGGATCACAGCCTTAACGGAGCCAGTCCAAATTTAGAGTAGCATTAAAATGTTTGGCCAGAACCTCTTCTTGGGAAAAACAGTAGTTGTGTGAACCATACATAAACAAATTAAATGACTTGCCAGTGCTTGGGGAAGCAGTTCCACAGCTGGAATGACGTGGTGCAGTAAGCCTGAAGTGAACTTTCAAGCTTATGTTATGTTGGGGCAAGTATCTTGCGAGAAAGCTAAAGAGATCTAGAGTATGGGTGTCAGGATTAACGAAACAGGAATGGTGGCAGTGAGAGGCAGATAGAAGCCTGTGGTTTGTATTGCAACATAAGGCATTTACTATAAAGCAACAAAAACGGTTAAGACCACAGGTCAGAACTAGCAAAATGAGAGCAGATCTGCTCAGTTTCCTGGGTTTGTACTCACAGCAGGCTTCAATTTGGCTTTACATCTCAATGGAAAAAAGTTAAAAATGGAAAATCTGTGAAGAGCAGGAAAGCCAGAGTAATCTGATATGCCTTCTTAATTTCTTTCATATGCAGCTGCTTTGTAACATAGGATATCTGGTCAAAATACGAGTCTTTCTACATCTAGCACAGAGGTTACTAACACTGTGAGTTGCAGGTGCTTCCATATAGTGTAACTTCTAGTTATGCAGGGAGTGGTGCCAGCACATGCTCTGCACTCTGCTTCTCCTATTCCTCCCTGTCCCAAAATGCCTCCATTGAAAATTGTTCAACAGAACTAGTGGAACTACTTAAACAAAAAAGTAGAGAAAGGTGTTTTCTTGGTTTTCCTTCAGTGTAGAACATTTTGTTTTCCAGGTCATCTTTACAGCAGTATTATATTTTCAGGGAAAGTGTAGGAAAAAAAGTGTTAAAACCAAAACCCTATGTGCATTTTGGGTATTTTGCTTAACAATGTGATGTAACTATTTGCCTGGAACACGTTAATAGTCAACCTTCTGTAGTGATTTACACCATCATTGAAATGTTTATCAAATTCTAAGCCATATCTGCCATAGATGGGAAGAATATTGAGTGTGAGGTCTTGCATGAGCTGCAATGTCAGCAGTTTTCACAACATCTACTAGGTGACATTTAATGTGTCTGTGAAGAAGTCAATGTTGATACAGTGGGCTGGGGTAAGATAGGAATGATGTGCTGGTGACTGCCATTGTTTGATGAGGTTGTTGTTCTTTTAGTCTTTGTGAGATTCCTTAACCAAAAGTTTGTGACATATTCATATGCAGTCCATTATGCAAATAAGCTTTAGTTCTCTTTGGCTTTCTATGTATACATGCAGCCTCTGTAATGTTGTCAGTCTAAGGCAGACTGAAGTCCTGATGAAAGTCATTGACATCAGATATATTCATACTGACAGCAAATTCCTGCTTGTTGAGAGATCCAGTATTCTTTCCCCTAACTGATATGGTACCACTTTAAGACCAGGAGACTTGGTATAAGTAGATAGAAGTGTCCCAAAAGAAGAAAAAGTAACTAGGTTAAAAAAATAGGAAAACTAGTTAAGAACTGGGGTTTTTTTTTGTTTCTGTAAGTTTTTTTAAGTTGTAGCTCTCCACAGTGACTGTGACATTTAGTACTGAAATGCAATTTATACTTAGCCACATTCTTATGAGGCGTAACTGCAAAGGCTTGTTTATGCATACATAAATAGATAGATAGGTATATCTGTCTACATATATCACATATATCATATATATAGATATATGTATCTAGTGCTGGCTGAGTGTTCCCTAAAGGAGAGATTAAAAATGCCATTTTTATGACAGCCCTGAGTGAATGTAAGGAGTGATACATTTTTAAAGAAGATTTTAGCTAACTCAGTTGTGATCTTAGATGATTAAGTCTATGTTGCTGGGAAGGGTGATGGCAAAGTCCTTCGCTGGAGGAGCTGTGTCTAATCAGGATCTACCTTTTGAAGGACGACCTGAAGAGCTGCATCTTGTCACTCTTGGGATGCAGGGCCTGTGACCTGGGTACCCCATCCATTTGGCTAGCCAGGCTTTTCAATATGTTTTGGATGAAAAATAGTCACATGGTTTTCCCTTCATGGATTCGAAAAGAGAGTGAGTGCTTGCACTGGTACCAGACTGACAGCCCTCAGTGCAGGAGCCGTCCTCCTGCCTCCGAGCAATGAACAGACATAGCTTTCATGGTCTGAGCTGCCAATTCTGGATGGACCTCACCTATCAGAGTTTCTTCTCCATACTTGACTGTGTCCATCTTGTATGCCCATCTGAGCATAGGTTATTGACTGACAGTGACCTTGGGAGTGCTAATTAGCAGCATTTTAGTAGCATCACCTGGGCTGATGTGATGATGATATTTGTCACGTATGCATTCATCCTTCCCTGTAGCGGCTACAGCTTGAATCTGTCGTGAGCTAGTTATTAATCTGTTTAATGGAGGCCCTTCTAGTTCAGTAATGGGCAAATTTTCACTCAAGTATCACGAGCTACTAAGTTGATGGACAGCCAGCAGATTGTAGGGCCTTTCAACCATCAGTGCTTGTCATAAGCCTGCTCTAAAGCAGCTGGGAATATTGTACCATGGTGATGTGGACAACAACCCATAATTATTAACACACTGTTAATTTTGTTTCCTTTAATTAATTTGATTTGTGAGCAAAGTCTGTAGCCTTCAGACATTCTGGGACCTGCAAGGCAATTCTGTGAATTACCAAAAAAAAATCCATGTTGGCTGGAACATTTCTACAGACCTGATGTGCTTTATGCAGACAGAAAAACAGTCTACAGAAATGCTAAAAGTTCAGAAATTTGCAGCAAATTCCCCTTAGCTTTATGAAGAGTTGCAGGCAGCCAGATACCAACAAAGAATTTATTTTACTCTGAGCCTAATGAGAGGAGGGATATTATTGTTAGCTCATAGCTTTCTACTTCATATATGCCACCTTTTGGTTATCTAAGGGAAGGGTTTTAGAAAGAGTTCCCTACTATCATTTAGTGTTATCATTTTTGCTACTGAATGAAAGTTTCTTCTTCCAAGAAGCAGTAAATAATCCTACATCTTACTGTGCATATAGTAGGTAAGCATTTATTTTCCACTTTCTAAGTATATCTTACCTAAATATATTCAATTTCTATTAGCAGGTGACATTTGCTTTCCACTTTCCTTGTTCAGCTGTGTCTGCATTTTAATGCTGAAATGCAGTGTTGAAGAAAAAGTAGATTTTTAAGGCAGCTTTCTAATATAATTTTAAAATAAAGGTTTAATACCATATCAGAAAGTTGGCTTTCCAAGACCAGTTTTCCAATTTTCCATGGGCTGATTTTTGGCCAGTCTCTATTATTTGGATAGGGTTGTTTTTTTGTGTGAGTTTTATTTTTTTTCCTCTGAAAAAATATATGGAAGAACTAGAAGAGATACAGGGGAGGAAAAAGGGTGATTGGATATATCAGATTGCTTCTGTATGAACAGACTATAGAGACCATAATTCTTTAGCTCAAGAAGCAGACAAAAGAGGGGAGTGTGGCTAGGTGTTTATGAAACAAAGAGATGAAAAGATGAAATGGGAACAATTACTCATTTTTTCTCATAACGGAAATCTAGAGGATACTTAATAAAACGAACAGGTAGCTAGCTTAAAACTAATAAAAGAAAGTACATTTTCAGAGACGTTATGCTTATATTTTGGAATTCATTGCCACAGAATGTGTGGAAGAGAGAAGTTTAAATGGACTCAGAAGACCTTAGGAAAATGAATGTCTGATGGGTCCACTGAGGAAATAGTCTTTATATTACATTAAGGAGACATTTCTCACACTTAGAATTTCATGAGAATGAATACTTTTTTTTTTTCTTTAAATCTATAAATGGCTGGATAACAATCACCATAGCAACGAAAAGAATATCAGGTTAAAGCAGTAAGGAAGGGATTTAATGAATGTAACGTGTGTGGGTTTTTCCTCCTTGGATATGTTTGTGGTAATTCTTTGCTATATTTCTGCATCCATATTCTTCTGAGTGCATTGCCCATTCTAGCCCTCATGCTGCTTACAAATACTCTGCTGTTTATTGTTGAAAGACTTCTTGCCCCTCAGTGACCAAGAGTCATTTGCACTGTAGGAACAGATTTTATGATGTTTTAAGCTAGGGTGGTTTGCAAATGCGATCTGACTGGTGGGCCATTCCCAGAGGGCTGCTGCCTTTCCCCCAGCATAGGCTCGTCCAGCATCGTCAGGGTTTGGTGGCAGGACAGGGCAGAGCCCAGATGGACAAAGCTGGGGCTGTCACTACTTACCTGTGACTTTGTCTCCTCCCACTGAGAAGTTTGGACCATGCATAAATCATGTCTTGTTTTCTAATTTGATCAGGTTTGACCTGTCAAAAAGCTTTTTTCAACACTTCGGGAACATCATAAATCAAAGCGTCGGGTGCAATATTAAATAAACTTTGAAGTAATTACATGAACTTACTAAACTTTTGAATCCTTCCAAACATGATGTAGGGCGCTCTTATAAAGCTTCTTGGAGATCAGTGTTTATTTTTAAAGATATAGTAAGGAATCTGAAAGGTGAGTCTTTAGGTATTACAGATAGTACAAGCTATCTTTCTTACCTGCTTTCATTTCTTACCTTTGACTACTTTGTTGAAATTACCACATCCTTTCTAGTGGTGGAGTTTTGCTGGCATGTTAGTTTGTGGAGCTGGGGAAAAGTATTTATTACTGTAATCTTTCTTATATACCCTATGTGTCACTGCCTAAAATTGCTCAGAAATTCTGGATTTCCAGTATTTTTTTTAAAGCTAAGAAGTCTCCCAAAGTTAATTCAAAGAGGGCAAAAACAAAAGAGGGCAAAAACTTTGTAAGCAAAAGGTTTGTAAACAGTAACATGGAAGAGTATTTTCCATGCTTACCACAGCTTCTTTATGAAGAATAATCAAAGATTAGCTAAGTGCATTGTTATATTCCTTGTGAATATTTAGCAACTGGTATGTATTTTATATAAGCAATAGTATCTATGGATATAACGTTTGCATATTCTCTGCTAATTGGCTTTGTGAGCAAGCTGATTTTATTTGCATTACAAAACCTGCTCTATGTATATAACAAACCCAAAGGGATAAATATGTTTTTGAAAGCTGTCTCAGTATAGCTTCTTGTTAATTAAAACCATTAAATGTATATCATTACACATAAGAAATACATATTTTCCTTAATACTATTTACAGTTCTTTGGTTTCTTGGAGAGGTAATTATCCATTACCAAACACCAAGTTATGCCTTTTTTTACTCAATTGTTTCCTTTGTTGTTACGGAGAAGAAGGTATGCAAATTGTGAAACCATGCTGTGTCACGTTCTATGAGGAGCAAGGAAAAAGATGAAGTCAAAATAAGGGAAAGTTCAGTAAAAGTCAGTTCTGTAAAAAATGTACTTTTAAATTTATTACAGGAATTTTCAGCATTCCATAGATACGGGTCTAGATTTCAATGCTGATAACCAGAGCTGGTCAAAATAAACTTTTCCATGGGGAGACTTTGGTATTTACCTGTGTCACCAGAGAATATTAGCTTCTCTTGACAGCAGTTCTGATAAAATATTAATTGTTTTTTAAAATGTTCATTTTAAAGTACCAGCATTTCATCTGAGACTTAGACCTCATTGTGTTAAGGGTTTAAATGTATTTTGTAAGTTACATTTATAAATCCACACCCTTTGAATTAAAATGTGACTAGGATACTTTTTCTTCTAGAAGACTGTCCTTATTGTTATATCAAGGCTGCCACCTAATTATCATGAGGTAATTGCTATTAGCAATGGTAGGAAAATTAAATAAAATAACAAATGTATAGAAATTTAATGGAAAATGTCAGACGACACTGAATTGCAAAGCTTTGCAATTCACAAAATCACAAAATCACTAGATTGGAAAGGACCTTCAAGATCATCAAGTCCAACCATTAATCCAGCGCCACCATGTTCCCTAAACCATGTCCTGAAGTGCCACATCCACACGTTTTTTGAACACTTCCAGACATGGCGACTCCACCACCTCCCTGGGCAGCCTGTTCCAATGCCTGACCACTCGGTGAAGAAATTTTTCCTAACATCCAATCTAAACCTCCCCTGGCGCAACTTGAGGCCATTTCCTCTTGTCCTATTGCTAGTTAGTTGGGAGAAGAGGCCAACACCCTCGTCGCCACAAGCCCCTTTCAGGTAGTTGTAGAGAGCGATAAGGTCTCCCCTCAGCCTCCTCTTCTCCAGACTAAACAACCCCAGTTCCCTCAGCCGCTTCCCATAAGACTTGTGCTCCAGACCCCTCACCAGCTTCGTTGCCCTTCTCTGGACACGCTCCAGCACCTCAACATCCTTCTTGTAGTGAGGGGCCCAAAACTGAACACAGCATTCAAGGTGCGGCCTCACCAGTGCCGAGTACAGGGGCACAATCACTTCCCTGCTCCTGCTGGCCACACTATTTCTGATACAGGCCAGGATGCTGTTGGCCTTCTTGGCCACCTGGGCACACTGCCGGCTCTTATTCAGCCGGCTGTCAACCAGCACCCCCAGGTCCCTTTCCGCCGGGCAGCTCTCCAGCCACTCCTCTCCAAGCCTGTAGCGTTGCATGGGGTTGTTGTGGCCGAAGTGCAGGACCCGGCACTTGGCCTTATTAAACCTCATACAGTTGGCCTCTGCCCATTGATCCAGCCTGTCCAGACCCCTCTGCAGAGCCCTCCTACCCTCCAGCAGATCAACAGTCCCACCCAACTTGGTGTCATCTGCAAACTTACTGAGGGAGCACTCGATTCCCTCATCTAGATCATCTATAAAGATATTGAACAAGACCGGCCCCAGAACCGAGCCCTGGGGAACACAGCTTGTGACCGGCCGCCAGCCGGATTTAATGCCGTTCACCACAACTCTCTGGGCTCGGCCATCCAGCCAGTTCCTCACCCAGCGAAGTGTAAACCTCCAAAAAAAGTTGTGGAGGTTTTCAAAACTATCTTGAGTTTGAGAGAAAAGCATTTTTCAATACAGGATTGAGAGCTAGCTCGACAAGTGATACCAAAGAGTGGGCTGAACTTTGCTGTCTTTCTGAGATGACTTAGTGCCGTCAACCAGAATCAGAAAAGCAAATTCATGATGGCCAAGCTTCAGAAGGTCTGCAGCTGGTGAAATCACACCAGGTATCTTGGCATAGCCAGCCAATTGTAGCATGCCAATTAATAGCATAAGTGCAGAGCTATCATGTAGAATGGCTGGAAAAGGTGTAGTTTTCCAGCTGCACAATCCTCTCTTGCTCTCTCTCCCCAGTAGAATTCTCAGATCACTGCAGGGAGCTATTTGGTTATTACACTGCAAAGAGCAGGACAAGAACCTATATAAAATCAACGTTAATTTGTATTTGTTGTTAGATCTAACTTTTCAATGTTTTTGTTTACAAAACAGTCTGCTGACTATTGCATAGATAACAAGTGTAGTTCTGCTCTCAAAAGCTAGTAACTTCCCACCAAAAGGTATTTGGAAAAGGCATTGGAAAAGAATCTGTTCTGTATGTGAAATGGATTTGTTTCCATTTTACCCACACATAATGAGTAAAGGCAGGGGGAATTGCTTCAGTTTTGTCCACAAGTGGCTACTCTTGAACTACCTGACTTTCAGTATTTAACAGCAGCGTTCAGAGCATCCCTGCAGTCCAGCACCCACCATCTCTCGATGGGCAGCAATTTTGTTTGTTTCTAAAACTGCAGATGATGAGTGGCTTGTTTGTCTTCCAAATAGGTAACTCAGTGGCAAGGAGTTCATGCTGTAGGGTTTTTCAACCAGTCACTTGTGACGTCTGTTGGGGGCTTTATATTTGGGTTGGTCTAACTTTTATGATTACTTATCAGTTTTAATTTTATGCTTAGAGGCCTGCTTCTATCAGCTTCTATCTAACTGGTAATTTACAGCACCCCTGGGAAGTGCCTGATTCAGCAGTATCTTAGGCACTCACAGTTGGTTTATTCAGCTCTTAGAAGAATTGTGATGCTGCACGTACATCTTTTGCTATAGCAACAGTGCTGTCTGATTCAACAACAGCATTGCTGTGTTATAGCAAGTTGTTTTTATCCTAAAGCCTTGAAAAGTGGCAAAACTGCAGATGGACAGGAGTAGAAGTTACCTGCCTGCTTTAAAAGAGAAAAGCTTGTGAGATCCTAGAAGAAAATAGCTCCAATTTATTTTCAACACTGTTTTTGCCGCATTTTGATTTTGTGTTAGGGAAATGAAATGCAAAAATTTGGGGACAGTGTAATACTTCCCTGCACTTTATAGAGAAGCCGTCAGAGGATAATACTCGTGTTCATATTGTTTTCATCACTCTTACGATTGCTTCATTTAATACTACATCTTTTCCAGTGCCTGTGTTGCTGCAGTGTCCCCCACTAATAACATCAGCATGTTGTAGTCACTGCTCTTTCAAAGACTAGTATTAATTGAAGCAATTTATTCTACCAGAGCTGGAGATGGCCTATTTATACTTTTATATAATGAGTATTAACAGGCTACATTTATCTTGTCATGTCCTGTCAGCTTCTTTTTCTGCTTCATGCAGATTTGCTGCCCCATACGTGCTTTGCTCAGGCTTGGCACAGTAGAACATAGGTGTTTCTCTGTGTTACTTAAGAGATCAGAGATGCTCACCAGCTATCACAATATGGGAAGAGAAGCAATCTTGAGTTGGTATCATTGCTCCTTCATTGACTTGCTGGGAAAATAATGTCTCATTCTGCCAACTAATGGAGCAATATTTTCTTTCAGCAAAAAGGTAATATTCATAATTTGTGTCCTTCAACATAATATTAAATGTTACATATATGCAATATAAAATATAAAGTATATGGTGCTGATCAATTCCCAAGGGGTATGAGAAGTCTTATGCTGTTTCAATAAAAGCTGCAGAGTTACAGAAAACTGCTATTTCAATTCTGTGTGAAACTACTCAGCCACAGTACTGCAGAAAGCTACTGTATACACAAATGCGTGTACAAGAATATCTTAGCTTCCTTAATATGAGTAGTATAAGGCATAATGTGTGTAATCTTCATTTATGTCGTAGAGCTCTACTATATGTAAAATAGTTGGCTTTTAATACTATGGCCATTACACTTAATTGAACTGAGCTTTGGCTAATGAAAAACATAAAGGAAACCACTTCCTCTTACATCAAAATATTTGATATTCTCTGCAATGAAGAACCGTAAAAATAATGGAGCCAAGATACTGCTGAGTTACGCTAGGTAGGGTCAAAATTGTTGATTGCAGTGAACAGCAGAATTTGTAGAGCAAGAGCTGAATAAATACTTTTACACAGGCTTCTAGAGAATGAAGAATATTAATCCTGAAATACCTCTACCAAAGCCTCTGTTTGTAGTCTTCTGTCCTCCTAAACTACCCCCATAGTTCTGGCTTAGGGGTCGTAGTTTTTCCACTCTAGGTTTTCCCTATCTATTATGTAGAAATTATTGTAAATGACATGGAGAGAGAGACTCTATATCCTAGACTCTAATTACTCTCTGGATGATAGTGGTTTAACACTGTAATTGATCTTACATGGCAAAAAAAAATGTTTCTGATACTAATTTGCATTTTGTTTTAATGTAATTTTTATCACTTTTCATTGGGTTTGAGCCCTTTGAATTATTTTGAAATTTTTCTTCCAAGTTATTTAAATTTTCTGCTTGTTATTTTGCAGCTTCTTGCTGAAGTACGTTTTGTTTGCACAATTGGGAATTTGTGTTTTCTTAAATCTTAAATAAGAATTTCACGGGACTATCCATGTGATAGTGACTCAGTTAATGCTACTCTTCTCTCTTAATTGTGAGCCAGTTCCCTTACATGGTTTGAAGGGCATTATGCTACTTCAAGGGCAGCCTTCATGTGGCATCTTAATCCCAGACGGTTGCCATTTATCTTGCTGTGCTTCTTCAGAAGAGCAGTGGTGTATATCTGTTTCCTTAGATATGTCAGTTCAGGTCAGTTGATCTTTCCTACTCAAATCCTACCTTCGATGTTCTTGAACTTTACTTTCTCTTCTAGGTCTATGCTCAATTAACTTTATATAAGTGTAACTCTCAGGATTCAGTGCTATTATGTACGTTTGCCAAGCTAAAGCACAATTGTAAGTGATTGTAGGCTGGCACCTTAAGTTGCTCCTGTGCAGTTTCTGCATAGTTTCTCCCTGGCTGGATTCTAGGAATGGCTTCATTTCAGTATCAGGGAATGGATTTTTCTGTTGGAGATGAAAATATCTGAGGTTTTCAAGTATTTGGGAATTAAGCCATTCATCGTAAAGAATAAACCAATACCTTTGTCCTTTGTGAATAATAATATAGCCCCCTACTAGCCTTAAAGATGATGATTAATCCACTCACCTGAGATGTAGCAAACTGAGGAGATCACAGGATAAACCTTGCACTCTGGGACTTGAATCAAATTGTTCCACATTTGAGAAAAGTATCCTAATCACCTTTGGCTGGGAGCCAGCATTACGTGAAACACCCGGTTCAGTTCTGACATCTCTGGTGAACTGGGCTGTCAGGCTCTTCTTTGATTTCCTTCATTTATCCACTTACTCATATCCTGAATGTGCCAAACCATTCCCATGACATTTTTTTTTTGTTTAGAAATATCCAGACAAGCTCTGCCATTTTATCTATTTCTCATTTCAGAGTCTGCACTGAGAATGAATAAATGTTTCTAGGAAATGGTTTGTATTTCATGTGAAAGGGTCCCTGTAGATTATTAGAAGTCAGCAACAGTAGTAATGTTGTCTTATATCTAGTTTTGTTTCTAATTTTCCCATTTCTTAGTCATCATTATCTTAGAGATTCACAGTTGCATCTTCTACTCTTCTCATACAGACTCCTCCAACTCCAGTAGTAGTAGACCTGTTCTCCTTTGATTTTCTTCCAGCACGCCTAAATCTTGTTCAGACAGATGCTAAACACAGTATTAAGACTGTATATTCTTCTCAGCTCTGTTGTGACTGCTCTCTGTGCAGCCTATGCCATGAGACCTGTGGAGTCCAAAATCACACTGGTACTTGTGCAGATGGCTGCAAAAGTATTTGTATTACAAAAATATTATTATTTGTATTACTGTATTACATGCTCATCACCCATTTGCAGCTCACTTTCATGCTGAACAATTTTTAACATTACTTCCTGTGTTTTTCTTCAATTGAAGTATCTTTATTTCTCATTTTTCCTTTTCATAAGTGTTTGCTTTTAGTTATGCAAGATGCGTATTATTATTTCAAGTCTGGGTTCTTAGGACTCCCATTTGTTTTTCTCACTGTTCTAGTCTGACATACTTGCAGCACTTGCCAGCTTTAAGATACCTTTGCATCATAGACATTTTAATTTTAGTAATTTGCTATTTCCTGTTTCAAATCACTAAAAAATCTATTCAGTAAATAAGATCTTAATATTGACTTGCTATTAACTACCTCAGAACTTCTCTCCTCATCTTGATACATCATTCCTCATTGTTGCTTAGAAGCCAGTCTATAAATCATGTGATACTGTCCTTATTCAGGAAACTAACTCAAATTGTCCTAGGTGAGGTTTCACAAGACCCTGTATGAAACAAAACTAAAATTCCGATGCAAGTATATTGTTATCTTTATTTCAGTTACCTGTTAATTTGCAGTACTATTGAAAGAGCAGTCAAGTTTGTCCAGAATGGCTTGTTCGTTATAAAGTCTTGTTGCCTAATGCTTATCCTGTGATTCTCTGGAGAAGTTTCATTATCATTTATATAGCACCATAAATTTGCAAAACACTAAAATTAGGATAAGCTGCATTCTTCTCCCTGAAGATCTCACATTCCTAAAGGCCCAATAAAGCAGTAACAGTCACATAAATGTGCTTCACTGTCCTGCACAGAAAATGAGGGTCCTGTTGGACAGATAACAGTGACATGGTAGCCACAGAGGAGTTCCCTACTTCTTCATTTTTTCTCACTTTATATTGGCTAGTCATTGCATTTAAAGGGCTTAATGTCTTGGGAGATGAACGATGCTGTTTGCTGAAGTATCTGGAATGGGAGACACCAGCTTTCCATGATCTCCCTGCCCTTCTCTGAACTTTTACCATACAGATGCAAACCTTGTGTGGCACTGTAATGGCAAACTGAGCTTGTTCAGCATTGAACAGGATGTAATAAAATTTTGACCCAAAAGACCAAGGGTTTCTCTACCACTTAAGACTTGGTTCACAATCCTCTGCTTCATAGTTTTAATGTTTTGGAGTTCTCAATGTCTCTGTGGCTATGGGTGCATAGGTATTCCAAGCCCACTGCGGCTGTTCAGATGCAAGCTACATCTTTAATACAAACAAATGCAGAATATCAGAATAGAATAAACATCTGGACGCAGATAACTCGCAGGTGTTTCACTGCAAATAAGGTCAAGTTATGGTGGACCACAGAATATAGCTTAAATCAGTTCCACTGGTTATCTTGTCCGGTATCTTATCCCTAATAATGACTATAAGCTTATGCTTCAGAGTAGAAATACTAGAATAGTCCTAATAATTATGTAGCTGTTATAGAAATAAATTTTATCAGTGTTTGGATTTGCTTGCAAGTATGAGAATTGATACCTTTATATTTTCCTAATCCTGTTTTATGTGGATTATACAAATACACAGTCCAAAATGTTTTTTAAATTTTTCTTACTTGTGGCCTCGTATTTCAAATGAAAAGATCTTGGTGCCTTCAGGGAAACTCCAGTCATAAAAAAGGAAATGATGTGTCAGTTATTTAAGAATGACACATAATCCAATGTGTAAATTATACGAATTCCGTGCAGTGAATGATACTGACTGACAGCAAATTCCCTAGATTACTGATACACTGCATTTAGAAAAGAAGCCTGGACTTAAATGTATATATTTCCTTGACTTACTATTTAAATGGGGTTCCTTTATTCCTTAGAACTGCAACACAGGAGTTGGTCCATTTCTTTAATGGGCCACTGCCTTATTTCATATTTGTCTCCTGTAAACATTTTTTTTCTTTTTTACATTTTGTTTGGGGTTTTTTTGATTATCATGTTTGCTTAAATCTGCTTTTATAATTTTAAATGTTTCAGTGAGTGTTTAGTCATATTGCAAGACTGGCAAAGGTAGTCAGCAGCCCCAGCATGCAAATTATATGTACATGGTACAATGACATCATATTTGATGTACCCTATGTTGACTTCAAGTTTAAGAAACAAGTTGTCATCGAAATGAAATCCATTTCAGTTCAACTTTAATCTAAAAGCATTATCAGATTGTCAGTGGCATAGATTAATTCATTTAATTCCATGCACAGAACAGCTTTCATATTCAGAGAAGACGTGCTCTGGGTTGATACAGGTGTCCCTGTCTTAGGGCATGAGAACTGCCTGCATCACACTCTCTCTCCCATTTCTTGTCTGTTAGAAGTTCTTCAGGTTTCAGGGCAGAGGTTCCCAAATTTAATTTGTTTGGATAGTGTAACCTTAGCTCCAAAGAAGTTACCAGACAAAAGTTTTCAGGTTTTGGTAAGATAGAATATGCATGCTCTGCATTGATTATATCATTTTCAAACATTACTATACATCTGCTGAAAAAGATCTTGGTTTATTTCTTGTGGGAATCCTATTTTCCCTGAAAAGCAGATTATGTTTAGGATGGCATCATACTTAAAATGGTGTTAGACAGCAGTGACACACGTTATTTGGACAGGAACTACTGCATCATAAACTATAATAATGTAGGTGTTCTTATTCACTGTTGTGATACAAACATTAAGCATTCACTTTTTATGCTAATGTCCATTTTCAATTGTTTTTACTAGTAGTTCGGGATTGTTTTCATCTCCATCTGTTTGGGTCTGAGGCAGACATTTGCTATAGTCCAGTGGTGTGAACGTTCACAGCAGAGTTAGGAAAACCCTATTCAAGTTCCTGGTTGAAGGAATAAGTAATTATTGTGTAGTAGAGCAGCATGAACACGCAGGCCTTGCCGGCAAACAGATGTGTAACAAATAATTGAGTTTATCATGAGTTTCATATCCTAAAGGAAGTGGCACACAGGCTCCCAATCTAATTGATCAAGTTCACAGGAGGTAGTAAATCTTGAAAATCAGTGTTTAATGCATGCAGCCTTGATTTATTTGAGCAGAAGGTTTGTCTGCCGTATTGTGCTGATGAGGGTCTTAACACTTCTGTGGAGTTTTTTTCTGATTTTCTCTGGTGTGAGTTTACCATGACATCTCAATATGCATTCCCCTGGGGAACTCATTTTTCAAGTGAGTGTTGGCAGCCAGCAGCTGCATCATTAACAAAGTCATGAAACTCCTTTGTAGAATTTGGCTTCTAATTTATCGATGGCAACTCAGGAACCCCAAAGTTACACCGACATCAAGTTTTCTTTGGAGGTCCTGACAGATACCAGCACCTTTCAGGACAAAATCCTGACCAGCAGGCTCGTGAGGCACAGTCCCTTATCAATTTGACATTCCTAGGTTGTCTAGCCATGTAATTGTTTCACTTCTGTGTTGAGTATGTGTGTTTGGAGCTACACATCGCTTGTGGAGGTTGAAAACAATGTTAAAATTGTGACTTTCCAAGGTTTTCCTTGCAATTCTGGTTGAAAATGCAGTAGATACTGATAAAGGTCAGAATCATGTCTTGAGTCATAATTTTCCAACAAATTACCTTTTTTGTCTGCTTTTCACAGCTGTTTCCTCTGGTTTGTCTTTACTGGATGATTGAGTTCTGCTGTATGGCTACAACTATAGGATTACCAGCATTATGGCTGCTTCAGAAAGAGAAGCTAGGAAGAGGGTTTAAGTTGAAAAGCTTTAATAATGAAGCTGTTTTCAAAACTTGAACTCTCATAACCCAGTAACTTGAGAATCAAAAAACCCCACCCAGACTGCCATTAAATATATGTTCCAGAGACCATTGATTTTTGAAATGCATCCTATAAGTGCTGATTCTGCAAGCAGTTTTTTGTTATAATCAGATCTAAAAGTCCTTTATCTCCTATCAGCTGACGGCTGTGCTATAACCTTTGGCTTCAAACTTCTGGTAGGAACATGGTACATATTTCTACACGGAATGAAACTCTAACGGCCTTATCAAATAACAGCAGTACTCATTGTGTTTAACAGTGCTGGAAATTAGTTTCTCGGGCACTGATCTTGACAGGTCAGCTGTCACAAATTGGTAGACATATCTGTAAAAACATCGGTCCTATAAACAAAATTCTGTCTGCAAGAAGTGGAAGTTAAAATTGGCACACTTCTGAACAAATGAAATGTTGTGAAGCATAAGGATACACAGGGAAAATCTCTTCTGGAAAAGGTTTTCCTCATGTTCCATTTATTAACTTTATCTGCATACTTTGTGTCTCCATAGGGAACACTATAGAGTACTGTGCTGAAGTAAAATATGCTCCTCCTCCTTGCACCTACCCCTATTGCATAAAAAAGGAATCTTTGTCTATCTTATTTTGAATAAAAGGAATAACTTTTTGGTTTTGTACGGGCATGTTTCCAGCTCCTTTTAGGAATTTTTAGTGTTAATGCAGAATGCAAAACATAGGGTATTCAAAAAGTCTAAGGCCTTGATAGGAAACCAGATAAAGTTTTTGAAGGGAAAAGGAATGGAAGAAGGAATTGAAATGTTAGTCTACCGGCAGTGAAGTAATAAATGAATGTGTTACATTTCCCATTTTTTAATAAATATTTAATCATCATCTGTATATTGTGCAAGCCATTTTGGCCAAAACCTTCAATGTATCTTTATCATATACTTACTGCACAGGACAGCTGAAGAAGGCTTAGACAGTAAACTTTCTTTACAGATTTGAGATACAATGTATACTACACGCACTTATACTGGTCTTTGAAGTCTGTTGAACCATATTGATTTGTGTCAGCTGACAAATTGGTCAATTTTATTTGGCAATAGCAAAAGCTAAGGAACATCTCGACATATTTCAGAGCAAGCATCTACATTCGAATTTAAAAGATACTATGGCTATAGGTATCTACCTGTACTGCTGCAGACACTTTTATGTGCAGAAGCTCATCTGTCACTCCAAACTGGCATCACAGGGGCAGAGTTCTCAATCTGAGTTATCTAGCTTTCAGGAGTGTCATTAGAAAGCTGAATATTATTCAGTCATTCTCCTCCTCCATCATCCAAGTCAGGTGGATAAAAGGAGGTGTAGCTTAATTCTTTGCTTTCCTGTGTTTCATCTTTGAAGATGTAATGACTATAGAATAATTTTCATCAGTTGTGATAGTTATGATGGCTGAATATTCACTGAATGTCCTGTTCTTTTCTAGTTCCCTGTTTATTAGTTTAGTGCAACAAAACAAAAATAAAACTATACTGATCTCTTCCGTCACATTTTATTTGTTGGTTTGATTTTTGACAGTTTAGGATAAAACTGAAGGCATAGAAATAAATCATGGAGGACATCTAGCCGTAGGCATTTTCAGTGAAATAAGTTATTTCCAAAAAGGTTTTGACTTGTTACATGAAATTAGCTTCTGGCAGGAAGAAGCCACATTTCACAGATCTTGGACTGTGTTTAATTTCTACAGGGCATGCCATCAGCTAACAACACTGCTTCCACATATGGGAACGTAGTATTGGTGTTTAAGAGGAGAGCTGAAAAAAAAGAAGGAAACCATTTCTACTTGATACTATGTAGAATCAAAGAATCTTTGGGTTGGAAGGGACCTTTTAAGGCCATCTAGTCCAACCCCCCTGCAGTGAGCAGGGACATCTTCAACTAGATCAGGTTGCTCAGAGCCCCATACAACCTGACCTGGAATGTTTCCAGGAATGGGGGATCTACCACCTCTCTGGGCAACCTGTGCCAGTGTTTCACCACCCTCATGGTGAAAAGTGTCTTCCTTCTATCTAGTCGAAATCTGTATGACTCTTCTGAACAAAATTACACCATGGATTCTGTTTGAAGGGAAAAGAAGTGTCTGGCTGCTGCTGAAGAGCATATTTAGTTTGAATAATCCAAAGGTCACGTAAGATTGACTTTTTATTGAGCCTATTCTATTGAATTTTACTGCATTTCTTTTCAGAAAGAAAATGTAGTAAAATTGTTTTTTAAAGCGATACATTTAATTGAAAAATAAAATATTTAGATGTAATGTTCCGAGAAGATATCCTGAAAACGTGCATCCAGGTACATCTAGCACATGCATGAAGCACTGGTAGATATTTGATCAGCAGGAGCCTGGGAACTTGAGAGGTTGTCGTCGTTTTACTGATGAGGTAGAAATAGGGCAAGAAGGAGGAAAATAGGACTTGAGATAGGACCTAAATAAAGTCCGAGAGAGAAGAGAAGGCAGTTTGACACCGTAGAATCTGTGTCAATAATTTATGACCATCAGTGAAAGAGAACATGATGCAGCAGGAAAAAGGTCGGTCTTTGATATGTAGTAAGGAATGATTTGAAAAGTTGGAGGGGGTCTGAGCAGAGCGGGAAATGTGGGATAGTGAGACCACAGGTAATCCTTAGGACTGTCAGGCAGTATAAATTTACTAGGGAGAAATGTCATATCAGAGTGATCTAAGTGAAATAATATGACAAATGCTACAGATAATAGAACAGTTATGTTACAGGCACGGATGAAAACTTATTCAGGCAAGGTACTTGTTTATATCTGTCCTCTGATTCTCATTAATCCTGATTCTGCATTAAAAGCCACACACTTCTCTTACTCTCTCTATCAGTTCTGTATTCGGTCAAGCTACTGTTAAATGTTTACGTAAGTATTGAAAGATTTCTGCTTAACAGTCCTTCAGACTCACTGTACTTTCTGTTCTAGTTGGCAACGTGGGACTCTGAGAAAGGACTGAATGGTAGTCTTCAAGAACGACGTCTGGGCAATGACTTGCAAGGACTGACACTCAAAGTGGTGACTGTCTTGGTATGATCTTATTTGAGTTCAGGAAACAAATACTCAAAATAAAAAGAGTCTGACTGTTTTGGGCACTTCCCTCAGTATTTTTCCCTATAATTTTCAGTTCTGTATTTTTGAATGATCAGTTACATAGGCAAGGAGAATAGATGGTGGCCTTTTATTATTTTATGCGAAGCTGTGCACTGTCAGAGAAAGAGCATTTGTTTGTTTGCTTATGCTGTTTTTCTGCATCGTAATTCCTACTGAGCATGGAACCAGCACAGGGCCTGAGCGCACAGGGGTGCATTCCAGATACCGTACTCTAACTCAGATATGCAGTTTTCAGCATTTCATGGTTTTTTTAAGATCAGATGGGCCAATTATGATAATCTAATCTTGGCTCTTGTACACTGCAGGCTGTAAAATTTAATCAAGTGTTTTCTCCATCAAGCGCATAAATTCCCATTGAGATAAACTATATCTTTCTTTAGAAAGGCATAGTCTTTCCAAAAAATCATTATGCTTTTGGGAGTACTGTCTGTTAGTATCCAGAGTGATAGCAGAGCTCCTGTCAGCTAAGTGCTAAATTAGGGGCAAACTCGGGCTTGAATGCATTTCTGCCTAAAATTTTGCAGCTTGCAGAATGTTATGTCTTTTTGTGATTTTTATTTCTCTTTTCCTGAATCATGGTACAAATAGGAAGTACCACATAAGATCATTAAGGCAATCCCCCCGGCCTCCAGTTTTCTTTCCTCTGCCTGATGACAGGTGAGGTTACGCTGTAGCTTACGTGGGAGGTGAGCAGATGCCTTCCACAAGAATGTCAGTACTAGGTTGCAAAGGCAGCCAGCTGCGATGGCTGTGCTGCCGGCAGCCCCGGTGTTCACACACAGAAGAGCCCATGCCTGGCAGAAAACATACCACAAAATGCTGCATTTCCTTGATCCTGAAACATACTTTAAATATAAAATACTCCAGGAACCATGAAGGTTATTCTTTAACTTTTCAAAATTTTAAATATTCACAAAATGCAGCATTTCTAGGTCTTGTTTCAGTATGTCTCCTGGATAAAAGGTTAATAATTGTCTGTAAAAGAAGGCTTTCTAAATCTGATATGTTCTGAGATAGATGGACAATAGTAATGTTCTTATCTAGGACTCACAAGCTTAACTTAATATCTAAGGTAGGTATCTGTGCCCTCTTTATAGTCAGTGAGAAGACACTGGTACTTCAGAGCGCAATCCATCCTGTGGACACCAGGAAGCTGCTAGAGGGGGTTCAATTGTCCTGTGGAGGGTCTGCCTTGTTTCACAAACTGTGGAAAAGCCAAGGCCACAGATGGGACATGGCTGCTGAAGCACTGGTGTCTGGTTGGGATGCCTCATAGTATCTCTCCTGGCCTACAGTTTTTGCCTCAGAAGGTTATGTGTGTCTCAAAATATGTGCCAAGTTGTCCAGAATTAACTCAGGAAACATCCTTTTGCCAAGAGAAGCAAACTAAAAAACTTGTTTCAAGTATCAGTTAAGATATTGTTTTGTTCTCAGGAAGAACCTTTTGTGATGGTGGCAGAGAACATACTTGGGCAACCAAAACGTTATAAAGGATTTTCCATTGATGTCCTGGATGCGCTTGCCAAGAATCTGGGTTTCAAGTATGAGATATATCAAGCTCCTGATGGCAAATATGGACAGCAGCTTCAAAACAGCTCCTGGAATGGCATGATAGGAGAACTCATTAACAAGGTACACAGAGAAGCAGCTGCATTTAAAAAAAAAAAAAAAAAAGACGTTTTGGAGTAGGGTGCTAAGCTTTGCAAAGGTGGGGTTTAAATTCTCCCCTTCCTCCATTCCCCATTACAAGACGATGAATTAGGATGAAAGCACCAGTGCAGAAGAATTCTGAGCTATGGGAAGTTTGAGTGTGGTGTAAACTGTGCAATTTAAGGTCTCGTACACAGGATAGGAACTAGAGTCTGTTGTTCTATTTACTGCCAACTGTTCTCAACATAAATTATATCAATGTGTGTTTACATAGTTGAAAGAATAAGAAGAGAGAACATGTATGTGTGTGAATGAATGACTGTATAAAATACAGGAAAAATAATGTAGTTTTCTTAAAATATTAATTGCTATTTTTTAATTTTTGTCATGATGTCTTTGCTACTTGTTTGTAGGTATGACTTTATTCGGGTCACTTTGTGGCAATGTGTTTGATAATGATCAACTGTTTGACTCCAAAACAGGAAAGATGACCCTAGTAATATACCCTAAAGAAGTGTTTTGAAGGACCAGAATTTAAATTGATCTCAAGATTTTTAATTAATTTAAAACAGAGAGGACCAAATTTCTTTAATTACGTTCTTGAAAATCAGGAGTAAATCAATTGAACTCCACTGAAGTAAATGAGGAAAGTCTGTAGCTTAGAATCTCCAGGAAAATGAAATTAGCGTGTATTTTGTTCATGTTCTCACTATCTGACATGGGACAAATGTTAATCAAGAAGGAGAATAAAAGGAATTAATATTCCATGTTGCTGCCCTTTGTAGAAAAGGTTACTCTTCTGCAGTGGAGTTATTACTGAAAGTGAAAGCTTTCTCATTACCTAGTAAGTAGGCGGCTCAGTATATGGCAAGTAGATGTTTAGGGAGAAACAGAAGGCGTTAAAGAAATAGCAAACGTGCGTATGATGATGGGATATTCTTGGTTTGTGCTAGGAAATATAAAGGATTTTTTTACGTATTTTGCATTGACATAAGCTGTTTGAATTTCAGTGACTTGAAAATGTGGTAAGAAATCCTGTTAAATTTCTTTTGAAATTGCTTTCGTTGAAGTAACAAAGTATGTATTATGGTATTTTTTTAATGGTATTTCTGCAACTAGCTTTTCCACTGACTCCAAAGGTTTTCAAAGCAGACCTCCCTCACCTAACATTTGCCTTACTTTCCCAACAAAATGTAGAGATAGAAAACAAAAAGTACATTATATTTTTGAAGATAACTGTTTTTATTAAGATGGAAAAATACTCCAAATCTAATTGTAGCTCTTAAAAATATTTGGTAATCTTATGACTCCTGTCATTGAGTTTGCATACTCTTTAAGGACCCTCTACATGTAAAACCTGCTGGCTTTAAGTGTTGAGCTCAAAGCAGTTTCAGGAGTTAAGTTGCCTTTGGTGTATTCTTCCAGTTACTGGTTTTTGCAGTAGCTTTATTCACGGTAAAAAACCCAACAAAATCCTTCCCCCAGTTATCATATGAAATCCGTTCATGAATATGGGCAGTTGGCCATCTGCAGGGAGAAGAACAAACTAGCTCTTAACACCTTGCTATCAAATAACACAAGCTAAATAAATGGCATTTCTTTCTTATTGCTTGCAGTGCACCAGGTTAATATGGTTTGGGGTTTTAGGCATCCTTTGGAAAACAAGTGAAGCATAAGGGTTAAATAAATTGCACTCATTCCAGAGAAGAATCAGGGTGATGCTTTTTGTTCTAGAATACTTTGACAGGTTATGTTTCACTGTTTTGCTTTAGACCAGTGCAATTAATTAGTGTTCAAATGGTGAAACTGATTCTGGTTTTATTTTTAGAAAATCTATTTTAATTTGTCTAAACATGTTAAATTATAAAAAGAAATGCATGGAGTCACTTGGTTCTTAAAAAGCTTCTCCTTAAGGCTCACTCTGGCAGAATTCATGGTGAAAGGAAGAGATCTGATCTGTTGCATTTGTCTCACAGAGAGCAGACCTAGCCATCTCAGCCATCACTATAACACCAGAACGGGAGAGCGTTGTGGACTTCAGCAAGCGGTACATGGACTATTCCGTGGGGATCTTAATCAAAAAGCCTGAAGAAAAAATCAACATCTTCTCTCTCTTTGCTCCTTTTGACTTTGCGGTGTGGGCTTGCATTGCTGCAGCCATCCCTATAGTTGGTGTCTTGATATTTGTCTTGAACCGCATCCAGACAGTCAGGGCACAGAACGCTTCCCAGCCGAGCCCTTCTGCTTCCTCCACCCTCCACAGTGCCATCTGGGTCGTGTATGGCGCCTTTGTTCAGCAAGGTACTTACTCTTTTATAAACATCACTGACAGGTGTTCAGAAATGTTCTGCCTTGAGTAAAGCAGATCAGAACATGTTAGTCTTGGCTAGAACGGTCTAAAGATGAAAGAGAAGGCTCATATGGGGAGGTAATACATTTTATTAGCCCAGATGACGAAGAGTGGGAAGAGGTAGGTAAGTTTGGGTGGTTATGTTCTGCTTTTCTGTCTCTCAGTAAGTCCAGAAAAAACACTCCATGCAGGCTTTTCCACTTTGGCAAAATTATCACATGATAAATAAACTACAGAGCTGCTTGGTGTGGAATTACAACACTTCTCCAACTCTGAAACTGGCACCTTTTACTAATTGTTTAAATTTAATTTTTGAAATGTATATGTTTTTGAACTAATGTGAGAAAGCTTATCTTTTGGTTCTTTGAACTGAATAGGAAAATTATTTGCAGTCGTGTAACTAACTTTACACTCAGGAATCTCTAGGCATAGGACTAACCCTATTGAATTTGGTAGGATCGCTACCATTAACAAAGTTACTTTTGTAAATAATTGTTTGCAAAATCTGCTCACGCAGTTTTTGTCCCCCATCTATAGCTAGGACTATTGTTGGAAGGCAGATTTTGTTGAATGCTAACATGTGGGTATGTTGTTAAGTTTTTTCTATGTTTTTTATTTGTGATTGCCAGCTTATAAAGCTTCAGCTGGAAAATCCTTACTATTGCTATGAAACTTGGTCCCTTACCTCATTAAGGTGACATCCCTAATGGGTTTAAGTACAGTGAGATATAATCACCACAAACATAAACTGAAGTGAATAGCACCAGCTCTATGGTAAGGTTTGGTGTCCAACAACGTTCAAGCGTAACTGTTCTTGAAGCCTGCTAGAAAGAAATCTTCACGTTGTTTGAAATGTTGTAAAGAGTAACAAGTAACGACACTAATGGTTCAGTCTTTGCAGATTTAAATACAGCACAGATAGCACACAAACCATTGGACAGTTTTGTGTTTTTTTCCCTAATCTAAAATGGTCACTGAAAGCAGAATACTGCTATATTCTGAACACTAATGATTTAATTCCTGCATATTAGTCATGCTTCACCATTAAACTTTCTTTATTTAGAAAATTTTTTGTGTTCTGTAGATTTGATCCTCCATAATTCCCAAAGGAAATATTTTGAAAGATGGCTTTCTAGAACAGTATCCAGGGCAAGAGATTGACTGTAAAAAATGTTTGTTAAATTATCAATTTTAATGAAAGCAGCGCTTTTGTCACAGTGAAAGGGCACTCTGGAGGGGAAACAAATGCAGAGGAGTAGCTCCAGCAAAGTTTAACGTAACAGGGCACACAGAGGGTGATCATAAATGGAAGCTGCTGAGAGACCCTCATTTTCCCTGTTCGTTTGTAGGGGGCGAATCTACTGTCAATTCTGTGGCTATGCGCATTGTAATGGGAAGCTGGTGGCTCTTCACCCTTATCGTGTGCTCTTCCTACACAGCGAACTTAGCAGCATTTCTCACAGTATCAAGAATGGATAATCCTATAAGGTAAGAGCCCCTTCTTAACATGAAGCCTGAAACCTGGATTTCACAGAAAGGTATTATCCATTTGAGCACTCATTCTTGCAAGCAGGAGATAACTAATAAAATACACTGCTTATTTGCAGTAGCTGCTTTTTTCTTCTCAACCCTCCTTCTCCTTCACTCCTATACAATCCCCAAGCACAAGGTTTGACAGATGCATGGAGGGGACAATGGCACTTTAATTGTGTATTTTTCCAGAGGATATCTTTCATGTTTAGATGTATTTTCTAGTTAAGCAAACTGCTTCGGCTGTCTTTACTTCTTTGTTGAACATCAGAGGGAACTGTCACCTCTAGGGAACTATATAACATTTCACTTCTCACTTGCAATGTGTAATTTTATGTTCTCAATATTTTGATATACACTGTTTTTAATGCTATTATTTGCATGTAAGGTAATATAGGTGGTATTTTAAAATATAAATGGCCAAAATATAAATGGCCAGATTCAGTGGCATTGTTTGCAGAAAACAGCTTCTTCTCAAAGAGGAAAAGATAACTGAATCTGACTCCAGGGTAACAGATGTAATATAGCAGTTGTTTTATTAAATTTATATATAATTCTCTACAGTTGTGTTAGCAATACTGTGATGATAAATTACAGCTTCTGTAACAAACCCAATTTATCTTACAGCTTTGACTTCTTTCCCTTGCCGTTTGCCTACTAATCCATACCCAATGAGAATATTTTCAATACACCAGACCTCTGAGCAGCTCCAGAGAGCTGCTGGTTGTTTGGTGGCAATTTGTGTGTGTGTGTGTCATTTGTTTTTCTTCAGAAAATTTAAAGGCTAAAGAATGTTTTCATTTTTTCTCTCAAAACATGGACAAAATTTCCAACTTCATACTGTCATGGAGTACTGGGAGGGCCATTGAACTTCCACAGTCAGTGTCGACAGGATTAGAGCCTGGTATCTCATGTTTGGTCTGATGGTGATGGAGTGGAGAGGTGGCCAGAGGACAGGCAGTGCAACACAGGCTCTCCTTCTAGAAAATCCTGAGCCAAGGATTTTGGGTGCTAGAGAGCGACACAGTTACTCTATTGGTCTCACTTGGGGTTGCACTCGGAAAACTGGGACTGTAATCTTTTTGCTCGGCTTGTGAAACAGAAGCATTGGCACTTAGCTGAGGCTGGCACTTAAAAAAGCTGCTTTTGCCTTCTCTGTGATATCTGCAGAGAAGGACATAAATAGGTACATTTCTCATAAACATGAGTTTAACAGTATTTCCAGTTTTTAAATTGTCATTGTGTACTTGTAGTTAATGTAATGGTTTGTATGGATATAGTGTAATAATAATAATATTAATAACAATAACAACAACAACAATAAACCAGCCCAAAAGTGTTTTTTTTTTAATTAATTTTCTGATAGTTTGGCCAAAACAAGTGTGTTTTAACAGTAATAGAAGTCGGAACTGCAAGTAATTTCTGGAAATAACATGAGAAACAGAATAAAACTACTGTAGAGTATCTGTGAGGCCTAGTTCTAAGGAGAATAAGGTTAAGCTCAATGAATAAATTGCTCTTGAAACCCAAGACATAAATATTTTTCCACAAAGCTTGAATAATTATCTTCTCATAAATTTCTGAAAGTTCTAGTTCCTTCATGGTACAAGAAATTGTCTGTTTGGTCTACTGAGCATCTCCCAAAACTCAGCAAAGTTCAGAGGAGAACAAAAGTTGGGGTGAAATGCAGTGAGGAATCTGCAAAAAGATACATAGGTTTAAGAGCAGAACTATGAATTTATTAGAGGAGGGTTTTGAGGCTGAGCTATTACAACATTTACAAGGGGTTTTGATTCCCCTTCTTAGTAAAAGGAAAAGGGCATTGCTAAGAATCTTGAGGCAGGGGGAGAGGATTTTGGGGTAAAAGAGTTGCTTGGGGTTGTTTCAGGACTTTAGAGCCCAAATGCTCTTCTATTGTTAGAGATGGCAGCTGAAGAATTATAATTAAATGTCTTTCTACACCTAACAGTAGCTGCCACTTTTCAGGTTCCCTATATCACATGCCCGTGTACAAGGCGAGGATACAGAAGGAAGAAAGCACTCTACTGTGATCTGCAAATACCAGCAGAGTAATTCAGGTGCCAAACCAGAAATGTCTAAAGTAATTTAAGTTGCCATAAGGTTCACTGCCTGTGCTCCAGCTACTTGGCTATAAGGGCAGGGGTCTCTGTTTAGGTGTTGTCAGCCACAATGTGGATTATTCATATTGCCTGGGGTGTCTAAAAGTGGTCCCGGACGCTTCGGCTTAGGCATCCAAATCATTCCCCAAATAATCTGAAATGGTAGCTGTCAGAAAACCCTTTGATTTCATCACTGATTGGCATAACTGAGCCAGTTAAGGGACTCGCTTGTCTTGGCTTGCCTATGGCTGTTTTACAAAGTTTGCAGAATCTCCCTGAGAGACAGAGAGAGAGATCTGGACTAAACCCTCTCATTGAAAACTGCTAGTGCCTTAGAAGAGGGGATGGGGTAAAGAAATAGGTTCTCTGGAAGCTCTGTTGAGCCTTCACCCATTTCTAAGCTATGACAAAGATATTTTCATGTCCCTGCTCTTTAGGAGAAACGTCTTATAAAATGTTGTGTCAGATTTAGAACAAATATTTTTTCCCGAGAAAGTAAATTACTGCCTTACATGAACGCATTGTGGCCTGGTGTCTCAGCTCCCAGCACTACTTAGCTTCAGCATTGTATGATGCAGGGTGACTATTTTTGCCTTTCTAAATTTGCCACTTAACTCATATCTTTCATGGACCCAGAAAGGAATACTTACTTGAAATCCATTTTTCCCACCTAAAGAGGGACAATGAGTTATAGCTGAAAATTTGCTCACCAGCTGAGAACTACCAAATCCATCTGTGTATACTTCCCTTGTTAAGAAACCACCCCCCCATCCTCTCAGTAAATGTGTGCTGTTATCTCTCCCTCCATAGGAAGGTCCTCTAGTGTTCAGTACTGCTGCTGCTAAATTGCCAGCAGGAGAGAAAATAGTATTATGGTGTTGCAGTAGCTGTGACACAGTTATGATTTTCATTAGAAGACTGATTTTCTTCCTAAGCCCCCTCCAAAATGCCTAATAAAAGTTCTGTCAGCATCAAATTTGGCATGTGTGGTCTGTGACTAGCAGAATAGGAGTGTGTTTGATTGAATAACTAGGTGTCAATCAACCCAGTGATACTTACCTCAACAACTTCACTGAAAAACAAGTGTGTCATAGAAATCATAGATGATATTTGTTAGAATGGGCTTGGTGAGACATTAGCTGAAACAAAGTTGAACTGTTGGAAGGCAGATTTTTAGAATTAACATGTCAGATGAAAGCCTGCTGATGAGGGAATAATTTTTTTTAATGGGGTATTGATAAATCTCACAAGGCTTTTCCACCCTGCCATGAGTTTCAGGGACTGCCTGGGGCTCCCAGGGAGGTGACATACCCAGAGTAGGAGGCATGGCAGAAAGCAGCTCTGGTATGCTTTCTGCATTTCCTGACAGAGACTAAATCCCAAATGGATTCTCAAGTACTGTGCTGTCCAGCTGTCCAGATGCCATGTAACAAATGTGCCTGTCTTGGAAAGAACAAAAAACTTCTTGGATTTTCCCAAACCCTCAAGGGCTTCATCACAAGTGTGATAATGGGGACAAGCACTGGCTTTCTGGTCCGGCACGGCTGTGTGTGCTGCCGTGGTCCTCGTGTCACTCGTCCTGCTGTTAAGAGGGCGGTGGGCAGGGTCAGAATCTGGAGTTCGAGACCCACATCAAAACCTCTGGCCCTTTGGGGGATGGAGGACAGCAGAACGCAGCATGAACCTTCCCCAGCTGTCCTCCATTTTGCAGTTGCTAGTGGTTGGTATTTCTGAACCTCTTTGCGCTTTTAATACTGCTTTTCTGAGCCCTCTGTCCAAATTACTTCTTCTGCTCTTCTCATCTTCTCTCTGCCCCAACCTCACAACAAGAGAACAAAGGCAATGTAGTGGTTACCATAGGATTTCTGCGTTCGTGGAGATTCACAGGCAGGACAGTGAACCATCAAGCAGATTTCCCAACCGCATGTGGACAGAGGAGTGAGATGTTACTTGGTTCCAAAAGAGAAGGCATTTTTTTGTGAATGTGCTGGTGGCAACCACTTTGGAGCTCAGGCTAGGAGGCTGTGAAACATGTTCTAACTTTGTAGATGAGCAATTCTTAATTTTTATGTTTAATAGAAATCTAGGTAATGTTTAGAGCCTGTGCTAATCCTTGACAAAGTTGTGTAAACCCAAATGATTTTGCATTTATTATTCTAGTATTCGCCTTCAGAACTGTAAGCACCTGAGAATAATGGGTCAGTCTGCCAAGTAAGGGCTGAATTATTACATGGCAGTTTGTTCTTTCTTTTGTTTTATTACATTTTCAAACAGCCCTTGGATCTGCTGTCTGACCTTCCATTTGTAATTATGAGTTTAATTAGCAGTGACTTAACTTCCAGCTTAATTTCTTGTTAACAAGCAGACTACATGCAGTTCAGTAGCTGCACAGATATTCTGAAGCTCAGGTTTAGGAGAGCTTCTCTGACAGGAGGTTAAGAATCATGCAGAGTAATAGGGCTTAAAAAAGTAGGCTATTTGCAATTGTAAGAGAGTTTGAATTTAAGATTTTATCAAATTGATCCTTAACATTTGCACATGCTATGGATGTTTTGAAAGGCATCTGTATATATGCATTCATAGACTGCATAGAAATGCATTCTGCTTTCAAGTTCACAGCTGCTGTGTCATGATTTGGGATTTTCTTATTTGCACTTTAATCTCCAAATTTCATGTGTTTTGGTGACAGCTGAAGATGTACTGCAGCTTAGTTGGGGTGATAGTCTGGCACTTGGAAGACTCGGGTGCAAATTCTTTTTCTACCACAAGCTTTGTTTCATCTTGGCAAGCTTAGCCTCTTCTCTGTCTCAGTTCCCTTTCTGTACAACAGAGTAACAATTTTTTCGTATCTTATATGGCACATTGTCAGTTCAGCTGCTTTAAAGATGATGACCAGAAATGACCATATTATAATTGCTCCACAGGTATCAAAAAAGATAGATTTTCTGGGTTGCATACAAACCAGAAACAATCTCAAAATATTTTAAAAGAAAATGAGGAAAGTATTTTGAAGACACCAGCTAGAGGGAAATGAACAAAAGTTTCATCTGCTGTAGTTAAGTGGATTTGATAAGGTTGGTAGCAAGAACCTCACAGGAATCCCTCTGTATTGGCAGTGATTTTTGCCTTGAAATTCCTTGTGTTTGAAAGCAGCCTTTCTGTTGTTAATATATGTGGCTTTCTAAATATTTCATTGGATTTTCTTTTGTTATGTTTAATTTTGATATGTTCAATTTGTACTATGTTTTGCAGTGCCTAGGCAGCACCTCAGGCACGTTGGCAGGAGGCATGTATGAATTAGCATGATAAAAAATAATTACCATGATTACTATTTAAAGCCTGTGAGCAAAAGCTTCAATCATTAAATAACTAGCTTAATTTCATCCATAAAAACAAAGGCTAAAAAAGAGTGTAAGAAAGATGCAAATGAATGAGCAAAGACAAAAACTCAAAACTATTTTTTTTTCTAGAACATTCCTTGTTTAGACCACATGGAAGAAATGTCATGGCAAATGCTCTGCAAGCTGTGCAGCAGGGCAGCGGTGCTCAAGGGCAGAGCTTGCCAGCCGTTTGCCTTCAGGCACTGTTCAGGACAAGACACTCGGGGGTTGCCAGTGCTAGAATGCCCATTGTCTATATTTTCATCTCACTTTCCTTGATGGTGTTGCCCAGTGGGTGCTTCTCAGAAACCCAGGGCTATACGAAGTCTGGAGCCTTTTAAAAAGCTTCCTGAATGTTGGCATATGCTGTTCAACCATGGTTTAAAATGGATCCTAATTACTCCTGTAACAGCGCAAGCAGGCAAGGATATAAGTGCAAATATTTCCCAAGGACATTTTTCTGGGAAAAATGAGAATGCATAGCTGAAAATCAAGCTTGCATTCCATCGCTCCAATTGCCGTTATAAAAATGTGCTGTATATTGGAGAACAATGGAAAACCAAGAGATTTGTGATTCCACACCCTCTTCAACTCTACTTCTACACCGGTATTATAGTATATCTTCATTTGTTCTTGTTACTGGGAAGTTCTGTAATTTAAGTGGGTTGCAGCATTAACATTTAGATGCATATACAGTTTGGAGAAGAAAATGATTTGGATATGACGTTAGCAAAGTCTACCATCTGTGCAGGTAATAAAATGATTTTTTATTATTTTTTACTTGTGCTTTAGAAGGGCGAAAATACAGCACGAGCAGCAACCCTCATGACAGCCCACAAAAATGTACACAGATTGGTTCAAATCTGAGACTGATATGCAGTCACTTCTCAGCTCAGACTGATTCACCTTTTAAGTCAGATTTTCTCATGTTAATACAGGTTATTCACTGGCTGTCCATAGAGTAGCTGTATGCTTTCTGCATACATTAAATCTCATTGGCCCCCGACTTCAACCTTCTTTGTTGTAGTATGTGGTTTCTTTTTGTTACAAGGATAGTACCTGTGACTTATTTTGTTGGGTTTAATTTTCTATTTGACTCCTAAGGGATAAACAATACAAAACACAGTAACAGAAGATTTTTGCCCGATAGGATATTTATATTTCTATTGTTTTTCTCTAAAGAAGGTGATTTGATGTCTCACATGAACTGATAATGAAATTTAATATAACAGCATATTAAAAAGGGAAAATAACGATTACTACAGCAATTCAAACAGAGATGGCCTTAAAGCTTCAGACATCTCCTAACTGTAACGACTGCCTCAGCCCACCATTTTTTAAGGACAAAAACAAAGGAATAAGAATAAAAACTTCATGGTGAATTCTGTTTTGGAAATGGATTGTGGGTGCTGAACAACCGTTAAAGCAGCTGGGCCAGTGTGCTCGAGTATTTGAGTTTCAATCCTGCAAAAGCACTAATTTCTTTTTTTCACTATATCAGATATTTATGTGACCTACAATGCAAAATTACCTAACTGCTTTTTGCATGTTAATATACTATTGCATGTGTTTGCCTGCTGGCCATGTTTGCTGTTCTTTTGGACAGACAGATACTGTTACATGCCCCTATGGTATGTTTCTTTGTCAGAACAGTATTTAAACAAAGACCCTCAAAGTGGCAAGCCAGGTAGAACCTGAAAAAATACAAATTTCTTCATGAAACTTGCTAGTGAAACAGCTGCCTGGGGAAAAATGTTACAAACCTGTAAAATTGCTTGTATTTTATACTATTCATCCACGCTGGTCAGAGTCATGATAGTAACAGTAAGCCCTACTATACAAGCCATGCAGCTTGTTCCATTATGGGGTAATATAGTACATATTTCTGCATAGATTTCCAAATCATCCAGAGTCAGAAGGTCTCTCTGAAAGCAACCCTGCAGCCAGAACAAGCAAGTAAATTGCATTTGCAAAACTACCAATAATTAGTAAGCATTTCATCACAATCGGTTACTTCCTGTGAAACAATAAGATGAAATTGAAAGTAGGTGTACCTACTTGTAGGAAGGGAAGGCTGTACCTCTTTGCTTACTTGCTGTCAGCTCAGACAAGACATACATGAGCTTCCAACTTTGTTAATCTGTTGCACGTTTTGGAAAACACTTAATCTGCTTGTGTTTAAAAAGTCTCCTCATCTTGCACAATTCCTCACCAGTATCTCCATGTGAGCAGCGGTTCTGTCATCCTCATGCCATGGCTGTTCAGCACCAGAATTCCCCACCCTTCTGGCAGCAAAGTAATTTCTTCGCCTTCTGTTCGTTGCCATATATTCAATGTCAGCAGGATGACTGTGACTGTAAGGAACATGCACTGAATTGTTTATTTCTTTAGATTATTTTGGATAAAGGGAGGAGACGGGAAAGAAGGGAAGTTCCAGCAGGAGCAGAGGAAGAATGCTTGCCCAGCCATCCTCCCGGAGTAGCGGTTGGTTGGTTGATTAACACTGACCGTTGTCACCATGCTATGGCCAGTCATGTTCTCCACTTAGATGATCTGTCTTTCACAGTGCGAGGTTTGAATTAATAGCCTGCAATAAAAATTAAGAAATTATTGTACCTCCTATAGCCTAAAAGCTCAGTTCGTACAGTTAATTCAAAAGCTGATTGCTTGGAGCAAAGTTCAGTGGCCATTCTCAGAGACTAAAGACCTGTGCTGTAGGTTGCAAGGTTGAGAGTTTCAGTTGTGGTGGGCTCAGTGCACTATCATCTGTTTCATGTTGTGCTGATGAATTCAGCCATACATTAAGAGATCAAACTTTGTATGGGGTAGCCGGGGTACAGGCACGTGTCTTTTTGCCAGCTCTGCTGTGGACAAAGGAACTTCAGTCAAGGGATCATGCAAACAGCTTTGTGCAGTAACATCTTAAATCATATAAGCTAGATTCATTGCTGATGTGAGGAGGATTTGGTTTTGATTCTCTGATTTTTTTTCTCCCGTGTATTTGTACGATTCCCATGCATTTGTAATATTTTATATGCATAATATATGCATATTTAGTCAAATGGTTGCACTAGTCTTATATAATCACTTAGGGGAAAAAAAATGCTTTTGGTTTCCTAGGTCCTGAAAGAGCTCTTGCTGACATTATAACAGCTTCTTCTAATTTCTTCTTATAGTTCTCCACATTAAAATAGTTTACATCTGTGTCTTTGATACAGTCTCTTTCAGGAATTGCCAGCCCTTCTGTAGTCCTTTATCCTTTAAATCAACTTCCCAAGAGACTTTATCCTCCAGTTCCTGAAGTCCATTGAGGTCTAGTCTTGAAATCCATTGTTTTTATGCTGTTACTCTTGCTTCCTGCCCCTTTCCCCCCCCTCAGGACAGTGAGCTCCATCATCTTGCAAACACTTTTAATCTGCTTACTTTTCTCTTTGACATTTTCATTCAAACCTAAAATAGTCATTCCCCTTATAAATGTCTCCATGATAGAAGATCATTCCTTCTTACACCTTAAATGAAATATAGGATGGTATTTCGTCTTCTGAAATAAAAGTTGTTACAATACATTCTAAAATGTTTATAGACCATCTTGCTATGAGGTGAAAAACTCTAAACTTGACATTTAAAGAAAAGGCTTTAAAAATTGAATATCCTCATAAAGAGATTTAGAAACTGTTCCCGATGATGTAAAAAAATTTAAAAAAAACCAAAAAACACAGCAAAACACACTGGAGCAGGGGGTTCTTAGTTTTCCTGGAAACTAAGATGCTACTGTTCATTGCCATGAGTGCTTTCCTATTAGCTCTTAGTTCCTGTGTTGCAAAAGATTTTCTAGAGGGAAAGAAAACTTTTCTGGAAATAATACTGTGTTGCTAAGGGAAGGATTGCATATTTTCTTTCCACTTCCTGGTCTCATCTGCCTTAGTGAGCAATGTTCTCTCTTCTGCACGCATGCCCCCATATAATATAGGAGCATTTCCAGACTCATCTGGAGATGAGGGAGAGAATGGTGTTGCCTTAGAAAATCTATTTTGATACAGCTGCCAAAGTTCCATTAAAAGAAATGTAATCACATGCACTGAAGTTGTTTGCCTTCTAAACCATTAAAACCAGCCTAGGAGAATAAACCACTGATTTAATTTAATTGATTTATGAATAGTCATATCTATCTAAAAAAGAATAGAAAACCATCAGTCAGAATGGGGTGGATGTTAACTACTATGGTTCTTTCATATGGCAGTAATGCAATTTCCAAGCTCATATTTCAAGGTATGTAATTAGGCTACCCAATAAACTAATTAATCTCAATATAAGGAACAGCTAGTTGGTTTTGATGCGGTACTGTCAGTGTTTCTAGTATGAGGTTCAGTATTCAGGTGAGGCTTGTGTTCAGGGTGAGAAGAGGCAAAAGGGTAAGGTCTTTTTTTTTGTTTACCTCGTTGTACGTCAGGATGAGGTGGCAAGTGCACCATTTACCAAGTGCGTGCAATCTGGGTCCTCTGAGAAACAGGCAAGTGGGCCTCCAGACTTTAAAATATGCATATATAATGCATGCATTTTAGACATCAATAATAACTGATTAATGCTGTATGTGCTTTCAGTATTAATGAAGAGCCCTATGTTTTGATTTCCCAGGAGTATCCAGCACATACTGTAGCAATCAAGATGCCTCTTCAGAGTCCTTCTGTTTTTTTCTCTTCTTTCTGTCAGCATCGATAGCTTCTGCTTTACTCCCTGTGGTAAGGGAAAGGTGTGAAGCTGTTTTCCAGCATCACTTTGTACCTTTGACAGATCTGCGCCATGTGAATTCATCCAGCCCCTCCACCCTGGCTATGAGACTGTTGACACTGGTGCAAGCAGCAGCCCAGAACTTTCCACAGATCCTCGTCCTCGCAGCGTGTGACAGCTCCTGAAAAATCAAAAATTAATAAAGAGTTGAGTAGGACCTTATCCCACACTGGGATTTCATGGACTTTAATGGAACTACTCACAGTATAATGATATCCTAACAGTCATGGTATAATGTATACCACTCGCCCTGAGTAAGGACTTTAGAAGCCAGCACCAAGGTGCCAAGTTTATCCATTCCGCACTCTTTTTAATTAAAAAGCTACTCTTTGTCATCTGAGTGCAAACCAGAACAGTGGTGATATCAGTATGTAATAACACCAGTTGAGAGGGAAGAAAGCGATTTCTTCCCTCTCGATCTTAATCATTAATCTTCATTAGGATTTTTAGCTTCTGAATGTGAGTGGTAGAAGACATCAGTATAGCAAACAATTTAAATTGTATCTGCATAAGTAATAGAGGTAGTTTGTTATTTTCATTATAGGTAAAAGTGTGTGTCAGTCACCAGATGTGTTTGATTCAGACTATATGATTTTCATGCCAACTTTATGATATGTTTGATTTAGGTGAAGTGACTAAAACCTGCTGTTAGGACTGAGTTGCTCCTAAACACCAGCTGCAGTTTTTATTTTAATTAATAACTTAAGGAGTAGAATACCTTGCTTTAATTAACATGTTAACCCTTCAGGGTACTCAGAGAAGGGTCACAATGGCAAAGTGGGGTTTAGAAGTAAAGCAAGAAAATATTCAAAGGTAGTCCAAATGATGTATTTCTTTCCCCCAAACATGTTAGAAGCTCTTGAGATGTTTTCACCTTTCCTTCTTTGCATTTTAATTTCCTCCTTGCTGTTGAACGTAATATGGAATGTGGGTAAAGGACCCAGGCTAACCCAGATTTTTCAGCAGGACTGATTATTCTGGATTTGCAGGGTGTCCAGTAACTGGTCATAGCTGCTCTGAATCCCTTTCCAGGTGTTGAACTGGATCATGGAAACATCTTAGAGGTGTGCTGTTGTGCCAAAACTTTTCTTGATCCATTCTGAAAATCTGCCCAGTCATGTAGTAATTTAAATGTGGAGCTGAGCATACAAATTAAAGCTCCAGCTTTTGAAATCCTGGGCCTGCATCTTAAAAAAAAAATCTAATGTGATTACTCTGAATGTCTCTTTTCAGTCTACTTGTTTCCATTGTTAAATTGCAAACATGGTGGCCAAACTGGGTAATATCTCAAGGTTATTAATTTGTTAGAAATACGGAAAAATGGGGTCGTGAAGAGGGGTCCTGTAAATGCCCCTTGTAAATATAAAGGAAAGACTGCCTTCTGAATTCACACCCTCAGTTAGACATCAGATAAGTTCATACGCAATCATAAATGCCCAGCCATGAGAGAAACTTCATCCAGAGATCACAGACTACTGGGTGCCAGTGGTTCCGGCTTTGAGATGCAAATCCTTGGGAACTAGCTTCCATTGCTACCACTATTAATGGAGTTACTTGTTATGCTATTGTTTGTTTTTAAAAATATTTTCAAGCAAAGTAATCATAACTTCTACTGTAAGGACCATCGTGGTTTCTTTCCCATATGATGACAATGCAGAAAATACAGGACACACAAAAAGAAAAGATTTATTACAAAGAAGCAACCAAAAAAGCCTCCTAGTTAATGGAGGAATCATCAGGCTAAGTGACTTTTGCTCTTATTGCCTGGAGAATGTTCAGAGAAGAGGAGGGTTGGAAGTATAGTTAGAAACACTGGAATGGCAATCAGGAGATGTTTACCTTATTTCTAGCTCTTTAACAGATTTCTTTAAGTGTGGTGCTGGAGCAGAGCCAGTGTCAGCTCTAGGCAAAATGAACTTCTACGATCCAGTGACAAATCAGGTCACGCTCGTGCAGATCACTGCAGATGACTGGAGTTGCTGAAGTGGTCCTGAGGGCATTGTTTAGAAACAGCAATGGATAGGAATAACCAGAGGTCTAATTTTGTTTACAGAAGAACCTGTTTTACTGATGATGATGAGAATCCAGTTTGATTTTTGGATCCAAAGTTGAGTCTCACAGCTAGAAAAACTATTTTGTCTTTATTTGAAAATAGGCATGATTCCTAAATAAACCGCTGGAAGGTATTACAAAGTTCTATGAGCAGTGGGACACAGCCTAGTTGTATGGATTTTTGTCCTACATTCCACACGCTTCTTTGACTTTAGCAAAATTGCTGCAGATTGTTCTGAGATCGGTAAAGCAAAAGTGAGATTTCAAGTCATGGTAGTAGAGCATATTCCTGCTGCATCTCAGACTCTTAGAAAAAGTACACAAAGCCTCCAAATGTTTTGCCAATACAATGTGTGTAGCTACTAAATAATTACTACTGAAATCATAAACATGACAGTGTATCATTTATTAATAACCAGACTGTCTTTACATTTCAGGTGGTATACATGTGGTTTGTTCCCTTCCTTTAAAATTTAATCATGCAATAGCTCTGCAGGAACAGAGTCCCAGTGAAGACATTGTTTGCAGTGAAAGCGATGCCGTATTGGGACTTTAGAAGACAATTTAGTTTAGTTTTCTTGTCTTTCCCTTTGCATGCAGGAACTGAGGCTGGTGGAAGTTGTTTTAAAGAAATAAAATCATCGTAGAGGCTGTACAAGTTCTGTGCTCCTAGTAATTTGTGTACATATTATTTGGCAATTTTGTTTTGCCTTTTTCTTACTGTTTATAGTTTTGTTTCCCGTCCTGGAAACCCCTGAGCGTGTGCTTTTGCATGCGTGAATAGTTTCACTGATCTCAGCAGTACTGGTCTATCTGTTAGGTATGCTAGGTACCCTAAAACCAAAATTTCTTTGGGACAGCAAGAGAGAGAGGGTCCTGATCCTGTGCTGGAAGGGTGGCATAACTGTTGCCATCACCTGTGTGACAGAGCATGTAGCAAACCCCCTCCTCCTGTGGCAGAAGTAAAGCTGGCTTTAGCTTCCTTCCCTGAGTAAACCCATAACTGGATGTATATTTTGTTTTCGGTTGCGCCTAATACAAAGCAGTGAGTCCCAGTCCAGACAAGGGCTCATAGATGCCGCCACACTGGCAGCAATGACTATTATCTTCATGAAAAGAGCTGCTATGAGAAGCAGCTGCTGCCGTGCCTCCTCCTGCTGAGGAGTTCAATCACTGTTCGTTTTAACTATAGTAAAAGTGTGTAGTTGACACGTCAACATGTCCTGTGACACATGCCAGTTGATTGTTTTTTCCACTGGAGGAAAGTCTCTGCTTCTTTGAAATCATGTGTAGTAGCTGTTCCTGCTCCACTGATGATGACCAGCACATACACAGCCGTGCACCGTTTGTTTCCTTCCGTGATGTGGAAGTGTTTAGTCCTTGTGTGAAGGGCTGCAACTCCATTGATTCAGTGTAGTTTAATCTGTCACTCCTTATGGCTTCCCTTGTAGAAACTCCCATGAGGCTTTTTCTGTTAAGGCTTTTGTTTAGAGTAAAGCGGATGGTATTTTTCATGGACAGTTGTTGAAATGAGTTTTATATGAACTATAGAATGATGTATTTGCTGATGAAGGACTTGATCCTACAAAGTCTATACTAAGCATGCAAGTACTACTGGCAATTTCTACTGGCCTACCTTTATTGGTAAAGCAAAGATTTTGCTTAGTGTATTTGCTGAAGAAACCCGTTGCTCTGCACATCAGTGCGCCGAGGCAGAACAAAGAATGTTTAAATTGAAATGGAGCAATGCAGAATTTGACCGTGTCACTATAGAGAAGTTGGCAATTTGGTAATTGATTTAAGAGCTCAGCTTGATTATTCAATATTTCCAAAAAAGTCAAAGAGATGCCCAAATTAAAACCATGGACCTAATTTTTCTGAAGTCTAAGGTTATTAGGTGTGGAGATAAACTTGCTTTCATTTTAGTATTCTCTGTGGCTACCACCATTCTAACAATACTTTGAACAATTTTATTGGCCTCACTAAAAATAATCTTTGAAGTGACCCATTTTTTAGTTTCTGTATCCTGCATCTAGTTTTAACGCATGCTAGTAATATTCCTATATGGACCTGGAACAAATGTTGGAAATTTATAGAAATATGTCACAATACTTTTTTTTTTTTAATTGGTACTTACTTTTTAGGCTCGCAAGTTCTAATGTTATCTCATTGTTCAGCTAACATATCACTCTTTCAGTATAGTTTGAAGGCTTATTAAGTATTGGCTGCACTAATGTTTATGGGGACTAACTGCTATTCTTTCTTCCATTTTTAAGTGGACTTGTGCTTTTGTAACGTGGATTCAGTAAGACAGTGAAACTTTTCGCCTAATTCTGAGTCAGTGAGACTATCATCGCCCTGTGGCAATTTATATCCATAACAGAAGATTATTTTTTTTAGATACTAGAAAGTATCTGTGCCACTACACTACTACCCACAACCTTGACACAGCTTTGCAGACCATTCCCTCACTGGAGACATACAAAGAAGTTGATCCTGCAAAGCTTGCCTGGCTTCCAAGTGCGTCTGCCAGTGAGTGGACTAATATGGTCACCAACAATAAACACCATTTTCTCATTTGTGCTCATTGTCTTGGCAAATACATCCATGGAGGGTGTAGTTGTGAGCAATTTTATGTCTCAAAATTTTCTGCAGTTCACAGTAGGCAGAATTCTCTTTCAAGTCATTGCTTTCCACTGGTGAGAACTTTATCGAATAAATCTCTTTTCAGCTAGGATTTTATGTTCTAGGTTTCAGCTCATAGGTATTTCTTGGGATTATACTGGTGGTATAAGATTGTCAAATCAATTCAGCTACTTTTATTTTTACTTAGAAGTTTAGTGGGGTTACTTTTTCCCAGTGTGTAAAGCATGTATTTCCCTCCCGTATATCCTGTTGAGAAAACAGTTATAGTTAGAAGCTGTATTTATATTTAATTCTGTAGATGTCATGAATTCTTAGCTTTTGGAAAAAAAAGTTTAAAAGAAAATAAAGTAGCTTCAAGGTATTTAAAAATAGAAATTTAGGACTTGTGCCATACATTTTATGTGTGCATTTCTAAGGCTTCATGTAGGTAGAGCAGCTTAAAAAGGCTCATCATCTCTAGGATGCTCTATCTTGATGGCAGCCATCACCTAAAACATTATGCTGCATTGAGCAAAAATCTCAGGGTACCGGCTTCCTTAGGTAAAAGAAGAACATAGCTTTTTCTGCCAAATACAGAAAAAGCAGTAAATTTATTTTACTGTCTGTATATGATTTAGGGATTAATATTAAGAAAATTAATTAACTTTAGTTGAGAGAAATTATTTATATTGTGGTGTTTGACAAAACATACGCAGCGCTGTGAAGGGAGAGGCTGCTCTACTCACAGTGTGGAAGAACGAGGGTAGAGAGCTGCTCACTACTTCTATGGCTAAGGTTATTAAGGTTAAGCTTTATTATTCCTATTGTATATGTGCAGATGAACAAACAGGAACTAAGCATGAAAAATCTTGCATAATTTTGAAACAATAGTGTGGATTCAGAAACTTCTCAAATATTATTTTCCCGTAAGTAATAGCTGACTGGAAAAATCCCATTTTACAATGTCAGAACATGAGCAGTTGTGAATGCTAATGAGAAACTACCTCTAAATCAAGGAGCTGCCAGGATTTTCCCATTACAGTTTCTCTAAGGCTAAAGTCAAGATAAAATGCTGTGGTTATTACTGGGATGCAAAAGGCCTGTGCTGTAGTGCCAGCTGATGGGCTTGTTTACAGTCATAGACTTTACACACAGGAGTCCAGACATGCAGCCTGCCACAAGCTTTTAAAAAAATGAATGGTAATCATGAGGAAAAACTCAATAAGCAAGTGTTTTTTTGCCTTATGCCTTTGTTTAAAAACCTTCTTTAAATAAAAAAAAAAATAAAGCTACAAAAAGAAAGAAAATACCATTTTTTTACACTTAGAAATTACGGGAGCCTGTTTCTTCTTTTTTTTTTTTTTTAATACTTTGATCATATATGATGAGCCTGATGACTCCAGTGGAGTTAATTGGTCATTAGTTACTTCAAAGCACGTAGTGACAGGTTTAGTCTGTCACTTAGACAAGATTTGTTTGTGTTATTCATCCAAAAAGTCTTGGGTTTATAGCAGTTACAGAGTAAAATAAACCTATATGCGCAGCACATTTTTAGGCTAGATATCTACAGCTACATGAGTCTTTTCCTAGTAAGAAAACATCTCCAGTATTGTTAGTTTGGCAATTATTTCTAGAGGTCTAATTATAAATGCTAGTAGAGCTATTGCCTGAGTGTTTATTCTGCAGCATGTGGTTTATGCCAATATGTTTCTAAAAAATAAAACAAGCAGAAAGTCCAGTTTTCAGTTGACTCTACATGAAGTAATTGCAACTCCACTGGAAATTATGTATCAATTGTTGCATTTGTCTAGCAGGCACAACTACAGGCATTAAATACTTTAGCTGGTAATTTAAAAGACACCGGATTTGTTTACATTGACCACAGATACATTTACTTAAATCAATTGGTTTACATGTACTTGCCTATTACAGCAATCACACAGTGAATGTTTTTATCTACAAACTGAAGTTTGGCTCCTGTGACTGTGAGTGAGGAACATTGGCTTTTTCTGCTTTACTAGCTTTATCTTTAATCACACTTACAGTCTTTAATGGGTTGTGAGACCCCATAATTGAGGTGGTAAGGTCAATGGGGCATCTTGTTATGCTACACATTTTTGTTGCAAATTTTACATACTAATGTAAATTTTGTATGAAATTAATGTATGAAATGTTTGCCGTAGAAAAGGGAGCCAAGAATTTGAGTGGCTCAAGAAGGTGGGTCCAGCTAATGGCTGGTTGAAAAAAAAAAAGTCTAAGAACGATGAGAGCAGTTGTCTTTAGGGAATGACACAATTGTAAGATACAGCCAGTATCTGAAATGTGGAAGGGAATGATTTTGTCTAGCAATGGCAGATCTGAGGGAATTAAAATAACAAAAAAATAATAAAAAACTGCACTTGTGATTATCTTAATTCATCTTCTAAAAGCCAGGAGATACTAATCTCTGTTCGGTGTCTTTTATGTATGTGACCATACCTGCCATGCCCAGATCTTCTGATCACCTCTCTGGCCATGGAGGTGCTGAGCATCGCCTCCACTTTTAGTGCAGAAATACAGTAAAGAGACATTTTTATACCAGCTAAGAATTGTGGTCTAGACCACTCCCTGTGAGGGTAATTTCTGAGATAGGTTTTTGGCTAAGTGGTCCATTTGCTAAAGGCATATGTTTATTTTCTTACTCAAGCAGTCACCATCCTTCTGAATTCATGCTACAGGAACTGCTGGTGAGCTTGGTTACCTGCTGTGACCCCCGCTGTGTCCTTTGGCGACCATCTGTGTCTCTCACAGGATATTTCCAATGGAGGTGCAGCATGGAGAATCTCCCGTGGCAGTGGCTGTTCTTATCAAACGGGGCACTGCAAGAAAGGCACATGCAATCCTTAGGGCACACAATACTCCATATTATCTCTTCCGAGGAAATTCTGCCAGCTAAAGGGGCAGTAGTTGCCTCACCACACCCAGGCAAAGGCTGTGCTTCCCTCCTTGACACCAGTACTGATTATCTGCTTATTGGGCCAGCAAAGCACTTGACTTAAACTCAGAATTTGCTCACTGTGCACTGTGATGTTTAGAGAACTGAAGAAACTGTGCTGCTCAAAAAGCAAGATACACTGTGCTTTTGTACAGTACTGATTGTCAATAAAATGTAATTTAGCTAAAACAAAAGTACTGATTGTCAATGAAGTACAATTAGCTAAAACAAAAGGCATATTTCTGACAAAAAGCTTCCACGGGAGTAGAGGCAGTAGAAGTGATCCAGAAAATACTGACATTATTAAAACTGCAGGTTTAATTTTTACTTTTTTTAATATCCAAACTCTCATGTTCAAACAGAATGGCAGCATGAGCAGTAGGCATTTGTAAAGTTGTTATCAGCTGAAAGCTGTGTTAAAGAACATAAGCTAAATATGTTTCTGCTACTGAGCTTCTACCAAACATGCACTCCTACACATGCTGGGATCCATACGCCAAACCTGGTGTGAAAAAGGTTGCCACAGAAACCCTCCTGTGTGTGTTGAATACCTTTCTTATTTGTATACAGAAAGACAGAAGTGTGTCTTTTAACAGCCAGATCATCCATCCCCAGGATGTAAGCAAATCCATGGGATGTGATGCAGCTTTTTTAAAAAACAAAGAAGGAACTAAATGTAGCATGTAATCATTTAGATCAAGACTGGAGGAAAAATGGTCCTGTTCAATGAAATGTACAGGAAACATTTAGGAGACCAGAATATAACTTTTGGGATTGTTAAAGAGAGAAAGAAAACCGACACGAATTCTCTCAGGTTTTATTACATTTTTGAATTCCCATCAACCACCAGGGTGTTCATTTTGTACTTCACCAAAGTGCCATATGCAGAGCTAGAGAAATAACAGGAGGTTTGGGGTTTGATGTAACTCTCAGAGTTAGCCCAAATCCAAAAGTGTGCAATGTACACAGAGAAAGACTGTTCACACAGCCTTACTTAAAGCTGCTTAACAGCTTAAAATGATAAAAAGTCCTTAACACAATTTAAGAACTTAAACCACTTAAACTGTTTGAAGCAGGTTGCGAGTTTGAAAGAGTTTTAGTGGGGGTGGGAGAGGCAGCCCTGCTGAGCTGCGGCTCTGGGGACAGGGCTGGCAGGCTCTCACACGGTGTGTCCTGGCAAAGGTGGGAGCCAAACTCGGGAGGCCTGGAGTGATGTGATGGAGAAGATGGAAGAGTTTTCTATGTATTTTTATGTAGCATTGTGTATATGCCCGGATTGCTTTGCTTTGCTTTAAATAGTGTTGCAGGGAATCTTACAGGTATGTGAGGTGTTAGCCATGGCATTCCCCCCATGAAACAGCAAAGAGGGTGGTGGAAAAATATTGTCTATGACAAGTCTTCAGCTGGGGAAAACAACTTCGGGGCCAAGGAGAGGCTCCTCAGGAGCATTTTGAAGAAATCTTCTGCAAGGCAAAATGTTTTGCTTTTATGGCTCCAGGAGCTGGAGGCAGGTGGGAGGTGGCATGAGTGGGCCTTTCAGGTGTTTTAAGGAGGATTTTTTTTCTGAAAGATTGGTTTTGGGGAAAAAGAAATGAGGGGATCAGGGAGGCAGGGACGGTTGCGTTAGTTTGACTGATCTCAACCAGTCTTAGTCGGTTGGACATACCGGAAGCATCTGGTGTCGTTACTAAGTGATGTTAAACATTTATAAAACATAAACCATGTTTATGAGATCCAGTTTGGTCCCTGCAGCTGCATGTGATGGTCAGTGGTTGAGAGAGAGTGTGTGTGTGTGTGTACACGCTCAGATGAAAGAAATGGGGGCACTGCACAGAAGTAATACTTAAGGACAAAGAAAAGGGGCACAGGAATGGGAATGAATGTCTGAAAGTGGGAAGCAGGATGCTGCTTCTGATGGCAGTGATGCCACCTTAAATGTTTCGAAACTTGGCCTGGTTTTCATTGATGCAGGCAGTGATTTACACCTTTCTGTGCAGAAAAGGCTGTAAAACAGGAGTGAATTACATTCTGTACAGTTTGAAACTAAATGGTGCGTTCACAGCGGCTCACTGAGGCCCATTTACACTTCCAGAGTGGTATGATGAGTAAATGAAAGTTAGGCCTGTGTGTGAATGAAAAATACCTGTTTTACCAGAGGCTGTGAAAAGAGAGAGAGAGAGACTTAGTGGAAATTGGAAGGGAAACTTTTATTTGTTTGTTTAAAATAGTCGTATTGATTTGGAGTCAGATGGAGTATTGGTGTAACTGCAAACTAATTCCACTGAATTCTGCAGGGTATTTCTGGTGTTGTTGATGGGGCTGGAAGTTTGTATTTATAATCTGAGTTTTTCCTGTGCTTGAGTAAGTCTTTATTGCACTACATTCTTGGCATCGTAATATTTAACATGACTTTTTTGGGGAAAAAAAAATCTTACTTGGGTAAATAAGAGCTCGGGTATAGTTAAATTCATATGATCTCAATACAATTGAATTACTCCTTGGTTTCCTTTTATGATGAGGAAGGAGATATGCAAATGTTACTTGGTGAGGGTAAGTGCTTTCTGACTAACAACAGACACAGAAAGAAACCATTTAATGAATGAAAACTCAGTAATGTACTACATAATACTAATATCTCAATATTGCTTGAATTTCAGAACATTTCAGGATCTGTCCAAACAAATGGATATATCTTATGGTACAGTCAGGGATTCAGCAGTGTATGAATACTTTAAAGCAAAAGGGACAAACCCTTTGGAGCAGGATAACACATTTGCTGAACTGTGGAGGACTATCAGTAAGAATAATGGGGCAGATAATTGTGTATCGAACCCTTCTGAAGGCATCAGGAAGGTAAGGCTGGATCACAGGGGTTTTAATTTAATTTTTGCGCTATATCAATGTTGTTTGCATGGAGTTAATAAAGTTGAGTTACAAGAAAGCAATTACATAGTCATTTTAAACAAAAATATCCCTATCTAAAGTTCTTTTTAGTAACTCAGTGGCAGATAAGAGTCATATTTTGGGGTCATGGTTTTGAATTTAAGTACCGTAGCTCTGCCTAAATCTTCAGTATATGAGTCCTTCTTTGGATCTGGCCATAAGGTTTCAAAGTTTCTTGGGAGCTCTGATAATAACATTCTGCATGTCATTCTTCTTATTGTCCAGGTACTGACTCTTGTCCTTTGCTCATTTAAGTGTTGTTTTTTTCTGAGCTAATGAATTGAACTTACTGGAAACATGAGTAAGAATCAAGGGATTCACTGAACATATACTCATTTGTCTTAGAACAGAAATTTAATGCAAGAATTTCTTTGTTTATTCCAAACTTAAAGAAAATACATAAGCTCCTTCACATGTCACAATGCTTTCACTTAATTGTTATTTCTCTCAGGTATGACTACAGATTTTTTTGGTGAAACTGAGCATTAATGTGGGATTGAAGGACTGATATATAATGGCTTGGGATCCTACATCCTTGTGCTGAGTCCTGTGATAAGCAGCCTAGTTGAGATCATGCAAATACAAATGTCCCTGCTTTCTCACTCTTTAACTGCCTCTTCTCTGCTTCCCATCTTGTAGCTCAACAAAAACAGATAGTAGGTAACATCAAACCACATGTGTCCAGGAGTATGTTATGGCAGAAGGGATGCAGCAGTAGTCAGTGAAAGTTTAATGTCCTACTCCTTTAGTGAAAAATGTCCACTTTATTTGTCAACTGATTTTTTTCACAAAGCAAACTAACAGCTGTTATTAACGTAGTGATTGTTTGATCAAAGTTATTCTGTTGATTCTGAACAGATATATTATTAGTTCTTTATGCTTTTGTAAGTTGGAAATAAGAAAATGATTGGGGCTTGAGTTTCTTTTTTTTTTTTTTTTTTAATTTTTGAAAACTTTTCTGAACAGTCGGAGGGAAAGCATCCAAAATTTACTGCATTTTACCGTGCCACAACTGGGCTGAACACAGTAACACAGGCCATCCCATTTCCCAAATCAAAGTCCTTTAACATAAGATTATCAACTGCTTGTGTGACTTTTGGACAAAATCTTTATACAAACACTCTTCTCTCTCCCAGCATGGGAGTTTTTAGTCAATAGTTTTGGTTCACCCTGCCTTTTACTCCGTCTCCCAGATGAGCTTTCCTAAAGCCCTCTGCCCTCAGCTCAAGTAGCCTTTCTTCCTTGGTATGAGGTAGAGCTCTGGCAATAGCAAAGTCTGCAGTGTGGTGATTTTTTTTTTTTTAATCTGCTCAGCACTTTATGAAAATGAGGCTTCTATTTTGAGAGACTTTGTTAGCTTTAAAGGAGGTAGAAATAGAGACATTAAGTAAGTACTTTTCTATGTCCCCTGGCATTAAAACCAATAATAAAACAGCTGACCTTAGAAAAATTCACAGTATTTAATTTTTTTTTTCTTTTTTACAATTCTTATGTCAGTGGATGCTCTTTAGCCTTGAGATTGTAAATACTCTTATTCTGTAAGCCTTACTGCCTGCTGCCATTTACGATAGCTAGATTTGACTAAGCCAGAAATGTAACTGTAGATCTGCAGGCTGTTCAGAATACCAATTACATTGTCTGTATGGAGCTGGCAGCTCCATCCTGTCTATGCGATAATAACTTTTCATTTTAAGTTTGATTTCAATATTGTAGGGTGATTTTTATATAACTTGATCAGCTCATTCAATTAACATCAACAATAACCAAATTTACTCCAGTCGCCAAAGCTGACCAAGACTGCTATTTGATTAGACACCTACATAAATTTGGCTTAATATTTAATAACATTGTCAACTAAACTCGTGTGTTTATAGTTTAAATGTTGCTTTTTCTATTTCTTTGAATAAACAGGCAAGTTTTCCATGTCAAGTATTATGGCTAGAAATTTGATTTTTCTAAAGGAGAATTGATATCAGCCAGGGAAATGGGACTTTCCATCTGTAAACATGTTCTGTGGCATGAAAGAGATGTAATTGTGCCTTAGAAATGTATTTTATAGGAAATGGGAATCTAAATCTCTCTAGCATAAAAGATCCCTAACACATTTTTCTGAATGAGAACTCGCCCAACACAATGCAAAAAACCAAAAAATCACTACTACCCTTTCTTCCCCCCTTGCCCTTTCCATTTTCTTCAGACAGCATCACAGTTCAGCTGCAGTTAGAAACAGAGCAATGCCGCTTCAATGCAAAACAGGAGAGTGCTGCATATTTATGGTACAAGCAGGTATTTCAGATGTTTCCTTCTATTCCATTTACCTCTCCATTTCCCAGAGATTTTCCTGCTCCCTTTGGCTAAAAACCAAAGGGTAATAGTGGAAGACAGTCCTGAAAGCTTTTGTGGCATTTGGTTGCCATGGCAGAGGTCTCTTTTCAGACACAGCACAGTCCCTGCAAGCCACAGTGACCATCTCCCATTGTCAAGGCACAGCTTTTGCAACACTGGTAGAGCCGTGGAAAGGGCATTAATGCACTGCAGAATCACGTAAGCAACAGAAGGACGTTTCAGAGCCAGAGAGGCAAGTTGCTTTTGTTGTACTCCCAAGGCAATCGAAAGTAGTCATTGCAGACGGAAAACATTCTCCTATTCACAAATGTCTCTGCATAGCGTAAGAGGAGGTTACCAGACAAGTCACCACGCCATACAAAACGCTATTTTGCCGCTTCAGTTTTCTGGTACTATAATAGATGAGGATTGACTAATGCTGTCATATGGAAAGTTTCTTTCTGGGTCATGCGACAGCCAGGATCCCCAAGAAGCATGCAGTTGGTAGCTCCTGCTGTCTGATCCCAGGTGGATGTTGGTACTGGAATCGCACGCGTTTCTAATCCATTTGTAAATCTCGGCAAACTGTTTGCATAATACCCAGTGGCAGTCAGTTCTTCAGGGTAATTATGAGTTACCACAACATATGTAATAACCTGTGGCTTTTTTCACTGTGGGCAGACATTTTTGCTTTGAAAGAATGAAGTAATATGATCCCTATGTAATCCCATATATATCTTCTATATACATACACAAGAGATTTAAACTGTTATTCTTGTGTTTTTTAAAAGCTTTGCTTTGGTGGAGACTGTTTGTTCCCCCGTCCAATCCATTTGGTGCCTAAATTTCTCTGAATCCTTTCATGCTTTCCTGTGTATCACTTTTGATGAAAAGTGATTAAAACTAAGTACAGTATGAAATGTGAATCTATCATTGATTTAGGCAATGGCACAGTAGAAGGTTTATTCCTTCCATTTTTGCTTCCTTCAAAAGGTTTCTCTCCATTAATGAACGCTAAACATTAAATCAGATTGTTTCTTGTTGCACAGTCACCTCTACCTCTGTTCATTTTTATTTTGAGAATAAAAGTAATTTAAAAGTTCAATGAATAGAATTTTTTAAAACTATTCTTTCCAATAATTTATTGTCCACAATTAATTTTATATTGTGAATTGTGGTTGCTCATCCATATGTTTTCATGGGTCCTCATAAATGTCTCCATTTCTTGACCCATCAGCCTTTGGAGTAAAAGCAAATGCTTCCTTAAAGCCTGAATATATTACATCTTTTAGTGGCTCCTTAATGATATTAATTTTTAAATCATTTGAACAGGATTAAATGGCATGTTTTCTTTTTATTAGAACTGTGTTGCTTCTCTTAAAGCACTTTTTTATAGATAATAAATGTTATCCAAGCATGGTTTTGAACTACTTCACTAATGCCAATGTAAAGGTCACTTTTTGATATTTCTGTGGTACCAGCCATATAATGAGATCAGCTACAGTGATGCTCTGTTCTGGCAGTAAATTAATGATGAATGTTGCATTATTCTGACACTTTCGTCTTTAGTATGGTAGCTTCTTCATAAGTTTCAAATAAATCACAGACATACCAGTGATTAAGCTGAAATTCATCTTTTTTCCAGTTATTATTATTTCTTACCTTGCTTTCTTTTAAAAACCATCATTTTACCATCATTAAGCCGGGTTCCTTTGAACAACTCTTCCATCTCCCTCCATGTTGAAGAGTGACATTATGACATTGCCTACTGCTTTTCTGAAGTATTGTTGTTCTCTTTGTGGTCCTCCTTATATCTAGGAGGCAATCTTTCTTGGCCTTTTAATTTTTCATGATTGTGAAGAAGAAATATTTTTAGTATAACTTTTGCCTAGGGGGTTCTTTTTTTCTTAAATATGTTTTCTTAAACCTCTTCAACCAAAGCTAAATCTGGCGTCTTTGGTATAAACCACCATAGTAGTGGGTGGAATAAATGCATGCTGCTTTGGCTGAATTTCTGTTAAAGATATTCCTGAAAGTTTAACCGGGCTATTTTTGTTTTGTTCTGCAATATGCCTGCATGCTGAGAGTCACAATAAGGCTATAGCAAAGGAGCAAAATATGAAAGCCAATTAAAAGTCTAAAGTATTAAATTTTAGCTTATTATTCTGTGTTTCATTTCAGTCATTCATTATTCAATCTATCTTACCTATTCTCAGCTGGGATTTGCCACATTCCCTTTCACCATCTCTCTAAATTATCTTTGCAATGATGTCTGATCACTAGAACACTTTTGTTCTATTTTGGGCCCTAAAAACATACGATGCAGGCTTTAGATGACTGAGCTGTGAATGCAAGAGCCTAAGGATATGGATACTTGCTGTATTGTGGCCAGAACTCGGTTGCATGGGTAGGTACATCTGTGTCATACGCAACTAGGGAGCTTTGATACGTTTCCTGCTCATACATCCCATGGGACAGTTGCAGGTGTTTCCTGTAATTCTTAGTTTTCCTACCTCCACTACCCTTCTGGCCTGGAAGCTAAGGGGTATGCACATGTGCACGCTTGCATTCTTTCATGTGACAAAAATGAAAAGCTTAAACTACTTCTAAAAAAGTTTTGGTTTGATTTTTGCTTAAAAATAAGTGTCAGTTTGATTTTATTTGGCTTTTACTGCTTGCTAGTTTTACTGCTTTTACTATATAAAAAGTAAACATATCTCAGGCACACTTGTATGTCTGTAGTTGTGTTTCTACATACTTTTTTCAGTTTTTCAGGGTTTTTTGTCAGTTTTTCTTTAAATTGAACAAATGATACTGCTCAGCAGTCACAACAGGTATTGAACAGGGATGTGAAGGATGCTGAATTTAGACAGCAACTAAGCACTTGGTCATAAGGAAGCTTTCCATGCAATGAACACACCAATAGTACAAGATCTCCACTCTTCAAAGAAGAAAATTACACACGTGGAAGAAGTTTTCAGAGAGACAAATCTTCCCTTAAGGAAAAGGGATCTTTGGAGATTCTGGTTTTGGTAAACAGAAAAGGGAAAGTCTTACATCCAGTATTTCTGGGAGTTGAGAAGTATGCATATAAGAGTTTAAAACTTAGATTCCTATTTATGCTAAAAAGATCAGGCTGCCAGAGAATAATGCTTTACAGATGTGATGGCACAGGATAGAATGATCTATACCATAAAAAATGTAAAATTGATGCGAAGAGACCTGGTGGACTTTGTTTATTGACCACTTGCAGTTGTAGGACATAGGATAGCAACATTGCAAATGCAAGAAAGTAGACCTTTTCAAAAGATCTGCTTTCTGACATTGAAAATCAGTGTACAGAGCTCTTCTATATAAAATAACATACAGAAAACTGAGCCTTGAAAAGTGTAATCTGTAATGGGATTTTTCTCTAGACATTGCCTTATAATTGAAATTGAGTATTTGAGGAAGATTTTGTTCCTCAATTATTGCTAAGAAAAAGATGAGGAATGTATGACATGTTGTCAGCGTTCTTCTTTTCTAAATTGTAAATCTATTTACAATTCTGAAACAACTAAAAGATACAGCTCTTTAAAACAAATAAGCAAACATGCAAAAAAACCAACCACAAAAATGCAAGACACATTTTAGCACAGTGATTTACGTCAAATCTTTTCTGGGTCTTCTCTTTCTGGACATCCATCAGACAAGTTTTTGCTCTCTAATAACACAGATTTTTATAAATTCTGTGTGCAGTAACAAGTGATGTTGTCTCTGGTCCCATGAGTACATATTTTTGATGCGTTTGAACTTGGACAGTTTTCTATCATAGGTGGCAATAGCCTATGTACTGTTTACCATAGAACACAACCTGCCTGAGATGTGCAAAAATAGGGTCCTTCCCTGCCAGGAACACAGTGGGACTGATGCCCATTGCCTACTTTCCCTAAGCAGGTAGGAGGCCTATCAGCACCACTGCAGATGTGAAAGCATAGAATGTGAATCATTAAAGCCCATCACAGGTAGAGCAGAGGGCAAGATGCAGAGATTTGCTGCTACCAAAACAGTTAGCTATGGGTACATGATCATTCAGCAAATACCTTTGAAAAGCACATTTTAGGCTTCCAAGAATGTAGGTTGCTGGCTGAATGTAGGCTAGATGCCTTGAGGAATCGCTCCCTTGCCATCCTTAATTTTTTTACGCATCCTTGTGTTGGTAGGCTATGAACCATTTTCTGGCTGTTGCATATAGTTAAGAGTGATTTGTTTGTTCTTTCCTCCTTTGTGCCACCGTTACCAGTTTAGGCAGACAGCCAGGTATAGTATTACAATGCAGATGTGGAACTCTTGCTCTGGTCTGGTTTCATACAGTGACATTGAAGTGAGAGATATTTTTATGAACATGCTAGTTTAATAAGTTGTGTCAGCTAAATCAATGTATTATTTTAACAGTAGAGTCCTGTGGCTCCTATTTGAATAACTCCTGTAAGGCTTATATTGTAGTTTAGATTTTAATGATCCTTTGTCCTCATACAGCAGTAGTTGTCTGAGGCTATATGCATTAATTACTATTACTCTGAACTGATGAGGGAGGTGGCAAAGGAGAAAATGGGGACAAACCCACAATGGTGGCATGCCCTTAACAAGAAATTATTTTCAAAGTGGTCAGTACAGGCTCATTTAAATCTTACCAAAGAGAAAGGATATAACTTTTTTACTCTGGTTTAATTCAGAAGCAAATGAATTTGGGGATCTTTGATTGCCTTGATGCAGATAAAAGGAAAGGTGGGGAAAGAGGTGGATTGTTGGCAGGTAGCTTACAGAAAATCCAGACAGCACACTTTTAATCTTTGTTTCCCTGGTTTCTACCCACTAGAGGATAACTTACCCATTTGATTTATTGTCATGTTTAAACAACTGTCAGGGACTTCAGAAAGCTATGGTTTATATCAAAGCATGGTGAAGTAAAATTAGCTTAATTGCTCAACTGTAGAATCCAGTATAATAAAATAACTAAGGGAGGCTTATAGGTGAATTCAAAACTTAGCTTACACAAAAATGGAAAATATGTGAAGGATGAGCTAATTCCGTGTCAGAGCTGCAGCCCTTTGCTAGGGAGTTTGGTGATTCCGTCCCCATAAAGAAAGATATGAAGGACTTCAGCTCCCTGCCTTCCTTTGTTCTAACCTAAAGATACATCTGAAATCACCCAAAGTTTAAAAAAAAGCAAGCAGAGAAGTCTTACATTCGTGACTATTAATTTATTTGTATTAGATATTCCAGCCCATCGGTTCTGTTGTGCTCTGTATGTTCACTAGAGACTTAAAAACATACTACTTAAATATATTAGGAAACCAATGATTACTTTAACCAAACAAAATCACGACTTTTTTCTTTACTGAATCCCTATCCAGAGATGTTTCTTACATCTTATGTTAAGTAAGGTGATTTACATTCATCATATGCACTGTGTGCAGGCATTGGTTTGAATCCCAATTAAGGCTGACATTTAAGGACATCTGCATGAGTGTGTGCTAAAATAAAACAATATTTGTCCCAAAACCGAGATCATAGGAGACTCTGGTGACTGTTCTTACCTGTGACAAAAAGAGGGAACTCTCTAAGTTCAGAATGTGGCTTTTGTTACAGGACTAGCATACCTCTCGGAAGGGACTTTGTTTATTTACACATTTATATGAGGAAAGCTGCAAAGTTACCATTTTGGTGACTGTGATAATTAGGAAGCACCACTTTGTGTTCATACTGTACCCATCTAATTACGTGAATGTATGGAACTGGTGACGCTCCATGTCTCTTACAAAACTTAACATCAGATTTCAGTAGCTAAGGCAATAGCTTTCATTTATAATTAATAACTTGTTATGTAAGCTTTGCCTACACTTACATAGTTGGCTGTGTTGTCCTATGTAGTCCTGCTAAAATTGGAAGACATTTTAGTGAGGTTTGAAGTAGATGAGGTACTGCTGGGAAGGAAGAGTGTTAGAAACGTACTAAGATGTTGGAGGTCTACAGATAAACTGTGTTCTAATGAAATATCACCATGGAGTAATGACAAGCTCAGGGTTTGTTTATTTGCTTAGGTTTGTCCTACCTAGAAATGTAGTTTAGTTTAGATTATGTTGTGTTCATGCTGTATTTACAGGCAAAGAAAGGAAACTATGCTTTCCTGTGGGATGTGACAGTGGTGGAATATGCCGCGCTGACGGATGATGAATGCTCTGTGACAGTCATTGGAAACAGCATCAGCAGCAAAGGATACGGGATAGCACTCCAGCATGGAAGCCCCTACAGAGATCTTTTCTCCCAGAGGTAAACTGAAACAAAGCTCATTTTATAGGATTCCTCTCTACAACCAGCAACCATTTGTGGTTCACATTAATTTTGGCAATTATTGAATAAAGGACAGTGAATAAGTGACAGCAGAGAGGTTATAAGTTCAGGCTTCAGCAAAGCTGCTACTTCTTTCTGTTCCATGTGCATCTGCATAGGGAGGAGGGGACTGGAAGTGGTGTGTGGCCTCACACCTCCAGGCAGCACTGCCTCTGGCAGAAAAAGGACTGATGTCCTCAGAGCTTTGTATGAGCTAACGGAGAGATTGAAGAGAAATCTTTGATTCATGCTACATTTTGCAGGCTATGAAGCAATGTGTTGCTCCTTACACTAAACAAGTAATAATGCCCTGGTTTATCCTTTAGGATGGAGAGACAGGTCGAAGACACAACGGTACAGGAAAACAACTGCTGAGTATTGTGTGGGATTGCCAAGACTATGAGACTATAAGACTATGCCATTTAGCAATCTCTGAGCTATCAGCTAAAAATATCTTTTTCATGTGAATGCATACACTGAAATGAAGACATGCAGTTGTGCAGGCATGTGTGGCCTTAGCAGAAGGTGAGCGGGTGCTCTGCTCCAGGCAGGGAGCTGAAGCAAGGTTTCCTCGTCTCGCTCCTTCTTTATAAAAAGGGGTAAAACGCCAGCTGCATAACCAGAGACAAAGCTGCCTCAAGAGAAAAGATTGTTAGTAAACAGCTAAACCAGTTATCAAACCAAATCCAAAATGAATCACTCATGGAGAGAAGGGACACTTCACAAGAGGCAAAACAATGATTAATTAGCAATTGTTAACACGGTAATTCAGGCATGAAGTAACAGCATTGAAGTAAAATCCTTTTGAATAAACTGCATTTGCTGAAGTAAATGAGTTGGTCGCTGCTTAAACAGATTCGTATTAAGTGGCACACAAGTAGTAGCATGTTTAGTCTCACATGATTTTGAAATTATTGTGGGAGAGCAGCAGTGGAGTGGGTTGAGCATTTCGCTAGTGGGACCAGCTGTTGCAGCTGAATGTAGCCAGAACAGCCATGACTAACTGGAATATGGTGATTTCCCTTGGAAATGCTTCTTGCAATGCAGTGGAATTTTTGACAGTCTCTTCTTTTTCTAAAGTTACCCAGTGGAGTTTACCTGCTGCTGTGAGTAGAAAGCAATCCTGGTATAACAGATTTTCAGATTAAGAATACTACAAGGTGGTGGTAGTGGGATGGAGTTTTGAATTATGGGATGGTAGATTTAAGAGTTATGCAGCATGTGGAAAAGACCAAAAAAATGTGAAAAAGTATCATTGAAAATAATATGTGTCTCTTGAAATTTCTGCAGGATCTTAGAGTTGCAAGAAAGCGGAGATTTGGATGTTCTTAAACAGAAATGGTGGCCACGAATGGGACGTTGTGACCTGAATAGCCATACCAATGCACAGACAGATGGGAAGGCACTCAAGCTTCACAGTTTTGCAGGCGTTTTCTGCATTTTAGCAATAGGCCTTCTACTTGCATGTTTGGTGGCAGCACTGGAGTTGTGGTGGAACAGCAACCGTTGTCATCAAGAAACACCGAAAGAGGTCCATAATTTTTATTCTTATCACAATTAAAAGTAGAAAACACAAAAGAAAGAGAGAGTGAAGTTTTGGGATTTTAGGTGCTCTCATACAATAAATTTGGTTTATTTTGATTTGACATACTAAGCTTTGCATATAACTTTTTGGGTGGTTGTTTCTAAACAAATAAAAAAAACAAAACATGTCTTTTTTGGACATGGAAGGTGCCAAACTGACAGCCCTGGAGACTAAAGTCCTCTATTTATTTATAGAGCAGATACAGCATGGGCCACAGCAGTGCAAACTTCCCCACATTGCCCCACCAATGTGCCTCAACCCTGACCTGGAGAGACCACCTTTAGGGGTAAGAGAGTAGTTCAGAAACATGCTCTCAGCCTCTCTGCTGTGAGTGATAGGGAGGCCAGTCACGGGCACACAGTTGTGCCATCTGTGGTAATATTAGTTTTCTCTGATCTGAGGCCCCATCCATCGGCTGTGAGAACCATGTCCATCCTGTACAGGCTGCGCAGCTGTCAACAGCTGGTAGCTGTTTTCCTTCATGACTGACCTAAGCTGAGTTTGACAAGGTACATGAGCAATTAAAAATAAACCGGCTAGTTATTAATTGAATAAGCCATATTGCCATGACACTTTTTAAATGCTTCCTTTCTTTTGAAATCAGTTTTAAAGCAGGAGCCTCCGAGTAAACTGACCTTCATGCAACACATTTTACCTAGGAAAATATATCTGAGAATTTCTTGGTTTTGAAGTTTTTGTGCACAGCAGTGAGTAATAGTTAGCAATGCTATGATAGAATAATCAGGCTGTACTCAGATCTGTCTTGCATGAAGCCTGTATTTGTTTACATAGATTAAATGTTTAACAAACTAACCTCTTGTAATTTTGGAGACACTGAGGCCTTTGTAGCTGCTTTCATCTTGGAACAGATGTTTGTTGCAAGCAAATAATAGCAGCGAGCTGTACTACAGCTGGAAAATAGTACATAGCCCATCAATTCCAATCTATGTTTCTCACGTTGCCACGAGTACTACACTAATTGACGTACCTATCACCTGTAAGCAATTCTGGCAAATGGGATCTGAAGATATATGTTGCAGTCTGTAATGTTGTGAAATATTTATCAGTACGGTTCCATTCTTCTGAGTTCCTGCGTCTCCCATTTGAATTCATCCATCAAGTGATCAGTGATAAACATCTGTACCATGTTTGTGGGATGAAGCTGCAAAGTCGCTTGCCTATGCCTCCGCAACGTACAATAGCAAAAGGGAAATTTTGGTAAAAGGAAGCATGTCTCTGCTTTGCACAATGTAGCACTCCAAAAGCAGGCGCAGGGAGAGCACAACTAGGTACTCTTGCTTATAAAGAATCTTTCAATATGAACAGAAGTGCGTATTTAATTGCTCTTTGGTTAAATACTGTAGCGTTTTGCCCTGCTGCCTTGTAGAAGTCACTCCTGCTGTAATGTAACTCCAAAGGCCCCACTCCGCATTAGCGTTGCTAAGGCCTAAACCCTAGCAGGAGACGGTTCACTGCCTGCTGTGAAAGCCTGGCAGGGCAAGGGGCAGGGATGCCGTCTGAAGTGTTCTCCTGCTGCGTGTACACCAGCATGCATCTTGCCATACTCCGCAGTGCGTTCCTCTCTCGACGCTCAGGGACTCGCCTTTGTGCATCTTCGTAGAGTGAGATGAGAATATGCACCAAAGGCAGAGTTTCATATAGATAAGGGGAAATAATTCATGCTTTTATTGCAAGGAGTTTAAATACTCAGCTTCCACCTCTGAAAAAGGGTCTGTCTTCCTGAGTTCAGATGTTTTCTTTTTGCCCATCCTTCATTTCTCTTTGTATATCTGTAAGAAGGATTATTGCAGATCCCTGCCTACCCCATCCCATCTTTTCCCCCTTTCCCATCCCTCTCCTCCTCCTCCCCGTTCCTTCCAGCACATTCTTGATTAGGGTTGCTCTGTACATCCTCTTTTGCAGTTTCTGTGACAAACAATGGAATACTTTCAAGCTTCCGTTTCTTAAAAGTATACTAAAGTTACCCATATGGTAAAGCTGTACTTGGGAAGATGACCTGCGTGTGGGGCTGGGTCTGCCCTTAGAGCACAGCCAGTCTGGGTTGAGGGAGGCAAATGAAACTCAGGCACAGCACACACAGGCTCAGAAAGGTCAGTGATGTGGGTGCTGCCAAGAGAGGGAACAGAGTCAGTGGGAGCCCTGGCACAAGCAGGTGTTAAGGTTGAGAGAGAAAGTGTGCGGTCCCGAGGAGAGGGCACAGGGATGAGGGCTCACAGGCCGAGCCAGCCAGGAGGAAAGCGTAAGGAGAGCACGTGGGGCAGGCGGGATGGAACATAACGAGGGGTCCCCATAAAGGACAGCTGGGTGCCATGAAAGGCAGGCGGCTAGCAGCACCTTTGGATCAGGTCAGAGCAGCCAGAGGGAGGGGTGACTGCTGCTCAGCACCGTCCCAGGGACGGGCAGGGTCTTCAGGGATCCTCTGGTTAACCATGACAACAGCCACGTTGTTGTTACAACCTAAACTTAATTTTTACCCGGACCCTCTGCAGGTCGGGTCGTGTAACACCCCAGCCGCAACCTGAGCTCAAACCGCACGCCCAGAGCGGCCCCAGCCCGCAGGCAGCAGCCCAGAGCGGCGTCCCCGGCCGGGGCTCCAGCCCCCGCGGCCGCGGCGGCTCCGGCCCCTCAGCGCGGGCCTTGCAGCGGGCGGGCCCGCAGGTAGCGCGCCGCGCGCCTCATTCTGATTGGCCCGGGCGGCCGGGACCCCTGTAAAGCAGAAGCGGGGTACGTGACCAGCTGGCCCCCGGCTAATGGCCGCCCACCCCACGAGATGGCGCACGGCGGGCTGGGAGTGGGGACTGCTATCACAGTGACCACAACAGCCCATCAGATAGATTAGCAAACGAAAGTAGCAGATATTTCTTGGCAGATTAGTGGGCAGAGTTATTTTATTTACGTACTACTAGTGAGGAGGGATTGAAGTGGGATTGCTAATGGCTGCTGTGATTAAGATGGGAAACAGTTTCGGAAGAGATATGGTGTGCATTGGTTGAAGATACTTCAACGTGATTAGGAGAACGAAGTTTCAAAACTTTGGGAAGTACAGGATCCAAGTATGCGGGGAGCATCGAGTCCTGGGGATATCTCTGCTTGAGTCAAGAACAGTGGCAGAGCATTGCTTAGGGGACCAAAAGCACGAAGAGGATTTGATCTTCAGGAGTGTAATTGGGACACCTCATTTCTGTTGCTGTGTATTATCCAGCATTTCTACATCAATAGCCATAACAACGGAGCTATGGCATGTATAGTGTATACAGAACATCAAAATCTGCCTCTTAGCTTCATCTGATACTCCAGACAAGTTGTTAGGTCAGCAACAGCTGCAAACGTAAGTCATGCTGCTCATTTTCTTCTGCTTTTGGGAAGGCTTTGGCAAAACACGAGTGTTGTGATATCACCTAAGAATCCACTTCCATGTAGAAAACCGTAGTGGATTCAGGATTGAATGAGGAGTTGACATAACTTACAGAGCCCTTGTGTAATAGTCTTTCTGACTTGACCCACTTGGTAGGCTATATCATGCCAACAGTTGCCAACTCAAAAAACAGATATTGGGAAGATGGATGCACGACTGCTCTGGCAGATTTATGACAGAGTTGGGCAGCCATGCAGCTTGCTGGAGAGAGAGAGAGAGAGAAAGGATTTTTGTAGAGGCTATAATGTTGTATGTCGAGGGTCTTGCTAGTCTGTGGCTGAAAGAACATGCACAGCCCTTGTTAGCATTGGAGAAATGTTTTCAGATGACATTAAGATGTCGATATTTGCCAGTTTGTCTTTTCCTCTTCCACTTTGTGTTCGTTTGGCTTCTATGGAGGTTAGCCTCAGCCAATACATTCAGGTGTTCAAGGACTGAGATCTCTGTGTGGTAGAAATCACAACTCTTAATTACAATGAGTGTAAAAAATGTAGCATTAACTGGGAGGAACAGGAAGCGTATCCTTTGAAACCTGCCAGCATAACTTGGACTTTGATATTAAACTTATCTACATTTGTAGGGACTTTATAGGAAAAGTCAGATGGACACTACTTCCAACCGGAATATTTTTTTGCATTTTTCACATCTGAAGAAGATCTGCCCCACGCAATTAAAAAAATAGTATTATTTTTATCCATTAAATCAGTTCATTAAGATAAACCTCCAGGAAAGATGGACTTGCTCTACTTTCCCAAAAATGTAGTTGCCCTTGGTTCGCAATTCCATCATGCACAAAATAGTAAAATTTCTTGCTAGAGGCGAGAAGGCTGGGTTGACTTTCAGGATGTTGATACAGGATATTTTTATTCTATTTGAAGTATATTTGTAAAAATGTTTCTAATGAGCTCTGCTGTAAAAATCTTAATGTTATCCCTTTTAATTCTTCATTTAATCCTTATCAAATCAGATTAAAAAAAGAAAGATTAGCTCCAACATCAGGAAAAAATGTATAGCTGCAACACTGTGCCGTATTCTTCTATTAGGGCTCAAGTTTGTAATCTTATAGTTGGAAAGATATCTAGTAATGTTTAAAGGACCTTATTATTTTCTACTTCAGGAAAATTTACATTTGGTTATCTTTTTCAAATCAGATTTTCTAAAATATATAATCATCCTCTTCTAATTATTGCTAATACTCAGCCATCCTATACCCACAGTGAAATTTAGCCAGCTCATACGTTTATCTCTATGTGTTAAAATCTTGGAATTTGCACAGCTGCTGCTCAGCCTGCAATACTGATACCTAATCTTTTGACTTTGATAAGCTTCAGAATTTGGGGAGTTGTAAAATAAAAAATTAAAATTAATATTTATTCTGGAATCTCTCTTCTGTCACTCTGTCCCTTTTGAATAACTGAGCAATCAGATAAAGTTATTGAAACCTGGTACCATAGAAATGTCGAGCTTTCAATAATTACCTGGGGATTTCTATATCTATTGGTACGAATTCTATGCATTTATTTCATGATACCAGTGAGCTATAATATAATTTGGATCCTTTAACTGCCAAGGGCTTTGCTACATCATCAGGCTGTTGATATCTTTTGTTCCATTTGACACACTGAAAGACAGTTTTCTAATCTTTGTCATTATGATCAAGTGTGTCTGCTTGCTGCAATGGTCTCCCCAGCACCCTCTGTGCTTTATCAGCTATGTATTATTGTGATGTACTGTTCCCATTGAAGAGTATTACTTTTGAGATCTCTTCAGAACTGTTAAGAAAGCACTCCTTGTTGATCTGCATACTATATTCCAAAACAATGAAAACTTAGAAGCAAAGATAAAATATTGTATCATTTATGGAAAGAAAGTTGACTTCCCGTATTGTTTGCAGTACATAAGATGTATTCACTAAAAACAAATTAACAGGCAACCCAACATCAAAGAAAATGATTCACCCAGGTTGATTTTTTTTCTGGGAACTAATACTTGATGCATCTTCTATGAAAGGTGATATTGATTCACTTATTGTTAATACAGCTCTTGAAAGACAATATTAGAATGATCTCAAGAAATTTTTGGTTTGATTTTTTTCATAGCTCAGGTGATATATATTCTACATCAGAAATGCATTTTCTCCAAACTGGCCGTGCTACTCCCAGCAATGTGAGTGTTTCAGAAACTGTATCCAGTGTGTTTGCGATTTTGTAGTGCATGAAGATTTTGGTTTTTTACTGGGTAGGGAATATCATGGTTTTCCACCTCCTTAGTTGCTACTAGTCATTGTCTCATAACTTATATCAAATTTATAATTCATTAACAATCACAGTCTTCACAGCTTAGTTTGCAAATTCTTAACTTTCTCATGCTTCTGCAAAAGGATTTTAATCAACAGACTCCCTTCACTTTTCTGTTCTCACTTTTTATTTTTAAATGATTAAAACGGGGCAGCAACTCAGGTCCTGTCCAGAGTGGGAGCAGACTTCTGTACTACTAACAGCATCTTACCATTTTTGTTTCCTGCTATTCTGAGCTTAATAATGTTTTAAATATTACTGCATCTCAGAAAGCCTAGACTCTGCAATACTTTCCAACTCTATGGGATGGTGGCAGGTAGCAAAATCACTCTAAACATTATCACAAATATCTTGGCAGTATGCAGGATGAAAGAAAGAAAACCTGTATCTTTGGCCAGTGCAGCCTTGTATGATCTGCCTTATGTTCCCCTGTTGCCACATTTGATGATATGCAAATTCCAGCCTACCTCAGAAATCTGTATTTCCAGCTTTAGCAGTCATGAAAGTTACCCGCTAGGACTCTTCTCTGGTATTAGAAGAGTATGAAACCCGATGTACCTTAGAAGTGGAAATACGAGCTAGCAGATATGAGTCCAGTGGATTAAAATGTCACTGCTAAGAATTGTGGTTTGCACCGAATTCTTCTCACTTCAGTTCTCCAACCATGGCGATCAAGGCTTCTGTACCTTCAGCATGGTGTCAGCAGTGTTGTTTTTTATTATTAAAGTCTTACACTTTCACCATTATTTTCACTTCCCTTGTCTTTTTCTTTGTCACTTCACTTACCTTGTCTCCTTTGTGGTGTTATCTTTTTATCTGAAAATTTTATTTCCCCGAGGTTGGTTCCTTTTGAGAGTGAAAGGAAACATGAGATCATCAAACTGATACTCTTATTTTCCCTCCATTGCATGTCCTCTATATTTTATCTTGTTTTTATTTTAAGTTATTTTTTTCTGTATTTTTATGACATGTCTGAAATCTTTGTACATTTTTTGCTCAGTTGCATATAAATGATCATTTGTTTGTACCACTGTATTGTATTCTACTTTTCTAAGAATGAATAAAGTTTTTTTGGGAAAATAAATAATGCAAACACTGGCAAAATAATGCATTTTAATGCCATCTAGAAATTCAGTTTCAAACTAGTTTTTAATATAATAAGCTGAGAAACTTCATTTAACTAGCATTTTTAAATTAGCAAAGCAGTGTTAGGAATCAGTTATCCCAGAATGCAAAGTTTAATGTTGTTTGATGATGAAGTATAAGCTGGAAGGATCAGTTAAAGGGAGGAAAAAAGTGAGGTTATAATATAATACATAAATTGCCTTGTACGGAAACTGATAATAGCTGGAAGGGCATCTTAACTAACTCAGTATTGGCTTTTTACATGAGTGAAGATTTTTCTCCTTAGAGGTCCCCAACAGTGAAGCAGATATTCTGCAATATCTGGTCACAGACAGCGTGCTCATCCAAAATCCAATGAAATCAGTCAACTCTTGCTATTGATCACCATAGATTTAGGTCAAGGCTGTAATGGATTTAAAAGTGACATGTCATCCCTGTGATTAATGATGCCGGGCCTAGGCTTCTGCTACCCAAAGCAGTATTAAAGCATTCAAGTTTGGTTCCAGCATATTTCCCTAGCTGCAAGGAAGGGATTTTTGTGTTTAGTTTAATTTTTCTCTCAGTCATACAAGAAAAGCCTGCTAATGGGAGTCTTAGGGATATAATCTGGATTTACTCAGCATGAACCTTAGCGGAGTGGGGTGGGGAGAATATTGAACAGAAATAAGCTTGAAAAGTGAATGTTGCCGTGCAGGGAATTCGGAAAGAAACAATCTGTTTAAAGTTCCAGTTTGGTAATGAATTTAAGTACTTGCTTAAGTTGCATTACATCACCTATCCCAGAGAATTTCTGTGGCTACTCATGTGCTTGACATGAGCTTATATACTTTACTGAATTGGAGCCTTAATTTTAGATTCTTCACACAATGTTTACAGAGCTAATGTTTGTATATTTAATGTCAGCGTACAGTGGTATTTGAAAGTTGACTTTTTGAGGTGGTGTTGAATGTTTAGTAATAACGAAATCAGTAAAAGTTTAAATAAAAAACATAAAATGTGACTTTTCTCAATTTTTTTTACAGTTTTGTGGTTTGTAAAATGCCTTAGGGCTTGATCCAAATAAGCATTTAAACACGTATGTAAAATTAAATAGGAGTTTCATCCTGATATCACCCAGATTACCAAAACACTTCTATTCATTTTAGTGGTGGAGGATCAAACTTGAGTTTCTTTGAAACCAACATGTATAAAGCATAAACTGGAAGTTACTTGGGCACTGAATTGATTTGCTGAAGATTGAACTTATGGTACAATAATGTTAACAAGCAATTCATAAACCTATTTATCCATTGAATTTAAATCATTTTAGAATACCCAAAATAGCCTGTGCTTAATATTAGCAAAATATTAAGGAATCACAGGTACTAATATTGTGGGAAATACATTTTAAAAAAAACCCAAAACGTGGTGGTTTGGTTATGATTTTCCATAAGTTCAGAACCGTATTTTTAAGCACATGTATAGAAAAGACATACTCGGACTTACTCAACATAACAAGTACCATTTCTTCAGTATTCAGGAGTTCTCTTTTAGGAAACTGGTGGCCAGACTTGTAATACTGAGCTATTTTAAGGGTTTGGCTGGCCGTGTCTTTTCTTTTGTCAAAATAGTAGGTTGGGCAGTTTCCAAAATCTAGCCCTCAGTGGAGGTGCAGAAATCTTTTCAAAATTCAGTTTTTAACTAAAACATTTGTGGCTAATAGTCAGGAGTAATAAGGCTTTCACGTAACTGGACTGGAGAGGAGAGGCTTTGCAAGGCAACTGTTGCTAGGCATCAAACACGTTGTGGAAGCAGCTCTTTGTGTCACCTGTGCCAACTCTCCAACTCTCCAACCCTCCTCCTGGCATAATAGAAAAAATGGGAAGTCTTGAGATTTGGATTTGACTAGGCTGGAATGGTGAAGAAGGAGGATGATAGAGAAATCTGTTATGCCTGATGCTCCAGTAGAGTAAGTCAGACTTAATAAAGTGTAGCATTGCTTTGCTTTGGGCTCAGCAAGAGAAAAATTACATTCCTTATGGACTAGATAATAATTTAGGATCTAAAAGCTGTGTAAAGCAATGTAAAGAATCCATTAATTTTAGTAGGTTTTGGAACAGAACTTGTTGAATTTAATCTTTACTTTGTAAAAGAATAATCTGTTACCTCAGAGGCTCATTTCAGATGTAGTTGAATTCTGAAGACACCACCCTCTCCAGGGCCATCCTCCTTGGTTGCAGTAGCTAGAATTTGCCATTTCAAACAAGAAATATAAGAAGTCATAAGTATATGTTTGCAAAAAAGACTGAAACATTAATTACATTATTAGCCTGACTATCTTGATCCTTTTTTTCTCTCTACATCTTCCTTTCCCTTTCTATGTGGAGATGGCCAATGATAAGAGGTTGGGCCTCAGAAGTATGGTGAGAATTTATAATAAACATAGAGATAATTGGTTTGTTGTTGAAAATGCCTGCGCAGATGAATCCTTGCTAGTGTTATGCTCATCTCTACCTCTCCCTGAAAGTCCCCTTGAACCTAACCTTCATGTTGTTGGAAATGCCTGTAACTATCATGTATGCAGTGTGTGCACAGTAAAGATTTCCCCTAGTTCAAGCTCTTCTTTCTCCTCAAAGAGTTCCTTTGCAGAGACATTGGCATGCTCAACCAGCACTCATTCAGTACTGCATTTTGCTGCTTGTGTTGAAAAATGTTTCTTTGCATTCTCTTACTCTCCTGTTTATTTTTAACCTTATGAAAACTATGGAAACATCTGCATAATGTGAACCAGTCATTTATTTTCTTTGTAGTTGAGTAACCAGCTGCTTACGCTTGCGAGCCAAGGTTGGTAAGGATTTTAAAGCTTGGAATGCCTCAGCATGAGGCTGAATGTCCCCTTTCATATTGAGTAACAAATGAGGATGCTATCACAGCCTCTTACGTTGCAGGTTTGAGTCTGCTGTTGGTTGTGAGGACTAGCCAGTGTTTCTCTGTGATTGCACTTAGGTAATGGATTGCGATGAATGTGGGAGCAGATCACTGAAGAGACTGGGGGGCTACCTGCTGTCCCCTAATGTGCGGTGCATGTCCCATTGATACTGTCTCCTGCATATTTATTCACACAGTGCCATAGCATGCAGATGCAGTTGAAGAGAGAAAGTAAAACAAAGACAGATGTTTAGCTGTTTTAGATTGGTGTGCATCATCAGCTTCAGTGGCCTGGTGGGGAGCTTATTGTCCAGTGCATTTCTGGAGAAGTTTCACAGGCACAGACTATGGGACAGTCAAAGGCATCTTCAGAATTAGATCCCTGACTAGATGTGATTGGGGTTAGCTAAATCCAACCTGGGTAAGGGGGACAGCCTGAGCGAGGGAAGACATGGACTGCTTCATGAAGCTCCTTGCTACTTGTAGCAATTCTGTAGCAAGTCACTGTTACTTCATTGGTCTCTGCATTTTTGGTAATAGTTTCTTACTTTCACCAATTACAGATATTTTCTGGCTGTGGGTAGGTGGAAATAAACTTTGGCAATGTATTTGAAAGAACTTTCTCTCACATTGACATCATTGCAGTGTTCTGTTATTTCTCACCTTTTTTCAGGTTTACTTAGAAGGGAAAAGAATCTTCCTATCTCTTCATAAAAGAATTTCTGCTCTCTGATGGAGAGCACCTCCTAGTGAATAAAGTGGCCTCCTGTACATAATTTTTAATGAAGTTTTGTTTCTTTGAAGATGATTACACATTGAATTAAATTAATATATTGCAAAACTCTTTATTTTATACCTTCAATTGGATAACAGCCTGCCAGACCTCAACCGATGTCAATCTCAATGCATTTTTCTAACAGCTGTTTTATGGAGGATAGTTTAGTTAATTGCTAATTTAAAATAAATGGTATAGTTTGCACTTAAAAGAGCAGAAGCTTGATTGTAGAGTTGGGTCTATTTGTAAAAGTAGTTTTCAAGTAGACTCTTGAGGTGCATCTGTACTTATTTCTAATAAGATACTGTTACGGTCAAACCGGTATCTAGCAGAGTACACTCAGAAACCACTCAGCAAATTTTATGTAACATTAAGTGCTATTTGACTAGGTCAGTTGCCTGTGTTAAATTAATGACAGCAAACATACATCATTGCTGCATCTGTTTACACGTCTGTCTGCATTTCACTGCATTGTCAGCTGTGGAATCTCTAGAATAACGAGCGTGGTAAACTGAGTCGTATTAAAAAGGGGTTATTTGTATTAATATAACACCATACTGTGTTGTCATTGTTTTGCAGCACATCTATTACATTTATCATCACTGCTTTTTCTTCTTGAGCAAGCCAATTATGTCTGGTTTTGCCACTCTGTCAGAGCCTTCTGGAATAAATTAAAATTACAGCTTTACATATGCAGTAGCTGCAGCTGAAAGTAATGATAATGACCCTGGGTGAATACAGAATTTCAGAATAATCTTAAACAAATGTACCTATCCAGAGCTGCTGCTTCTTCCTTTCTCCTTAGCAAGCTAAATATTTGAATCCATGATGTGTGAAACTCCACAGACAGAAGCTGGTAGCTGGGTGGAGCTGTGGGTTTTGACACTGAGCTAAGAAGAGAATAGCCTGTGGGTACCTGAGCATGGAAACCTCACTGTCTCCGTTTTATTTCTCTGCTTTGTTTTTCAGTTTTGCAGTGTCTGTCTGTGCATGGAAGTGTCTCAGAGACTTCCTTTCTGCCTAGCTGGGTACATGTGTGCCTTCCATCAGTCCGTGTCTCATGACCGCTGATACTTGTATTTTTTTGACATACGTGTATGGGTTAAGAGGTGTTTTATATGGATAGTAGAGGGACTGGCATGTGACCTGGTCAAGGTCAGAAGAGGAAACGTCTGTCTGAGACTGGGGCTTGACTCAAATTTTGAACCCCAGTCCTAATCACAAAATTGCCTTATTTTTTAAAATAGTTCTTTCACAGAATGAAAATGTAATATTAACATTTTATTAATGATGTTAATATTAACATTTATGCCTTGGTTTCATTCTCTCACAAAAAGATAATCCTTCATATTGTCACCCAAGACAGGAACAAACAAAACAGAAATGCGCCATGATTGATGATTAAGACTATATTACTTTAAAAGATCTCAAGCATTATTTTCTGCATATCTCCTGAGGTTTATTAAGAACTACATTAACAGGCTTTTAATACTTGGCACAGTTACCAGCATCCAACCAAGAGGTATCGACATATTCATGATAGTCCCTTGGTGTATGTGCCTGCCTGCCTGCCTATATTGGCTATGTTTCTGAATTTCTAGTGCTTGATCTGTAGGGTCAGGACCATCAGTCTTTTTCTTCTCCTCTAGTCTAGTGTGATTTTATTTGTGTGTGTGGAATGCAGATGCAACTGTTTTGGCATAGTTTTAGCATCAAATTTCTGCAGATATTTGGCCTTCCTTTTTGGGCATTTGTCTCCCTCTTTGGCCTTACTGAAACTGCTTCATTAGCTTGCAATGTTTTTATCTCTGAGTGGCTTCTCTTGAACTTTGTGATAAGATCAGAGAAATTAGGAGTAAGAACGAGAGACCACATTATTGTCTTTAATAAAAAAAAAAAAATCTGAAAAATCTTCCCTTTGGAAAATCCCAAGCATTGCAAGCCTGGCAGATGAACAGTATTACCTTTGAATTAATTGTGTTCAGAGTGATGTAGGCAATTTCTTGAAAAAATCAGCCCGTAGGTCCTTTCCAACACTTAGTGAGAAGTTTCTCAAATTTGGTAATGTTAAATGACTCCAGACCTCCCCAGTAGTTTCTTACTCTTTCAATCTCAGTGCCCACATGCTTTTATTAGACTTTACTGTCAAAAGTCACAGAACATAAGCTAGAAAAATAAATTTATTACTCTGTAAATCATCCCATCTGAATTTATGTCTTGCCATGTATCTTGCATGTTAAGGCCAAGTTTGGTTAGTCCTGGAAGGGAATTGTAGTTTCTTGTAGGTACAGTTTTGCAGGGTTAGTTGTTCCCAGGTAATTCTGGTGAGCATCCTTTATATCCACACCAACAGTTGCCACGGTGTGCCTCTGCTGTCAGTCATAGGCCATTGAACTTCTCGCTTATGATCAAGTGCTTGGGACATATCAGAAACGCGCCCTTCATTCGCCCTTCCAGAACTCAAACTCACTGGGGAAGAATGACATTTAAATTGGTATTTATGAATAAGATAATTTCCTGACCAGAAGCAGTGTTTGGTTAGCTGTTTTCCTTAAGCTTGAGGAGGATAAGCCTGTGTTTATAATTCATTTTCCTTACATGTAATATTTTTTCTTACCTTCACTGATTAATGTCTTCAACTTCTATTTGGAGTACAATATTAATATTGAAAATAGAATTATGAAGGTAGCAAAGGAAAAACAGTTGATCTCCTTCTGGCAACACAAGTGTATACTTTTATCCAATTTAGCTATATATGAAAAGTGAAGTTGAATTGGCATGAAACATTTAAGGTGTGACACATTATTAACTAAGTTTTGCATATTAAGTACAAAAAAGAAAGAGAAGAAACCTTTGGTAACACATCTGTCACGGACACTGAAGTATTAAGTTTGGAGCTCATTCATTCAGCTCTTGAAGAGACCTAACTGGAGCTAAGTGGAGCTGAAGCCAGAAACCTTTGTGAAGAGATGCAGTATGCCCCCCGAGGGGCTCTTCTTTGGATAAGGGAAGTCTCTGCTGGAAAACTGGCACACCAGCCTCAATTTACTATTTTTTATTAATTTCTTAATTTTAATTCATCAATTTTGTCAGAGAGAAATGCAAAAATAGAGTACAGTTACAGCATCAGAATGCCTGGAAGTCTTTGCAATGCTACATTACCATTTCACAATTAAGGTGACAAAGCCTCAGGCAATGGAAAAAAAAAAGCAACCTAAATGCTTAAAAATTATAAAAAATGGCTAATATTTAATGAGAATTACAGAACTAAAAATAAAGGAGAACACTGAGCTGACAAGGGAGCAAAACACCATAACTCTTAAGATTTGTTTTTCTGGCATTATTACCATTTAACCTTTTCTCCATTTACCTTGTTACTTTTCAGTAACATATGCTTTGTTACTGAATTTTCCAGGAGACCAATAAAGGGAAAAGAAAGAAGAGGTTTACATAATTTACAAATTTTGAAAGTGTGGCTTGTCAAATAAAGCTATCCCAAACCCTCCAGTTCTGGAAATCTTAGGATTCAAGGCAGTCTTCTAGTATGTAATGACAAACTAATCTTTTCAAGGGTTTCTAATTTTTATCTTAGGTTTGTATTTTTTAAAGCATTTGAGAAATCATTCATTTAGCATTAAGATAGTTTCATACAAAGCCTGACATTTAGTTATTTAGCTGCTCTTTATCTAATAAGACAAAGAAAATGGGAAGAACCTTTAAAAATGTGTTTTTATTATTCCTCAGAGACAGAGTTGTTTTCCTTAACCTTTACAAACATTTTATTTTAACAACAAAAAAGAATAATGTGAACTTCTGGGCTCTTGGAAGCCTTTAAAAAGTTTTCTCTGATCTTAATAAGGCCAGAAAGTTGTCCCTAATGCTGAAAAAAGAAGTAGGCAAATGAAATCCCCACCCCTACCTCTTAAAAAAATCCCAAGCATTTACTTCTCTACTTACTTCATAAAGTATTCTGTAGTAGATCAAACATGATGTCTGTGTGCAGGAAAACCTTAGCACAGTGAAACAAGTTTATAGTACAAAACATAAGCAACTGGAAATCCACCATTTTCTAAAGAATGCTGTCCCAGTGCCGGACTGTGCATAGTAGAAGAAAAGAGGGCAATCCTGTTAGGCCAGTGGAGGGAAAATTTCCAAATTACGTGGTTCTTAATAACCCCTCTGGTCTGGATCAGAAGATGTCTGTTAAGCACATCCCACCTGTGGCTCTGTTTACATCTTAAAAGAGCTAAGCTAAAATACACAACCAGGATTAATTAATCCTTTGAATTTTGTGACCTTTTCACAGAATCACAGAATCATTAAAGTTGGAAGACACCTTTAAGATCATCAAGTCCAACCATCAACCCAATATCACCATGCCCACTAAACCATGTCCCGAAGTGCTACATCCACGTATTTTTTGAACACTTCCAGTGCTGGTGACTCCAGCAGCCTGTTCCAATGTTTGACCACTCTCTCAGTAAAGAAATTTTTCCTAATATCCAGTCTAAACCTGAGTGCACAAATGCTCCAAATGAAAAGCCCACTTCATTCACAAATGTGTTTTTCCTCTGCAAACACTTAAGGACTGCATGTTCCAAATACTGAAACTCTACCTTTCCCTCTGGCTTTGCCAGTTATCCCAGTAACGTTACATTTGCTCCTATAGCAAAGCACGGAATGCACTGAGGATGTGCTTGCAATAAAAAATACAAATAAAATGTTGTATATTTTCACTGGAAATGATCTGAAGAAAGCATTAGTATTTGTCAAAGGCTCAGAAAAATGTAAATGAGTCCTGAACATTTGTCCAGTCTTATTTAGGAAAATTTGTTTTAGTATCTGCTCAGTTCTAATCTGAGTTCTCTACTTTTTTTCTTATTTTGTAGTAGGGGCTTAGTAAGAATATGTGTCCTAGATGACTGCAATGACAACATAGGAGTCTAAATCAAAGCTAACCGTAATTTTGAGGAAAGAAATAGTACAGGGTACCTAGGGAAACGTTATATAGCAGGCTTCTGGGAGTTAGCTTCCTTAGACACAGATATCATCATATGTAGCAGTAGCTGATGTTTACGGATAAGCAGAACTTTGCAGCAAGCTTTTGTTGGCAGCACACGGCCAGATGGCTGTGCAAAGGTAACCTGTCCATGGACTTAGAGCCCTTACTCCCAGCAGGGGATAATCTAAGAACACTTCTCACACTTGCCCCCAATCCACAATTTTACTTCAAGAAATAAAAGTAATAAAACATAAATAAAATTATGAATTAAATCCATGTAATCGTCTGGCCATTATACCACAAACCCTTAATTTACCTAGATACAGTTTATGAAAGAGCCTCGGTGTTATCTTCAGCTTGGTGCATTGTCTGACTTACTGAATTAAGAGCCTGACAACTCAGGTATGGCTTTTGGCAAGAGGGACTTAAAGCAGCTGCAGTGGTTATCTGATCAAGTATTGTGTGGTTCCTTTCTGCCACAAAAGTTTATTTTTTATTTATCTTCCGTTGTTTTTCTCAAACTCAAAATGATCTGATTAGAGGATCTGGCTGAAAAAATGTTGGCTGTTTCTCTGGTGAGGAAGACGATATCCCCAGGGTTCCTGGGAGCTTCATTGGGAGTTTGGTGGATTTGCGATGTAAACAAAACAGGAATTTTCTACTGAATTAGCAAAGGAAGTTCAATGTGCAGCTCAGTCCTGAAATTGTTGAACAGTTGTACTTCAGTTGAAATCATGCGTTTAGCCTAAGCTAAGGACACAGGTTTGGGTTCATCATTATGTAACACTAATTCATTTCCAAATCCAGCAGTGATCAGCAAATCCAATGGTTCTTGAATAATATAAAAGTGTTGTTAAATCACAAGGTTAGAATCAAATCTGTAGCCGACATTGACTGGAATGAAGGGCTTTGGAGTTGACTTGATTGTCAATTTACAGGTGAAAGCAAAGTTGCATAGCAGTGGATACCACTGGGATAATATTGTAATTCTCTGTGTTCCACCTGAACACCAGTGGCAAAAGATCATAAGGAGTGGATGGCAGTGGCACCTTAATACTTCTCTGTTACCAGAGCCTATTTTTTTGCATGAATCAGAGTATCTGTAAGGCTACTGGTGTTTGGTTTAACGAACATCTAAGCACACATTGATCTGTGGGCAATCAAGGATTACTGGAATGCAAAAGTTTAAGGAGTCCTATTTCCTAGGCTGGGATTCTGCTGGCTGCCCAGTGTCATCACAATGTTTCTGTCAGACCAGGGAGTTTCTCTAATTCCAGGATTGTAGGCTTTTATAGATGCTTTGCTGCTAGCCTGCTCTGTGTTGCACTTGCATCAAATAACTACAACTGCAGATCACAAATGTACTTTATGAAATACAGAGAAAATATATAATATAATAACTTTTTATCGTAAATACAATGCTAGCTATTACAATTCAGTCATACAGCATCCCAGGTGGTTGCCTTTGCCCTGCCAGTTTTGTTGCTTTCCAATTTGAGCATCCTGAATGCTGCACTGAGGTGATAAACAGCCCATTGTAGGTCTTCACTGCTTCAGGTTTTAGAGACAACTTCATTGGCTGAATTTCCTTCTGGAAGCTAAAACATGTTGAGCAAGTGGTGCTGAAAGTCCCTTCAGGATACCACTCTGGGACCCTTAGCCAATGCATTCTCATAAGATAGTGATGCATTTTCTAAAGGCCAGCATTGCTTTCGCAAGTTCTGACCACAGACATAAATTTTTACTAGATGACGTGTCAAGAGGACAGTTCATAGTCAGTCATGCAGCTGTTCAAAACACAAATGAGTGGTCCCCTCCCCAGGGCTCCCACAGTAGGTCTCTTAGTGCTGTTCCAGTAGGTCACTAGTTTGTGCCACGTAGGTGATCCAGGGCTTCCTGCTGAGAAGGGATGACTTCTTCACCACCACGACACCTGGCCAGTAGACTTTGGCACATGAAGCAACTACCCTGGAGTCAGCTAGGCTATGCGCATGATTTACTGACATGTTCCTTAGAAAATGCACTGCAGCTAGATGAGACAGTGGTGAGCTGCTCACTAGAATTTGGAGCCCCAGCTTACTTGTTTGCCTGCTTTTTTTCTGGGCTTGTGCAAGGTGAGCTAAAGGCTTTAGCTTGCCAGCTAAAGCTGGTCCCTGGTGCCAGCTCCAAGGAGGATGGAATTGACAACATCAGGGGCTTTCGCAAGTTGAGATTGAGCTGGTGTTGTCTTCGGCATGTGTTTCTCAGCTGGAGATGTTGGGCAGACCTCAAGGTTTTGCATAGGCACAGATGAAATCGAAGCGATGTAATCAGTGAACAGCAACTCCTGTCACACAGAGGAAGCGGAGGGAGGCCAGACAGGATTGGAGATTGTTTTTGGACTGATTGTTCTGGTTTCTTTCTCGCTAGGACAAAGAAGTGAACCTGGAGCAGGTCCATAGACGCATGAACAGTTTAATTGATGAAGACATAGCCCACAAGCAAATCTCTCCAGCGTCCATTGAAATCTCAGCCTTGGAGATTGGTGGCATGCAGCCAACTCAGACCCTGGAGCCAGTACGCGAATACCAGAACACGCAACTTTCTGTCACCACCTTTTTACCAGAACAGACAACTCATGGTGCCAGCAGGACACTCACAGCTGCCTCTGGCAGCAGCCTGCCGCTGCCCCTGAGCAGCTCAGCCACAATGCCCTCCATACAGTGTAAACACAGGTCACCAAATGGAGGACTATTTCGTCAGAGTCCCGTGAAAACCCCAATCCCAATGTCATTTCAATCTGTGCCGGGGGGAGTCATTCCAGAAGCAATGGAGCCCTCGCATGGAACATCCATATGATGAAAACAAACAGTAAAACAACCAGCAGAGCTTTTTAATACAAAATTTAAAAGAAACAAAAAAACCCAACAAAACAAACTCTTACATTTTTCTTGTATATACCTGTAAATAATGAAAGAATGAAGTGGGGTAAAAGTGTATTTTGAATATTCCCAATTTTCGAAGTCAGTAAAAAACAAAACAAAAAAAAACAAACAAAAATGTATGAATGACTTTGTAAATTTTGTTCTATATGAATAAAAAGGCAAACTACTTGTGATCGTTCTCAAGTGCCAAAGACGACCAGTTACTGGGACTGAGGGCCGTACTTTTTTTTTTTGTGGATTCCAACATTTATTCCCTTACTGTTTTGGGTTTTTTTTTTTAAAGAGGAGAAAATTTACCCATTTCTTGCTATAAAAGTTCACTACACTCAGATCTCTCCTTTCCCCAGAACCCTATTTTATAGTCAAGACGGCAGTTCACTTGGAGAATTTAACAGTTGGTATTAGCATAACGGTAACAAATATTTTAAACTTGAATTATAACTAAAATCCAACAATCAATAAAGAGAAACAAAAAGAACTTTTTCCTTCTAACAATGATTTAAACTTCCACACAGTTTCTAAGTTTAATCGCAGGATTATTGAATTGTGTTTTTACATGTCTGCTGTGCTGTGTGGCTCTTTTTATTTAACCTTCTGTGTTTTGTTATATATATAGTATATATAATATATATTATATATATGGCGTATATATTATATATATAAATGCTTTGATAAACAACAGGTTTCAGGTTAAGGGAAAAGCTTTTACGAGAAACTGATCAGCTCTTTTTTTGTGTCTTGTGTACACGACTGAAAACGGGGAGGAACCAATGGCTGAAAGGAGTGAGACGAAGAAGAGCTTTAACAGGCAGGAGATAATGGCGTTGCAGTGACTGCCCTCTGGTGCCATCTCCTTCTTTAAGATTTCAAGGAATTTGCTTCATAATGGATGCAACGCTCTCTGTTGAATGACAAGGCTAACCTCACGACTATAAGCACAGCTCTGCTTTTTTTCCATTGATTCGGTAAAGAGAAACATTTTAATGGCCATGTCTATAATCTTGGTAGAAATGGCTGTAAAATGCCTTTTTTTTGTCTCTGAAATACAATCAGAGGAAAAGGATAGAGCAACACGTATAGTGAATTCAGTGTCTCGTTCTGCAAATATTACCAGTGCAATTTCATATGTCAAAAAAATGAAAACAAAACCAAAACACATTGTTTCCTTCCCAAATAGTAGTTTGAATGTCCAAGATAACTGATCTCTGCCCCCCTCCCACCACTGTTGCTAATGGCGTGTCATTATCTTTCAGAATTGGGATAATTTAGTGTCTTCTCAAATGTATCCCTATAGCTAGGTTGTATTTTTCCTTTGTAGTTGGATTTCTTCACTTTATTAGAACTCTGCTATTTGAAAAAGGCTGTAGATCTTGGTGCAGCAAAATCACTACCTCCATTAAGGTGAAAAATTATATTTGAACAGAGGTAAAAATGCATTCACATCCCAGGAAAGTCAGCAGGCAATCTGGGTCAGGCTTTTGGATAAATAAACATTCCATTGACTGCTCCTAATTTGATTTGCATAATTTCACAACAGGTACATTTACGGGATGATAAATGTCCCCAAATTTTTACATTTCTAGTTCAAGCGGTAGGGAAGAAAAGTCAAACTGTGATATGAAAACAGCCTAATGGAAGAGCATACTCACTACACTACTTTTTAAATGAGGAATATTGATGGTGATCTTAAAGAAGGAGTATTTTTGCAGGGATTAATTTGTCTCTGTTGTCAAGCTGGTTCCTCGTGAAGACAGTGCGATTTTGCAGCTTGGCACAAATTGCACTATTTGCTTCAAACTAATTAAAAATGAATAATGCTCTAGTCAGCTGACCAGATTTATCCTGTTTAGAGACTTGACCCACACAAGCTTGGGATTTTTTATTTCTTCTTTCGTCATACTTTTTCTTATCATTATCTTAACAAATCTAGGGCCACAGGAAAAAACAGACCTTTCTTCCCCTGATTTTTTCCCCACCTTCCATGAATACAGCAGTTAGTTATGGCAGAAATAGCTGTGCAAAAAGACTATGCATGCCGTTGCCCCTCATCGTGAGCATCCTCCAGAGCACAGGTGGGTGAGCACCTCACTCTGCCACCTTGGCAGCATGAGGCAATCGCCCAGCCACGTCCTCCCTTCTGGATGGTGAAGAGCTGTGGCAAGCTGCTGGTGCGTAGCAGCGTAGCTACTGCCGCCGGCTCTGCACCCAATGTTGTAGCAAACAAGCTTGTCACAGGTTGTCTGAGCTGCTCCCTTGCCGTTTCCCCACAAAGCATGCTGTTTATTTGCTGCAGAAAAGCTCAGAGCAGGGGATTGAAACCCTCCTTTACTGAGGCATCATTGCATTCACAAAACATATTAGATCTTTTTTGTATTATAGTCTAAGCCACTGTACTGAATAATTTAAACTGAACTGCATTTATAGAATAAATAGTGAATACAGTATATTTTAGGGATTAACTTTTAACATTCTCCATATTCAGTGTTCTCCTCTTGGCTTAGCCTTGCCATGTACTGTAAAGTTTGGAAGGTTTAATTTATAAACAATGTTCGATCTTACTGATTCTTATGCATAGAATGACGCGCCTGTTTGAATGCTCTGCAGGATTACATCTAAAATGATCAGGATCTTGAAGAATCATACCACACAGTGCTCACTCAAAAAAGTATTCAAGCATGTGTGTAAGCCCTATAGAAAGCAACTGCTTTATGCACAGGTTGAAGTGTTTTGCTGATTACTGATGGAGTTAAAATGCAGGTCTCAAGTTAAATATATGGCTAATTTTAAGCAGGTGAGTGAGCTCACCAAACTCCCTGGGACTATTCAGTTGCTTAAAGTTAACCATCTTGAGTGCTTTGCTGCACCAGGGTCTATACTGTAAAAGTAGGAATCCACAATGGATCCATCACTGTCTAGTAATTGTTTGTTTATATAAAAGTTAGCAAGTCATAGCTTGAGCCTGTCAACCATGACAGGAAGCTGTTAAATCTTTCATGTGATGGTGGTTTGATTTTAGATTATTTAAGCAAATCACCAGGTTCTCCTTGAACATAAACAATGTTTCTTTCCCCACAACTTTCAGTTTTCAAAGTAAATGCAGAATGTATGATTTCCATATTCTGTCTCCTGTTTTATATTTAAATCTTCATTTTGACAGATCAAAGCATTCTCTTTCCGTATAATATGTATTCATCACACACTCATGCATATATATATATGTGTGCAGTTACTCACAGAAGTGAGAAATATAATTTCCATGTGATGTAAATGAGCATAAGCTCAAAGCTCTCACAGAGCTGTGCTTATGTACCCCCCCTGCAGATTTGACCCTTCCCTTTTAATATCTTGGCAAACTGAAGTAGGAAAACTGCAGAAATTCCTGAAAACTTTGAAGACCAAACTGTGTCCTTGATTTTCAAACAGAAGTTCCCCCAAGTGTGCTTAAAAAAGGGAATAATGTGTGATCCCAAATATCCCTGCTCCTCCAGGATGTTTACATTGCAAAGGTGGTTGTACATGAAATGGAAATCGAGTGCCTAGACTTTCCTTTTATCGTGCTCTTTTGCTGATGAACTTTTGCGAAAGTGACATCTGTGGCACAGCACTTGTGGTGCGTCTTGTTCTATCGATCCGTTAGTTTAGAAATGACTTTATTTTCATACAAAAATGTGACTCCATTTCTTCTATTTGCTTGCAATCCATGGGTAATCTGCTTGCAATCTGAAGAATGCATTGCTCTTATTTCTTAGTATGTCATGTTTTCCTATTGCAATGGAAAAAAGAGTAATTGTGCTTTTTAATTTCAGAGTTGAAACTTGATAGAACATTTTTATGCTGAGTTACAACTACATGTGTGCAATATTTGTCTTGCAAAGTGAAATTACCAATATCTGCCTTGCTTTGCTAACCATTGCTGCACTGTAGATGAAGTCTCAGCAAAACAACTCACTCTCTTTTAGTCTGATGATAGAATAAAACACTTAAACCTGGGTTCTCATCTGTGTAAATCAGCATTCCTCCAGTGAAAGGGTCAACCATACCGAGTTTCAGTAGGTGAGGATTTGGCTCTTAATAGCGGGCTTGAGAGCACTGCTGCCCATAAACTTGTATTCAACGATAGCTTTGTAAAGGAAAATGTTTTGAGGGTCTCAAACATGAAATGGAAAGAGGAAGATTTTTTACTATCTTGAGTGCTTGACAAAGATTTGAGTTTAAACTATATGCTGAAATAGCTTAGAGAACTTTTTTTTCTTAAAATCTGTTCAAATTTAGGTATACCTGTTCTCTAAGAAAGGTTAAAAGCTGTTGGCTTGGTGGCAAGTGGAGCATTCTTTTCAGAGGAAATCGTGTTACTTGGCAGTACAGTAACCACAGTGCTCAGACCTTTTTATTTTGCCTTGCTGTCTTGAACTTACGTTGTGAGCAGCTAAAGAATAACATAGATCTAAACACAACACATTTGCGGGACCCTATTGGAAGTTTCCCAAAGAATCCACATCCTTTGGCATCCCTGGGAAAGGCAAGGAGAAAGTTAGAAGAAAACTCTGAAGAAAAGCAAAATTAAAGGTAAAAAATGAACATGTGGTGAAGGGGGAGGGAGAAAAGGGTCGTTACAACTCAAATGTCCAGCAAAGCTGTATTACTTGTATGAGAAGCCTAGATTCCATCATGCAAGCAGTTGCCCCAGTTAATTATTATTTTTCTTATTTTTTAGGGAACAAATAAAACCAGCATTTGTTCTACCAGAAACAGTTGTTATGTTATTTAAGAGTTGAAATTGCTTGTTTGGTGATGCCATTTTTTTGGCTTGATTCTCACTCAGCTGGGGAAAATCAGCTTCAATCAGTGATTTGCACCTAAAACAGCTGTGGGCTGTTTGCTGGATGGCACTCCCAATGGTTGGTTAGGTCTGCAGCTGTGAAAAATCAGCCTCACTCAGCTACCTATAAACCCCTCACTTCGCTGGTTGTAGGTAAAAGGCAAGGCTTAGCAGTAGTGGCTGTATAGGGCTCTGGATTCCTGGGTGAGGATGCTGCTTTGCTAGTGCTCATGTTGGAGGGAAGTAACACAGAAACTTGGCCTCTCCAAGCTTGCAGGTAACTAATAACAAAAACAAGTAATGTGTAAGGCTTCGGTCTCTTACTGAGTTTTATTTTTGCCTCAGTTTATTGTCAGGCTTATTAGAGGGATTTTTTAATTTACCCTTTTTTTGCTGTGTGTTTACAGCATACTATTCAAATTACTTTTTTTTTTTTCCTATTTAAATTGATGTTAGATAAATGCTTAGAAATAAATTAATCTTGGTAGTAACCTCATGTCATGTTGTAATGGAGCACCACCACAAAGAAGTTGTTTTGTTGTTCTTTTTTAATTCCTTTTCTTGTAAGTCTTATTGGAAGATGTCTTGCCTCTCGGTTCAGTTATTTTGTTGCAGTTACAAAGCTCTGTAGTTTTGAAGGTGTTAAGGTTTCTATCTGTTTTGGCCTCTATGTAATACTGGGGGGGGGTGTGGAAATAGGTCTTCAGAATTGTAGATGGATGCAGATACGGGAAGTATCAGAATAGGGGAAAAAACTTGAACAAAAAAGAAAAAAATGTTTGCACATTTTGCCAAAGTTTTAACTGCTTGGATGACTGGCTGGGACAGAAAAAGATTTCTGAATAATATGTTATATGTGACTGTACTGTAGAGCTCAATATGCCCCCAAGCTGTTTTCAAGATAAAGAATGCTTTTTTTCCTCATTATTAATTGTTTTGTTATAATGTCATAACTGAAGCTGTATATGAATGGATATGGAACCAGAGGTTTTAAAGCAGCTTTAGTTAATTATCAGACTACTTTTAAACTGATTCTAAAAAGTCACTCATTCATTAAAGGAAATATCTTTGAGATTTTCTATATTGCAATTTTTTCTTAATTTCTTTCCCTCTTGTAAAATGTGTATACTTGTTTTCTGATGGAATTATTTTGAACGTGGCTAAGTATAGCACAAAGGAGCCCAGCACTTCAGGTGAGAACTACAGCTAAAAGAGTGTACAACCATGACAATGAACTATGAACAAGAGAGATCCCAGATTTATGTATCTTTTTTCTATATATCAGCAGAAAAAACTTGACTTCTGTTTAATGTACTTTTTATATGATTTATATTTGATCAATCCCATCAAATTAAATACTTAGCAGAATTAAAATATTCCAGCCCATCAAAGTGCTGAAATGCATATTTGCAAATAAATCTAAGCAGACACTGGAAATGTTTCCCTGTCTTATAGAAAGCATAATGTGAATTTGCTAAAGCGGGTATACTTACTAATTAAAGGTCTCAAGGACATAACTAAAGCATTTGGTAGTGCTGTCCTGCACCCAGGTTCATCGTGCCAAGTGCTCGTGACGTAGCGTAGCATCCCACAGCCATCGGTAGCCACACCAGCAGCACAGGGACATGGGGATGAGATTAGGCTTTGGAACTACTTATTCATCCTGGGACAGAGAGTTCTCGGCCGTAAACAAATCTGGGATGACAGTAGGTGGAAATCTTTATCTGCAGTCGCAGACCCTTTTGCAACTTGGTGCGTTAGTAAGGGCCCCAGAGGAGAGCGCTCAGCTCTGGCGGCTGCCCGTCGCCTGCAGCAGAAGGGCCAGGCGTGCCCCCTCGGGGGGGTGTGTGTGCCATGCTGTGGGGTTGCCTGGCCGTCAGGGTGCTGCTTTCCAGTGTTGGCTGTGTTGCTGCTGCTGGGTGGGTGATGTGACAGGAGAAACCCTCCTGAGAGGCGTTGGGTGTAGGCAGGTATAGTGTTTACAAGCTGTTGAAAATGAGTAGTTCTTGCATTTCAGCTGCCAAGAGCTGGCCAGGAAAATATATTGCAATACTTTTCTTGATTCTAAAGCCGTCTTGGATTGTGGTGAGAACCAATTTCTGGGAGGGAGCTTTAGTCATGAAAGCTTTCAACTTACAGTGTAGCAACCGCATAACGTGGCAGTAGAGCCTGTGGCTCAGCACACGCCCTGTGGGGACCCTGAGATGATGGCCAAGCGTGTGTGGAGTGAGGTATCTGGCAGGGTTTGCCGCAGGCTTCCTGGAGAGCCTGTGCCTGCTGTGATGGAGGTGGGAGGGAAGCACAGGAGAGCCCAGAGCAGCAGTGGGAGGGGGGGTGTGGGCACACCCCAGAGAGCAGGGGTACTAGGTGGGGGGGCTGATGGTGTAGGCAAGGTGCTGGGGTGGGAATTAACCTTCCGCAAGGGTTGGTGAGGCTTGGAAATAGAATCAGGAAAATGCTGTATCGGTATGAATACCCACCGGGCTATGAACCACGGCTGTGGAGCGTGCTGCATGCAACTGTCACTATTTGCATGAAGGTTTCCCAAACTGCCTATGATGCTAAATGGGGAAGCTTGGGTCAGACTGATGCTGCCGCGTGGAGAGATCAGATAGTGATCGTATCGGGCTGTGCAGCTAGGGTTGTGAGCTGCTGTTTTAAGACCATGCTGTTTGATTTCTCCTCCTGTTTGGCCTCTGTAGATTGGCTCGCTCTGCCTTTCTGGGCTATGATCGGTTGTGCAATGTTTACCCAAGTCTTTGATAAGGGGGATGTGCTTTTACAACACGAGAACAGTTTCTTCTTGCACGTTTGCATTCCTGGCTTTGTATTGTCATTCATGTCAAAATGTCAAGTAGAGAAACATATGCTTTCAAATGGAGTTTCTGCAAACCATTTGGATCAATAAGGACTGTCTGTCTGCATATTTGTAACATCTGCCACGGAGGAATATGAATCTCTATCAACTCAGTGGCTTTAGTAAACCATATTTCACTCCAGACTGTAGCTTGTTTACATTCGGTGACAGGAAAAAAATCAGTGCTCTGGGCACCGCAGAGGTCTGTTGTAAAGCAAGTCCTGCTTATGGGAAGCCAGATGTCTCATCTTCTGCTTGCAGCAAATACAGGCTGGGGTATTCATCTACAGATGTGTCAGTCTGCGCTCCTGACAGGTCAGTGCAGCCGCTGATCATGCCTGGTCTGCTCCGAAGGCTAGCGCAGGCAAAAACTGAGACTGTGCCTGAAGAACTGCCAGGGTGTCGGGGGGAGAAACCACCTGCCTGCAGACAGCCAGAGCGGTTTGATGTGGGGTTGGGGCGAGCGTCTGCTCGCAGTCCAGGGGGGCAACAAAGGCGAAGGCTACCCCATGTTCGTCCTGGTGGGACCTGCAGGAGGAGGTACACACCTCTAAGGGCTGAAACATCACAGCTAGAAGATGGTGGTGGAGCACAGTGGTAGGAGAGATCTCAAAATTAGGGAGAGATGGTACCGGAGCACGGGGCAGGTTAACAGCTTCCTTGGCCCCGGAGCAGAGCTCCTGAAGTGGTGCAGGTACATTGCCATGGAAAGCATAAGGTTGCAAAAGAGGCATCCTATGGTGCCAGCTTTGATATTAAACAGTTGCTGGGCAAGTCCCAGGCCTTTAGTTATAAAGCCTGCTTAGTTCCACAGTATTAAGTGCCATGAAAAGTGTGTTAAACCTTTTATTAAGAACACAGACAGTGAAAGCAAGCAAAATGTTACATTAGACCATCAATTTAATTATTTTTTTATTGCTTAATGCCTCTACCTGTGTGGCCTCCCTCTCTGCCATTCAGGGAGGAATCGCAGAAGGAAGCAGCAGTCGCTCTGCGACATCGGGAAAGCCGTCGCGCCTGGGTGGAGGCAGCTTCTGTTTGCAAGGGGCAGGCGTGGACTTTGGCAGGGTTAGCGCATGAGCAGGGAGCGGTGGAGGCGACCAGCCTGGTCAGCAGTGCGCTCACCCGGGCTTGCACGTTCGGGGTGGGTGCAGGGAGGCGCACGGGGTGGTACTGGTAGCCAGGAATTCCAGTGCTTTTGAACTGACTGAGATCTTGGGTTTTAGCTCTACCTGGGGCTGAGGAATGGAAAGTAGATGTGCTGCAACACCAGGGCCGAGTCGGTAGTGCCCATCGGGGCACGCCGGTGCCGTGAGCGGCACTGCTGCAGGTGGGCAGGTTTACTTCAGCAGTTGTGAATTTCTCTTCCTGGCTTGACCTTCAACTGTTATAAACAAGCATTAAGAAGATAGAATTTTTTTTAAGTATATTTTGTAAAGCCTAAGGGGAAATTCTAGCTTTTTCCTCACCAATGAAGTGCTTATTTTCTCAAGGACAAAAGCTTCTGTATATGTGGGATTTGATGAGCAGATAAGATAATAGTGACTTAAGGGGAAAAAAAGAAAAAAAATCCTGCTCTGAAGTTTCTCATGCTTCTGGAGTTTTTTTGCTTTGGAATATATTGTTCAAAATTTTCTTGAGTTGAATTTTGATCAAAGCTTACATTGGAACTCAGGGTGTGCAATTCATCTAGTTGGGAAATGCATAGGGTTTGTGTTTAAAATAGCTGGTCAGTATTACACAAATACCAGCAAAAGTTAAAATGACTACTTGGTGAGTTGCAAATTAAAAGTATTCATAGTTATTAAAGACAGAAATATTCACATTCCATTTTGCTATTGTTTTTAGAAGTAGTTAATTGGCAATAATTAGCATTAAATTACTCACCTGGCTTTAGTTATGATGGGTTTATTAAGTAATTATTGAGAGATTGAATGGTGGCACATGTTGATTATGTTTAGATGTCATTTGTGTCTTTTTTTTTTTCCCAAGCACTAGAAAGAAATAGCTCAAGTCTTCTGACAGCCAAAAAAAAAGGTAAAAATTGATGCTAAGACATTTAAAGTCTCCAAACTATTAAATTTGAGTGGGACTTGTAAGTTTAACTCCACAAAACCCCTTTGATAGTCCTTGATCAAAGTACAAGTCAGCTCACCATTATTTTGTGCATGTTGTGGTAGTTGCATGAATTGAGATTTCAAAGCCGTTTCACTATTTTAGATGATTAATTCAAACCCATACCTTAATATTTGTGGAAGGTTTTTTTGATTGTGTGGGGTTTTTTTTTTTTACTTTGATCAGTTTTGAAACTTTGAATATGTTTCCATATTAATAATTGAAAAACTTCAGACAACAAGTTTTGCATTCTTCTGCCAGGGCAGGAGAATACCAAAAAGAGGACTTTAAATTGCAGTTACTGAGACACCCAAAGCCCCTGCCATTTTCTTCTGCCTCTGGGCAGAGCCTCATACTGTGGGGTCTTTGGTCATCTGCTGGCACCCTCTCTGCTGCAGTCCTACAGATAATATAGAAATATATATGTACTTGTGGAATTCTGATAATGTAAAACATTTTGGATTCATTAAGTCTTCAAATACTTAATGTTTGTTTATGCTGGCCTTCTATTAGATATCCTGTATAACCCACCTTTGTGGGTCATATAGACTTTAAGTCCTGGGGAAAAAACCCAACTCTTAAATAAAAACAATACAGAAGTCTTTCATCACTGTAAACAGATGTTACTTCATTCCTAATGTTGTTTAGAGAGAGAAAGTACATTTCAAGGACTATTAATACTAAGACCAGTAAATAAACTGCAAGTAAATTTTGCTTATATTAATGCTAATGTTTGTATTTTTCAGTTTTCTTTGGTTAATTTAGTTCAGTAATTCATGCAGCATCTGCTATCATATATATATATCTCTTTAAAAACATGGTATTTCTTAGCATGTAAACACAAAGGCAGTGTTACCTCTTGCGATGGGAGTGGGAAGGAATATTTATTTCTATCTATATTTGCTGCATTCCAGCTCTTGTATTCAAAGTGCAGTAACTTTAAAAAGCCACAGAATTATCTTGTGTAAGTGAATCAATCTGGCTGAAAAAGTGAAAGCATTTTTGAGGAACTCAGCACAAAATAGGGTCCTTCTGCCTGCCTGAAAACCTTGCAACGAAAATGTTTTGTTATTCTCTTCAGGTACATTTTTATTGCTGCTGTAAAGTGTGTTTGAAATGTCTTTGTTCTTGGAGGGGAAGAGCCCAAATGTGTAATGTTTCTCTGGCTTTCTTTTGCATGTTTGCTTTTAAGGTTGTTGTGATACACATGGCATTGGGGCGGGGGGGGGGGGGGGGGGTGGGTGTATGGGTTGGGATTTTTTTGGTCATTTGTGGGTTGTGTGGGGTGGTTGTTGGTGAGACAAAGAAAAATGATGTCCCAAGGCCTTAGCCTTAACAGCAGGGAATTATTTGCTGTCTAGCAGAATCTTGTATTTCTAGCTCTCATCATTGTGGCTAAATTATAATGTGTTCTTCTAATTCAAACTTCCCAGAGAACCAAAAATTTGGATCTATTGCTGTAGCTGGCATAAGTAAGGGTAATTTTCTATTAAATGTGATCCATCAAAGAGTGCCTAATCCTGTCACCTCGAGGCTTGACTTCTCTTTACTGTGACAGGCGTAGTTGGCAATTTGCTCAGATTTCCAAACCAGAATGAAAAAAAATCTGGTTATAACTGAAGGAAAAGAAAAGCAGCAGGAAAGAGAAGCATCCAACTTGTCCCAACGCGATGGTGTGCCGTATTCCTACACATCAGGCATCACTCCTTACCAAGGTTGCAGGTGGATAATGACCTTCTCGTACGCAGGTTTTGCTGGAGCCGGAGGTCTGTCTTACCGCCTCGGGAAGATGCGATTTTTAGCTAGTCCTTTTCTGTTGTCCTTCCCATGTGCTTCAGCAGTTCCTTCTGCAGATATCCAGGAGAGCTTACTGAGGCTTTGTAATTGCTCCTTGCTCCTCCTTTTGGGACTTGCCTATGTGAAAACTCTTTTTCCTTCCTGAAGGAGTGGTCCACTCTGCATTTGACAGGGCTCACGTAAGTGGTATGGACTTACTCCACTGGGCTCCTATTTTTTTTTTTTTCATGGTGTAATTTGTGAACTTAGGAATTAGCTATCTTCTTGCTGGCTCATGTATGCTGGTGTGGCTGAGGGAGAAGAAAATGAGGAGGGGGAAATATGCAGAACAATGAAAAGGAAAATCCTTTTAAAATCTGAATTCTTGTGTCTGGGACTAGTTCTCTTTAGCTAGTAAAGATTTGAAACTTTGTCCCTTGGTTACAATATGTTAGCAGTTTTGCATCAAAAAAATCACCAGTGTGAACAAGAAGATTTCTCAACTTGGCCTCGATTTATCCTTGAGGTTGTCTTTGTTACCTGCTGTACCAGCTGCTTTTCTCTATTTCCCTGGTGGCTCTCGCTGGAGCCTGTCCAGCAGCAGAGCACAGGCTTGCCCCCATGCATCGCATGGGCTTGGTGCTGGATGAAGTCGTAAGTTAAGTAAATTGTCAGGCTTCAAGACATAGCAATTACTGCTTTATTTTCTTTTTTTATGTTTCTTTTTTGTCTCTTAGTAAGTCATCTTCTCGGCCGTCAAACAGTACCCTTTACTTTGAATACCACCACTGGCAAACGGAGTATAGGGCTGGAAACTTGGGGGTGCCTGAGCAGGAGCTTGGCCCCAGCTGCCCTGTGTTTGGGTGCTCCCTGCTGTATCCCTGGAAGAGAAGCATTTGTGGCCTGACTTCTACCAAGCCTCCGTGCTCCCTCTTCCTTGCAGCCTCTCTTGTTTAGACACTAGGAACATTCCTTTGTCCCTGCAGATGCAGAAGAGACTGCAGTTGGGTTGGGGCATCCAAAATTCATCCCATCTGGGAAGCTTTGGTATTCAGCCTGCTTTGGAGGATGGGTGATCAGCTCCTGTCATCTTCTGAGGAGAGAAGGATGGTGTGAATCTTCATCTACCATCCATAACCAAACTCTGCTAATTTTCTTCTGCTTTTTAGATTTTGTTGTAGGTAATTCTAGGATGTGGATGAAGTCAGAGGTTGGGTACAGGTCTCTCTTAGTGGCCACATGTGCAGTGTAACTCAGTCTTGTTTAACAACATCTGGATTTGTTTTATACTGGGTAGCTCAATTTGCATGTGTGAAATGCCTAAGTCTTAGTTGTGTGACCTTTTTAATTGTTTGGCTTTTACATGTAAATTGGCTCTGTCAGCCAAATGCTACTTTAATTAGAAAACAAAATACGCATCCAGGCACCTAATGTTTCCATTAGCTTGTTTAAATAGTCTGCAGATTTGGAGTTGGGCCAGATTGTTTATTTGGAGTGTATTTTTAATTGGATTATTGGTATGTAATAATTGATACATCACTGATCCATTATTAAAATATAGATGTGTTTGAAGGTGTTCTGACACATCCCAGTGGAGTTTAATTGAAATGTTTACTCCTGTACAACAGTACAGGCCTTTCTCCTTTCCATGCTAAATACTAAAAAACAAATGGTTTGATGGTATATTTAACATATGCCTCCCTTAGTCAAAAATAGATTCATCTTTTGCTCATATTTGAGATGTATCTTTCAGGCTTTTTTATGTATAAAGCAAGCTATGGTTTTCCTCTAAACCTTCAGAATGTATATCCTCATTTTTGAAGCAGGAAACTGAAGTAAGGGGTGGGGGGTTTTTTTTGTCAGAAAGCTAGGAAATATTTTTTCTTGGAGTGCACTTCCCTGGAAAACTGACCAATTGTTTCCACTTTCGTTTTTTTACTGTTTAGTCAACTGTAAAGAGATAAGTTGCTAAAAGAGAAATCCATTCTTAATCCGAGAAAAGATCTCTTGCTATCTCTTAACTACAGAGTTGCACGAAGCGGTACTTCTGAGGAGCAGCTTCAAATGATTTTTGAAAATATGCCTTTATTATGTCAACAGGATCACCCTTTGTGACCCTTCCAAAAGGAGAACAGATTAAGCAGCGTGGCTTTTCCCTCTGAAAAGGCACAGTGGTTAGTGTGGGGTGTTTTTGTCCGTCCCCTCCCTGCCCACCACCACCCCTACACGGGCTTTTCCTTGTAGAAACCCCGCTGCACAGGCTGTACGTGGTAATTTGGGAGGAGGGGACCAGAAAAAGAGCAAGACCTGTGCGTTGCCCTGCTCGGCTACGGCTTCCCTGGAGCTTGTGGCAGGGCTGCCTCCGAGGGCCCTCGGGTGCCCGCGTCGCTGCGCGGCCGAGAACGTGCGGAGAGTCCGAGCTGCGGCTCCGCTCCTGCCGCGGCAGAGCCCGGTCCCAGGGGAGCCGCGACGGCTTGTGCTCGCTCTGCCCTGTGGTACCTACGCGCTCCTGGAGGTGCCGGTCTCTGGTCGGTGCGGTGGCCTGTAACTCACAGGCCTGAAATCTATGCAGAAAACTGCTGGTGAAGGGGAAATGGGTAACAAACAGAAGTATGGGACGGGATCCTCCTTATTCAATTCAGCCATACCCCACTGAGTCCATCGCTTATTTCTCGGCCTTTTCCCGGCTGTAGAAGTCTCCCACCCCATAAAGCTTCTGCCAGTGCTCTGTTACCAGCCTTCGAACCAGCTGTGTTAGTGGAGCCTTTGGAGGTTTCTGGCCTGAAGGACTTGCCAGCTCAGACCTGAGCCAGGCCCTCTGTGAGAGCTGGCTGCTTTCTCAAATCCCTTTTCTCTGTGTTCTTGTCCGGAAGGATGTTGTCATGCCCTGTCTCTCACAGCTGCTGTGTGTTTTGGAGAGAGTAATGACATTTTGTCATGCTTCGCTAAAGTGATGTGCTGAAAAAAAATATATATTTTTTAAGTTCATGATAAAGGTAAAACAGTTTTAAGCAGGCATTGGTTTCCAGTAACTTGTTACTGAAACTGTTACTTGCCAGCCAGAATCAGATGGATTTGTGGTGGTGGCTGTCGGTGTCTTGTGCAAGCAAGTGTATGAATGTGTCAGCATAAAGCCTGCCAGCAGACTTCGGTAGCTCGTCTCCCGAAGAGATGAGATGAATGCGCGTTAAGGGCTGGGGCCCAAGGGAACAGCAGTATTGCATGCTCTCCCCAGTGGTGTCTGTACAACCCCAAACTGAAGTCTGAGAGTTCCTCGCACAACCTTGAGCTAAAGATCAGTCTATATAATTGGGGAGAAAATGGATTTGTTTTGCATGACTTCAGTGACTGTTATGTTGATGCTTATCTGTATGCCTTTAAAAAGAAAAGGAGGAAAAAAAAAATGCTGTTGTAATGCTAGATGGAGGTCCTCCTCAGGAGTGTGCAAGGGTATTGATCTTTCTGTGTCCCTGTGAGTTCCCAGCTGGGATCTGAACTGCACCTCACTTTGCATTGTGGAGTCAAGAGTGACCAAGGGTACTAAGGCAGAGAAAAGGCTTGCAGCCTGTCTGTCTCTCACTGTTTGTCTTGTGGAAGGAATTTTTGTCAGCTGCTGTTGAAAGTTTGAGAAGGCTAGAAAGTGGTTTTGTCATCCTTTCAGGCTGCTTAGATTTGAAGCTTCTTCCCCTTCCTACCTTGCGTATCTCTGCACGCTTTTTTGCTGTTGACACTGACTAGATCCTTTCAACATTTTCTTTGTTAATTTGAAATCTTAAATGATTTGTGGGTTTAGGGTAAATGCTTTTTTTTCCAGTTCTTAGGCAAAATATTTTTATTTGTACTCTAATCAGAGGAATGAAACATCTTTTCTTTAAGTTTGCTAAGTCTCACCGCCCCTGCATGCAAACAGTGTTTCTGATGGAAGGAAGACAAAACATTTTTGGTCAAATATAAGGACAAGTTCATTCCAGAATATCAGAAATTATCCTCTTCAGCATTGCCTTTCCTGCTTACCAAAGTCACCACATTCTTCTAGTTTGAGGCAACACCTACCCTGCTGTAAAGATGAATTATGGAGGAGTTGGAGCTGGGGACCATCTCCTTCTTGGAATGACAAACCAAAATGCCACCTCCATATCTTGTTAACTCCTGTATAACCTCCCTGTCCTGGCCAAGATGAAGAGTCACTGCCCTATCTGCCACTTGGCTTGACTCATGTTTCCTTCAGCTAGACATAGTTCATGGCTCTTGCCTTTTCCGTCCCGGTGCAGCTCTCAGCCAGCTTCAGCTTTTAGTCTGTACGCCGAGCACCCAGGTTACAAATTGCTGTATTGGGACTCAAAGCAAGGAACCCTTTCCCTGTTTGAGATGGCAGGTCAATGGCTGTCGCTGTTGTCCTTGCAATCACAATAATCGTTACAGGCCTTACTATTAGAATACAGCAAAGGTGACCCTCCTGGTCGCTACTAAGTAACCAGAGAAGCTGACTGTTAATGGCGATACTTTTTTTTTTAATAGGGAGATATATATATATATATATATGTGTATATATATATATATATGTATATATATATATGTAGATATTTTTCAGAGTGATCTCGCTGAACAGATTTCCATGTTGGCTGTGAAATCTGGGCTTTTATAGGATTCAGAGCCACAGCTGGGGTATTCCCACCCAGTGGGAACTGTAAGAAAATGCAACCATTCCTAGCATACAGATAGCCAGTACAGTATTATGAGTTATCATGGTCCTTAAACAAGAAAAAAACGCTCTCTGCGTAGAAGGAGGAAAAAAAACTCTGGAGGATTGTACAAATAGATGTTTTGGCTTTTACCTCAGAAGGTGAAAGAATGAAAATGTACCTGAGGCAACTTTTGTTCACATGGCATGGATTCACTTACTCTTTTATCTGTAGTAGTGCCAATGGTCAACCTGAATCCTAGGTCATTTAAGAGTAGGCAAAGACTCAGCAGCAGCATCTGTAATTCAGCTTGGTATTTCTGGAAGGAACTATCTTTTTGCAAGAAATTTGTTTCCTGGAGAAGGGAACAATACCTAATACACTGCTAGTATTCCCAGATACTAGTATTCTTGTTGCATGAGCAATTTAGGATAAAAAAAAAAATCGCATCGGGATAATGCGGAGGAACAATACAGTCAGTAGTGAGAGTATAAGGCCACCAGCGTGTTTTGGAAGCATAGGGGCAAAAGATAGGATGCTTTTCTATCCTGGAGAAAAATTTACCATCTCTCTGCCTTTTATCAATCGCTTACTTCCTCCAGAAGAAGAGAGATTCCCAACAATCTCTGTGGAAGCCCCCATGCCTGTTCTTCAGCCAGGATTTATGGTCCTTGGTAGATTCCCAGTACCAGTGTGCTGTTTCTTAAATGAATCTTAAAGGGCTCATTTCCTTAGTTATATTCCCATTTTATTTAATTACACTTCCTGAAGAGAAGCCATTCTATTTTATGTTTAACGCTGCTGTCTGCATGGGAAGTGAGAGGTAGATAGAGCTGGTAAAAATCTATAGCAATTGAGCTTTTTGTGACAGTAATGAAGCTGGGACCATACTACCATCATACCTGGAAAATAAATTTTTCAAATGTTTCATTTGTTTTTGTTCTTTGATAAAATCTTTACTTGAAGTCTTTGAAATTATTTATTAAAAAGAAAAAAAGCATTACTTAATTTTTAAGGTTTTACTTGCTGCAATGTTTCCTCTAGTTCTAACTCGTGTCTGAAAAGCTTGAAATTACTTCAGTTTAGCTGAAATAAATCTTTCTGTGAATCTGAAGGGTAATTTAGTGTTTTCTCCAAGAGAGACTGTTTTTAACCTTTTATTGTAACCAAGCGGGCTGGTTAAAGGGAAGATAACTGATCTCCGAGATGCATCACCTCCAGGTTCCAAAGATACAGACCTTTCTGAATGGGTGAGGGAAAGCAGAAGTTTTTCTTGGTATTTCTGAAATGCCGGTTATGACTTTTGCAACTGTTCTGTCCCCTTTATCTAAGGCGGTAGCTTAGCACTCTCTGTGCAAATGAGAGTATTGCTGCTTCCCTGGCTGCTTAAGCGTATCTCAGCTGGGATGCAAAGCCAAGCTTAGTGCAATAAACCTGTTAGACTTTCATCTTTTTAGCCAGGTCAAAGAATTGATATACAGACCATCACTATGCGTTGCTGCTGTTACTGCTACAACTGTGCAAACCAATTTAATCTTTTTACCGCTAGTTTTCAGCCACTTCTACATATAACAGCAGCAACGCATAGTGATGGTCTGTATATCAATTCTTTGACCTGGCTAAAAAGATGAAAGTCTAACAGGTTTATTAGAGGTAAAAAGATTAAATTGGTTGCACAGTTGTAGCAGTTGATATCAAAAAGACAAAAGAAATGACAAAACCGGGGTCTTTACCAGTCTGATAGCTTTTCTGCAGCCTCCCCACCAGCGCATGCTCTTGCTTAATCTCTGCTCTAACAGATATTGATCAACAAAATTACTTTTCAAGGTCATCGCTCTGGACGGAGCCTTGCACCAGAGATAAGCAGCACCCGCTTTGCAGGCGGAGCGATGCCAGAGATAGCTGGCGAGAGCTGCTCCTCCGGCTGCCGCAGTGGCTGTGACCTGCCTTGGCAATGCTGGAGGACCCCGAGGATTGTTCAGACTGCCCAAATCCCGAGAGCAGTGCGGCCCTTGACTTTAAAGGGACCATTTTGACCTTTTTTGGTCTGTGTTTATTTTTAATATGAGATTCTGACGTTGTTGTGTTTTTCCTGTATGTGAACTTACTTGATCTTTCAATTAATAGTAAAAAGATTTTCTTTTTGAGGTTTTACAAGTTTAGTGAAGAATCTTTAAAATGAGTGGTGCCTATGCAAAGTTTGTCTGGGGATAAGCTGACTGAGTTTAACTACTGCTGGAGGACACACAGACCCCCCCTGTTAAAATCTAATTTTCTTAGAATGTGGAGTAGTGGGAAAATTATTACAAAAGATGTTAGTTTGTTCTTGTATTGAGAGTTAACAATGGGATGGGGGGGGGGGGAGAAACTCTGAAATATTTTCTGTTCAGTAAATATTACTTCTTTCCAAATGACAAAGCTGCTTCATCGCTGAGTACAGCTGAACCACATGGGAACAGGCACTGGAGTGATTTTTGGCTACAATAGGTTAAAAAGCTGCTTCCTAGTAAATAATGGATACTTGAATAATGGTAGCAAAACCCTCAGAATTTAGTTACTGATGGTTAAGGTTTGGGAGTCACACAAGCATGCTATTTTGGGATGCTGTGAAATTTGGAGCCTCAACTATTTTCTGTTTTCTCTGGAAATCCACAGTGATGTCACAAACCTTTGCATCGAAAACATTCTGAAATGAGTCTAGTCTACTTAAGTTCTCTTCTGTTGGGTCAGCTGGATCTACAATGAAAATCTCAGATTAATTGTTAAAGAAAAAGGTCTAGGAAGTTATCCAATGGATAGCATCTTTTGTAAACTCCCGTTGCCTCATTTTGCAGTGAGGGACCGACTGCCCAGTGAATACCAGGGAGATCCTTCAGCGTTACCGTGTTATCTTTGGTGCAGAAGGATGGCAAAAATGAAGGACTACCAAGTTCAGCCTCTTTCAGAAAGTCTCCTATTAGATTTTTGTGATGGATTTGGGCTTAATGTGCAGGTAGTGTGTTAAGCTGTTTGACAGCCCTGTCTCTGGACAGCAGCCTGTTTTCTGGGGTAAGCTGGTGAATCTCCAATGATGCTACAATTTGTATTCACCTGTACTGGATGTTAACATCTGCAACAGCAAATGAACTTCTTGGGGCCTTTCCAGCATCCCCAAAACAGCTTATTTTCTTTCTATATGTCTGCTTTGTGAACATCAGGGCTAGAGCTGGCAGGCTTGAGTAGATTTTTATAAGCACACCTCCACTTATGTGTGACAAAATCAGCTGACACATAATCCATTTATTTCACTGGTGCAGAGAAATAATAGGTTGCAACTGGTTACCATTTTCTAATGATCTCTGTGCATTGAAGGAGTCATCAGCTCTGTTCCATGTAATTGCCTTCTTTAAATGTGGCTATTTGTGGTAGATTATAGCTTGCAACTACAAACACATTTGAGTAGACAACAGATGAAGTCCATTGGTTCTCCTTTTAGCCGTACCCAAGCAGCTTCCTTGGTTTTAGTGCAGTGACAGCTGGCTTACCTCCACGACAGGAGGTAAAAGCGATATCTGAGGTGCACTTCAATTCCACAAAAAATATCCAGTTGTTTGGGCCCGAGTTCTATTTCTGAGTTGCCTATCAATATAACTACAGAAGATTCAGTTTCCACTGTTGTGAAATGCTCCTTATAAAACTGCAGAATTAGCAAGAAATTTGATGCAAAATATTTAAGCACCCTTTTGTTATGCACTGCATAGTCTATACTACGTTGAAAACAGATACACAAAAAAAAGACACAGCTCCTGTATTAGTACAGAGAGTTGGGGAAGGTCTTTTCTGTTTTCACTATAAGCTGTGTCATTTCAAAGTTGATACTGATCCTGCTTTCAGTGCATCAGGTAACTTATGAACCCAAAGAGCAGAAGCTGATGTTTTTAATCTTTTGTTCCTATATAATGATATAAGCTAGTTAGCTATTTTTTTCCAATTTATTATAAGACTTGAGTGGTGATTCAGTCTTCATGCTAGCTTAATTGTCAGCTCAGTGACTGCCAGTTACGAACAGAAACACACTGACGCAGCTTTAGCAATTATGATCTCAAGGTCAAACGCAAATGAGAAGTGACCGCTCTTGTTTCAAGGTGACCAGGCCTGAGACATGCAGAGTCATTTCCAAATGCTGATCTTGCTTCACTGAGAAAGAACCATACTCTTCAAACTTTCCAAAAATCTTAATGACTGTTCACCTCTTCTGTTCTACTTCTCCCACACTGGCTTTTTCATTTTGAATTCTTTTAATGAATTCAAAATGAATTCTGATACCTGTGTGTCAGAACCGTGCTAGGTGGATGCCTCTGGGTGGGAAACACAGGACTGTCTCATACTGAGTTTACGGCAAACCTCTCCCCCAGAGGTAACCAGCATGGTCTGTCTCTTTACCCGTGTGCGTGCACATGCACACTGGGTACTCAAAACATGGTTAATGAAAGGAGGGCTTTTCCTCTATAAAGGATCTCCTTTAAAGAAAAAAAAGTATGCCTCTTGGGTGGGGGGTTACTTCCCATGTGGTGTCACGTTAACTAGCAGTTACGTTTGCTGACCCACTAACAGTGCTGGATAAATGTGAGCTCCAGAACACATTCCTACCAGCTTCCCCGTGTAGTGAGAGTCAATTCATACACCTCACTTGAAACAGTGTCTTGCATAGAGGAAAGAGGAATTGAGTATTATGGCCATTTGTAGGAAAAGGGTCCTATCTTCTCATTGAAAAGTGGAGGAGATGGCAAATGAAATCCCCATTTATTTTTCACGTGCCAAGGGGTGCTGACTCCCTGAAAACAGTCATGTGTCTACACGTTCTGTGTCTCGTTCTCTGATTACCTTGGCACTCACAGCCAGGAGGTTTATCTTTACTCAGGGAGGCTAATTTTCTACAGCTTTTTTTAAGCAGTGCTCCACTTAAAATCTTCCCTAGTGTTTGTGTAGGAGAACGAGTATCTCTGAAGGACAAACTACTTGAGAATCCAGAGGAAACTGTACTAGTGTCATCAAAAAGGAGAAACTCGAGGATTGTACCTAAGGTCTGACATTTGGAAGTTCCTTATAGGGGTAGGGGGAGAAAGCTAAAGAATGTGTTCCTCTGAGGTCGTGCTCAGTCGCACATCATGCATGGTCCTGGCATTCATGAACCACAAATCCTGTCTCTTGAAACTACAAGTCCTGGCTTCGTTTCTTACCTTCAGTTTGCTGCCAGCCTATACAAACATAGATAGCAAACGTGGTTTGGTTTTTATGTGATTGTGCTAATGGGTTGCATGAAAGAAGATACGACTTGCAGCACATGCAGACAGTTCAGGAACTTTTACAGTGAAATACCATTAGCAGATGGTAGAGGAATATTACGAGTTGCATGAAGTCCAGGTGTAGTAGCTAAGCAGCTGCCTCGCATGCTTCTCGCCTTTTGGAGAGAAGACTCATGCCCCATCCAGCTCCTTCCTTTACTTTACCCCTCCCAGATTCTCGGGGCCGTTCAGGAATACTCCCTGCATGCCCAAATGCTGTTGGAGGAACACAGCATGGTCCTGGCTGGAGCTGCGCAGCCCTGCGCCGACGTGGGCGGCTGCGGCGCTTAGGGCCGTACTTTGTCCACCCGCCCCCCCCATTCGTTGGCATCTGTGCTTGTGCGAGAACTTGTCTCAGTAGTTCCTACTTTTTAAAATTGAGGTTATCTTGGTTGAAGTTATAGCAAGAAAAAAGCAAGTGAAATAATTTCTATTTCTGCCTCTTGATTTCCTAATCCTTCCTAAGCCCTAGTGTGCTGGAGTGCCTGGGTCTGTATTTCACGTGTGATCAGAGGGATGTAGGTGTTTTTGAGGAACTTGACTTCAGTCCATTGTTAACAATTATTCAGTGGGAAGTAACACACTGGGGGCTCTGTCTGGGTCCTGTCCATCTCTCCAGGCTGCTGTGGTTGTTTTTGGGAGGCAGACATCAACTTGGGGTGAACAAATTGAATTCTTGCCGGTCAAACCCAAAGGTCCTTGAGAGAGATTTCAAGACTGTCCATCTGACATGTTTGAAGAACAGCAGAGGAGCAGGAAATGAGATAAAATAACAGTGGGAAACCTTATTTGCAAACTTTCTTCACAGAATCACTAGGTTGGAAAGGACCTTCAAGATCATCAAGTCCAACCATTAATCCAGCGCCACCATGTTCCCTAAACCATGTCCTGAAGCGCCACATCCACTCATTTTTGGAACACTTCCAGACATGGTGACTCCACCACCTCCCTGGGCAGCCTGTTCCAATGCCTGACCACTCTCTCAGTCCAATGCTGCTCAGCCCAGCCATGGCTGCGTGCCCCCATCCTGGCAGTGCCCCTCAAGGGGGGCTGTGCCTATGCCCTTCCCACCCCTTTCATAACTGTGTAGGTGACCAACTTTAAAGCCAGTGGATGTTTGGGAAGCTTCTTTTTATTTGTGCGGTTTCTAGTGCTTGTGCATGAATTAGCCTCTTCAGCCACAGTTGCGTGTTCCTGCTAGGATAGCTTGCTCATCCAGTCTTCCAGCACCCTGAAGGAGGGAGACAGGCACAAGGAAGAACCACAAGAGTTTAAAGGCTCAAGCAAATGGGCCCATACCACCTTGAGCAGCACTGGGGAAAATGGAGGGAGGGTGAAAGGGGAACACATAAGCGGAAGGAAGGTCGTTCCCCCTGCCCTAGGCTCAGAGGTGGCCCTGCTGCCTACCAGATGAGCAGGCAGCAGAGGAATGTGCCACCTCAGCCCTGCTGTGGGGCCAGCTGCAACTCACTGCTATAGCACTGGTAGCAACTTCTGTTATTTGGCCTTTCCTGGTCAAAAGAGAGGGGTTTGGAACAACTAAAGTCAATTAAAAGTGTAGAAGTGACAGAGCAAGCATGTACCTGCAGCAACCGGGAAGAGCGGAAGGAAATGGGAGGAGTCTGAAGTGGCTTATTTCCTCAAAGCCTTGTTGTTACCCCATCTCTTTTTGCCCTTTCTCTCTTTTTACCCTCTTTCTCTAATTGTTTTTCCCCTTGGGCATTACTCTTTTTGTTGAAGGTAGGCTGTCTGGTCAGGAAAAAAAGCCTTAATATCAGACTTGGTGGGACTGGTTGCACAGCTGGTGTGCTGGTCATCACCTGCTAGAAGGAGCATCCACTCCAGAAACACCATGAATATTATATCATCTACTGGTTTTGAACGTGTGCTGTGTCAGAAGCTTTATCTATGACTACATGGGTATTTCTTGTGGGTTGTTATTCAGCTGTAGTTTTGCAGTAGTGAAGTATGGTAGAGGTTTGGTGATTTAGAATAATTTTGAGGCTTGTCATGGTTTTAAAGAACTTTATAGCAAAAAAATGCCCAACTCCTATGGTTTCCCTGAGAAAACAAAATGCATATGGACAGCCAGTATCTTGGAAAATCTACAGCAAACCTGACAGAGGGAATTCAGTAAAGCCTTTTCTCTGAAAACATCCATGGTAAATCATGTTATGTGTCTACCAAATTTGACACCATTCCTTTTAGTAAGTGGCTAAAGAAATAAAACTCATCTAGGTTGTAAAATCCCAGATTATTGGGGGAATTAATTTTGTCCTCACAAAAAAAAAAAACCCAAAAAGGTACAAATAGCAGAAACAAATCTCAAAAATGAAGCAATCTGTTTTTATGCAAGCTATCCTGTAATTTTGCAGCACTAAATTGTTGGTGAAAATCTTGTACTTATCCTTATTGTAGGAAAGGAGGATCAGAGGCCTTTCTAATCCATGTTAAGCATCACCATTGCTTTACATACCGTTAAATGCTGACCATAAATACTGTATAATGCTTCCTATTACTCATGTCTTAACATCAGCTTCAAAATCAGTGAAACTTACATATAATTAAGGAAGAAAGGCTATAGTGTCCCAGGAAGGTTCCTCACAGTACCACTGTCTGCCTTTTTTAGCCAAAGCATGAAATAGGTAGCAGCCCCTGACAGACGGGAGGATATCAAGATGAATTGCCAAATACTTACAAAACAGATCAAGCAGAATGAGAACCTCTTCTGAGAAATGTTACATTAATGCTTCACTAGACAGACCTCACTACTGTAGAGTATTAGTAAATAAGGCATTATTTGTTAAATAAAGGGTGGATGGGTGTGGATGTCTCTGGTGATACCTCTGTATTATAGAAGAGAACTTACATTATTTCAAAGATAAACCCCTTTAGCTTTCAGAACAGGGGACTCTTTCTATCTGACTACAATCACTTGCTACAGAGATACCCAGTCCCCCCAGTTACTATATGAGATGCTTAACTGGGTTATGTGTTAATATTGTAATAGATTGGAACACAAATTATCAAGTTCTCCAGGTAAAAAAAAAAGAAACCAGAATCTTTTTAGTTCAGAACTCCCCTCCGGCGCTGGTAGCTGCCGCTGGTGTTTCCTGCCCGCCCTGGAGACGGGTGCTCTACCACAGCCTTTTCTGTAGGCATCTCTGACGCCTCGCAGCGCCTGCGTTTGTTCATCCAGCGTACGTGGCTTATAGGTACCGCGCATCCGTGGCGCGCTGCCCGCGCTCTGTCAGAGGGGTCGCCTGCGACCTTGGCAGCAGCAAAGAGCGGGATTACCAGGATTAGCCACAGACTTGCTTATGCTGTACATATTTAGCTGTTGTAAATGTACGTTTGATAGGCCAGGAGTTCAAAAAAAGTGAATTTGTGCCTAACCTTGTCATAGCTGCTGCCAAATTAGCCCTCGGGAGCAGAGGTCTCTGCAACCGTAAACGCTGCTGGGAGTGCTGCTAACGTTTAAATAAGCCTCCTCCGTGCAAACAAGCGCTCCTTGCCGAGCTCGGGGCAGGCGATCTGTGGTTACGCGTTGGCAGTGAAGCTTAGGAGGTGGCGCGTGCTGCGGGACGGTGGCCTGGTGGTATGTGCAGCTTCAGCTCAGCCTATGTCCTAGGCTGGCAGCAAACCCGGTATTACCTAAGCTGGCTCAGGCCACCTTTATACCTGTTACAGAGATTTACAGCAACCTGTGCCTCGCGGAACTGAGCAGGATTTTATAGAAGACTTTGAGTTCCTGTTAGCCCCGGTAAGGGTATTATTGCTGCTGGTCCCGTTATCGCCGGATGAATTACGAACGTGTCGTTCGCCGCGCTGCAGCGCGTGCGGGCCGCTGCGAGTGGGACAGAGCTGGCCGGTGGCGTCTGAAAGCCGCTGCGGGAGGCGGATGGATGGCAGAAGTTTAGAGCTGGGCTTGGCTCAGAAACAAACTTTCGCTCAACCGGAAGAAATATATGGGCTTTTTAACACTTGATTGTTTGAGTTCACTGGAATTAAAACTAGGCACGTGAATGTTCAGAGGCCTGAGGGCGGTCTCCAGAAATAGCACAGGTACTTAGAGCATCCCAGGGATAGGGATGCCGCGCTACTGGCAGGTGCCTTTTTGGCATGCGAGTTGGGGTTCAAGTCATGTTTCCACTGGGCTGCATGCCCTGGCTCTTCCCCCCGCCCAAGTCCGGGGGTGGGGCATAGGTAAGCACTGGTCTTCATTTAGAAACGCTGCTCTGAGAAATACTTTGCTTTCCAACTGGTATTTTCTCATAGAAAGCTGCTGCTTCAATAAATCCTCAGTTTGAGAAGGGAAAGAAAAGCAACTTCTGTTTGGGTTTTTTTTTATGGAAGGTTTCTGACCCGAGGATGTGCTACTGCAAAGGCTTGGATATCACAGAAGTAAAGCTCCTGCTGTTACTTCTCAACGGAGATCCTAAATCCTTTAGCACTTGAGAGCCAAATCAAAGCTCAGTTCAAGTGTGAGTCTGAGGCTTTTGCTGCAGTGTAGGATGTGGGATGCGATGTTTCCGAGGCACCTCGCTATACGTAGGGCAGCCACGGGTAAGCTGTGATGGCTGGAACTGAAGGCCTGCTCCACAGCCTAGTGACTTCTCTGGGTCCCCAGTTAGCCCTTATGGTGTGCATTTCTCTTGGCGGGGAGTTGGCAAGAGGGTCATAAATGAACCAGGCTCGGCCTCAGGGAGCTGCGTCGGGTATGGTTCATGTGTGGATGAGTGCTTTCACTCTTCTAGCACACTATCTCATCTCCTAATGTATATCGGATGACCAAAATCTGGATGCCACCTTTATGAAAAGGTGATGTGGGAAGATCTCTTGTGGACAGGTCGGTGAATCAAGCCCCGTGCCTGATCTGTTCGGTGAGCTGCAGATCCTTTTATTCGTTATCTGCAGTCCCATGGGAGAGGAGAGTTTATTTACAAGGTACGATGAAATGAAAGCTGAAGAAATGAGTTGGCTAAAAGGACTGTAACAGGGATGGTCATCGGGCTTGGAGGAGCAGGAGGGTTGCAGTGTAAGCAGCTCCTGTACAGTGGTGGTAGTTTTTGAGGGATTAAGCACATTTTGGTAGGTTGATGCAGAAAGTCAACGAGGATCTGAAACCTCCTGTGGGGCTGGAGCTGCTCGGCACCTCCTGGGTTTGGCTGCAGCATCTGCCTGTCTGTCTGCGCCGTGGCATCCGCCTGGCTGCGGTTTTGGTATTTGCTTGTGAGGCGCAGCGATGTAACGCAAGCCGTAAGGCTCCCTGAACGCCCTCCGCTCTCGCGGGAGCTGCAGCGAAGGTACAATTTACGTGCGCGCTGAATTGCTATCTGGGAAAAAAACACCCGAGATAGAAGCATCAGAAGGAGATATGGTTATTTGGGCTTTCGGTTAACTCTAGTGTTCAGTAATAAGAAAAAGATGGTGCTTTGGGGCTGGGGTTGGTGTGTGTCTTTTTGACCAGAGGGAGGAAATAGATTAAAAAAAAAAAAAAAATCCTCATGCATTGGTAGCTGGATCAGGTGAGGAAATAGTCGATGCCACACTAATTTGCCACTGGAGCAGAAATGTCAGGAAGGATTGTGGAAATGCACTGATGGTAGTAATTATATTGATAACCTACCATTCCCAGAAGCGGAGAAATCAATCTTGCACTGACAGGACTGACAAATTTCTATGAAAATCAGAAAGGAATCAATATTCGTTGTGTGATAGAAATAGCTGTGAGGACTTTCTTGTTTTTCCACGGTTTTTACCTTTTTCTTTTTTTTTCCTTCTTCCATACAGCATGGTTGAAAAGACTGTAAATAAGAGAAGTAAGAGAAACATTAAAAGACGAGTGTCATTAGATATATAGAGTGGCCGCCTGACTAACCCGGCTGTCTTTATGCTGAGCTGTATATAGCATTTCAATAGCTCTGACATTTAGGGAGAGTGCTCGCTGTGAGCCACTTGCCCTCCGCTGAGGAGCGAGGGGGTTAGTCGCTGATGCGGAGGTTTACACTCCCTCCCCGCCGACAGCTCCGCATCGGGGCATTGGAAACGATTCCCCTCCTGCCCTGCCGTCAGTTAACTGGGTGACTTCGTTGCTCTGTCGGAGGGATGTGCTCCTACAGCATCACCTTCCCGGCTGGTGCTTTACTTGCAGCCGTGTACCAGGCAGTAATTTTCTTTGGTAGCGAATTAAAAGTTTTGACGCTCCACGGACTTGCCTTACCTCCCCTTCTTTTCAGTGATGCTACAAAAACTTACTCCAGCTCACGGTCTTCTCAAACTCTGGTTTCCAGCCCTTTGGTGTGTCACCAACCACATGCTTTGCACTGCATTTCATTTTGGTTTTCACACTGTAGTGGATTTTATTTCAGTTCTAACACGTATGGAAAAGGGAGCATTTGGACCTCAAGAGAGCCTTCCGTTTTGAAATACAAGTGAATTTGTTGTTGGGAAGCTGAAATAAAAACAAAATGTTTTGAACCCACTGAATTTTTTTTCTTCAGCTTTTCAGTTTGCTCCTTTGAGATGTTTCTTTTTTAACCCAGTTTGGAGTAGGGAGTGGGGAGAACTGTAGAAATGTTCTGACACCTGTGAGCTGAAATGGGTAATGCAAACTTACAGTGACAGAAATAAGGGAATAAAGTCCTATCTGCATTCTGTCGCTGCCTTGTTACTCACTATGCTGAGAACAAATTATAGTATTTGGCAAAAAAAAAAAAGGTAAAGTTAACGTGAAGCCATCTGAATCCTACCGGATTAGAAAGGACTGCAAAAGATATGAAGGAGATAGTTAAAAGTCCATGAGCTGAAACCAAATTGCATACCATTAATTGAGAATCTGCCCCTTTCAGCAGTGTGTGCAAGAAAACCAGAGGCTTTGGAATATATTAGATTGGGAGCATTAAGTTTAACTGGAAATTGCTAAATGAAATGTTTAATAAAATCTCAGTAAGAGAGAACGCTTTGCTCCTCGGAGCTGTATCTCCTAGAAAATGTATATGAACCCAACTGTCTGGGCAGAGCATGGACCGTGTATTGCAAATCTGTGTGGTGGAGATAGGTAATGTGAATCTGAACTGCTAGAGAGCCAAACCTGCAAAGGTCCAGGAAGGACCAAGTCATTCTTGCCGTGAATAATACCCAGGCCCAAGTCGCACGCTCTGTGAAATGCTACGTTTCCGCGAAGAGCAGTGAGTGCTAGAGGACAAGAGGAAAGTTTTGCTTTTTCATAATGAGGAAATAATGTAAATTGTATAGGCCTACAAAGGTGTTTGAGGAACACCAAAGGACTGATGCTACCTGCTCCCTTCTCGCTGTGCCCTTGTGAGGTGGTACGTGGAAGGACCAGACTGAACTCTTGCAGGTGCCTCGGAGCCTGCAAGCCCAAGGGCTGGGAGGTGTCCTTGGGCTGGGGCTGGAGCTGGAGCGGGGGGATGAGGGTAGGAGAACAGTGCTCTGGCCCCCCAAGAGCATCTGTGCTTCAGAGGGTGCCTGTAGTGGATATGGTAGCTCGACATACAGCTGCAAGAATGCTTTTTCCAGGAGCGGGTCAGGTAGGATAAGCCTGATATCCAGTATCTGCTGCCCTCTCTAATTCTTCCTCCTTTGTCTTTCCAATGGTTGAGATTTTTAAATAATTTAAACACGGGGAAGCGATAGTGTACTGCTGTGAATGTACTGCCAAGAAATATGGATACTAAAACCCCCTTTGTTCTACGGTAAATGGATTTAAGGGACATGTACTTGCCATAATTAGAATATTGCAACAGTCTTTGCAAGTCTTAATTAGTACCACCAGATTAGCAACTCAAAGGAAACTGTAATGCCAGCACCTAACAAGCTTCTTGAGTCAAAGGAAGCTAATCCCAAATTACTCACAAATGAGTTGCGTGCTGTGAACATACATCAGGGGAAGTGACTCCTTAAAAAAAAAAAGACAAATGTAAAAGCAGTTCTTCCATGGGAAATGGGATTAAATGAATTTATTTTGCCATGCAAAAGCTCATGCGTCAGAACTGCTCCTTGGGTTCGCAGGCTGGCCTGGCTCTGAAAGGTTTCGAACAGAACTGGTCCCATTAGCAAAATGAATCCCATAATGCAAAAGAATTTTTGAAATGAGAAGATTTTTGTTCTGGATCTCAGACTAATATGAGCAGCCTGGCTTGGAAATCTTAATGAGTCTCAAATTCCCAGAAGTCATGTAAATAAAGTTAATTTACAGCATTTAATTTCTAGTTTCTTTAATTCTAAACTAACCCATGCTCTGAAACAAGAGAGATGTTCTCCTTCATCAAAAGGAGCTGCGTTTAGCAGCGCCATAGTGTCCCACTCTTTCAACTCTGATATTTTTTAAAAGAGAACTTGCTGTAACTGGTGTTCTTTCTATGAGTAGCTGAGCTTTACCAAAGTGTCATTTTATGCTGCAGAAATGCCTCTCTCAAATTCCCAAGAGTTTTTTCCCAGGGAATGATGCTCCGTAGGAACTAATGCCTTGCAGTTTGGCATCCCGGTGCGTTTTTAATGCCTTCAGAGAAGCAAAAAGTATGTTGAACTGGTCGTGCCTGCAATATTCCACGTCATGTGAATGTTCCTGTTGTGTATAATGATAACTTTTGTGGGTTTTCTGATTGTAGATACTCCAGTATGCTTCGGCACTCTTTCTTGTTAACTGCACGTCAAAATGTAACTTCAAGTTCAGAAGTTGGGCTCTGTCTGTCTGCCCTCCGGGGCCGGGCAACGCTGCTGTCCGTGGCAGCAGAGCTCCCGCGGCAGCGGACGCTGCTGGGTGTAGCACTGGAAGCACAGCAGCAGCATAGTTTATTTGCTAGAAAAGGCATCGCCAGCTGGGCTCTAAACTTAAGGACTACTGCCTGGCCAAGCAGGTTGCAAATTCTTTCTATAGAAGTATTTGTATCTGGCAGAAAAATGACAAATGTGCTTTTGATATGCACATATTTCAGCGCACAGAACATCTTCACATAACGAAATGGGTCTCTGGATTTCCTTAGAGCAGTGGGATTCTTTGCATTCTTTCATGCTTCATTCTTTTGTGCACCTCTCTTGTACAGATATTACCGCTCTTTTCTTTCTTTTTTTTTTTCTCCTACCAGGGCTGTTTAAATTCCGGGAAAGTAGCCTTGTACTTGGCAGCATCAATTCCTGACACAGGTAGCCAAATGAGTATATGTGAAGAACATCTTCTATTCTATGTCCATATAAAAACCTAGCATTAGATTTTTTTGAGACTAATAATTTATTCTACTACCAAAAAAATCCTTCATTTATTTTATTCCTTCCTAAATACAGACAATAAAGTTCACTGGTTGTGAATTGTATTTAATTGTCCATTAAATACACGGAGTATTATTTTCAAAGGCAGATGTTGCATTATACTCTTTAGGTTTATTACACTATCTCTTAAAGGCAAGTTTGGCCTTCCTTGACTTCCAAAGCAGGGATAAATAATCACAACAGTGTTGAAAAAAATAGGGTTTTTCCTTTTTTTTTTTGCTTTTGTTTTGTTTGTGGTGTTGTGGTTTTTTTTTTTTTAACTTGGCTTGTATATCTTGTTCTTGTGCACAGAAGCTCTGAAATTCTTGACTGAAGAATAGAAGGCTGCCAAATACAGAGATGTTGCTCTGGTTTGAGGCTGAGGATAAGGCATCTTTTATCTTTTGCTATTTGGTTACAAATGATGTTTGGCTCTGGTTAACGTTTCATTGAAGAGAATTTCTTGTTTTGTGCTGTTGCTGAAGTACTATTTTAGCACTCCACAGACAACATTTGAACTCTGGTAAATAAAAAAAAAGGGAAAATTTGGAACTCACTGTCTAATCCAATCTCCCGAAGATTCAAATCTGAGTTACAAACTTCACTCCACTGAAACTGAAACTTCTCTAGGCTTTTGTGTTAGACCTTGGCCTCCTCTTAACTACAGGAGGGTTCTTTATTTTTGCTGGAGTATCTTCATTTAACTTTTGGAGCACAGGTATGAAAGACACTTGATAAGCACTTGCCCACCTGTTGACAGTGACCGTTTCTGTACGGGCGCAGTAGTAGCATGCTCTGAGGAGCCACAGCATGTGGTCACTTGAGCATTAATCCTGAAGCAGACATAGAGCGATTATCCACGTTTTGTGCCTTTTTGTATAGCCTTACGATGAAATCTGCCTGCCCAGGTTTGGATTAAGGATTCTTAAATATCTCTTGTTGCCGTTTCAAGAAACGGTCATTTACTTTTCTTTCCGAAATGGCTTTTGGAAAAGTCAACCATATGCCTCATTGCTTGTAAGAATAATAAATACCTTTGGGCTTTGGCAAATCCTTAGCTAAATGACTCCAGGGTCAATTTTCTCTAATAGACTTAGTCACTTGGTGCATGCTAATTTCTGGAGGAAAAAGAACAAAGGTGATGTATGTTGAAGAACGACACTATGGCAGATTTCATGAGTGAAACATCTCACCGTAAACCCAGCGAAGGAGCTCCGAGCCCTATTTGACCTGCCTTTGCCTGACCCCTCTTAAAAGGGGCTCCTGGAAGTATGGCAGATGGTGGCGAATTAAACGCAAACGAGCACTAACTGGATCGTTCCCTGTTGGTGCGCAGGACCCGAGTGCCCACCACAGGCTGTTACTAATGCTGCCATGTTTTTAGCCTGGGTGTGGAGGCAAATCAGACCAAGCTCACCACAGGTGCCTCGCCTGTACCTGAGAGCAGGGTCTGAGCTCAGCGTTACCGTTACCCTTCCCTGTCCCGTCGTGCCTTATGAGGTCACCGAGCCTTGCACTTACCTGCTGGCCAAGGCCAGTACAGAGCTGAAGCACATGCTTATCTTGGTTATTCCTGCTTTTCTCGATCTGGTTAACTCAGTGAAGCCTTGCGCTTGCAACTCCCATTTGAAAGGGAAGAACAAAAGCAAAATGCTTGCTGTTCTGGCTGATGAGCTGATCACAAGGAGAGCATTGACAAAGGGCTGTGTTTACTATGAAAGCTTTCATATTTTGCATTTGATGGTGCTGTCAGAGGTTTTGTCAAGAACAACATTCAAAAGTGCTCATGGCACTGATGGTCAGCAATTGTCAAATAAAATGGAATGGCAGTGAGCAAGGCAACGCTTCAAAGCGGTCTTTTCGGGCACAGAGAGGTGAGACTCCAGTTTGAGGTGTTCCAGAGTTCCTTCAGCTCTGGCCTCGTAAGATAATTAGCCACAGGGATCTGGGATCTTTGCTTTGTGTTCAGACTTTTGTTTCTCTGTCTAAAGGGATAATTTTAGTGAACAGAAATCTGAAACAGGCAGAAGCATTGGGACTTGAAGGAAGGTTTCTGAATGTCTATTCAGGGACTGGAAACATTTCCTTTTTTTTTTTTTTTCTTCTTCTTGATGAAGCAGCACTCTAGAGGTAGTGGCTTCTGCAGAGGTCAGTGACAGTGGGTCGGTGCTTTTGATGCCTGAGTGCCATTAGACCTAGTCCAAAATCCCTCAGTGCAGTAGGAGTATGTCAGTGCACGCAGAGTCATTGGGATATAATTGTCCCAGGGAGACTATTTTGATTGATGAGAGATTGACAGAGCCCTCTCTGGCCTCTTGCCAGCTTGTTTTGCTGTGTAAGACCCCAGGATAATGAAGAGAGAATTCCTCGGAGGTGCCAGCTCCAAGACTTCCCACTTAGCTGTCTGTCTGGGTCCTTTTGCTCTGTCAGTGGGTTGAAGGGGAGAAGAAGAAAAAAAAAAAAAAAAAATCTAAAAACTCCCAGTGTGTGTAGTGCCCTGGACCACTGGAGGTTCCCAACATTTCCAAACTGGAATAAAGCAAAATGCTGAAACTCCCTAACTCTCTGGGAATTATCAGTCTCTGCACAGCTCCCATATATATTTAAAAAATTAATTTCAGGCTCTTCTGGTTTCAGCTTTTCCCCCTTTCTTCTTTAAAAGGCCCCAGAGCTGAATTATAACTTCCAGGATCTTCAGTGTGAATCCAGCCCTTACCGCTGCTGTAATCGCCAGATGAGCACTGTGTGAAACGAAGCCCTGGTCTCACGTGGGTCTTCTCATAACAATAGCCATTGTCTCACCTGATGCAGATTGTCTTTTTTGGCTGGAGACTCATTAGAGAGCTATGAATAACGTGTGATTCTGGGAGATGAATTGTCCTCTCCTCCCTATTACAGGATAAGGCCAGGTAGGAACTGAATGTCTTCGATAGGGCAGTTAAGCCTGCTCTCTAGATAAATAAATTATTTCAGCTTTGAGAGCTGTCAATCCAGAACTTAGACCAGCACAGGATTCAAACAGACCCTTTGCAGAGGTGCAAATGCAAAATAAACTGAGGGGACGTGGTGCTGAGCGGTGCAAAAAGCACAAGAAAGCTGGCAAGTTCTCACACTGTGGTCTGCCAAGCAAAGTGTTTCTTCCTCTTCCTCCCATCTCCAAGCTGGGGTTGACAGTGTTATATCTCATAATGGTATTGGAAAGGAGGAATCACTCGAGCATGGGATGGTATGGGGCAACTCAAATAATAAATCATAACACTAGCTATAACACCTGGGAACTTCTTTGTTTTAATAAAGGACGGTATTTTATTTCCCTGATGAATTTTTCTGGTGTTTCTTAATTTATCCCTGGTAGGGCCAGTTGCATTAGAAATAAGAGCTATATTCTACCTCTGCTTTCCAGTAACATGTTGTGTGTAAGTGAAGAGCATTTTCTTGAGGGATTTTTAGAGAGAAGACACTGACATGACAGCTTTAGATGGGGTCAAAAAATATGTGGGTTCATTTTGTCATCATTAAACTGTGGTGCCCTGAATAGTCTCCAAGTTGCCTGCTTACCCCCACTGGTTACGCAAGGATCTTGGGTACCTGGTTTTGAAACTACACGCAGGACGTTGCCTCTGACACTATGAAGAGACCCTGAGCTACACTCTAGCAGTATCAGTGTAATGTATGATGGACCAATTTCGGTCACTCCATTTTCTGTCAAGGTTCTACTGCTGTTGAATGACTTGTGGTTATTTCCTATTATTAAAGATGGGTCACGTGCTACCTTGTATCTCAGCCATCACTAGTTGAGAATGGGCAGAAGCGAAGAACTGCACTGTCTGGGGAGAGGCAGCAGGTGACACTGCTTTGGTGAACCTCCTGCTTAGGTCAACAGGGAGAACCTTTTCCTCCCTGTCTTTTTTTTTTTATGCTTTTGTGGAGTCTGTGTGAGTTTTGACTTGTAAATCCTTCGCCAGCCTTAAAAATTGTGGAGGAGGCTGAGGAGATAAGGAAAAGGTTTAAACAGTGCTTTGAATTCTAAATGGAAACTACCAGACCTAATAAAAATGAAGGTGAATATAGATGTTTGTGGGCTGGTGGTACAGGGGTATCACAGGTGTGAGGTAGGGAAAAGTGAAGAAAAAAAATTATAGCAGCTACCTGGTCTGCGTAGAAATACCCCAAATCTAAATAGAAGTACAGAAACAGTAGTAAGTTTCTTGAACTACTCTAAAAAATGTAGAGAAAACGGGAAAATTCAAGGGCTAACGCTAGAATACAAGGATTCCTCAAATAAAAGGCTGAGCCTTTTATAAGTCAAGAAAAACGCTGTATACTCAAGACATGCTCATAAAAGGATGCACAGCAAACCTAGGCATGCTGTACAAAATGAGCACTAAAGCACCACTGACTATAGGGGTAATTGAAGCAGTGTGGGTTGAAGGAAGCAAAAAGCTAGGGAAGCCAAAGCTCAGCTTGAACTGCTAAAATAAAGGGAAAAGAATCCTTTTATAGGAAAGTACAAGGGAAAACAAGGAGGATTACACTTGCTGAACTTGCCAAAGAGCATATTAGTAACTGGTGTGGTGCGGTGCAGTGCTGTGGCAGAGCTCCTGGCTCGTTCCTGGTGAGCGGTACCCCAGCACCGACCAGCATAGGGATGGCAGCCTGGGGCTGGGCAGCCGTGCCAGGGCAAAGCAGAGTCCCTTTGCATGGGCTGCATCCAGCGTGGATGCGGTTCAAGAACTCAAAAAGGCCCTAAAGGATAAACGGGAATATTTCTGTGAGAATCGTAGCTGGGGAGTTTCATCCTCAGGGTAGATAGAATCTTGCTGGTGATTGCAAGCAACATGAAGAACTTGCCAACTGACCTAGGAAACGGCTTGTGTTGGGTATGACCCCATACTTGCAGCATCAGCCGAGGTGGGATCAATCAGAGTTCCTACTCATTCAGGCTCTAGGCAAATAAACAAACATTTGCCTTATGAGATGGAAAATGTGCTTTCTACTCCTGAGACTCTTCCAGAGTTAAGAGGGGCAAATGGCTCCAGATGTTGATTGTGCTGGAAGGAGGTTTGATGTTGCTCTATCCGTTTTAGGAAAGGCAAGGCATCATGTTGGCAGGTAATATCAACAGTGAAGCTTCTCAGCCTCTTAGGCTATGTCTTGTAGAGGCTGTTACTCATTTCTTGGCTAATAGATGAGCGTTTCTCAGACATCATAATGCTGGGGGGCACCTGCAGCAGAGGAACAAAATTTTTCCTCATTATTGTGCGTGTGGCAAGGCACAGACAGCATGGCCTGTGCAGAGCTGTAAAGGAAGATTTCTTTTGTTCTTGTTTGGACAGGCTGTTATTTCCTGATTGCATTTAATTTTTATAAGGTTTTGAAACTCGTTGCGGGCTGTGTTTCCGTCTTCTTGACAAGAAGCCCCAGGCTATGTTATTCCCTGTAACATGTACGTTGCTCCCTAGGACTATGACAGTATGTTTTGATCGCCAGCTTTGCTTGCCGTTGTGCCGCCCTCCCTTGCAGAGGCAGCAGGGTGAGCCAGGGTGAGATACCCACCCGGGCATCTTCGGGGGCTGGGGGGGGAGGAAAGACCACTGATGGGAGGCACGTGGCAGCAGCACTGGCTGGTTTAACTTTTACTGCAGATCATGTAATGAGGAGGAGAGGGCAGCCCAAGACATTGGTTTCAGAAGTGATCGCAAGACTTTATTAGGGTCCAAAGTGCACTGTACTGTGTCTAGTGATTCAGAAAGTTATTGAACAAATAAAACCAAGTAATGAATTTGCCTGAAAAGTCAAAGCAAGTGGAAGGACAGCTGGTCAAGTCATCTTTTTTCTCCTTTTTTTTTTTCTTTTTCCTTATTCTACCTTGCTTTGAGTTGTATGTGTTTCAGAAGTTAATTATTTTTGCTCCTTTGTAAAGCTCAGTGGAAGACATTTATAACATGATCCATTTCACGCTTTCAGCCAACTTGGGGCCATGGTAAATACATATGTTGCTAAAAGCAGTCACTATTTTCAGATGCACAGTAAGTTTATTTGGAACTAATTGTAATATTATATGTAGCTCTGATAATGCTTAATAGTGCTTGACTACTAGAAACATGGAGTAAGCTGGGAATGGGAAATGAAAGAAGAAAGATGCCAAGCAGTAACAGCAAGCAGAATAGTATGTGAAGAAATCAATATTTCCCACTCATGTGGCTCCTGCGTAGGGAAGGAATGTCAGTGATTTTCTCAGTTATCATGAAAAGCACAAAAATAATAGTTGCTGCAGTAAGGAAAGTATTTTTTTTAAATGTTATGGGTAAATTCGCAATGACAGAAAAAAGCGGGCTTCAGGTCGCTCACTTCAGTTCTGTAAGTGATCTGTAGCTAAAATACACTGGAAAAGAGGCTGCCATGCTTACTTGTTCATCTTGCAGGTCCCTGAGTCAGTCCCCAACTGAGTCCAAACTCATTTCTTTCTTATGACTACATGATCAAAGCAAGTTTAATGTAGTGATAAGAGAACATTTGCCACTACAGAGATTAGGTACATTGCATTCCCAGTGAATTTCAAGGATGTTAGTACCAGGGACTGTACAACAGTTAAAAATTATGGGAGTTTTGGGCTTTGCTAAATTATATACTTTTCATCCTGAATTTCAGTCACAAATTTCCGTCATAAATAAGTAGAATGTGGAATCTGTATAGTTAAGAACTTCTAAGAAAGCACTTGGCACAAAAGTGTTCCCTTAAAAAGAATAATACAGCAACCTTGTCGAAATCGCTGGCAGAGCTTCAGTACGATGGGTGGTCACAGGCACTAGCAGATGAGCTGCAATCAGAAGATGGTAAATAATCCAGTGGTATTCACAAGCGAGTACATCTTGAGACATACATATAAGGCAGACAGTTATATGCTTTTCCATGATGCCTGGCTTAGATCCTTTACGTTATGGAAAGCTGAAAGGAATACAGGCATTTAGCATTCTGGGTCACCTATGCAAATCTCTACTTTCGTTGAATACAGCAGGAGGGTAAACAATCGGAATAAGTCACCTCGTTTACAGCTTGTTGATCATGCAGTGAGAATGTTTGATGATAGATCTATGAATACAACCTGAGGGCAGAGGGGAAGAATTGCCCAAGAGAAATGCAGCAAGAACAAATACTAAACTTCCATAGTTTGCTCGCTCTCTTTCATTTCTGTCTGAGACACGTGCGAGTTCAAAAAGTTTGGAACTTGTCTAGTCACACCTTTCTTTACTCCAAATCCAGAAATTCCTGAAGGTGCTCATTGGGTCATGTAAATTATGAGGAAAAAAATAAGCTGCCCAGGTGCAGATTTCTTAAAGTTTGCTCAGAGTATGAAGAAAAAGGGGACGCAAGTTGCAGAAAGCATTTTGTCCCTGTCATGTTGCTTTTGGCTTTTGCAGGTTCCCGAGTATATTACATACTACAGTTGGTTCCTATATACCCTTTTTGCAGTATAAACTGTTTCTTGTTAAACTAAAAAGAAGTTATCCAACGTCCTGCCTTAGCCACCCTAATAATGCCTTTCATTTTGCAAAAGCGTCTTACTTTCTCGGAAGAATTCTATTCAGGCTGTACTTAGAGGTTTCAAAAAAAAAAAAATGGAAAGCACTTGTAATGGAAATTTATTTTTTTACCTCTGTTCCAGGAAGGGCTGTTTGTAAAGCACAGCAGTCTTGCACTGGCATTCATGGCAGAGATAGGGGTGGCTAAAGAATTGAACTATTACTGAAATAACACCGATAGTCTGTATGAGTGAATGTTTTTTTCTGAGTCCTATTAATAAAAAAAGTGATTAACTTCATTTACATAAGACAACACTACTTTTATGTCAAATGGTGTGGGGCAAAGCATGCTCCGAGCAGGAGAAGGGAAAGAAGAAAGCCTGTCGCGTGTGATGACAGCTCTCTGCCTACCCTTGTGCTTCTGAAGACCCTGGCTATGAGCAGAGATACCGAACACATCACTGCAGTCTGCTCTTAATGTAACCGCAGGACTGGTGGCAGGGATAAAATTGCCGTTAATTTTCTTTTAAATAGGGGTATGTATTTTTGCACCTTCTGCATGGAAGCAAAATACCCAGGCTCTTGTTCTTTGTGAAGTACAGAAATGCAACGTTGATCTTGCACTCTTGCCCAGGGTTGTTTGTGCATGGTGACAGGCTTCAGTAGTCCCAGTGTTGGGCTAATTTCTGCCAAAATGAAGGCAATCTGATCTGCATGCACACAATTAAGTCAAATTAGGTCTGCTGTGCTTTTCTGTGTCCATTCGGGATGTAACCCACTGTAATAGTGCCTTTTTTTTTGTTAACGATGTACCAATATTAAATTTCTGGAAGAGTGCTATTAATATAAAAACAACCACATTCATGTAATTGCAGAAGGTGCACAGGTTACCAGTGTATCCCCCAGAGTAATAAATGGGGTAATTAAGGAGGGCAGTCACAGAAAAAAAACGTAGGGAAGGACTTGTCTCTGGGAAGGTGTCTCCGAGGCTGTCCACAGGAGGGCTTTGGCTGGCTGCCACTTCCCCTCCTCTGCCATTTAGTTAAACGCCAAGGCCACTCGAGAGGGCGTTTGGGCTGTTTCTGAAAACAGTGGGCTCCTAAAGCGTGGGAAGGTGTCTCTGCTGAGACCCTGCCCCAACCCTGGGGGGTGGAAGTTGCTGCTGGTAGGAGTTTTTGGCAGATGGACCCTTGCCTGGGCCTGTCCTTCCTGCTCTTGACACTGCAGTGTCATGGTTGTTTTGTTATGACATCATCTAGGGATTAAAGATGAATTGTGGCAAGACTTGGAAAAAGATATGGTAAGAAACAGCCTCCTGAAGAACTTGATTCTAAATCAGAAAAACTGATGAAGAGAAGAAAGGACACAGAGGGACAAAGCCTTGCAAAAGGTCTCACAGCAGGGTCAATGGCAGAGCTGGCAATTAGAGCTGGTCAGAAAAGTCAATCTTTTTCCCAGCGAATGTTCTCCTTGAAGGCAAAAAGTGAAATTACAAGACCTTTCAAGGAGCTTCTGGCAGCTAAGCAGCCTGACTCTTTGCCTTCTTGGTTCTCTGCTGTCTCTTAGCTGTTGGAGAGGTATCCAGACCTTGATTAGGAACAAAACATCCCAGTTTGTTGCTTAAAATTGTATCAAAAAGCGTATTGCAGGAACACTTAGAGCACTGCTATTTATCAAGCAAATCTCTTCAGATGTCAAGAGTACTCACTGAATACTCGATATATTGACTGCTGTGTTTAGTAAATCATATACATTAGCTGGTTAAATGCATATTTTATTATAGATGAGGAAGTGTTTTCTTGCTGGGAACTGGCTGGCTGTAAGGCGAGTGAGATTCCATTTCTAGGGGTTTGTGTCGAAGGTCTTCAACACAACTGGAGTTATCGTCACCCAAACGAACAGCGTGCAGTGACACCAGAGCTGAGGACTTCCCTACCTGATGTTCATTAATGTACTCGTAAGAGTTAGAAGAACAAAAGCATTCAATGTGGCAGAGCAAGGAATTGCACTAAAATCTAGGAGATGTGCCTCCAATATTAGGCGAGCAGATTGCACCCACCAGAGGTACCTTGGCATGGGACTCTTCCTGCAGTGGTGCCTGCCTAAGGACCTTGCTAACTGTGCTGAACTCCTGAGGCCAGGGCACTCTCACTGCTGTGCAAACTGCTCTCCTGCTCTAAACAATCCACCACTTCCAGTGTTTCTAGGTGTTAAACATTGATTTAACTTCATATTTTGCTCAGGCATATAGAAACATAACCCTGTTTAAAAAAAAAAAAGTACAGTACTTCTGTGAAAGGCATATTTCAGATTTTTCTCTTCTTCTTTTAGCTATCTTTTTGTCTTCTGAGAAGGCCATTAAAAATCAATGGTTCTGCTTTAAATTTAAGCTTTTAAAAGTGTCTAGTTTTGTTGATAGTGTTTGATAACGGAGATATTTCTGCTAAGGAAGTCAGTGAAAATAATCTTGAGGATGATGTTTCAGGCACATCTTTCAAACATTATGTCACACCTTATGCTAGGCTATAAAACGATTTTTGAATTGAAACCGTATTCTGACTGGCAAAAAGCATACTTTTTTTTTTTTGCTTTCCTTCTCTCTTGAACACGCTTTGCTGCAAAGTCTGTTCACCAGTCAGGTCAATCCATAAATCTGTATGTCCACTTTTCAAGAAGTTTTTTAACAGTTTTTACTGGAGAGCAGAAGAGTTTGCCTGCTATCTTTGGTTATTGTAAGACCAAGCAGTAACTTACCTCCTCACTGAGGAAGAAGTCCTTGGGAATTTTTATTTTCCTTCTGGTGCTTATCCTTGTTTCTCCAAGTGTTTCATGGGTAACTGTTCTTGGCCATCTGTTGCACAGTCTGGGGTGCTGCTTGAGCACATATGGACTAAGATATGGTAGTCAGGATTCAGTAGTCTGAGTGCGAGTCTGGTGCTGAGCTCACAAGAACTGCCTCCAGCTGAGCCTTAAGTGCATGGCTGGTGGTTCAGAGCTGGGAGTGAAACATCAATGGATGCAGCTGTTGAAGATAATGTGCCTTATCTAGACTAATTCAATGGGCTTTCTAGACTTGAAGCAAACACTTGATGTAACCAAGATTTCTTTCTAGCACAGGTATGTATATATGCTCTGTCACAAAAGAACTGCCTTGTGGTAGCGTGACCAGAGTCTTGCTAGGTCTAGATTTCTAGGCTGAGATTTGCATTTGTTTTGGATGAATGACTAAATAAAATGATTTGGAGCAGTAGCAAGCAGAAGGTAGTTGCTTGTCTCAAGCAACATCAGGCTAAACTGCTGCTTACCATGTCTGTCGCAGCTGGCTTGCTCTGCCCCAGGGGCTGGAAAAACCTTCATGTGGTCTAAAAAACTGCTGCCCTAGACAGGGAATGTATCACGTGTTTTTGCAGTACTTGCCTCCTTTTCAGTCTCCCGTAAGGATGATTTGCACTGCCCCGAGTTGTTTTATGCTTCGGCAAGCGTTGCGGGGACCTCTGAATGAGGACTGCCTTTCCTAAAACATGACTCTTTCTCAGGACTGACCACAGACTTCGATCACAAGCTGTGTCAGGTTAATCTGGCTGAGCTCTTGCCTTACCTTAAAGGCAAGGAGGTGGTTCTCCTTTCTCATTGGATCTTTTATTTCTGTTACTTAAGTTCTGGTACCTCAGTAGCTTGCCCTGACAAGCAAAGTGATGTCTGCCACTGCTGACAGACAAGACCGACTTGGATTTCAGAAAAGTTCAGGGAAGTGCTAAAGCTATGAGGAATTATTTTGAAAACCAATGAGTCAGGCAGAATAATTGGCATAAATACAGTCAGTGTTTACAGCCACGTTTATATGCAGAAGTTATTTTGGGTCACTGTGATATAAATAACAATGGGATAACTGAAATGTTCACATTCTTTCTGTGTTCTCCAGCTCACTTTTCATCTTGATGGCTATACTTTGGATCAGGGCAAGTAAAGCCGTAAGGGAAAAACAGACAACGGTGTGTTAGGACTAAGAAACACAATGCAAATATCTAGGGTGCTGACTGCAATGTTTAGCTTTGAACTTTGAGCCCAGGGTAGATTAGCTGGTGCTGAGCTTCTTGCTTCGGTGTCTTGATTAGCGCCCGAGTTCGCACCAGATCTGTTCGGTGAGGCTGGGCATTTCTAAACTACCCTGCAGATAGGATGGCTCATTTTGCTACCCTTCTGCATCGTAAGGGGAACACAAATAGTAGCGGGAAATGAGTGGGGCTGTAGTACAAAGTCAGCACGCACAAGAAAACTGCATGTCCTTTCAGTGTCTTACCTCTGTCCACCCCCATTTAAATAACACTGATTCAGCCTTAGGAACTTGAATGTGTCATATGGCCAGGCCAATTACTTCACCTTTTGAGTTAAAATGGGACGGTGTGATGTTCAAGCCTGTGCTCCAACCATGCTCGGGGACTTTATTACTCGCTTACAGTAAGATGCTGAGTTATTGGGTGAGCTGTGTTTTATTGTGACTATTGAAGAGGTTATTAAAAACTAGACAGAAAAAGTCCTGTTCAGCCTGGCTATAATATCTTCAAATTACTTTTGCAAATTTCCCAGAGCATGGTGGTATCTGGCCTCTCTTGGGTGCTAGTGCAGCCTAGTTTCTCCCTACCCCAAGAGGCTGGGTGGTTGCGTGTGTCCCTTTTCCTGTGTTATTGAAGTGAGTGGGCTTAGGACACAAGAATCAACAATCAGCAAGGAGTGCGGATGCCCACACCCTCGCTCTTTGATTCATGGGCATTTTGACAACAGTGGTAAATCTCTTCAGAAATGAACATAGGCAAGCAAAGGGTATTTCAGTGTTGCAACTGATAATTGGGGGGAAAAAAAAATCACCAGGTAATATCTTGATATACCTGGCAAGTATGTCAAAATGCAGTCCAAATTGCAGACCCAGCATCAGCAGAAGCCATGCCATTAATTGGAATGCTGCTCTCACTAGAAAGAAAATTATGGACAAATTAACTACTGACGTGCACTCTGCAGAGTTGCTGACCTAGCAGAGTATGAATTGAAAATGTTACCAAATTAAAAATGTCCTTTGACTAATTTTACGTGTGTGTAAGTGGCTGTGTGTGGAGCAAACCAGTGGAGAAGGTGGCAGCCAGCATTAGGCTCTGTGGGTTGGATCCATCTCTGTCCACCTGCAAATGCCCAAAGGGCAGGTGGAAGGCTATTGAGAGAGCCCCTGTTGCTGTGGGAAAGCAAGTGCTTCCAGAGCTCAAATTGTTTACTTCAAACTAGTCTATTTTGGGTATTAAGTTCTTTTTCTTTTTTTTCTTCAGCGGGCAATAAAAGTTTGTAGACAACCCTTTCAGATGGAGAAAGCTATATTTAGACACACAAATTGCACCCTGTGTGCCTGCAGCTCCCCTGAAAATAATGTCAATTACCAACTCCTGGGGATTTGAGCCTTTGTCTGATGTTTCAGGGAGAAAAAAATACCTGCAAGTGTTTAACTCCTAGAAGAATGCTGGACAAATTAATGTATCAAGAAGCATCCTTGCTATCACAATCTGGCTAACTAAAAGTGGACTAGTTTGTGATTCTTTTTAAGTGTGTTTGTACACACTCATCCTCTTTGCCTTTCTTTCCCCATTGTTGTCCTGTAGTTGTGGGGTAAATTAAAATTGAGCAGGGATCAATAGCTTCCTCATTGACACTCTCCTGACTCAGCTTCTTGGGACTTGATTTTTTTTTTTAAGTATATTCAGAAAGTTGGTATCTTTCTGATAAAGCCAGTTCAACCATAATATACCCTTCTTTTCCTTTTAGAATTTTCCCTCCCTTGGAAAACTGTAATGATTAATGTTCAGAGTAGACCATATTTGATACTGGATTACTGATAAACCTAAAATTTCTAACTATGTGACCATCCAGAATTGTACCTGGAAGTTTTTCACCTTTGGGAAAGGGGAAGCTATAATTTTCCAGAGGGACAGCACTTTCTTGGAGCTCTGGTGGGTCAGGAGTTCTGAGAAAGTAAAAGCTACATCAGTAAGTTTGAGAGGTATTTTAAACTTTCTATATTTCTGACTGCAGGACAGCATGGCTTATTTTAATTAAAGTCTGGTTTGCAGTTGGAAGGATAGAAGAAATGGTGCCCATAAAATTTTTTAAGACTCTCTAAAAAGCGTCTTATATGGACTTTTTTTCCTTCCTGTAAAATAAGTTGCATATGTAGAATATATGGCAGTCTTATATAAAAAGGTTTTATTGGCACTTGTTGTAATGACTTTCATAACTTATTCATGAGTTCACTGCTCATGAGTAATTTGGTCATCCAAAATACAGACCAATAAAACTTTTATCTCATACCGTACCATCATGTCTTCTACACTTTGGATAGGTAGATAAGCAGAGGCATACCAGAAGCATGTTGCAGATCCTTTAAGGGAAGAATTAGAAGAGAATGTAAGTTCAGCTGTGATGAAAAGTGATTAGATGGAGAGAAGCTCATAAAAACCACCAAGACTAAAGCAAACCTGTTCTGTTTTTGACCTGATAAAATTGATACAGTTTTTTAAAGTATCTAGAGTTATATGTACTTATGGATCAGAAGCTAGTGCTCGTGATGTTTGCTGCTTATTCTTGCAGGTATCCTTTCTTTCTGTGTCCTCTTTTTTTTTTTCCTTTTGGCCAAGTGAGTGGCAGTGGGACAGTTGTTCTTCTATACCTAAATCTATATTACCCCAGACCTTTTTTATGGCCCGTGAAGGCTTTCAGGAGGGAATGCTTTCATGCAGTTGGTGCAGAGATCAGATGTAAATCTAAAACTGGGCTGTCTGCACACCGAGAAAGCAATCTGTTATAAATCTAGTTTGACACGATTCCCTATTTTTAGCTCTGTGGTACCGTATCCTATGACGAAGCGCCCCGAGGGTATCTGCTGCTCCCGCAGAAGAGGAGGGCTCCCACCTCCGGAGGGCTCATGTTTGTTATGCTACTCGAGAATTATGATGAACTCCTGACTAACATGACATTTTATAACCAAGAGAGCTTTTAGGTACCTGAGCTTGGAGAAAACGTACCGATTACCACTTACTTCATTTCTCTCTAGCACTTTAAATCAGTGGCATGAAATTTATCATCTTTGAGCTTGTTTTTCTGCCAGACTACTTATGCTATATGCGCATTTTATATATATATATATATAAAAATATATATATGCGGTATGTGAAGATCTATGCTTATGAGCTCTGCTCTGACGCTTCCCAAGAGGCCGCACCCGTGTGCGCTCCCCTAGCGGGAGCAGGGCGGATGGCCCCCTGCCTGCCGGCCCCTACCCGTTCCTTCTGCTGGGGGTAGCACGACGGCGCGCCGGGTGCGTTTGCAATGAGAACGTTCACCCTTCAGCGGCCGGGCGGGGAGCTGGGCGCTGCCCGTGAGAAGGCGGCCGGGGCGCCTGGCGCCCGCTGAGTGCCGTAGCAGGGCTGGGGGGGCGGGTGCGGAGGGGCTGGGCCTGGCTGGCTTCGGCAGAAGTAGCGTCAAGAGGGCTGGTAGTAGCGCTACGTTCGCAAGGCGGGACGGTCCTTCCTTCCCAGTTACATGGGGGGAACTTTTCAGCCTGAGTAGGGGGGAAGAGAATTTTTGCATAACGAGCTGAACGCTGCCTCTCATTTGCTATTCAGCAGCGCCTGGCCCGAGGCCGTTCTCTTGCGGTGACCTACTCGCCGTCTGGGGTGCGCTGGAAGCTGGCCAGGCTGTGGAAGGAATAAAAAGGGGGGGGGGGGGGGGGACGGGACAAGGGGGTGCACATGTGTAACTGCAAGGACCTGACGCGGCTCTCGGATTTTCTGGTCATTATGACAGGAGGGTAGCCTTAGGGTCACCTAGCCCGACAAGACTGCCGCTGTTGACTGAAGACAAGCCTTGCAGCGAATATGCCCTCAATTAACAAGAACACTAAGGATATTTGCCAACTCAAATACTTTAACGCTCCCCTCGTAACGCGGGAGGGTCACAGAAGATGCCTTGCTCCATAAAGCAGGTGCCTAAGCCTTTGTAGGGCTCTCCCGGTCTTCAGACTAGCAGTGCCGGCTCAGGAACCGCCACCCAGGCGGGGGTCGCGCCGGGGGGCCCTTCCTAAACCGACCAAACCGCGCAGGCTCAGGGGGACAGCGCCCCCCGCCCCGGTCCGGCAGCGCGAGCTCCTGGCACGCGGCAGCGCGGGCGGGGCAAGAGCGGCGGCGGCCAAAGCCCCTCACGTGCTGGAGCAGCCCCGGGGAGCGCGAGCGGTACGGAGCGCGGCGAACAGGGCGTGGCGCGGGCGGGGCGCCCAGCCGTGGTCTCCACGCGGCTGGAAGCCATCGCCGGAGGGAATGTGGCGACCCAGGCCGAGCTCCCGCTCAAGCACGCGGGTGTCCGGCTGCAGGGAGTGCCTGGGCCTGTCACTCGTGCCGGAGGCCAGCGGAGACAACGCCCGTGTGCGGTGCGGGCAGGTGAGTGACCTGCTCAGCCCGGGGGCAGAGCTGGCAGGGAGTGGAGAGGCTGAGGAGCATCGGGGAGTGTGAGGGGAAGATGGGTCGGTGGAGCCACACCCGGCCGTCCCTGAGGCAGAGGCAGCGGCAGCAGGTGGGGGCTCCACAAGCAGCCGGGGATCCCCAGCCCTGTTGCTGCCGGGCAGAAGGAGAGGGCCTAAGAGCCGAGGGAGAAGGGAAACAGGTCCCTGCTCGGGGCGGCAGGCGAATCCCCTCCCGTCCTCCCTCACCGTCCCAGCTGCCCTTACCCAACAGACGTGGGGCTCTGGAACTCGAGGGCCAGGCACATGAGGACCTTGATGAAAGTCCATGCAGGGGTTTGCCTAGAGTGAGTCAGCCAGCCCCACACATCAAGACTTCCTCTGTTAAGAGAAAAAGGAGGGTAATTGTCATAGGTGACTCCCCTCTGAGGGGTACAGAGGGCCCAATATGCCGACCAGACCCAACTCCCAGGGAAGTGTGTTGCCTCCCCGGGGGCCGAGTGAGGGATGTCACCAGGACACTCCCTGGTCTGAGTCAGCCCACTGATTACTACCCACTGTTGGTCATGCAGGTTGGCAGCGATGCGGTTGTACTAAGAAGTCTAAAAGTGGTTAAAAGGGACTTCAGAGCACTGGGGCAACTGGTTGGTGGAACGGGAGCACAGGTAGTGTTTTCATCAATCCCTTCAGTGGCAGGGAGGAACACAGAAAGGAACAGGAAAACACACCTGGCTAACATGTGGCTCAGAGGCTGGTGCCATTGGCAGAACTTTGGGGTTTTTGACCATGGGGATGTTTGCATGGCATCGGGCCTGCTGACAGCGGCTGGAGTTCAACTGCCTCCAAGGGGGAAAAGGATTCTTGCTTATAAGTTGGCAGGCCTCATCGAGACGGCTTTAAATGAGAGGAAATGGCCTCAAGTTGCCCCAGGGGAGGTTTAGATTAGATATTCAGAAAAATTTCTTCACTGAGTGGTCAAGCATTGGAACAGGCTGCCCAGGGAGGTGGTGGAGTCACCATCCCTGGAAGTGTTCAAAAAATGTGTGGATGTGATACTTAGGACATGGTTTAGTGGGCATGGTGGTGTTGGGTTGACAGTTGGACTTGATCTTGAAGGTCTTTTTAAACCTTAACAATTCTGTGATTCTGTGTGTGATAACAGTGTTGTCTATCGAGCCCCAAGTACACACGTGATAGTTGGAAAAGTTTGTAAGTTAGATCTGTTCCCTGGGTATTCTAGGTACTGAAAATGCTGTCTGGTATTTACAATCCTGTTAATTTGGCTCATTTTATTCAAATGATTTTTCAGCAAAGGAGACCTTGTCACCTATGGTGACACCTATTCACTCCTTGAATTATTATACAAATATACGTACACATCTACTGCTCCTATTCCTTTTTTTTTTTACAGATCTATCATTAACAGATGTATCATTAACCTTTGTAACTTACAGTGGCTCTAGCAGAAACTGTGTACATCATGTCCTAATTTTACTGCAATCTGAAACATGAGATAAAATTGTATACCTGACAGTTTGCATATGTATACACACCACCACATCCTATCAGTTAAAACACAGAAAGTAATAGGTATTAAAATGTTAAGGGTCCCTTATGATAGTATTTTAAGGAACTGTTTAATTTATGTTACTTACTTTTGATTCTCTCTACTAAGGGAATGTGTGTATCCCTCATGCCTGCATGTAGTTACAGCTAGTGCCACTGCACTTAACAAGGTAGGAGGTCCCATCAATTATAGTTTTCAGTGCATCTGCGTGAATGCTGCAGCACTCAGATTTTACACCCTGCTGCTAGCATGGGAAGTTGATTATCAGTCCTCCAACTGTACAAGTGTCATTTGCAGGTTAAAATGACTACAAATTAATTATGTCTTTCTGGAAGATGTGTGGACTGGATAAAAATGCCTAGGTCACGTAACTTGTGACAGCTCTCTGCTGTCTGCAAGAAGGATTATTAATTTTCACCTCCTTGCCTCTCCCCCTACCTCTTCTAAAGGTCAGTAACGAGGGTACTACTTACAACAGCAAAGTGTCTGTCCTGTTCATTTTGTTGCACATGTGGTGGTGGGTGTGTGTTGTGGTTTTTGGTTTTTTTGTTTTTTTTTTTTTTTTTTTGCTTTGGTCTTCTGAATACTTTAGGTTTTTATGAATGTTGGAGGGAAACCATTTGAATGATGGTTTTGTAATTTGTGGCGCTCTGGGAATGAAGGATGGGGGAGGTGAGTTTCCCTGGAGTCTCCTGGTGGTGTCCTGGGCAGAGATTGTACACAGGTTTATCCCAAAGCAAACCTCATCCTTCGTTTCCCACCGCTTTGCCCTCCTCACTTGCAACAAAACACATCTCTAAATAATATAAACATTAGATCCACAGGGATCTAATCTTTGTCTAATGACTTCTGTAGGTGACAAAGCCTAACGCATAAAAGAACTGTAATTTGTTGTTCTGTACCTAACTGGATGTGCGTGGTTCTCGTAGCAAAACTCCCCCTTTATTTACAGCTGGAGCCTAAGAACTGTCAGGATCTATAAACCAGAAAACTACTTACTTCACCTTCAGATCCTGCTCTCAAAAATCCCAAACTATGTTTACAGGACCAGGTCCTGTACAAAATGAAGGACGACTTCTGTGTGGTGGCTCACACAAGCCATGAGACACTTCCGCGAAGAGCTCTCCTGTGTTGGAGGCAATATAGACTGTTGCTTCCCTGCCCACATATAAACTCTTCTATCATTCAGCTCTAAAAATCTGCACCAAAGCCTTCCCAAATTTCTTGGTTAAAGCTGTCTTATTTTGTGTGATGGTAGTGAATATTACGTAGGTAGGGCATATAAAAGCGTGAACATCACCGCATAGACTAGTACATTTGTCCTGGCATTCAATGAGCAGTTTCTCTGCTGGTGGATATATAGGGTAGGACACTTCCACATCCACAAATACTAAATGCTCAGTGAAATTTGGTGTTGTTAAATTGTTTTTCTGAAAATAGCCCTGTTTGCTAAAGAATGCCTTGTCTTTTCTGAAAATCAGGCCTAGCTCACTACCTAAATCATTGCTAAAAAGGAGTACTTGCTATTTTAAAACACAACTTCATTAAAAAGATGCAGTAAGACATATTAAGATACAGAGAAAAGTAACTGTTGTTATTCTCTGTAAGTTAAGTGTACTTCAGTGGTGTAAGGAGATTCGTTCTTTCAGTATTTGGTATAAAACATATTTATTCTCAGTTGTATCTGTGAAGAAACAGTATCCTCCTCCTTTATACACATGGCTATGTTTGGCTGTAGCCTGCACACTGTGATCATGGATGTGGTAGTAAAAGTTTATAATCAACAACTTGTTATGGAATTGAAATTTCTCTTCCAGAAATACTGCAAGATTATGCATATTCTTCAGCTGTTATAAACACCTCTCAGCTGGTGTGTAAATCATTGATAGCAGTGATGAGTGGAAAATGTGGAACTTTCTGTAAAAACCTCAGCTGAAAATATTTTTTGTTTTCAGCTGCAAATCAAACCCTGACATTCCAGTTGCAAATGAAAAAAATATTTTCATTCTGAATTACACTGTGTTTCCTCTGAGGAGATGATTTAGGTGTCTTGTGTTTGTGCCATTCTCAGGCTCTATCTTCAATGAGGCATCATGATTTTTCTCTTGTGATGGGACTTAGTGGAGTGTGGTGCTAGATGTATGAATGTAATTTAATGGCAGATAAAGAAGAGAAATGAGGAAGACACACATTCATTGTCCATCAAGTATTGATTTTTTTTTCCAGATTGAGATATTTTGCTGCTTCTTAGTTTGATGAGAAAGTGATCTTTACCAAAGCAAGCAACATCTTATCATTAAAAAAAAAAAAAAGGCTCAGTTAAACTCAGTATAAAAATCTTGACCTATCATAGTGAACAAGAACACTGAGCTGTGAAACTACTGTCAGTATGCAGAACACGTCTTTTGGTCATAATACATATGTATGAGAAAATTGTCCTGTGAGAGGCATATAGTGAAGAAATCTTGATTGCTTTCTGGTGTTATTTATGTATTTAAATTAGATAGAATTTTAGAATTAGTATATGCAGAAAACAAAGGAGATATTTAGTACATACCAAAATGTTATAATACCATTATTACTAATAATTACAGTGCTGCAAATCTGATACAACTCAATAAAAGTCACTTAATTTCATATGAAATATGAAAGATGAGAAACAAGACACTTGAATTTTTTTTAACACTCTTGATACAGTGAAGAGATCATCTCTGAGATCTAATTGCCTTGGATAGAAATGTTGTTAACAGCAGGCTGAAAAAAAGATGTTTGTCCATCTGTATCATTGGCTTTGATGTGTTGTATAGAGAGAAATTGTTTAGCACTGACTATTTTTCCACTTAATGGAAAGAAAACCTATGAGTATGGTGGGTATTGGAGAGGGATCCAAAATGGACCCTGTGCTTCCAGGCCAAGAGTCCTTCTCTGAAAAGCAAGTTGTGCAAAATGGAGGTAGATGGGGAGAACGTCTGCTTTGCCACACTCTGAGAGGAAATCCTCTATCATCCCCATTTATTTACAAAACAAAACAAAACAGCTACAATGATGTCATCTTATTTTTTCCAGTGTATATTTGATATTGTTACTTGTTTAACTCCTTATGTTGTACTTTCTCTTCTTGCTTACATGAATTTAGTAATTTCCGAAGAGTGTTTTTTTGAAATCTTTAATCATAATTAAGTGAATTGATTTATACATAGCACTTGTAATCATGTTAAAGCGGATGCAAGAAGGGCTTAGAAAGGACTTTAAAAGTGCCAATTAACTGTAGGATATAGACGTTGGATGATGACTTATGCATTGCTGAATAAATCAGTCTGCAACACTATAAAATCAATTTTGCTTCATGTTGTTCATAAAATAATTAATATAAACAATTGCACTTCAAAACTATAAAATCAGTTTTGGCTCATGTTGTTTAATAAAGCAATTAATATGAACAGTCTGACTTCAAATATCTGCTGTCATATAAGCTGCTGGATCATTAGCCTTAAAAATGCCAATAAGTCTCTGACTATTTAAACTGAATTGCCAGGCAAGGTAGAACAAAAGATGACGTTTTAGCTCTTGATGTTTTTATAGGCTAATAAAAGGACGTAGTGAAAATTGCAGTCATGAGCAAAGTGAGCTCCCATCGCTTCTGCTCCACCTGCCCCAGCCAAGTTTGGGCTGATCCCCTCTGCAACATCTCTGCCATGCCACAGGCACCCACGTGGCTCCCAGCTCAAAGGTGAAGTTTTGCCTTGGGCTCTGTAGCTTGAAGCCCTCCTTGGAGATTTCACTCATAAGTTCTTATTGCTGTGCAACATAGATACTGTTGAAATAATTTCTTTAGGCCATGTTAGCAGAGGTAATATTTGAAGGAAGTACGTACCCTTGCATTGAGAGAGTTAAATGGACACAAATCAGGAAAAGGAATTCAGAAGAACTTGTGGGCACAGAACAGAAATGCTTACAGAAGGCTATGATGGTAGTAAAGAAAAAGAATGAAATATTTAATTTCAGACATCTAATTTTGTCTTAGCCATAGTGCTGACCCATTAACAGCCACTTTCTGTAGGAGGATAACATGTAGGGTATATGTCTAACAGACTGCAACTGGAAAATTCATGGAGGCAGAGGGCCGAGTGAAACTTTTTGGCAAAATATGCAAATTTCATAACGGCAAAATGTTTTGCTAGTATGTGTTGACTTCGGTAACTATTTTGCTCAATTTCTGAAAGATTCAAAACTACTTTCAGCTTTTCTTAAAGAAGTATCAACTTGTAGGGGTTATGTATGACTTTATATTTGAATTTTTTTTTAAACTATTTAAAAATATGTGAAGTAAAAGAATAATAGAAAAAACTTAGGTGTTTTTTTTTTCCAACTAAATTTGGCACAGATATAGAAAATTTTTTTAAATTGTGGTCTAGTTTGTGTCACATTTGGTAGGTGCCTATAGATGCTGACAAATTATATTTGTCAGTCTAGGAACAAACACAATAGTAATAATTAATCATACAAATGGAAAAATAAAGTCTCCATGGAAAATACTGAAAGGAGAACAGTACCATGCCTGATCTGGTGTAATGCATGTTGATACCATGTCAAAAAAACTCATCAAAAGTAAAAATCATTGGTAAGGGGGTGTATCTCCTAATTATGGTACTTAAGTGCTGCAGATGTCACCATGGGTCCTCCTGATCAGTAGAGGAGAGGGGATGGCACAGGATGGCAGATGTTGGTTTTCTAAGCATTTTGTTTGGTGTCGGTAAGTCTGTGCTTACTGCCTTGCAGCTGGTCGGGGTACCTGGGAACCTCTTTTTCTAACAGATTCTTTGTGCTTTTATTTCCCCTGGAGGGGGAAAAAAAAAAAAGTGATAAAGCAGATGTGCCACCAAAAGCATGGGGTGTGCTCCAGAGGCTTTTTAGGCATGATGGTAGACGTGGCAGTGTGTTCTCACAGCCCGTGGAAAATCCTCAGATGCTGCCATGAGCTTGCTGAGGCTGCTTCTGCTAGCTCTGAAGGGAATAGGGAGGTTGCTGGCTGGAAAGCTGGAGAAAAGGAGAAGGGGAAAAAAAGCTCCCCAAACTAGAGCATGCTTTGTCAGGTGGGGCTGAAACAACTGGTAGGTCAGTATTGCTCTTACCAAAGGACTGGACCTTAAAGGGGAATTTTAGTGAAACTTAAGTGCTTAAGCAGCTTTTAAAAATCTGTGTCCAAGTGTGCTTGCAGGTGGAGCGGGTGGTTTCAGGTGCCTTTTCAGCAGAGAAGTGAGGAGAGCTGGGAGCATGGCTACTGGTGCTGGTAGCTGGGGGTCGGTGCGGGACCCCGGGGAGCTGGTGAGTCCTGTCCTGCATTGCCTGTTACTGCTGCCTTGTAAGAAAGGTCTGCGCAGAAGCTTTATTTTCTGGTGATGCAGGTCAGTGGGTTGGCTGATCATAACTATAGGCAATACAGATTTGCTGCTTTCTTGTATTTAAGGAAACACGTATCTTTTTACTTACATTAGCTGATCCACATCTGGTTTGGGGATTCATAGCATGATCTCCCATTGACTGCTCTTCTGGGTATATTTATAGTACAAATTTCCCAGTTAAATATAAATTAATTATCATTTATAGTACAGTATTATTCTTCGGCCCCCAAGGCTTGTTCTGCACAATTTTATACTGTAAAAAATGCTTCATTCTCAAAGAGGTTACAATTATTATATGTAAATCTGTAAGATAAAGAATGTCTGAAGAATGTCTAAAGAGGCGTTATCATCTCCATTATTTTCTCACCCTTGTTTCAGATAGGCAACCGGAAATAGATTAAAGTATTTTTTTCTGTGAGTCTCTGAGAATTTTGTACAGGAGACTGGTAATTCAGCCGAAAATGTCTCAAATGTCAGACCATGTCCATAAGCATTCAGCTGTACCAACAGCCCACATAGGTATTAATATTTATACATATTTACATACGTTCAATAATAATAAAGCAGTGCATTAACTGATGCTAGCATAAAAAGATTACAGTATCTTAATCTGGAAGTCTGGAATCTAAAATGTGCTTTCTTCCATTTTACAATTATTGAAGTTCAAGTTAAAAGTTCAAGTTATATTTCCTAGGTGAAGGTCTGTGTTAATGAATATGTGCTACCTGAAGCTAAAACCTGAGCCTTGCAGAAATTAGATTACATTTCTAAATTTAGCAGAATCTTTCAAACTCTTGATGTATATGCACAGCATATAGACTTACCTGAAAGCATTTGCAACAATACCAGCCAGTGATATTAAAAACTTAATTTTCAGATGCTGCTGTCATTTTACTAATTACTATTAAATGTGTTGGAAATAATTTTTGGTTTGTCCTGGTTCTGGGATAGCCTACCATCTTGACAAGGGACTGCAGCCCTGCTGCAGGGGAACCAAGACTCAGCTCAGCAGCTGGGGAGCAGGGAAATCCCTGTCCCAAGCGTTTAGCCTCATGTGGCGTGTGAGAGGGCTCCCAGACAGGTCCCCACTGCAGGGCTCTACCCATCTCCAGCATGGTTTGGGCTGTGGGATCCCTGGGCTGTGATGGGAGGCACTTTGCCTCCCCAGACTGCTCAGGTCATGACTAGCTCTCCAAGGCTGCAGAGGACAGGGATGGGAAGCTCCAGTTATCTGGGGATCTTCACTTAAAGAAATAGTATTTTTTCCTACGTACTTTCAGTAGCCATAGGAAATCTTAAAAGCCCTAGGTTTCCGTCTAATCAGAATAATATTTGTAAAGAAGAATGAGGACACCTTGTACTATGGAAACCAGTCTGTTTTATATACCACAAATCAATATCTTGTTTATAGCTGAGCTGATTAAACTTTTCCCATCCATTTTAATAGATCCTGAGTAATAGTTTCACTGAAATTGGCATGAGTAATATATGTCAGGTATGACTCGGGTAGAGATATATGTGTTTCTGTGGGAAGAGGCAAGCAAACCTCTGGTTTAAAAATGTTTCTTAAAGCAATTTTAAATGTGGATTGCTTACTTTGTTGGGAGGACAAAGCTGATGAAGACCTGCTCCAGGTTTCAGTTAATGAATTCATGATTGAAGAAAACCTTAGCATGATGTAAAATGAGAGATGCAGTAAAGCCCTTTGTAGTTTCTGGCATACTGGCGACATTTAATTTCAAATTATGCAACTTTTTCATTCACATACAGTAGTTATCTCTTTACTTTGGGGTTTTCCTGAGTAACGTATGAAGGAAACTGTTATGTTGAGGTCTCTGTGTTAACACAAGAGACGTTAGGATTTGCAGGGAAAGAAATTATACTAATTAATGGTCACATTCCTGTGGTCTGGGCAAAATCCCTCAGGTCCCTAATACCAGAGAGGATATATGACTTAAGCTATTTTCTACAGACCTGCTGAACAGAAATGCTTATTTGGGCTCATTTTTTTAAAAAAGCTTTAAATCTGGAGAGTTTTAATATCATCCATCCAAGTTGTGAGTCTCTAACTTTGAAAAATTGTTAATGAGAAAAAGGGGAGCCACTATGAAGGCAATCGGTGGTGGCAGAAGTCATACTTACTGAAAACTGGGTATCTGAAGCGCTCAATGTTTTCCTAAATCTAACCTGCTGGTGTTGGTAAACTAGTGACCTGAATGTCCTCCGCAGCACTGAAATTCAACTATAGCTCTCGACATTTGGTGGAGCGCAGACAACCAGGGTCTGCTTTGCAGGAGGTCTCTTGCACACTGCCTTCCAGCCCTTTAGAAAGAACTGCTATCCTCTCCGTAAGAGACTCGGTTAGGGCTAATTTTAGGAGTTTGATGAACCATGGTTTTCTTTTCATTTGCTTATAGGCATTGTAAATTGCTAATGATCTGCAGCAGAAATTAATTATTGCTAATTATTCCCTTTCAGCCACAGCTCAAAACCTCTTTTAGCACAGTGTGTAGATGCAGGTTAAATGAAGTCCAAATCTCATTCCGTTTTCTGTCCTTGAAGTACACAGCAGATGCTTGCCTTTTGTAACCTGCTTGGCTCAGGCAGCAATGAGAGGGGGGATGCTTTCAGAGGCAGAGAGGATGTCTGTACTTCAAGCCTAAAATGGGATTAGGGCCTGTCTTTTGTCACAGGTTCGCTCTTTCCGCAGGGATGTTAAGTAGGACAAGGTGAGACTGATCTATCTTTCAAATAAATCTATTGAGAGAGATTCTATTTATGAGGAGAAAGTGCATCTGACTTCATGTAAGTGAAGGTCACGATAACAGTCCACATATACTGTGCAAAATGATGCGATTTTCTACGCAGTCTGCAAATAAGCAGTTACGCTGTTATGGAAAAGTATAACTTGCAAAATTTAAAAGATGGAAATTAGTTATATAAAAGTGACTCCAGGATAACTGATGTTGAACTAGTAAGGCAAACTAAATGAAATGTCACCCAGTCCATGGTTACCTTGCCTAAAAGGGACACGTGGCTTTTATCAACACAGGGAATGCACCGAAGCCGTATATACCCGCTGCCTCTGTCAGCTAACTGTGGAGATGGACGGAGAAATGTGAAAACACCCACCAGCAAATCACAGTACTTTTGGGGGACAAAGATAAGCCAAAGTATGGGGTGGGGTTTTTTCCCCACCCTGTCACAACATTGTTTCCACTTGGCCTTGTAGCAAACCATCTTTAACGAGGCTAGTGTGTGCTTGCTGGCAGGGTGATGCTTTCCCATGTAACCTTGGAAATGCTTTAAAGGTGCTTTATGAAAATTTGCTGGCAGAAAAGAAAGTGCCTCAGTTTCTGCTTTTCATCACATGCATAATTGCCTGAATATTGAGCTACAGAGTCGTATGTAAGGGCAGAGCCCTCTTGGCAGTGGATGTGGTGCTTTCTGGGGCAGGCCAACACAATATGCTTTCTTCATACAAAGCAGCCCTGAGCTGCTTTCCTTTCATTGAACAGCTCAGTGTGTGAAGGACTCCTTGGAGTTTGCAAAGGTGTTTTGAGTCTCATATCTTTCTGACTCAGAGCTGTGATTTCAGCTAAAATAAGGTAATGATTTTCAAGATGGGAATTGTTCAGGTGTTTTTCTTAGTCTGTGGTAGAAGTAGTATGTGATTCAGTGAGTACTTCTACAGAGGAAAGACGGGGCCACCAAAAGCCCTGTTTGTAGGTGCTGTCATTTTGAGATAGTCCCCTGGTGAATCTAGCCTGCTGTTGTTGTTAAACCATCAAATGTAAAGCTGCTTCTGCTTCTTTCACCTGTACCTGGCAAGTCCTCACACAACTCATTTGATACCAGTCATTCACTGGTGGGAATTGTGATAATCTTGTCTTCTGTTGCATTTGAGTTGCAGATTAAAAACCTCTCCAGCAAATCTCATCCTTTTGACACCAACTACATAGCTAGAATATTCATTTACTAAAAGGGACAGCATTATTATCTGAACAGTGGCAGAGGGGGCTGTTAATTCCCATAGGCTTCTTAATGACAGGAACCTGCTGTAAAGAGTGGTTTTGTTTCTGTGGAGCCAGCTCTTCTTTGTCTTGTCATGTATCTATATTATAAAACACAAAGAAAATGTAGCATGCATGTGTCCCTACCATCATATCTTGTAGTGTGGAAGGTGCAAATACCAATCTCTTCATCAAAGGGTTGCTGGGGGAAGCAGTGGGCTTTCCACCGCCCCATATCGCAGGAGGTACGATTGCTCATGCTGGTGACAATTAGCCATATGCTGAGACGTCTCCTCTGCTCCCTCCGGCACCTGCCACTTCTCCGTGAGAAACCAGAACGATGGCTCTACTACTGAGGTGTGCTAAAGAGAGTTGCTGTACGTAACTATGTACCTTCAGAGCTCATCTGTAGTCTTTATTAAAACAATTACTAAGGATCATTTCACTGTAAACGCTGGCACTCTCTTGCTTTGAATCAATCAGTCATTAACCTTAGTAGTATCAACTCGTTCTCACTGTGCATTTCAAGCTGATTAATAAACAAGAGAAAAGTTAAGAGTCCATTCTGTGTGTTGCAATGTATTCTTGTGTTACTGGATCTGGATAAACACAGTGACATTTCATTGTACTGTGAGAGATTTATGAAGGAACCACAATGTGGGAGAGAAGGGGAAAAGAGGGCCTTGTGCTGAGATGTGCTGATAAAGAAGGAAAGCTAGACAGAGAAATGTGAGTGATGTGTGTACCTGTGCGCATCTGAAAAGCAGGCATCTGATCAGCTGACACGCGCTAGTTAGGGATCGCTTTCAGTTTCTTCTGTCATGTCACTGTGACTCTCAACAACTTTGAATTATTCTGGGACAATCAACATCAGTATGTTGAAGGGGAAAAGGAGGAAAAGAAAGAATTAAAAAAAGCACATGCATGAAAGTAGCTCCTTTTGATGTGTCTTTTTTAGGTGACCACAGTTAAAAGCATATGCTTGTGTCTTGCCAGAGTGTAGTCCTGTGTATTATGAGGTCCTTGACTATTTTAAGACACTTTAATAATAATAAAAGGGAGCAACTGAGTCATTCAGAAATACAATTTCTGACAGTGTATAAAATGACTTGGAGGGCTCTGCTATCCCCTGAAAAAATCTTGAACATCATTTTTTTTTTTTTTTTAATTCTTCTTGGCCAGCAGTCCCCAATCAGTAGTAGTGGCCAACGTGATGCCCATGAGGCTCTTGGATACTTGCTGGAACAGTATTTCTGTAAACAGTCCAAGTTGAGGTAATATGATGTTACATGCAGGGTGTCGTTGCTCAGGATTTCTGCGTGTAACAAGGAAGGGTTGGGGATCTCTGCTTCAGGGCATTGCAGACCAGCTGTCAGGTGTGGTGAGGATGATGTACAGTCCCTGGGAGCAAGGGCAGAATAGGCCATTGCAGGTCAGTGCCATCTGACTGTCACAGCAATGCTGGCACCTTGTCAAGCAGGACAGTCTTTTTAATGGTAGCCAGAAATTTGGGAGGGCTGAGAGCAGCCTGCTTTTCACTACCTGACTCCTTCTGGGTAAATAAGGAAACAGATGTGACAAAGCACAGCAGGTGACACTGGACTCTTCTGCTCTGGGTTCTGTAGCTGCCTGTAGGAGCAGACAAACTTTCCAGCCTCAATCAGCAGAGAACAGGTACCAGATGTGTATCTGTGTAAAACAGGAGGTCTGGAAAATAATGTCCTTCTGAGCCTCCTGCCTAGGTGGTAGGACCCGAGTCTGCAAGCCCCAACCTGGAGCAGCTTTTGTGAATAAGCTGCCTCCACTGAGTAGCTATGGAGAGAGGTGCCCAGATGGCATCTGGAAGACCTGCCCATTTCAGTGCCTGTGCACCAAGTGTCCTGGAGCTTGATGAATCACCGGAGGGCTCGGCAGCTTAATTCTTCATAATTCCTAACATATGTAGAACTTCAGCTATGACACAATTAAATTAAGCCATTAGTGAGAGCTGGATCTGGGCCTTTGTAGAACCAAATGGTCTATATTTCGTGGTTTAGGAATGAAACATGTTCTGCTGCTTCTGAATGGAGTTTACAAGGGACTGATCTACCTTTGTGTATAATTCCTTAAACAACTTTAAGCAGGCCTGCTTCTGGGTGAGGTACCCAGCATCCTTACGACTCTGTGCATGTGGGTCTCTGGGACATTCAGTAGCCCACTCGGGAGTCAGCAGTTTGCAGGCACAAACTCTCTGAAAAGTTTCAGATAGGGAGTTGGTTCCAAGCAGACTGGTCTAAAGCTCCTTGCTTTATCTCCTTTATCTTTATTCACTTTTTTTAAAGCATGTTCATTCAGGTCCCAGGCAAGACCTTATTAATGACCTCCTGCTAGATTCTTTTTCATGAATATGAATATCTTTCTGCAAGGTTTTGCACATTCAGCTTCATAAAAACTTGGTCTTTAAAATCAGCAACTGAGGTCTGGAAGCTTTAAACAATCTTCATGTATACTAAAGAATTTCAGTTCACTTTTAAATTTCATATTCTAAATTAATATAGAAATAATTTTTGAAGTATATCCTCCTGAGTTTTAGACCTTCTAGCTGGTTTTATATTACTGTCTCAGACTGTATATATGATGTATTTACAGAATAAGTAGCTATGACAGCTGAGTATTTAAATCAAAATTAGTAATTTATACAGATTTTCTGCTTTAGATTTCATTAGAAAATCATAATTTTCTTTATCAATTCTGTGTCTTGTGCTACTTTTATGTAACTATACAAGTTGATTTTGAAAAAAAAAAAAAAGAAACAACCACTACAAAACCCCTCTGAATATCTAAATTTTTAGTCAATCTATCTGATTAGTTGTGTTTGGTCAGATGTGTAATATGACATTGTTCTTCTGCTGTGACTGGATGAATGCACAGATAATCATGATACAAATCATTACATTTGCAAAGCAGAATCCATTTTCTACCAATTCACTTCCCATGAGCATTTTTTATAAAGATGAATTGCTGAAAGGCAATATTTTTGAATACGTTGGTCATTTTTAAGTGTCTTCCTTGTGCAGCTTTAGAAATTATTTGCATCTGATTTTAAATGGGATAGGGGGAGAAGGAGGTAGGGCTCTGACTAGGATTCCTGCAGGTGTCACTTGTCTGAGTCGTTGGAGTTGAAGGTGATTAAGTTGGCGGAGGGGGCCAAGGTGGCCTGCCCCATCCCCTCTGCTCTTACAGCCTGAGGACTGACCTGCTTGGGGGAGGCTCCCCGAAATGTTTGGGGGAGGATGGAGGTGTCACTGTGCGTGGGTCTGTGACGTGCCTCGTGGCTGCTGAGGCTGACCCTGCACGTGCTGTGGAGCAGCAGGTCCAGGGAAGTGATGGCTTCTCGATGTCTCCTGAGACACGGTAACTCAAACGAGTTACCCCTCGGTACGATGCGTGGCTAACAAGGGAGCTTGTGGGTGCACCTCAGAAGTGTGCTCTCAGTCCGGACTAGAATGCTCATGCTGCTGTGTTTTTGTAGCAAATGTTTATGCTTGTGGAGACACAGTTTAATGAGTGATTTCCTACTGACTTCCTCATGGAGGCGAACACTGGGAGTGAATATTTCTATTTCATCAGTGTTTTCTGCCTGAACTGTCTTCAATTTAGAGGCCTTTTGTCATATGTTTTTGGGAATGTGTTTTCCCCTGTAAGTTTACCTTGGCGAATAGCCAAGCTCACAGCCTAATCTTGAACAAGTTTGCACATGGATGAGAGGATGTAGTAATTGGAGAGGTAGATGGTCTCGTAGTTACTGCAGGTCGTGAGGATCAGGCCCATTTCAGATGCTGTCTCTGGTTTCTTGTGTTACCCTGGGGATGTTGGGGATTAGTGTGTTCCTTCTCTCAGCCTGTCTGGTCTGTCTGTCTAGGTTGTCAGATGTGCAAACAATAGGAATTTTTTAGGTAGAGCATCTGGTGCAACTGGGGCCCAATATCACAAGGTGTCATTAGACACTGTAGTTATGCACAAAATGGCAAAAACAAAGTACCAGAGCAGGTTAATGGAGAGACAGACACACACATAAAATTATAGTGCTGATAAAGATGAATATCTAGTAGACCTCCTGAAAAGCAAAGAGAAAATCTAGCTCCTGTAAATTATTTGCAACGATGATAGCATCTTATTGCTGACTTCAATAAGATTTAAAAAAAGAAAATTCTTGCAGATGTTGAGGTTTCCTGGTCCCTGGAGGAAAGACATGAGAAAGTGTTTGCCTGTGCATACACACAGTGGTGAAAATGTCACCTCATGGTACATCGTGAAGAACAATTTCAGGAAACCAAGCACTTGAATTCATGCTACAGAAGCAGGATAAGGCTTTTGAAGATCTCAAAGGCAGTTAGATGCCTTAATCTCCTATGCATTTAACCCCAAGTGAAGTACTTGAAGGTTTATAAAAAAAAAAAAAAGTCCTCTTCTGATTAGGGAGCCAGAGTGATAGTGCACATTGAGAGCTCTCTTCTCGGCAGCCCAAGCGCATGCTCTGCAGAAACCAAATTTTGAGCACAGTGGCGTGTTTCTCTGGGCAGAGACTCCTGGCTGAGGACAGACCAGCATGAAGGATTTCAAGGAGCTGATTAGGAGGTTCTTATTCTGCCTTTCATGGAGAACAGCAAAAGGAAAAAAACTTAAAACCTCAATAACTAGAGGAAGCAAATTAAATTACTGTACAAAAAGAATAATCGCTGGTAGAAGTGTGAAATGTTGATCTCTGTATTTTTTGCACATTGTAGAGGTCCTTAAGGGCTGTCAGCATTGTAATTAAATATGACAGCTTGACAAAAGGATCATCTAGGTGTGAAATGCATACACTGTTGGAGAGAGGCTTTCTGTACAACAGTGACCTAAAATCAGGAAGTCACTGACTGTGACCTTCGCTGCGCTTTCGTGGAGCAGACAGAGCTGCAAGGCAGCGTTGTCAACTGTGCAGTCCACAAAACTGGCACACCACATTCATTACTGCACGAGTCGGGCACGGCGAGAGCACTGCCGCTGCTACTTGCGCTTCCTGTGCACAAGTAGAGAAAAGAACCGACCCTTCCCTGTGACATGGAAGATGGGTTTCTTGTTGGTGCAATGGACCTCGCCTGAAAAAACGCTGAGAAACTGCTTTTTTTCCAACCTTCTTTTTTTGGGGGGGGGAGGAGGAGGCAGAGGGAATCTGAGTTGTAGGATTCTGACAATCCTCTTACTGTCAGAGATGAGCTGTGACTGTAGCCTGTAACTAAGTTCTTTCTGCCATTACAAAGTTTTTCTATTAAATACTCCCTCCTTAGCTTATGAGCTTCCTAGCTCAGTAACACTTTGCTGCATTTTAGGCATTTTTATTATTAGTTAATTTGCTATTCAGTCTAATAAACCCAGTCACAATGAATTTATTTAGCGCAATGTGGATATTTCACGTTGTCATCTTATGCTTCCTTGACTGCTTCAAACGGAGGATTTCCCTGCTGTCAGGACACAGTACCCTCTGACGTCCTGATGCAGCAGGTCCTGACCTGTACCCTATCAACAGCAGCTGACAACTTAAAAACTCACTCCAGAAGTAGAACTGAAAATGCTTAAAAATTTTCAGTCCTGCTTCAGATTTTGGAGGGTTTGGATATTTCAGGATTTTCAAGATGAGGGCTAAGTCTCTGCTTTGAGAGCAGCACTGCAGAGGAGGACTTTGGGGATGAAGAGCTGGGCATGAGCTCGCAATGTGCGCTCACAGCGCAGAAGGCCAACCGTATCCTGGGCTGCATCCAAAGCAGCGTGGCCAGCAGGTCAAGGGAGGGGGTTCTGCCCCTCTGGTCTGCTCTGGTGAGACCTCACCTGCAGTGCTGCATCCAGCTCTGGAGCCTCAGCACAGGAGAGACATGGACCTGTTGGAGAGGGTCCAGAGGAGGCCACAACAATGCTCAGAGGGATGGAACAGCTCTGCTGTGGGGACAGGCTGAGAGAGTTGGGGTTGTTCAGCCTGGAGGAGAGAAGGCTCCAGGGAGACCTTATTGCAGCTGCCAGGGCTTAAAGGGGTCTTATAAGAAAGATGGGGACAGACTTTGTAGCAGGGCCTGTTGTGATGGGACAAGGGGTAATGGTTTTAAACTAAAAGAGGGGAGATTTCACCTAGATACAAGGAAGAAATTTTCCACAATGAGGGTGGTGAAACCCTGGCACAGGTTGCCCAGAGCCGTGGTAGATGCCCCATCCCTGGAAACATTCAAGGTCAGGTTGGACGGGGCTCTGAGTCAACCTGATCTAGATGAAGAACTAGATGAAGACCTAGTTGAAGTTGTCCCTTGCTCATTGCAGAGGGGGTTGGACTAGGTGACCTTTAAAGGTCTCTTCCAACTCAAACTATTCCGTGATTCTGTGTGACTCTTGGGAAGCTGCAAAAACCACAGCCAGGCAGCCCTTGGCAGGGCTGAGCGTATTCTGCCTTGTGAAACTCCTGTGCTATCCTGGGTTCAAATTGTAGGAGCCACTGATGTAACTTCATGAGCAGTACTTCCATGATCTATATTACATTGTAGAAATGTTTTCTTCCATGTAGTTTAAGAAGTAAGACTGGTTTTAGATTTGGAGAAAAATCTGGATTTTTCAAGAGTAGTAGGTTGTACATTAACTTGTGGCTAGCTCGGCTTGGACACTACTGTGAAAACTATTTTAGGTAAGAAGATACATTCAGAGGGGACTGCATGTTCATTAACATCCTGAAATGAGATGGGAATTTGGAATGATGGAATGAAAGGGAAATTCTGTGCAGGAAAACTTAATAGTCGTCATACTTAGGTGACTGTAACTGAGCTCTTATTTCCATGGTGCAGAAATAAAATCTACCATGCCTCAAAGTAGTTAAGAGTTCAACTAATTTTTCACAACCACATAATAATTTATCATTCAATATTATCCCAGTGGATGTCTAGCACTCATTCTGCCAGAAGTTGTCCCCCTCATATTGTCAAGCATACACAGTCATTGGTGTATAAAGACTGGAAACAAACATCCTTTGAAAGGAGCTAATTAAACATTATGCATCAGTAATGTATGATTCAGTGATACAGAGTAAGTACATTGTTTATTTCCCTACATTGACATATAAATAAGGTGATTAATGACAAAATCAAATGTTCCCATTCTATCCCTACACTAATAGTCATACCTAAAACATATGATTTGTTCCTAAAACTCAGTGTGCAACAGAGACAAGTCCAGCTGTGATGCTGGCGCTGTGGAGATGAGCTGGACAGGGCTGGGAAATGCAGTGAGAGCTTTGCCAGTGGAGTTCAAAGTGAACTGTGTTAGATGTGGAGACCCCTTCATCTCAGACAGGCTAGGCCAGCGCCACTGAAGACAGCAGAAATATTCATTCAGTGCCTGGCAACTGAATCTGTCCCACACATCCCTGTAGCCGTTTCAGAAACTTGTACAGAGAAGTGAATAGCACTGTACAAGCCAGCATGGGCAAAATCAAAACAAAACGTATATTCAGCGGGATGATCAATAAATGTGTTGCAATAGGGCTTTGCAGCTTAGCTGGTCATTTTCTGCCTTCCTACTGTTGAAAGAATTTTTTGGGGAAAAAAAATAAAACCAAACCAAAACAAAAACTTTTCTAAAACTGTAAATAGATTCAGCTTTATAGTGGAAAACTTGCCGTATTTCAACTGTACCAGCTTTCAAACAGTTTCAGGTTATGAATTTACCAGGTTGATTTTATTTGTCAGCATTTTTGTTACTCATTTTTTTATATATATATTTACATGATGACAGGCATTTTCATGCTCTCTCCTCCATCCTGCAGAAGATGGCCTCTTATTTGGGCTCATCTTAGCTGTTTGCTTGCACACTGGTCCATTTAAACAAAGGAATCTTTTGTTGTATGTAGGTGATTTTGATGTATGCTACGTGCTAAAGCATTTGTGTAATATTGTGTAAGTGAACAGCTAACCATTACTTAGTAGTGTTAGGTTATGTAAAATAAATACTAAGTTGGTGTATCTGTTCAGCTGTTATCATGAGCACAGGTGTGAACTCCAAAAGCAATAGAACCAGATTTTAGATTGGCCCCACCCTTTTTGTTTTACTCTTCTGCATGCTCTGTGCATGAGACTAAACACATTTAGCCATGCTGCTTGGGATGATTTCCTCTCAGTGGGGGCACAGGAGAAATGAGAGAAAGAGTTGAGATTCACCAGAGTAGCTTTGGATATAACCATGTTTGCAACAGCGGACTGCCGCATTTGAAAAGGTGCTGTGTGTTTAACTGTGCCGAACAACCCGACGAAGTTCCTGTAATGGGCGCATTCCTTTGGAAAAGATTTCTCTGGACCAGGGAGGGGATGTGGCCATATGGGTTAAGCAGAGTATTAGTAATGAACTTCTCTGTGTACGGACCTAATCCCACTTTCTGGTTTAGAGGGCAGAACTCTGTAGTTATGAAGGTCTTGCAGAAATTTTTTCTTAATAGTGTGTGCTTGGCTGCATTGGTTAGCTGTACAAAGGAGAAAATAGCTGTTACCACAGGTAGCTGATGGAAATTGCCTGATGTATCTGTAGTAAGAGAGTGGTGGGACTCCGTTGAGAGCTCAGGTACTCAAGTCCTACCTCACCCTTCCTCTGGCTGCAGAGGAGTGTGCCTATGAGCCTGTGGTTTCTATACACCTCGTTAGCTGCTATGTTACTGAACTTACAGTCTGATCTAGTTCTCCTGGAAGAACTAGGTTATGCTTTAGATCGCTTCCTTAAGCACAGGTGGTTTGCTCAGACTGAAACTTGACATCTAACTTTCAACTTGTAAAGGTCATTTTCTGTTCACTCTTGCTGTTGAAACACAGTTGAGCCTTTTAGAAAAATAGGAGTTTTTATAATATTACAACAATGTTATTGGAACAATAATATTTGAAAATAAACTCTATCCACTTTACTAGAAATCAGAGCAACTTCTAAAAAGCTTAACATGTACATATAGGCATCTGAAAATATTGTGCTTCTGTTGAATTCAAGAAGACTTTGATGAGGAAAGTTTTTTGTTGTGGTGTTTTTTTTAATTTCCTATTTCATTTCAGTAAGCTCAAACTGGCATGTACCATCTCTTCATTGGTCTAATTAATTCTGAGTTTTTTGATACCTACAGCATATTTACTTCCTTTTCAATGTCTTCCTGAGCCATAATTTACTGTGCCAAAGTACCCCATTTTCCATTGCTCTGAAGTTAAATCATTAAAGAACGATCATAAAGAATAAAAATAATTCCATTGATTCCCTCGTTAACAGCATCCGCTGGCTCCCCCAAATCACTTTTGGTGTATGGAAAGAGAGGGAGCAAGACAGCATTACAGCTTGCTCTTTCCCTAAGCCTTGAAGAAAGTTATGGGGAAGTAAACCCATGTCTTGCACCTCCATACAAGCCCCGTTTGGACCTTCACCTCAGAGCCCTGCAGAAAGGACAGGCACGCACAAAAAACCCCATGGCACATAGTAACCATCACTCTTGGGCTGCTTTTAACCGTCCCCTGCACAGTGCATCCTTGGCAAGCACAGCAGCAACATCTTACTTGTTGCTGCTGCTCTGGGCCCTGGAAGCTAGCCAGGAAAATATCATCTTGAAGTGATTTGCAAACCCTGGTAGAGTGCTACTTAGATGAAAACTGTTGGCTCTAATCCTGATCTTGCATGAAGCCTCTGCGCGTAGCTTGGTACGAGCGAGGTATTTTCAGGAGGCTGAGCAGTCAGACTAATTTTCAAGGCCAAGGAGGGAAAAATAACAGATCTGTATGCTCTCAGTGGGTGAACCCAACCTTGTGTGATTTGAATTTGAGTTCTTTCTTGACGAGGCTAGAAGTGGTATTCTTTTAAAGTATCAGTTAGAGAAACTACAGAAACTCTCAGGGGAACGATGGGTCTCTGAGCCGACCTCCATCCTTGGCCCCTGAACTCTGAGGAGTGCATCAGTGTTGCAGCATACCTCCTCCTGATCTTCATCTCCTGATCTTGCCTGCCAGCCCTAAACATCCTTCTTTAGGGAAATTCCAGCTGGGGACAGCTTCTGCTTTGTTCGTAGGGTGATAAACTTTTATGAAATCTGAAACCACCTTAGGGAATACCAGAGAGGAATTTGGAGGGCTGATCACCCTTTTCTTCTTATCTTCTGGTCTCTGTAAACTCGGGGACTTGGGTGGTTCTGCACCTTTATGGTGGAAGAGGAAAACATTTTTCCAAAATACTGAGTTGTCTGGGGATGGGGCTGTTTTTATTTTGCTGGCAGAAGCATTTTTTGACGTTAACTTCTGATGATTGATTTTTTAATTTATTATTTTTTTTAATGCTAGCTAATTAACAGATGTTTGGCAGTGGAGCTGTTTCTGTGCACAACAGAGCCCTCCCAGGTCTTCAAACTAACCTAGACAGTTTAACAAAAGTTATATTCAGGGGAAAAAAGTCTCCTCTGCTGCACACAAAATTTAAGTACTGGGGAATCTGATCCCCTTCTATTGCTGCTTCAGCAACGTTTCCTCTCCCAGCACTGCGGGCCAGCGCCTGCTCTGCGTGCCTTGCATCCTTCACCTTCACACGTCATCCCACCGTCGCCGTGCTTTACCCTGGCAGCCGAGCCTGGCATTATTTGCTGCCGAGTGAGTCTTGCTGCAGTGTCTTCTTTATGCACAGAGGTAAGTTCCAGGATTTATCTGTGTAGTTTCTCTGTGTCCCATTGTTCTTCCCACGTACAGCAGAATAATTACATCCTAGCACAAAAAATGAGCAGAACCAGAGCTTTTGTCCTTATCTCTTCCTGCCTCCCTGTTTGTTCTCTTCCTATTCAGTCATGTTTGAAATGGAGTTTTCCCTTAAACATTTCAAAAACCTTGCCGTGTCCTTCCCTCATTTTTAATCTTTTTTGTTAAACATTAATCAAAAAGAATCTCCACAAACTGATTTTTTTTTTTCTCCCCTTAGAAAGACCTCCAGATTTGAAAGAGGTGTCCATTTTGAAGAAAGGGAAAAAGAAACCCTAGGATGTTTGAAATTTCTGTTCAGATCTGCTTTTGGTGCCTGCAGTGCTCTCCCAAGAGTCGGGGCAACATTTACCCCTGAGGCATAGATTAAAGTCAGAATCTTTAAGTGGAATTAAACTTAGTTCCCAGGGAAAGCCTGACTCTCTTCTTTGACTAATTCCCCATATTATTGGACAAGTAATTTCACAAACCCCATTATTCTGGATTGCTTTTACACTGGTTGTATGGCGCTTTGCTAATTCACCACAGTATTGCTCATTCAACATTCATTAGGATTATTTTTTTGTCTCTAAGACACATTCCTCTCTCACTGTCAAATATCTAGTCATTGCCATGAATGAGTAGGGGAATTTTTTACTGTGCAAAACAGTATGCAAGCACCTTTCCAGCAGATGATCTCCAGATGAGCAGAAGATTTCAACACTTCTGATGTCTCGGTCACTTTTATAAACAGGAAAATAAGAGTCAATTCTTACTCAGAAGAAACCTGGGATTGTCTTGAGGCTCATGGCAATCTGTGTAAAACAATGGCATTGACATGGGTTCTGGAGGAAGTAGCACTAAATGACGGACAGATTTAAGTTGATAATTTAAATGACACAAAGAAAACAAAGCATAAAGCATATTCTTTGTGTGTTGTGCTTAGGTCATTTACCTCTCGGTGATCCTGCTAGTAATGTTCTTGTTAAGGAGTACCAGAAAATCTGGTAGATTCTGCTGGGATTAGCCTAGCTGGAGTCACTAAGTGTTGTGCACTGCATACTGTAGAGCAGAGGCAGCCTGTACCCAATGTGCATTTTGTTTAGTTCCCAAAGAAGCCTCAAGATATTTGAGATTTAAAGTCCACAGAGGTCAGAGGAGGAAAAAAAGGAGAGGGGGGGAAAAAAAAACAAACCAAACCCCAGAAAGAAAGAAAAAGTCCCCTCCCATAGATGGTAAAATCCTACCAAGGACTTTGTGTGATGGCACTAGATAAGTGTACATGCTCATGGATAGGCAAGCAGGGGCTGTTGGGAATGGGCTGCAGGTCACAGTGTCTGCCCTGCTACAGTGCTTTGTGCAGGGATTCGAGCAGCTCCCTTTTCATTTATTTCAGCCACCGTCCGGCAATGGCATAGTTTGTAACACTTATTTTTGCCTCGCAAACTTCAGAATAATTTTCAAAGTCTTTCCATCATTTCTGGTCTATTATCCCTCCTCACCCCTTAATGTATTCCTCCTTTAGGCTTAGTCTAAAATGCTGAGGACAGAGTTTTTATGAAGAACACTGCAGTTCCGAGTTTTGTTTCTTTTCATAGCCACACTTCTTAACATTTCTATTTAGCATATATACAATTTAATCTTCTAGTTGGCTCCAAGCAGAGACGAAGCTTTAGTGCAGTGCACTTAGGCTTGCTTTCAGTTTTGTGGGTTAAATAAAAAGTAATCAGCATTTATATCTGAGTACTGCTCTAAAGCAAGCCTTTCAGGGGCTTCAGAGTTGTTTGTGAAAGCCAAGAGGCGTTCTGTGTTCTCTGGTTCTGCAAACATCTCAATTTTCTGAAATAAAAATGCCAAAAGAGCACGTCTTCCCTTACATGAATTCTGACCTGTCTAAAATCAGCAGCCTGAGATACAACTGCTGGACAGCTTGTGATACAATCTGTATCCATACACGCTGCCCTCTGCTTTCCAGAAAAAAGGAGCTGGGGGAGCTGGGTAACTGTCCAGAGTTTATGTGATGCCACATACTTAGGTTTAAAAGCTTTTGAAAAATCAAATGTCAGAAACTTAGAAACTCTGGCAGGAAAAAAAGAAACCTGGGTGGAAGTATCTTTTACATCTTTAATTGCATCCCCTTGCAATGATCTATTCCTGTAATAGAGGGCACATGATAATTAGCATAGAGGCAAACCACAAGTAAAAAGTCAATGGAGTTGTGTTGAAGAGGGATACAAGTTTTCTTTAAACTCAGTTGGAAAGTCCTTTTTTTTTTTTTGAAACGTTTATTGCACAGTTGTAAAAAATAATCCGTAAAGGAAAGCAATTTTGCCAGGAAAATGATGTCTTAAAAGCTGTTTTCCACTTTGCAGTGCATTGCTTGTCTTTTGTCATGATAAAAAATGTTCAGCATGTTTCAGCGTCCATACTTGTTTATCCCTTCTTCTACTTGGAAATTGTCAATAATCCTCAGAATGAGATGGAAATGTCAGCGGTGCCATTCTTAGCAGGGATTACACATTTCAATAAGTAATAATTTTTGGTATCTCATAGTAGAGACAAGCTGGTATCTGAACCTCTGCAAACAATCTAAGGCAGGTTTTTACAGTCACCAATGCTTAAATCTCCTCCCCCCCAAAAACTTTGTCAGTTTTGACCACTAATTATAATTAAAGCTAGTCTTTTCTCTTTTTTTCAAACAGATGGAAAAAATGAAAATGTTAAGTAGTTTCATTTTCACCACAGGGCTCTTTCAAAGGCTTTAAACTTCTGGATGGCAGCCAGATTTTTAGTTGGGTTTTTCTCCTTGTGTTTAGTCCCTACAGTTCTAAAGGCATGAGAAAGGAGTTACACGCAACTCCCTTTAGCAAGCCCTGCTTGCGTTCTCTCGGTTAGCAAACTTTACTCAAAGTAGGTTAATGTGGTTAATGTTTCCGATGCACAGCAGACTGCAAAACCAAAGCTTGATTGTCAGCCCTCATCCACTGAAGGATCTATTCTCTCTCTCTTTACCTATAACAGGATATTTTAAAATGAAAGTCTCAAAGACCTAGGCACTATTTTTAGAATTCAGAGGCGTTACTTTAAACATGATCAGCCATTTTGGTTTTCTGTGGTGACAATTGTGATATGTCTTATTGCTAAGTAAGGCTTTACTTGTGAGAATTTGCATGGGGAGTCATCCAAGAAACACAGGAGGCAGGGGGACTTTACCAGACGGCAGGTGTAGTTTTGGGTAGTTCTTGTTTAGCATCTCCCTCTCGCCATTACACTTGCCTAAACTTTACAGGCTCTGAAGCCTTTGGACCTGGGCTCTGCATCAAGACTCTGTCATGCTGGGGATGAAGGCAGGCATGGGGCTGTTTGTGGCAAAAAGAAAGGGGACGCAGCGTGGAGGCGGCAGTCGGGGGGGGTGTGTATATAGCTTTTTCTTCTTTCTTTTGAAGTCAGAGATACTCAGTGTCCCCTTTCCTTTCCCTATGTAGAGTGACCCAATGCAGGCAGGTTCCCTGGCACCGTGGTGCCAAGGGGTGCGTTGTCTGCAAATTTGTGTATGTCTTGTCGTGTGTGCTTTCTGCCAAACCCATGTGCGTCCTGGGCAAGTGTTTGAGGTGCTTAGGATCCTTTAGGAAGTACCTATGGAAACCGAATTTTGGGAGGACAGGACTGTGTCTCAAACTTACCTTTAAGAGGTGGGCTCATTTGTCAAACGGGAGGAAATAACCAGTGCGAAGTGCTCACTGTAGTGTGTCAGGAGTTAGAAACTGGAAGTTATTAATGCAAATATGTGGTCTGGAGGAATAAATATATTAGATTAACTCCTAATGGATGATTTTAACTTCAACTTTTAACTTGGGCGGGGGGAGAGAAGGGAGTTTATATTCCTTACGTTGCTCTGAGTTATTTGCCTGACTGATGATGAGTTTTTCTGTGTCGCTGTAGTGAAGAATCACAGGAAGTTTCTGCATCTGGGATAAGAAGAGACTTGATGCTTCACACTTTAATATGTCCATGCTCATGAAATACGTTACAACTTGGGTGCTTCTCCTGAGAAGCCTTAGAAAGTAGCAAAGTGGTTTCAAAGGCAGGAGGAGAGTTAAAAGTAAAAAAGCAATCTGTGTAAGCTGTTTTACAACTTGAGAGTTATGCAAAGCTGTATCTTACCTTGGCCTCATGCCCCAGACTGCATGTCTGTAAAGCATTGCAAGCCTGCCTTGACATATTTTATAGTATACTTCAGCTTTGAGGAAAATAAATGAGTTGTTAAAATGCTTCTGCAAGTCCCACGGTCTGTCCCATCAGCCGATAGGCAAGCGGACCTATGAGACTGTGTCGTGTATGTCAGATGAGAAGTTCTGGTAGCTTATGTGCTTGATGGTGTTCGTACTACGAGCGAGATGCATTTCCTATTCCCAGTTACGATGATGTATAGCTGTACAGTAAACCTGTGTTCCCCGCTACCGGTCACGTAGTTATCCAGGTGATTGCATGTAACTGATGTTACACAGCCTTATGAAACTGCTGCACTGTCTGGTGCGTAGCCTAATCATAAGTAGCAGTAGTTGTATCGTAACAACTGCATCTTCAGGTTAGAAGGGGTGCTTGTAAAAGATGAGATCGTCATCTTCTAGAAAGGAAAAATGGGATCTGAATCATAGTTCATGTGGATAATGATGAAGAACTGATCTTTCACACGCTGTGCAGTTTGTGGTGTCTTAATTTTGAGTGCCTAAATCGGAATTCCTTCAATGGTCATATACATTTGTAGTTTTATGCATACAAAAACCATATGGGAGAATCCTACTGGTGCAGAACGCTGAAGCTCTGGCAGCAGACAGGCAACAAGCCAGGGCGAGTGCGATGGTCTGCAGCCATTCCCCTAAAACACCCTTGAGACACATTGTCCTGCCCACTGTCCTCAGGGGTCTGCAGGTGGGAACCTCCTACACCATTTCTGTGCTTTTACATCTGCTCCCAGGTGGATCCCACGTTGCGTGAGGAGGAGGGAAAGTGGAAAGCTAATGAGCAGAGGATCTCAAAGGCAAACTGCTTTTTATCTATAAAGGTCTTGATTCTCATTGCACTGGCATGTTTCTTGCTGTGCAACGGAGGAACTGATGCGTGAATTGGAGCAATTTATGCACGTTTAAAGAACTTCATGATTCTGTAATTACGTGGGCACGTCTAGAGAAAGTACGTGTCAGCAGCCTAAATAGAAAATGGATACATTTTCTGTTGTGCCCTCTCTTTTAGATCCAGTGCACAGTCCAGCTAAATGTTTCTCTAGATTTTGTTCCTGTAAGAGGCTCTTACTACAACAGCATCCTATTAAGAGGGACTTTTTATTATTATTTTGAGGGTGTTTGTGTACATTTATTATTATTTTGAGGGTGTTTGTGTGCACTGGCACAATGCTCTATAAATAGAATGCTTTTTGCTCTGTTTTTAAAATAGTTTTCTGCTTTTAATGAAATAGTCTTTATATAGTTTTGTGCTCTCAAAAGAGCAAAATACAGCTGCTACTGGCATCTGATTAATGCTTGCTATTTCATGATAACTGTAATTAAATTCAGCTAATTCTCTGCTGCAATATTTATAGAAAACAAGGACCAGAAGCTGTAGTTCAACATTTATACTGGAGAGTATAAAAGCACAGGAAATAACCACAAAAAGCTGTAGGGCACAGGGAGCCCCGAGCTTTCCTTTTGTGTCATACTGGGTGATGTGGAGCCCACACGTGCACACCCTCCCTCATAATGTCATCTTCTTGCCTCCATTTCTTTTCTTTTGCTATGAAGGATGTGTCAGCAGAGGAAAGCAGTCTTAGGGCTGTGTGACAGAAAGGATTGCTTTGAACTGTGCCTCAGCCTTCACTGCTGTGGAGATACCCCTCTGACTGGGCAACCATCAGAGGGATTTACGGCCACCTTTGTCTGCCTTCAGTTTAAGATTTAAGGGAAGAACATAGAAACATTATTTCCCTAGAGACTCCTCTTTGGTGACAGCTTCTGAAATACCAAAGCTCTGACAAGTGGATGTGGTGGCAGTTCACTGATATGTTAGTGGTTGCAGCAGTGACACTGCTCTCAGCTCATCACATGGACATGGAGTGATGACAAGAATGTCTCCAAAACTGTGGTTTTTTTTTTTTTTTCTATATGGCTATGTCTGTCCAAACTGATCATAGGAATTCCTGTATCCAGCTTTCCAAGTCATTACCTAGCCCTGCCGGTTTACTCCTCAGTAGGCAACTGTTCTGTTGAAACATAAAGTTTTCACTTTAAGTGCCCCCAAACGGTGGTGTGATCTGCATGATGGCAGGCGGGTAATCCTCCACAGCTAAAGTGGCCGGAGGAACGTAGCCTGGGAGAGGCTGAATGCAGGTAGACGGTTAAAAGCGCTCGTATACTGCAACTGACTCACCCTGGTTTTACTAACGTGGTTTTTGGAACGAACACCAAGTAAACATAGCAACACCGTATATCTTGAGCTTGAAGACAGAAGATTGTTGCTCAGAGAGCAAATAGACTATAGGGACAGGAAAATGGAGCATTAACCTTGCAACCACCCATGGGGTAAATTTAAACAATGCTCTCCCGCCTCTCTCAGCTGTTGTGCTTAAACACTAATGGTAGATTGCCCAAGCTCAGAGCTCCAGGGTGTGATTTGTGAGCAAGCACAAAACACGAGTTTTGTCCATTATATGAAAGATGGATGCATGCCTGGGTTTGAAGTAGGAGAGCACATCATACGTTTTGAGGCATATGCCAAAGAGCTGCCTATCCTAATATGTTTTCCAGAGCGTGCCCATATCTTGCCATGCAGCAGCAGAGATGCCAGGGCATGTGGTGGTTGGGTGTTTCTGTAAGAAGCGATAGAGGCTGCACGGTCTGAAAAGGGCTGCTGAAGTAGCCTGTACGGTCACTGTCTTCCTGCTGCCAGTTCCCTCTTAATGTTTCATTGAAGACTGTTCAGTGGTTCAATTGTAACTTCAGCCTTGGGACATCTTGGTTAAATTTCATCCTTGCAGTAGATGTATGGGTACCAGTTAACCTGGTGTAAAGTGGGGATTAAAGTAAATCTATTAAAAACATTTCACTAGGCTATTCCCTCATCCTGACAAAAAATACCCTTTTTGGAGGGTAATAAAAACCACCACCAAATATTTTTTACAAGCCTGGCAGGTTTAGAATAGAACATTTAATTTTTTAGTTTCAGTACTCGATGCTTTTTTTCAGTGTCCTACTTTCTTGGGCTTTTTTACAATGTTATCGTGTGTGGCTAAGAGTGAAGAGCTTGCTTCTCTTCCTCAAGTTTATTTAGAGCTTTTCATTGACTAATGCCTTTTGTCACAAGTGACAGTGAAGGACCTGTTTGGTAATAGAGATCAATGGAGCTGAAGGTGACATTTCGGAGCAGCATTTTAAAACTAACGCATGGCTATTCATCTGACCATGGCACCTAGGAACACTGGCTTACAGTCTAAGAGCATCACGACCCGGTAACTTCTGTCCCTGCCCTCCTCCTCCTAAGACACACATTTCCCGTTTCTGTCACTCTTCTCCAACCCAAGTACTTTTCCTGTTCAAATTTCTTCTTGCCTCCTCTAGAAAGCTCTTTGTCACTTCTCATGCTGTTGGTGGGGTTAGGTGCCTGTTGGCCCAAGTGGAGCTTTATCAGCAACTGATCCATGACTTGTTTCCCCTGGGCAACTGCACCCTTTGATTTTGCAGGGACAGAGCACAGGGCAGAGTGGTGGGGAGGTCCAAGGGCATGAAGGGTGTAACTTCCTTTTATTTGATACTAAGAAAAGGGTGGTGTTGGCATCGAGCAAATTAAGGAAGTGTGATTTCATGCTCCATCTCTCTCTACAAGTTTAAATGCATTAAAGGTACTTGTGAGAAGTGCTAAAGTGATAGACAGCGAAGAACTTGAGGCCCCTTTTCACTTGCAGAAGAGGTACAGCAGAAGCTAATTGTCATCCTACATTATATACTGGAGCAATCAGCTTTGTGCATACAGTACAGTTCAATTCCCAAACACATTTAGGATTTAATCCATATCTTCTTTGCTAAGAAATCCGGGAAAGGTGGCAGCTTTCAACTCTGCAGTGATTTGAGACCACCATATACTCAAAGTAGTTTCAAAGCAGCAGCTAAATTAAAGCACTACCAATGTTGACTGGATTTGAGTAAATATTTGCTGCTTTGCATCCAATTACTCCCCTCTCTACATGTAAGCTTTACCATCTGTGTCCAGAAGTACTGCTTTTGTGGTCTGTTTGCTTGACATCCTCTGCACTTAATTCTAGAATAAGAAGGTCAATTCAGATAATGTATAATGCAATTATATATAAAACATGGTCTCAGTAACTTCTGTACATAAATGAAATGAAAACATATTAATAACCTACCACACATTCTGCCTGGTTGTCTCGCACGATGTCATGGCAATGTGTTTAGCACAAACCAAGCAAAAGAAAGACAAATTGCCTTCCCGGAATTCATGCAGTTAATGGAGAAAAATCCACCCTGATCTGAGCTAGCTCCGACAGTTTCTCAGAAATATTAATGTCTCAAGCTTTCATGCCTTTAATAAAGTAAAATAGAATGTATTTCAATGGAAAAGAAATTCTCCATTTCTCCTCTTGTGGCATTTGGTGCAGCTGATAGCTACAGTACTGGTTTCAAGCAGAGCATGCTGAGTTAATTATATTTCTTCTAAACACTGTTGATCTCTTGATTGCTAATGTGGTATTTGAGAGTCAGTGATTCTTAAATGTCAGCTTAAGAATCCATCTTTACCAGTCTGAATCCCCTAAATGCAGGTCTTGTTTTACCAATACTCCTAGTAAAGAGTTAGTCTCTACTGCTTGTCTGGAAAGAGACAAGTAACAATTTCCAAAGGCTATATTTTTTTCTGAACCACATTTAATTGGTGGGAGCATGGAGACATAGAAACATTTTCATTAATGCTTCATTATTAATCGGTGAAAGATGGAGGCAGCACTTGAGGGAACCACTGAATGGTGTATCCCCTAAACAATTTAGCTTCCTTCAAAGCAGCAGCTTTTTGAAAAGATGGACAGCCCCGTTAGTGCGAATGTTGCAATAGCTCAATGACAATGAGCTCCCCTTTAAATGTGCTTTTTATGAAAAGGGGAAAAATCACAACAGCTGGATAACTCTAAACTGTCTGGTAAACAAATGCAAATGTTATTTTTTTTCCTTAATATTGCTAAGGTTCTGTGGGCACAGTATTCATACGGTCTTTGGTTGATGAGTTACATAAATACTACTTTCATATTTTTAGTAAGTTTCCACTTATTCTTCTTTTTACTTGTTATAATACTTTAACTGTTATTTATTTTTACATGTTACAACATTGCAACACAATAATAATTAAGCCTGTTTTTCCATTTAGATGGAGACATATCTAGATGTCCTGCAGTGAGGGTCTACCGTCACAAATCCCCCCTCGGAGGAGAACCTCACTGACTGCTGTTCAGAAAAACAGTGGCTTTTATTCCTAAGCTTGCTCTAGGCATGCAGCTGAGCAAGCGTGCAAGGTCTCTCGAGCAACAACAGCTGGGGCTGTGAAGTGCGGAGCCGTATTTAGATGGGAAAAGGGGAGGGAGTGAAAATGGGTCCATGATTGCTGGAATGAAGTACATGAAAAAAGTTTTGACGAGAAATCTGTTACGTAAATTGTTCTCCAGTTCTTGCTATAAATCTGCCTATTTGGGAGTCTGTAAGGATTGGTCATGGGAACTGTGCGTGAATTTGGCTGCTCTTGAAAGCAGAACTCTTGATTTTTAGAAACTTTTCAGAAAATACCTTGATTACATACGGAAATCTTTTCTCATAGCAGTAATGCAGAGACTTAGGTAACATGGCATCCCTTTTTACTGCCTTAGTTGCATTGGCACTTCTAGGCAATAACAGACTGATGGGATGTGATGGACGGAGCTGTCATAAAACAGTAAATCACGGGGGTGTTACTCCTTGTGGTCCCTATGTATGCCAAATCCTCCTGCTCTGCCCGTCAGTTAACTAGCTAGCAGTGTAGCTCTGCAGTCTGGGATATAGTCACTGTCTACTGTGGGGCCAGACAGGCCGAGCTCTGTAGGAGGTTGTGGCCTGAGTTAGGGCTCTTCTGGCATCAAAAGTGAAGGTGTTGGCCAAAACAGCTCTCCAGCACCTAGGTGCGCACTGTTGGATTCCGAAGACAGAAGAATTTACTCTTCAGTCTCAGTTTATCTCCATGCAGCTTCCTGAAACGTTTAGCTTGTTCCCCCGTTGAGCTAGATCTCTCAAACACTGCTGTCCTGATTTGTTTGATGCTGCATCTCCTTTTCTGGCGTATCTGTGGTTGGGTGCTATCTGACTTGCTTTATTTATTCTCAAGTCATGCTTGTAAGCTTTTTGGTTTCCTTGGGAGCATTCGTTCACGCAGAGATATGATACGGGGTAAGTATCCCATTATCCTGTCGCTCAATCAAGTGATGTTCAGGCATGAAATGCCAATATCTGCAGATTTGTAACCATTTTTACGCCTTTGGTTGAAAATATTTGGGAGTGGAGAAACTGAGGAACATGATTAAATTGAAAAATGGCACAGTATATTCGCATCCAACATGGAAGAACATGGACTGAATGAAAAGAAAATAGCACATCTTTTTGCCTAGTTTTCTCTCATAGGATTTACTTTCTTAGCAATGCAAATCAAATCAGATACATCCATGAGAATATTTACAGTTTTCAGCTCAAATTGGAAGGGCAGCAGGTAAGAACTAGTATATTTATTTTCGGTTTAACTCTCGAGGAGCAAGTCACAAACCTGGTACCGATCATGATTGACATAAGTCATTAGATAATTACATGGAAACTACTTTTATTGAAACATCTGTGTTAAAAATGTGCATGCTAAACAGAATTTTAATAGGCTATGAGTCTAACTCCCTAAGCTAAAGCTTAAAATTTGGTAGCAAAGAAACTTCAAGCATTTTCAGCATTATTTCAAAAACATTTTAAACAGATCCCATTATAGGGCAAGAGTTTTTGAAGAGGCACATTATTTTGTTTTGGTATCAAAGCAAATGTTTGATAAAATGCTTATTATGACATAAAGCATAGGCACAGTTTCAAGCTATAATGTCCGAGTTCAGTTTCAGCCTTCCTCTCCAGTTCCCTGTTCACCCTTCTGCCAGGTCACCAGCTCTTTCCTTTCACTCTAGCTCCTCTACTATATTTTATTCTTTTCCACTGGCTGTAAGAGGGTTCAAGCCTCTGTGTTGTTTTGGTGCTTCACCAGGAATTACCCTTCACTAAGAGAAGGGTGAGTGAAGTGAAGTCCCAGCCTGAAGACCTTGGTTCTTCTCCCAGTCCTGTATCCCAAGAGAATGAAGTCCCAAGTCTTTTGGACTATACTGACATTAGCAAATGAGTATAGCCCAAAGGATCAGATCTGCAGAGGACAGTGGTTGGTGTGAAGCTGGTGGTTGACATCCACCCTGTACACATTTTAGAAGATTTAGCTTTGGGCAAGTTCTAGTCTGGTCCTGTGGTGACCAACTGGAGCACACCTTTCAGTTTAACTTAATCTGAAAGGAGCCCGGTTTGGATGGCCCGAGACTGCTCGCTGATGGAAACCGAAACGCGGGGATTTGCAGAGGTAGAGGAGCAGTCTGAACTAAAACGCTAACGTAGGTGCCCCGTCACTCTTTCCTCGCTTTGCATTTCAATCTCTGTCCTTTCCATTATCCCTTCATCTGGTCAAGGGGGGCTTTTTCTGTCTCCCAGATCCTGTTTGTTTGTGCTTAACGAGTGTCTCCCCTCCTGACGTGAACTTTCCTGGCTCGGCCTTCCTTTTCCGTGCTGCCCAAGTTCCCATAGGAAGAGGAGGAGATGCTTTTCCAGCTTGGCACTTGCCAGGAAAGTCCCACAGACCAAACCCTGGATCACACTTGCCTCATAACACCATACATTTAGCTTACAACAGGGCCTGGTAATGCTTGGCATGTGCGAACCGAGCCTTTCTTGTGTGTTGACAGCATATAGATAATCTCTTCCCATTAATAACTCTAGGTACAGAACTGTATTTCTATTCCTTCTTCAAAATCATGAAGGATATAGAATCTCTTGATAAATTAGTTACTAAAAAAATATTTGTGAGAAATTATATTCTTTCCTTAATCTTAAATTTAGCCTCTGTGGGGTTTTTTTTTTTTAGCCTAAATAAGGAAAATTTCATATTGTACTCTAGGAGTTCAGCCATAGTATAATCCCTGAGTGTACAATCTTATACAAAATACCAACCATCCCTAAAATTAGATATCGCTACTCTATTTCTTCTGATTCTGCACCCTAGGAATTCTCCACATGGCATAGATCTAGAGCTGCAGTTGATCATATTTTTATTAATGCTTATGCAGCAATGGAAAGATGTTGTTGTTGGTTTTTTTTCCCCAGCAAGTCAACACACACAACCTTTTCTCTGTTGTAAATCTGTTAAAAGTCCTCAGGAGATCTAGACTCACGGCTCCAGCTCTAAGGTGGTTATAGTAAAGGCTTCTTCATGAAAAAACTTGAGTGACTAACTCTAATGATGTCTGTGGAATTACTTGTACAAAGGAGAGTATTAGAATAGTTTCGTACATTGGCAGTTGATGTACCTTTAGCTATTAACTTCCCTTTCTTGTTTTCTTTTTCTCTCTGTTTTGGTTCCCCACCACCCCCAAAGGAACATACAAAGTCTTTCAAGGCTATAAATCTAGGATTTTTTTTCTTCTCTCACTTTGAAACAAATGCATGATGAAATGTTGCCTCTGCTAGTGTTTGCCCACTAGAGTGAACTTTCCCATGACGGCATTCTTCTAGCCAGGATCCAGATATATCTTTTACATGTATAAAATCTCAAGCATCCCATAATACCTTTTTTTTTTGCCTATTAGATGTAAACAGCAAGAGATGGAGAGTGCAGTAGCTACATGAAAATAGGGAAAAAGGTATAAAACATTCACGCGTGGTGAGAAGAGTCAAGGATCTTTGGAAATTGCGTCTTGTGTGAAAGTTACATCATCATCATTCTTTCTGGGTAAGAGTCATATTTGGTTATTTTGCTTTTCAGAACAACTGCTGAAATCTTTTGATGCATGCCATATAACGTTTTTGCTCATATTTCTTTGACTTCAGTCTCCTGGCCACATGCCGTACATTTGCGAAACAAAGCTCGCAAACCTTGAAAAGAAATTTCTTCCTTTTTCTTTTGATTCTGCTTGTGGGAATGGAAGATTTATATGCATTGAAGATATGTAGTCTGAAACAGCCATTAAATAAAATTCACAAAGTGACGTCGCTATTTAAAACCTGTAGGTATTATATTTAATGGACTAGCCAATATCCAAAGAAAAAGAAGGGATAAATAATAAGCAAACACTTTTAGGTGGAATCGGCTTCTAGATAATGCATTTGACATGAAGAAGAATTTTCTGAATCGTCACTTTCATACAGAGATGCAACCATGAGGCAGTGGTACGAACCTGCAAGTTAAAACAGCCTCTAGCTCTCTGTGTGTAACAGAGACCAATTAGAAATATTAAAACTCATCAGGCCTGTAGTAGCCATGAGACAATGACAATCAAGACTGTCATAGCCAAGAAAAATCAAACACTCTTCTTATGAATAAGATTTTCTTTAAGATTGTATTGTTTTTCTGTAGTTGCATTGTTTTCTCCGTGGCCAAACAGGCAATGAGAAATAGACGGACAGACTTGATCCTTGTCTCGAGGAGCCCCCAATTGCGGGTGCTAGGTCTTGCAGTGGCTTACACACAGACCTAAAATACCTGGTTGAATTGCTTGCTGTGTAAAAGACCTGGGTGTGGTCTCTGGGATAGGGAGGACACACTGGATGCACCTAGCAGGGGGCACGCACAGAGCAGCTGTGCAGCCGCTCCCCTGCTCACAGCCACTGCCCAAGAGCAGGAGAGAGGAAGGTGTGCCTCATGCCATCCCTCCCATTGCAGCTGAACTCCCGCCTTTACCTCATTTTAATGCTATCCAGGCTGAGTGACTGACACTGCCCAGGCTGTCTACCTCTCAGCAGATGCTTTTCTTTGCACGGTCATACAGTATAAAATCAAGCAGGACTTGGGTCTAAAGTGCCTTTATTTTTGTTACATTGGATCATTTAAACTGGTAGCCTAACGTACTTAATTTGGCATTTGCGTTTTCCTAAGAGCATGGGTTTGGTTTAATTTGTTGCATTTCATCCTGTACCCAGCTGTCTGTAATTTTACTACCAATTTCTGTACTTTTATGGTGACTTAGATAAATATTACTAAATTATAGAGATTTTATAAAAGCCAACCAGGTAATACCATTAACCTCAGCCAGTCAGAAATAATCCTATTAATTTCCAGTCAAATTGCCACATGATGAATGTCCAAACTCACAAAAATTAACCATTTCACTGCAGATCAGTAAATCACACACTGAATATTTTTAGTCATCTATTGATATAACAGGATGTTACCACAGAGCTGTCAACACCCAGTTGATAGTGATACAAGTATGTTCTGGTCTGAGGTCCACCGTGAGGACACCGGTGGTTTTTGACACCTGCATAAATACACAGTCGCATTTACACTGCTTGGCTATGGCTGTAGGAATGGCTTCTCCAAAGACCTCAAAGGCCAGTAAAATTTTTTTTTTTTTCTGCTGTTTTACCTACCTCAATGGACAAATGTTTTTCTATACTTTGCATCATTTCTGTTCTGAAAAATACAAGACTTAAGACTGATCAAGCTATACCTGCTCTTCTCAAGACTCTAGTAAAGCTATTGGATTAGGAAATTGAACCCGTATAGAGAATTTCCATACAGAGATTTCTATTAATAGCTTTGCATTTTTATTGAAGTGGGATAACTCTTAAAGCCTCAGAAATATTGGTGCGCGGAAGAGCTGAAAGAGAAGTTGGTTTGCAATTTCTGCTTTGTAGGTGTTTTCTAGGCGCTTGCTTCGTTCTCTAGCTGAGTTCTGGCTGATTAATCCTGGATCAGGGGAGCTGCACTGTACGACGGCTGGATCCAACTGGTGCCTGTCAGAGCCTCTGAATGATAGAGTTCCCTGCAAATTTTGTGAGTTTTGTTTCTTTAAGGCTCTCTTAGGGCTTAGCATTTCTTAGTGTAATTGGGAAGAATCACAGCTGATACTCATAATGGAGCGATTGTCACTCCAAGCCCCCGAATCCCTTGATGATAGCTCCGTGCGTCAAGTGACCTTCATCTCTGGATGAAAAATGTGAAATAATTAGTCTGAAGAGAGGTGGGTCTGGAAAATATTTCAAATACTCCAAATTCCCAACCTGGGCAACTAGTGCCGCCTTTTACCAGGAGCCCATGCCTGGGTAGTTCACAATTTATGCCTGTGAAAAGCTCTCGGATCTAGGTCTGGACCTCAAGTGTGGGCTTCTCGCATCCTTCCCCCTGCTTCACAGTGAACGCTCCTCTCCTTGCCCCAGGGCACGCTCCTGCAGAAGCAGCCGACAGGGAAGGGGATGAGAGGCTGAGTTCAGGGAGCTGTTCCTCCTCTCTTCAGCTTCTTTTCACTCTGTTCCTAGCAATAAGCAGTTCGTCCCTGTCTACATCTCCAGCATCTCTTGAAGAAACACAGGAGGGGGGAAAATACCTGGCAAAATAAATATGTTAGGGAAGGGGACAAGAGAATTGCCAGCAAGAAAATAAATGTACAAGGGAGGAGATGGATGAAGAGGAATGAAAGCATGAGAGAGAATCAAACCAGACATAAAGAAAAAAAAGAAGAGGGGGGAAAAAAACAGACAAAAGGAAAAGCTGAAGCACGTGCTGGGGAGGGGTGTGAGCCACCCAAGGAATTTTTTATTATACTACTAAGGGACTTCAGCAGAGGAAAAAACATGGGAAATACTGACTTGGGACTCTCCTCCCCTAAGCTGTTTATGACACAGATTATCAATGCCTAGATTGTTTCTTACAGTCTTTTCTAGCAAGAATATATTTTTCTTTTGTCCGTGTTATACCTCTATCTTATGTGTCTTCTATTATTATTCTTGTGGTAAGTACTGTTGGTTGAAGACACTGCTGTGTTTTCCTTACGAATGTGATTTTTGTCTCCCTCTGATTCCTATTAAATATGCCAAAGTGTAGCTACTATTATTGGTGGAGAAATGTAGCACTTGGTTAACTGTTAGCAGTAACACAGCAAAATCTGCTTGAGAGTTGTGCATGCAGAATGAACACACAAGGTCTCTAAAATACCTCTCTAGGGTGGGAGTTACAGAGAATAAAGCATAGTTCCAATATATTTAAGTAGGAGTCGTGGTTTAACCCGGCTGAAACCAGGACAGTTGACAAGGATAGCACAGTACTTTCAAGGTACAATACTATCCATTTAAAGTATACCAACCAGCCTGTTAAAGAAATCGTGTCTTTTAGCACACAGAGCTAAGTGTACAAAACTCTGTAAAACCCCTTTCTCTTTTCACAACCTATAAATCACGTGCAGTATCTCTGCGTTATCTGTTTTCCATTATGGCCATAATCATGTTGTTGGAGCCTAGCCTCAGCTTTATCATCATCCAGCATCTGTCTTATCTTTCACCGTGCTGGACACCCTGCCCTCCCCCCCCCCCCCCCTTAAAATTCAGAAATTATTTATCCATAGAGTAGCTCCAAGAAATGTCACTGTTCCCAGCTATTATTCTCGCATTTAACCTGTACGCTTCTCCTTTTTCTGGAGGTATAAAATACTTGTTTTCCTTACTGCAGATGAGAGTCAAAAATAAATCTAAATGTGTTTTGTCAGTTCAGCTGGGAAAACGCTGGCGCTCAGGGTAGGCTACATGTACTTACGGAGGTCACCTTTTGTCTCCGTCCTCTGCTGATTCATTTTGGAGATGTCGTAGCACGATGGCTGAGCCGGCGCCTTCTCCTGCTGGACTGGTGTGCCTGACTGCTGAGGCAGAGAGCAATCCTTGGGCTGCCCAGCGGCGGCAAGACCTGCCGAGAGCATCCCCTCGGTGCGCTTTCCTAAAGGTTTGTCCTCAGCCTGTATGACTCCGGCCAGCTGGCTGTACGGGAATCCACGTGCCCATGTGACAATGTGGTCCAGTGTTATCTCTCTTAAGAGTTTACCTCCCTGTTGCCCCGATTTCCCAACATCTGCTTTCACTCTCTAATTCCTCATGGTGGCCCTAAACTTTTCTTTCCTCTTTTGTTTTCTTTCCTCTTTTCCTCCAGAGCCCATGCTGTCTTTCCAAAATCTCTACCTGTTTTGGGGGATATATTTCCACTTTGGGTTACCTGTATTTTGCTATTTTTGTTGATATATTTATGGCATATGGTAAATGAAAAAGGGAAGTGTATGCTAAATCTGTTACTATCTTACGTGGACTCTAGAGATTTATATTCTGTGGAACCTTTTCCAAAAATTACAAGGTATATAAACATGGCTGAATAAGGAACCGATGGACCTCTAAAACTGAGAAATAGATTTGTTCGTAACGTGCAAAGGTGATGGAGAGGAGACGCAAACAGGTCCTTAAGGTGCTAAGCTGTCAACTGGCAAAAATACCCATCATTTCACTGCCTTTTGATTTTCATACGAGTTCAGACTCTTACCTTTGGTTTTATTTCAGGAATGATGTAAGCATTTCGGTTTACTTATTTTTCTGTTTCAGTTAATTTAAGCTTAATAAACTTTTTGTCTATTGTAAGTTCCTAGTTTTATATAGCAAGTATGTGTACTTTACTCACAGATTTATGAGTTTTTTGAAACTTGCTATTTAAACAGGAGAATAAAATCTGTCTGTTATCTGTCTAATGCTGTAGGAACTGTTAATGGCTTAATTAAATCTTAGGGCTCCTGATACAGCTGTGGAAAAGCGTAAGGTCCTGACTTGCAGGAGCTCTCAGCAAATGAGAGCTGACTCAGGAGAAGCGCACAGCATCAGAAAGCGATAGCATAACGCTGTCTCTCGCTGGAGCTAGGACTGAGCTCATTTTTTGCCTGCTTTATGTACCGTTGGTTTTGCTTTTGCTATAGCTTTCAGGGTCCCTGCCTGACTTCAGGCTCCCCATTGCTCCAAGCCCCAAGCAAACCTCCAGGCGTATGTGCCTAATCTGAAGAGACAAGGTTGGGAAAAATTGCTATTACACCCGATCTGGAAATACAAGGCAAGGGAAAGCAAATCTGTTGTTTAAGGTATTATTTGGCTCTTAGTTTTACCTGAGGTGATATATGAAGTCTAGGGCAGAGAAGGGAGATGAACCTTAACCTTCCATTCAAGTGCATTTAACCATAAAACTGTCATTTGTCATAGCATGCATGATGAATGCACAAATACAACTGCTTTCCACATTGCTCCTCGTGGAGGATTTTGCAGTCATGACACTGTACAGGGATCAACTGGCTTGATTTAGTTCCCTGCATCTGCTGTACAGCAACACCGTGAGGAACCAGCCCTCAAGGCTGACATGCCTCTTCTGAGACATCATAAAAATGCACATGTTTGTGCTTGGAAAGCTTTGTGGTGGGAGGATGCCGGGGCCAGCGAGATAGATAAAGATTTTTAAACAGCTTTCTGAATGCTGCTTCTGGGAAGACTCTTTGCAGTATTCAAAAGGTTTCTTAAGATGCAGAATCAACACTGGCTGAAATTAAGAAATTAAATTAAACCATATGCAATATTTAAAAAGCAAAACCCAAACCCCAAATAGCTGCCTAAAGAGGGAGTTGTGCCTCTAAGCTTTGTGTGTTTCAGATAGACTGGATACAGCTCATACCAAATGTCTCAAAATAGCTGGAGCCTCAAGGGATCAGTAGACTTTGGTGAGTTAACTGTCATGTTATTCCTGTAACCTATATCCTTCTTGCCTTTATGCCAATACTAATGTGACATTCTGAGCTTCCTGGAGTCAATTAAAAAAATTCCGCTAACTTCAGCGGGCCAATAGCCGAGTTCCTGATGCATATTCTCACTTGTCTTACATGTTCACCGTTTAGATGGAGGGTGCTCCACAGTGGGCTCTTCCCAGGATCCTGTCCGTCTCGTGCAATTGAGCTCGTGCAGCATCCTTCCTCGCTGCTGACTGTCCTTGCTCTGAAATGAGGAGGGAGCCACATCACCCGTCCTGGGCCTGGGCCGGCTGGCCTCAGGGGCTGGGGCATGGGGGAGGTGGAGAGACCTGATGGCTAAGGAGCACTGCCAGAAGGCGGCAGCTGTAGATGAGTCGGATCTTGAGTTAGGAGCTCTGCAAGGGTTTTCTCTACCCCATAAATACAGACACAGTTACCCAAAGGGTTACTGGTGATGGCTGTCCTTACAGCTGTGAGTGATGTTATGTGATATATGCAATGCTAATGTTTTTGCAGCATTAAAAATAAGGATGGAAATCCACTTTCTTTTCCCGAGAGTTTAGATAGGAACGAGGAGCGCTGGGTTAAATTATTAAAACTTCCCAAGAAACTGTAATTAGAGGAGCAAACATAGTCTGCTCTTCACTTGAGATTGGTACCATGTGGGCATTTTGTATTTAACTGTGTTGGTCCATTTAGTTCTTGTGACTTATTTCTTATACGTTCAACAACGTTTTCTTTCAGATGCTATCGTTTAACACCTTACCGCTTCACGTTATGTGCCATTCTGGTTTTTTGGGTTTTTTTTTTTTTAAATTTTTACATTATCTTATTGTGACTTCAAAAAAGTCAAATTACGCAGTACGTCAAAAGAAATAGCTTCTATCTGCTGCAACCTTGGGCTGAAAGCAAAGGCTTGTCATCTGCCCTCAACTTTATTATTAAAAAACATAAGGCATCAGCCTTCACGTAGCTCAAATACATTTCCTTACATGGTGACATGCCATGTCCAATACTGTAAGATGAACTTGATATGAATTTCTATTCAGTGCACTCAGCATACTGAATATTATTTAATTCTACAATGCTGTGTGATTGAACACACTGATCATAGAAACGGAATACTTGCTCAGCCTTGCACAGCCTTGGACTGCTTTCCTCTCTTCCCTCCTGTGTGTTTGTGTGGGGGTTTTTTTTCCTTCCCATATCTGAGGATTGAGCGCTGCCTTCCCATGACCAAGACCGTAATTCTCAGGCCCTGTTGTCGATACCAGGATTGCACAGCCCTGCCTTGGCAATAGCTCAGCAAATGTCTCATCCTATTCAGCAGCCACCCCTCTCTCTATGTACGTACATGCTTACGCACTCGTATGCGTATAGATAGAAAAGCAGAAAAACTGATAGTTTTAATCTATCTGAGATTTCTGGTTTGGGCTGCCCCCAAGGGACTGCCGTGGTGGGCAGCATGAGGGCTCTTGGGTCACTGCTTAGACCAGGGTCTCCAGTGGCACCCGTGACTTGGTGACATCCAGGTCTCATCTGTTGGCTCTCAGGGGTATGTGACTTGCTACTCTGGATATCATTTAAGTTTTTGATACGAAGTACGTAGGGCTAGAAAATTGGGACACCTGTGCCTAGGGACTTAGAACAGATATTCAAGAATTAGGGAAAAGAAATGATGTTATGTCATTGGGATAGAAGTTAGTATCAAAGTTAACAAGAGAAATAGTGTTTTCTGTTCAAGCACAAAGCTGGTATTTCTCAGCTGAATCCAAGCTATCGGCTTTTCTGCAGAAAATCTCAAACTACGTATGTCAGTTTCTAAGACAGTATCTGTGCCTGGTAGCATTGGTTTCAGCAGGTACAGCTGGCCTGCAGGAGTGTGGGAAATGGACAACTTACAGGGTATTGATGCCCGTGGTCTCTCTCAGGTGCTGTGATCAGAAAGCTGTTTTATCTAACAGAGGATAAAATTTCTGCATTCTTTGTCACATCTTCTACACATTTAAGAAAGATAAACTGTCCAATCATCATTATATGCTCAAAAGCATAGATGGAAAAATCCACATGTATCACTTCTGTAAGCCTTAAGGAAATTCGCAGAGGAAACAAATGACCCACAGCAAAAATGGATAATACTTTACCACATCGGTACCTGGGAGCCATGTGGCTAAACTAGCAGTAAAAATGACCCATTCTCTTCAACATGAAATTAGTTCTCTGCTGGAGTATAGAAAAGAGATTTTTAGGCCGTTTTACCACCTGCTCCTCATCCCTGGGATCTGCGTATTCAGTTTTGATTTATGACAGAAAGCAGGGGGAATCAGTTTAATTTTAAATGGCATATATCCAGATCATAGTGGTTTGGTCTTTTTTTCCCAGGCTGTATTTTTTTAATCTTATTTTTGTACAATAGCAAAATTTTAACTGCTTGCAAAATCAGAGATGCCAGTCACCAAAGGTGGCTTCTCTTCCAGGGTTTTATCACTGCTCCTCTGTCAAACAACTCTTTTGCTAAAGAGTAGAAACGAGCTATTTGATATGTAGTGATGCTAGCCAACAGATAATCTGACCACACATCAGATCAACTGTTACAATACCTTTTTTGTGTTTATGTTAATAATTTGTATGTATGTGTACATATGTGCACATGGGTGTATTTAAAACTCTCAGAAAATGTCAGTCTAACTCCCCTGTCATTAGACACGCTGTGCAGCAGTGGCATAATTTTGCTATTGCTCTCCAATATGTGAAACAGAGTATGCCGGAAATGTTATAAGGCCATTCTAAAAATAGAAATAAATATTCTGGCAAGTTAAAAGAGAAGATAAATTGTCTCACCCTCATGAGAAGCCAGGAACCTAGGTGTGCAATTTGCCCTCAAAACTTCTGTCAAATGTCTAAATATCGCACAGAATCACGGGCTTCTCTTAGCCTGAAGAGAAACGGTATCATTAAAAATGACAAATAACTTGCCTGTTAATAATCCTTACCTGTATTGCTAGGTTATCTTTAAAATTAAACCTAGTAAAACTTTGCTTCTGTTTCACCATACAGAAAAAAGCTGTCTTGGTCCTACAAAAGTAGTACCGTGTTGACAATTAATTATACGGTTCGCTCCAGGTAGGTCAGTGAATTGCATGCTTCGGTCGCTGTGGACCGACGGGATCGAAGTCTATGTGACCGTGCCCACCAGGAGACAAAAGTAGGAGGGGTCTGGAGTCAAAGTGTTGCAAGTGGGGTCCAATCTCTCCATACGTGGGAAAGAAATGCAGTTATGTGTACTGTGAGTATGGTTTCCTCTTTACAGCTAAGAAATTACATGTGCCATTTTTAAAGAAAGTCCTTACTCTTACTGGACCTAAGCGTCTACTACTGCTTGGGTAGAGAGAGTAAGAATGGAGATTTAAGGAGGATAAAAATTGAGATGAAAAAGGCAATAGAAATCAATAGAAAACCCTGCTTGTATGGACATAATTAAATTAGCTGACATCAAGTTAAACAACTGCTATTTTTAGATGATCTGGGAGATTTGGGTATAATTAATATCGGGAATCAATCAGTGGTAAGCACTACTGGTTTCTGGAGATAGATAAAATTAGGTGCAACATCTTTACAGAAAACTTTGGGGCAAATTACTATTGAAAATTCTGCTGAAATACTTTTTCGTCTATAACTTTTTCTCTCTTTCTGTTTATTACTAAGCCTTTCTTGTTCCATGCTCTTGATTAAAAGTTCATCTTTTCACTTTTCACCTCAAATTGTATGTCGGGGTGAATATAGGTCTTTAGGACTTGTGAATATAGATGTCTAATCATCGGAAGAACAGCTGACTTAGTTTTAAATGTGGAATCACTGAGTGTTTTTCCAAAAAATAATTTTTCTTCTACAGTAATGCTATTTTCATGTTTCTCATGGAAAACATCCTGATGGATTAAAATTGCTCTCCCAAGCAAGAGGTCAGGAAACTGAGAGCGCAAGAATGAAGAGCTCCTGCCCTGGAGATGCCTCTGTAGGTACTAAAAAAAATAGCAGTCATCTGGAATGTTTTGTGGTCAATATCTGCTTTTGAACCTTTTATTGAAAGTTCTTATGTTATGCCAAATTAGATGTTATTTGAAATGTCCTATCTTTAAGGGACATTGTTTTGCCTTTTCATCGTTCCATATCGAGAGAATGTCAACTGCATGACAGAAATGCAAGTCCAGGGTGGAGCAATATATAAAATTTATAGAAATGTATTTTCTGGAGAATACTGCCTTTTGTGTTTGTTTCTTGTTTTGTGAGAATTGTGATATAGACAAAGTGTTTAAGAGACTCCCTTTGCTAGTGAGTAATTATATCACAGACTTTTATCTGTAAAAAGAGAAAAGCCTTAAAATCACCCAGTTTGAAAATTCTATATTTGAATGAGTTTAAAATTCTATCTGTCTTTGAATCTGTAAATGAATAATGTCAGTCTTCTCTCTTTCTACTTTTGTAATATATGTGAGACCTAAATATATATGCTATTCGTTCAGTCTCTCCGAAACAAACAGATGATATTATTCTCATATATCTTAATGCAAAATTATTATGGAGACTGCACTGTTCCTCATATACATCCAAGTCTGAAATTATTGTTAATAATTTCCATAGGGAGAGATGGTTTCTTGGAAAATGGCTAAGTAGCAGAATGTTAGAATTTATTCTTTTTGAACACAGTTTATTTAGTCTGTTTGTTGAGGCAGTTATGCTTCTGGATGTATTGTTGGCATCACGGGTAGGGGGTTTACCAAGGTGTGAGTTACTGCCCCAGAAGGGTGGATTTTGATCAGAGGAAGGAGCTATTACTTATAATAGTAATTATGGGAGAGCTAAGTGTAGAGAAGTTTCAGGATTAAACAAACATACTCATCAATTTCATGGGTGTATAATTCCTGAATATCATCTGAGAGAAAGAGTTTATGCAATAAAACAGAGGGATTTGGATTTTCACAATTCTAGCAAAGGACTCTCGTGTAGTGTTTTTCACCAGCAGCTGGGTTTAGTCCTGGCACAGCCCTGTTTATTGGCTCCCAAAGATCTTGTCCTTGTGGAGTTCGTTCCACGCGTCAACGTTTTTTGTGGATCGTCCTGGTCCCGCACACCCTGTGGTTCTTCCGGAGGATCCAGTGTGTGTGCTTTTTCCTGTGTACTTGTACCGGCTGCAGACACAGGGCAATATATGCAAACAGCCTGTTCCAGCTTCCTCAGACTGACATGGGAGTTAGCTAAATAAGACCAAAGTCCCCCAGCTCCATTTCAAGACCTGAATCAAATCTAATTTACTCTTTTATTGATCTATATTGGGTAGAGTTATCTTTAAAAGCCAAATTCCTGTTTTGGATATAAAAACCTCATCCTTCATCATTTTCCCATCTTTGCTTCTGTTTCTTTATCACCATTTATCTTTCTCAGTTCCTGTGGCACCATGTCCCGGAACAGTGCACAACAGAGGAACACATCCAGTTGGTGACGAGGGAGTGAATATGATCATGCAGGGATGCATAAATATAGGAATTTAGAAAATAATTTGTTCACTCTCAGTACTTCTCATTGTTACTGTACTATTTTTGAAGATATTTTATTTTAAGTCTTTACTTTAGCCTTCAGAAACAGTGTTTCCTCTAATAAGGGTGAATGTGACTTTTTTTTTAACATGATCCAATGTACAAGAGCCGTACTAGAGAGATATGTGGCGGTGCAGTGCTTTGTTTTGGTTGGTTTTTTTTGTTAGGTTGGTTTGGGTTTTTTGGTTGGTTTTTTTTTTTTAATGCAGACTATAGTGGATATCAAAATATTTGCCACAATGAGAAGAATGATAGTGTACACAGCAAGTGTTACAGTTGGACGAGCAGGATGTTTGTTTGCTCTGCCCTGGTGCCATTAATGTTATGGTGTGCTTTAAGTGCTAATGAATGAGAAGAAAGTGAATATTAAAGGAAAACCACCTAAGAGACAACGTTACATTTCACCGGAAAAAGGGAAAGGTTACTATGATTGGCGGGCATGTCATTTAGGTCTCTCATCATCTATCCAGCCACCTACTTTCTTTTTTTCAAATGAAAGAAAACAACCTCCTTCAAAACATGAAGAAAAGACTTCTAGGGACCATGAATGTATAAAAAGCAAAAGAGAGAAGACGACTCAGTATTTTGCATATCACAGGTAACTATGCACAAATACATTTTCTTGAAGAAAAGAAATAATATGATGGGATCAATTCCTTTGAGGACGGTCTTCATTGCTCCCTCTAAGTGTTTTCATTAGGGCCTAAATTCAGATTTGCACTATGTAACTACTCAAGAAATAAATTATATCCCCTTATGTCTTTGTGCAGGCTACCTGGGTTAGGGTTCACTGCAGTTAGTATACCTGGGGCAGCACAGGTGTACTTTCAACCTACAGGGGCAGAGAAAAGGAAGATAATTTGGAGGAATATGACGAAGTCACAATGCGACTTAACTACCACCTCCGCACAACTCCTCGGAGACTTTAAATGTATTACTCATAAAACACAGGAAGCTACCAAGCTGCTGTAGGAAACCGGGACCAGGAGGGCGAAAGTAAGGGATTTTCACACTTTGGCTTTTGTGCATCTCTCTACTACTCCTGTCCTAATGCTGTTTATGTGATTTAAAAGCAGCTAAATGTCGCTTCTGTGCTGCCCTGTACTGAAGGCAGCCAGCTCCAGCTAATGATCAGGGTAAAGCCCTTGAAAGAGCTGACAAGCTAAGAGGTTAATCTGCGGCTCTTGAATGAAAATTGTGTCTTCTAAGTGTCCGGTCCTGGAGTCCTGCAAAAGACCTGTCGGGACCTCTCACTTTTGAATGTCTCTTCTGTCTTCTTTTCCTCAGGGGCTTTTTTTTTTGATTTTTTTAATGGAGTGACATTTTCCTCAGTCTTTTTGGATCTTGCATTATAGTTTGTGAGCGGGGGCTGCAGCACATCTGGAAATATGACTGCATTCCCTGTTTTATCGAGACCAGCCATTGAACACATCTGCACCAAACTTCTTTATAACATCAACGATAAAGAAACACAGTTTAGCGGAAACATATGCGTGATAATTTTAAATAGCAATGTGGGATGGTCAAATAGAGTTGAAATTTAATTTTAGAGTGTCCAGAAGTTAGAGGCCTGATTTTTTTACTGTTCATAGATCTATCCCTCAGACTTTCAACCATTCAGACTGAACACCCAGTACTAATTGAGAGATGCATGCTGAAAGAATAAGAATTTATTCCAGCTCCTCCACTAGAGACGGTAGCAGTCTGTCTTTGACAGAAACAGGAAAAGTTTTCTTTTTAAGGGCAGGAGGTAGTGTACATCTGGGGCAGAGGGCCCAGTCCTGTGCAGGGCTCGCGGTAAGCTGGGACAAAGGTTCAAGCAAGAAGCTCAGGGACGGCTCAGGCTGGATTCTCAGGCATTAAGGCAGAGGCAGGACATGGGCTTTAGGCAGCGAATAGCAAAGTTAAACTACTGGGGTAAGCAAATGAGCTTGATGCTAGGGCTAAGAGGGAAGCTGCTAAAAAGCAGCCCCACTACTTTACTTACAGCATGTGGTGCCAGATCTTGAGCTGCTGTACAGGAGTGCAAGAACAAACCCGGTGGCCCAGCGTAGCTGAGCTGTTTGTTTGTTTACATCTGTGCTCGCTCATTACTCTTGGAACTTCTAATGAACAACCGAAGGTCCTGAAAGACAAACAACATGACTGTAATGTACATCAGCTAGCGGATTCCCTGAATAACTCTCACTGTTGCAGCTGAGAGGATAGAAGAATGGGTTCCAAGAGCACGCACGCACTTACTGTACATGTTCATGCATGCTTCTCCTGGGGTAGCGATATGTTTAGAGAGAGAACTTCAGCAGATTATATTTACACACTGACAAGGCAGCTTAAGCTGAAAGTCAGTCAAATATTTAAGATGCAGAATGTTTTGGTTTTAATTGTGCAACCCCTTTAGATGTTTTCACTGTCGTAATACATTGGCTAACAGAACTACATATGAAGAAGTGCACAGAAATCAGAATGAATTACCACCTGCGTTCACTGAGGCGATACCCGCCATAAATGCTGCAGTGCTGTAAAGGTCTTAGTAGTTGTCATTTTGGGGAGACTAAGTCTTGAGAGCAAAAGCTCAAAGCTCATCTTGTGTTGGTAGCTGCCTGCTGGAGAATACTGCAAAAAAAGGGGGGAAAAAAATCCTTTTGTTCATGAAGGGTCCAAGAAATTGAAAGAGTTAATGGCTGGGTCTATGGTCCTCAGAGTCACTGGGACACTTTCTGTTGATCTGAGCCAGCTGGAGCCAGGCCCTCCATGGCTTGTGCAAGATAGACAGACAGATACTGAACAGGCCCCCTTCTGCCCAAAATCGATTCTTGCACTATTTCTTCCCCTTCGCTGTTGGAGTAAAGGGACCGTTCATTTCTAAGCGAACTGCCCTACTTCACAGCCTGCTTCTCAGCCAGCTCTAGAAGCCCTGCTTCCCTTAGTGTGCTGCAAATCTAGCTCTTTACATTAAAAACTACAGCCTCCATGTATCATGTTGCTCATGCTGTTATAGTAGCCTAATCACCCATATACATTTTTTTACTGAAAGCTGACGAAAGTATGGGGGGTTAGTGAGGTTCCATTTCAGCTTTGGCTAGGGATGATTTTATGTAGAAAGAAATCAGGTTAGGGAATGCTCGGAATATGTATTTTCTAGGGGGGACAAAAAAAGTTTCTTCTCGCCTCCTCTCACTGCCTCTCAGTCATCGAGAGAGAAAGAAATGATGAAAATGACACATGAGCTGCTGTAAAGCCTAAAAATAAGAACAGCTTTTATTTTATACTTGGAAAGGGAGCTTAGTTTGTTCTGTGGCTACTTTTTTTTTTTTTAATCTTTCTTTAAAGAAGTAGACTTTTACCACGCAGAAGAAAGCAAATAAATTGCTTGTATTTTTTTTTTTTTCTGGGGAGGTGGATAATGGGAAAAGAAGGGAAAAGTGGGGGAGACAGTGGAGAGTGGGGGGCACACACTTACAGGAAAATGCATTTGTGTGGGTTGGGTTTAGCATGTTTGAGATAGGGAAGTAGTTAGTCAAATCTCTTCACATTTACACCCAGAAATGAAGAACAGCTTTTCCTTTAAAAGGACTTACCTATGAACTGTCCTTGAAGTTAGTATGAGGTAGGCAGGACTGAGAACGCTGCTGAGCAGGAGGCTGAATGTGGAAGTGTTAATTATGGCCAGACCAAATGCGTAACCTTCCAGTTCAGCAAAAGTAGAAGTCCTGAGGCTAAAAAAAAAAAAAAGAGGACATCTGAATTCTAAGGCTTTTTTTTTCTAAACTATCTAGCTCTACAAAATTAGTCCTGCTCCTTACAAACGGTTTTGACATTGGTCTCAGACACAAACTGCAGAAATAAAAAAATAAAAGCCACCAAGTTCATGCTTTGAAGTTCACTAGGATTAGCCACACACGAGCAAATTCCAGGAAGAGAAGGTAATCAAAATGCAGGCAAGCAATTAGATCTGCGTATTAAGTATGAAAATACATAGTGCTGGGTTGCATATTAAGCTAGTGCAGTAACCTTGTCCTTCCGGAGCTGCTCAGTGAGGTTATTGTGCAACGGAGCTCAGAGGGGCAAATTCCTTTACTTCAGCTATCATCATCGCTACTGTGCTGCAGATGTACTTTGTGCTTGATCACGATTAGCAAGCAGGCTGGGGACAGCAGGGCAGCGTTGAGCACTGGGCAGGGCCATGGGAGCTGCGTGGGGCAAGCAGCTGCCCTGGCAGGCCTGGGGGGTGTCAGCCAGCCAGGGTGGACACGAGACGCCTGAGCGACGGGGCGTGGGGAGGTTTGTAGGGCAGCTGCCCACACTGCACTTGACTCATGACTCTGCTCTGCGTCTCTCACTTTCTTCTTCCAAAATGAATTTAATGATTAGGAAAGAGCAGCAGCCTGGGGAGTTTTTTTATTGTTATTATTGTAGTGGGATTTTACTGCAGTAGAAAGAGCCCGTTCTAATTTTGGAAACCAATGTTCTTGGAACAAACTACATTTTATCTGTAATTATTATGATTATCAACTTTTTTCCTTCTCTCTCCAACATTGACAACCAGGATTTTCAAACACTCACGCAGCTGTGTGGGGCTCTCCGCTGTTCCTCTCTGGCAGCAGCTGCACAACTGGGAAAAGGTGGGGCCATCCAAGCATCCTGCTGTTCATCACTGCCAGCATAGTTCATGAGTTTCTAAGGTTAGAGTTAGCCTACTTGTGAAGTTTTAGCATAGAGCTGCTACCCTGTGCCCATCTCCTTTCCCTGATCATCCATCTGTGCACTCTCAGTAACAGCCAAACGTTGATAAACCCTGTATTAGAGGCCTAGACACATTTGCTTACCCAGGATCCTAAATGCTTCTGTTGGCTAGGACCCAGGAAAAAAATTTTTAAAAAGCCACTTGCCCATCCTGTTTTGAGAATGACTTGAGTGTCCTGCGGCTCTAAAGGCAAGCCATGAACTCCCGGCTTGTTGACCGAGTAATTGCTTTCTAAAATCCACTGGCCAGCTTCGCATGGAGGATAACTGGGTGCTGCCAAGGGAGGTTTATCCTCAGCCCCTCAAGACAGACGACTGGCTTTTATAGTGAGGAATATGACCACAACATAAATCTGAGATCATGTGACCATTTACGTGACATGGTAAACTCTAACTGTAAACATTACAATTTACATCAGAAATAAAATAAATGCCACTCTGTCTTCTTGTCATTCCTGTCCAATTTCTTAATTTCTACTCCTTCCATTTATAAAAGTCTCTTGAGGGCGAGGTACTCACTCATTCAAAGCTGCTTTTTTTTTCCCCTTTTTTAAAGAAGAGTTTGATATTGTGGGAGGGAGAGAAAGTAATAAGAAAAAGGTAGCAAGAATGATCAGCTCTAAGGAAAGCAGCTCACTATTTCAGGGAGCCAGGCAAAATCATTTTGGATGAGCATCAAACATGCAACACAGCCAAAATGTTTTATTTTTATTTTTTTCCCCTCTAAAATAGCATGTTTGACATAGCTGTCCCTTTAAATCTACTCTTAACTTTCTCACTTCACCAGTTGGAATTTGCTGTATTTCTTTCTTAGCCCTGTGTGGGTGTCAGAAATATGCAGGTGATGTCATTTTTCATTCCCTAGCCCGGGGTTTAATTGACACTATCATTCCACACCCCTCCTCCCCCCTCTTCCGTTTAAACCTTGCTCTCCCTGGCCTTTCGGGTCAACACACTTCAAAAAATGTGTTACCTTCGTAATTTAAAGTCTTCTCTATCAAAGGGAAGCTTCATGACTCCTTTTCATTTTTACACCCCACTTGATGCGGAGATGAAAAATATGTCCAATATGGTTTTACTTTGGAAATACTAGCCAGCGGTAATCTCTCTGGCACACAAAAATGCAGCGATGACACAGTAACAGTAAGAGCAGACTGGCCATTAATATACTTCAAATTATGAAGATTTGTTGCCTTCATTTTATTATTTTTTCTTAATAAGCAAAACATATGCCTTCTAAATTACCTCTTCTGCGTAAAATGTGGCATTGCAATATGAATTTTTTCTATAGTTATATTAAATAAATAATGGCATAAGCCCCGGGGTGTAAGGTATTTTGTCATACCTTTAATACACTCAGCAAAGATTCCAGAGTAAACAGTAAAAGTTTTGCCTTTTTTCCCCTGCAGTCAGACACATCATTACTAGAGGAAATGCAAGTTTAGAAAAGAGGTGGTTAGAATACATAAAAAAGAAAAAGGCAAGAACTTACATTGCATTGACAGAGAAACGGTCCCCGTAGCCTGTCTGTCTTTTCTCTTCTTCAAATGATGCTTCCTGCTCCTAGTATCCTTGGGGCTCTTCTACAAAAGGAAAACAAAAGCCCTAAGACCACCAGTGATACATGGGTGGCACCATAGACATGCGTCCTTAGGACTGCTGAGAACCAGAAGTCAACCTGTGAAGGAAAGCTCTTGTTCTGCCTTGTCTTCACCCAAGTGAATGGGGACATGTAATATATTCAGCTCTCGTTTCTCTTCCCCAGCTTCACCCGACTCATAAATGTAGACACCAACAAAACCACCTACTTATTTCAATGGAGCTGTGACTGTTGTGCTGGCTGGGCGGTAACAGGTAAGAACTAAACCACCGGAGTAACTCGGGACCATAAGCCAGTCCTTTCCAAAGCTAGGCTTTCAGGCTTCTGAAATCGTTAGGCAAAGCTACAGCCTAGCCTGTAGTCTTTTAGCTTAGTTCCTATCTGTCTCATCTCTCTCATTATGGTTACATTAGAGATAGTTGTCTGTGATTACTTACTGAGTCAATTAATACGATAAAGTAAAAACGTGAGAGCATATTGGGCAATTCAAAGGTTGAAAGGCTATATTGAAACACATCTGGTCATAATTAAGATTAACCATACCATTTCATCTGGCCAAACATAATTACTTGCAACTATAAATGTATCTCAGCCTAGCCGATTGATTGACACATATACTACACAGCCATTGCAAGCAAGGGACAAGATTTAGCCGACTTGCAGGAAAAAGAGCATGCTTCCAGGAATGGGGGGGGGGGGGGGGGGGGGAGGGAAAAAAAGGAAAAATAAAGTAAGTATCCCCGCCAATTAACTTCACCCAGAGTTTTAAGATCCATTTTTTTAAAAGGTATCCCAAAGGATATAAAAGGTGTGCGTATATATATCCCAAAGGTATAAAAAAAGGCAACCCATCCTCGAGCAAGGTTTTGACTTTTTTCAACTTTACTCCAATGTTGAAGCTGACTAGTTTTTGTGTAGAAGCGGTACCTACGTGTCCTGCTGCACAGAACAGGGCTTCTCCAAAAGAAATAAAATCTCTTTGAAATGTGATTTGAATAGCGTTTGTAACCACTACTACTTTCACCATCTTACCTCTCCCTCTACTACGCTATTACTTCAGCAATTGTTGCGGTTGTGCAGCCGTGTGTCTGTGGGTGTCAAGGACAAAGCAGCTTGAAGCCTCACTCCAGAATTCATCAGAAGGTGTTGGAGAGAGGAAATTCTTAACTGGAAATTGCTTTTCACTATATCTTTCCTTGCCAGGAAAGGCTGACTTTCCACAGAGACCATACTTCACCATGGGCTCTGCAAGGATGCCAGTTCTACTGAAAATTCAATCTCTTTACTACAATAGAAGCCCAGCTGAGCTGCCATCCATAGCAGCACTCTACTAACCCAAAGCAAACACTGTGTGATTCTTCGATTGTTGTCAATTTAACTTTTGCTTCTAACTTTGAAAAAAGTGAGACAGAGGTGAAACTCACTGTACAGGCAGCTGAGCAGATTCAGTTGTAATGATGAGAAAAAGGAATAATTAAACTCCTAAGTTGTACTGAAAAACAGCTGGGCCTATGCTGCTTTTTTCTTAAGTATTATCTAGACTCCTGCAATGTTGTTTACAGCACATCTCAACGTGAGGTGCCATATGGCAGTAGATGAGTGGGTGCTAGTAAAGACCACGTACGAGACAACTGTGTCTCTGGGTACCCCTTTCCCAGCCACCCCAGGAGCGCTCCGAGTTGAGGCTTCAGCCTGGAGACAACTGAAGTTTGCTGTAGACTTTTCCTGGTATCAACCCAGGTGTTTGCATGACCATCTGGCACCTGAATAAATTAATGAACATTAAGACTATTCCAAGCCTGTGTCTTTCAGGAGGATGTATCACCAGGATGCTTTGTGATACTGTTAATTACGACTAAGGAGTTGGAGGCTTTGGATCTCAGCTCGTCACTGCAGGTGATGGTGCAGGTCTAACTGCACTTGGTTCCTCATCCACATATAAGCCACACAGTCAATGCGCAGCGATGAGACTAGGCTCCTGTCTGGAGCTGCCCTCCGGAAAGCCAGCTGAGCATGGGGAAAGGCTGGGGCACTCCATCCCTTCCTGTACAGCAACAGCTGGGCTGCGACCGCCGCTATTGGCCTTTTCTTCTGTTTCATTTTTCCAGCCTTACGTGTCTTGCTTATCGGCTCTGCCCCACACTGCAGCTGGGGACTGTGCTAAGGCACAGCTTTTTTATGTTCTTTATTTTTTAATTTTTCCTCAGAGCCTTCTAGGTGCATTAGCCAGGTATTGCACCTGCGTGTATCCAAGATACTCCACACATCAGTCTGAGAAAGACAATCTCTTTGACCTCTGCTGTTGCCATGACTCGAAAGCATCGTTTAGTAAGTTTAATAACTTTGACACAGATACAGACACACACACACACTTTTAATCATTTTCAAGGAAGTAAGAGTCTAAAATGGAGATAAATCAATATCCAATGGAATGGATATTGATTCCTTTCCTCACCTTTAGAATGAATACCTTCTCCTCAGTAACCAGCTATGTAGGGGAAGCCACTGTTCATCCCAAACAAACAAGGCTCAATAAATCTTAATCCCGTTAAAAGATAATTCCGAGAGGAGCCCAGAGATACTAGAGTTCAGTATCCACGCAACCAAACATGATAGTGCCCTTCTCTGTTACTGTTAGGTCTACTGCTTGGGCTGTATTTTTAATGTAAGATTGTTTAAGTGTGGGACTAAATTATCATTTTAATAGCAAAATGTTTTTTATACTCTTCAATTTGTTCCACTTATTCAGGGGAGTTCCACATTTCTTTCATTGAATAGCTGACTTTGACCTATCGCAGCATCTAACTTAGCTACTTATGTCATTCTTGTCAAGGCTAACGTTGAGCGTAAGAGCTTCCGGCAGAATATCTCCATGAGGCTGGACCAGAAGTCCAGACAGTCTGGTATGGTTACATACTGCAAAGTACAGAACAAGCATATGGGTACTCGCACTTAAAGCTCTCTCCCTTCGTGCATGCAGAAACCCTCAAAGGAGCTCCCTTCTGTTAGTCCTGTCTCTGACCCCTGCAAACTTCCTGAGGCTGCTTAGAACAGATGCAAACGGTTTAAGACCGTAACTTGCTATTAAATGCAAAGCAAAGCAAAAAACCAAGGACAATGGAAAGTATATTTGAAATTTTAACTTCGGTGGATCTCATTAAACTCGGGGAACAAAAAAACCACCACATGCAATACAGAGAGATTTAGTCTCTTTGTGCTTACCTAACCTCCTGTAGGGTACTCTTCTGTCTCACTTGGGGGGGTGAGATGATGACTGCTGTCAGCTATAGCTGCACATCCATGGTTTCAGCCAGTGGCAGCCACCAGCACCCCAGCAGCCCCGAGAGCCTCCGCATGGGTGTGCTGAGCGTCAGGGTCTGCACAGCTGCGGTTGCTACAGCCTCATAGAGGGCACCAGGACCACTGTCTCTCCAGTGCTGGTGGTGTGTGACCCTGCAAAGCAGCAGCAGCACATCAGATCAGCTACGCAGACAACGCTGAAATAACGAGCCCACTTCCCTGTTTCAGCTCTGCCCCGATGACCCAAGCCCTCAGCCTTATTCCTGTGTCTGGGCTGCTGAAGACCTAGGCCTGTCTCAGGATTTGAGGAGCTGCACTCCGACTGCATCTGGGTGCTTAAAGCTAGAGAAATGTGTTAGTAACTTCCAGACTTGGGCCCTTATTCCAAGTTCCTGCTAGAAACGTTTCCTATGAATATTTTACAGCCCTTTTAAAATGTATTAATTTTGCACAAATACCTTTTGTATTTGCTTTCCATGAATATTTATGCAACTGGCTTTTGCTGTGCAAAATCTGCATGGAAAGGTATTTTAAATCGCTCTCTGGGCAACTCACACTGGCACTACCTTCACACACTCCCCATCAGTGAGCAGAAATGGCACACGCTGCCTTTCGGGATCAGCAGCTGCTCACTGTCTCAATACCTCCACATGCCCAGGCAGATAACATCTGCATCTACCTTTCTGGCTAGCGCATCAGCTGACACAACGGCAAAGAAATGGCATTCAAAACAGTTGCATTTGGACACGTCTTGGGTTTTGTGCTTGGGGGTGTGTGTTAGGAGCTGCCTAAAAAAAATCTGAACCTTTTTTTTTGTACCTGCTTTAAGACATTTGCAATGTGAGACTATTTAAATTATGTATCAATCAGCCTGCATCAGGAATAAATCTGTGTCGAGTAATCCTGTAATCCACTGCTGCTACTCAGTCTTTGTTCCTCTGGCAACGTACTTCCTAGTGGGCAATTACGGAATGACCTGCGTGTGGAAGAAATTACTTTTTATCTGAGATAATTACCAATCGGTATACCCTTAGAGCACGATGACATCTCTCCTCTTCTATCTCCATCTTCCTATTTTTAGGTATATATAAAATATTTGTATATTTTATAAATACCTAAGAATAATTAATAACATGCTCTATTTGTGTTTATATATTTATTTTAAATATATGTAGTTTAGACATATGCTTCAACAGCTGTAGTCTATAAAAATATATTTACTGATATAATTTGAAATTATATAGAGATTACATAATTATATCTAATATACCTAGGGATTTTCTTCTTATCATCCTGAACTTCCTTTCTTTTATTTCCACATAAGTCTTTGTTACCTGTGACTCTATGTGGCCCAAAAAAGTTTGTGGTTAACATATTAAGTCTGTGTTTGACTGTATTTTTCATTTTTACATATATACATAACATTGTATGTTATATGTGTATATAATATATTATATATGTTATGCATAATGTATATATACATAATGTAATATAGTGTAATGTATGGTATACTAGATTAGAATGTAACATGTTATATATTAACATATAAAACATATTTTATAACCTATAATATATATAACATAACATGTAACACATTAACAAGTAACATGTAACACATAATACGTAGCATGTAATATGTATAATGCACACTGCATGATATATAATGTATAGTCAGTGTAAGCTTTACAACTGCTGTTACCTACCATAATTAAATCATGCTTTGTTTTTCAAAACCTCATTAAAGAAGAACTCTCTGAGCACAAGTATGCCATTAATTACTTTGTCTAACAGGAGCTTGTTCTGTCTGATTTATCCCATCCATGGTAAACAGGTACTGTCATTTCACGTTCTCTCCCTAGGAAAGTTTTCCTGTGACACCAATCATTTTATCTCCGTTCTCTGAAGACCTGTTTCTGCCAGGTTCATATTTTTGAGATGCAGCCAGCAGAACACACTATTCAAGATGAAGGAGTACTGATATAAAATGGCACTCTGCTACTTTTTCTATCAATCCGTATTCCTTTTTCAGCTATGTTAACGTTCTGGTTGGCATCTGACCGCTCTTGTGTATTGAGCAGAGTTGTTTATGACTACAGGTCCCCTTCCTCAGAGATCACAGTAATTAATTCAGACTCCAAACAGGAGACAGCTCTTTAAGTGTTTCCTGACTGATGTTGCTTAGTATGAAGCACTGAGTATCAAATTGCCCAATACACTGGGGTTGAGTTTTTTAATTTTATTTTTAGCGTTCATTTCAGTCTGCTTAAGTGGTGACTGATTTGAAGATTTTTTTTTTTTTTTAATCTACATATTTCATGATTTTTGAGGGGTTCACTGTTTTCTAACTTGATCAAGTAACAGTAGCTTTAATAAAAGACTCCTTTAATAGAAGACCCACTCTCTGTGCGTTCCCCATCAGGGTTTACGTGTAAGTAAACGCTCTGCCACACTACAATGCCAGCTTGTTCCTCCACTGCAAAGAAGTGCCGAGACCGCTAAGGCCTCTGGTGCGGGAGGGATGGACCCTGCCCGTGTCTGGCACCGAGAGGTTTCTCTCGGCAGCTCCCAGGCGGAGGCCAAGAGAGGGCACAGCGCTTGGATTTCACGTTAACAGCACACAGAAGGCCAAGGAAGCAATGGCAATAGCTCCAAAGCTGCGTTTGCTAACCAGAACAGCAAAATGAAACAAATACTTCTTCGTGAAATTAATACTGCAGTAGCTTTGTCACATACCCTACTGCTTCAAGAAACGGGCCTCAGGGTTTCACCCCGCTACAAATGGACACCAGAAAACACACCTCTCTGTTCAGCTGTGCCAGGGACAGGCTTTAATTTACCCATCCAATTTCTGCTCATAAACGGACGGACTGACATAGTGTTTTCATAAAGGAACGCTGCTCATATGGTTAAGTTGTCCACTTTAGTCTCACAGGATCTCACTTAGCTACGTGACTCAAAAAGGCATCCCTCTGTGGTGGGGGATATTTCTCTCCAAATGGGGTGCTATGTGTATCTAAGTTTGTTGTCTGTGAAGGGAAAAGAAATTCAAGTAATGGTTAAAAAAGAAAAAAAAAAGGAAAACAAAAATTCAAGCAAGCAAGTGCCATTACAGACTCATTTACATGCCATAGTGACACATGGCAGCAAAGTTGCATGCGGTCTGAATCTAAAAGCTCTTGTACGAAGTAACAAACACACTGTAGGGCCTCGATTCTGACACTGCTTTTAGTTTCCGTGATTTTTACATGGAGCAAACGTAGCGACATCGAGCGCTGAACAGAAGCTAAGCTACGCTTTCAAATCAGGGTAAGTGTCCTCAATGACTCACCTAAATGCTCCTTACACAGAGCAACCCTGGGTTTAGCTCACCTGCTAGGGAACACCAGTGGGTAAAATAAACTTCCATTTTCTGCGCTTCAGGCTTGCAGGCTTTTTGTTGTTGCTCATTTTAAAGAGGGTGGGTTTTTTTTGGTGGGATTTTTTGTTTTGTTGTTTTTCTTTTTGCAGAGCACACATTACTGTCAGTCGGAATACTAATGGACATCAACATAAACATCATCTCCAGGGCTGTTCAATGAAACTATCTAAGGCTGATTGTCTTGGAATTAGCTTGACTCATATCTGAAAATTGCCAGTGATTAGCTGATTATGGTTTGAATTGAACTCAGATTGCTACAAAAAGCTACAAAAACTCATCCTCAGATATATTCTAGTAAATGATGCCTCAGTTGCTACCAGCACTTGCATTAGGGATGAAGGAGGGATGAAGGTCTATTACCACATCACACTGACGGCAGTCATTTTAAAATACGTATTCTGCCTGGGGAGAATCTGTCTCCTGGGAAGAATGCTGTCTTTTTACTTCTTAACCTACGCACTAGGTGAAAAAAAAAAAAAATTGAGACGTCACAGACAACAGAACAGATTAAACTATCCTACCTATGAGAGAAACTTATTTTTCCTCTGTAAATACAATAATTATAATTACAGAGTGGTTCAATCCTAATGCCTTACTAGGAATAATCCCTTCTATACTGATAGTATGGGACATTTAGAATAATTTTAAATAAATCAAAGGCCCAGTGGTAACAATGCCAACAAATGTCAGGTCTATTTAAAAAAAAAAATTATTATTTTGTCATAACTATGAAGTTCTGTAAACACTTCTGGATTGTTTGTTTTTAAGTCCTGTCGATTTAAGGACTTTGATACAAACAACAGAAGACCTTATCAATTTCCATGTCCAAAACTACAAATACATACATTTGTCACGTATATGTCTAGATTTCCTAGAGTTGAAATAAATACAGCTCAGCTTCATGAAAATAAGCAAGTCCCTCATTTCAAAACTGGCTGCTTTTGAGCTATGTCTCTCCATAGCTGACAGTCCGCTCTGCTCTCAAGTGCCTAATTTTTTTTTTCATCCCAGAGAAAAGTCCCCTACAGTCTTTAACTGTGAAAATGTATTTGAGCTCTAGCCCCTCTTGCATGACCTAGCACATTGCACAGGGAGATATTCAAATGGTATCTGCAAGTCAGGACTCATATTTTATTCACACAGAAGTAGGCAACAGGGTACTGCCATGCCGTTTCCGTAAGAAATGGTATTCAATTTAGAATCGGTAATTCTAAAGAAAAGGTATTCAATTTAGAATACTCATAATCAGTACTAATTTCTTTTTTTTGGTGCATATTTTTCTTTCCACAACACAAACTGTTGTTACATGGCGTCTCTGGCGATGTGAGAAGAGGCTAATGGAAGTCCCGCGCTAGAACCACTCATTCGGGACGTAAGGCTTGGGGTAGGGATTAGGGAAACAACAAAGACACTGTCGGACATGTTAGTGGTAGAAGCCATTATAGGACAAACAGATGAACAGTAATTGCCAGGACCAGGTGGCAGTCACAGACCCACGGGACACCTCAGTGGGAAGGGACCCCAGGGGGCCCCCGGCTCCAAAACCTGCTCTGTGCCAGGCAGCAATGACAATAGACCAGGTTGTTCAACATTTGTCACCCATCACAGGAAGCCAAGGTCAGGGTGTCTGCACACCCGACTGCCATGTGCAATACGCAGCTAACCACTGTGCCGGCAATAGGAACTGGGAAATGGCAGGCTTCATGTCAGTCTGAATTTTTACCATCAGGCATTCATGTCAGTCTGAATTTTTACCAGGCAAGATCCTGGAGAATAGGGTCCAGTATGACATGTGTCAGTTTTTACAGTAGAGATGAGGGCTACAGGCATACACTGTCATAAAGGACTGAAAAGTGGCTTAACAGGGAGGGGATGACATCTGCTCACGATAGTAAAAGTGATTCTTAAAAGGAGAGGAGCACATGTTCAGGACCACAAAAAGAACTGCTGAGACTTAGTCACTCTTGAACGATTAAGAGAAAATAATTTTTAAGAATAAAAAAATAGCTGAGGAAATTCAGTGGCAAAAATGAACACGGGAGACCCTTCCCACCCCCTGCAGCTTTTCATACAAAATGATTGTTTCTGTACTGTCTCTAACCACCAAGAAATGCCATACCTACACGCTAGCATTAGGGAAGCATCGGCACAGTGCCAACAGCGAAAGAACAAGAAGAAGAAAGGAAATCTGATATTAGGGATTTTAGGCCGGGTACAGAGCACAAAGGCAGGCCATCATTAGGCATTATATAAATCTCTGTTTTGCCTACATCATGATTACTGCCTGTGGTGCTGCCTTGCTCCCTCTTCTCCAGCTCATACAAGGGTGTAGAGAAGCTAAAGGTGGTACTAAGGATGATCAGATATCAACCAGCTTCTCCTGGAAGGACTAAGTAAACAAGACCACTCCAAAGTGTAATGTGGCTGAGTAAGGCTTTGTAGAGGACGACAAAATCCGGGCAACAGGCAGGGGAGAGCATGTCTCAGGAATAGTCACAGTTGTATCTCTAACATCATGATTAGGAACAACCGAAGGAAAGAAGCAGATGGCTGCTAGTTTCAAAACAAACAAAAGGAAGTGTTTCTTCTCTTGGTATGAATTTACGCTGAGAAAAAGCTTTACTTTAGGATGTTAAATGGTTGCAGAGAATCAAAAGCGAACAAGACACAGCCAGGGAGGAAAAAAATCCAGTGAGGACAAAGAAATTAAAAGATGGCATGTGTAGCTCAGAAATTAGCTGCCATATAAATTCTTGATGGGTGGCAGAGTGCTCGGGGGATATGGGTCTGCACTTGCCTTGTTCCTAAGCTCACATCTGGGTACCTAGTGGAGATATGATAAGGGGCATGTTGAGCTAATGCAGCCCGGCCAGTCTCATGTTCTCCTTCAGACCCATGCCATGGCATAACCAGCAAATTAAAAGGCTTCAGAATATTGAGGTTGCTAGAACTCTTAACTGCTGCTTGGGTGGAATGGGCGCCTCATAAGGTAAGAGTTCAGAAAAAATATGTGATGTCTGTGCTGTAAAAAGCACAAGGTGGACCTCTTAAAAGATACAGTTTACAAATACGTTCATGCTATTTAACACCTAAAACTGCATTTTGACCTTAGTTATGTAGCATGTATTCCTTGTCTGTCCGCTTGCAAACTAACTACAGTGACAAATTATTTAAGCTTTATGAATAATTTAAATGACCGTTAGAATCTCTCCCATTACATTAAAGAAAATGGGACTGTCCCCTAGTCTTCATATTTGAGAAATAATTTTAAAAAAATCTTTACACTTTTTCTACATGCCCTCAGAAGTTTCAAAGTCCATGCAAAAAACAAATAAGAAAACATATAGCTGCAATTTAAACATCTGCCTTTTAAAAAACCCCAAACATTTGTTGTGCTGACTAACACCTAAACAAAACGCTTGCAACAAAGATGAATCGGACATACTCAGGCCTTTCTGTTCAGCACCATGATGGGAATAAACTTACATTTTATTTTATTACTCCTTCATTTCAAATTAAGGTTCTTGAGTACAGGGTAGCTTTAGTGTCTTAGGGCTTTGAAATGATCTACAGAAAGAAACCTACAATTAGAGTAACAGATAGATGCATAAAATTCACACCTAGCTCAACAGAAGTCAAAGAAAGAATGCAATACTAATTTGACTCTCTTCCCCCAGTGACTTTCCTTCATTCTCTTATTAAACAGTAGAAAAGTGAAAACATAGGCTGAGAAACATCAGATAAGCTGGAAAAACCACTAATTTTTATGATGACTCAAATTGTAAACTGAGTACAACCGTATGATCAGGTTAATGCCTAGATAATGGTGACACTGTTCAATTTAGGTCTGATTACTTTGTATGCCTTCCTAATCACCAACCTCCAGAGGAGGGATTGGTAAGAGGGACTTCAAGGAGACATCTTGTTACAAGGAAGATAACAAGGATAGAAGAATCCCACCGGCCTGAAGTCAGCCAAATCCACAGTAAGCGGGGTAAAGGTGGCAGGGGGACATCACCAGCACCGACTCAACTGAGGGTCTATGCAAATTGCGCGGCCCCCCCGCCAAGGGTGTGCATGCTGATTTACATGTCAAGCAAAGCTAATTTAAATATAACCAATAGCAAGCAATATGGTAATCAGTAACCAACGACTGCAAATCTGGGTGGATTTTCCATTGGTTTTGCTAATAACGTAACAGGATAAATACGTTGTAATTCCTTCGTGCGAGCTTTGTGGAGTTGCCACCTAGCACCCATCTTCGTGCAAACGTGAAATAAATCAGTATCTCGGCTCTGTGTGTAAGACTGGCCTATCACACACTGGGTACCGGACCCCGCTTGTGGGACAACAAAATGACCTGCTATTTTTCTCCCTGATTGAAGTCTGATTCCTTTTTCCACCGAGAAGGGAGATGGTGCCATGAGCAGGAGCGATGCTTCATCTCAAAGGCCTGGGGAAAGTCTGCACACGTGCTCACGTGTCCCATTTCCTGCGCCTGGTGGGTCTATTGAAACTCCATAAAAACAGTTCTGGGACATTTCTCCATGTGCCCTGGACATTGCTCCATGTACCAGCAGCTAGGCCATTTGTCCTGGACTCACCCTTGGGGTGGGAAGAGCTATTGCCCTTAAAAGGGGGTTAATACCCCATTTTGTGCATGTTTGTGTACATGGGGTGCTCGTGTGTGGGTGCAGAAGGACAACCTGGGCTCTCAGAGGCTTTAACTGGCTCCAGAAACTTGGCTGCCCAGCCACCACACGGCAAACAAGTCTCCATGGAAGTGCCTTGCCCACACAGTACTGGGGTGCTGAACCGGCCTTCGCAGTGGTGGTGATAGCGCTAAGAAAACAGTGAAGAGTCGAGATCCCCCCAATACTAGCATCCAACTCCGGTCCTGTCAGTACCAACTATACTATGGTAAATTAACAACTAAGCCAGGATGGCAGCCATTTAGCAAGCTTAAATATTTAATTTAGGAACAATAGCAGGTCATTTAAATAATTAAATTCAAAGGAACACTCAGATGACTCACAACACCGTAACGGTTTCATTTTGTTTGACATCAGTGTGTACATTAACTACATTAACGAACAACTGCAGGTGCTCAAGTGACTTCTCCCCACACCTATGCACACAAAAACGCACCCAGACCAAAGAGCTGCGCAGTGCTGTATCCTTTGCTTTGGCCAGAGCTCAAGGGTGGTGGGGGGGGGGGGAGTGGGGGAAGCAAGCTACTGCTGTGCCAGCTGCTCCTGGAGGACCATCCCTTGTCTTGGCCCTGAGATGCCTCAGCCGGCTGATGAAGTGGATGCGACAATTATTGCAAAAAGTTGCCACCAGTCTGTATGTAAAGACAAAGGGAGTTCAGTCTCGGGCACTGCCTGCTGAAGCGAGCAAAACCGCCTGACGCTGCTGCCCGTGCGGCTCCTCACACTGCAGTGCCGAAAGCCAGGATGGCTGCTCCACCAACAGCTTCTTGGCAAATGGTGTAAAAGTGTCTAGGAGACATGATGAGGCGCTCAGGGGGTGCCAGTTTGTATGATGTGCCAACTCTGACAAAAGGGGTTTTATTTTTAAAATCAAAACTAAAATACCAAATAACCAAGATCTCTACTGAGTTTTAGACTCAAATGGATTTGATATGAACACTGTTGATGTCGGCTAAAAAGTATTATATAAGCATAAACTAGATATGCTAACTATTTCAATATGCCTAATTCCTATTTCTTAAATAACTACTTGGTCATAGGTAAATAACGTTTAGGAACACATTCCCTTAGCTGTGAAATAAAACACAGACAACACACACACACCAGACTATGTTGGCTGTGCAGAGTTTTGCATCTCTGGCACGAGGCTTGCACATGGAGCTGAAACGCTAGCTACTTGCGGGTCAGAAGGCAATCTTTTGTGCACTCATTTCAAATATTAGCTTTTAGATCAAATGGCAGCATGAAACAGCTGTGGACTGCAAGTCTCCTACCAGCAATTAATGACAAGCTAAGTTAAAAGCTAATGAAACACCGAAGAAGAGTCCTATGATGTCAGTAGCGAAGCAGCCTGCTGCACGGTAAGATGTCAGTCCGTTCACATCACCTATAACTGCGAGCCCATTCAGGCACAAGGACCAGCTTAGCCACTGCTGTCGTGTCCCGCTGACCTTCCCAGACATCACTGGAAAGACCCCAGACTGGGCAGTCACTGGTCTACTGAGTCACTGACCTACTGGGTGACACCCTTGCAACAGCTGGGGATCCTGCTCCGTTACAGCTTCATGGCCCCTTCAGGAGGTTGCTGCCTCAGTGGCCACCTTCACCCACCCGCAGTGTTTGCCACTCCCTCAAAGCATTCTGCAGGGTGGCCCTTTAATTGCTGTAAATGGGTGATGCGTCAGTGGGAAATTTCGTGCTCGGAGGTACAGGGGGTAAGGACCAAGCATGAGACCTGTTTGGCTGTTTATGTTGCAGAGACAGCAGGTTTCAGAAAGGCCAGGAGGCACTGTTAGCTGTCACAATCAAGTCCAGCAGCGAGGCAAAGCCCTAACCTCCACAGCTAAGTTATCCAATGCATGAGAAGAGATATTGTACTTTTAATAAAATCCTACATTAAATATAACATACTTACACAAATTTAATTCTATATGCTATATGTATTAATTTTCAGTGGTCAGATCAGTGTTGTTGACAGTCCCACTCCTGCTTACCTCACTGGCATCTGTCTGATTAGGGAAATAGACCTCCAGATCTCTGCTGGTTTTCCTATTTCTCATCTTCATGTAATGCTGCCTGAGTTCATGGGCGGCCTCTCTGGGACTCCACATTCCTCTCGGATTGTCTATCAAGGCATGGCAGTTTTAACGCCTAGTGGAGGCTGTCAGGGAAACTTGCTGACTCAGTGCACCTCCTGGTATCACCACTCCTTGCAAAGCCCTGGTGCTCCCTCTTCCATCCAGCACGATCTGATTTTCTGCTCCTGCACAGATGCGGCCTGCAAGTCAACGGGAAGGTGAAGACGACAGCGTATTTCCCTGCTGCTATTGACAGCTCATCAACACCGCACCCCAAGCAGCAGCCCTGTCCTCAGACACTTGGCAAAGTTGCTCTTAGGATTACTTCCGTTCTCTTCCCATCAGTAAAAGCCCTTTATCCTATTAGCAATTGAATATTTCACTTTACGTTCAATTATGTTCCCAGAGAAAGAACAAGTTATGAAATTGCCTTTTGGACTAACATCAAATGTATATCTTGATGAATTGCAACCTGGTAAACTACTTGGAAGCTTTTGAAACGTAAAGTCTATTAAGCCTTTCAACAAAATAATGCTGTAATGTACTGTACTTTTTTTTCTCCCAACAATGGCAAATATAATAGAACAATACCTGCTACTGGCCAGAGCTTGTATTTGTCAGTGAGCTTTTGTGTTTTCAATCCTGTTTTTGTAGGATCCAAAACCTCAATTAAATAATGATGGACCACCACTGTGACAAATGGTACTCAAGCAGTCCCCATCAGCCACAAGAGTAAGTAGAGTCCATGTGCCATTGAAGGGGTGATCACTACATAGGTCCTGATGGCCTTGGTTTTAAACACAGCTCACCAAACTTGGCAGTCCACATCTAAATAACTAATAGAGAACAGTTGCCTCTTTAAACTAAGCTGAGCAAATGGACCCATTTTCTGGGATCCCTCAGGCAAGGGCATTCATCCTCCAGGACAGTCCTTAATGTAGGTCAGCTCACATCTTCAAGAAACAAGCCACAGCCCTGGCTTAAACCCTGATGTGGATCCTGAACTAGAAATACTTGTTAAAGTATTGTTTGTTATCGGCCTCAAACATAGATGACTAAATATGTTTAAGCCTAGTTTAGCTGGAGGATGTGACCTTAGCAAGACTAAATGGCTATCAAAAAATTATGAGCAATTTTCTGCAGTAGATGGAGAAATTAACTTCGCTGTTTTTCAGCTTCTGTTGTGAATACAACCTTAACATGAACCCTGATATAGAAAGAAACCGGGCAAGGGACTATAACCTCAGCTCTATAACAATTTCTCCTTAAAGGATAATGGCAAATACCCTTAACCTTACTCAACGAGGCCTTTGCACATAATTAGAAGATTTTTTCCAAAGCACCTACAAAATTAACCATATCCTAACTGTCTTCTCCAGCATAAAGAAAAAGAATGCCCCAAAACATCGTTTCTGAGATTCCCTGCAGAGCCTGCGACTTCCCCAGAGGATGCTGCAACAGCTAGGGAGGGAATAAAAAATCGGAAAAGACACCCAACTCTCTGCAACATATTTCTGAAACTGTTTTCCTAAACCACCTATTTTTATAAAAAAACTAACACAGTGCAAGAACACAGAAATACACCTGAAATCTATTTTCTCATTTACTATATTCTGAGATGGGTTGTGAGGGAGGTTGTTAAAACATTAGTTTTTTTTAAAGCACACTGAATTCAAACTGCATTAGCACAGAAGGTGATAAGCTCTTCTTAGTAGGGGCATTACCCAGTGAGTTGCAGAGCTCCCCTGTGTTCTCCATGGACTGTATTGACGAGGTCCGTTCTGCCCTTCAGATAAACTCAAATCAAGACAAACTTCAGTCATCGCCTTTTCTCTCAGAGTTGGCTGCTTTCAGGATTGCGTGCCACGGATTTAATCTTTTCAGATAACATTCGCATTTTCCCCAGATGTATGGCTGGACTAATGAATTTTCAGCAATAATGAGCTGGGTAAAGAACACTTCAAGTGTGTCACTAAAACTGTTGTTTTTTAAGAAGGTGGGGTTTCCAAGCAACATATGCTCGAAGCTTAGAAACCAACAGCAATAATCATCCTTATGCATAGGAAGCTAAATGAGGAGCTTGTTATTCAGTAAATTAAAACTTCCTTCTGAACAGGTTAAATCATTTGAGACTTACATTTAAAATGTACCTCCTGTCCAGTGGCCCAAAACTGCAGTGGCCATAACTAAAATAAAGCAGCATGCAGTCAACGTTATAGGTCACTGAAGAAGCTCCCTCGATGCATTATTACATAAAGGAAAAAAATCAATTATATATATTTGGGTAAACCTCAAACAATGAAAGAGAAAGAGTCATAACAAAATCAAACAGTTTTGCAAATAATTATGCAACAATAATCCCCATGAGACTGGTGTTCTGAAAGCAGCTGCTTTGTGGTCAACATTAATGTCATCTAACATAATTTTAATTATTATTCTGCTTGCATACTCTACCAGTAAAAATGGTAGAAAAATCAAAGTGTGTTCAAAATTGCTGCGGTTTTTTTGTGTGTATGTATAATCATAGATTTTTTTCCTCCAAGTATTGTGCTTCATTTACCATGAACTAGAGAACATACACATCTATCTATAGACCTTAAGTAGGATCAAGAGGCTAAATCACTAAAAGACCCTTTCTTTGAAGTGTCTGAGTTGCAATTCCCTGAAGAATCTAGACAGATGTTTTTTTGCTCAGAGAGAGAAGCACAGAATGTCATGTCGTCACTTTTGCAACACTTGATCTAAAGTGTCCTGGATCAACAAGACAATTATGGGAGGATTAAGCAAACAACCAAACAAAACATCAAAAAATACTACAAGTTATATGCTAAGCCAGGACAAACCAATTAAGAGCTCTTGAAAGCAACTTCAGTTTACACCAATAAAACTTGCACAAGATCAGACAGCAAGGGAAGCCTTAGAGGAGGCCACCATTATAATTTTTGATAACCAGGGAGAAAAAAGGCAGAGGGGTATTCTGCCAAGGTGTACTAGGAAACAGATGAAAGTATAAATATCGACAAAATTTATTTACATAAGCTTTCTACTCATCAGTTTTTCAAATGATGCTCTGAAGTGCCTCCAGAGCTGTACAGAATTTCTTCATCAATTGTAAAGGAATACCAAACAAAAAAGAAGGAAGATGCTTGAAAAGATGCAACTCTAAAACAGTGTATACCTTCTCACCTGTTTGCCATTTGTTTGCTTTCTTCAAAAGAAGATTTTTACAAAGAAGAAACTTCTTGGTGAAAGTCAGCTTTTTACTGAAACCTCAAGGCAACAAAGAGCCAGTACAAATACACTCTAGAGAGAATTTCCTACTTAAAATGTAAGAAGCAGAAATCAATAAAGCTGGGTTAGATAGTAAAGCCTCAGAATAACTCTTTCATTAAGTAGGGAAGAAAAGCTTTTCTGCCTGCACTTCTTTATTTAGGCCATTGTATTACTGGATTTTTGGGTCCGCTAATAAAAAAATTATATGTAACCCCTACATACGGTGTGGGAGACAGGAAAGAAGGAAGTGGCAGATAAAAGTATTAGATCAGAAGTTTATGGAAGGGGATAGAGAACTGGCATATAAAGGCTATTTCCTTGTTACAGTACCTTTTATTATTTATAATTATTGATTTTTTGTTGCCATATTTACTGATGTTGCTGCTCTGCTCTCTCATGCACTAAGTTTTCTCCTGGTGTCACTAGCAACTGAAGAAATATGTCCAGGTAAATACACCCTGATTAGGTTTTGCTAGCATCTAAAACAGAGCTTCAGCTGAGTTAATTTAAAATTTTAGGTATAGCCATACCAACTAGGGTTTGTTTGCACTTTCAACCTTTGAATAAATACTCGTTTGTGAGTTCTGTGCGTATTATGCTCAAGCCCAAGACACAATTTAACTGCTCAGTTAAAATAACAACCATACCCAGGAACATAATCATGTCTTAGCCTATGCCTGTGTATGATGGAAATATTGAAATAGGTATGGCTAAATTCAGCCACTGATGCAATACCAGTTTCCAATAGTGCAGATGATACTGACTGACTGTAATGGGCATAATCTCAAATGCGTTACATGTGTAATAAAATAGTTTGAAAAGTGACAGAACTCTGAATGACAGGAGGAACATCTCTCAGAGACCCCCAACGTTTTTCCTAGCAAGAAAACCAGATCAGAATGAAGATCCAGCATGTCCCCCCCATCTCATGTATGGCATCACGACATACACAGACCTTTTGTCATTAAAAACATTTTCAGCTTAAAGCTATTTTGGTGTAAGCAATATTTTAAAGGTGCTGATCGCATTTGTGTATAAATAAATGTAGGATTAGATATTTTGTAATGAGCAACCAGAATATCTCCCAAGTTTACAACTTTTCAGCCATAGTTGAAAAACACTCTGGTTTAAGTCAAACACCATGTTTTTTTAATACAAACTCACTTTGTCAATGTTGAGGCTTGAATCAATATGAGTAATAGAAAGGCATTATTATCATACACTAAAGGAGTGATGTGGAAGTTTTATCCAGGAATTTTACATCAGCTGTTAATTACCAGTTTCATCAATATAGACATGAAATTTTCTAAAACACTAACTGTAAGAGAAGTGGCATGTGAAATACTACAAAAAATATACTAAGTATTTGCTGCCAGCTAGCTGTACTGTAAGAGTACACTACAGAAGACATTTTTTTACAGAGATTGTATAGAGAGCCAAAACTAAAACAAAAGGACAGTATGTTCTCCTTGTTTTATCTGCTGTCTCCAGATCAGCTTAAGCTTTTGCAAAGAGGAGGAGAGAAAACAGTGGTCTCTCCGGAGCCACAGAACTTGCCAGGGCTCAGAGAGCCTCCTGGAATGCGAGCGATCCCACCTGCCAAACACCTAAAAGGAGGAAAGGAGCTTGCCACCGTGGGGGTTACACTTACAGCCAGCTGCAGAGACATGGTGGAAACGCAGAAACTTTTCTAAAGGCTTTGGACTAAGCGTATGCTGGAAAGTCCCCCAAATGCACTGGAGTTTAATGAACACTGGAAGAATTAGCTCTCGACTCTGCCGTTAGAAGTCTTTATATGGTAGTCAGAGGAGGACTGGTTTTCAGGCTATTTAGTTCATCCCAACCATCAACCCAATTTAGACAGTAGCATTATTCTAATTTGTTCTATGATCTTACCAAAACCACAGCTCTAAAGATCAGAAAGCACTGGTAGAAGGGCCCATCACAGTCCCAGTCTTCAAATGAGTTTGAATTTCTTTAGTGTGGACCACTGATAACGATAAATTATTTTGTAGGAACTGATCATTAAAAGAGAACACTTAAAAACCAATTTATTTTAGAGGTTAAAGTGCGACTGGTTGTTTTAATTTGATTGGTAATCTTCAAAGAGGCAACATTTTAATTTAAGGGTCAACTTGTTCTGAAAGGCTAACCAATCATGTAATCTAGGTAAGTCTCAGTCTAAATAGGATAAAGATGGCCATGCATAATTAAAGTATTCAAAGGCACCTTTGTCAGTTCACTGCAAGCTTTTGGGATGCCTTGAACCATACTAAAGGAACATTCACTGAAGCAAATAGTTTAAGAGATCTATCATATTAGTACGGGTAGTGAATCCTACTTTATACTAAGAAGTAATTTTAATATAATCAGCCCTATGTCATGAGAATTTGTAAAACAGATTAGCAAGGTTTGATTATATCTACTTGAGAAAACTTGAAATGTTCCATGTTAAATCTGCAAGTTTAAGTCTATTAGTTTCTTACAACTCTTCTGCTTTTACTTCCCATAGCTCCTTCTCTACTAACGTCACTTAATAAAGCATAACAGTTCACATAGTTCCGCCTTTAACTAAACACCGAGAAATCCAGTGTGCTAAGTGAAGAATATTTAATGAGTTATTTTTTTATTTGCTTTTAATTACAAAGTCTTCTTGGGTACTTTGCATGTAAGTACCCTAACTGTAATGCAAATTTAATTTTTTCTTCTTGTTATTTCTTACTCAGAAAGCAAGAGTTCTCTCGGAAAAAAATTAGGATAGAAATTATGATCTTGAGTTTTGAAGGTCCAAAAAAAGAACTTTATGTACCTTTTCACACCTATAAGCCATTGCTGACAACACACCTACCAACTGATACCTAAGGGGACCATATACTTTGTCTGCCCCTCCGTCTTTAAGTAACATTTGAGTCTATTGACCTGTTTCATGCACAATGTGCCTCCTTTGCATAGGAACTGAAGCAACAACAGTTTCCTTCTATTTTCAGAAGCTAAGCAAGAAACTTCATCCCAGCCCCCCTGGCTGGAAGTGGAAGAATAAACACATGCAGTGGGCACTTGCTGGCTGCACAACTACAGCAATTTGAATCAGACCTCTTGAATAATTAATCTAAGTCCCAGAGCCTCAAAAACTAACCCCAAATCCACCTTTCTCTCATGAACACAGCTGCAAAGGAGGAAGAGTTTGCCAGTCCTGGAACAAATGACTGGTGCGATACCCAGAGCAAGGCCTGTCTGATGCTATGAAAGGAAACTGATGGTCTAAGAGGGGAAGAATGTTTATCTTCGAGTAGTAAAACATAAGATAATACCAGAATGAAGTCACAGCTAGCAAGGCAATAACCTAGAGATTACCTGAAGTCTTCTCTGTAATTCCCTGCTTTTTCTTTCCAGGAAAAGAAAAGGAGGATAATCTTTACAGGAGACATAGGTTACAACTGTGATTAGTTCTAGTCATCTCGTTTTGGAGGCCTATGAAGGTGAATTACGAACACTTAGCCCCCGACCCCCAAGGTGGTCCTCAAGTTTCCTCCATGCAAACAGAAAACTTTCATTTTTTTCATGAGTCAGCACAGAAATAAAGCAAGCTTTCCATAAATCAGAATAATGTTTGATATTTGCACATAACGCTGATGAACAACTTAGGACCAGACACACTTAAATTCAAAGTAAACACTGACCACCTCAGTTTTTTGCTACCCTCTTTCTGATAGTCTGGCTCTAGCACTTCAAAAGGGTGAGAGGTCATGTTAGACCTGAACTCAGGTAGCGTAGGCAGACTAAACATGGCCCATATGAAGTATTGACAAGAGCGCGGATCAAGCCTAATCTTGTATTTAACTAATGGATTTAACTTGTGTGAACATGTTCTTACACGGAAGCCAGATTCATATGGGGACGAGGTAGCTCTCATTAGGCCAACTCATATAATTTGAAGGCACAGAAAGTTACACCTGTCCTTCTCCAGGTCTGAAAGCTCTTTTCAAGGTAAGTCAAGGTGAAACCAGGCTCTGACTCCAAACTGACTGTGCTCCCTGTCAATGTTGTGAATTGATGGTGAGCCTAGTTATGACAGATCTGGTCCATTGTAGATTTAAGGTACCTCATGCAAATTAAATACTGTAATAATACCGACTCCTTTCCCTAGTGGTCATTTTGGGGACTTCCATACACTTTGCATGCAGTTGACAGACCAAAATCTGTTACGGTGAAGGGTTCATATTAATAATTAAGGTCATTGATATAAAAATAACTACAGTTGTATAACTGAGCTCTTTGTATTAGTAAGATTTATAGTGAGAATTATTAACTCTAACAGCTATTTTATCTAAAGCAACGTCCATGAAATAGGATGACCTTTTATCTATTACCTGTTGGGTTTACAGCGTCTATGAGTTCCAGATTGATGAGTTTCAGACTCAGGCCAATTTCATTATATGTTCTATTTATACTGCACTTTTCTTCCTGCATGATTGTTTTCTCAGGAAGAGAAAAAAACCCCTACCCATACGCCAACCCCCGATATGTTTATGGCATGCAAGCTCAATGAGCTAACTACAGTGGTTATCAAACGCACAGTGGCTCGGAGCCCTTGGACAGGGGAGATGATGCACTGAACCTAGCAACCCAACAGGTTAACAGTGGTAAATATCGCATGATTTGTCATAACACATTCATTTAACACATAATGAGATAAGGCTGCTGTGATTGAAACTAAAGACATGACAGGGATGTTTGTAGGCTTTGAGAAGACTGAAATTCACAGAACAACTTTAGTTTATAAAGATTACAGCCAGGGAAAATGGCCTAAGCAAGCACCAAAAACTTTCAAAACACTTCTGGACTTTCAGGGAATCTTCCTCCCTGTATGGATATCACTGCCGAGGCTACCACATGACAGTCTTCATTGAAACAAAGACCATCTCTTATTTCGGATATTAAAGAAAGAGCTGGAGTTTCAAAACAGCACCAGGCAGATCCAACCGGTACTACAATCATATGGCAATCCAACTGAAGGATGCTGAGCCAGATGAACGGCAAATAACGAGAAAGAGTTACTTTAAAATATATGATGAGGTGGCTGCTACAGCATACAGAGAAAACACTTTGCTGTGTGTCCTCTCAGAATATTGCTCAAGTGCTTTCAAACCTGTTCTCACAACACTTCTGAAAGTCCAAAAGAATTATAGAGTAAATCAGTCATACTGTGGTTGAGTGGTTTTAAATAAAATTGTCTATTAAAATGATCCAGTCCCTCTGTTCCTCCTAGATATCTTTATTTCCCCTCCGAGATCCACAAATCACCCTTCCCCCTGCTTTACTTTCTCAAGCTCTCTACTGAAGTATAAAGTCTTTAATTGGGAGTATTATTTGATCCTTTATAGCCCCAAAGTTAAGTTTTGCTGACTGGCCTCTTAGAATGCTTCAAATGACAGAAAGATTGCTAGGTATCTCCATTAAATAATTAATAGTGCTGAAATTTACACCATTATCATTAAACCTGGGGACTAACAGCCAGCTGAGATAACTGAGGCCTGTGGTACTTTTTGTAGATTAATGACTTTATGCTTTCTGTGGGAGAAGATAGATCAGCCTGAATCCTTCTGCAGGTAGAGGAGTAGCCTCATAAGTACAGCTAGAATTTCTTTGCCTTCTTCATAACAGTGTTTGAATAGTGAAAAATTAATGAAAAAACACCCAAAAAACCAAACAAAATACCCCAAGAAAAACAAAGTCAAATATTTCTAGCAAATTTGAGCAGAATACATACAGTGGCATCTGTTTCCCTACAAATCAGGGTTGAAATGGACATTGTGCCAACTCTAACAGAGGGATGCTCCAGATCAGCTTATGTCAGTGGTGATCAAAAGCAATCTTATTTCATAGCTGTACTGTATCCTTGACATGACAAATTAGTAAGTTCATCCTGTCTGTATCAAAGAAAAGTTCAAGCTATAAATCCATAACAGGAAAGACTGAAGACAGAGCTGAACAGTGAAAGATGCTACCCATGCTAATCACCAACAACTTTGTGGGAAGAACATGTGGTTATTAAAACAAAATAGACAAAATAGAAAAAAAGAACCAAACCTTAAAATTGCAGCAATGTAAAGCACAGCACAAAAATTAATCATACACACATGCCTAAGAACACATCTCCAATAAATCTTCAGCAGGTGTAGAACAACTCCCACACAGTGTTTCACATGGTGGGAGAGGTTCCGAATTCCCCATTAGCTGGGCTTCATGGCTAACCCCACTGAAGATAGTGGGCGATACCTACAACATTAGGCCCACAACCTAGTGTCCTTGGAATAGAGTGAAAGCTTTGAAGATAAGACCATTGATTTATGTCATTGAGAGGAACACCAATTTTTCCTTGAGTACTTGATATGGGTTATGATCCAATGCAGCCAACTAACAACATTAGTCAAAGAATAAATTAGGGAATTTTTAGATCATCCCTATTTGGCACCTGCTCTGAATAAAACACCTCCTTACAGAGTTTCTCTTTTTTTTTTTTGGTTAAATAATACTCTTATCAAGAAAACTGTTTATCATATACTCTACAACAAAAGCATCTGGTAATTCTAACCTGGAAGATTAGCATTAAGATTATTATTTTCACATACAAGACCCTAGTGTGGATATAGCCTGGTGTTTCATACACACCTGTATTTAAGCTGTTGTGACTTTATTTAAGTGCTTAAATGAATAGCTTCATATTCAAAAGTTCTGATTACCTAGTGGTAGCTCATGCTGGCTTTTAACTTTGTGAGGGCCTTCATTTCCACAACATGTCTTTTCTTTCTAAGCAGCAAATACTAATTTTTACCATCCACACTAGAGGTTATGATTTTATGCACTGAGGACAGCCTGCTTTGTTTTAAACCATACCACTGCTCTGTTAAGTATAAAACCATAGAGCTTGTTGGATTACTGATTACTTCTGCTAAAGGGCATCACAGCCTCCAAGATTTCTCTCGTCCTAGGAGATAAGGAGAATCTGTATAATTTGTATTTCACGACAACGCAACAGCTCACACTCTGAATTACTAGTGTTATACTCTGATGCGTGACAGCAAAGGCAGTGCAGTGCTGGCTGGTTATTTAACAAAGCTAAATTAATTTGTAGCTGTCAGTCATGTTTGCCAGATTTGCTTAGATTCTGAAATTTATTGACAAGCTATAATAACTGACATTTAAATTGTCTGTTCTTGCAGAAGCAAACATGAAGCATGGACCTAAAATATTATATTTAGTTCTAATCGCTGTTGCAAAAGGGAAGGGAAGGGAAATAATTTGCTACTTCTGTAATTCTTCTATTTAAAAGACATATTCTCAAATGGTCCAGCATCCTTTTAAAGTAGCAACTGAAGATCTTAAATTTGCCTCTTCCAGAAATATTTGTATCTATTTCTCAAATTCCTTGAATGCAGTTGATTTTATTCGGGCAGACGAGTGCAAAAGGGTGCATTCATTCCTCTCTGTACCTATACTACTGGCTCATTCAAATCATAATTGGCAGACAGTTTGATGGAGAGGGGATTGAGGGAACCTGGCTGCATGATGTTTGCTGCTGCCACATGGGAATGGGACTTTCAGTTTCTTGCATACTGCCTTCCCTCTCTGCGCTACTGCCCTGATGCTCGCACATTCACAGTGATGGGGAGGAATGGGGCAAAACCTCCAACTTCCTCCATTCCTCCGGCAAGGTGTTCGAGGGCAGAGAGCACATGTCTTGGGACAGCTTTGTGCCACGGTACAGAGTCGATCATAACATGGCCCTGAGGATACACCAAGGGCAACTGTATTATTAAACAGCGACAGTAACGCTATATTATACAGCAAACCTTTAACAGAAAAAAACCACAAATTGCAAATCCTTTCTCTTCTTTCTGATGCCAAATGCTCTCCATAAGAGGAACAGCTTCATGAGTTGGCCGCTGTCTTGTGTGCAAACCTCAGGTCCTTGCCTGACTTCAGAAATGTCGAGACCAGAAAGGAACAGTATGTTCTTTTGTTATTTTAAAATATATGCTTCACTGCAAAACACACCAATAATCCATGTTAGAATCCAAGTCCTTCCATACTGGCTCTACTATAAATCACCACATTTGAACATATACAATAGGCAGTATTACCAGTCTGAAGGGTTTGGCATTGAGCTTTGGCTCAGACACAGACTCAGCAGCTCATTTGCTCAACTGAACTTAAACACCTGAACAATGTAATCTCTCATGGCTGTGAAAGCAAATTAAAAAATTCCAAGGAATTGAATTTTATTCTTCCTGGATTTTGGACGTTTGGCTTTTATCAGAACCTCAGACTGTGCACATAAAACAAAGGGAAAGAATCAGACTAAATTGTCCAGGAAAAAAAATAAATCTGAGATTAGAACTGGGAGATGGGGGGAGACATGTCTGACCTGCACAATGCCACCCCTCCACCTGTCTGGATAGCTTTTTTGATGGCTCGCCCTTTCAATCCCTCTGATTGTAACTGCCAGCATGTAAAATCAGCCCTTTGTGTAGATCGCTTTTAGCTGATTATTGTAAAGAGTCTCCACTTCAAATAAGGGGTTAAATCCTATTTCTGTTACATGAGAATGTTTTTCTTCAAGGAGTTTGATTGGCCTGGTGCTTACACATTCACTCTGTGGAGAAGGACTGGGGCAGTGATTGCAAAAATCACACCCAGCACAGCTCTGTTAAATCTACTATTGTGTCAGAACACAAAGAACAAAACTAGCTCCTGGTTGCCTTAAAACCTAGAAGTAATATTTTCTTTCTTTTAATAGTGGACACATTTTTGAAAAGCAACAACATCTGATGCTTTAAGTCCTTCACTGGCCCCCTAATGATGACCGAACAGAACATTAGAGCATCCTTGGCTTCCCTTCAGGCCTTTTAACTACTCCAGCTGGTCACTAACTGCTCTGTAAAAAGACCCCTGTGTGACACATTTGTACACAATATGGATCCTGCAGGTTCTCTATCCCCACGGCACTAGTTAGGCAAGTGTTCCCTTCATGTATTGGCTATGCCCTGCTTTTCAGACATGTATATATATTTTCCATTTTTGCCAGCTTCTCTGACTTCTATTTTTAATATTCAGTTAACTTTGTAGAAAGTAATTATATTCTGCTCATTCTACACCAGCTGGTATTTACTTCATCCTCCATCAGGCATCAACAGAGCATGGGGCTGCAAGACAGAAATATTACTCTGGCAAGCATAAATATTTCATTTTTCACACCACAAATGCGTTGATGATTTATTAATTAGCCTAAAGGCCTGCTGCTTCTGCATAGCTGAGTAGCAAAATAACTCAGCTACGACGACTGAGAAAGTCTATGGCTCACATCCCATTGGAAAGCTTTGACCAGCAGCATGTCTGAAGGCTAAAAAACATTTCCAGTGGGCCAAGACCAAAATTACCAAGATAAATCTTGGCCATTACAACCTTTGGACTGGCTTTGGAGAAACGCCTTGTCAAATTTCAAGCAGTAGCAGCTCAGATGCCAGCCTCGTGCTGGTTCTGCAGAGGGAACCTGTCTGGCTGCTGTCAAACACATTCTCAGAACTGATACTCTATAGCGGCCATAACACTCAAGCAAGCCAATAAAAGCAGGAAACTGAGCAACAGTGTATTATTATTCCTTGGTGTTCATAATTTCAGACCCAGGCTAGCAACCATATCTAGCTTTTTGCTCTAACAAAAAAAATAACAAACCAAAAACCAACGCTGAAACTCTCCTTTAAAAATTCAAAGGATCATTCTTATGTCATAAAATTACTTTCAGAATAGGCTGAGACAGCAGTTACTTAATTTTATTTAAAAATGCAATAATTAAAACTTGCTTCTAGTAATCTCTTAATTTTAAATGAAAATCAGAGAAAGGAAAGATGAATATATCAAAATAACTTATACCAGTTTTAAAGTACGATGAAACACTATTGCAATTCTGGAAAATATGCCAGTATTCTTAATTTGATTCTGTTTGCCTTGATTTTTAATTATATTAAAATATCAAATATAATTATTGTAATAATAAAATCTCTTTACACATGGGTAAAAATCTGAACTGGACTGCTAGGCTGGGCAATGGCTCAAGCCAGTGGCCAGTTATGAGTTGCATCCTTAGGAGCCAATACTGGGGCTGAGGTATCTCTACCAGGGACCAAAATAACTGTGGAAAAAATGCACCCTCAGCAAATTTGCATTGACAGCACATTGCCGTGCACAGAGGATCTATTGGAGGGCAGGGCTACTGTTCAGGGAGGCTGCAAGGATGGACCCGGGGAGCCTCAAGGAGCTCAGCAAAGGCAAATGCAGGCCCTGCACCCTCATCCTGCATAGCTTTAGCAAGAGGTTAGCCAGCAGGTTTAGAATTAATTATTTCCCTCCACTGGGCACCTGCAAGGCCACATTGCACACACAGTGTCCCAAATGCTGTCCCTCACCAGGTGAGAGGTATTGGTACCCCCGTGGAGGAGGCTGGAGCACACAACTTACAGGGGGGACTCAGGGAGCTGGGCTTGCTCAACCTTGAAAGAAGAAGGAAAAAGGGCAACCTGCTGTGGTCTTCAACCACCTGGAGCTGGGCCCAGAGAAGACGGAGCCAGACCTTTCTCAGAGGTAGGCAGCACAAGAATGAAGAAATGTTCATAAATCACAGCAAGAGAAACTAGAGCTGGGTATAAGGTAAGGGGAAAAAACCCAAACAAAGCACCATGAAAAGGTTAAGCACCGCAACGGTTGTTCGGAGAGGCTGTGGAGTCTCCATCAGAGGTGTTCAGTGCTTGCCTGGATGAGCCAATTGCTCTTTGAGGCTAGCTCTGCTTTGAGCAGTTGGTTGGGCTATTTAGCCCTCCCAGTGTTACCTTCTAACCTCCATTATTCAACGATTTCATGATTCAAAGAACTTGGCAGTAATTGCTATTTATACAGCCTACTTAATCATGGATGTTATCTGATGTTTGTACCATAATGTTTTGACCCAGTATGGGGGTGGGGGGGTGGACTAGATGACCTTTAAAGGTCCCTTCTAACCCAAACTATTATATGATTCTATTCCAAAAAGATATCTGTTTTCTTTCCCTGAAAGGAAGTATCTTTTACACTCCGGAAAATGATCTGATATGACCAAAATGGCAGCAGTTCCAAATATGTTAGGGGAGCATTTTAGTGTAACGTTCTCAAAACATAGCCTTTTGTCCAATTTGGACTGAAAACACACTTTAAAGTATCAGAAATTCCCATGGGGTTAAATTCTGCCTGGCAGTCGCACTGCACGCACATCACTTTAATTCTTGCTAAAATAAAGCCTGTGCTTTTGGCTACCTTCCCCTCTTGCCTCTTATTAAGACTGTTTAGCAGGATGTTTTGAAAAAGAAATATTGAGATTGGTCTCATCAGCAATTTTCCTCTAGTTTTGTTATCTACATTTTGCGTGTAACCAGAGACCCCAGTCGAGACTTGGAAGGTGGTGTAACAGCATGTAAAGAGCAATCACTGCCCAAGAGAGGTGGTGTATGACATGCCAGGTACATGGTGGAAGAGCTGGAAAGGGATACGGAGAACTACCAAAAACATCAGAGCTGGGAATACAGTCTATGTCTGTGGGTTTCAGTACAGTGCTATCCGGAAGAAAAAAGCTGGTATGGGGGTAAAACAAAAAAACATTAAAAAGTCTCTTGCTGACAACAGTCTGCCTGAGGTTAAAGATAGAACAAAGTCGGTGTTAGACTTCTTCCCACTAGTTATTTTTAAGGTTACTCCTGCTCGCTAGATACACATCATGAGCCGGCACAAGGGAAAAAATACGGGAGACACTGCTGCCTGCTTCACTCGAGTGCTGGAGGCAGGAGGCAGCTGGCAGCCAGGGCAGCAGCAAGCGGTAGCGTTGGGTGGTGCCCACCACCCGCCCGGCCTCCCCGCCACGGAGACGTGTGGGCCACTGCGGTACCCCGTCTGGCAGGGCTGGGCATTTAAACCTTGAAACACTGGTGACAGGATTCAGCAAGTGTAAAAACAGCAGTTACAAACCCCTCCTTTTGGAGGATTTCCTAAGTGGGTTATGCCTTACAGGGGACTTCCCACTGCCAGAAAATTCAAAGTCCACCAACACTCCCCTGAACACTCAACAGTTTCTCTACAATGTTTGTAACACTCGGCCAGTTCTGACTGCGTTGCTACCAGTGTTTCTGTGCACGCTGAAAACAGCGTGGGTGGTTCATTTGGGTGTGCCCAACCGAGCATCGGGGGAGCTGAGGGCCTGCGCTTCAGTCTCCTCACTTTGTGAAAAAAGTATCTTTACATTAAGACCATGCTTATTTCTCACTTTTACAGTCCACATTTTGAAACAAAAAAAAAAAAGCTTTTGGCCAACCTAAATATATTTTGCTTCAGCATGGCGTTAGGAGTAAGCTCTTCTAAAAGGACACAGATAACTGTGTTTCAACATAGCAAGACTTGAGTTACACATGGACCCATTTCTCTCAATGCTTTCTAGCAGCTCCTGTCAAATGCTACTTGATATCTTATTTCACTTTATTACATGTTAATAATGTGTGTGTTATTATCAACATAGGGAATAAATGTAGCTTTACTAAATTTTCAATTTGTATTACAATGAATGTACATGTTAATATACCTGTGATTGCAAATGCTTTTTAGATGGACAGCTGCCCATTAGCTTCTTAAACAAGCGCTAGCACCACCTCATTAACTTACACAGCAAGACACTGAAGTTTCAATTCCCAAGGCAGAAATTTTGATTTTCTTTTCTTATTTTAATAATCCTGGGAGTTCTGTGCACAATGGAGACACAGAATAGATGTTATTGTAAGGAAAGAGGTAATGCAAAGCTCCCTGGGTTTATTTTTTCCTCACTGAAAAATTCCAGACTTTTCATTTTAAGTTTCTGCACAAAAATGTCTGAGATCTCACATTTAAGACATCACGCTTTCTGCCTATTTTATACTTAACGGGCCAAAAGGAAACTGGCATAAGACATAAGTTTGCTTGTTTATTTTTAACTTAAAACATCAATAAAATATGATAACCTATATCTGGGAAGTCTGTCTCTGATGCACACAATCAATATTTTACTTGCTTTTTCTAGGCAAATTCCTTGTCCCATGACGCATTTTCAAATGGTAGGTATCATGGGAATTATCTGATGAGCACTTTTGCCATTCCTGTCAACACTTTCGTTGCCTTATGCCCTCAAAAAACTTTAAGTCAAGAATTCAAAGTTATTAATTGTCAGCATGCCGACTTCTTGAGCTGCCTTGAGCGTATGTCACTTATTACAATATATAATGCATTATAGCTGTGAAATGGAGCACCATAGCAACAAGGGCATGTAGGAGAGGGCTATTAAACCAGAGAGGTAGGTGTGACAGAGGGCCTGGGGTTTGTCAATAATTCATACTTTATGGCAAGAGGAAATTGATAAAAGGCATTTAAAAAGAGGTAAATCTATTCTATTTCTGTGATCACGTAACACATCCTTCATGAAGATGTGAACTAACACCTCTAATAAAAGCTAAAGGACACACAATTCAGCAGCTGATCACTTCGATCTCCATTTCCTTGCTGTTTCACACAAATCAAAATGAAATACTGTCCTTGAAGGCAAGAAACGATAAGTAGCTTCCCAGAAAAAGAAGGGACAACAGCCAATGCAATAGGGATAAAAGTGTTCAGCACTCTTGGTGCGACTCTGCCTCGCTGCTGCATGAATTACGAGGGTGGCATTGCAAACGCTTGGCCTCACATAAGCCAGGCTGAGGGACCTCTGAGTACAACAGGGATGGAAAGTACTGAGGCAAGATCAGGGACTGAACAAAACAGCAGACTTGAATTTGGTTAACTTCTATAATGACATCAGAAATCTTTCCCAAAGATCAGACTGTGTAGGGACAAAGCCAAAAATAGACACCAGATATAGGTAGTGTGTATATCCAGGTCTTGAATATCACAGCAGCCAAAAAGCATTACTTCCCTGTTGTGGTGGGTTGACCCTGGCTGAACACCAGGTGCCACGGAGCCGCTCTATCGCTCCCCTAGTCAGCAGGAGGGGCAGCGAGAAGAGAAGATGGAAAAAACCCTTGTGGGACAAGATAAAGGCAGATTAATAAAGCAAAAGCAAAGGCCACATACAGAAGCAAAGGAAAAACAAAAGATTCATTCTTTACTTCCCATCAGATGATGATGTCCAGCCTCTTCTAGGGAAGTAGGGCTTCAGTACACCTAGCAGTTGTTCCAGAAGACAAACATTGTAATAGTGAATGCCCTCCCTCCTTTCTCTTAGCTTTTATTGCTGAGCAGATGTCATATGGCAGGCTATACCCCTTTGGCCAGTTCGGGTCAGCTGTCCTGGCTGTGCCCCCTCCCAAGATCTTGCCCACTCACAGCCCACTGGTGAGGGGAGGATGTTGGAGAGACAGCACTGCTCAGCAGTAGCCAAACCACCGTTGTGTTATCAACACCTTCCTAGCTAGCAGTACAACGCACAGCACTATGAGGGCTGCTATGGGGAAAATTAACTCCATATCAGCCAGACCCAATACACCTGCAAAGTATCATTTATAAGGGACATGACTTTGACATGCTTGAGTTTTTATTGCAGCAGTTGTCTGTTCATAATGTTTCACTAACACCACTAGAAATAGCGTGAATGAGCTTTTCTTGCCTATTCTGGAAAGGCAGAAAACCTGCCACGGAAAAATTTGAAAATTATGTTTTGGGCTGATTTGTTTCTCTGTTGTCAGAGAGAAGCATATTTCTCAATGGGCATATGCAAGCTGAAGGCATACCATCCAAAGAGTATATAATGGACAGAGAATAAAGTGATGATGTATGGAAACATCTCTTTCCTGTGTACTGCATGTAGGGATACAATAGTCACAGGGCCAAAAAATGGGATGCTCCCAGTGTGGCACTCCCAAGGCAGATGAAGGGAGTGGGTAGTTACTGGGATAATGGGAAGGAAATGATAGCTGTGTCCTGCCAGATGCAGTGAACAGTGACCAAAACCTTTGCCTCTAACATGGCATGGCCACAGACACATTGCTCTGTGGTTGGATGAAGGAGAACTACAAAAAAAAAAAAGGTTTTGTGGAAGGAGGAAAGGCCTCATGTATTTCCTGTGTCACAGGTACTTGCGGAAGTTACTGGAAGTGTGGCTGATGCTCTTCTACCCAGAGATATAAACATTTCCAACGGTCCTCCTCTATCTTAAAAGGAGAAAAAAGAGAGAGTCTCCAAGATATTGATATCATCAGCACTCGGGACAAACATGCTCGTTCTGCTCATCAGCTTTTTGTGGGAGCAAAAGCACCTAATGTTTTGCCAACATACAGTATTTGAGCTTATTGAGGCTGAAAGGTTTGCTGTCTTGCAGAAATGTATTAATCATAAGTAGAGCTGAGTGGAAATAATGGAAATATTTAGGTAGACAAATACTATCATGGTAAGAAGATGGCTTAGTTTAATAGCAAATTATAAAAAATAGTGGAAAAAAGAAAATATGGAAAGAAATGAAAAATTCATGGTTAAATGTCAGGAGAATTTTGTAGTCAAAATATAGTGATAAAAGCTCCTCTTATGGACACCAGACTCATAGCTCTGTATTAGAACGTTAGAAGGAATGTTGAGGCAAGAAAAAAAATAAGAAAAGGTAAATTAAGCAAGGACTGATTTAATTAAAAACTTGGGAAAAAAATGCCTTGGTTAAGATGCATTTCCATTCTTGTTTAAAGCAATGTAGTTATCCAGCAAAATCTAAAAGTTCTTCTGAGTTGATGTTGCCAGTGGTGGCCTTTAGAAGATTCTGAAAAATACTTTAGGACAGAAAGTGAAAGGAAAAGTCAACCTAAAATTAGATTATTTGCTCAAGTGTATCCAAATTAGATTACGGTGTGAAAACCTACATAATGTTCATCTTTCAATGCACCACTAAAACATGCAAGACTTGCAACATACAAACTAAGGTGGTGAACAACTCATCTCAAACAAAAGAATCTTCCTCAAATATGTCACTCAGTAACCCTGTTAGCTGGAATTCCCTTTTGCTTTGATATTTGTTCTGGTTTAAAAATCTTTTGTGCATCCTCTGAATAATTTTGCCAGTGCTAAAAACCAAGACTTCTATAATAAACTGCTATTAAAAAAATTATATTATTCAAATTTACTGTTCTAATCTAGAATAAAAATCTTTGAGGTCTTTATTATAATCTGCGTGGTCAAACAGCTCAGATCTCTTTAATCTCAGCACTGTCTCCTAGCTGACACTGGAACAGCACAACTATGACCATGTGCTAAGAAAAGGACTAAAACCCACCCTGAAATGCGATCGGATGGGATGAATACTTCTTTATCTGCAACTTAGGTGAAATTATCTGGCAAGAACAACTTTCATCCTCCAAAATTAATGCTGCTGCATGGAAAAAAAACCCCTAAATCAAGAATGCTTTGTCCCCTCACATGGAGGTTAAATATATAGTGATATACTTCCAAGTGTCATAAAACCTTCTAGAAAGCAGCTCTTGAAGCATTCTGCTATTCCAAGTTATTAATTATTTCAAGCAATATTTCAAAGTCGAGAAACAGTCAATTTAAAGTCTGTGAGAGAAAAGGCCACACGCCTTTTGCAAAGTACTGACCTGGCTGTAGGCCACAGAGGTGCAGATAGGGGCTTTGCACAGGTTCCCTGAGATTATTTCTGAGACATAGCTCACCTGGTGCACAGGAGACTCAAGGATACAACCAACTGCAAAATCCTCACACAACTACTGAAGCCATTTCCTTGCTGTACATGCAAGAGTAGGAAAAAAGCAAGGGGTTTTGATAGTAGATCAAATAATGATGCTACATCAGTACTTTTGTCTTAGACTGACCTTAGTGACTGAACATGCCCATATTTTCTGGCTCTCAAATAGCAGGAATTTCCTGGGAGTGTTACAGAAATAAAGAGTTAGAGAATGAAAGGTGGCAGTTTACAAACCCCTGATGATGTTCAATGCAGCTATCTATTTTCTGCAGCTGAATGCTGCCAGATATTCAGTGTGGGGAAAAAGGGAAAGGCTTTAGGGAAAAAAAGGCAGAGAAATCTTTTCAGTATACATGGAGTCAGCAAAAAACTCCATCTATAACTGAGTTTAAAAATTAATTGACCCAAGTGACACAAGTCCAGAAGAAAGTAGATTCATTAGTTGTTTGTTCAGTAGTTACCTTTGGGAGCAAGGGAGACCTGATCCTCTGCAATTACACATGGTCTCAACTAGCATGAAGGTGAGTGGATAGTGCATTTAGCCTGCAGCACCATTAAGCCAGTATAAGCACATCAAAGGACGCAGCTTTAACACAGAAAGCCTTTGTAGGGTTGCTTTTAAAGTTTTGCATGAAGATACATTTAGATAAATGTTCCTTTTGCATTTGCTGATTTTGAGCAATGAACATCTACTCCTCCCCTGATCCTGTGCCCTATTCCCCTTTCCAGCAGCCATAAAGACTGTCTGGAAGTATATCCGTAAATGATTTCTTCAAAACTGGTCAAATGTATTTTCACAGAAAGCTCCCACCAGCTTTTTTCATAATCCTACCATGTCATCCTTATGTGATTTGAAAGATAGGGTAGCAAAATCCCTAAGTGGAAGAGATTGATACTCATAATACAGAGATTGCCACAAGTAGTGCTGCACTATGAAAGTTAACAAGTTCACAACTCGGGAAAGATAGGCACAAGCCAGCCTTACTGGGCTGCATACGAAAGCCATACAGACTTTCAGAAGCACCATGCTGTATGTTGCTGAAAAGCTAGCTGCTGTCTCAAGTATCTTATTATTGCTTTGTTCTTCTGAATATCTTCTTAATGGCAAATAAACTTTTCTTTTTCCTAACACAATAGAAAAGATGTTCTACAGACAGGGGTTTTGAGAAAGCATAAAGTGGCAGACGCTCCTTAGAGGAGTAATCCATGTTTCATTCTTAGTTTTTTATTGTTTTAAAAGCCGCAGAAAATTACATTTAAAGACTTTCCTTACGATCAAGAGAGCTTATTATATTATGTTCTGACAGAATGGAAGTCTAGACTACAATCATCTCTTTTGCACTTTTTGTTTCAAAATAAACATATTTTCTTCCATTTCTCCTTCTGTATGCATTTATCGTTTTTTTCCATAGTATTTCATGTTCAGTAAGAGTGCTAACTTACTAGCTATTCTTTGTGGTCATTTTTATTCATTGACAAGTTCCCATTTAGATTACACATTTTTACCTTTCCAATGGAACAAATAGCAGTAAAAGCACATTTGATATAACATTTACATACAAATAAACAAACATCAATAACTTCATTATTAAATTAATTTCATGAGATTAATGACCTTCACAAGATTAATAATTTCACAAGACCTACAAGAAAATTTATATGCTATGATGCATCACCTAGCTAGGTCTATAGTGTGAAGCAGATGGAGCCAGGTGTCCAAACCTGTGCACTGGGGTAGTAGGTTGAAAAAACACAAACCTGGAGTGTTAGGAGCTTCATTTCATGCCACAGTACTGCCCTGCCTTTGGAGAAGTTAACCATTCCTTAGCAACCTTACCATTTCCTACGAAGTCAAATGTCACCAATTTGACCATGAACATAACCCTTCCTTGTCACAGAGAGTCACCACAGAGTTCTTGAGAGCTAAAATACTCCATCCATGAAGGACAGCAGCAGATGCCTTTGGCTCAGACCTTCAGCTACTGAATGACTCCACAAACAATCAAATGTCTCTTATCCAGCAAGCCAAGAGAAATTGTCTGTGCTAGCTAAAAAGCCAGCTTTGGAAAATAAGAATCCCAATGTCCTGGTTGTTTCTGATTCTTAGTAACCTTTGATCAAATAACATTTGTGCCATCTATTGAATGATTAGAGTGTAGTAATTTCCAGAAGCTGCTATAGCAATAAGCCAAATTCTGCCTGATCATCTTTGTATTATCCATGGAATTATTGAAACTGTTTCATTGCTAATCAGCCAAATGTTGGTGCTAGGGAAGACTGAACTCTGACTTACGTCTTTCACATCAGCAAATGCTCATTTTCCTAATAGTTTTTTTTAATACACATGCTGCCCCACTCTTTCCCCCCCCCCCCCCCCGAAAATTCCACAGCAGAGTGTTTAAAAACCTAAACCTTAAAGTTTTCACTGAATGTAATGGAATCATTGATGCTTTTTTCTGTCTTTTTTCACCTTTGGCAATCTCACTTTTGAAAAGGACAACTGAAACATGGTAACTTTCCAAAAGCTTTAAAAAAAAAACCACCACTTTCTTCATCCCAGTTTTATTTTTGCTACAGAAATGGAGAGGAGTTAGAAAAGCTGCAGAGTAGCAACAGAGGAAGAAAAAGGGTAAGCATATAAAAATAACCAATGAGAAAGAATAGGTATCACTTACTGCATACACTGTCAAGACAGACAATGTGTGTTTGTGCCTATGCCTTCCCAGTGATTGCTTGGAGAAAGACATTAAATATTGAAGCACTTCAAGATATCATTTATTTCAAATATGATGTGGAGAAAGCCACAAAAAAATTGGAGGAAATACCCAAAGAATAAGCACAAGAAATGTTTAATTCAAATACCTCAAAATGGTAACAGCTTCAAGCATCTGAGGGGGAAGGTGAGTGGGCAAGAGGTGTTATCACTTCTTGAACGAGCTCAGGGTGGGTCTGTTACCTCCAGCTGCCAAGGCAAAGGTGGCTGGCTGGTCTCCTCTTGCAAAGGAAGGGCAGGGGATGAGCATGGCTCTGCCAGTCTGTGAATTTATATGCAGCGCTACCATGCGCACCGCCCCAAGTGCCACCTGGCGAATAACTTAAATACTAGTCCCATAAGCCTTGCTTATGGGATATAAGCCTTGCAGTCAGGGCCTGTGAAAACACAGGTAAGGCACACAGGGCCTGGCAGCCCCCCAGGTGAGGAGTCGAGTTGCGGGACCTTGTCACGTACAGCGGTCGCAGCTTGCACGGGGCAGAGCCAGCCTGCACTGTCCTCACCGTAGGCACAGGGGAGCAGCTGCTCCATGAACAGTGCTAAAGACCCCACAGACACTGGCTTAAGAAGCAGCGGAGGAAAAAGAACCCCTGAGGATGCCCAGAGGGAAAAAGCACAGAATAAACTACCCATACAGCCAAGGTTATGAAAGCAGCTTATTTTGAGGTTTGGCTCTTGCTGTTGTGCACAGAGCTACCAGCAAAGTGAGTACTAGAGAGCAGATAATATTGAATTATCTTGCTTTTATCACGTGTGAGCGCTGAGGGCTCTGCCAATGGCTGGAAATGAGGTGTGTCTCCAGCCATTGAGCCTGCAGCACCGAGAGGTGAGCAAATCCTATTTTTGACACCCTTAGGGGTGCCCTCTTCTCCATCTCCCCAGCCCTCACTGCTCTGGGAGGAACAATTCAAACGCATGAATTCAAAAGAGAAAAGAACAACATTTTCTAGCAGTAGCAGAAGGTGATGAAACCATCTTTTCACTGCAGTCAATCCTGCACAGGCCCATTAACTTTATCGAAGAGAAGACCCAGCTGTTTAAAAAAACCAGCACAACAGTTTTTCGGTCTGTTCTGCTTCAACAGCAGTGCAAATCCTCCTCGATGCCTCCTCTTGCAGAGCCCTGGCTGCAAGAGACTCCTAGGGTAATGAGTTGTAGCTTGGGAATTTGGAAATATTCCACTCTTGGGAGGGGCGGATGGGGGAGGGAGGCAGGATATCGTAAGGACAGAGAAAAGTAATGGTAGGTTGACATAAGGGAATAGACCATTTTCACAAAATTAATCTGCAGCAGATTATAATTTTCAAATGCAAAAGCCATTTAGCGAGACAAAAAGTCAGATAAAAATGTACTGAAGAACATATTCCCTGATCTTTTCTCAGGAGAAGGAAAGTATATTAAAGCCAGTTGAACAATTTGTAATGAATAATATAGATGACAAATTCTACCTTTGTTCTGTTTGTGTGTATTGTCAGTGAACACTGAGCTTCTCAACTGTTTGTTCATCATTCAGAAAACATTTGCCAAACAATTCATGTGCATAATCAGTTCTCAAATACTAAGTATGCTCTCAAGATGACTACATACTTACAATTACAGAAAAATACTTGGGCAATGCAGATATGTTTCACAGTGTGCACAAGTTGCTCAAAACAAAGCTCACATAGCAAATTACCATGCTTTGTCCCAAGCTGTCATGCAGCTAGGAAGGTGGCTGAGACATGCCTGCTGAGGAGGGGAAATGAGGTAGTACAGCTTGGAGGAAGCCTGGCACCAGCCACCCAGGTTCTGAGCTCTCAGGCCCCAAGCCACTACTCACAAATGCAGGGAGATGTCTCATGGCTTTGCAGTTAAGCTCACAGTTAAAAAAAAAAATTACTGGCTTGAACTCAACATACCCACAGCTCTGCAGGGCTCTTCTCTAAGAATATAAGCTAAAGTACCTCCTATAGCCATCACACTGCTATTTTTTCATGTTTTGTTCCCCCTTTCTGACCTTCATTGAGTAAATCAGAGTTATTTCTCCCCCCACTATCGCATTTCAAGTCCAAGCACATTACAGAGCTAGCACTCTAAACACAAGTGTTTAGAGACACTTCCTGAGCTGGAACCTCTTTGTTCTTATACTGACTCCAGGTAGTCCCCAAGTAACTCACAGCCCACAACACATTAGTGCTCAGGTGCTAATGCACTGGGCAATCACCCCCATTCCTACAGCCAAGGAAGAAGGGACAGAGGAATTAGGTGCAATGGCATGTATTTTGAGGACACAGGGATGTGGCTGCAGTGTACTGAGAAGAGATAATGGCCCAAGCAGGCTAGATTTCCTACACAGGTAATCATGACGCCTTCTCCATGGAGCTGTGATCTGGTCTCCAACCACCAAATTTCTGTCAGTGCGTTCAGTCATTTGGACCAAATCTACAGTTTACCATTGGTTTATATCACCTCTGAAACATGAACTAGGGCTCTATTTGTGCCATGGTTTAGGAGAGATGAACAAGAATGAACAGTAAAAACTGTGGAAGTAAAGCCCCATTTTCAGATTTTTTTTCAGTGTCTATTGTTAAGTCTGACAAGAGGACAGACTGAGCCTGTAAGAGCAGCCCATCAATTATTTTCTTTTGTTTTCATTATGGAGAACAATTAGAGGAAAACAGACCTGGCATCACCCACCATCAGCAGATTTAGCACTTGATGGGATAAATGAGAGCACTGTAAACTCTGATCCTGTTAGAATGAAAGAATGTTTCTCTGCTTAGAGGAGAAAAGACAAATACCCCTGGATATGGCTCTTTTAAGAGACACCACACAGGCTTCAGAGATAAATCTACCATGCTGAATAGCAGCATCGCATTGTCAGAGCCCCAGTGGTGGGGAAGGTCAAGAACAGCTAATAAGGGTATAGTATTCCCCCTTTTTGTTACTAACACTTAGGAACACAAACCCTTAATCCTATAGGTGAACCCATCAAGAGAGAAGTCAAAGGGTAGCACAAAGGCACTACGCCAGTGGAGGAAGGGTTCATTCTGCTCCCAATCCAAGCCTGCATCAGGCTTTGAGGATGTATAACAAACTGCTTTTGTGCTAGATCAACTTGATTTGCTAGAGAAAAAACCCATAAAAGGTGACTTAATTCAGTTTGCACACTAAAAAAAGATGATTTTTGCATCTGGAAGACAAAGCTTTATTGGATGAAAGAGATAGATGCCAACAAATTGTTTTAGTAAAGCTGCTGGGATGCGTGGGAGAATTGGCTCAAATGCATGTTTCATGCAGTCCCTGATTTACTGCTGTTAATCTTTTCAGCAACTCAAACCACACTTAAGCAGAAATAACATTTAAGAGTTTTTCCACTCTTTACTACAGCTGGCTTCTACAAGACATGGGCATTACCTCAAGTCAATTATTTTTTGCTTCTTTCTCTTGTCTTTGGCTGTGCTCGCCTTCTCTGCTCAGACAATGAAAGCCATTATACAGCTGACAGAAAACTTCCCAGTTGAAAAATATGATGAGTGACAACCAAAACTTGCTAAGTGTTATTTCATCAAGTAGCCATTGCGCCTCTTTACAGTATAAATGATAAACTGAGGCACGAGGCCTATAGTTGCCTTGGCCTTCAACTTTATTTGCCTGCTCTTAAGGCATCTTGCCCTAAGTACCAACTATTATTCAAGAAGCCTTTTAAAATTAACTGTCTTTTCTGGGTTGTGGAAATGTGCTTTCATTTTTTTTGTGTGTGGAATGATAGCACCGTACTTGTTTAATACACTAAGAAAACAAGTCATCAGCAATTCACCCTCCTGCAAAACTCCATGCTCTGAAACATGAAGCACACAGTGGTGACCCATTCAAGGTACACACAGAGGAATAATAAAGTTGGAGAGGCATTTGATACAAGTTGGGCTCTCAAACCCACTCCAGGGAAATTAAATACCTCAGAGCTCTTTGCTTTTGAAGATTTTCCTTGAAGATATAACCTGTCAAGCAATTTGCAAAGTAGAGCCACCCCTATATGCCTTCATCGTTCAGAAGGCATTTAAGTATATGCAACTTGCCCTGAAGGTTCAGGGCAGCCAAAGAGGTCAAAGCTGGATATGACAGAGGATTGTTATCAGTTTTTAGACTCTTTTCTATCTGTTCACCCCACCCTCACTGCCTCAGTCCTTCACATGTGAACACCACCAGTGCCCTGCTGAAATTAATAGTTCCATAAATTCCTTCCAGCTTTATGACTGATCTGTAGATTCTACTGAACTAAGCCACTTGCACATCTGATGGGTTGCATATACACTTACAGGACTTGCAGCCACTTTTCCTAGTCTCCATTTGTCCAAATTCGGCTCAGACAGAACCACCTCTCTGTATAAGCTTTAAAAAGTGGAGTTCCTATGCCCCAAGGTTATGATTTTGTCAAAGTTCACATTCTTGACTTAACTTTAAGGCTATAAAACATTCAAGAGACTAACAGCTCCAGATTACATTTGTTTTAGGAGAACAACTCAGAAAAGTTAAAGGTTGCTTTTAGGCATCTAGTTTATATTCTAAACTTGATTTACCCCTGAATGGTCCTTTGCAAGCCATTTAGGTTTCTCATTTAAAATAGAACAGCTCCAAACTCTTCCATTATCTAAGCATGTTAGAAATGAAAATTTGATTGTTTTTTGCATTACTTTTATCATACTAGCTCAACTCCATGCCACATATGAAAGCTTGGTCTCTGCTTTCTTCTAGCCAGAGGCATTTAATCCTCTTAATGGGTGACTCACCCATCTTAGTCTGGTCAGATAGGAAATCATCTGCGCAGCCAAAGAATTACAAGTACGGAACACTAGTGCATGAAATTACCTCAAGGATCTCCATATGGCTCTTACTGTCTACAAGACCATCCTACCTAATAAGCCCAGGGGATTCAGATAACATATTTACAAACCATACTTTCATTGATTTTTTTTTTTGCTCTTTTCCTCTCCTCATTAAACAAGACAGATATCCAATTTAAAGTCACTAGTTAACAGCTAAAGGCAATTTTTATAGGTTTTGTAGCAAGTAGGAGTGACAAAACCACCTCTTCTATCACTTCCTATAGGTCAATAAAATATAACATGATGAGCCATCTGCTGCTTGTATAATGGGTAGAGGCTGGAATAACACATCAGAACTAATCTAGTCTTTTCAGGGTTGTCTCTTCATGAGTTTTAAATCTAACCCTCCCACTGGCTACATGGAAGAGCTTCTGACTTAGCTCTAGGATAGCTAAGGCAACTCTCTTGCACTAACAATCTTCTCTGCTTCCATTCTCACTACAACCAGTTTGCCAGGCAGTGAAAATATAAATTAAATTACCAAAAGCACCTTTATATATTTCTCACAAGTCCCCAGAATAGAGTAGTAGTTTAACACCACAACCAAAGCCGTAGAAACAATGTAGATATATTAAGGGTCAAATCCTGCATTTGGGATGTTCACATCTGAGAGAAAATTTGAGTGTATCAAGTCAGGGTACTTATATGCTACACAGAGCCAGATGGGAGGTGGATGTCAGGCTGTTGCGAGCAACAGGCAGAGGCTGAAGGCCCCTCGTGCTGAGCTGTAGGAAGCTGCATAGCTTTGGCAGGGGGACATGTAGCAAGGTGCATGTTTTAGAGCAGGTAGAAGACATCCAAGCCTCCTATCTGGCTCCAGGGGTGCTGAGAAGCCATGCAGGAGGATCAGTGGGACACAGGAGATAATACAGAGGCTAACACGCAGCCCAGACATGCACTTAACCTAGTAAATCTGGAAACAGCCCAGCACCTTGCTGTGAAAATAACCACCTTTCCAGAACCTGTCCTGGCCCAAGTCAAGGAAAACTCCCACAAGCTGCTATATATGATTATTCCTTGCCTCTCCTCACATCATCGGGCTCTGCAGAGAATACAAGGTCTATAAAGAAGACTGACAGGATTTTCCATGATGCTTTGTAACACCGATCTGTGCCTTTCAGCTGGCATAAAAGGAGAGACACGAGATTAAGCTCTGTTTTTATCTTCTGAAGAATAAGGGAGGGGGCTTAAAACATGAAGAGCTGTGACGTTAAAGGACATCTTTAGTTGTCCTAGCTTACTCAGCAGTTAAAGTTACATTTAATTAAGAAAACAATAATCTTCTTGAAATGGCATTAACTTTAAACCAACCAAATCCATGGAATATCTTCAGCTTAATTTCTAAATACTATTAAAGAATTACCGTACCTCTTCTGATACCAATTTAAGCAGAAAATTTAGTCTCGTGAGGCATGTCGGACAAAGGCTCAAACATTAGCATCAATATCTCCTTGTTATTTCCACAATTATCTTTCTTAATATTAATCACTAAGTACAGTTTAGATGTGGTACTTTCTCTAAGTCTTAGCTTGCTTTGAGTTTCTCCGTTCAGCTGAAATTCAAAGAAAACAAGGAGCATTAATCCAACAAAACAAACAAAAATAACACAACTTCTGCCATCAACAACTGGCAAACTAAAAAATCAACTATGCTGAAAAGAAAGGGTAATCCCTGCATCTGTAAATGTTGTAAATCACAAGGGTTTTGGCTTTTCACTTTATTTCATCCCATGCATAGTAATGGCACACTTTAGCTGGTGGCAGCCTGTTAAATGTTCAGTGTGGCTCGCTAAAAGGAGAGATACTCAGACTGTTCTCTTTCAGAGGCATTTCTCATGGTGATTCTTTATTTACTTCCTCACATTGATTGATATACAAACCTCAAGTAAAAATATTTTAAATATTCCATGCGTTTGTACCTTTGAACATAAAACAGAGGGACTACTAAGTTTCTCAGTGTTTCCATTAAAAGTTACTGTCTGAGGTCTTCTACAGCTGCTTGGAAGTGAAAGTGACAATTTTTAGATTATTCAGAACTTTACAAACTGTCAGAAATGTTAAGTGATTAATGTACCTTTTTTTAACTCTTCATCTCGCAGAACTCAAGTATCCCAGAAAACAGAGATTAACGCACAGATTTAAGAACAGGAAGGTTTGTACAATAAATGATGGCCAAGACCGATAAACAGCAAATCATCCAAAACCCATCTGAATGATCTTCAGAACACTAACACCAATGCAACACAGCTCAGTTTCCGAATCAAATTTGCCTAAAGATGGGGTGATCTCATGCTCACGTAAATTTATGAGACTGTGGCAGTAAGAGGCCTTTAAGGCAGAGTCCTAGAGGTGTAAAGGACTTCACAGCTCCTTTAAGGGTAAAGTGCCACACCCATAGCAACAGTCTCATTTCGGGGAAGAAAGAAGTTTCCACATTAATGCAAGATTGTAGCCCTTACAAAAAGCAGACCTGATCTATCAAGAAGAATCAAGGCAATGATACAAATCAAAAGCACTGGCAACCTGGTGTCACTGTATCACCTTTCTGTAGAGAGGTGGCTTCTGTCACCAGAACTGACACGATACTTGGGCATACAGCATACTCTGAACATGACCACAACTTAAGACTACTTTCTGTATGCCAAAGGAAGGATGTGTTCTTTCACTCCATACATCATTTTAACATTAGACCCTGTCTTTAAGCCATTTAATTAATCCAGCTAAGGAACAGTGATCTTGTGTCTCACACTGACCTCCACATTTTGGAAGAAAGTGCATCTTCATCATACGTGCTTAGCTGCAATTCCATACTTCCCACTCTGTTGCACTTCAGGGCATCCTTCTTTCTTCTGTGGGACTGTCACCTATTTCTCCCCAGCCTACTATGCCCTATGGCATTACCCCACGTTTCTGCCCCAAGAGGCTGCAGGCTGTCAGGAGGGCTCTGCCCTCAGCGCAGCAACATGTTTTTCAGAGAGCACAGGGACAACAGCTACTGCTTCTTCTGTGCAGAGATGCTGTGGATGGAGAGCACCCTGCCAAGGATAAAGCAGCCCCTTGTCAGCTGCTGAGATTCAGATTTCTGTGCCTCATTCTTGCTCTGCAAAAGAAGGTTTTGGGTTTTTTTTCCCCAGGCAGTTGGCAGGCTTGGCCCTCTCAGGAGCCTTCTTTCAGCTGAGTCCAGGTCCTGCCATCATTTTGACTGGTCTTAGGACAGAACCAATATTTAAACTGACAAAATGTTGGCTGTCAGACACCTAGAGGGAACCATATCACTGTCGACAGGGTCTCATGTCATACTCTAGTAATAACAAATTCGCAAATTTTTAGCAATTAACTTGTTTACAAATTTTTTGCTAGGAAAGGCCTCTTGTTTTTCAGGACTTGGAAACATGGATGAGGGCCCCTTCCCTTTCCCCAGAAGGCCAACCTTCTTGACTGGAAATGACCTCCCAGTCTAGATAGTTGTACTGATGCACTCCAAACAGAGGGGTTAGGTGGTAGGATCCTGGGACATCCACCCATGGATGCTCTGCACTGAAGCTGAGCTACCATGCATTATTTCTGTAGCTAAAAACATTTGATAATTCTTCAAGGGTGTGATATGTTGTCCACAAATAATTGCATTTTTTCCTAGAAGTATGTGGAAAGAGTGGCTCAAAGAACACCAAATTGCAGCTGTGTACTAAGGTTTAAAATACTCAAATCCCAAGAGCATCTTAGCTGGCTACCCACAGCAACATTAGAAGCTACTTCCCAGCTCAAGTTTGGTTTTTACATAGGGTTTTTTGAATATTTAGTAGTGACGGATATTATATATCCTAGTAATGAAGGTATGTGACTATCAGAAGCGATGTGTAATCCAAAGATCTGTTACTGAAGCAAAATGTCAAGATGAACATCTCGGGGCAACCCAGACCTAGCACATGTATCACCCTCAGAAGAGTCTACAGTTTGCTACAGCTCAGGCAATCATCCATATACCCAGAAACATGTGCAACATCTCATCTGCAAGAGCTGGACTGAGATCATATGCAGAACATATCACGTTCACCCAGACAGTTGCAATAAACTGGGAAGACCATCATCACATGATATTTCTTTCCAAACATTGCTATTAAGCATAAACCCTTCATTTTACCAGTTATTTTTGCAAAATCCTGTTCTGTTTTCACCTTTGTCACCAATGCTGTTTGACCCCAGTTGGCTGAAACATTCCTTCACTGTATATCCTACTGCTTCTCATTCGCATTTTAGACTAGGTTAGCTTCTCCTCACCCCCCACCCTCAACTCAGCTGAAACATTGATCATGTTTATCCATGCTTAAGCCACATTAATTTATGATTAATCATTCCACTCTGCTAAATGTCACTGACTTCTGCTCATTTCTTCAACTTTTTTTTTTACCTAAGGGCTAAGTAAATGGTAACAGCCAAGGACATCTTTATGCAATACATAAAGGGCACCTTCCTTTTTGAACCCTGAAGACAATCTTATACCAAAGTATTCCAACGTAATTGAGGCAGGTTTACCAATTAATATGTATGTTATTTCTGACTTCAATAGTTACTTTCCATCTTCCCTTCTCTATTTCTTATTTTTACAGCCTTGCAAAGAAAAACAATCAAACTTGTTTTTTCAAACAAACCTTCAGACTTTTTAAAAATCCCAAATCCTCACAACACAGCAAGAAACCATCTGAATTCTCTGTCGGCAAAGTTTGCGCTTTACAGAATTGGCAGGTGCACGCAAGGAACGGGACACAAAGTGCATTTTGTGTAACGTGCCAGAGCCCAAGGCTTGACAGCCAACTGCTGCCTCCGTCAGCGGCATCGCGGCCTTTTCTTCCCATACTCACAGGCAACTCTGGCACTGCCTGCAGCATCCTGACCTCCTCCGCAGCTTGCGTTTTGCACACCTACGATGCTTGTGAAGTAAAGGCACAGCAACAAGCAGCAGAGGCAGGATTTCTGATCAGGGTGTGCCAACCACTGCTTCAGACTTAATACTGGTCTTCGGCACCCAAGTTTTTCAGAAAACCCGACTCTGCTGGCTCTAGCCCTAGTGCCAAGCCAGGGTAGGGAACAACCATCACAGCAGTAACCTGCGTTGATGGAGAGGGAAAGAAAGGGGCCGATTTGAAAACAAGACGGCCGAGTGACATGGCAACAACTGTGCTGATGCCCAGGCCTGCAGGCAACTGCATGATACTCTTTGTGGTTGTCTAACACAGTCAAAGCAAAATAAATTAAATAGGAGTTTTCTCTTTGTAGCAAGATCTGCAGGGCCACATCTCAACACACAAATTTTCCCAGGAAGGTCTTGGGTGGGGACAGCAAGAAACAACTCTTACAAGGCCAGGTTTCTGACTGAGGGATGCACCTTCCTAGCCAGCTCCCCTGAGGCGCCATTTCGTGGCCACTGCGCTCCCCTGAGGCGCCATTTATGTTTCCTGAGTTTGTTTGCTGAAAAGTGCTGTATGAAACCCAGAAGTTTTCTCTTCAGAAACATTATTTTTATGGATAGAGGCGCAGAATTGCATTTGCTCATACGTAAATATAAATTTCTAGGTAAGTTTTGTTTAAAAAACTCCTGCTTGCTGGGAGTTACAGCTTCTGTCTCACAGTGTCTTAAAAAAATAAAGTTTAAATATTTTCACCATTTTCCTTGAGCTGCTCAACCCTAATCCAAGCTACAAAGCTACCTGCTACCAAAAAAAGTACTGGCTACAGGTACCGCAGCACACAAGAGTCAACAAGTTTGCTCATACGCACACATGCGGAGCACTCTTGTGTGGGACATGCATTCCAGAGTCATGCTGCTGCCCCGGTTCTGGGAGCAGGCCAAAAGGTTCACAAGGGTTTTTTTGCACGAGTTGGCAACCTAACCCTAGGAAACGCTACGCACTATCAGAACATTATCTCATGGCTTCCATGGAAGCACAGGAAACTCAGACCTCTTTGGAGCCACTTAACAAGCCAAAGATCAAACTTACTATCTGTTATAGGTGCTTTGAAGAAAAAATGTGAAAGTATTTCAGAAGACTGGTTTTATTCACAGAAAAAATCCTCATATGCATTTGCCTGAATCAATCTGTGAGTCTACAAAAACTGGTCAAGCAATTTCACCAGATCAATGCAGAAAGGAAACAGAAAAAAAGTCAAGGCAGCAGCTTGGAAACAGCCTTTCCTTTTCTCATGGGGAAATAAGAATTTTGTTTTGAATTTCTTACAAATTCACAACAAAACACAATCTCACGCTCCTCACAGCGAGTAGAATACTTACTTTAGGATTAAAATAAGTTTGTCAGTTATTTGTAGTGGGTTTCTTTTTTCTTTCTCTCCCCTCCCCCCAAAAAACAACCCACCAAACAGAAACTCCATTCCCATTTGGCCTGAATTATTTTTCTTGCCTGAGTCACCACTTAGATAAAACCAACCCCACCACCCTCAAAACCTTACTTACACCCACATATTTCATAGGCCAAAAGGGAAAATACCTTTTCTGCATCAGTCTAGGAAAAATAAGCTTCCATACACCAGAGCACAGGTATGAGTCCTAATCCAGCAGATAGAAGAGTGCAGCAGCTGAGGGGGTTATATACCTCCTGCCCTGCCAGGTGCTTTCCCTCGTTAAGGTTGATTATGCTTTTGCAGCTGAAGCTAATTAAAGGGTGGTGCAGACCTGCAACGCCCAGGGCCGAGGGCAGGTTCTGTGCTCCCTGTCTCCAGTTGCCTTGTAGCTGTTGTCATGCTGTGAGCGGTGCGATAGGAGATTTAATGTGCTCCCATGTTTGATACCAGCTTATGAACGTTGCTGTGTCAGAGCAAGGCAAGCGCTGTTATCCTTATGGCTCCTTTTGAGTCTAGCCTGCCATCCTTCTCTCACACATAGATATGGAAGGTCTCCTGAAAATGAGGAAGAAGCTCATAAAAGTAGATCACCTGTAGCTCTGCCTTAGCACTCTTACCGCAATATGAAATTATACTCCTGCCTTAGTTTGTGATTTCAAAAGCAATGCAATTACTATTCCTTAGAAAGTACAAAAACCTGAGGCAACTGGATCTCTTTAAAAATTCATGTGTTTTTTGTGTACTTCTTTTTTTCTTTCCCCATAATTAGTAATTATTTTAACATGTGGTTCTGTTCAGTCTGACACTCCTGTAAAGTTGAGTCTGTGTTGAAAACACCAAAATAAAAGCACCAAGAAAAACATGAAGGCAGCTCATATTACTCAACTTCCCCACCTACAGTGCTGTGTGCTTATGAATCCATTGATATTTTGCTTGTTTCTATTTAATATGCAACTTCTACATTTTATATAACACCAAAAAAAAGGCAATTTATTTTGTTTCCTTTTTTTAATATATGCTTCTGATTTTTTTTGGCTGGGGAATGTTGACTTCCATTTTTGACTCTATGAAGAACGGAAAATGCCTCAAAAACACAATGGGAACAATTTTAAAGCTGATAATTTCCATAAAACATTTAGATACATTTGAAATCTAAATTAACTGCTGATGAGAGACATTTTTTGTGTTATGTGATAGCAGAATCCTGAAATCCTTGTTCAACCATGACTCTCACTGAAATTTAGGAGAAATTTGTCTGAGTCAAGACAGCAGGACTTGAGTCAGACCCAGGGATTTTTCTGCAAGGCCCTAGGGCCAAATTCGTACTTGATTTAAATCAGGCCTGCAGAACTGAAGTCAATAAAATGCCACTGATTTATATCAGCTCTTATTTATTGCTATAGCACCCATGCTTACTTCTATGCCCCCATTGTAATCATTCTCCACCATTCATTAGCTGCATATATAAAAGCTGTCACAAAGCACTAGCTAACCAACTGCTCTTTGGAAAACTCCAAATGTCAGATTTCCCTCATTTGCAAAACAAAATCTTGATCTTACTAATGCTGGTAGAAATAAGGGTTCCTACAACTCAGCCCCATGCTGCTCCATTGGGATAAATGAGATAAAAATCAAGACTGGAATGCAAAGAAGATTTCAGCTACTGTGAGCATTACCATTTGCGTTGCTTTGAGGTGTGACATGCAGGGAATTTTAGGGTTGGCTGTCTCTGGGTTATCTTACTCTGGTAACTTCAGTTCTATTTAATAATGTGAAATCTCCTAGTGCCATTCCTAGGCAGATTCCCTGCTATTTCCTACTGAGTTGCTTTAACTTTTTTCCTTTTTTGTTGTTCCACAGAGATGCTCAAAGCTCATTTGCATCAAAATGCCCTATCCCATTACTTACTCAAAGTGACAAATCACTACACTGTCTGAAGACAGAACAGGGGGATGCCCAGGCTGTGTCCAAATGAGTGGTTTGCTGCAGATCAGTGGGGCGGCTGTGAAGTGGATCCCCTGACTGCTCTTTGGTTCCCTTCTCAGAGTGATTTGGTGCCCCCAGAGCAGATTCCTTCCGGAAGAAACCCATGTGACAGCTCCATGCCACAAGCCATGAGGTCCAAGAGGCCCGCCATGGCTGCGTCCCCATGGCTCTCTCAGTACACGACTAATACTTCTTCCTTCCATAAAGCTTAAAACCACAAATCCTAGAGGGATTTATCCTCAAGGACTAGATTATATCTCATCTGGAGTAAATCCCCCATGACATATATAATGCAGGTATATAACAATTTGGCATGAATTGTTTTGGTCAACTGACCCACTCCTCTTAAACTGAATTACTGCTAATACAGATGTAACCACTCTCCTGTGAACTTTCAGGTTCCTTCTCCAGAACCTCCAGTGAAGCTCAAACTTAATTCATAATGCCCCCGATAACGTCATAAAACAACAACAAAAAAATCACTCTTTATCTACAAAGCCAGTGTGGGAATTTCTACCCAACTAGGCTGCTGTCTTCTTTCATTATCCGAGTGGTTTGTAACAGTACAAATAAATAATCTTAATACATTGATCATTTGTCCTTTACTCTGATTTCTGCTAATTTTGAAGGAACAAGAAATTGTAAAGGTATAGTATTATGACTCTAGCCTTGCTTCCCTTTTTTGGTTTATTTTCCTTTCAGAGCTACTACTGAAGCTTCATTCAAAACAGGAAGAATTTGTCTTGTATCCCACTGCTGCACAAAGAATTGCTCTCAACTATGCACCATACGCTGTGCCATTTAATTTCTTAGGCATTTAATGCTTTAAATAAACAGATCACAATCTGGAAAGTAAATCTAGAACACTCTCAACTTGAAAATAGTCTTACTTACCTGATCGAGTCATCTTTCACATAAGCACAAAACCTTTGGTCTGTGTTCATGAAGTATCGATTGTCTTCCAAAAATTGCTTTTTGTTCCATGCTAGCCTGCTTTTACATTAGTAGATCACATTGAAAGATGGACAAATTGTTTGTAAATAAATGAGTAAATATTACTGTGAGATAGATGACTATTGTGGCGACTAAGTGCTATAAATCATGTGAGGACAATGGAAGCCTGATCTTAGAGAGGTTTTTCCCCTTTTTTGTCCAACTAGTTGTAGTGGAATCAAAACTACACACCCCTAGGTGCATTTCAGTATGTGGGACTTGATTATGATGAATTAAGTCAGCATAAGGATGACATAATCCAGCAGTTTGTCCAGCAGCAATTACCACCAGAATTTTGGATCTGATTGAAATTCTATCTTGAAACTTGATTTCATTGACTTCATCATTGATTTCAACTTGACTTGAATCAAGCCATTCATTATTGCCTTGAGATATTATTGAGTCAAGTTGCTGTGTATAGATACTTTAGAAGTTAAGAAACTTAGAATGTCATCTGAGCACAATAGAGTTGGGCTGCTCTTTGTTCTTATTCAGATACTTATCTAATCTTTTTAAAAATCTTCACTGATCTGCTTGCATAATAATAATGTCTTGAGGCAAGGAATATGATGTATTAACATGGGTTGATTTAAATTTGTTGATTTCTTTGGATGTCCATATCTGTAATGCACTAGGGTAAATATATGCACATACAGCTATGTTCTCCATCATATCTATGAATTTGTCTATTTTTAAATTTTTATTCTGTATCTCTTGTAAATGCCAAAACTTTACAGCTGTTATAGGCAACTTAGATGCAGAAACCTCTGGCTGAAATTTTGTAGTTCAGTAATGTTTGCCTGAAATTGAAAGGCAGACATGTAATCTTAATTTAAAGAACAAATCCTTGAACCCCCTGTCCTAGTGACTTTGTATGTCATGAGATTGCTTCTATTTAAAGTTTTTCCCCAATAAATGATCTACATAAAGATAGTAAGAAAATGTGGAAGCTTAAATGAGGCCACTCATCCAGCTGTCTAAATAGGCTTTATATTTTCAATGATAGTAAATCTGTATTTACCAACCTGTACACCTATTTTCTAACACATGCATACTTCTCACTAAAGCATACAGAATATGGTGTTGCAATCACTTAAGAGACAGCATCAAATGAATTTCTCTGTACAAGTTCCTATACTAATCTAGTAATCATTCCTCAAGGCTTTCTAGCTCTGCTGCTGTATGGTTATCTGCAGGGAAGAACACTAGAATTGAACTTGGTATTTGATTCATTCACAGGAGAATCCTTCACTGAAACAGATAAGCATATATGGTCAATAGGCATGATGGTATTGTTATGTTTCCCTTACTGCATGGAGTTGACATCTTTGCTGAGTCACTCATCATGATGGACTTCTTTTAAAAAGACAGTTTAGCTATAACTCCTTTCTTTACAGTTTGTGTTGCATTCTTATTCTTCTCAAATGACTTCTGCGTCATCACCTCCTCTAATCACCTTAGCTCCATTAGATCCCTCTTGAATTCCTTAAAATCCTTCTTAAAATTCATAAAGCAAGTCAATGTGTATGACTAGGAAATGACTCTACTGCTCTTGTCTTTGCAACACATTGCAGAAATTATATTTTGTCATTCTAAATGGCCTGTGTAATCTTGAATACTTAATGCAGAAAGTCCTGAAAAGGCACGTGGACAAGGGCTTGCACTTGAACAGAGGGAAGGAACAATGGTATTGCAGAAGGGAGTCAGTCCACAGAAGAGTGGACAGATGTATCAAAGGAAAGGACCAATACATCAATGTATGAGCATTTGTCTGGGATGAGGACCATCAGCTGTGAAAAGAGGGACTGCTCCTGAAAAGCCACAACAGGTGGGCTGCCTACACAGATAAAATCCAATGAAAACAAGGGGGGGAAAGTCACTGGATGTCACTTTTTCTCTGCAGAAATCCATCTGAAGGAGTTCGGTGCTCCATCTGGCAGAAAAGCAGTCAGACCTCCAGACCTACAGAGGAAGAATTTTGACTGTGATCACTTGGGAGAGACTGAGACATACATCTAAATATGAAAAGCCTTTCATGAGAAAGATGAAATTTAATTTCTCATTTCTCCTTCTCATTTATTTTGTCCTTCTTTTTCTCATGGGGGTGATTTTCTTCATCATTACTGCCTGGTTTGAAAGCAGTGAAATATCTAGAGCCTCCCAATTTTATCCTTAAGGGTCATGCCATCTCAAAATACATTTTACTATCATGATATGTAACTTTATTTTGTCATTTGTTTAGCTCTAATTGTGATATGCGTCTTATTTATTTTTTTAAATTCTCTCGTTAAATTTTCTTGCACATGCTTGAGGTGACCTAAATGCTTCCCATTTATCATTTCTTTATTTCTACTCTGCAGAAGAATAAGAATTGGAGAACATCACATCCTCTCTAAGATGTCCTGCTCATTTTTTTCCTTTGATGTATGCTGAGTGTGCCCTTTCCTTTGTCATATGCAGTGCTTTCTTGCAGCAACTTTTAACAATTGTTATTGATTTCTTGGCTTTCCTTTTAACCACAGCCTAAAACTTGTTTAGTTTTCCAGCTGCTACTATCCTTCAGTTTCTGTATCTTGACATTTCTATAGGAATTTGCGAAATGATTCTCAAGAACCCACATTTTGAAAATTCTTCTCAATGTATCTTTATATACTGTGCTTTATCTATACATGATAAATAAAGCATTGAGACAGTAAATAAAAACTTAATTCAGAATTCTCCATAAATATTAAATAAATTTAAATACTTCTGTCTTTCATATTTCTAGAGACAAATGCCATTACCATAAACACAGGAAGCACCTGCTTGGCTTCACCTGAAATACTACTGGTAAGTATCTCATGTCTTCAGTCAGATGATCAGCTTTTTTTCTTAAGGAAAACTTAGGGAACATGGAGGCATTGATCACCAAACTTCATGGCATCACTGAGAGCACATTACAACTATGTTGTAATACCTTCGTGTACTCACAATACTGTTATCAGTATGATACTGAGGATTTAAGGCAGTTACCTAGGCATCCACATTTACGGAGTTTTTAAATGCCTTTGGCTATAAGCAGGTGAGACTGATAGATATGCCATTTATCTAGAGAGAGGCATGAAGAACACTATCCCAGCAAGGCCCATTGCCTCTGATTTTATTCAGAAATTAAAATCCTGCAAGATTTAACAGCATCCCTTTGCATTATAGTCTTCTGTGTGAGTATGCCAATTTACCGTAGAAGTCCAACATCAGAGGAAACCAGAAACAAAATGCATTACCCAAGACACTTGTGTGCCCAATCAGTATCGTGTTTCAGTGGTGAACACAAAGGAGAAGCATATGTGAATTTTTCGTTATTCTTCTATTTCAGGCAGGGCAAAGCAGCCAGCGTACCCACTTTTTCCAGCAACAAGGATATTAGTCTTAGAAACAATTGTGGTATCACATAAAAATTAGAAAGCAGTTGAGAAGCTGGTGGCAAAGGTGACTTCTTTAAGTGAAGCTGGTGTCACACAACTTTCTCATTTGAAATTTATGTAACTGATAGGAAGAATGTCAGGGCAATTCCCACAGACGGGTGAAGTGGGAGTTGCCCCACACCCACAGGAATGTTAATGTTTTTTTCTTTTTTACAAAATGAAAAAGAGAATGTCATAAAAATAAAATGTTATTAAAACAAGAAGGTTTATCTCATGATGAAATCTTAATCCTATTTCCAAATAATTTTGCTGCAGTTTATTTGCATTTTGTGATATTTCACGCAAAACAGGATATTGATTTTTTTTTAATGCACAACTGAAAAAGGGCAAGCAGAGGAGATGGGGACAAAGAGAAGAAATTAATTATGTCAGATAACCCAGCCATGCTTTGTAGATGTATAATGCTAAGTACAATGCCCAGGTGCTGGTGATTCTTCATACATTAGATTATAAAACTCCAGAGCTCAATTAAGGTTTCGGGTAAGAATATCAGAGGAAGTGCTAATACCTGCCAGTAGTGAGAATGGACTAAGGGAGCAGATTCTCTTCAGTGAAAAGCATCAGCTCCAGAAGAGATAATGAAATGTGGTATTGGTTGACTGAAGGAATACAACTGGTACTTTGCCTGGTGCTCAGTTTGATTGAAACCTATAGAGGTGGGTGCATCTAACCAGGTGAGAACTCTTATGTATGATGTTAAGACTTTAAAAGATAGAGTGAAGGAGTTAACGGCAGTTGGCAGGGGTATCTGATGCATGTACAAATGGATCAATGTTCTTTCTTGTCTCTCTCCAATACCATATAAATCTCAATATCAGTTGGATGAATCAGCAGAAAAGAAGACCTGAAAAATCAGTTTCCCATTGACATAGGATCTCCAGGACTTTAGTTCTTCTTTTTGCCTTTAGTGTTATTCAATATAGCCTATTTGAAAATTATTGAAATCAGTAAAATTCGATCCTTTTGGAAGTTTGAGCTTGATTTCAAAACAAAAATGCTTATTTCAAACAAATACACATTCACTTTTCAGCAATGAGTTGAATCTAAACATGTGTAAACCCAACACACACAAACTGAGTTGAAAGTTTCATTGCATGCACACACAGGAAGAAGTTCCTCACTGAAGACACTATGATTTAATTAGGTAAGATGAAGAGTAGAGAGTAAAAGAGTATGATTTCTGGCAGGGTGATAAGGACAGGTAAACCTGGAACAATTATGTACATTGTCAATCACTGCATAGGGAATGTCTGAAAAAGCTAGGAATTCTTCAGCACTAATTTATTTTCTTCACCCGAGGAATACATTTCCTCTTCAGCCCTGAATTCTTTTCAGTCCTTGACTCTGCAATGCCCCTGAAGTCGGGTAAGATTGAATGAACAAAAAACAAGGGAAAAATGTTATAGATAACATTGGTCAAATTATTCCATTATTATTATTATTATTAACTATTATTATTGTTGTTGTTGTTGTTGTTGTTGTTATTACTATTATTACTTAATCAGGTGAGGCATCAGAGATAGTCAAACCTCAGAAGAGATTCAGTTCAAATTATGCTTAAATTCTAAGTACAGAGTGGAGCTGCTCCCTGTTTTACTTAAATTATTTCGTAGACTACAATATGTTTAACAGGTAATCATCTAGCAAGCCAGGTGAGGTGAAGGATGAGAGACAACAGTACTGTCCTGACCCTGGTCAGAAAAGCTACATGCAGTTTCCACGTGTCTCATGAATTTGCAGGTGCCCACCCCACCTTCTTCCACCAGCCTGTTATATTGCTCTGCTGCAGCAGAGGTGAAAAAGAGCCTGTGTAGAACAATCTTCTGGAAGAGGAAAGGAGAAAGAGAGCAACTGTATCTGTATTCCAGTGTAACCCACATATCTTGTGACCACTGAGATCAGTGTTGCAACTGCTTGAAGTCATGATGGCAATTAAAAGAACGTGGAGAAGTAAGTCATTGAAGAGAGAAAACTTCCACTATCATCATTATTACAGTTCTAAGCTCAGCTCCAAACTCAGCAGAAATTATATTTAATTTCTAGGAATGTCCATTTGAAGACATCTATATTTGAATAATAATGCCAACTCACCAATCCATCAAATAATTTAAGCCAGTTCTCCTCAGCCTTAAACTGGTGGGATCTTGGCCCAAACCACTTACAAAACCACCAGGTTATACTTGTGCCTATTTTAAAACTGAGAAAAACAGAATTCAAAGAAATTAAATAATTTTCTCAGGGAAACAAAACTAGCCAGCTACTGAGCTATGAAGAAACCCATTTTGCCTAGTCTCTACAAAACAAGATGACTGTATTAGCTTTATTCATATAAACTAAGTTAGAGCACATAGCTTTGGCCATAACCAACTTTGTACATACAGGAAATGCAGTCGGTAGGAATACATCAGGAACAGTAGACATCAAGGGTGCCAACAGCTAGCTGTGGTTTACATTTTTCTCCCTCTGTCAGGAAAAAGGCCAGATCTCTAGAAAAATGGGGCTTTGTCAATGTATGTGTCAATGTATACAAATTTCTGAGAGCATATGGAAAGGTAATATTAATTTCTTACACCTCTTTGTCTGTAACATTTTCCTTTCTGGGGTACTACTTAACTTCTAAAAGTTAAGACATCAAATAAGACAATAAAAAGCAGACTGTGTAATGAAGAATAAGTCACCCAAGTGTTGATCCCAAACATTATGCAGGTATGAAAACAGCACTTAATCTGGACAGTTTGCCAACACTTAAACAAACAGGTGTAGTCATAAAACTGTATTGCCATCTTTTCTTGAATGATTAAAAAATGCCTAAAGAAGATTATTAGGTTGCTGGTGGTTCATTTATAGAAAAAATGCAAAGGAAAAAGTTGACAAATCCTTTTTAGACTGTTCTGTCCTTTATATCTACATGGGGCAAACTCATTGGCAGACTAGAGGAAAAGAAAGTCTATGAAACATTCCTCTCCCATAAAAGATCGAGAAATTAAAACATATGTGTCTATTGATGCCTATAATTAGGTTTTCTAACTATGTAAAAGCTATTATTCATCAGCTTCCTTTATGTTATTAAATTAGAAGTTTATTTAAACTCTTTTTTTTTAGAATGTTTTGGCTTTGAACACACACTATCTGATGGAAAAAGAACATCTTAAAAGGTCTTGAGAATAATTTCCACAATTTTTCTCTTATTTTCTAAAAGAAACAGTTACATGGGTCCTTCTCTCTCCTTTCTGCCACTCAGCATCTCTGACCTCTGTGAGCAGAGGCAGAAACGAAGGAAAAGACGACCACTGCACCTTTTTCCATCCCTTGCTACTCCAGTCCTGAGAAGAGGAAGATGCTCTCTGCTGATACAACAGCCTGTTCTCTCCTCTCCTCAGAGGGGAGAAAGATATGAGACCTTTCTGGAGAGGAAAAAGAAAACTAATTCTGCTGGGAAAAAGCTGCAGAAGTATAAGCCCTAAACATGAATTCTTAGGAAAAGGGTAGAATCGAAATTTGGATCTTTAATTGTAGGGACTGTTGGACAAATCTGGATTTAAAGCAATCAGGGGAAATGAAGGGGCTCCAGGTGATTCTGTCAACAGAGCTATTAATAAATGATGGCTTTCTCAGACATGGTACACAGAAACAAGAAGCTGCCTGCTGCTCATCTGCACACTGCTGAGAGCAAAGCATATTTGCACAGACCATTTTTGGCACTTAGGAAGGGGAAAATCTAGGGTTTTTGCTGAAGAATGAAACGCTTTGTTTCCAGATCAGCTGCTGATCGCACTCTGTTCCTCGCAGTAAGAAAAAGAGGTTTTAAATATTGACAATATTTCTTACGTTCCACGTGAGGAGTAAATGGACAAACTCCTTTCTCTCCCTTTATCTTTTCCTACCTTGGCTTTTGCCTTTCTTCATGATGTTTCTTTCCATTTAGAAAGCAGGAAAATTAATATTTCCTCAGTTGAAGCAATACTTATATCCGATACCTTCCCTGATTTGGTTCACATTTGCAAATTGTCTGTGCAGTTTTATCTCCTTGCTTTAATAATTCTCTGTTTTGTTTAATCTGCAGTACACAGGAGACTGGTAGGATTACAGGAAGAAAATGAGCTGTGTAATGCAAGCTGAGGAGGGTGTGGCAAAAGGGGACTTACTGGCAAATTGATCCAAACGGATTATTTTTAAGTCATCTTTTCCAAAACTCTATTTCAATGGAATTAGACAGATGTCTGATATATATTTTATTTCACCAACCTTTTAGAGACCCTTGCTTGCCTATGATATCTCTGTGTTATAAAGGATACTGCAGCTATGATATTTGTTTTATTTCAAGGTAAATTTCACAGGAATGTAGGATATTTTAAAGCTGTGCAAAAGATGTCAAGAAATCCGAAAATACTGACATTATGGCTGTATAAATATTCTCTTCCTTTTTAAAAATCTTATTTATCATTGCAGCCTACAGTTATGATATGTAAGGAAGTGTAACACTTTCTCTTATATATGAGATTGACTTATTTTATCAGATTTTATGTGTTTCTTTTAAATCTACAGTAATCTCACTGACATAATGGTTCAGTATATTTTAATTGACTTCGATTACTTGGATGAGATCTTGACTATGGTGAAGATAGTAGCAAAACTATGATCCCTTAAGTTTCCATCTTTCTAAGAGCTACTTTTAATAATCTCACAACTGATCTTACCTATACATTTTCTTCGAAGCCTTCCTCACGCTTTGCATACAGCTCTGGGATGAAGCGCTCTGTCCCACTGGATAATTCTCTGTGAATGCAGTTTGCTGAGGTACACAAGGTACACAGCACAGGCTGGCGAGGCCCCGAAGTTGATGTTGCCGTCTCTAATTTTGGCATTTCTTTAGATTCAAATGTTTACTTCTGCAACAAGAAAATTTTCCTAAAGTTGGCATTGACTTACATTTAAAAACAAGGAAGACTGTTTTAAGAGGATTTGAAGAGTGCTACCTAATTCCTTCTGTTACTAAATGCAGGTAACACATCCATGCCAATCAAACAGAGCTCAGCCCTGGGGCCCATTTTGTACAGTAGTCTAGTCCAGGTAAGTATTTCACAAAGTGCTTAGCGTTAAGCGTGTCTCATCTCACTGGGTTTGGGGCTACCCAGCAGAAACACATATTGACTGCAATTATTTCTGTGCTAAGAGTTAAGTGTTCACTCGAAGTTTTGGTGGATTTGTCCCCATGGTTTATAACCAGGTAGGGGTCTTGCACCCATTTCATGCAAAGACAAGAATCCAGGCAACTCAAGAGGAATATTTTTGTTTCTGTCTTTTCTCTCAATAGATTTTATACTATTTGGCTAAACAATATGAAATTCATGGGGATAGGAGAAGCAGTGTTTCACAGAGAATGATAAGATTATTATGTGAAAGAGAGATAAGTCTATTTATTTAAATTTTACAGTGTTCCACTTTTTTACACAAGACTGAGCTCAAGAGGCTAAACAAGTGGCTCATCTTAGAACAATGGCCTTAATTTACTTCAGAAATGAGACACAGGAGCCTCGAAGGCAGAGAGAAAACATGAGATAGGCTGAGGGGAGGTTTCAGTGTAATTAGTTCTGCTTAATGTACTTTCAATTTTAGTGTGGGGTTCAGCTCTTGCAGTTCACCTTAAAAATGTAATGGGGCCCTTTTTAAGCTTCCAGAAAAGATTTGGCTCAGGTACTGAGTGGCCTCCAGTGCAAATTTACTTGTATCATTAGAAAAGCCATTTCCTTTTACGTGTGAGCCTAATGAAAGTACACTTAATTTGTAATTTTGTATAATTATAGATCTTGATGAGACAGATGAATGTGAATTCAGTATCAGCTAGTGAGTTCATCATTCCTCGTATCATCCATTTCTCAATTATCTCTAATGGTTGTCTTCAAAAGATTTATATCTTGTCATTTTCCTGCTAACCTACGTAACATATACTAGGCAGAACTGCACCAGTGATTTGTCCTAAGGAGACCAATTTCAGTGTCCCACACCAAGTTTCTGAAGGTTAAGCTTCTAAAATATTCTGGACTATCTTGCAGATATTTCTAATGTAGATAAGATTTCCTTCCAGCTCATGGTATTTCCATGGCTTGCCTTTTACTTCCAGAAGAGCAACCAGGTACTCCAGCACTGATGTCTTCTCATCTCAAATCTCCATCCCATTCAGTCTCTTGAAACTTCGCTCAGGTACATGTTAGACCTTAATCATACAACCAGTTATTTCTACATACATTTCTTTTTTACACATTAGTACAATTTCCTAAATGTCCTGTGGTGTCTTCCAGTTCTCTGCCTTTTTTATTTTCCTCTTACATCCTCACAGATACTTCAACGGCAAGGTGACCTCCACCCTAGGCACTGGGCTGTATATCACAGGGGCCTTCTGCGTCTCTCATTGCTCCTCTTATACTAATCTTTTCCTTACACTCATGTTTTTTTGGTTTCTTTAAACGGCTTAACTTACTCCCAGGAGCAATGCTTACAAAACAACTATAAAGCCTAGAAGTAAAAGCAAACATGAGGTACCTCGGGGAGGGCCAGCATGCTTTTCAGAACTTGTTGGTCATTCTTCAGGGAGCTACACGGATCTGAAAAAAAAGTTATAGACAAAGACCAGTTGTTCCTCTTCCATAAATCTCTCGTTAGGAAAGAAGCCATCTGAATCATTCAGCTCCAAAGAAATTTAAAAAAATCCCACATTTCTAATCTCCCTTTTACCCTTTTTGTGGTCATCTCCAGATATTCAGGGCAAGGATTAATTTCCATTTTGAAGTACAGAAAAAGTAAGCTCACATATTACTGTGGTTTTTCTGTGCTCATTCGTCTTGCTGACTTTCATCTTGAAATCTTTCAGGATTAACTGAGAATATTTTTGTTCGTACTAAGGTGATGGCAGCAGCAGCCTTAGTAGAAACAAATCCTTTTCTATCAGAAGAAGAAATGTTCATAATGCAGCTCTGTTTATCATCCTACCAAATAAGAGATACTGCAGCTGCCCTGTCTGCCACTTTGAAACGTTCAGAACCATTTATGCTTTGTTATCACAACATCTACCATTATTTGCTTGACTGGGAAAGTATTTCAGTGCTTTCATGATATCTTGGTTATAAGTATTGTTAATTTTGCAGTGTATGACATAACTGAGTTCCCTTAAACATCCATAAATTGCCAGGCACTCTATGAACCTATTGGCATCCTATCTGATTATGGAAATGCTTGTAGGTAAATTTTTTCCACCAAATTTAATAAACATAGTTTTATGAAATACATGAATAAGCGATATTTAGAGATATGCGGATTTGAACAGGTTGGAAAGACACTAAATAAATATAAGGCAGATTCCATCTTACAGTGCAAGACACAGGTGACTTTCCATCACCTGCTGATCAATCCTTATTGTATTGCAAATGCTGAAGTCATTATGTTCAGTTTTATGAGCAATAAGCTGGTTGCTCAAACTACAGAAGAGTGGGTAAAGATAAGGAAGGGACAGTGCCTTTTTCAGAACAGAGCTACTCGATAGGAGACTGGCCTTGCCCTGTCTTTCTCAGGGAAACCAAAAGTCACGGTATCACTCTACACTTCCAGCAGCTGCTAGGAAATAAGGCTTCCTATTCTACTTAACAATGAGGCGAAAATGATAGTTTTCAGGCTCAGAGGATAATAAGATTCCCCAAGGGCTCTCATAACTTAGCTTTATTGCTAAATGTGCTTTGTGTTTGGATAGTATTTAGAAGAAGCTCTTATGTGAAGAAATTGTGCACCTTCAGTGTCTGCCTACCACATACTGACCTGGGTGAGATCTTGCTCTTGCCAACTAATATAAACTGGAAAGGGGGTAAAGACCTGTTGTCATGCTCCCACACCTCTCTGTAGCTTGGTTTAGCCAATTTCCAGCTTCAGATGTCTTCTTTTAAAAAAGCTTGTCGTACGACAAACCCAGAACTGAGGTATAATTTGGAGAGGCAAAGTGAAAGAGTATTGCTTCAAAAGAAATATGTATGGTTACATAAATGAAGTATTACCAGGGAAAAAAAAAATTACAGAGAAAGAGAATAAATTTTGATGAAGTTTTGATAACAAAGTAGAGTATAAATTTCAATGTAGTTTTTGTAAAAATTTATTCACTGCAATATTTCTTAGTTTAAGAGTAATTCTTGAATGTTCCTCGCTAAAAATTGACCCTGGAAACCAATTTCAAAGACAAAAACTTGGCGTCTGGTCTCTGGCTACTACAGTTCCACAATTCTACTTTGGACAACTGAGTCCAACTCACTCTCTCCAGAACAGAATCTGCTCTTCTCCTCTGTTACAATCCTGATGACTAAATAGAAGCAGAGATGGAAACAATTACTCAAAAGAATTGTGAAAAGAGGTGGTGTAATTCTTGGGAACTGCTCAGGCAATAAGAGCAGTACACAAAACTAGATTTGGGAGCTGGATAAATATCCAGCTTCTAAGTGATGTCTCACTCCTGCAGTAAAAGTGCTATATATTTGAAGAAACACAGAACGAGAAGGGATTTTTCTTAAACTAAGAGAAGTACTACTCAAGGTATAAGATCAGCAGAACAAAGAGATTCAATGAATCTCAGTTTCCTCTGTTTTAATCTTTTCCTTTTTCCATTTATAGAATGAAAATATCAAGCATGCAGATGGCTTACCCATGTAATGTTTCATTTAATAGTTTTTTTGAGAGAAGGCAATAGAGGAAAAACATAATAATCACATCTTGCCTGTCATACCATCATCATATTGTAACCTGGAAGACTTAGAAAGGGGATGAAAAATCAAAATGTTAGAAGATTGCAATGCATAGATGTGTATGTACAAAAGAAATCCTTGGCTAAGAAGTGATGTTTCTCACTTTTCTTCGCTAAAATGTGGTGCAGACAAGGGGATTTCTATGTAAAGCAGAAGCCATAATCCCCGTCCCCCCAGTGCCACAAGGTTTTACAGCCATTTGCATGGTAGGAATTTCTTCTGGATTTGCTGACATCCCCACAGAGCTCATAATATGGATTTCAGTAATTTTACATCGCTTTGTTTTAGCCTTATGTGCTGTGTTCTTGACAGTATTGGCACACAGTAGCAGCTCAGAATATAATAAGGTGTTAGTTTTTGCTTGTTTCCATCCCTGCTGCAGTCGTCGGTGTGGATAATTACCGTATTCCTTTCTTTCTCCCCCTTTCTCTTTTAAGCCCATTGTTCCAACGTCTAGCAATGGAGGAAGCGCGCGGGATGCCAGCGTTGCCTCCATTTTGCTGTTGCACTACTCTGACTATTTCCAAAAGCTGCTTATTCCATCTCTCTGCTGCCCAGGGAAGATGGCCAGGAGCAGTGGGAGGGATGCAAGAACCACAGAAAATAGATCTGGAGAGAAGGAACTTTCTTAGGTCATTTGGCCCCATTTTGTGGCCAAGCCTCACTGCTTCCAGTGGCTCAGGCTTCATGCCCTCCTGTAACTTTACACCTCAGTACTTTACACCTTGCTCAGGTAAAGGCTGGGAAGATCATCTGAGCTGCCTTTAACTTCACTTCTTTAGTCAAAGATTTAGGGAGGAAGAGAAAACCACCAACTGTTGTTTGCATCAGCAGACTCAGTTAACAAATTCCATTGTGGCATTATATTCCTCTTTGCATTGAAACACACTCCTATTCCTTATTCTTTTTTTCTTCCTTATTTATTTAGTACTTGGGTTTTCCACTTTCAGTATGTTAGCAGAAAGTTGAAAAACATTTGAAAACACAGTATAAAAAAGATCAGATACAAAAAGTCATGTCTGGCATGAGAGAGGACATCATCATTATCCTGAAGTCAGCTTAAGCCTATCTTTCTCTTGAAACAGTGGGCTCTGGAGAAAGCCCTCAAGCCCCATATTACTTTTAACTTTTTTAACCCCCACTTGGTTTAGCATTGATCTGACAAAGTGTTCTGCTAGTGCTGAACTCAGTATTATTGAATGATGGATTGTCAGACTTCTCCCTTCTGAGATAGCATGCCTGCTGCTGAGCCTGTGCTCCTGCGACTAAAAAAGGACCAGTGAATTTAGAGATGCTTTGCTTTCTGAAGAGCCTCTTCATTATACTCCAGCTCTTCTGACACTTCAGAAATACAAAGTCAAGTTTCCCCTCTGCCTTTTCCCTATTTGAAATAATTGTTTTGTTGCATTTTGGCTGCACAAAGGATTGCAGTTCAAAAGTAGTACCAACTCTGTTAAACAAAAGATAATTGTAATTTATATTCTTTGGCACTGGTGTACCAGAGCACAAAAGTTCACCAAGTGGTGAAGACTGGGATGGGAATGTGAGTGAAGTTGGGCTGAAGATAGATCTTTCACACTTCAAATCCTCGATGAAGCCTTGTCAGTGAAACAAAAGGAAGGTGTGAGTTTACTCAAACCTGAAAGAAAGGCTTCATTTACAACAACTGGATGTGGATTGATCTTTGTTGTGGGCTTGGGCTAAAACTTTGTTCTGCTTTCATCTCTTTTGTTCCACATTGCTATTGGTATAAACTGTAATGACCCCGAAGACATGAGATAGGAAGATCACCTATAGCACTGGGAAGATCTACTTCCTTCCTCCTGGAAAAACCACCGAAATGGATGTTTGAGATCACCAAATCCGTAGATAATTGCTTCGAGTATCACAAGAGCCTCCACACAAAAGACAGCTGCTGTATTTGTGCCAGAATGCTTAATAGATGCAGCAGTGAAGCACTTATGAAGAGACAGCACCTGAGCTTTTCTGAATTCAATTCTTTATAAACTAGAACATTTAGCCTCTGTGTACCCCCTGCAGAAGCAAAGTATGCTAAAAGAAGTTCTTTAGTGATGAGAATAACGACTTATGACTAGTAACTTTAATTTCAGAAGCTAGAAGCTACTATTTAAAAACACTTGGAGTAAATATATATTACATTCCTATGTATTCAAATTTTACTAACACAGAGCTACTGTCACAGTGGTTAGTTCATCCATTACTTACATTAATAACAATAACAAATATTATTCCTCAGCTTCAGCATAGCCTACATTTAAATATTTTGAAAAGTTTGGCAAATATTAACCCTTACAAATCTCTGTAAGTCTGGAAGGTGTTACCATCTTTCCTGTGAAGAGGAGGAATGCCAAATATATTGAGTAATTTCTTCCAAAGTTTCTCACTGAGATATCTGATACTTTCTAGGTTATTGTCCTTTCTCTTAACCATTACATTTTATTGATTTGTAAGAAGCACCTAAAAACTGAAGGTAGAAAATAAAAAACCAAGACTGTTTGTATGCGGCAGAATAGAAGGAAAATCCAAGTGAGATGGACTACAACCAAACTGGAGCTTGGCAAGCAAAAGAGGATTGGTGCTCTTCCGTCCTGTGGCAATACCTTTATTTTCAAATGTCTTTATCAGATACAGCACTGTGAAACAGCACAGTGTGTGTAGGCAGGCTAATTAGTTCGTTAGCAAGGTTAATCATTGCATCAGTATGGTACCCTGTCCTCCTGCTGTTATCTACCCAAGAAAACTGCTTAACTCAGATGTGGATTTTTTTTTTAATGTTAGGCTACAGCTTTCACCTTTTATCTTATACTTCAGAAGTCGTATTTTAGAGACCGTTGGTGAAGAAGGGGAAAGAATACATCATGTTGATTTATGAATTTAGCACTTTCAATGGTCTTTTCTGGAATCAGGGAGCGAGATCAGAACTGAAAGAGAATTTCAAAAAATGGTTTATCCTGCCATGGTTTTCATAACTGAAAAACCCCCACATTGTTTTCCTTGAAACAATGCGGCTGGACAACTCCGCTTGCAGTAACTCCAGCTGCAGTTTATTGTTCTCTGTTCACTTTCTGATTACGGTTTTGGTTTCAATTTGTCAAACTAGGCCTTTTCTGCTTCTTTCCTCACATTTAACGGAAATACACAATTCTTTTCTGTTTTATTCTCCCCTGGCTTTAGTTCTCTGTCATCTTTGCAGGTACTTCACCCCCTGACACCCCAAGCAGACCTATGACTGGTTGAATGAACTGTGTTATCAAACTCTCAATAAGATTTTTTTTCATTTTTTCTTTTTTTAAATCCTTTCCAAGAGAATGGCTGGATTCTCACCTAGCCCATTTCAATGTTGAGCTCTGAGGTCCTAGACTCCTTTACAGTCTGTTGAGAAAAAAGCACACAAGTCCAAGAAACGTGATTAAAATATTCAACCACACCAAAGATTTTTGTATAAATATTTGTGAAAGACCAGAGCTAGAAGATTGAAAGAGAATAGGATATAACAGAAATGCCATAACTTTGAAATTATTTTTCAATAAAATAAAACTATGGTTGAACTTCATGTTGGAATGCCAAGTTGCTGTGATAAACGGAGGACTCAATTCTCTTTCACCTGCAGGAAAGGGAAACAAATTCTTTGTGATGCACTTTATCAAAATGCTGATTTTGACTTTTTGCCTATGACAGGGCAATCTGTAAGAGAAAGTAATAAGGTGGTGAAGCTTTGAATTTTAATACCTCTCTTCCTCCCCTTCCTTCTGTTTGTGTTTTTTTCCCAGCCCTTGGCTAGCACAGGCTTGGATGACTATGACTCAAGCACATACAAAATTAAAAGGCTTATACAAAATTAAAAGGCTTACCCTTGCCTGCTTCCTTATTTACCCATGTAACTATATACATAAAAATCTCAATAGTCCCAAGTCTGAGAGTACCAATGGTGTGACTATGTGACTCTTTTCCAGAAAATTGACTTAAGTTGATGCTTTTACGTCACTGTCTAGGAAATCCAATTTGAAATTGGTTTCAAATTAAACTCATACCACTTCGTGTAATTTCCTGATGCCTATTTCTTCTTAGGGGCTCATGCTTTGTATTACAGGTATAATGTCCTTTAGAAGTGTTATCTAGTGGATTTAGAACAAAATTAATTAAGAAATATCTCCCACATTGTGTATTCACCAGGTTATTTAAACTGAAGGAATTTATTTCTTCCAGTCAAGTGTCGCACTAAAAGCAGATCTAGGAAGACAGCTGGTGTAAAAAGAACAACCAAGCAAACCAACAAAAAACCAACCATGAAGACTCTGGGCAGAAAAGACTTCAATGATATTAATAATGTTCAATTTTAAAATTGCTGTAGTGGGACTTCAGCACAGGAATGGAGCCTTGTGGCAGAAGTAAACAAAGAAAAAGCTTGTGAAAGAGGAGCAATCCCAGATCTTACAGTCCTGGCTTAGCCAATAACTTCGTGTATGACCTTGGATAAATCACTTGTCTGATTACATCTCAGGAAATCAGCTGGAAAACAAGTATAAAGGCTGGCGCCTCTGACAAGCTGCTTTGAACAAACTGAAATGTGCCCCTGTGACATCTCTTATTGACATGCATTTCTTTAGATAGAGGATTGCCTAATGGGTACATTGGGGGGAAGGGGAAGAATAACCAAAAGTGACAGATGCAAGATGTACCTATATTCATTTACTGCATAAAAGGTTAGAGCTCCTACTCATTTAAGGTTAACAGCAGTACACAGGACAAGACAGCAAAAGATTGTTAGCCAAGTAAATGGTTTTCCAACTTTTTTTCTTCAAATCTTACCCCCCCCCCCAAAAAAAATCGGATTTGAGTGACTTGTAAAAGGTTCAAAATTCATTTGAAGTCTATCCCAACCTGTTCGTCCATGCTAAATGTTATAGTCTCTATGTGGATCAAAACATCTCTCAGATGGACACAGCTAGTGAATATGAATCCTCTGGCACATGAAGCCTTCTTTACCCACTATTTTACCCAGTTCAACACAATCCCAACCCAATGCACACACGTCACTAACCTCACAGTGATTCATCACCATTATTATGAATGAAATATTAGTTTTTTAAACGAGTTGGGAAGCTGAAAGAAGAGAAACAGACAAAGTTGATGCTATGGCTGACTAGCTGCTAAAAGGTGTTTCAGAAAACTTGAAAGAAAAAATATACCACTTATGTAGGTGAGTATATATGAGAGTTAAAAAATCCACAATATACACTATGTTCCTGATGACTCTTTAAACATTGGTGCTTTACTTTGTTAAGCTCTGCTTCTCGGAGCAAGCGTATGTATGCAACTTGGCAGTTGCTAAGGTAACAATCATTTGGGGGAAAGAGCAGAGTAAAATAGACTTATAAAACCTACATAAATTTGACATTAAATGGCAATGGCTTCCCTAGGCTTCCAGTAACTCCCTATACGTTCATGAATATACATATCTAACACAAATGTTTCCTTTTCCCAGGATTTATCCAGTTATGTTTCTATGTTGAAGGTGAACGGCAGTGTCACTTATATTTGTTGAAAAAAGAAAAATATGGGTTAATTATGGAAATGTACTTTTGTCTAAAAGCATCACCAGTTAGTGCTTTAACACACAAAATATTTACACCCATTCCCTGCCGCTCCTTCTTCCCCAAAGGGACATTCCCCAGCACAGCTTCAGGGGCTGCTGAGGGACCTGCCACCTGCTGTTCCCACCCTTGACCCTGCCTGTGCTCTGGGGCGCAGGATGCACTAAGAGCCATGACAGTTGTCTCTTCCTCCCCCAGCTCTTTTCATCATACCCAACATATAACACTGTCATAACTAACTTGGGTTTTCTTATACTGTCTTCTTTTTGTATTCCCAGGAGTTTCCCTAGCAGTGTGAGCCCCAGACAATTTGAGTGTAAGTAAGTGGATACTACCGTCCATGATATCTGAGGTAAGGCACACTGATTCGTACTGCACCCCACACTGCCTTCCAAGCTTAAGTTTTCTGAAAAAAATACAGTCTGGTTTAACTAATGAAGACATTCTGAAGCTGCTTTCGTTAGCAATAGGTTATAGAAGGATGATCCTTTTATTTAAAGTAAAATTTTACCTATTTTAAAAAACAATTGAAAATTGAAGAAAGTCATGCATGTGACTTTCTTGTTTAGGGGCTTCTTATCTTCCCTCTGGGAGCCACTTGACTCTTCCTGTAGATCTTATATAGCAAGTCCTACCAGCCTTGGAGGATGCTTCACTGATGTCAGGAAATCATTCATTCGTCTAGGAAATTTTTTCTTTACCTAAGGCATCTGCATCACCTTTTTGGTATGTGTGAGACATGCAGTGTTCTTAGATGATGATGACTGAGAGCTGAACATCTTTATTAAATCTACAAGTAAAACAGCAAATGTTTAAAAAAAAAGAAGAAAGGAAAAGGGAATCTCCTCTGCAGGAGTTGTTAACATTTTCTAACAGGCAACAACTCATCACAGTCAAAGCATTTGGGGTGACTGTTCAGCACTGGCTTCTTAAAGGCTCAGTCATAATTTTCTCATAGAAAAGCAGAAAACAAGGGCGGTCACAGCCGTATAACAAATCCAAATCAGATACAGCACAGACATTGGCAGTATACAAAACAAGAAAACAACAAAGCACTTCAAAACTGAGCAAAACTCTCTATCCACCCTTTTTTAAAGGATAAACATGTACAAAGGCCTAGATTCCTCTAACAAGAATCACTTAAGCATTCAGTTTTGTGTCAATAATCAAGGAAAAGACAGGAATAAAAACCAGGTGGATCCCCTAGCAAAGACCCACCACCCAGAGAAGGAACCCAAGGTGTCCAACGTACTGAGACAACTCAACAAGGTGCCTCAAGATAGGCATAAGAAATTCAAGTCACGATGTTCAGAGTGCTCTCAACAGCCCTCAGACTTTAAGCTGAAATCTGATCATAATTTTCACACTGGTGAAATATCACTTGCATTGCTGTATATGTTTAGTTTTTAGAAAGAACAAAGGGAAAATGCAAGTCTTCAGGCTAAACGCTTCCCAGATGTAAGATTGTACCTGCCCATAATAATAAGGATGACATTAGTTCACATGTATTTTATAAATGTCTTTGAACCTGTTTGTCTACCTGCAGGGTAGCAAAAAAAAACCCCCAAAAACCACAAGGCAACTTTCAGCGTAGAAAGATGGTCATAGCTAAATAAAGCCTCTCTGAATTCAACTTGTACCCTGAATATCCCAGGGGAGTCAAGCTGTGCCTAGCTCTGTCTATCTTGGTTCCCTGACTGCCTGTCTGTGACTCTCAAATAGCGATTTCTAAAATGTTAGCCCCGCTGGCAGGCTCCGGCTAAGGCTCCCAGGGAGCTGAGCGAGCAGCCCCGCTCTGTTTTCAGCGAAGAGTTGTGCCCTGTGGCATGTACCCAGCACACAGGAGGAGATCACGGCGGGGAAGGAAAGGGGGCATCCGCTCTGTCCAAGGAGAGACAGCAAAACTCCACTTTCTTTAGTGTTTCCTCCCTCTGGCAATCAGAGCGGCAGCGACATGGTTTCTGGAGAGAGAGGCATTAACAGTTCCAGTTAGCAGGCACCCAGCAGGCTGCCAGAGGGAAGAGGCAGTTTGGAGATGCAGCTGGGAAAGATCCTTCCTGCTCTTTTAGCTCCAAGTTCTTGTTTTTTATCCTCACAGACTAGAAAGGTTTGGCTTCTCCTTGTGTTGACATGAATGCAAATGATGCATCTTCCTCATGAAAACACGAGGACCATTGGCACAAAAAAGGCTTTCTTCTTAAATCGGCATTTCCTCTGCTGAGAGCGTTTTTTGTCTTTACTAGCTGGTGTGCTCAGTGTCCTCTTCAAGGCTTTTCCTATTAAGAAGAGAATGTCCAAGGTACTGCAAGAAACACTTGATTTCACACTTCACAGTGGCGCTCTCTCCCTGGGAATTTACAGCTGCTCTTTGTGACAGGCACCAGGCAAAAAAGTGTGTGTGTGTATGCGCACGCAGGGCAGACTATTCCCGTCTGCGAGACGTTGATGAGTTTACAACTGCACAGTAAATCTTAGAGCAGACAAGAGCTGCCATTCATTACTCCTGTTTTGTCTATAATTTTCTTCATTACATTTTAATACCATCCCTGTCTATGAAAATAAAAATTATGGGGACCATTCAAGTACTTTCTTACCACCAGCAGAAGGGGAAATCTAGGACACAAGCCGGCACTCAGAAGGATTTCGCTGTATGAATTACCATGTGTGTAAAAGAAGAAAAAACACCTAGTAAAAGTGATATTAAACGGAAGTCTGACACCAAGATCTGCAAGATAGACAGGTGTTACAAAACCAACTTAATAGCCCAAGAAAACTGACGGCAGCAGAGAGACAACTGTGGCAAGCCCGGGACACAAAGTCCGCACGATACTTTCCTGTTTTGGTCCAGTATATGCCCAGGCAGTTCCTCACCCTCTTAATGATCTCTGCGTCACCATAATCAAATCGAAGTATCTCATTATGACATCACTTGGAGAAGGCCAGTGTGTCCAAAACCACCTTCAGATGTGAATGTCTTTAAGCTAAATCAATGTGTTTCAGTGAAGCGTGTGCTAGGAGTTTCAGGTAAGTCTTTCAAAATGTGCCTACCTCAGATAATTTTTTCAAACCTAGAGTTTTATTTTGGAATAGCCTGGACATCGCAATAAATAGTGGAAAGAAGATTCTTATAGCTTAAGAGTGATTTTCATTGTAATCTAAACATGTGCCAAATTTTATTTGTAGGACAAAGCGGGGAGTGGCACAAAGAGTCACACAGTACAAGAGTAATTTAGTATAATTTACATAAGTAACAAAACTTTTCCTGAGGTTTTACAGTGACATCTTACGAGAAACATCTACTAGCTGTATTCTAATTTACTTGAAATCTCTCTGTTGACGTAAGTGGAATTTTTCTTCTGTGAGACAAGCAGAAATGGGTGTCTTTCTGAAGCAAAAGATGCATTTGTCTCTTAGCCAGGGGTAAGTAACGCGAATGCTTGCATGTCCAAAGAGTCAGGGGAAGCAAATGATTAGCTGTACTGAAGGTCCTTGGGGTTGCTGGGGATCCTTTCAGCAGAACTTCTTTTTACACCAACATTTTGCAGCTCATCCTCTATTTGATGGTGGAAAAATGGACCCTTATGATACCTCTCTTAGGGGCATAAGGTATGGAAAGAAAAGGACTCTGTGCTAAATTGGACCTGAACCTCTGGCAAGCAAGTCTGCCCTCCTGAAATTACTGAATTCACTAATGGGATCCTTCTCTGAAAGGAAAGAGATAAATATCCAGACCATTTATCACAATCAGATTATTAAACATTTAAGACATTAAAGGGGGCGATACTCAGACTAATGCGCATACCAGAACTGGCAGCCCAAAAGCATATTAGCAGTCCAAATTGCTAAGCCCTGAATGTAGAGCTGCTAATCACAGTGTGCTGGGCTGTGTGTCTGGTGAAAATGAACATCATTTGCCTGAGGCCTTGGTGCTGTAGTGTGACTGTTCAACACTACACTAAAAGCAGTCAAACAGAAAAAGCAAACCAATATTCAGGAGAGCTCTGTGCAAAAGCACAGATCCTTGACACAATCACTTTGTTGTGGTATCATCTTTATTTTGAGCGTATTTTGATAGAATAGGCTTTTCCTTTTTGTCTCAGCCTGATGGCAGTTAATTAAATAAATATTTCCCTGGATCCTGATGCCTATTTTATGTGATGAACTGGTACAAAGAAAAAACCTGTTTGAACTGCGGTGGGTAGATGGGTGTGGGGGGTAGAAGCCATTACATAAATATTCACATCATTTTATGAATCATCACTATAAATCATCATTATAAATGATCATTTTGTAAATCATCACATCAGGAGGTGTTTTTCATCATCTCCTCACCTCACTGATATTTCGTCTCTAGAAGTCCACTTTGTTTGCTTTGTTAAATTGACATACAAATAAATCAATGTCTGCTACTGAGGAAAAAAAAAAAGGAGAGGAGAAATTCCTTCTGGAGTGCATGGAGAAGATCTGCTCTTTTTTCCTGGCACTTCAGTTAAACCCTGAAGGGCTATTCATCAGGTTTTGATGTTGGATTTTGGAACAGAAAGGCAACTAATTGGAAGCACCAAATCCCGTACAATCACTTATGTGCCCTGACCTCTAAAGGGAAATCAAACATATCCTTAGAAATAAATACAAGACGACAAATTCATTGCACCTTGGAGGATAACCACCCACATATTCTGTGGAGGTCTGCTGGATAATTTGAAGGACAGCAGGAGGCTGAAGGAGAACTAGAGCCTTTCTTGCCCCTTCACAACCTCAGCCCTAAAGAAGGGAGTGAATGTGATGGCCTGTGCAGCAGAACTGAACAGGAGTATGTTCTTTCTAATTGCCTCCCCATTTGCTTCTCTTCAGGAAGGACCACTACCTAATTGACTACCTCTAACCCTGTGGCTACTACATAGAAAGAGCCGGAAAGAAAATGCTATTCCATGTAATAACCCAGTTGCAGTTACATCACTTTTATAGTATGTCCCACAGGAACACCAGTTTTAACACAGCAGGGTCTTCCTCACTAGAACAGCAGCTAGTGAGGGTAGATTACCCTTTCCTGGGCACCAGTGGCTTTTCTCTGGTGCAGAAAATTTTGATTCCTGTTCTATCTTTATAAAAAATTTTTAGTGTGTATTAATTATCAATACCATGGGAAGTAGCAGAGGAAAATTTGTGTGACAGAAATGATTTCAATGATGAGGTAAATGATTCTTTGAAACACTCAAAGATTTTAAGCATAGGATAAACCTCAGTCGGTTTGTTCTGGAAAATTTAGGCCACCAAACTTCACACAGTGACTTTTGTAATAAGCCTAATAACTTAAAGATAAACTAAAGCATCTACTTTAGAGAAAGCCCAATCTTACAGCTGAGAGAAAATTTACAGCATCACTTGGAAAGTTCTGCAATTACAATTATCCTCATTATAAAAATATGTTCCTCCTCATTATTTTAGGTGCTGTTGTCGAAAGCTTAATGGTTCATACTCATTTATATGGGAAAAAATAAACAGTTTATTATGAAGTATGGAACTACGTTATAATGTTCTCAAAAATTAGTTCAATTTTAATGAGGCTGCAGAAAAAGTAAGTTATGTTTTCATTTTTGTTCTGGCTAGGAGCTGAAATGCAGCTGTAAGGGTTTTCCAACGCAAGCAGACAGACATAGTTGAATTCTCACACAAAACCCTGTCCTCTCAGGAGATGATGATAAAATTTTCATTAAGACCTTTGAAACTTTCTTTGAAATCCTTAGGCTATAGGCAGATCCAAAACAACCCACTTTTAAACCAAGGTATTTAACCTTAGGGGGCTTATTTGATATGAAACACAGATGCTTTTCATTTTTTAAGTTGATCAAAAACTATGCATTTGAAATCCACCTTGGGCTTTCGAGATAATGTAGAGAAGCACCTGGAAATGCAAGTATAGCTTCGTATTCTTTTCCTACAGGACGGTGGGTGAGAGAAGTTTACAACATTCAGGACAGCTCCTGAATTTTCACACAATTACCATTCAGTTTTCACATAAGCCTTTGTAAACTGCCAATATTTACCTGGAGAAAACAATTTTCCACAATGCCAAAAATGAAAATGGAACTGTAACTTATAATTGAAACAAAATGGTTTTCATGACACTGTATTAAAAAAAAAAAAAAAAAAGTGAGAGATTGAAGCTAAGCCAACATTTTGTTTCAGTGCTTGACTTCATATAAATAAATCTGTGTCAGAGAAATAAGACAGGTTAGCATCATTGGAAGCTGAACAGATGCTAATTTCTTTATGATTCTCAGCCCATCTCTGTGGTATCTAGATTCCAAATTGATACTAAAAACTGGTACCGATAACTCCTCGCTGCCACTTTGAATCGTACGACGGACGAAATCTGCTTTGCTTTGACCTGCATGATCCCCATATAGTAATAATAAAAATAAACAAACCCAAGCATATCTGTTTTTCCTCCAGTGAAAGGGAACAAGAGGGGCTCCTAAAAGATGGAACCTCCTATTGCTTGTACATATGTAGATACACACACATACACACTCTCATATCTTTTCTGGTATCCTGTGTCTTCACTACAAGCCACACCAGATCAGAGAAGAAACAGGCATATTTCCATTGCACATGTGACATGCAGATTTGTTAATCATGTAATCCATCTAAGCAGCAAGATGGAAAGATGTAATAAGTTCTAGCCATACCTATGTTATTTCCCTAGGGAGAATCCTTCCTTCAGTTATACTATCCACTCCTCAAGGCTACTTTGTAGCTGGAGTAAAGTTTCTTTGATTAATATGTGAAAATATACTCTTCTGGTTTTCTTAGATCATTAGTAATTGCTGCTTTGAGGTATATACTTCCCACTGAGATTTTAACAGGGACAATTAAACTTCAGTATCATCCCCTCTAAGTTGATGAAATAACCATCTATTCAAGATCTGCAGTATAAGGAAAACATCACAAATACTTCGGAGCTCTTAGCAGAGCAGGACACTGGCTTATAGATGTATTTCTATGCTCCTGAACTTTTTCAGAGAGTCCCTTGTAGTCCTGGGAAGAAAAGTGTGACAGATGTTTAAGAGTAGCAGAGAATCTGCAAATCTACAATTTACGCTTTTAAAGCAAGTGTGTCGTATGTGTAAGATTTACTCTGAAACCTTGCTGACTTTGCATACCTTTTCTTAACAAACCCTCCATAATATGAGATACTGATCAAGGTAAATCAAGAGTGAACATTTACTCAGATTTCAAACCAAAAAGGACAAAGCATCGACGTGCCCTTGAACAGGTAGCGACTTGGGGCACACGGCAGTGCTGCCCTTAGCATTACAACGACTAAAAAAAACCCCAAACCTAAAACCAGAAATATTTGTATCAAATTTAGCTTTGTTACCATTTGCACCAATATTTTTCCTCATTTTAATTTGCCATAAAAAGTAATCAAGCAGTGTCCCTGCAATAGACTGGGTTCAGTCATCAAAAAACAGCGATGTCATTTACGGTTTTTCTTCTTTCCCTGTTCTGAGACATGCAGGGATTCCTCTCGGCATTCCCTTTCCCTCCAAAAATGCCAAGTCAAGAAATCAAATCATACTCAAGATTAATTTTGCATAGACAGAAGTGAAAATTGCATGCTTCAGAGTGAAATCTAGTGTAAAATATACCAATCATATAAGATGGACAAACAGGTTCACAGTTTGAAATTTTTTGTTACAGTAGAAACTGAGGCTCCATTTAAAGGTTCTACTTCAGGATTCAAAGAAAAGTATTGGGTTTTTTCTGTTGTACTTTGGCAAAATTCAAGTTTGGTGTATATTAAATAGTGTTCCTAATTTGAAGACAGAAACTCACTTGTGGAACAAGTTTTAGGTTCTCAAGATCTCCTTAAAACGATTGATGCAAATTATACTCAGCAAAGGTCAGCTCTCGCTTTAAGACTATTGAGAAGGTTAATTTGACCAGATGAATTCAGACTTCACTCTGAAACTCTGCTGACATTTTTAGATGAAAAGTGAGTGGTGGTAGTAAGGGGAAAAAACCAGCCTAAGCTGCTTCTGTTCATTCACCAGAGAAATCAGAAAATTTTCTATCGTATGGAAGAGTCAACATTAAACTCCCAAATTTCTCAATTATTATTTCCATCTAGAAGCTGGATTCTTGGAGCTCAATAGCTTCAAAGACGTTTATTCACACTGTAGCAATAGTAATTTATACATTTCTGCCATCCCCATCGCCTTGGCACCTCACAGAAGTTAATTTTTGATGTCACGCTCCCCATCCTGGGGTAGCTTCATCAGTTAGTCAGGAGCTAGAGGGAAGGACAGGACGGGGAGCGTGTGTCTTTCCAGGCTAAGGCAGGAACCCAGCTAACTGCGGAACGGAGCTGCGGGGCTCCGGTGCAACGAGCAGGACTCGAAGAGTGGGTAACAGTCCTTGCTCACTGCACTGACAGTTACAAATGGAGGGCAGAGAAACAAAGATCTACAATTCTAAGGGCTACAGTTAGAGTAGAAAATAAATGTTAGAAATAATCTACATTGGGAGGAAACAAGAGGAACATATACCTGTGTGTACACATTCACACATATGCATGTGTAACACATAAATATATATACACACACGCATGCAGACATACATGCCAAGGAACTCAACTGAAAATTCCTGAGAAATGCTTGCGTTTTTACAAGACAAATGCGAATGTTTAAGTTGCCATTCTCACCTACAGCACACAACCCACTTTTGTAGCTCCGAGTAATTTTTAAGCAGGCACGCTGCCACTTAGCAGATGGATAAGAGTGCAGCCATGCCAGTGAACCAGCCTGTCCCTGAAGTCTGAGCCTCCCTTGCCAGCTCCACATCCCAAAATGCTTGAGCAGCATTCGTTGTTTTGCTTCTGTGTCTAGCAGGGATGTGTCACTACCTGAATTTGGAGCATGGATTAAGTTTTAAAAATCCCCAATCAGCAGAATAAAATATCTATTCTGGGAAGTAAATCCACCAGGGTTCGGATTTTCTGTGAGAGTAAAACAAGAGAGAAAGTCTCATGCAGTTTTATGTGCTACCCTTGATCTGCTGGGAGGGTTCACACCTTTGTTAGGAAGCAGCAGGAATTTTGACTTAGGGAAAGGGGCACAGGCCAGGACCGACACAACTGCTGCTTCTCCAGCTGCCCTTGGGACTCGGCTGAGGTGTCCCAAAGCCTCTGGGGTCTCACCCAGGACTCAACAACCTCTGGAGTGGCAGGGTGAGAACAGGAGTTTGCTATCCCTGCCTTGAGTGGGGCAGGACTCTGGTCCGCTAGTGTGACCTCTATCAGCGTGTCTCTAGTCACAGATGTTTATCCCCGGGAAGCTCCTGAAGATTTCCTTGGCTTTTTCTACAGAGAAACAGCATAACCTTTTCACTATATACATTTTTCTCAGCACTGCCTTACTATAAGACAAACAGAGTTTACATAAGTTCTACTTCATGTAGAAGAAAAAAAAGATACAAAACATGTCTTTAAATTCATTATTACTTAATTCTTTCCAAATAGCCAAAAGCAGTACCAATAGCTGCAGGTGCAAAGACTGAAATTCTAGAGATCACACAACTGCAATAGGCGTTTTTTTGTCTTTCTGATAATGCTGTATCAAAGCACAATAGTTAAAGGATCTGTTACCAATTTCTCCCACTGCTTTCACTTCTATTTATTGCATAGCTTTCTACTGGGTAAATCCTCCCCTGCAAGGGGGTAAAAAAGCCACAGGTAAGTTGTTTGAGCTAAAAACAAGTTGCATTTCGTAAAGTGATGATGTATATAGCTTTGGAAGTGTGTACCTTAACAGAAGTGAAAAGAAAATAGTCAGAACAGCGCATGCACTCTACAAATAAAGCAATTTAATTATATTGATTTAACACTGAATGTCTCTTGCTAAATATGGTCATTTAACACTTTTTTACTGTCAAAGATGCATGTGCTGCAAAATGTTTATATACGTGTGTATGCATGCATGCACATTCAAATATACATAAAAATATATATACATACCTTTGTAGCCTTATATTAATATGCTAATAAATTTAGAAACATGATTTGGTTCTGGATATGTCATAATTTACCCGTAAGTGACAAGCTGGACAAGAGCAGCTAACAATTTTCCTTCAATCATAGCTGTAATTAAGTAGGAAGAAAACTGAAGTAGCTGAAACGTCATGCTAGAATACTGACGTGATGTCAGGCTTCTTAAAGTAATAAGATGTGGAAAATGCCAAATTTTGCTGAGGGAGAAAATGTCAAGGATGCACTTAAAATTAGCCTTCTCATGTAAGAGACCCAGTGAAGAAGACACAGAAGAAAGATTATGACCAATGCCCACCAAGATGCTCTGGCCTTCAGGACAGACTGATGTCTAGACTCAAGCACAGAGATCTGTTTTACTTCTACATTGACATATGGAAATATTTGGAAATATTGGAAATATTTCAGTTCTGTGTCTTTTCCTAGCTATTTCCACAAAGATCTCAGCTTCTCTATCAGGGTTAAACCTGGATAGGATATACCTTCCTCAAAATACTTTCCTCCAGCTTTTCAGCTGGCATAGCTCTAATGGAGGCAATGGAACTACCTCCTTTTACTCCAGCTGAGGATTTGTCCCTCTTTTTTGTTTGCCTTTTTTTTTTAAACCTTTCAGAAGAACTTTTGAATATGAAAGTGCATCATTTACTAAACTAAGACATTCTGAAATTACATGTCATGCCAAGAGACACTTAATGGCTCACAGGACTGGCGTGCCCCAGTTTAGGGAAGTCTTCAATGAGTTAGGGCGTACTGCAGTCACACCCCCCCCCCATCCTCTGTGATCTAGCACTTGAAAGTGAGTAGGCAGCTTTTATCAGTAAATGCTTCGTTTTAAATCATAACAACTATTCAGGTTTCCTTGTCCTTGTTTGTAAATTGCCTACTTTTTTCCCCAAATGTTCCAGACATCTACCAAGGGAAAAACTCTAAAACTTTATGGTGCATCTGAGTGGATGATTAATCAATCTTTGAACTTATAACTTGAGAGCTGCACAGCCACAGAAGCTAGCTGTTGGGAAGCATTAAAAGTATGCAGCTACCCATCATTCAGTACACATTTCTTCTCTCCCCCTCCCCAGTCCCTCTTAGAACTTCTGTTGCCATATTGCCAGTAAAGTCTTTACATAAAATAACGCTAATTTTATGTTTTAGAGCTATGTCATCTATTGAACAGTCTTTAAAAAAACCTCCATGCGCACTTGTTTTCAAAACGGATTTTTTCACCCTTTTTACCATGCTGTACCTAGCTGAATTTCTGAAGTGGAAGTCACAGTTTTCTGACAAAAGGCTAATACCAGTAATTACCAGGATTTCCCTGAGCTGCAGAGGGACAGTCACTACGTATTTTACTCTGACTTGTCAAGTACGTATGACATTTGTGTAACTGCTACTGCATACTTTTTCTGCAGAGTAAAAGAGGAGGAAGCACCTCAGTGAGGTCCCAAGGATCCCAAATAGGTGAGATGCAGGTGTTTTACATCTGGAAAGCTCCACACATGTGCTGTTTGTACCCTGAATTTCAAGAGCCATGTCCCATCTGCTTTAAAATCACACTCAACATTTTAATTTCATGATGTTTAGTCTTCTTAAGACCAGATATATTAGCACTGTATGTGAACATAAGTGGTGATATACTGGTGATATATAACACTAACTCCTCTCTGAATGTGGAGTAATTTGGAATTATATTTTGGGAGGCTTTACAAAAGAAAGAACAGAAAGAATAACGGTTAGAGAAAGGCTATGTAATGAAGACTAAGGCACTCCTAAGTATTTTGTCACAAGCCAGGTATCTCTATTACAGTTGAAACCAATGTCCTTAGAGAGACAGAAGAACCTCAGAATACTTCTGTAATCTCAGGATATTCCATTTTAGACAAGATTAACATCAGTTGGGCATTAAATATGAATATATCTGCATTGAAATGGCCAGTATTTGCACTTTAAATCCATGTTTTATTATGATTTCAATATTCTATAATAATTTTCTTAATGTAGATTTCAGTGTTTCAAACTTCAGTGCAGCCTCATCTATTTTTCATTTGGGATAAAACAATTTATAACTACATCTTCTTTTTCCCTACCTAATATAAATTGAAAAAGATATTTATCAGTAGTTAAAAATATTGTTTCATTTTTTACATCAACTCAAGACTGAATTATCTATATTAATGTAAATTTTCCTAGAGAAGGCAGGTGTAGTGGTGCGATACTCAGTAGGAGATAATTTGGGTTTTATTAGAAGAATGCCTGGCTAACAGTGTGCACTTTTACTTTTAAATGTGTTTTATTATTTAATTGACTTTCCAAAGATACAGAAAAGCAAAAAACCCCACCACCTGGTAACATGGTAAAAATTATATATATATATATATGTATCATGCAATTACTTTTTTCCCTGGCATACAAATAGGAAATTTAAAACAGAAATCCACACAGAAAATTAACTTTATGCCAGCTCCTTGGGTGAAGCCTGTTTTTTCAGAATAGCAATTGAACTGTTGGTTACTGTTAGCACTGGGTGAAATCTCACTGCAGTTAGCATTAAATACCTGTTTGTTAGACACTTTCCTGGATTAAAATGGGTTTAATGTGCTGCTGAACTTAAAGCTCTGACCCACCATGAGCAGCTACTTACGAGGCTTCGTTGAAGCAAGCTATGTGCTGCTATATCAAATCCTCAATAAGCTGCTGCATGGTGGAAAGCATGAAGGAGGGCAGGAGGGAGCAGAGGGCCTGCTGCAGCATCAGAAGGATGCGAAACATTCATACTGGAAAAATGCAGGTTTAAAATGGAGCCGTTTTACCAAGCGAGACGAGAGGACAGAGCCTCCCCACACCTGCAGCCTCTGTGTATCCCACGTAATTAGCAGGGGCAGGAGAAGTCTTGCTGCTGCTTAGGAAGTACGCCTTCTCTATATGTAGTTGAATTGGCCCCAACCTTGTTTTAGGCCTTTAGGTAACAACCTGAGCAAGCAACGTTGTGCCAACTATGCTTTGATCTTCCAGACAGATGACATTGGTTAGATCAGACTAAGAAAGCATTCTTACTGCAGTCTTCGACTTAGATCATATGAAAAATATATCATAATCTGAAATACGCATTACATACATACAATAGCTGAAGGAAATTCAGGTTCATCAGGAGAACTAATGATATGAGTGATGGAAATCTGTGTGTCACTGGTTAAACAGCACACCATATGCCATAGGCTTACTTTGTCTTGCTTTAACTTTTGTGCTTGTAAGTCTATGAACCAGCCGTCCTGAGAGAGTCAGTCTAATAAGACTGGTAAGACAATTTAGGAAAGCTATTTTATATTCTCTGGAATTCTAAATTATATTTATTTTTCAACAGTTTGGACCAAAAAGCCTTAAAGTGTACACATTCCCACCAACACAAGTAATTTGTCTCCAGATCTTTTTCTCTTTATTTAAACTGCATGCTTGCATCCTATTTATAACTTTTGAGTTATTAATCTTCTATTGTCGCTATTGTCTCTTTATCTTACTGCAGTCAATTCTTTGCTGCTTTGGAATATATTACTGATCTGTGTGAGGTTGTTTCCTTTCCCTGAAATTACTTGCTTCATTTATCCCTATCATGTCCACTACCTCTCCTCTTATAAGGTCTGATATTACGAGATTGTGGTAACTGAAAAATATAGCAGGAAAGCAAAAAGAAAGAAAAAAAAATCTGCTTTCACTGTAGTTTCACTTAGAGTTTCCACTGTAAGGTAAAAAGCAGGTATTTCTAAGTATAACCGGCAACCCTTCTTGTGCTGTATTATGTTTTGTTGCTTATCTTTGGATTGTCAGGAATTGCCGCTGTTTCCCTCTTAGGTTCCTGGGACTTTAATGGAAATAATCCACATTTAGATGATGAGACACTAAGCCAAGGAGATACACCAAAAGCCAATGAGCAGCTTTGACTCTTTGACCTTCTTACCATCTTGGAGACCACGGAGTACTTTCTCCTTATCTTATTACAGATTCGTTCTTATTAACAGTTCCCTTAACTCTCCATATTTCATATGCTCACAGTGCTATGGATTTTAAAGAAATCGCAAGATCCCACGATTTACTGATGAAATTATTTACATGTCAAGGATGCCAGCCAAATCGTTGGAAAGGGCACCACTCAACGTCTGCTCAATCCTGTTGAGAGGATGTGAGAAAAATACAGGTTGTGACTAGAGCTTTACTGGAGTGCCTTGCAGGGATTAATTTCACTAGAAAAAGATTACAGCAGCTGTTAGCATTGCTTCGTAATAACAATCTTTTTTGCTCTAAGATTTGAGGATGTTATTTCTCCCCTCACTTGGATGACAATGTTCAGGAATAGTTTTCTTGGGCTACATTCCAGACCTTGCATACCTAAACAGAGCTATTTTCGCCTGTCGAAAAGTTAAATGTCTGGTCTAAGGTAATTGCCTGATGTCACACTTCCGGAGGGCAGGCAACTCACTTGTCTTAGGTACTAAGGTGTCACTGTAGCCAGCCACCCACCTTGTGCCACTGACCACATGAATAGCTATGGCAAAGGGGGACACTTGCACTTGTTTTGGGCGAGGTCACTTAGGTGCTGGACTTTCATACAGCTAAAGGCACACATGCATTTCCCCACTGCTGATCACCACTGGCACACGTATAACCCGGCAATGGTACCCAGCATTGGTATTTTTGGTGTTTATCTGCAATATAAATAACTAATATTTGAAATCAACAAATGGGGTCAGTCATGGTAGTAATCCTGCCTAAAGTAGAGGTGCCCAGTTCACAGTGCCACCATGGAAAATAAGCACAAAGCTTCAAAAATGTCAATCCCTCTGCTGCAACCAGAGACTGGGATTACACTCTGATCCTTCTAGTGTCCTTTCATTGGACATGCACTGTTTTCTGGGGTCTCTGGAAATTTGTTATAAATTTTTTTCCTTTTTTCTCTCTCCTAAATGTTCCAGTCAGAGAGCAGAGTACAGAACATGAGCTGCTGCGTCACCGATCAGAGCAAGTCAAAATACCTTAGATCAGAATTTGATCCATAGGGTAGGTAGGTAAAATATGGATTGGTGTCAGCAGCTTAAAAGCAATGATAATTAGAGAATGTTTGAACCTCCAGGTAGCAATGATATGTGTTTACTTATTTATTTTCAGCACGGCACTTTTGTCTAACAAGATGGGAGATTTACAAGGCCTGATATCTGGAGAGATAAGTGGGACTGTCAAGGTAAAAAAAAAAAAAAAAGAAAAAAAAAAAGAGAGAAGCAGGGACCTTCTGATAATAGTGTATCTAAAGGAACCATTTTAATTTCCACTTTTCACTGTATTTTATCAATATTACAGAAATAGCACTCATGGAGATATAAAGCCCTGAAATTATAAATCCATCTTTATGGCATGATGTTGTCTAAGATTCACTCAGGCTTCTCCCAAGACATTGCATTAATCTCCAGTGTTCCCTGATTGATGTGCCTCTTTGAAGTCCATCTCTTCTCAAACAGCTTTGCAGTAATTGTATCTTTGTGATTTGCTATAGATTCTTCCATGCCAGCTGGTCCTGCTCAAACCCTTCATGGATCTGTTACAGGGAGATGGAATTGTTGTGCATGCTAATTTTACATTATTGTCAACAACAAATCCATCATTAGTTGAGCTGGCAGAATATTATTCAGAAAATATGTTCTTTGATTAATTTATCTATTTTGCATTTCACTAATACAAATTGTCTCCTGCTGTGCTTAACAAAAGAGCTCTTTAATAGATCCAAGACTGGACCAAACCTTAGCATGTTCATCTCATTCAGATTTCAATGCAGTTAAATTATTTTGAACTCACTCTGAATATTGTTCACTGTTCCGTAAATATTTATTAAATAGACTCCTCGGCTGAAGCAGTGAAAGTCAGCAAGTAATAACATATTTGTAAAAAGCTTTTTGCTGCTAACCAATTAGCTCATATATAAAAAATGTCCCATGCAGAACAAGAACCACATCAGAAACACCAGAGATTTCTTCTCTTCTGAGAGCCGTAAATATTCTTCCTCATCCTAGAACATGGAAAGAAGACAAAGGCAACTCTGCATGTCAATGTTTATGGGTATGAATTGTCTACTGGGAGTGAAACAAACAGACCCAACTCAAAATTTCCAACAATTTTCTTCTACTATATGAAATCTACTTCCTACTGTGATTTTTAATTTTAATACAGGCAAAATCTCATGCAGATGGAACTGTTTATTTCTAGGTTATGTATACTGGTCCAGTGTTTCTTAAACTTCTATTATCTTAAACTGCAGTGAAGCTCCAATTTACAACAGGATCTTAAACCAAGTGAGCAGCATTTCCAGAGAGAAAGTGCTAAAAGGAATATTTTCATTTGTTCACAGAAAACTAGTTTTCATTCAGAAATAATTTAGCTTGGCTTGCCACCTTTCTGCTCAGCTTTTCCTTCCTGTATGCCACAGATCCAGCCATAAGGAAAAAATAGATTCAGATATATTGATTTTCCTTCTGATGGCTGGCTGTCACCAGACAGGTGTGGGAATCTCCTACAGAGGCAAATGATTGAGTTTGCTGACAATTTCATGCTGTAGTTTTCTTTTCCATTTTTATTTTTATTTTATTTTCTCACAAGCCACACCAGCTTAACCTGAAGGTGAACAGAAAAGCTAGTGAAATGTAAAATATGAAGGTAATAAATTTGGCCTCTGACCAGGCACATAACCTTTGCTGTCTCCATGCTAGTTTGTGTTACACTACCTACTCGTGCCTTTCATTCCCAGAAATCCTCTTGAAACTGAAAGGACCACTAGTATAAGCGAGCTACTCTCCAGCCTGAGGAAGAAGAGAACAACTTGTCCTTACAGGAGGAACAGCTTATTAACAGCATTGGGTTGTCATTCTATCTGCATTATTTTAAAACACGCAGAGAGGAAATTACTCATTCAACACTCATCTAACCCAGGGACATATTGCCAGTAGCTTTTCCAAAGAGTGTTACTGCTCAAATAAAGCTGATCTATGAGCCTCCTAGCTCAGAGAGTTTTACAATGCAGTCAGCATTTTCTCCTTTGTTCCCTTGATTGAGCAGTCATAGATTTAAAACTGAGAGATTTAACCAGACAGAATAAGAAGAAACACAAAACATGTCATTTAGGTATCCAGAGCAAAGTTAAACATCCCATTGCAAACCATGGAAGTCAAAAGGCAAAGACTTTCAGGGTCACATCCCATGTAAGCTATAGGGGTGTGGGAGAAGGCAGTGATGACTGGCAATGAAGGCTCTCAGGCAAAGGGTCTGGATGCCACAGATAAGGTGGAGTGAATCTGTGGCACTGATGCTAAGGGTTGGCCCACCAGAGAGTTTAAAGCAATAATTCCACATACCAGTGGTGCTGAGAAAGCCAAGTTCTGATGCTGACAATAAACCAGCAATTTCTTTTTGCCTTAGCAGAAATTAATCTAATTTCAAGTGCCTATAGTTGTAGTCTCTGCTGAAGACTGACAGATTACAATGGATTAGAACCAGCCAGGAAAGTTCTTTGTAATGCATAACAGGGTAGACACAGTGATCTGGATTTAAAAATAAAAATCAATCTGAACCCTGGCTTGGAAATGAAAGGGAAACCATTCTGAGTACTGAATCAATTAGACTGGCAGCTTTTAACTGCCGGTTTTTGAGATTTAAATTGAATTTATTCACTAGGTGTTCTCCTCATTAGAAGTGTGATCACAGAAGGGACACCCAGGACTACTGCCTTCTTGTGTGCTTCATATCAGCACTGAAGCATCTTGGTGGGCATCTGGGGAGCCAGGAATGAGAAGTTCAAACCAGTGTGATCAAATACGGACAGCATATCTCAAAGGCACAGCCACGGTACTATCTTCTCTAGTAGGCATATATAAATTTTTCCTCTTCTGTTTTTTCTTTTTTTTTTTATATCTATATTTTAAATCTGTGTCTAGTTCTGTATTTGTGTTTTTTTGGGGTTTGTTTTTTTTTTTTTTTTTTTTTTAGCTGTCTTTCATTTTGCAGAGCACTCAATCCCTCAAACTGGGAAGAAAAAAAAGGATTGCCCTGGGAAGATATTGAAGACTCTCCTTCTCTGCTCAGATCAATAGAGAAAGCTAACTTTTGGTTTTTTATCAGTCTCTATTTATCTACTTGAAAGCTGTCATATGTTACAGTCTCTCTGTGTGACTTACTGTGTATGCCCTTTCCCTGCCACGCTGCCCCTTTGTGCTCTAGGAAGTCATTAAATGCCAAACACACGAAGTGCAGATCACTGGTAGTTTCCTAGAGAAGCACAAATCAGAGAGCGTCCCTGTGCTTTAACAGTTGAATGCCCTTCTGTGTCCAGCATTTGGAAACGTGTGACACCTGGGGACAAACTCCTGTCTATTGAAGCAATGCCGCTGAGGGGGTGCCCAGCTCAGAAGCTCTGTGCAGAAGAGGATCATTCTGCATCTTCATGGCTTTGGTGTTATGTTTGCTTCATCACACTGCATTCCTGAGGTGGCATTTGAATAGATTTATAAAAAAGTTTTGCTGTGTAGTGGCTGGCATAGAAAGCTGATACAATCGTGTTTCTCCTAGTAGATGGATTCTCACATCGGCCTGTGAGTTTGGGTTCAAAAGCTGCAATTATTTTCCTGTGTTTATGGTGGACTATAACTGTGAGGAGCACCTTCATGTGTTAGTATCACACCTTCCTTTGGACAGAGTGAAAAAAACTCTGAAAAAGCAAAGATTGCATTTTTAGAAGGTATGTCTGGATCTCATTTAAAGAAACTGCAGCTTAAAATGGACCAGATAAATTTCTGGAGACCTATGCAGCAGATGTACTTGACCTGATAAGCTCTCCTGAGATGACTGAGCACAGCCGAAGAATCTGCTGCCCTGGGATGGTGGCAGGCAGGACTGGGTCCTTGCTGTCACGAAATGAAAGCTGTGAGATGGGAGCCAGATGCATAAGAACTGATATGTTGAACAGAAACAGGCAAGGGCCATGGGTTGACTACAAACGCCAAAAACCATGAATCAGGTTTTGCTGCTCATGAGGCAGTTCCCTCTACTGTTATAAAGAAACAGTGGCTTTAATAGTGAAGAAATTGATGTTCTTGTCATTGAGCTAGTTAGCCACAATGCTTCTTCCACATACTCTGTTTTCCACGGAATTCTCCTCCCTGAGGACTGTGGTATCTGATGAGATCTATGGATTAACATAGAGAGCAACAGGCATTAAACTGTGCCTTCAATCAATTCAGGTTCCTGGGACCGAAAAATATTTATGCAACAGTTGGCAATTGGGAGCACTACTTCTTCCCCTCACTGTGCAGAAAATTTAAGAAGCATTGAATTGAAAAAATCCTTGAAGACAAATATTTACCGTAGAGCTGTTACCTCTTTTCTAACATTACAGCCAGCCAAAAAAAAAAAAAAAATCAATGGTTGAGACATACTGCAAACTCTATTTATGTAGCTAGCTAAGATTATAATCTTAGCAGGGTAAGGAACAGTTCTCCTATATGAGGAAAAGCTAAGCAGATTGAGACTTTTCAATTTGGAGTAGAGATAAGTGAGGAAGACATGATAGAGGTCTATAAAATCAATGGAGCAATGGAAAAGTGCAGAGGACAATTATTCGTTTTTCTTCTAATGCAAGGATTAAGGGGAATTAAATGAAATGAACAGATGACAGATTTTAGAAAGCATAAGGAAAAAAAAAAAACCACCTTCACACAAAACGCAGTTAAAACTGTAGAGCTCATTACTACAGGATGCTGGAGATGTTACAAGTTTATGCGAGTTCAAAAAGTGAGTGCAAAACATACCAGAAGAAAAATCCACTGAGACTTCTCTACATGCAGGCACTATATGTGTCTCAAGATTTAAGCCGCAATTCACAGGAGGTTCAGAGAATATATCTTGGAAATATCACTCTTAGATGTCCACTGCTTTCTGTAGGAGGTAAGATATCTTGCCTTGATACACTTTCAAGCTGGTCTAGTGCAATGATCTTACGTCATTATTAATAGATTTGCAGCCACAGAAAGCTGCAAAGCTGAGACAAGACCATAGATACTTCGGCTGTAACCAAAGCCACTGTGACTATTGTTGCCCGAGGGATTAAAGCTTGCACAGCAACACCTATCTCTACTAAATACATGCTTCTAGTGAAGAGCCATAGCAATGCTCTGGTTATCAGCTTGGAGATCTCCCATTTTTCCATCTGTACAGAACTGAAAGAACTGATTTAATTTTAGCTTTAATAATTCTTCAACAAAGCAATCTGAAGGTGGAGAATGAACTTCAGTGACTTGAACAGTAGAAAAGGAGGTAGAAAATGGCACATGACTTGGACTTGAGTGAGACAGCACACTGAAGAACTAAAATACTTACTAAAAAATTGACCCTACCAGGGTTAAAGCTGCTACGTATCTCAGCGCAAGTTCACAAGTGAATCTGCTAGTGATGCACGACAGAAAGTTTGCGTGGGTGCTGTGTGATAGTTATACTATAATGCAGTCAACTCGAGCAGATGCAGTATTTAGAAAGGCAAATACAGGCTTAATGTGATTTAATTGTTCAACAAATTACACTGGGATGGAAAAGGTTATGCTCTTCTCAGCCTGCTTTACTTCAGCTTCCAATGTTCTCAGTTTTCTCCTTTTGACATAGGTTTTGACAAAGAACTTTGAAAATTAGAACCAGAATCAGATTAGATCTAATACAGCAGAAATTCTCACTTTCCAGTAATATGCTCTTTGCAGAAAAAGTTGGGATAACTCAGAAATATGATAGTTATGGTATATCAAAACTGAGTCTGTCTTTCTTCCTCTTATTTTTCTTGTCTATTTTTACTCCTGATTTACACCAGTACACCTGAAAAGATAATGAAGCGTGCATTTTTAGGCTTGATAACTCACAAGGGAGGGTCTACAAAGAAAGTGCTTATCCATGTGTTTGATGTGATCTCCAGAGTGGCTATGGCAGCATGTACAATAGCACAGTAATCCTTCTGCCACCTCTATTAGACAGAAATCTGTTGCTATATTTAACTAGATGTGCCCAGTGTCTTTTAATAAGATGCAAAAGATATTTAGGTGCTCATTTTATTTTTATTAACAAAATTGCCAGGTAGTTCTTGACAAAATATTCACAGCAGCAATTTTAGCCATCACTCTGGTCTCCCAGTAAACATCCAGTAATCAATTTAAAATAAAAAAAGAGGGGGGAGGAATGGATCTGGACTTGGATTATTAATGAGCAATTAAATAAAGATTAAAGATCTATTAACCTAGAGACCAGTCATGGAAATTTAGCTGTCAGATGATGTGGGGGCTGGCTTTTTTGAGGGAATCTGATGAATGCAGACTCATGGGAAGCTGTCACAATGATGAAACAAGCCCAGCCTGGGCTAATAGATTTATCTATTTCTACCTGGCAGATTATAATAGGATCTGGAGTCATCCTGCTGATCAGTGGGTATCTGTAGAACGCTCACCACACAAAGAGTGTCACTAGGATCGAAGGGGAATATTTTTTGGAGCTAGATATCCCAAGACATCATCACTTGAAGAAAAGCAGAGGGGGAAGATTGCATGTTGGGGTATAACCCGTAACAAATTGTCAAACCATCTGTAAAGAAGTAGCTAAAATAGCTGATGTGCTGCTGTTGCCTGTTCATGAATAATCCCCACGGGAGATTCCTTCCCTTCCGATTTCCCTGGAGAGCTAACAGTGCTGTAGATCTAAGTACTGCATATTTTTGTCTGAATGTGTAGACAAAAATAAAGGAGAGGCTGAAATAATCATTACTTCCAAAACCTCCAGCTGAAATGCTGGAGGAGTCAGTTGACTTTTCCAACTTGCTAAAGATAGGTGCTAATAGAGCTCACTTGGAAAGTTGGAGACAGTATCATTAAGCAGTTGACTGCACTTAACAGACAAGATGACGGCACGTGATATCTCCATTATAGCTGTGTGAAACTAAGCCCTCTTCTGGCGATTGTACTGGAACTTGGGGTTGTTCTGAATGCAAACACAGCTCAATTTCGCATTTATTGCTCGAGAGCAGAGTGGTCAGTGCTGAAGGAACATCCATGCCATCTATGTATTATGTCTCCCACACCTACTGAGAGAAAGAAAATACGGAAGCTCTCAGATGACTCCATAAACGTGCATGAACCCATGCAGTGGAGAAGATGTCTGTGAGCAGGTTGTTCCTATGCCACATCCACACCCAGCCTTCACGGTGAAGATTGTCAAGAATGTCTTGACATTGAGACTGGCTTAAGCCAAGTCAAACATCTCATTTTACACAGTCCAGAGGACTGACCATATTTGTATGAGATATCTGTCAAAAGTCACACTGTTCAAATCCTAATAAAAGTTGCCAAAGCCATTATTTTGCTTTCTTTTACTTTTCATCATTGTAGGACTTCTGGAGAACAAAAAGAACTTTTTGTTCCTCTTCCTATCAGTTTTGAATTGCTCCTTGCATGACAGTAGCAGCCATCAGCACTAAATCAATGGCAAAGATAGGTTAAACACAGTCAGTGTCGTTTCTGATTTTTAGTATTAAAAAATGAACAACCTGGAAGTTGCTTTTAAAAAAAACCAAACACCTAAGCCCACTCAAGAGTCAGTATTTTCAAACAGATTTTGCAGGTATGAAAGGGAAAAATCTGACAAAAAGATCAGTTTTGCTAAAATAGAAAAATATTTTTAAGTCAGTGCTTTAGTGTAGAAAATGAATGACCATAACTCTATTAGGAAGAAAGCACCAGAAAAAGTAATTCCCCTTTCCAAGATATTTCAGCATAAATAAGCAAAATATATAGTGTACAATGAAATAATATTATTCCTATTTTTCAAACTAAAAAGTTCAAACTGAAGTACAGCTAAAGGGAAATTGTTATGTACACATAATACCAAAGCAGTCTATAACAAAGCATATTTTACACAAAATCCCTAAATATGACTCACTTTTTCTTTCTGTAGTATATTTATGGTTATGCTGTCCAGTCAAGAAATAAAATGTGCAAGGAATAAGTGGAAGGCATTTGATTCTGATATCAACAGCAACAGAGGTCAAGGGCAGGATTTTCAGAAGCTATGTATAGAGAACTGTTATTTTTAATAGGAAAAATATACAAGCAATTTGGAAACTCCAATTTATCTGCAGTGGCCACTGGATTTGTATTAATACTAGAACACAGTGTGGTGATCCACAAGCCTTTCATTCAGTTACAAAAGATAAGAGGTTCTTTAAAGTTGTACCCCTGGGATTGTATATCCCAATGGCACCTGACATAGACACACAGCTGCTGCCCACAATGGGAAAAGATGGTTAGAAAACTGAGAGGAAAAAAAAAAAAATTGTGGTAACAAGGACCAACTCCTCATTCAGCTCTTGATCTCTGCCAGTGAGGGTCTGCAAAGACAGTGAGACTACAGATGCTTCTGCAAGAACTTCAGACAAGTACTTGGACAGATGATCAACTTCTTGTTCCCAAATTTGCTTCTTAGAGTGCAAAATGCCAGTGATTTATTATGTGGGCAAACAATAAACAGTTTTAGAAACACTACTGTATTTCCATCTTTCTCCTCTGAGCACATAATGACACATATTCTTCCACATGCTTTTCTGTACCTGCAATACACTTTCACTTATAAAAGTGTCTTGTAGTGGATGGGACATTTAATGAAATCTCATTTGTCCCTTTGCTAATGTCCTTCAGAGCAAAACTTAAGGATCTTATTTCTCTTGTGGGTTCTGAGCCAAAAATTCTTATTAAATTCTGTGGGTGTTGGATCAAGAGGCTCTAAAATGTAATAGGAATAAATGGGATCTCCTGGCTAACCTTTCATTTTTCTTTTTAAATTATAGTTCACATGCTTTGCCATTTTATGTACACACCTCTGGCTTTGGACCAAATCCTAGCTAGTGTAAGTCAGCCTCACACCACCCACTATATGCAGTGGAGCTACACAAGCCTGCAACTGGCCCACTGCAAATAAGTCATAGATTTACCTGCTTATGTATCACACTACCAGTTCCTGTTATTGCTTTAGTGCTTTGGGAAATTAAGGGAGTAGTAGGAACGACATTAAATTAGATTCCAGTCTAATACAACCTGACCTGTATTTCACAGTAAAAAGACTCCTACTTTTGAGATGCTGAACAATAAATCTGAATAAGGTATTCAAAGTAAGGTACTTCAGATGGCTCTGTGCTTGTTCAGAATCATATGGGAAAAAACTATTGTTGACATATTGTTTTTCTGTCCTCCTAATTATCATTAATGTTAATTAATAAGTGTATGTTAGTTCAATCTCATTGTTACTCCATAATGTGTAGTTAAAAATTACGATAATGAATTCTAACTTCTCCAGCCAAATGTAATAAAATGGTGATTAATATTCCCCAGGGCTGGGATGGAATATGATTCGGAGTAATCTGAAATAGCTGTAAGTGAAAAGTTTGATATCCATCAGTTACTGAAGCTGACACAGTAAATGTAAGTTGTGATTAGTAATGTGGTGAAGCAAGTAGGTCACTGCCCTCTGCTCAAATCACAAGTACTGTGGCCACCGTGACTTGGTGAAAATTGCTTGGCTGAGTATGTGCTGGTTGTGTCCTCGTTTTCCCCTTGTTCAATTCTTGTCTCTATTACTCTTGCAATCTTCCCACATTCTGTATGGAATTAAAAAAGCAAACCTCCCACTCTGTTAAATAAAAACTGTTTTCCACGGGCCTCAGTAGGATGTGCACAGTTATCAGAATAGAACAGAAAATTAGCATAGTTCAGAGTCATCCAATATCATGTTGATGAGCTTACAATTAAAAATTTCAGGCCCTATCGCAGATGCAAGTACCTGTCATACATGTCACCCACCCTCTCATGATAGAATCCCAGAAAATGTTCATATGCAATGACATATGCATGGGCACCTGAAATGACCTTGATGAGGAAGCAGCAGGCAGGTGTCCATGTGAGGCTACAACAGCCACTGCTTCTGAGGAACTGTGATAGATGGGCCAAACCCACATGGTTGAGCCCTCTTCTAGTGTCAGATTTTCCAGAACAAATCTGAAGCTTCTTTGCCAGAGGACATGCAACAGGCTGAACACTCAAAAAATGTACAATGCTTTTATAAAAATGCTACTTTCTGTTATCTCAGATCTCCAGTACTGCCAAAACTGTATTTTCTGTAGGAACAGAAGGAGGTACAAAAGTGTAAGCTCTTGATCTCGATCTAAAAATAATCCATATAAATTTATGCCCCCAAATTGTTACTTTACATCATCCAATTTATATAAACATGTTACTCTAGTCACATGCTGCTGTGACTGCTGCAATCAAAGGAGTTATATAGATAGAGAACAGGTATAAACCCAGTATGAATCCCACCGTGAATAGTTACCCTCATACTGCACTGTACACCTCCATCTCCCTTCAGGTTCCATAAACTGAGAAATTTTAGGTAAGAGTAACAGAAGAGATGAACAGAAGCCCACCCTCTACTGCAAAATTAGTTTTATAGCTGCAGATAGATCTTTAAAATGAAAATGTACACGGAGTTTAACCTCACCATTTTAAACACTGAAAAGTGAACTCCTCTGTATGATTTAAAACAAACAACATACACACACCATCCCCTCACCCCCCCAAAACAAGAAATGACTGGTAAAACCAAAGTACATGAAGACAGAGTAACAGGATTGCCTTAATACTATAGGAAAAGATCTGACTGTGGCCCCCAGTCTTTCCATCCCTCACCTCCTCAAGTATAAAATGAGAAAACCTCTAACAGCTTCACTGTAACACAAAATATTTTATAGGTACTCAGGTGACACAGGGCTGTGTCACAAAAAAGTGCAAGGTATGAAGTATCTACAGTGCGTGCATATGTCTGTGTGTTTATGTGAAAGTATCACAAAGCTGTTAAACAATGCCCTGTGCATTTTTGTTTCTTGGAAAACAAAGATTTCCTCTATCTCTCCATACCTGTATGCACAAAATGAAAAAAGTTACAGCTGTCTTGCGTTCTCCAACAGTGCTACACATCCAGATAATAAAGCAGTGAGCTTAGTGAGGGGGTAAGTATCCCTATTACCTGACAGCTCCCAAACCCAGCTTCTCTTTAATTTTGCAGAACTCCCTGAACCAAATGAACAAAGGCAGTGCAGATTTTATCCACCCTGTCCTATCGCAACCTGGAGGGAAACTGCGGAAGCAGATACAAAGCTCCATTTGGAGATGGCATTCCATTTACCTGTCCTCTTTTTTTTAAATGCTAAACACCAAATATTCATAAAACTGCTTCACTCAGAGGCAATATGCAAAAAGCGCTTGTGTGCTGCAGTGCAGAAACGTTGAACTTGCTGGGGGAATCGCATTGCTCTAACCAGTGGGGTACCCGAGGCCTGTTTACTTATGGATTTTACTCCTATGTCACCAGACTCTTACTTGGATCACCTATGAGAATTCATCCAGGAAGGAAAAAGTGACACATGCAAAGTCACTGCCCGAAGCCCGTGTGCTCTCGGGTCAATCAACAAGTGGCAGAGAGGCTTGTGACTTTCTTGCTTCTGATGGGGCATGGAAAGGGGTCTCCCATCTTACCTGGGGAAGGAGGCTACTATTTTAGCATTATCTAATTTCCAGAACAAGCAAGCAAATGACAATTGAAAGATAAGTTATTGGTTTTTCTAAGTAGTAGGATATATACACAGAACACTGTATTTAAAAGCAAACCAACCAACCCCCTGGCCTCGTTTTTGGAGTGGTGGGTATTCCCAGTGAACTGGAAAGCTGCTGGAGCAGGAGCAGTGTTACTTGAATTCTAGAGGGCTGTATTTACTAACGAAGTAAAAAAGTAGAAGTTTCACATGTTATCTTGGAACATGAGACAGTAAATTGATGCAGATAGGGCGAAGACGACTATCGCATAGTGCAATCATAAGGCAAACTCAACAGTGACAACTGAAGGGACAAGTTTATGAAAAAAATCATCGTTTTCTACCACAGGATTTATGATTTATTTACATTGAAAAAACTGCAGAGCATAGTGGTTTTGTTTTTTCTATTTTTCTAAAAAAATATAAAAATAGTTCAATTTTTTGGCATAAATTGCCTTCTGTTTTTAAAGAGTGAAAAGAACATATTTTTTCCTTTCACTCACAGAAAGAATCCCTTCCTATCCATTGACATATGAGAGACAAAGGAAGTCATTTAAGGGTAAGAAGTGCTTATCAAAAATACCCGTTAAAAAAGGCAAACCAGCATGCCTCTAAATGGTGTTAACAACATACCTATGAAAAAATATAACCACACAGGAGGAGTTGCTTTCCTGCCTTAGTTCTGCGCAGGCTTCCCAAAACCAAAAAGCTCTGAAGTCTCCTATCTGAGCAGCCTTGCCACTGCCCACACACGTCCTATCCAGAGCTGGCACCCCACTACACCACAAGAACTGAGAGGAAACCACATGTGCGCTACATGGTGCCAGCAGCAACTCTGAAGAGTCCTTGGGATCATGCAATAGGCACACACAAAGAGCAGCGGCTTGTTTGGGACTCTGACTCACAAACCACCCTCAAAATGGACACACGGCTGGTCCCTGAGCATGGGGAAGGTATAACAACTTTTCCAAAACACTCTTCCACTGAAATCTCTTCTCGGGAAAGAATAAAGAGCAACTGAGGCAATCCAGGGAAATGGATTTTCAGTGTTCAAGCTTTTATTATCTAAACCTGAGGAGATTACAAGGGGAAGCAAGAACTTGGCCTTAGACAATGCTCTCATCAAGAATTCCTGTTAGAATGTCAAAGGAAAATAATTTATTTTCTTTGTTGTCATAGGATGGATACCACTGCTCTGAGGAGATGTTGCACGTATGAACAATGAGGTTAAAGATATTTAGGAATATTATATCAAGACTGTTACAGGAGTCAAAGATAAAAAACTTCATTGATAGAAGAGAAATGGAAGATTTACATGCTTTTAAATAAGGGCACATCAAAGGTCGCTATACTTGATCATCACTTTATGCAGCTACTTATCACAGCATGCTTTCCCCATCAAACGCAGGTACAGACACAAAGTAAGACCTGTCATGGTTCCCCGGATAAGACCAGTCACTGACCCCAAATGATTTGCCACAAATGACTATATTGTTTGTTTACCTCCAAGTAAAAGCAATTTGCAACAGCGTGACATTTATCTTCACATTTGAATATATGAAAAGAGAAAGGCAGAAGACCTTTGTTTGTTTTTCATAGAACATAGAATGGTTTAAGTTCGAAGGGACCTTAAAGATCATCTAGTTCCAACCCCCCCTTCCACTAGATCAGGTTGGTCAAAGCCCCATCCAACCTAGCCTTGAACAATTCCAGGGATGAGGCATTCACAAATTCTCTGGGCACTGTTCCAGTGTCTCACTACCCTCACAGTAGAGAATTTCTTCTTAATATCTAATGTAAATCTACCCTCTTTCAGTTTAAAATTGTTACCTCTTGTCTTATCACTCCCTGATAAAGAATCCCTCCTCATTTTTCCTGTAGGAGCCCTTTAAGTACTGGAAGATCACTGTCCTGGTTTCAGCTGGGACAGAGTAAATTTTCTTCATAGAAGCTATTATAAGACTATGTTTTGTATTTGGGATGAAAAAAAATGTTGATAACATACTGATGTTTTTAGTTGTTGCTAAGCAGTCAAGGACTGTCCAGGTTTCCATGCTCTGGCCTGCCAGTGAGAAGGCTGGGGGTGCATGGGAAGCTGGGAGGGGGCACAGACGGGACAGCTGACCCAAAGTGGCCAGAGAGATATTCCATACCATACAACATCATGTTCAGTACATGGTCTGGGGGAGTTGGCCAGGGAGGGGCCGCAGCTTGGGAACTAACTGGGCATCAGTCAGCGGGTGGTGAGCAGTTGTGCTGTGCATCATTTGTTCTGTACATTCTTTTATCATTATTGTTATCTTTATTATTCTTCTTCTTATTTTCCTGCCCTACTAAACTGTTTTTATCTCATCCCATGAGTTCTACCTTTTTTCTTTTCTGAGTCTCTCCCCTATGCTGCTGGAGGGGGGCGGTGTGTGGTGTCAGTGAATTCATTTTACTGAATGAGATCTCACCCCCATTTGAATTTAACACTATGCAAGCTAATAGCCTTTCTAAAGAAAATTGAAGTGTGATTAGAAAAAAATTCCAGAAATCATATCTGCAGTATATCCTCCAGCCAAGGAGAGTCTGCTTCATCATTCAAATGGCACATGGAGAATACAGATTTGATCTATGTAAGAATGACTGTAAAGAGTGCTCAACAAAAGGTCAGAAGAAATTTCAACAGTAAATGTTTGCAATCACTCACTGTATCTCTCTGAGGTGTCCAGTAACAAAGTCTGTACAAGTTTATCTGGTGATCTTGTTTGAGCTTGATTTCTTTAGCATAAGAAAAAATGGAAGATGCAGTCCAGGAGCACTTCTGGGTGCCCTGTACCCTAAGACAGTCCGCAGGATCAGACTAGACCTAATGTGAAATGCGACTCCCTGAGATGCCCGTTTTGTGGACATCAAGTCTTCAGCAGCAACTGATTTACATTATGAATTCGCGCATATTGGCCGACACTACTTGCCAACATAGACATACCTGGAGAGACACAAAACCATTTGACTTGCCAACATCAGTGGATTTAAGGAAACATTACCTCCCAGTTAGAGACAAGTTAAAAGTTTCTCTTGACAGAGTAATTGGGAAGAGATCTTGCAAGAGAAAGCTCCAACCCCTCTACTCCAATTTTGTAACACTGGATGTTCTGGTGCTAAAAATTTAATTTGACCATATGAATTCACTATCATGCATTAATTATCTTTAGAAGGCAATGATTCAGTAACCTACTCAAATAGATTTACCTCCTGCCTACAAGGCTCAATTCTTAATAACATAAATAGAAAAAAGCTGCACTGCACTTGAATATTTTGACTTGCACTTTAGTGTGTGGGAGGATTTTAACCAAGCAGCTGCTAACATAGTAAATAATGAAAACAGAAGTGAAACACTAACTATGGTTTGGCAATTAAATAAAAACGCTATCAAAAAAGAAAACAGAAAAGCAGGGAAAGGCTTTCAAGAAGACAGACTTAGCTTAAAAACACACAAAAGAAGCTAAAGGTCTGCATGAGAACACAGGTCCAAATTCTTAAGTTTTACCCTGGTCTGAAAGGAAGGAATTTTTATACAGCAATTCATTCCTGCTCAATGGAATATGCCCTGTGGAAAATAATGTCTGTTTATCAGTTTTATACCAGATTAATTTCTATGCTTTTCGTAAGAACTATTTAATTAGTACACGTTACTGGTTACAAATGAGAAATTAATGTACTATAAAATGTAATAAAACAGGATATTTAGTTAAAGACTTTAAAAAACAATAGATTTTGGGATGCCAAGGACAAAAAGGAAACCACTAGGAACTGGAATGTTCTAAAGTAATAAAGAAACTAATTTGTTAACCTTGTGAATCACTTCACATCTTGTGGAAACTGTAGAAATAAAAAAAAAAGCTTTCTGCAAAGCATCAGTTCAATGTGTGGCAGATAACGTGGGAGGGAGAAAAAGAAGAAAATGCAGAACTTCAATAGAGATGAGTTAAAATGGATCTTGCTCATCACATCTTCAGCAGAACCTGCTTCAGATAGCTTCTCCCTATTTGCATATCATTGAGTTTTGCTTGTAGTGTAAGAAAAAGAAACAGCAAGTTGCTTAAACAGAAGTTCTGTAGTCGGGAAGAGAAAGAAGCTGGTTACACTGCTAAAATATCTACATATTTCACGTGCAGTGGAGTGCACACAAGGTTAAGGCTGTTGAGGGAGAACTCATTCTGACTTACTGATGTGCCCCAAGTTAGAACCAACAATTTTTGTCTGATTTTCCAATAGAATAGGCAGACAGGCAGTATTGGGATGGGTATACGTCTTCCTTCAGAGGCTTTGTCTATGTAGGAGTGAGAAGCACTGCTTGTTGCTCACATTGCAATATTCACCTATTCCTCATCATTTTTGAGCAGACTGCCAGCTGACCATCAGCTTTGGTCCTGCTACAAATTTGACTGACAAAGACAGAAAGAAGGATCATATAAGTCACTGTTTCAAAGGTCTACATTCCCAGAGAAGATAACACAGACTGACAGGCAACCACAGAGTGTTGCTACCTTTCAGGCAATGCATGGATAAGTGAATGGTGCACCTCAGCTAGGGGACTCTGATGCTAATCTTGTAAAATAGCAATAAGGCATCATTTCTGGTTTGTGTTTGTAAAGACCATAGCCCAGAGGGGTACTAGTTCATGGCCCTCTACAATCAATGAAAAAACATAGGTACTTCCACTTTGCAGGTCAGAAGGACCACTGAACACTCAGGCAAGATTAAAACACCTTTCTTGGGTTTTTCTTAATCTATTTTTTTTTTAAATCCAGAAAATTCTTTTACTATTATCTGTGTTTCATTTAACCTTGTTTTTCAAAAATAATGAAAGGGTTTTTAAGGCTGTAAACCCACTACTTCAGAGTAAGACTAGGACAGTAAACCAGCACAAATAGATGCCACAGAAAGAAGTGAAACACATCAGGATACAAACACAGTCCCTTTTAAAACCCTCAAATCTTGTCATTTTCTGGAAGGAGGAAAACAAGGAAGAATATGCAAATTAATTTTATTTTAAAAGCCTTCATATGTTTCTTTGTGAAGGTGAACTTCAGAGTCCAAATCACTTGTTACAGGGATGCCCTCTCTAAATTGCTTTCCTCTCTGTTCTATTAAAACAAAACATTGTGTTATTTCAGTTACAGATGTGAGAAGGTATAGATGTCGGGGGGGAGAAAGTAAAGCTTATGATTGTTGTGCATGTATTGCTTTTCAATGAATAATGATGAAAGGAATTATTTGAATATTTGATCAAACAGCAGTTCCGAGACAGCTGATGGTGGAGTGTGGTAGGTTTGGCATTTTCCCAGTGGAGTTGCTGGGAGGGCTCTGGGGGTTGCATGGTGGCCCTTATTGCCATGTAGTCCCTGGTAGTGCAAGTCACCTCCCTCTAATCCTGCAAATTCGCAAACTGTGCAAAATACAGTCATGATTTCCAGCAATAGGGACAGATCAAAAAGGAAACTGTTGTAAAGTTTCTGATTCAGAAACAGAGAAACATTGAAGCCATGAAGGACAACATGGTTATTTGCTATGTAACAAGTTTGGATCAACCTGAAACACTTCAGACCTTGGTTTAATGCTTTGAGTGAAGAAGCTAGACAGCATCTGAAGTATTGGTAAAGAGCATAGCATAAACTGAGAAAAAGGAGTTTAAAAAGTCCTTTTGCAGGCCATGCATGTAAAAACAAAAGATTGGCACAAGTCCTTGTAGCACAGGCAGCATCTTTGGCAGAATATTTCACACATTTGCAGTTCTCTGTCTTCTGTGCTCTCCATCCCCTCCCAGGAGTGTACACAACAAATATATTTTGAGGCTGGCAATCTTTGCTTTTATCCTTATCTGTTCCTAAATATTTCATACATATTTTTGTCTTTCAATGTAGATGAACTGCAGGAAACAAGGACAACAGCCAATAACCAGCTACGGGCACAGACCACAGGTGCACGGTATACTGAAGGGAAAAAGTTCAAGAGCAACTATGGAGGTCCTAAGAGAGAAAGTGGTCTGATGTTTGGGGCAGCAAATCAAAAGTTACCGCGTGTTGCTTCAGCATCTGTTTTTGTGACTGCCTCACTTTACAAAGTATGTACACTGAGAAGAAGAGGTACAACAGTCTGCCAGACAAATGAGCGAAGCTGAAAAAAAACTTCCCTTATATCATGGTTTGGCAGAAACTCAAGATACCCAGAGGTACATCAGCCATGGCTCCAAGAAAGGGGAGATGCTTTTTGTATGGTCATTACGAAATTGTGAAGAACTGAGGACTGCAGATCTTCATGCTGATGCTGCTTTTTAGATGCACAGGCAAATGCAAGATAGAAGAATTTCTTTTGCTACATTTTAATTACTTTTACTCAAAAATATAAATCTCTGAATAAAGTCAGAGGCTGTTCCTGTGCTGCTGCCTGAAGGAAGGTGGTGAAGAGTTCACTGAATCTCCTGCTGGGAATCCGGTGGGATGTAAGGCAGCACCACTGGGTAGGTAGTGATAGGAAGCCATGCTCTGTGCCAGGCCAACAGAGTTTTGAATAAGGGTTTTTTGGCTGTGCCACCAGCTTGATGCAGCAGTTTGATGGTTCCAGCTGCAACAGGGGAATCAGGGGAAGGTGCTTTGACAAGCAAGTCTCTTTAAATTAATCCAGTTAGCAGAGAAATATCTACACTAAATGTCTCCCTGTCCTGTTGGCCATACTCCTAACACACCACAGCAGAGGCAAGATGGCAAAGGCACTGCATGCAGATCCTAGGGAAACACATTACAGTATTTGGAGCTGTGTTTTCAAGCACTGTCAGTGAAAATCCTGGGGGTGTTTGGGCTCCGGTCAGCCAGTGAAGACTCCTGGTCTTCCCTCCTTATGGGCAGGAGCGTTCCCTGGCCCTACAACCTTAAGCACTGGCTGGGCAAAACTTTGTGCATTCCGTTCTTCCCTCTCCAGTGAAGCTTCAGCAGCAAGTGTCCTTTTACAGATAAAGGGGTTATAGACTGGAGACTAGACCGGATCACATTCTCCTTGAAACCAACCATCAGTCTAAGAGGTAGCAGAATTTCCTCCTGCAGTGAGCCAAGTAGTTTCCTATCAGCTAAAGCATATCTTCCTGTCTTCTTTGGAAAGTTTCAAGTGAGAGGTATGCTATCTCCTCATTTACATATTTACTCCCAAGGCAAATCCCCCTTCACTTGAAATTACTCCTAACTTGAATTTTGTTTCAGCTTACAGCCCCTGAAGTTTGAAATGCTTGGCTCACCACGTAGCATGCATTAGTCAATTTAAAATGCAATTACTGTTTTTGGTCATAAAGGCAGGCCCCTACTGAGGATTCAAAATGTCAATAAAGAATGCTGATCATCCCGATTTGTCATTGATCTTCTGGGATTTCCATCATTGCAAACTAAGTCTTGAAGAAGTTTCTGCAATATGTATAAATGAGCCTTTAATCCACCTTCGTTATTTCTTGTTCTCTTGTGTTGGCAGAGTGCTTGGTGCCCTAAGGAAATGCAAGGAAACAAATATCTAACTCTCCTTATAAGATCTTGTAATTGGAGGGAGAATGTAGCTCAGATGCAAAACATATTGATCTAGGCATAAACTCTTCTAAGAGGATCTGCAATCTGCAATTTCTCTTTCAGTTCTTTCTGCAGAATTACTCCTCTTGCGATGGTGCTCCTTTTAACCAAATCACCAAGCCTATCTCCTATCTCCTATCTTTTTCATTAGGAAAAATTTCTTCACTGAGAGTGTGGTCAGGCATTGGAACAGGCTGCCCAGGGAGGTGGTGGAGTCGCCATCCCTGGAAGTGTTCAAAAAACGTGTGGATGTGGCGCTTCAGGACATGGTTTAGGGGACATGGTGGTTCTGGATTAATGGTTGGACTTGATGATCTTAAAGGTCCTTTCCAACCTAGTGATTCTGTGATTCTGTGATTCCCCTTTGACTCACTCCATTTAAGACTTCTTTCCTTAAGACTGTTTTCCCGTGCTGACAGTTTTTTGTTATTTTCTCTGCAGAGATCACTACCTAAAAATGAAGCTCCCTATGTTTGTCACAAGGAATTACTAAAAAAAAAAAAACAACCCCAAGTAACTACATAGTACCTGAGACTCTCTATGGCACATTTTCCTATGACATTCCTCTTTCCAAATGCCACAGTCAAACTGAAGCTTTTATATCCCTTTCAATACTAAAAGGTAGCATCTGCTTCAAGGCTAGATACAATACACCTTCACTGCTGAGTTTTCCCAAAGTCTGCTAAATAGCAATGTATTTTTACTATAGCTAGCCCAATGTAGCATCTTGCAAAAGGCACTAAGATTGGGCATGAGGAGGGCGGCTTAGGTTAACAGCATCAAGGCCAAAAAGTTGCTCTCACTGAATAACAATGTGTCTGTCTCCAGATCTCTGACAAGAGGAATAGAAGGATATTGAGCCTCAGACCATAAAAGAAGATTTGGCGGTTGCCTTAAAGGCAGCATCTCGAACTGTCCAGTGCTGTCGGGACCTGGCAAACCTTTCCTCAAGCCTGATCATCTCTAGGCAACACCCTGAGGAAAGTTGCCCACTTTACCACTTCTGCAGAACTTATGTGAAACTAATTTGCTCAGCTTAGCCTGATGTTTGGGCAGGCACACTGCCGCTGACTTGTTCGCTACTGACCTATTTTATTGCCCAAATACAAAATTCAAGTGGAGAACCATGCAAAAATCAACTCTTTTCTTCCCAAAAACCAATGTTCAAAACTGATATCCACATAGGCCCAGCTGTCCCCTTCCTGCAAAGTACACCAAGTAGAAGCATAACACAGTATCCACAGAAGTCATAATTATTGCTGTCTCCTTTCTTTGCTGGTTTAATGGGATCACAATGAGCAAATGTTACATTTTGGCCAACAGCAAGTGGAATGACCACAGGCCTGAAGTGCAATCACACCCAGTAATTCTGAGGGAAGGCAAATGATTCATTTGCAACTAGTCATTCTTTTCAATTACAGGGTACTTTTCCCAGGAAGCTGTTTTCTCACTCATCTTTCAGCTGCAATGTGCCCTCCGTTGCCCTGAGACATTCTGATACTCTAATAAGCTGAACTTGGTGAAAATAGCAATTACAGCATGTTGGGGCTGAAGAAAGCCTCAGACACAAGAGATGCAGGCCCCCAGACCAGTAAACATTTAATAATATCATCTTCCATCAGTCTGTCATGTGATCTTTACAGTTCATAATTCATTTATACTAATGTACTATAAAAGATATTTCTAATTTATGTTATACTGTTGCTGAGTTACAGCTTTGTCACCTATGTTGTTGCCTGTGCCAGCTTGTTAGATGAGATCTTTTTTTTAGAGTTTGCTGAAACTCAAGAAAATAAAAAAGGTGTTCCACTTCCGAAGAGAGTTTTGTGATTACTGCAACTGCATACATACACCTATTCCTTGAATAATTCATGTGTCTTCCCAGATCTAAAAGGGAAATACTGCAATAGAGAGAGAAGGATATGGGCAAAGTCTAAAGCCAATAGCCAAAGGGAAAATGATCCTGAGGTAAGCCTATTGTCCTTTTGTGAAACGTCTGAGGTAGACACAGACCGGATAGTTAACCAGATATGGGTCAGGGGCCTGAGCTCTGTCAGGCCTGGGCTCAAATGAAGCCGAACAGCACGTCCGGTCAGGATTTCTTATAGATGCATTTTAGCCCGTGGCATTAATCACAATAATCACATCACAACTGTGTCCTGCGGGGAAGCAGATACTCTGCTCTGAGCTGTGTTACTTTAAAAGGAGTAACCATCAGGCCCTATTCTCTGCATAGCTTTTTGTAGGAAAGACAAACTTGAATATCAGGGTGAATTTCTAAATTCTACCTATTTTCCAAAGCCCTGTAGGTCCTAAAATATAACTGGGGGTAGGAAGCAGAGCAAAAAGTAACCATGATCTGAACCACTTGTGCAAACTGGAGGAAAAGGACTATTTTGAGATGGACATCATGACCATGCCAGAAAGTGCAAGTGAGATAGTGTAAAGGGAAACGAACAAAATTGATTACTCTCCTCAAAGTTACAAGGAAGGGAAGTCTAGGTAACATCCTAAAATACCTCTTTGATGCCACTGTGCAGCGCATTGAATTGCATTATAAAATTGCCATTTAACTCCCAGAGATTTGATAAACCTAACACTATCACTCTACATTGAATAATGAGCGACTCAATTTGCTGAACTTGGACTGTGTTCACAAATCTCTGTGGCAAAAAGTTTCCACAGCATTTGCATAAATGATGACTGACTTATCACAATATTATTACTCGCTCTGTGTGGTAAATTCATTCTTTTTCCCTGCTCTCCCACAGAAGGGTGCACAGATAGCTTTACAGAAAACTGAAAACCTTTCCTAGAAATGTTATTGTCTGTTTAATATTTTTGCCAAATACCTAATCCTACAAACAAAACCAGAACCACCCACAGTATTAGTTACAGCTGTGAGATTATTATTAAGGTGCTAGGATACTTTAGGCAACTTTAGGTTTTAAGAATTGCCCAAGACAATATTTATCATGCCATCAGGAAATGAACGCTAAATCCTCTTAAGCTGTTGAGAAAATGGACACTTCTTTTAAAGTGTGCTCTCCTTCATTATCTCACTCTTACCTTTCTAAGTACCACAAACTGACTCTTGGCAGGGCTGGAATATATTGATACACAGAAGAGAGTTATGTTTCTGGATTTCTCCTGTGCAGCACAGCTGCTGCCTCTTCAGTATGGAGATCCATTTCATTAAAACTTGCTCTCTAGACATTATTACATTTTTCTTCAGATTTCTTTGCCAGATTTCACTCCTGTTCCAGACCTAGTCATTTTCGGATTGAGAACAGGCTTCTTCCCAAGTGTTATTTAATCCTCAAAACTGTAGATCACTTTTATGAGAATCACTTAGAAATCCCATAGGTTTTGAAACCTGTTAAAGATTATAGAGTCATAGAAGGTTGGGTTGGAATGTGATCTTCAAGAACTTACCTGTTTTATTGCTTCCAAGGGGCTTGTCAGCTTCCTACTAAAACACAGTTCGGTAATTGCATAGTGAATATAAATGAGAGTTTTTTATTAACACTAAATGATCAGGTATGATTGACATTAGGGATCTTCTTCATATAATTTCATTGACAAAAACATATGCTGTAAGGTGTCTCTATTTTCCAATAACACATTTCTATATGTAATAAAACAACTCACTACACAGTATTAAGCTATCATGTTACTGATCCCTTGGAATACACCACTGATCTAATTCCTCCTGCCAGCCACATCAAAAATATATTAACCCTTTTTTTCCCTCCTTAAAAACTACTTAAACTTCATAATACCAAAAATTACTTATTATTTTGTCTATATTTCTAAGGTTCTCTGTATTAAACATTCCATAGCAGGGCACTCCTGAAAGGATCTTGCATGGTCTTTTAGGCAAGGAGATTTCATTAATTCCCATTAACATCCCTCCCCCTTTCACAAGAAGGTTTCGTATTTACACCATACTTCTGAGAACCAAGAACAGCTCAGCCCAAGGCATGCAGCACCTTGTGCACTCACAACAGAAAAGAGATTGCTCTCATGAGATCAAGTAGTTCTTAACAGATTGAAGATACGCAATTTCAAAACCTTGTTAGGTGTTGATCTAAACCTCTAAGAGAGCTTGCAGTGATAAAATTTCTACCATTTCCTCCAGACAATCATTTCCAGAATATAACTGTTCTGTCCATATGTTTTTTCCGTATATACAGAAGCCTCTTACATATTTGTAATGTTATGTCTCCCCTCTCCATCCCTTCAGTCTTCTTTAAAGTAGTGAAGGGTAAGAGAAGACTATTTTCCCTCTTTTCAGTTTTTCTTGTATCTCATGTTTTCTAAATCCTGACCTTTTCTATTGGCATCCCTGAATTCACTGTATTAGTTATTTTCTCTACATCAAATATCATATCAGTCACCTATGACTGATAGGACTGGTCGAGTCTAGAGAGAATAAATGTTTTGCAAAGTATTTCTTTGTAAATTTTACCAAAGATTGGACATCTAGAAATATAGGCCTTAGGCTCTTTGGGACAGTATTCAAAAAGGAAAGCCATAAGCTATCTGATCTCTCATTGAGAACTAAGTTAAGGAAAACATGCCTCCAAAGCTTCGTCTGAAGTTTCATGATCTTAATTATTCTTTGATGCTTCAAATTTCAGATGCCTGGGTCCATCAGGGGCCAGGAGAACTGAATACCTGCAGTTCCCAAGATCAAAATGAAACCAGAGGATAAAGTAGGAGTCTCCGACTGAAGCCTCACAGGTGAGCACTGAATCCTTCAGCAGAACCTCATTTACAGAAGACTACAGTAACTTAGTGTGTAACTACACTTCATTTGTTGCCTATGGCCAGAGATTAACCACAAGATAAGCTAATACAAGATACCCCATGCAAAAGAAAAATAATGTCCCGCTTTGCATAAAAATACATTATATCATGGGAACTACCAGAGAGGTAATAAAAGTTGTCTCAAGGGCCAAAGATTTATTTAAGCAAAAAAGGTTGAAGCCTCAAGTAATCCAATGGTCACAGAAGTTTTCCTATGTTCCCTAAAAAAATTAAATGCTTAGATTAAAAAAAATAAAGAGACAATATTGAACAATATTGATGGCCTGAAATGTACCCTGTTCGCAAATTAATTTCCAAGATGTGTCTTTTTAATGCAGTAAATTTAGTTTCCAGGATAAAAATAAAATTCTGATTGAGGAATAGTTTTTCTTCCCATGACTTTTTTTAAAGTGATGCTTAAGAACACATGAAAAAGAGTTCTGTGACTCAATTTCTGAAAAATACAGAAGTCATGTGAAATGCAATTATGATGCATCTAATTGGATTTTATAAAGAACACGATAGTTTCATGAAAGTTACTCTAAAAACTATCACATTTAATTTTTTTATAAAATGAGTGGGAGTTGAATACGAACATTGCTATTACATTAAAAGCTCTCTGGGATTTATTTGGCTGCATTGCTTTTGAACACAACATAGTGACACAGCTCAGTCAGTAAAAAGATACAAGTAAGTAGTTATAGCAATATTAGCACTCATGGCAGGAAACCTTCCCAAAGCTGAATTTAGACTAAGGTTTTTATTCAGAAGAAAAACTGTCATCCCTCTTGCTTACCTCCTCTTCAAATGCAACACTATTTGGGGGGATACATCAACATCTAGGGCTCTTTGATGATTTGTAAGCTGGATATTTGGAATCATGTACAGCCCAAACCAAGATACTATAACACATCCCAGAGGCTTTTAAGTATTTCTCATTCATTACAGGGTTACTTATTCGCAAGTCCTTCCCCTTTCTTTGCCACTGAACACTTCATACATCCAGAGCAGAACATGCAACCGCAGGGGACCTGTCGCCGTTTAGCCCCAGCCAGCAACTAAGCAGCACACAGCCGCTCACTACCTCCCCCGCAGTGGGATGGGGGAGAGAATCGGAAAAGAACTACTGGGTTGAGATAAAAACAGTTTAATAGGACAGCAAAAGAAGAGGAAACAACAATGATAAAGAAATATACAAAAACAAGTGATGCACAATTGCTCACCACCTGGTGATCGACAGCTTATCCCTGAGCAGTGATTCCCGTCCCCCAGCCAACTCCAGTTTATGTACTGGGCATGGTGTTACATGGTAGTGAATGTCCCTTTGGCCAGTCTGGGCCAGCTGTCCTGGCTGTGCCCCCTCCCAGCTTCTTGTGCACCTCCCCGGTGGCGGAGCCTGGGAAGCTGAAAAGTCCTTGACTTCATATAAGCACTACAACTACTTCGCAACAACCAAAAACGGGTGTGTTATCACAATTATTCTCATACCAAACCTAAAACACAGCATTATACCAGCCATAAGGAAGAAAAACCAACTCGATCCCAGAAAACCAGGACAGGACCATGTCAGCTAAGCACGTTGGCAAAGCTGGGAATGAGGAGCAAAATCTTCATCCTACTGCTCCTGGCTGTGCTCTTGATTTGCTGCTCTCTGAGCAGACGGCAATCCCTCAGTAAGTTTCTGGGTTTAAAAAAAGAAAAAAGAAAATCTGAACAGGAGACTGATTCTCTTCTGTACAGAGAATTGACAAAGTTATTACTTCCAGGAGAAAACAAAAGACTTTTTAGTTGAATCATGTCTTTTTTGTTTTAATTGCTTATTGCACCAGACAAGGTGCTTTTTACATCATGGCTTTATTTTTTCTTTTTTTCCAAAACCCGAGTTGTAGTTGCACGTTCTTCAGAATGACAGAGCTGGCGCTGTCACACGTTTATGTGAGAAGTCTAAGTCTCAGAGAAACAGCTGAAATTAATCATGAAAAGTTTCAGAAATAGATGTCCGGTAGCTCAAAAAAAATGGCAGAATTAAAGGAATTGACATGAAATAGGGAGAGTGAGAAGGAACTGGTAGAAGTGCCATACTCTTCTGGGGAAAGAAACAGCCATGGACTTACTTAAACTTTATGGAAGTTTTACTCTCTGCTATTTTATCACTGGCGTAGTAGAATGGTAGTCATAAGAATGATAGTTAGAGCTACAAGACAGATTTATTGGCAGTCTTTCTAATTTTTATCCACTTTCTTTCATTTCCAAGTAAATCATGAGTTGTTAACAGAAGCATTTCTAGAGAAAGATAATTTTTGCCCTTTTTCCCCAATGACCACTGTAAGAATTACCACACATTTACACAAAAGAAGGCTCAATCTGCAATCACTCACAGAAGTAAAACCCAGCTGTATAAAAAGACCAGAAAGGACAAGTAACTGATGACTGGAATTAAATCACAAATCTAAGTTTTCTAACACATTGGCAAATCACTTCTTTCTATTATTCCTCCTGTCCTGGCAAAGCCTAAGCTGACCTACTATTTCTACCCCTTACATGGCAAATGCTTCATTCTCACTCATGCACTTATGAATATGTTATAAGTTGTGACTAAATGTAATTATGTAAATGATAGTCATTTGTTTTCTATACACATTAATGTTCTGCTTCATTGGGGTCCCAATATGGAGCAGCAGAAGTTTGAGCTTTGCAGCTGTGCCTCTGTGTGGTGCTGCCTCTCATCTAAAAATTAAAATGAAGATGAAATTTGTCTTTTGCTTAGCATGAACAAAGCAAACCATCCTTGTGTTACTTAATACATTATCTATTGCTTTCTACAGGTAGCAGAATCAATCACCTTTCCCAGTGGTGGTAAAATCCTGGGGAATAATTTTATATACCTCCAGCTCTATAATACAACATCGAAGTGTTATTTAGAATCCCAATAATGGCTTTGTTTTTTGTCGTGATGCTTTTTAAAGCTAAGCTTCGTCAAACTGGGACCTGTCAAGAGGTATGAAAAGTAAAGTTCTGCTATGATAAGAAAATTTGGCTAATAAAGATCTATAGGAAGTGGGTTTCCCATCCTGTAAAATTTTTTGGCTATTTACAGGTTTTCCCATTTTGCATGAAGATTAATCTGAGAGCTTCTAAGAGTAGGAGGAGAGTCTAACAAAGAAAGCCTCTTCCAAAAGGTAAATACTTGTGTGCTCTATAAACTTGCATGCACACGTGTTTCCTTTTAAAACAAGTCTCACTAGAAATTCTGTGCTGGATATTTCTCCTCCCTCTCTAGAAACTTACCTGGAAAGGTTTTTCAGAAGCAGGCTACAAAACTGCTGCCAGGCTGACTCGTTCCATAGGAAGTCCGAGATCTGACTAGTTCTCAAAGTCAGGTAGCCTGTTTCTCCTGTTTAAGCCAGTAACATTACATGCAGACTAAACACAGCTTCATGTTGTTACAGTAACTGTTCCAGTGCTCATAACACAGTTATCCCAAAGAGTTTATATTCAATTTTCTAATGATGTCTTTTGAATTATGCATGTCTTTACCTAAATAGAAGACACAATGTAAGTAGCTCTAGGGAAGAAGGGTAAAAAAATCTGCCAGACTTAGAGACTTATGAAGGTAGCAGCTCGTTTGTTAAAAGCGAGCCCAAAAGAGACGCAATTCTCTTGCAAAGGTTCCTTTTACTGACAACATCAATCCCTAGATTTGCTGTATAATCAGTAGGGCACTGCAATGGAGGGAAGAATAGACTGCCTACAAACTCTAATACTTCATTAGTAAAAATCCAATATTCAGAAAAAGGAAAATTGTCTCTCGGGGCTCTTGCATCTATCTAGTAACAATGAAAAAACCTCTGCTGTTCTGCACTTCAGGTTCATGGTGTCACTCAAACCCCTTGCCACAGAATTTTAGCCCTTCATTACTTAAACAGCTTTCTATTAATTACACATCTAAGAAAACTACTAACACTTTTATATTGCCCTTTAAACTATAGATCACAGTTCCCCAACCATGGTTACAGAAGGACTAGTTAATAGATGTTACTGAGATCTCTGGCAGTGCCTGGGGAGCACTTGGTGACACAAAATTAAGCATGAGGTGAGTTTGGATCCCCTCTTGGAGCACGAACCTGTATTTCCAGCTACTCAAGAGTAGCTTTGGTGTCACTGTCTTGGTGTTGTTATAACATTGCGTAGGAGCTCCAAGACAGCAACCCATGTGTATCCCTGAGAACTGGACACTGATTTCTTACAGTGACTTTCTCAGGTCATCTATCTCTCATTCTAAAAACAGATTTCTGTCTACACAACAGAAAACAGAAAAGTGGCTTTGTAGATGGTGATCAGTGTGCCATGCTGGCTCCTCATATCGCTCTAGGTGATGTAGTAACACTTTCACACCTTAGAAATAGTCCTGCTTGTAAATTACTCAGAGCTTCTTAGGTGAAAGGAAGATCTTAACCTGTAAGATAGTATCTTCGACAGTGTGTTGAATTCACAGCTGCTATCCTTTCCTACCCCTTTGAAGGAACATGTCCAAGGTATTTGGAATCTTTAAAAATGCCACTCACAGCAGGAAGAACTAAGTTAAAGGTTTTTAAACACATTCTTGATTGATTCATGTGGATTAACATACATTATTTCATTATATACATACACAGTGAAAATTACAGGAGGGCAACTCATACAGCATGCTCCTCTTAAAATTTCGCAGAAAACATTCTTTATCCCCATTTTAATCTTCCCCTAGTTCCATGCGCAGAATGATAATCAGTGTACGGGAGGTCTGCCTCCAGCCAACCCAGATCCATTTCTCACAGTACTCGCACGTCACGGAGAAGCATAATTGTACAGCCACGGTGACAGCAGGCCTGACCCACTAGGATGCTCCATGAGAAACTCAAATATCCATAAAGCTACTAAATTATGGCAAGTACTTGTCTCTCATCAGGGTTTTCCCTTCAACAGCATGCCGATTCCAAGTTTAATATGTCTTCTTGCAATGCAGAACTGCAAGAAATTAATATTTCAGGAAGTGGAAATAGGAAGAGGGAACAATGCCATGGCTTTCCATACTTTGCCTAAATGAAATATTTTCCTAAGTAATTATTAATTGTATGTGTAACTAATTATGGTTTAATATTTTGTTAAACAACAATATATTACTGTTTATTGATTTTTCATCAAATGTCAGTTTTGGGGAAGTAATTATGCTATTCAGAAATATTTACTTGTTAATTTTATTCTTTGTAAACACTGTTAAATGTCAAAAATTTTTAACCTGTATGCAATAATGTAATTGAATCATTTTTAATGTTTGTCACTTCTCATTTTGTTACAATAAAAATATGCATTTCCTTTTTTCCACCAGAGTGAAACAAAACAGTGACAAGCATAAAATCTAGAGCTAGTGCTAAAGTACTTTAGTTAGTACTAAAGAGCTCTTGTGGCCATAAAAGCATTTTTTGTCAGAAGATTCCAGTTAAAACTATTTCAAAACAGTTGTTTTCTAAGGGTTGGCCTGAAGTCACTGGTTCCAATCCTTTATGCAAGAATCTACAGTGTGATCAACTAAAGTTCAGACTACAAATTCAAATACACAAATTAATACCACCTTTAAAAAAAAGGAAAGGAAAAAACGTAACTAGCAGCATTTGGCAGCATGAGAAAGTGCTAAATATAAAGCGGTCATGCACTACAAGCATTGCACAGGCCAAACTATAAGATTGCAAGCCAGGTGTCTGCACATTGTCTTGCCAATGTGCCTCAGCCCTTCTCCGGCAGGCAAATCGTATTGATGTTAATTCAGTCCTTGGCTGTTCAGCTAAAACTACCGATTCCCCCCCTCATCAGAAAGCAAATTTTTGTCAGTACTTTGGATCTACAAGGTCTAGGACCTATTCTCCAGATCAAGAGTCAATGATGCATCTAGAGGAGGCATCTAAGAAGTTCTGGCAACCCGAGATAAAGTTGACTGCTTTGGCTTTATGCCGGGCTTGGGATCTTGATTCTCAGAAGCTCAGGAGTCAGTTTGGAGAGCAAGGCCTTCCTCACAGGGAAGGAAAAAGCTGCAAGTACAAAGGTATTTGTGACAGCAACATCAGCTCATTTTATTTACTAAGGTAAATCAATGCCAGTGTGAAGAGACTGAAGAGAAATGTTAAGCTGATAAATGACCTTAGGTCACCAATAAAGTGACAAATTTGAATGGTCACTCACTGCTGGAGGGCCCATAAGCTTCCCATGGATTCTATTAGCTCTTAGTTACCCAAGCAAAACTGCTGCTTCCCTCTGTAAAGCCTCCCAGTCCCCATAATTCCCTTAAGGCTTGGCTTTGTCTCTTTACCAAACACACCATGCCAGCTGTAGAGAACTGTGCTTAAATGACTCTGGCAAAAGGCAGCTGGAAATGGTTATTTTACTGTAGAGAGGTTCATGTAATGCATCGCTGATCAGACAGTGAATGAAGCTGGCCTCTGTTCGGCACTTTGGCTCTATTATTGGGAGTGTAACAGAGAAAAGCACTCCAAATGGAAACAAACAAATAAACCTCAGAACATTTAACAGCTCCGCCAAACTCGAGAAAAAGAGACAGACCCTTCAACAATGAGAAAAGCGACTAGAGAAGGTTAAAGACCTCTGACAGGGTCAGAAGAACAGACTTCATGGCACTGAAAAAGATGGCACTGTACATTAAAGAATTTGACTTCTTACAGTGTTTAGGAGCCTAACATAACACTGTACTGGCATACCCTGAGGACTACTGATTCTGGAAGGATAAAGGACACAAGGGTTTTTGGTTCTCTTTTTTTTTATTCATATAATAGATTCAGTAAAGGTTAAAAAAATAGGGAAGAATTTTTCAAGTTCAGAAACCCATCTTATGATTTTGGGAACTTACACAATTCCCTAGTAAGAAACTTGTCTGCTCTTTTGGACTGAGACAGAACATTATTTTCAGCCATGAGCACCAAACTGAGAATTAAATCTTTATGAAGAGATTGCAGTTTGCTAAGTTACCTGCAAAACTGAAAGTCAGGATCTGCAGAAATTGGAATAGCCTGTGTTGTGAATAACATCACTAGCCAAGAGATTTAGTGAAAACAATGGTAAGGGGAAACAACAACTGAAAGTACTTGTGACATCTCATGAGAGCGTTCTGCCATCACTACCCTATACATCATCTATCAAAAGCTGTCTCAGAAGGGAGGCACATGCAGGTGATGAGCTGGAAGTCAGTGAAGATCCTAACTAGGGGGAAGGGGGGGAAAAAACCAAATCATACAAAACTAAAACAACTGAGCCCCAAGAAATGACAGAAATTCAACCAACAGAATCATCTTTTGACAATAACATTGTTGCCTAAAGGCTCACCTGCCCCGGATCTCAGAACACACATACCTGGACATTACTAATAACTGTTCTTTAATAGGGTGCTCACTGATATTTGAAACTACAGGTATTATCTTCTGGTTGGTTGCCACTAATATTATCCTTAGCTTTGCGAGAAAACAAAGCAGTTAACTCAGTTGCTGTGTCATAAATGGCTCAGATACACAACATGGACTGGTTAGAAGCAGACAGTGAAGGAAGCAAACTTCTGTGGCTTTGGGTAATTACAGAGCTACAACTGAGACAACAAATGATTGTCTAACAGGAAAAATAAATAAGAGTATGAAATAAGTATGTTAGGTACAGGCAAAAGACAAAATCAACCTGTAACACTTTTACTGAAAGTTAGAATTGCAGTCCACTCCTGTGCATGCTACAGGTTCCTTCATTTCCACATTGTGCTGGTTTTGGCTGGGGTACAGTTAATTTTCTGCATAGTAACTAGTATGAGGCTATGTTTTGGATTTGTGCTGTAAACAGTGTTGATAACACAGGGATGTTTTTGTTATTGCTGAGCAGCACTTCCAGAGTCAAGGCCATTTCTGCCTCTCAGCCCACCCCACCAGCAAGGAGGCTGGGGGTGCACAAGAAGCTGGGAAGGGACACAGCCGGGACAGCTGACCCCGACTGACCACAGGGATATCCCATACCATATGGCGTCACACTCAGCATATAAAGCTGGGGGGAAAAAAAGAAGGAAAGGGAGGACATTCGGAGTTACAGCATTTGTCTTCCCAAGTACCTGTTACACATGGAGCCCTACTTTCCTGGAGATGGCTGAACAGCTGCCTGCCCATAGGAAGTGCTGAATGAATTCCTTGTTTTGCTTGCATACATGGTTTTTGCTTTACATATTAAACAGTCTTTATCTCAACTCACCATTTTTTTCACTTTTACTCTTCTGATTCTCTCCCCCATCCCACCAGAGGGGAGTGAGTGAGTGGCTGGGTGGTGCCTATTTGCCAGCTGGGGTTAAACTACAACACATGCCCAAACCACATAGCTGCTTACAGAGCCCAAAGTCTGGAAAATTTTGTAGGTATTAACTGGAAAATAAGAATGTCTCTGTTTAGGGATGTTTTAGTAGGTGATCATCCCTCTTTTCAAAGGCCAGGCAGGGAAAAAGACAGTAAGAATCTGACAAGCCACAGCAGGTTAGCTCATTATGGACAAAAATGGAATCAACTGATCACAGTGCAGAGAAACCCTAAGTCTACAGGTTGAAAGGGCTTCAACAGCTGGGGTCTTAACTCTCTCTATTGGGTCTAGCTGCCACTTCCCAGACCCTCTCTTTGTTTGCCTGCGGCGCTTGCAGCACAGCCAGCCACCACTATCCACTTCCCCACTAACTTCTCAATGGTTCCCTTCTCCTTTAAACCTTGTTTTTTGAACCTCAGCATGAGCTGGCCAAGCACAAGGGAAGAAGCACTCAGTGTTTCTCTCCCTGCAGCCAGCCTCAGAGAAGAGGACTCTTGTCTCTAAAAGTTGCTTCTGTTCCCCTTTACACACAGCTACTTCTGCCAACACCCTCCTTACTGGTACTGCTTATGTGGAAAGCCCTTTTATTTATAGGGTGGAAGAGTTATTTCAGTATGTGCAAATGAAAGACTGCAGGAGAAAAGGAGGTGGTAGATCTTTCAAGTTAAATTTGCCGATGGTGCAGCTACTAAATTTTCATGTTATCTATCAGGCCATGAATAAATATTCATAATTCTATTAACTGAAGCCCTAAGATCTTAGAAATATCTAAATTCTCTTAATTCAAGATTCTTATGTATTCTTCACCCCCTACCTCTTAAAACTATCCCTACTGACAGTACTTGCTTTTCTAGACATCATTACTTAAAAACTGTATTATATGCCCCACAAAATATCAGACATTGATATATGTAACCACCTTTTGAACAGAATCTCTTCTCCTTTTTAAAAAATTGTATTTACTTACTCTTTCCAGTAGTAGCATCTTCACTGCTCTGATTGCTATGGTCTCTTAATTTTTTTTTTTTAAATTTACTTCCCATTTTACAAAATTTGCCTTGCAAACTTACACTAACTTGAAGATCATTGCAGAAATGCTTTCCAGAAGTTTAGAAGTGACTGGGAAGTACACTCAATGCACAAATCCTCCTAGCAATGAAGTGCAGCTGTTTTAGTCATTCCCTGGGCCATGAATTGTCTCCCTCCCATGGAAGCCACCATTGCTGTCTGCGAGTGAGGATTACCTTTTCAAAAAAGAGCTGGGTGAGAACTCACAGGATTCTCAAGCACAGTTAGTGAGCTGAGGCCAGACTACTGAGCATAATAAGGTTGATCTAAAGCCAAGACAGAAAAATAAGGGCCCGATTACATTAATTTGAAGTTATCACAGTGGGCGTAAGTACAGTATAGCCACTCTTGACACAGAGGCAGGTAGGAGATGTCATTACTAATGAAGCTGCATACTGATCTTACGTAGAGGTATCACAACGCTTTCAGTCTTCAGGCAAGACTGCGCAGGGAGCACTGCTGCTCTGTGCCTGGGCACGTCACCATTAGTGGCATCTGAGGATCACGCAGTGGCAGCTGTAATTGCATAGTGTCCTCTCCCTGCACAGTTGGTGGTTGTTAGTGGTTTCTTGGGATCACAGCAAGTGCTCTCTTCACTGGCTGTTTCAGCACCTCAGGCCAATATTTTCATCATCAGGTGTGGCTGTACTAATAGGAGCAATCCTCAGGCATCTGACATGTCACTTAGATTACTCCCTAACTTCACATGAGCTCACCTGCTTGGTTACTGAACTCCGGCTACATCAGCTTCCCAGCCCTGCTAAGAAATTTCTTCTCAAAAGATTTCAGAGTTATGGCAGTTTATTGTAAGAGGACCTTTACTGCCTTCCTACATCCAACTAACTTTCATTTTGCCATGACTGGTAATGCTGGAATCTGGAGATGCTTGCAGATTTTATTGATTTCAGCATCATGCTCAAGATGCATGGGTGAAATTCTGACCACACAGGTGAGGTTTGAATGCTCTGCAAAACCAAGTGAAGGTTTGTAACATCTCTTCTAGCCTTCGTCAGGACATGATTTACTGGGCCATGGGATTATTCTTCTGCTAGCCCATGGAAGTATGAACTGAAGACCACTGAAATTTTTCAGGGGTACCTGCAGATCCACTAGCCATAATGAAAACAGTACTGCATCTGGTGAATGTTACCTTGGCCAGAACTCATTACAGGAAATCTGGCCTGCACTGCTGCTTTCATTGCAATTATATAAATACTTACCCATTTCTTTTGCTATTTTTGGCAACATCTTTATACAGATCAGTTATTGTACCTCATTCACTTGTTCTTTTGAGTCTTCCATGTTTTATCTTTTGTTCTTTGTTTTATTTCAATCTGTCTGAAACAGTGCAGGAACTGATCTGCTACTGGAAATTCTTTTCAGGACAATATTACGCCTTAGGCTTCACCTTTGTGGCATCAAGATCAAACACAGGAATCTCAGCAACGTAAAAGCTGGTGCTATGTTGAGAATATTTTTGTGACTTTTGTGATATATTTTAACTATACAGCCACACAATACACACTCCCCCTGCAGCACCCTGACACATTTCTGACATCCAGTGACAAGGACAGCAGAGCTGACATCTGCACTCAAGCCAAACGCAGCCAGAGAATTTTCTTACAAGAACACTCCTCCAGCTACTGCTTCTGAAACATTGTTTTTTAGCATTTTGTTTTCCAACCTTAGTTTTCTTCAGAAAGTCTTGTCTTCTCTAAGTGCCAGTTACTCCTTAAAGATAGCCCTCCACCTCCTTGTCCCCAATGTATTATAGAAGTGTTATGATTTCTACATATCTAGAGTAACATCAATGGTGTCTGAACTCCTAACCTGATTTCCAAAAGTCAAAAAGAACATATAGAAGAACTGTTACTTTGAATTGCTTTAGTCAGTTTGCTCTGATCCAGTCCAGTTATTCCTCTTCCCAGGATGTGACACAAGTAATTAATTTTCTCAGCACCAATTTCATTTTTCTGCAGTTCATTTTAACATTCAACTTCCCTCATCTGCAGCCATGCAATCAGTTTTGTCTTACATTTCTTTCAGATCCTACCATATGCAAAAATGATGTGCTATGATTTCTGGAATATCTCTTGTGCTGGAGACAGGAGAAGATGTTCTCCTGAGATGTCATCTTCCAACTGGAGTTTTGAAAGCAGTAAATTCTTTCCTCGTTTTGTCCAATTGAACCAAGTGAAATAGTAGACTCCCAGTTATTTAACCAAGCCTGCAATAAATATACACAGTTTTATACTTTTGTGATGACCTTCCATTTCTATGGATAAATTCTGTCATTTCAGTATTTTCACAGGTCTGGGTCACACCTATCTTATTTCTCAAAATAGTCACACATTATCTCACAAGAATTCCTTCATTATTCTCCTTCACCTTGGGCCTTACTCTTAACAAGTCAGTTTTGTGCTTGGAGCTTTTGTGATGGCCAAGTAGACCACGCTAAACATACACATCTAGAAAAAGCGTATCTTATTCCCCAGTGCCTTTTTGTTGTGATGCATGTGCCATGTAGCACCTACTTGGTAACATTTTCTCTTGTGCTTATCAGTGCAGTTCCCTGCTACGCTGAGGAAACAGCTTCTCTACCACATCTCTGAAACAGATTTGTGCTACAAGCTGAACTTTCCCCATCTTTCATCTCTGGGATGCAGTTTACTTTTGTCTTCACATCAGCTAAGAACATTATAGATCGGTTAGAAAATCATCATTCCTTTTTTGTCACATTTGCTCTATAGTCAAAACCAACTCTTCCTCCATAGCTTCTTAAGCTTGCCTGAACAATACACCCAGCTTTTCCTGCTCCCCTAGAAGCAGGGGCTTGCACGGGAGTTTGACTTGCTTCCCATTTGCAGGTCAGTCCTGCTACCTGTGCCACCGGTCATGCCTGCTGTGAAAGGGTGATGGCTAGGTCCTTCCTGGGAGCTTTATGCAGGTCATGGCCAGCTGCTGATGCATACATGTGATTCTTGGTTATACTTCAGGTTTATCAGGTATGTCCAAACTGATTCTAATGAGAACATATTTACATCTATTCTGTTTTCCCCACACACATTCTTCAGCTATTCCAATGACCTTTTCCCTAATGTTAAATTGCCCAGTAAGATTGTCCTTCAGTGTACCAATTCTACCTGCAAAAGACATTTTTCGTGGCTATAAACTTACTGGCTCTCTTGGACATTCCCTCACTGCTTCCTGGGGAAAGTTTGCTTTCTTTGAAGCTGTTATTCTTTGGAAAAAATAAGCTCCAGTAATCAACCACATATCTGGACTTCTCCTGTCTGCTCACCCAAGACCTGCCAGAAAGTACTCATGTTCTGCATCTATCCTTTTCCTCCCTTCCAGTAAGTTTTAGAAACTAATCAGATTTCTTTCAGAGCCTATCCACCTGCCTCAGAATGGGGCCAGTTAGTGCCCTTCTGCATAGCTTTGTTCACTGCAGTGCTTTTGGTTAAAAATCCACAGCCTACACGTCATTGCCTTATTTACACGAATGCCACAGTCCATTTTTCCTTCTTATACCACACTATTTTGATTTAGATACCTGCCAGCAAGAGATTAACAGAAAATAGGATGATCTAAGCCAGCTTTTATTACAGTCTTCCTAAACACTTCTGTCTCATCTGTGCCACTCACTGCATACCTAGAGAGTGACCAAGCTGTTAAGCCTTTATACCTCTTACAGAAGCAATATACCTGTACAGAGACTCGCACACCTGAGTAATGTGCTATTGACTTTATGTCCTTGTGATGGTTTACTAGATCTGCAGTCACTACCCTTGGGCACCTTCTAATGTGAGCTTCTGAAAAGAAGCTAGCTTGGGGATGCAGAGAGATGATCTTTGTGTTTCACAGATGGTTTTTACTAAATTACAGGTGAAGCACTTCTGCTGTATTTAAAAGATAAAAAAATAGCAGCATGCTTATACATGCAAATGAAATAGACATGAACAATGATTCTGTTGTTGGTACAGAACGACTTTTTACACTTCTGCAGGGATCACAGTAGGTGGATATTCCCATATATACTGATCACTCAGTGTTTAATGGATGCCAAGGTCAAAGAACACAATGCCTTGATAAAATATTAAAGGACTAAAAAGGTTGGGACATGTCATTCAGAAAAAGACTTTGAATTTATGGGAAACAACCTCGCAAAATATTAATAAAGTGAGCAGTATCTCAAAATTGATGAACACCCCCTGGGATGTTGCTACAACATAATAAATCACTTTATCTAAAAAATATCCCACATACAATCATCCAGACATATTTTATTGCTGAAAATATCAAGGAGCACTTGCTGAGCTGTTGCTGTTTAACTTAGATACCTAAACCACCAGACTAGACTCCCTGTGTTGTCAGGGATCTTTGCCAAGTGGTTATTCAGAACACCTCAGATAAAAGCTGAGTCTTTTTTCACTGACTAACCATGAAGTACTTGAGTTATACGCTGCATATATCCAACTTTAACCACCTTCATGATGACTGATACTATTAAACTACTGGTGGATTCACCACTGACATGTCTAAGTCTTAATTTCTTACCTTCTCTCCACCCCTCCAAGAGAGCATGCCTGCCTATAAAAGCTCAGTTACAGCTAATGGCATGAAGATATTTTATTTTGAATCTCTTCATCATAAAAGTTCCAAAACAGAAATATGATAACATATTAAGGCACTGAACTGTAATGTAAACAGCTTGATTTGAGAAAGCTTTACTTTTTCAGAAGTAGTGATTTTGGTTACATTTGAGCTGGTGTGACTTGGGCATGCAGGAAGCAGGGAGGTGGCTGGGGCACAGTCTTCCATCACATCAGGTAACGTTTTTCCATCTTGGCTTTTACTGTCAATCTGAGGGCCTAGTAGCTAACAGAAGAAAACTGAAACTCACAAGGAGGATGCAAGAAGCATCAGATCTTGACTGAAAGCAGCTGTCAGGAAGACCTGTCCTGGCCTTCAGAGTGGTTAAGAGCCCTCAACCTGACAGGCAGGAAAGTAGGAAATGTTCTGCAGTAAAAGCTTTGCTGGGAAAAAGATGGCAGAAGAAGCAGCAGTGTGTGCTTGTGATAGAAAGCACAAAAATGGGTCAAAACCCAGTTCTGAACAGATAATTGAAATGTGGCATAATTTATAGGCCATAGGGTCATGACTAGGACTCTAAACGTTTACTCTCAGTATCCAGAGACACTACAGAGATTCAAAAAGTGAGGTAAGTGGAGTAGTAAAGTTACATATGTAATTGATGGTTGGAACAGTGAAAGGAAGTTCATGGATATAATATGCTTGAGAAACTGGAGCATCAGCAGAAGTTGCCATGTTCAAAAACTAAAATATTGGATTGTACATCCAGGAAAGACTTAGAAAAAAGCCAGAGCACATAAGTAACTAAATTATAAACAATACATGACACAAAGGATAGAAGACACTTGTTACATTCTTCAAACAAAAGTAATAACTAGGATAATTTTTCCCTGGTACTGTCAGTGATGTTTCCCAGGCAGTTGACTCACTCTTGGACAAGATGTCTCTGTCATGTTGTTGCTGGAACACTCTGCTTGCAACTTGGCTCAACCCATGATTTTTCCTGCTTTAACTGAATCTTTACAAAAGTTTCAAATCTTTGTTCCTCCTTCTTGCTACTTTACAGGTTTTTTTAGAACCCCGTTCCTACCTGGGTCAACTGCCTGAGAACTTTCCATCATGAATGGTATATCACAAATGAGCTTTCAAAGAGAGGAGAATGGAGCCAGCTCCTTGTTTGCTACCAAAAAGTCATGTTCACGAGAAGGTAGATTTTCTTTAAAGCAACTGAAAGATCAAATATAACCTGAAACCTTCAACATCTCTTTGCCAGGACTCCTGGAAGCATGTAACATCAAATGTATCATGTCTTATCCGATTCAGTTACTAGCAGAGAGAGCCTTGTCTTGCACCTTCAAAATCTACTCCAGATTACTCATCTATTCTCATAAAGCCAAAGAATCTTAGTGCTACTAAGTCACACAGAACATGGAAGTTATTGTAGCAAACATAGTTTGCTTCAAGGACAGTTTGAGCAACATATTGGCCATAATGCTACAGCCCAAGCTTTCTCTGGTCATCCCATTTTGTAGGACAAAGCAAAGCTAAAATAGGAGGAATTTACCCTAGTATCACCATTAAGATTTATTTCTAACAAGAAGGGTTTCTTCACCTCATGGTCCAACTCATCACCCAGGACTGCTGGGAGATGGCTGGTATATATGTTCCTAGGAGCCATTTCAGAGGCAATACAGGGTGCTGGGCATTACTCCACAGAAAAAGAAAAGGGAGCTGGACCCAAAATTTGTATTTACAGATCTGAACAGCATCCTAGTAGTATTTTATGTTCTAGCAATATTAACTTCATAGCAACAGAAAGACAGTTGACATGCAAAATTCCTCATTACAGTTGACTTCGAAGTTTTTTCTGTGGAATTACAGTTTTTGTGAAGTGTGAGTTCTAAATTGAGACACTTAGAATGCACCAGCATTGCTGACTGCTGCCTGGACCTGCTTGTTTGCAGAAACAAAGGAGTCTGGTTGCATTGTGCCTTGAGGGCCCCTGGTGCACAGCTTTCATTTTTTTCCAGTGTCATCCTGCACCAGTCAAGCATATACTTCTACAGCCCTCTTTGCAGGTGATGTGAAAGCATTTTGTGTGGTACAAGTGTTTTACATCAAGCTATTCTCTGGGTTGGCTGGATTTCCATTAGCCCCATCCTCCTGAGATCTTAGCATGGCCTCTGAGTCACATTACAGCTGAGTCTGCTATGAAAGCCTTCCACCCAGCCAACAGGAGCTCAAAAAGCTGATACAGCTCTTTAAATACTAAAGAGATGTTGCCTAACAAGGAACAGATAAGGAGGGGGGAAGGGGATCTGAGCTGTTAAACCTGTCCCCCTGCCCCACACCTCAAGCAGCCAGATGTATAAGAAACCATCCCAATCATGGTATGCTAGGCACAAAAAGTGTCTAGGAGGCAGAAGGAGCACATGTACATGAAGCAGTTTTTGCTTTTACATCAAAATATGGCTCATAAGTGTCCTTAAAAAGTTGATCATTTGGAAAAAAATGATTTTGCTACAAAATTTCACTCTGACATAAGTGGGTGTTTTGCATGCTTACATATATGCATTTGGATATTGACACTTTCCAGCCTCATTACAGCACACAATTCTTCTCTTAGAGCTTGTTTATTAAGCATTTTAGCAACCAACACTTATACCAAAACACACAAACCAAACGACGCTTATTCCTATTTTCATGGAAATCTTCCTTCTTTTAAATTTAAAATATTGAACAACAGGGCATATTTAGCCTTTATATAAAGGACCATACTGGACAAAAAAATTCAGCAGCAGTATAGCCTAGGCAGTTAATCAGCAGTTTCTTGGATTGTGCTTAAGGAATGCCAAGTGCCAGAACAGGAGAACATATAATTGAGAAAATCAGAAGAACTTTCACTCAAGACAGTTATTTCATAACTGGTAATATGTAGCATGTAATTATTGCCATATGTAAAATGCTGCATTAAACATTAATTTATGTCTTTGTAGATGACATGAAGAGCCATTATACATGCCTTGAAAGAGTACACAAGAAAAACACAGTCAATTATCTCATGTTTCAGAAATGAGTAAAAATTGGGAAGATGTAGTCCATGTGAATTACTACATTACTATCAGCCAGAAAAGCCAGGAGCAAAACCAGATTCTATTTGCTTAATTACGTACAGATCCCGGGAGGTATAACATATCTCTAAGCCAGTGATTGAGCCTACGGACAGTAAAAAACTTAGAATAACCATGTTGAAAGACAATATAAAGCTAAATATGGCGTGGGCTTCAGCTTCAACATGTGATTTCTCATATTCTTGGGATGATCTTCATGCTCAAGCATTTTGCACAACCATTGTTTTGTCTCCTGTCAGAGAACTGCCTAGTAGGAAGTTCTAGGAAACTGTCTTGAAGCTGATTAACCCCCTGTTTTGTTCCCTCCTCATTTCTCAGTCAGCTTTATAGAAACAAGTTTCCCTGTAAAGGAAGGAAACAGCTATCAGGATTGCAGAACACCAGAAACAACATGTATGAAACCATGGATTTAGGAACACTTAAATTCTGACAAAAATATGATTCAGAGTGTCTACATTATAGCTCAAAAACACTGGGCAAGGAAAAAACTGCTTGCCGCCAAAGCTGAAAGAGCGTATCTTATCAACTTGTGCATGACACAGGTTTTAGAGATATTTCCTATCTACACAGCAAGACATTCCTTTTTTGCTATTTTCTTGAGATAAGAAACCCATCTGTCAGATCATTACAGGAATGATAGAGAAAAATATTTGCCAGTACCTATTGTTTGCCATGTTGTGGACATAAAGCAATGTTTGACCAGAGGAAATTCCACAAATATAGTAAAACAGGACACAGTTCAGCTAAGGGGCAAAGTCCATAACAACCATTATGCTCAGCTGCAAGGAAACTTGCTTAAGACAGCCCAAGTCATGCAGAGGCATGAAGCTACAAGAGGAATATGATAGAGGAGAGCGCTCACAGGCCAGACACCCATACTGATTTAGACAGATGTGACAGAGACAAATTATGCTTGACCTGCAACAACATAATTATTAACTTCCAACTTCCAGTACAACATAAAACCACACTTTTACCTAAGTAAAATGTTTCCTCTAAATTGACTTAAGAAATCCCAATAATGTGATATAATAATTCTAGAGATATTTCAGAGTAAAAGAATGAGATTCTAGGATATGCAGTATGAATAAAGAGCAAAGTAATCCCAGATACTTGACAAAACTTCAAGTCAAATTTAAAAGGTTAATATTTTCAGAGATGTCTAAACTTTGAGTCCCTCCTGAGTCCAGAAGTAGAAATATGATGTTGCTCCTGAAAGCCAGTTTGAGGCCATCACATGTTTAGATAACTCTTGTTAACAAGGAAGAATGAGGGGAAATAGCTATGCTGAGTTTTGACCCTTTTGAAGTTTGCAACTTTTTTCACTACAGTGGACTTCATGTATTTAATTATTTCCTGGTTCTCTGGACTTGAGGCATAAATATACCCTAGCTGATAAGCACTGAATATTCCCAATTGAAATAATAGCTTGTGATAAAATTATGGATGCACAAAGGACAACTTTGATTTCCAATCCCATCCCTCCCCCGACATTTGCTCAGTTACTTCCATTTTCTTAAAAAGTTGAATGTGTCTTTAAAGAGAAAGAACATACTGAGCTAGCTTATGCTGCAGTAGCTATGACAACAGACTTTGAAACAAGTGTGGAAAAAGCTAGACCTGAATTTTAATTTAATCAAATTATTTTTTCAGTCTACTCTTCACATTGACTATTTTGAATTTTACTCTGAAATTCTACTGAAATTGATTTTTTTTTTTTAACACCAGATGCACAGTATCTCGTGTAGCAAATTCTATAGATGTTATTTAAGTTGGAAAAAAAATAGAGAATTAGCGGACATCTAATGTCTTCAAATGAATGCCAGATAGCCTTCTGGGGAATATGCTTTACCCAAAGATACTGGGCTCAATGCAGATGCGCATGTGTGAGAGATCTGATTTCATGAAGGAATGATCCCATTGGATCAACTATCAGCAAATTGTATTCTATTGTCTATCAGAGGTGAATTGTCAAAATCAAAAGACAGGAGATGCGGTAGAGTTAGTCAGATTTTCAGTGAATTCAGTAACTGGGTTGGAGTGAGAAAGAGACTTTAGTTCTGGCATCTCTTCTTTTTCTTCCAGTCCTTCCGATCTCCCTTGGGCCAATCTTTTACAGATGATATCAGCAATCATGAACACTATCAGCTTCACTAGACAGATGATCTGGCTCCCTGCTCATGCCTCCTTTCCCATTCCTCTATATTCTTTCTAGCAAAAGGAATATAGAACAGTTCCTTCCCTCCCCCCCAATAAAGCACTGCAGTTTAGAGATCAATAACAATTTCTTTTTTGAAAAAAGGAAATTAGAAACTCAGACCATTACCACTAACATCTCTTCTTACTCCATAAATGTTCCATCTGCCCCCTCTATTTCCTTTGAACAGGGCCAAGGCTTCACAGGAAAGCCAAACTACTTTACAGCCATGACTATACAGAAGAGGAATCACTTTGGAGGTGACCCTTGTCACATGGGTCCCAAAGCAACTTACAGAACTACAGCACCCATGAGCTCCCATACAGCTGACCAGGCGAGGGATATTATGCAGGACCTTCCCCCACTGGCCCAACTCAGCTTCTCTGGGGCCAGGGTCCCCTGAGCTCAGTGTGCTGAATTGTAGAGCCTCACACTCTGCATTGCAGAGGTTGGCACTATGAGGCATGCAGGCATAAAATACAGAAACAGATGATCATCACACTACTAATTGTTTATTAATTCCCATAAGAACAGATTTGAGTAATTAATCCTCATAATTCCCACAGAAAGCAAAAAATACATAAGAACTGCATAAAACAGAAGTCATTCTTTCTCTTAAAGTCCAATACCCTCAAATTTTTTTCACTGAGCTCCCTCCTGTTTCTCAGTAAGGTGCCTCCTGCTGCACTGAATGAAGAATGACTAGTTGAACAAGGACTGTAAATAAGCAGCCTTAATCTGCATTATCTTTTAGTGGTGCATTGCTTTTTGGACTTAGCTGCCTGCTAGAAATTTGTATTGGGACCATCTCATGTAAGCAATTACAGATATATTCACCAGAGGAGGCTCAGGTCTTGCTCATCAGGCATCTCCACCCATAGCAAAATATGGGCTGCCCCATATTCAAATACATTGCTCTCATTCCTTTGTTTGTTCTCTTTTCAAACTGCAGCCCTCTCTCACACTTTTGTAGACTCTTCCTGCATTTCTAGTATCTTCAGCCTAACTGAATTGTTGCAGTGTCCCATCTACTAGTTGTAAAGCCTTGGACAATTTTGAAATACTTACAGGTTTCATCCACAACTTGCAAGCAGCTGAAGACCACCATCACAACAAGTCCTCAGTCAGAAGAAGAGATTCAGATTTTACTGACTGCGGCAAATGAAACAGATATTTGTGTAAGCACTGAGAAAGAAAAGATGTGAAGGAGTGCAAGAAGCAAAGCCTGAAACCAAGTATAGCCCTAGCTTACCCAGGCACCATTTCCATTTCATATAGGGACACTCTCTCTGGAGAAGACTGTATTTAAAGGCAGCCAACTGCCTGGCACAGCTGCCACCTTTTATCCTAATTTCCCACCTTGCGAGTGGAGAAGCAGCATTAACTCTTCAGTGACTGGTTCAGGGAGAGCAGGGTAGGGTGCAGTGCTCGGAGTACTCCTTGTTTCTGAGAACTTCTTGCCATTTGGTTTGGAGATGCTCTCAGCACATTATTCAATCTCTGCTCTCCTTGCAGCAAAGCTCCTGCTCTTCCATCCTCGCCAGAATCAGGGCGAGAGTCTTACCATACATTTTGTTCTTTCCATATGTATTCCAAATAACACCTGTTAATAGCATTTTTGTTTCTGCATCCACTACACTCAGCACATAAAGCATTCATTTTCTTTCTGATGATGAGTCTTGTGAAGTGCACGCACAACTAATTTGAAATTCTTCCTCTTTAAAGCAGATATGATTTTTTAAAAACCTTTTTCCATTGACTCCAGTGGGAATTGAATGCTAGAGAAGTAAAACGGAGCCACATTTTGTACTAGAGTTTGTATAGCCTTTCCATTCTCCCTCTCTCCTGCCATGCAGCAGCATTGAGAACCCTGTGTTTCAGTCTCTCATGTGGCAAATTTGAAAGGTATTCTTTCTTTTTGTAATCATGGAATGAGTCATGGGCACTTGAAGTTCAATAAATCCCCAGAGGCAGCCAGCTTGGTTTATTTTCAGCTCTGATGGCCCACAGAAGCAAAAAAAATTTTTTTTTTTTGAGACATGGAAATGGGATTTTTTCCTTATTATATGTAAACAAACCCCCTAACATAGCAGAGAAGAAAAGTTCATATCAAAAAGGAATGTTTACTAAAATATCAGCTTCTCCCTGCTGCAGAGGATTATTAGCATCACTGAATTCCTTCTCTGTTCAAACAATCTATTGCCAGATTTCTCAGAGAAGCACTTTTGTGGTTGCAGCTCCTTGACAGCCAGTGTCTAGCCAGTGTCTGGGCAGTTTACCCTTTGTGTGAGGACAGTGTTGCAAAGAGAAAAAAACAAGAGGCTGAGTTTCCTGGTGAGGGGGGTGACAGAAGAATGCCCCTTTCCAGATAGGGCCATGGAGTTTGAGGTCTTCAGCAGAAGCATGAGATGAATTGCCTTCTTTCTAGGAATCAGTCTGATACAGCCTGGAGAAGTATCTTCTTAGAGAGAGAGACATTTTTACATTTACTGGTGCATTTCATACATTGCTCTATTACATAGACACACAGATACAGTGGCCTGGCAGTATTAAAGGAGGAAAGTGAGAATGATGTGCTGGTCATGTACAGTGACATCTAGCAATGAGGGGACACAGAAATGACACACTCAAATTGTGCAGAATGAGTTTAAATCGGTACATATTACGTCTTAAGTATTGCAGAAGGCTCCCTGTAACGTATCACTGGGAAAATTTTTAAGTTCATTTAAGTCTTACTGTACTCTGTTCTCTTTTTTCCCCACTTATTTCTTAAATTCATGAAGCCTGAAACAAATGCTGATTTTCAGTGTAGAGATTTAGCATTCAAGCTACAGGGTGAATTTAGCACCCAAGATGCAGAAATAGTGCTGTCTTAAAAAGGGATACTTTTTTTTTATTTATTCTTCAAGGAGAAACTGAAAAAGAATACCTAATTAAAGTGTTTTTTTTAAAAGAGGAAAATGTGTGAGGGACAACATTTCTTTAAATCTTTAAAAACCTAATCTCTTCCATGGGTTTCATTTTCTTTCCATACTATGAAAACAAATCCTTCTCTTGTTTCTCCCAGTCTTTTCTAGTACAGACATTTAAGTAAAAATACCTTTTTATAAAACCACCTGTATATTTCTCAACCTATTTTTTAATCAGTGTTTCTTTACACTGTTTGATGAAAAACTACTGACCATTTTGCTGAGTGAAAATTGTTCAGTTAAAATTCCACATTTAATTTCTGAATATTAGAAACACTTCTGCACACTCTAGCCATAAGAATGGCCTCCTTATTTTCAACTCCTCTTCTGTTTCTAGCCATTGTCATACTGGTTGCCATCCCAGTGGGATTTTAAACCTCCTGGTGTGACAAAGAGAAAGAAAAGAAAAGGTCTGATGACTTCCTAATAATCTTTTTTTTGAAAGATATACAAGTACTTTGGACAATCCCAGACTTCTTTTCTAGAAACATCTGCCTTCCTTGTATACTCCCCTGCAAGACCAGTTTGTGATAATACAGAAGGTCTCACACGTGGCTCCACATTCCATCCACCAGCCATCAGATGACTGCCATTTTCTGTGGGTTTTTTGGTGTCTTTTTCATTGAGTCCCTTGGCCACTGTTGACATGTAATATTGTTTCTCTGTGCCTTAGTCACTTAGAAGAGGTGTCGAAAACCCTTCTGTACAGAATGCAGTTTATAGGAATATCCTTTTCTCTTCCTGTATATTTAAATAGCACATAGCATGAACCTTTTTTTGGTTTGATACTTTAGACTGTATACTCAGTAAGTTGTGAATTGTGAAATAATCGTGACGTTGTGAAAGAAGTTGTGATTTATACCACTGCACTTCAGTCTTCAGACCCAGCTTTGCTCTCCTGTAAAAAGTCAGAAAAGACCTAACATGGGACAGTCGAAATTTTCTCATCTGAGAACCCTTTTATTTTCTGAAAAGCAACACGCTAACTGTTCAACATGGCCATAGAGAGCACCATCAACCCTAGCTTGCACTTTTCAGAGTGCTGTAGGCACAAGCTGCAGGTAAATTATAGTGAATGAAGAGGCTACATACACAGGGGGAAAGAAAGATGGCTTTGAGAACATCCAGCTGCTTTGTTATGGCTTTACACTGCATCATACACCCAATAAGTACTAAACATAACAGAAACATTTTAAATCTTGGCAGAAAAACATGCTACGTCTTCCTAAGAACAGTTGGGTCATTAGTGGTCATTCAGTCAGGCAGACCGAGGCTGTCCCAAAGCTATTAGGTTGATGGTGAGAGGTTGGTTGTGAGAAAATGTTGTACTCGAGGATCACACTGAGCAATTACTTGGCTCAGCTGTATGCAGAAAGACAGCCCTCGCTGCAGGGCTGATAGGCTGGTGGAAGCCAAAAGGGAAATTAGCACTTCATAAAAGTTAACGACCAAGGATATACTTCTTATGAGTCCTGATGATAGCAGGATTCAAATACAAAGCACAATACTATTTCCTCTTCCACTGCTCCATCCATTTTGGACCAGTCTCCCTCTCTTTTTCATTGTTGCTACTGTTGGTTTTTAATATACGCATTTGTGAGAAAGCCCTGAATAAGACACTCTCCAGCTTTTTCTTCCACTTCACTATCAGATCTGACTCAGTTAGGCTGTCCTTTTTCTTTTCTGCTTTCACAGAGGTAATATCTCAAGCAAGATATAGATATCTAGAAGATTATCATCTTCCAGATGGCCCAATTTGGTAAGAAAGTTCACACATGAAGCCAAGCATTGGCAAATCTTAAATCAGCATCCTGCACAGAGAGGAGCACTGGTATTCCGAGTACTAGACATTTTGACTACTACTATCATATTGACTGTACTGACATTTATTCCAAAGATATTTCTCATGAATGCTAAACACTGTGATTGCCCATCTCCCAAAGGTTACAGTGTTATGTTTCATAATTTTGAGTATTTTATTACTATTACTATAGTTTAAAATATTAATAAATAATAATAATTATGAACAACCATTGAATAAATAATAAAAAAGAGATTGTTATAGTTTTCTACTGGCTGGAAACAAGACAATACAGTAATACCCAATGCAGCTTTCAGCCCTGTGGCTAGTCGGTATGTATCAATGTTGAGGACTCAAGACCAAATGTGACAGACTAAATAACAGATTAACAATAACAAAATGTAAATAAAATATTTGAATTTCTTTTTTTTAAAAAGCAACCTTCTCATAATCATTATTCCTCTTCTTCCCTTTTCACCTGCATATATCCTTCTATTCTACCTGGCATATTTTAATGCTTTTCTATTCTGCAACTAGCTCTGCAAGTAATACTCAGTTAAGCGTTTTCTAATTCATATAAGTGGGCAAGGCACGTGAGATAAATTACAGTGTTTGTTATCAAACACAGGGTCAGAAACACTGATTGTGCATTAGAGAGGAGGGCTTAACACTGACAACAGTGCGCCCTGCAAGAAGTGCCCACACCAGCTTCACAACTAGAAGCATGATGATTGTGTCTGCACAACACAGTGCTGAACTCATTAAGTCTTCTTGCTGGTTTAAAAAATTAAGGTTTTATTCCAAACTCTGTGTGATTCACTCTGTGACCACAGGCAAAACATATCCTCTCTGTTTCCCATTTTCCCAGTTGTTAAGCACACATAAAGATACAACTAATTTTTGAGGCATTTTGCACCTTATGGGGAGAAAAAATTTCATGGAAACATTAATACTCCACTTTGCTGATTAGGATGAGTGGCATAGGGCAGGAAGAAACCCAAGGAAAAACTCACTTTTAAGTATGGTGTCATAAAGCAGACTCTGGGATATGTAAGCAAGAGACATATCTAAAAAAGGGATAAGTCCAATAGAACTCGTACGATACAGAATAAATATGAATATACTTTAAGGATTCTGTCTTATCAAAACTGCATTTATGTTGGAATACAAAATTATTGTATTGCTAAAGGAACAGTTACTACTGTGAAGAAAAAATGATGAATTATTATGGCAGGCCACACAGCAACAGAACATTTATGGCTCTGCTCAGCGCAGACTGCTCAGTCAGGATTTTTCTCATACGAATTATCATAGAAACATCCTGTGCCACATGCAGTTTTGCAGAGTTTGGGTGGTGAAAGAGCAAGAGCGGGGTAACTTTACTTATTGCTGTGGAAACCTATTTGTCATCCATGTCTAGAATTATTGTCTTTTTACTTAAGTTAGAAAAGTTTTCATTAACTCCCCAACATCTTTGCTTCACCCCAGTGTTCCTTTCTTCACACATGCATGCACACCATTTTTATTGGAAGATGTGCTTTTAGGAATTGTACTACCAAGGTTGTTACTACCTATTTGCTGTCATTGTGCAGCACTGGACTATCAGGTCAAAATAAATTATAATAGTACAGCACTGTCCCAAAAGTCAAACACATGAATAGTAACCCTTTTGTCTGACTACTTGTGGGATAATGCATAAGCTCAGTGGATTGCACATTAAATACTTCATGACAGTTAGATGATTAACTCATGAGATTTTTGAGGTTTTATTGGCAGTATGATCAGGTCTATCTTTGTCCTTGTCAAATAGATGTACACTTTTGGTCTCCATCTGAAGTTTCCTTTGCCACAGGTTCTGCAATAGGAGAATAATTCCCAGTCTTGACGAGGAGAGGGAAAGGGAAAGAAGGGAAAGGAAAAGACCTATCTAAAGTTTGCTGAGATCTTGAGGTGTTACTCTGCCTCTGAACTTATACTTTTCCATGGTAATACCAAGGGAAAGTACAGCATCAGTGCTGCAAACCTAGCTTTTGAAATATCAGAAATTTTTTGGCGGGTGCAGATGATATTGAACATATGGTGTTTGAAAGAGTGGCCAACATTGCAAAAGCCTTTGGAATCATCTGATGTTTTATTTTGTCTTTCCCCACCCTCAGTTTTCAAGTCTGTCATATTTTCCTAGTAGCAATATATTGACCCATTTATGGCAACAACTGCACATTCAACGTTTTACAAGTGATGTTATTTATCATAGTGGAAAGGAAAGATTTGAGAATGCAAAGATGAGCCTAAATGTGAGGACAAAATGAGTGTTTATACTTCATTATATGGCATGGATTATCTTTCCATAACATGCAAAGATTACTTGATAGGCACAAGTTGACTGTACATGTTCATTGTACGTATGCAGCTTAAGCAAAAGTCCTTTCTCGTCTATGAGTACCGTGCGCTAGGTATTTCAAGCAGACACCACAACATTTTCTATCACTGATGTGAAATGTCAGTCTGAACTGGGAAATGCCATGAAGCATGAAGTGATGAATTATCATCATTTTTTCCAGGCTTAATAATGCACAATGTCTTCACATTACACTATTTAACTTGCGCCTGTGTTATTAATTTGGTTAGGAAATACCTGAAAAGTAAAGCCTTAAAAAATAGCATTGGCCTGTCTCCCTCTCTATTAAATTTTGTGCAGGTTTTCTCAACCTTACACCTAAGTGAAAACTATTCTTTCTCAACTCATGCATTATGCAGTTCTTAACTCTCTCCATGCATCATCTGCCTCAAACTGAGGGATTGTAGTTGAGACAATTGCATCATACCACAAATTTGATTTTCTGCTATTCATTCCATGGAAAAATGATTCTGGAATAGTTTAATTCCCTGGCATTATCTGGGTATCTCACTATTCTTGAATTCAGGCTTCCAAAACCTGCCTGCGTAAAACAAACATCCTGGTGCCAAAATCCAGGTTTGAGAAGTCTACAAACTTCTGCTTTGGGCTTTACTGAAAACCTGAACATCAGTACTTTGGGGCATCACATTCTTAGTGTTGATCTTACATGTCATGAGACACTAATCCAAAGTTGCATTAAACCAATCATTTAGATGAGTAACTAATAATTTATTCAGAAGGTGGCAAAGAGACATCCTTCATATTTCATACGTGCCTGTCCATGCTCTGTCGCTAGGCAAAGCTGAACAAGAATTGAAGCAGGATGCTAAGCCTGCATATCTTTTTCTAATTGCTTGCATCTCCATTTCTACCAGGCCAGTTAGAGTGAGTATGGGAGTGTATGGGACACTCAGTTTCTGTTCACATCTCTGCAGTTTCAAGTCATCCAAATCAGTTTACAGTTGGGATTGTCTGTAATAGCTGATAGGAGAGTGAGAAACTTCTGTATGCTGACAGACTTCCACAGGATACATGCATATTGTATCAGACAGAATTAAAGCAAACCTCAGGAATAGATTAAAAGAAGAGCATTAAGACTCCCATCTCTGGAAGAGGATGTAAAAGCAAGTGAAGAATGATGACATTATTCATTGAAAGCTCTCTTGCAGTCATCTCACAGGAAGTCCATACATTGCTGAGGGGGGTTTATAGTCAGTTATGGCCTTGAAGTGCTTTTTGGTTATACAGTGCTTCTGAAGCGTTTCAGAAAAAAGGGGAAAAAAAAAAAAAAAAAAAAGAAGAGCTAAACAAAGATATTAAAATGGAGACTTTCAAAAAAAAAAAGCTTTCAAACACTTAAGGACAAAATGTGCCTTCATATTTGGAGGAGATGGAAATGTCAAGAACTCAACCCCACGGCAGAGGTCTTCAAAATCTTCTATAAGGAAGAAACTCTTCTCTTGGTACTGTCTGGCTCTCTAAAGTCTGAAGGACAGTTTCTACACTTCATGCAATTCGGCCAATAAGTAGAGAAAGTGTGGGATGCAGGGCACATTTTCATATTTGGTCAAACTTTATAACTTCGTTAACTAATCATTGGGTTAATTGATTTGTAAGTGGTATTTCAAGCTGTTTTATGCTGCTTGATTGATAGCACTATGAACCTAAGTCCTGAGCTGCACAGGGCATGGTGATGAACACTGCCTAACCTCAAATAAGAAACTTGTTGCAAAGTCAGCATAGTTGAAAATTTAGTTCAGAAATAGCAGAGGAACTAGTGAGTGTCACAGCTCCATTTGTATGCTTCTGCCTTCTATCCTTGCCTTTCGGACTGAGACTTACAGTAAGGGTGCCAAGTGCAAAAATGTTTTCTCTTCTGTACCATGAACATCTGCTTTGATTTGATGCCACGAAGTCCTCTTTAACAAGCCATAAAAAGAACTATTGTTTGATTACAAATCTCTCCTTGATAATATGGTAATATCCATTTCATCATTTGTAGCCAGTGGTTCAAATAGTGATTTAATTTTTTTTTTTTGCACCAGTAACAAGATTTAGATATGTAACTGCATGAGATTCCAGGACTGAACACTCAGGATGCCACTTTAAACCTGAAAAAGGTTTCCATAATATTCGTCTCTCATATATGGCCACTGGAGATGGGTGGAGGTGATAGCCTTTTGATTTGTATTACAAGTCTAGTCACAAAGATGGCCTTGCTTTTAACTTGGAGTCAGCTGGTTGAAAGCCTGTCAGCCATCTGCTTGTTCAGCATGGTTGCGCTCAGGTTGCCATCCCTAGCTGCTACAGCACCAGCAAGGAGAAAGTGAAGGTCCAACCTCTGCTTCCTGCAGATGATGCATGGGTGAGCCAAGGAGACATGCTGAAATATGCTGGCTCAGCTGGGGGGTCTGTCACCCCAAGCCTATACCAGGGCCTCACCGACACCCTCTAGACAACTGTCCAAGTCAACCAGGTTGAAACACATTGGACAAAATCAGTGTGGGCTGCTGTCTGCCCTTATAAAACATAGGACAAAGAAACATGACCCAAGGTCACTCTACATGCAGACAAGTCTGTTAGCTTCAGCTTGCTGTTCTCTTAAAACTCCACAGCCACTTTTAGCATGGCTACAAATGGCCTACGGGCAGCATATCAGAGAGAACTCCAGTGGGTTGCTGAGATTTTCACTCTCCATAAACACACTGACCTTTTTATGAGCATGCACAAAATGTATAAATATATATAAAGGTACAAACACAGTGATGTATGTGCATATATGTCAATGTATATGCCCACAGAAAGGCTGTACTGAGTACGTCTCTGTGGAACAGAACAATCAGATATACAGGATGAACTTTACAACAGTTTACATTATTGTTTTTCAATGTTTTTTTCTACAGAATTTACATTTTAAAGTCAAGGGTGGAAAAAAAGAAGTAGTAATAGGATTATTGCAGTTTCTGAAAAGCACTCTCCCCTGCAGCCCTTTTGCAGCTGAAATGATACTAAAGGGATTGAAGTAACCTTAACATTGCTCCAGGCAACACCAATCTTACCTCTTGCTTTCTTCCACCCAGGCAGTGAGATTGTCTCAGGTATTGTCTCACCTATTCAATAACACAGCCAGGGAATGAAGAGGCTGAGAAAAACCCTCAGAAAGTAGAGTAGAAAAGATGAAAATGTTACCAATGGAAACAAACAATATAGGGGAGTGAGCAAAGAGAGAGATTGATATTATGGCCTGCACACCTTTACTCATGACAGCCTCACAAGGGTGAGCAACACTGCCCTTTCCTTTCTGTGTTAGCCAGCTGGGGAAGTTACATCTTAACATATGTTCGATCTCCAAGCCACCCTTTAAATATATTGTGGGCTTTTCTCCAACTCATTCCATTTCTCATATGATTTTATTCAAGATCTACTTTAATACTGTAGTTAGTTGCAGTGTAATGGCTTTTGAGCTGAGAAAACAGATGGGTAAAAGACAATACAAAGCATGTCAAATTCAACAGAGAGGATATAGCTGTAAACAAGGGGGAGGGGATCATCAAATCCTCCCTGAACTCCCACAAAACCAAAGGCAGCTAGAAGGCGGCAGCAGTCTTCATTGCTACAACGTGGAGGCAGTTTGTCGTGTTACTGTGAAGCAACAGCAAAAGAAAACAAAAGAACATTTCATCTATTCACTTCAAGTATCTAGAACTATGCCTTTGTGAAAACTGCAGCTTGGTTTCGTTGGGCTACTGAAATGAACCCAAGATCTTGTGTGACATTTCAAACAATAAGAACAATGTATTTCTCCGTAACTTTACTTACTTCAAGCACGTGTGTTTTGTAGTTAATGTAGTTCCTGGTGTTATGAAAGAGCAATGAAAACAAAATCCATGCTTAATGCACTGAACTTTGACAAGAGCAGCTGCAACTCAAAATTAAAATCCACTTCTTTGCTTTGCTCTAAGGGTCTGAACCAGCATTGTGAAAGTGTGAAAAGTGCTACATCGCACTGTGAATGAGGATATCTGAAATGAAAAACGCCTGCACGACTGCCCAAAGGACAGATCGAATGACCAAAAGCAAACAGTGATGTGCTAGGCTGTTTGCTGAATACTCAGGTGAAATCAGACAAAACCCATAAGCCTTGGAAACTTCAAGACAAAAGAAAGATACTGTATTTTTATCATCTGCTGCAAGGCATTAATCATGGAGATAAAAGACTCGTTTATACTGGATGACTTGACCCAAAAGCCAGAGGAGGCAATGCAGGCAATGAAGTTTCTACCATTGGTCTCAGAGCACTTTAGATCTGGCCAGAGGACATATCCACTGCAATTTTCAACTAAGTTGTTTTGAGAGGGGGTTGGTTTTTTGGTGTTTTTCAGACAGCAGCAGTGGACTGAGCATTAGTCATCTTTTTCTGTGATCTTGTGATGTCCTTTAGATGTTTAACTGCATTTTATAATGATCCAATATGTTCGGGTTTTGTTTATTATTTTTTCCTTTATATTATCAAGGACCTGCTTTGGATTTCTGATTGAAGTAGGAATTATCTAGTCTGCCTCTGAAGGAGGGTTCATTAGAATAACTTCTGCTGAGTACCTGGCAGGCTTTAGCCTCAGTTGCCACTCTAGCTGAGCAGGGCGAAATTCCCTCCTGTGTTTTTCTTTAAGTATCTAATACAGGTACAGTGGGAGAAAAATCCAAGGGAGGAAGGCTGTGCAGGCACTATGATCTTTAAAAGATTACGAACGAGGACTGGCAGACAGAGTTGCTGGTGCCGTACTTGCCTGCTCCCAGGGGATGGCACCTGTGCAAGCCAGGACTCCCAACTTTAATGTGGAGTCTTCCCACTGCCTGTCCTCCACAGAAGAGGCAGTTTTTTATCACACAAGGGCCCATTCATGACCCAAAGTCCCTCCTATAGGGATAAATGGCAGCTAGGGAAATAATATAGCTCTGCCGAGTTTGAAAATTGACAAGTAAAGTTAGTCACTTAAAATGAAAGAAAGTGCCAAGGTTTACAGCTGAATTTTGTTCCTATGATGTAAAAGATTATTGATTCACTTAAATAATAAAGTCATATTACTGAATGTGCTTCTTATTATAAGTGAATCACAGTAATGTAAATATCTTGCAGATCTTTGTGTGCCATCCACAATTCATTTTCTGTGAGGAACAGAAGTAGCAGGAGTCAATAGGTCTGACTCTGCAAGCTTTCTTTCTTTTTGCATTTAACTTTCCATGCATTGAAATGCTCTGAATACAGATTGAGTTGCTTTGTTCAATATTTATTATTGTTCCACCTGCGTCGAAATGGGAACAGCAATGGCTTTGATAAATAGATTCAAAGGCAGTCAAAATTCATTGTGCCTTTTCTAAATGCTTTTGTGTCCTCTGCTGGAGTTCTTTTTGATAACCTCTTACAGCAAGACACCTCTTGAAATCACAATAGATATATTTCTTGCTTTCATAGAACACCAGTGCAAAACATTTCATTAATCCAAATTGTCCTGTGTCACATATATGTCTATTTTTTTGCTTTTGTTCTAACAGCCAAAGTCTGTTCCTCTTTCCCATATTCAGAGATATGGTACTCCTTCTTAAGTCAGTGGGGCCACGTACATGATAACTGATAATTAAAAATAAAGGTGTCAGAATCTGGCAGTAGAACTTCATTAGCCTTCCAAAGTATACCAAGGAATATTCATAATCACAGTATGAAGTATGATAAACAATTAGCGCTAAGCACACACACGCCAAATGAATGATCAGTATGACTTCATATTGTGATCAGCTTGCCTGTTTATTTTATTACTGTGCTCATTTGCATGCTCAATATTTTGCCAAATTCTGCCATTCACACTAGTTTCTCCAGCATTTGTGTGAAAGAAAAAGCCACTAAGACTGTCTTGCTATTTTCCTAAATCAGGACACCAACTAACTGTAAATATTTCACTGGACAATAATAGCATAATCTTGCTTTAACTCATCATCAAAGCACTGAACCAAGACTATCTTCCTCCTTTTTTTAACTTTGTTTCTGAAGGTAGAATGATATTACAAATTACAGTTGTAAAATAAGGCAATATTAACCATATGGTTGATACAAACCTTCCTAAAATGAGTTTAAAGGTGTATATTGTGTGTATAAAGTACTACTACGAGAATTCATGTTTGTGCCTGTTCCCTCTTCCTTTTATTCATGTACTGGATGAGGGCTCTCTTCTTCCAAGAGAAGAATAGCGTGCACAGAAAAGGAACACTGAAATGACTAACTTACACACAGTTTCTATGTAAATATGCCTTTAAGTTTAGTTCCAGGATCACCTTTGTCACGATGTAACTTGCTGAATAATGAAAGAGGGGCAGCATTAGTTTAAAGTGATTATGTTTGTTTTGTTATTAAGTTTTGATGCTACAGGGTAACGCAACATGACACAGCTAAGCGGTGAAATGACTACCATGAAAATTTAAACTGAGGCACACACCAAGAAGCTGGAAACAGTAGAACACGAAGCGTCTAAGGCATGTGAAAAGCAAACAAATGAACAAAATAATCCATTCATCCTATTTATGCCTACTTGCCTTTCTTCCTCTGCAAATCCATACACCTGTGCCTGAAATACACCTCCTATTTTCACCTTTGCTTCAAATTTAACCTAGACATCTCTCTTGGACTATCCTACTTATTAAAAGTGTGTTGGTGAATTTGCCATCCTTGACAGCTGAAAGCTTACTGGAGTCCCAGTTATATATCCACAGGACAGGAGAACAGAGCTGCAGCCCAGGTGAAGTGAAACAGGCGTTCAGGGTACTGAAACGGCTTTTCTAACCCTCCGCACAGCACAGCGCTCTGCAGCAGGGCATAAAGGGCTCGTCTGCATGCTTCGTGTGCGCCAAGCTATTTGAATTGCTAAGAGCAGTCCATCTTGCTGTGCTATTTCCTTGTTTTGAAATTGTACAGAATGAGAATAGATGGTTACAAATAATTTACTTTACAAGAATTTTTTTTTAACCTTCCTAACATTTGGGGATGGGGAAAAATGCACAGTCTAAAATATTTTCAGAGGCTCCATTTGGCACGATAGCTGAGCAGCGGGCAAGAGGCTGCCTGGTTTGTACTTCCTGAGAAAACATTAAAGTGGCTACTCCCACGGCAGATCCCAACTGATCCCAAGTTTTCACTTGACCGACTAAAACACAAGGCTGCTAACAGCACGTGCTGAGTCGAAGAGAAGCAGGACACAGCCATGCTTCTGCCACTGGGCAGCATTACCCAGCCAAGGGAAAGCCGCAGCTGCCCCTCATGGAATGAAATTCTGCCAGAGCTTGGCACAGCTGCATATGAAAGGTTGCTTCATCTGGTGGTGCAGCCTCCCCCAGAAGAAGCAGGTAGACGTTGACAAGAAATCTGGGGAAGGAGCTGGCTCTCACATTGCACCCAGGCCTCCCTGGAGCCCTGCTGCCTGGGTTTGGACCATGCAGTCCGAGTCTGCCTGACCATCATGAGCCTTGCAACCGATTTGGGACTGCGGTAGGGGAAATGGCAGTTACACCCCAGAAAGCCAGGTGCTTTGGAGCAGATAGAAGTAGCCCTCATGGAGTTTCTGCATCAGCTAATACGATTCACTGGATTCCACAGAATAACAGTTTTGTGTGTCAGAGAGAGACTACAGGGAACTTGATTGTCATCTACAGAAATTCATAGGAGAGATTGTGTTCCTGCTCAGTAGTTCATTTTCAGAAGGTGGTTTAGCCACTTGTTTTACTCATTCTAAAACCATCAGCTTGTTTTTCGTAAGAGAAAATAGATTGGAGAGCCAGAGAACCTGTCTTTTTTTTCTTCACAATGGCCTCAAGCAGGCCCCCCAATACTTCATTTGGCCTCGGCAGCTTCCCTCAGCTCCCTGTCGACAGTCTTCCTGGGAAGGTGTATCATAGAGAGGAAACAAATGAAAATTTACTGCAAGATTAAAGGCAATGGAGATCAGAGCAAGCTGCAAGGAACCACTGCGCATTCGATTAATGCTCAGACCAGTGCTGCTTTGAATTCCACTTCAGCTTCACAGATTATCAGGGAACAATAGTCAAGTTAAAACAAAGGTGTTTCCTCTTAGAAGCGATCACCCTTGGCTAGAACCTGCTCTGTCACTGCCTGCACTAATCAGTCACTTCACAAGTTTGCCTGGCACCCTCTGGGGCTGCCCCCCACAAATAACCCCTCCTTCCCCTCTCATTCCAACTTCTTCCCAATTTCTTAGGCTGGTAGGAGACAGCCTAGAGGGACATCTCACTAGATGCAAAGCAGAAACTTAGGAAATATAAGGCTCAATCCGAGCACAACACAAGATACATTTTGTGAACTTGGTAGCTTGCTGATCTACTTTGTTTCTCAAGATAGATTTTTCTCCGCCTTTGCATCAACAAAGGCAACAACCTTCAGTTGTCCTCCCTCCTTTTTTCACTTCCTATTGTACAATGAAGAAAAATGGACTCAAGGCTAGAGGTAAGAGAGCATAGTCTTTAACTATTGCACTTCTCATACAGCATTTTGCTAACTCCTTTGCTAATAGAGCTGGTAGAAAGGAGCATAAGAGAAGGGAGGCCGTTCTCTCCTTGCTCCTTTTCTTTTTCACTACTTTGAAAGTTTTGAATATTTTCACATAACTACAGAGCTAACAAAAATGAGAAGTAAAATCCCTTTTGAAATGTGAAAATTCAATATTAGAAATGTGATGACAAGACACAAATGTAGCTGCTTGAAAAGGTTTGCTGAACAGGGAGCTTAGGGCTGTTGTATAGTTCCTGCACAGGAAGAATGAAGAAAGCAAAAGGAGCAGGCTGTGGGGAGACAGAGCAGCAGATAGCCTGAGATTCTTTTAATTGAAAATTGAATCCAGCTTCATTCATTATATATTTTTTATGAAACTGTGCAATGAAAAAGAAAAGGTTTCAATGAAACATGGGGCTTCCAGCTTGCTCAAGAATATGACAAAAGCCCTTGTTCAGTTTCCCTTGAAGCCGAGAGAAACATGTCTTTTCTGGTTCAATTTTCAGCTCTTTGAAGCAGAAACTCACGCTTTTATACGTCCCTGCAGTGCCCAGTGCAATAGGTCTCCTGTCCCAGCAGGGGCCTCTAAATGCTACTGTAATAAAATTAATTAATCATAATTTTTAATGAACTCCTTAATATTTTCAGTATCATCCTTGACAAAAAAATGTATGCAGACTGAAAAGGCATGAAAGTTTAATTTATAATACGGTAAAGAGAACTTTTTCCTATAACAAAATCTAATTCAAAAGCTGGTAAAAATGCTGTTCATACTAAGCAGATGTAGAAGGAGAATTAAGAGTGTAACAAAACAGAAATCTAGACCTCATATCTATTCATAGAATAAAAATTAAGTGTAAGATGGGTGAGATATGCACTAGCATGTAGGGATACCATTTACGACTTTAAGAAGAAAGAGATGTACCTTAAGCTAGCTCCAGCTACATGGAAATGAAGGGCCACTCAGGGACAGATGTGTAAATCTTCCTGATGTGATTCCTCCCCACTCTTTTGTAAAGCAGCACCTAATATTGACTTCTGCACTACTGTCATATTAGCTCTGAGTTAGCCATTGAAATGAAAGGGCCAGTTCACATCTCTCAGTGGCACTGGTTCAGGTTGCAAACGTGGGTAGGCACTGCTGCATCGGTCTGCATTTCACTAAATGTTTTTAAGGCTTATTTTTCACAGCAGGAGGAGAAATGAAAAGCGAGATTCAATCGTACATGTTGGCAGCCTGGGAGAAGTGCCAGTATGTCATAACCCCATGTATCAGCCCAACCCCTTTACTTTGTAAAGTACAACTATTGTGAATTGGTTCAGAGCCTGGCAAACATATCGGAGGCATACATATGCCTCTCTGTAAGTATGCATATACAGTACACATAAATGATCCTGTTATTCTTTCTGGTAAAAAGAAGTTAAAAGCCTTAATCTGAACTACCCTTTTCACTCAGATAGGGCAGATTTCTGTCTGAAGTAGTTTCTCTAGGCTCTCCTCAAATTCAGTGAAGAACACAGGTATTGCAGAAGGGGCTCTGCAGGAGCCATGTGAGGCTTGAGCACTTCCCATCTCTCTCCATTAGCTACAGTCCATCCTAAATAGTTGACTGACACTTAAACACCTTAAACTCGGTTGGATTAAATGTTTGGTATTTGGATGTCTAACATCATTTCAGTTGGATCTTTGTATAACTCCATATCAAACAGCCACAAATCTATCTAAAATATCTTGGGTTTATATAGAGAGAACTGTCAATTTTAAAGTCTACTATCTGTGGTAATTTGCAACCAGGAGAAAGTATTAGGTCCATTGAACAATACAAATATTTGCCTTTCATAATTTACAGTTATAAAATACAATAAAAGTTACAGTATAGAAACAGATATGCCATTACCCCAGAATTTAATCTTCTTTATCTGTGACATTAAGCAAAACATACCACTGAACAGAAAATCCCATATGTGGATGAGTAAGAAGAAACTTTTTTCCTGCAAATTATTTATCAAAAATATCTGCTGTGTGATAAAGCTGTGGGATTAATTAATTTAGCACGCATCTATAATTGCCTTATTGCAATCCCTCTCTCCCAGGACTAATGCTAACACTTCAGATGTCTAAGCATCTTCAAATGGCAGCTTTTTCTAATCATAGCATGCCACAAACATATTTTCTTAGCTTCAACATATATGGAATTTTCGTACCTACTAAATACAGGTACTGTATTCAGAGACAGACTCCAGCAGTGCTTAGGTATCACCACTACCTTACAGTAGAAACAACTTTAAAATGTAGTTGTTCCTTTCTTTTAATGCTAAGTACCATTAAGAAGTTAAGTGCAAGACATAACTCATAATTAGATATACAGGTATATACCATTCCTATGCCATAGCTAAATCTGAAGATTTTAAACAAGGAGACACCACTGGATAAGCTGCTCTGACCTCAATTAATCAAGTTATTCTTTTAGAGAGATCAGTATCTCATATTTAGCTCAGTAATACCTCCCAGAAAGCATGCAGCTCTTGATTTTACTATCTTAACAAGGATTTACATTCTTATAGTTATTTCACTCACATTTTTTATAAACACAAAGCACAAGATGCAACAAAGCACAGGTGTGTTTTTTTAACCATGAATATTTATTTGCATGAACACATTAGTTTACTTTCACTGTGCTCACACTTCTTGTATACCTTTTCTAAGCAGGTGAATGAAATGCATCATGAACAAGTATTAGGGAACACTCAGAGAGAGATATTTTTGAACTCTTACCTGGATTTAGCAGAAAGATATTTCTGAAAAGTTTAGCTGGACAGAGAACAGACAGTTACCTGGCCTATTTGCATTTCACAAAGAAACCCTAAGACAAGAATTATTCATAGAAATTACTCAACCGATAGTTAGAATAACTATATTACACTCATGATAATTTAAAACATATTATAGATGACTGGCAACAAAAAGAAGATAAATTATAAACTGGATTTCAAAAAACTGTTCCTGATAAGAATAATTTTTTCCTTCAAGAGAAAATGTGTACCGTGATTTTATTTAAAGGCCAGGTCTTGCATAATGTCTGATCCCATGAATAAGCATAGCCGGTGATCAGGAAGTTCTCATTGAAACTGAACCCATCAGCCTGCTCAAAACCATAACTCAGACAAAAACCCAGCAGTCCTAGCCATGTAGGCCAGGAAACAACAATGGTAATTATATTTATTGTTTAAGGAAAGGGATAGTGAAGTGATGAGCGCGTCTTGCAGCAGGTATCTGCAGCCTTATGGGAGGAAGCAATGTATCCTACAGCCCTCTGGTCCTGAGTCTTTTTCCTTTGGCAGATGCTCCACTTTGTTTCACCAACATATGTGAGCAGCCTGGGGGAACAGTCACTGCAAGTCCTCCTGTTTTTCTGGTACCTTAAATATTTTATTTTAATCCCTAACTAAAATATATACATGATGAGCAAGGTAAAGCAAACTCTTTAACAACCTGTCTCTTCTTTCTGGACAAGCAAGCCCTGACTTACAACACACGGAAGAAGATAATGAGCACTTCCCAAGATGGCCCTTCTTTAAAATGACATCTTGTTAACGTAATTTTTATTCTGCTTTCCAGAAAAAACAAGACTTGCAATGTCTATCTACAAGTGCCTGTTCCAGGCCATTCACTAATAATTTTTGGCACTATTTAGGCAATTTCAAATTCAACAGATGTAAGACTTTCAAATACATCCACTCCCTAAAAACATTAGTTAGCAACTGTGTCAAATGGAGACAATTACTTACTTTCTGGAGGAAAGTCAGCTGCAATTCAGTGTGTATTTATCCTGCATAAGTCAGGAACCAGCCAGGAAGTCTCATACTGTTCACCCAGCAGCCAATGGGCATGTTAGCTACAAGAAGCAAGGGAAGAAGACAAATAAGGATTAGAAAAGCATCAGGTATGAGTTCATAGGAAATCATATTCCACTAGATTATGAATATCTTATTTTTAAGGACTGATGTTTTTTTAAAGTTTCTTGTACAAGTCTTCCTATTCATTTTTTTAAACCAATTTTTAAGTGTTATACCAGTATTCTTTTTCCTGCTTCTGGACTCCTATTTGCAAAAGTGCCCACTAAATAATGTTCTTCAGCACTGTAAATACATTTTCTTATGTCTTGTTCCAGCCATATAGTGGTCTTCGGTCTTCAGTAATTAAAACATGGAAACTTCACCAGTTGAAGTTTGGTGGAAGGATGAAGAGAAGCACTGGCAGAAAAAATTGGGTCAGAAGCTGGCACTGACTGCACCATTGGGAGCAGTGAACAGCAGGAGTGCTCCCGTGTTCCAGCTCCTATGGCAGTCTGCTAGCCTTGTCACCCAATGTCTGGGCTTCGTACAATTATGAGGCTGTCTTCAACCCTTTTCCAGAAACTGATGGTTAGTTTTCCTGTTACTCCTTTAATCACTGAAGTATTTTACCTCCATAGAGGGACACATTTGATTAGACAATGAAATGAAATGACTGAATGTCCCCCTCCTGCTTTAACTTTATCAACACCTTGACTCCTCTGGAGCTCTTCCCCAGTCAGAGCAAGAGGGAAGCAAAGGCCCATGATCTGAATGAAAGCTTGTCTTATTTCTTCCTTCTTTTTCTAATCTCATTTTTATTTTTGTAATTCTCACTTTTTCTCAGGTTATTTAAGATGACAGCAGCCTCTTGACTCGTGTGATGCAGAACTAAAACTATTTTCAGAAGCAGTAGACTCAAGGAATGAGAAATAACATCTATAAAACTTGTCCAGTTGGTTTACTTGATCTGTGTAATGCTTCAAGACACCTATTATTTATTACAGACTTACTGGACTTCCTCAGTCCCCTTGAACATTGCACACTTGCTATCTTTTTTCTTGATAAGAAAACCAACAGGATAACCTTAGCAGCTTTTTTTCTTCCCTCCTTGAGATGTGTATCCTTATAGATTGTACTCTGTGATCCTCTCGATTCAAGTGTTCCCTGAGTAAATGCTATCGAATCTTGTAGCTACAATGCTACTCCCCCATCATACGTATTTTCTATACAGATCACGGCCCTTTTCTCACTGCTTGCACAAAAGCTTGCTGAAAATGAATATGTGGAAGGGCTGTGACATCTCCCTTAGTGCGTATTCTGTTCTCTTTCCTTTAGCCCACGGAAGGCTGCAACAATCACAGCTGATAAAACACAGAGAAAATGTGGTACAGAAGAAAGTGACAATGCAACAAATATAACTTATGTGAGAGAAAGCATGTGTTACTTCAGGAAGGCAACAGCTTTGCGTGATGCCTGAGGTCAGACTGTATGGTTATAAAGGCAATTCCTGGCTTTCTGACCCACCTACCAGAGACTCTGCAGAGGAACCTCATTGTCTCCGTGCATCAGCACACTGGTGTGGAGAGGCTGAGATACAGGGCTACAGGGGGCTACCCAGTCTAAATACACACTTCTGTGAGTCCCATCAGAAGAAAGAATGCTCAGAGCCAGAATACGTGTATCTCTTGAATTACTGAACAGAAAATAATCCAGAAGCCCAAAAGGTTCCATCTCAGTTCATCAGGTCCAAACTCATTTGCTTGTGTTATTATTATCATTCAAATGAGCCTTCCCTCAAAAAAATAAACCGCAGTGCTACAAAAAATCATTGGTCCTGCGATCAGGGAATGAATGAGACATGACAGTGCTCTAGTAGAAGTTCAGACAGCCTGAGTTTGCCTCAGTCACCTTTTCCTGCTGTGGTAACTACATCCTGCGTGATGTCGTTCTGTGTCATTTCTGACACTGTCATTTCAGATGTTGTAAAATCCTGGAAACAAGAGAAGGGACCAGGGAAAGAGGGGAGAAAATAGAAAAGCAAATACCATCTGACAACAAATATCCAGTCCCTTGTGTCATTGCAAGTTTTGCGTGACTTGTCAAGATACCCACCAATCTGATCAAAATGTGCCTACAGTTGGCATGGCAGGAATACCAAGCCTTGGAAACCACCTTTTGGGTTGTTATTATAACCTACATAGTGGATGGGGGCCTGCAGCATTTGGTCAGTTGATTTGGGTTTTCGTTTCACACAGCAGCCTTTCTTCCTTCTGAGCAAAACTTAGAAGTTTGAGAATAACACACTTCTGCTAGTCAACGACAGCAAACTGGGCAAGAAAAAGGCAGTTGCACAATTAGCAGCATTTACATAGGCTACTTTCCTGTGGGTTTCTCAAGAGCTGATTCTCTTGAGTCTCCCAGTAGCGTTGAGCAGATATTGCGGCCTTCCCTCTAAAAGGGCATGAATTTACATGGGCACGTTTTTTCGTACATTGATAGTAACAGAGTTGTATGAGTTCTGTCCTGCTGTCACACTAATCAGGTTCAAAGAGAAAGAGTTGACAGGCAGATGAATGGACATCTAGCATAATTAGAGATGGCAGATTTCTTCAGTAAATCATCACAAAACTAGTTAATAAAGGATATAAGAACATTTCTCTCTAAATGATGCCTGTCACTTGAGCTAACCTACTAAATTGGCATGACTTTCATATACAGTTCTCTGCCACTATGAGACTGATGAGCCTTTTAATACAAATTCTTTTCATTATCAGTTTGATTCCTCAACATTTGATAGCCTCTCCTTCTGGCTAATTAAATGGTCAAAAACACTCTGATTAATCTGTGTTTAATCAACCAAAAGCATTTCATTAGAAAATTCTACCCTTCCAAGAAGTTTCACCAAACCTAAAATGGCTTTTTTGATGGGAATTTTTCTGATTACTGACAAAATTACATCTCTTCGCCCACCCTCCCTCCCCCATCTGGGTACTCTGGGTGCTTCAGGTCCTGGATCCCAGAGCAGTCTAATGGAGAGATATGGGGAGCAGTGTTTCTGAGGCACAAATTCAGGGAGATATTGCAGGACCAAGAAAGAGGTTCTAAACAGTCCCCAGTGCCCAAACTGCTCAGGTGAAGTCAAGCTGTGGCCTCCTGTATATCATCAGAGAAATCATAACTTTCAGTTATGGTGACCCTGCAAGAGACTTTCAAATACCTTTCAGGTAGCTGTAGAGAGCCATAAGGTCTCCTCTCAGCCTCCTCTTCTCCAGACTGAACCACCCCAGTTCCCTCAGCCGCTCCTCGTAAGACTTGTGCTCCAGACTCTCACCAGCTTTGTTGTCCTTCTCTGGACACGCTCCAGCACCTCAACATCCTTCTTGTAGTGAGGGGCCCAAAACTGAACACAGGATTCAAGGCGGGGCCTCACCAGTGCCGAGTACAGGGGCACAATCACTTCCCTACTCCTGCTGGCCACACTATTTCTGATATAGGCCAGGATGCTGTTGGCCTTCTTGGCCACCCGGGCACTCTGCTGGCTCATGTTCAGCCGGCTGTCAACCAGCACCCCCAGGTCCTTTTCCGTCGGGCAGCTCTCCAGCCACTCCTCCCCAAGCCTGTAGCGCTGCATGGGGTTGTTGTGGCCAAAGTGCAGGACCCAGCACTTGGCCTTGTTAAACCTCATACAGTTGACCTCAGCCCATCCATCCAGCCTGTCCAGATTCCTCTGCAGAGCCCTCCTACCCCCCAGCAGATCAACACTCCCACCCAGCTTGGTGTCATCTGCAAACTTACTGAGGGAGCACTCGATCCCCTCATCCAGATCGTCAATAAAGATACTGAACAAGACCGGCCCCAGAACCAAGCCCTGGGGAATACCGCTTGTGACCAGCCACCAACTGGATTTAACTCCATTCACCACAACTCTCTGGGCTCGGCCATCCAGACAGTTTTTTACCCAGGAAGGAGTACACCTGTCTAAGCCACGAGCCGCCAGTTTCTCCAGGAGAATGCTGTGGGAGACGCTGTCAAAGGCTTTACTAAAGTCCAGGCAGACAACATCCACAGCCTTCCCCTCATCCACTAGGTAGGTCACCTGGTCATAGAAGGAAATCAGGTTGGTCAAGCAGGACCTGCCTTTCATGAACCCATGCTGGCTGGGTCTCATTCATCCCTTGGTTGTCCTGCACATGCCCTGTGAGCACTCTCAAGATGAGCCTCTCCATAATCTTCCCCAGTACAGAGGTCAGGCTGACAGGCCTGTAGGTCCCGGCATCCTCCTTCCAGCCCTTCTTGTAGGTGGGTGACACATTGGCAAGCCTCCAGTCTTCTGGGACCTCCCCTGTTAACCAGGACTGATAAGAAATGATGCTTGACAAGCTCCTCCGCCAGCTCTCTCAGTACTCTTGGGTGGACCCCATCAGGCCCCACAGACTTGTGGGTATCCAGGTGGCTTAGCAGGTCCTTAACTGCTTCCTCCTGGATTATGAGGAGTTTATTCTGCTCTCCATCCCTGTCTTCCAGCTCAGGGGGCTGAATACCTTGAGGATACTTGGTCTGGCTAAAACTAGGTACTAAAACTGAGGCAAAGAAGGCATTAAGTACCTCAGCCGTGTCCTCATCCTTGGTGACAATGCTCCCCCGCATCCAGTAAGGGATGGAGATTCTCCTTGGCTCCCTTTTTTGTTGTTAATGCATTTGTAAAAATCTCACCCTGCGCGTCGCCTTCGCGGTTTGGTCACTTTAGGAAGGGTGCACCGGAGCGACCCTCCGCCCCGGAGCCCTCCTCCTGGGAGGCCACGCCGCAATGGCGGGCGCGCTGGGCGCGAACCTGCGGCCGCCGCCGCTCCCCGCCCCGCCCGCGCGCCCGCCCGCGCGGGGCCCCCGAGCTGCCGCGCGCCAGGAGCTCGCTCCGCCGGCCCGTGGCGGGGCGAGGGGGGCGGGGCTGGGGCTCCCTCCCGGCCCCCGCGCTTCGCCCTCGCGGTTTCGCCGCTTTAGGAAGAGTCGCCGGCGCGACCCGCCGCCCCCTTCGCCTCGGCGGCTTTAACACCCGGCCGTGACCTGGTCCGAATTTTAAGGCACTTCCTGTTTCTTCCCAAGATGTTTTTTGGGGGCAAAACCGAGCAAGAATTCCAGGCAGAGGATTCTCCCGCCAGGTACCGCAGGAACGAAGCGCTGCTGGTCAAGGTACGGCGTGAAAATGCACGCACAAGATTATCCCCAAGCCATGAGATCGCAGCGCCAACAACGGACCGTGTTCGGAGTTCTTGTCGTTGCTTGGTCTACCAGCTGCTGAGAAGTCACAGCCAGCTTTCAGGTTTTTCCCGGTAGCAAGCCGAGGACTTGCTGGAAAAGAAAAAGCCAAACGGAGATTCTGGGTGAACTCTGGATTTACAGAGAAGTACCGGGTGTGGAAAACGCACGAGAAAATTCCAGGACGTGCCAACAGTACACTTCTACACTGTCCCGTGATCTAAAGTAAACTAGAATTAAGCTTTGATTTTTATTTCGGTAGAAACAAACTAAGAATTAACTATTATTTATTAATGATTTCTCTCTGTTGGTTCTATGTTTGTCCAAAATTACTTTCTTAACTATTTTAATGTTGTTACACTTACTGTTTACCGCAATAACTGCAGTACAGTTATTACTACAGTACAGTGAAAGGAATAAAGGGAAAATTCATTGATATCTTTGACATCAGCCATTGAACACCATTGAACTATCTGTATTTCTCTACAAAGCCTGAAGAAATACAAATAAAGTATAGTCTGGTGGTGCTCAGCGTGTTTAGGTGATCATTAGAGATCTTGTAGAGACTGACAGCATTTACACCCGCGTTTCTTGAAAAAAGAAACTCTCCTTTAACTTCAAAATGTTCTATATATCACCAAAATTTGTATATGACAAAGTAGAATTAATTTTAAACAGGTTTCAGCTATTCAATAGTTTGATAGTATTTAGCTACTACAGAATGGAAAAGAATGAAATATGGTTTAAATAGCATTGTCAAAAAGGTACTAAAATTCACTTGGCAGGAGGGATAAGGTCAACAAATCTTAGCCTTTTGTCTCTCCATATGATCAACACTCATATACCAAAGTTATCTGACCTGTTAAGAGAGGCATAAAGACTGCCAGGCCTCGGACACCACAGGAAGACAGAACAGCAGTAACGCGCTTTAATTAGGCCACCACTTGATTAACTTTGCACATTGGGGATCTCTTCCAGAATTCACTCACCCAGCGCAGAGACTGCGTGTTCGTACCGTGTGTTTTGGAGGCCCCACTGCCCCGCCCGGGCCGCACCGCGGGGCACCGGCTGCCTTCGGCTCCCACGGGAGCTGGGGGGACGCAGGGAGACTTCGGCCCTGCGCTCTAGCGGCCAGGGAAACCCCGACACCCTTCCACCCGCTGCACTGCCAGACACCTCTCCCACACTGTTTTAAAGTCCTGCTTGTCAGGAAATCCAGCTCTTGACTGACAGCTACCTTGAATGGATAAATATCCAGCTGCAGCAACACGAATATGGCCTGTTCCAGATTACTTACCACCACCCTAGCAGAATGAGATCGTAAGAAGACACAGCACTTAATCCCGTTTAAGCCCACTATAAACTATCTTCATGGATTAGACTAGTGACATCGCGTTCAGAAACACTGATATAAGTATCAGCTTCTTGTTAACGGGAATTAAAAACACACGGGGATTTTTGCTAGTAGAAGATGTAACATCTCTTTCTCTTCTAAAATCAGGTCAGATACGAGGGTGTTTCCCAAAGAAGGCAGCAGGGGCAGCGGGCGGGAATGTTTGCATCTCATCCAAACATTTCATTTTCATTTTCCTTACGATGTTGCATCGTCCTTTCCCTGTTGTAAATGTTTCATTTTTACCCCATTTTAAATGATACTTGAAGCGCTGTGTTTTGCAATGCTAAACTGTAATGTTTACTCTCACAGGAACGCTGCCCTTTTCCTCAGCAAAGTTCTGAGGAAGTCAACCTGCAGCCGTAAAATATTTCATGTAATTGGAAAGACATCTGCCATCAAAATACCTGAGAACAGTTATTCTCAGTATGTTCAAATCACCCTTTTATTTAACTGTTCCAATACGACTTACATTCGGCACTTCCATCTCATATAGTATCACACTGGCCCGGTGACAACTGTAAACATAGTCATGATCATCCTCCTGTGATCACAGTGCTCTGCCAAAGCTATGGTTTTGAAATGACCATATGCATTCCAAATCAGCAGGTTTTCAAAAGACGTAATAGCAACCTGTATGGGATTTTCAATACATGCTTAGCTGCCTCGGCATGTTTGCAAAAAGAACATGAGCGCTGCAAAATAAATTCCCACTAATGTGCTCTGATGTGCTTCATTCAGAAAGTTCACTTTACTCGTCTCCATCCTCCCATTCACAGACGGACACTCATCTCCTACGCCGCTCACCCTCCTCCCCTCATGCCATTTGCTCTCTCTTCCCTGTGAAGACATCTATGCACCCTGTATGGTGTTTACTAAATAAGAGATGTCCCATGCATTTACCATTAGATTGAATGCTCTTTGCAGGCAACATCAACCCACGATCGGTCAGCGAGCATGACTGTCTCCTGACATTCCTAATACAGAAAGAGTACACTTTGTGTACTGAGCGCTGAGCACCATCTGAACACATCCACACCGCTGAGGAGTTAGTTTTTGTGTTAAAAGAGGCTTTTATTCTCTCTTTCATGCTCTTTCATGTTTTCATGTTCTCTTTTATACTATGTGTAGATTTTCCTTTACACTAATCTCTGCAGAATTTTAGAAGAAGCTGCAGAACCTTCTACAGAAAATGGTCTAGGCAACTACTCAGCCCAAAAAAAGGTTGTCTTTTCCATTTGTTTTCCTTCAAGCAAGAAAGATTTGCTTAGAATACTACATATAATTTAGCCTGAGCAAAATACAGCATGTACTATGATGTGAGCATTGGTTTGTTTTTCTTTGCCTGTCTCGTACCTCAATCAACATATCTGGAGAAGGTACAAGACTAAATCAAGTTGTGGAAACGGTCCTTGAATTAAGTTGAGAGAGAAGAGAATTCACAGCATTGTCATCTGGGCCCATATAGGAAACTGAGTTATTATGCTAACCTTCTCTATTAAACCAATGTATTAGAAAGGTCTGATTTCTTGTAAGTCATTTCATAAATACATTATTATCTATCAACAGGCAAAAAACCACCATGACTATCTACATTATCTACACTTCAGCTGGATTCTGGAGGGCAATGTGAATGGAGAATGGATAAGCTGACAGACAGAATACATCAAAGGAATTAAAAGCAGCACCTGGTAGTGAATGCGTATTTTATAGCTACTTTCTGATCTGCTCCAGAGTAGTGCTACTCTTTGAAGTCACAGTGTAAGGAAAATACAGATTTTGCAACCTACCTTGTGATGGGAATGTGATTACTTGTATAGTCCATGTCTGTCTCCCTATTACCTGTCAGCTATATAATTGCACAGTTTTGTGCACTCCCTTCAGTCACACCCACCAAAATAGAAATAATTTCCTTTTTTGAGGAGGAATAAAGTAGTTTCCATTTAGCTGTAGTATGGCTTGTCACTAAAGCCATAGAGAAATTGGGTCTCCACTCTCTCTCCTACATACAATTCGAAACACTGAGTCTTCTTATTTAATATACATAGAATCATAGAACTATTTGGGTTGGAAGGGACCTTTAAAGGTCACCTAGTCTAAACCCCTGCAATGAGGACATTGCAGGACCCCCTGCAATGGACATCTCCAACTCGATCAAGTTGCTCAGAGCCCCGTCCAACCTGACCTGGAGTGTTCCCAGCAATGAGGCATCTACCACCTCTCTGGGCAACCTGTGCCAGGGTTTCACCACCCTCAATGTGGAAAATTTCTTCCTTATATCCAGTCTAAATCTTCCCTCTTTTACTTTAAAACCATTACCCCTTGTCCTATTGCTACAGCTCCTGTTAAAAAGTCTGTCCCCATCCTTCTTGTAAGCTTCCTTTAAGCCCTGGCAGGCTGCAATAAGGTCTCCCTGGAGCCTTCTCTCCTCCAGGCTGAACAACCCCAACTCTCTCAGCCTGTTCCCACAGCAGAGCTGTTCCATCCCTCTGAGCATTGTTGTGGCCTCCTCTGGACCCGCTCCAACAGGTTCACAGGCACACAATTAAGCTCAGGCTTAATGTAATTTGACTAGAAAATCCATTTAAATTGTTCACAGAATAAAAGATTATTTCAGAAAAAGGTGTCTAGACAGCACTTCTATTTAACTTCTGGTGAGATCATTCTGAGTCCACTTCCAGCGCTTGTCCAGGGGATTTTCACCACACGCTGCATTAAAGGCTGTGTCTACATTGGGTTTTTTTTCTTATCCTTGATGACAGAGGCCAGTGTTTCTTCATTAATCTGAGCCTTGTCATGTACTGCTGTTAACACTGCCAGAGATCACTGCAGACTGAAAATGGGTCGGTGGCACCGGAGCAAGGAGCAGCTCAGTGTGTCTGTGCAGTGCAATCACTGCAGTCCCACTGCTGGCTGGCGACAGGGTGAACAGCAAAGAGGGGAAATAGGCTTCTCGAGCATTTCCCAATATTGGTGACAAGCACCATGATGATTTCTACCGTGCAAGGAGGCCCCACGTGTGTAGCTCTTGCAAGGAAATAATTCGGCAGTAAAGCAGCTCGACGTCGGTGCTGTGCATTGGTCACTGCCACAGCTGCTGGTAAATACCTGCCCGTTGTAAAGTCACTAGAAAGCTACGAGGCGCTTCCAATCACAATTTTGTATTCCTAACCAGTGAGCAAACTAATAAACAGAGGAGTCTTCTACCCAACCTCACTCTCCCAAGATCCCCGTTACCCCAAGCACTCCTTGGAAACCGCTGCGCTGTGCCCTGCGCGCAGAAACCCTACCCGCTCCGCACCCGCGGAACCCGGTCCCAGGCGCCCGCTGGGAGGAAATAGAGAAGGTTTTACCCTCGCAGGGCACTTCCAGTAACTGAATTCAAGCAGGAAAAGTCATTAACGTATATGCACAAGTGCGTTTGCCGAACGAAACGTGAGACTACAGCAGCGGTGAGGGACCCAAGAAAGTTTTCTTTCCTCCAATTTATGAATCTGTCAAGACACGTCACAGAGGAATTGTGAGTATTGGTTTAGGGATCATTTGGGGGCACTATAATTACGGTACAAAACCATCTGCTTCTTGGGGAGTGCCTACTTACTGTGTGTCAAAATCATATTAAACTTGAACCTGCTTCCATCTCATTCCAACCTCATTACGAATTGATACCTGAAATCCAGATCATTAAAGAGAAGCAGTCTTATCAGAAGTAAGTGCCTTAGACTCTACCCTAATCCTCTTTAAAAAGCATTGCCATTTCCCAGAAATTATCATGGAGCCATCTCTACTAAACCATAGTGTTCCTCTGTGCTCAGGAAATAGTTTCCCACCGAACCAGCCTCCGTCGGGAGCGAGGCCCGCGCTAGACCGGCCCCCAAGGGCTCATGACACGGCTGGCATTTCTCTGGCAGGCTGGAAAAGCTTCATTTTGCTGCTCGGGTGGCAGGGGATGCTTGGGCATTTTTTATGAAAAACTTTATGAAAGGGTAAACTTTAAAAGCAAACCTGTTCATTAAGCCTAAAGTTGCCTACATTTGTTCATGGTTAGGCTTCAGGTAAACCCTGCCTTTTGACACCCTTCCAGGCACCCTTCCTGCAGACTCAGACAGTGCTGCTTCTATCTGTCACTGGGAGATTAGATTTAGTGAATCTTCCCGCACCCATAGGTGATCGTTTTCAACACCAAACTGCAAAATTTTATACTGAAATAGACTACTAGAACACACAAATTACTGTGAGAGGAAAATAAGAAATTAAGTTCCCTTCCATTCCTCTTGCCTTCTCCCTTTCCCTTTTGTCTCCACTGTCTCCTTTTCTTTAGCTGCTTCACATTTAATTTCTTCTTCCACCAGCGCAAATAACATAATTATTTGGCTATTTCTTCGCTACTTCTATGCAGAGCTAATTGGTTTCACCAAGAGAAGAATACTGAACGGCTCAGAAAGGTTTGCTTACTTTTAAATAGCATCTGATGGATCAAATTTCTGTTTGCATTAACAGGGATGGGGATCTGAGTACCATAACAAGCAATCCTTTCTTGTCTCTCAGGCAAATTGCAATCATGACCTGACAAACCCCTTATGCTGCTTTCTGTGTTCAGGGTGCTTGGGGTGGCAAATTCAGCATAGCCCAACCTTCAGCAGTCTTAATCTTTAAAGAAAGTATGTGACAGGTACATGTTTTAAATATGCAGTTTGACCTTGCATGAGAACAAAGGTTAGAGAGGTAAAATGTAAGAATTTAAGACATTTTTCTTCTCAAGGACTGTATGCTGTCTCATAAATCTGTATGTACTAATAAGACTCATATATCACTCCTGCTGTGATGTACGGGACAGAATTAACTGTAATTCTTGCTTTTTCTTTTAAAAGAGAATTATGCTTTCAAAAGATGCCAGTTTCTCAGCAGTAGCAAGTGTCCGCTGTCCTCTGTCCACACCTAAGAATTTCCATAGCTAGTGGTACGTTTTTCCTCATAATGTTTCATTAAAATCCTTTAGCTCTGACCTGTAAGAAATGGCTCTGATGGTTAAAGAGTAGTTTTACCTCCACACCTGCTCTTTGTAAAACTGAACTAACAAGAAGGTGCAGCAAGGATGGTAACTGTGGGAGGAAGATGACTCCAAGGAAAGGGTTTCTTCTCGAGAAGCAACGACTAGTCCACCTGTGAGTTGGATAGGCTGTCAATGCATTTCAAAATCTTTATAAAACACTTTGCCCTCAAAATTACCTTGAAATGTCATGGCCTTCGCTACATGCACAAAAGGAGCTTAAAAATCCTAACTAATCTCCCTGGCAACTATAAATATGCAACTTTTCTCTGTTCGCTTTAGCTGCTGCTGAGTTGAATTTACAGGCATAATAAAATAGAAAAATATATTTGCAATGTAAAAAGTCACATATTTTTATTTTATTTTACCAATCTTTTTTCTAAAGTAAACCTTTCTAAATAATTAAAAATATTTTAATACATAATACTCACATTGTGATATACAATGTACTTTGCTTTTATGATAACAAGTAAAATATATCTGAAATAAGCACAAAGATTCTTCACAGATTATCCTGTGGATTATTCTGTGGGTATTAAATCTGTAATATGCTGCTCCCCAGAGCCTTAGGAAAATGCACCTTAAGTTTTGTTACTTCCTTGCACACGGAATTCTGTATAAAAAAGTGCATTCAAACAATTATACTTATCTCCTAAAGAAATTGCATTTTTTCTATCACTACAGCAATTCCCATTGCAGACCCCGCTGTTAAATGGAAGGCAAGGTTATGACTTCCTACACGAAACGAGATGATCTATTAGTCCGAAGTGGTAGGACCTGCCTTTGCATCTGCTACAGAGAGCATGCGCGTACACACACTGAAAACTCACATTCATGCCTGCGTTCCACAGCGACCACACACAGCTACCCGTTCTACCCAATTACCCTTCGTATTATCTGGCTTTGTGTTGATTCTATGTATGCCACTGACGTGTTTCCAGAGTATTAATAGCGATAACGGCATTCCCCAAAAAAAGACATGGGCTTGTACAGTGTGAACAGAGGCACCTAGCAGTTGGGATGTCAGGGGGACAAGCCACGAGTCGACGCGAGGGCAGCCCGGTTGGTTTTAAGGTGAGGAGCTCTGCCTCGGGTGGCCATGCTGCACCCCACCATACGGTGGATGCAAATGTCAGCAGGAGCCGCTGCACGTTCCCGCGAGAGGAGCACGCCGGCTGCAGCGAGCTACCCTCCGTCAACGTTTACACAAGGGCGACTACGCTGTCCCCGCCAATCTCTTGATTCCACTCCCCGGGATGCTCTCTGAGCTACCGCACAGTAACCGCAGAGCTCTGCGCTTCGGGCACTGCGCAGGCTCGAAAAGAAGGCGGCAACATTTACATACCCACATCCCTGTTGTCATAAATACTGGCTGTGCTAAGAGTCTGCCAGTGCCTCCCCGGAATCAGAATGCAAGCGCTGTGGGGATGTGCAACGTCAAAAGTGTGAGGGAATGTTAAATGAATTTATGAGCTGTAAAGGGAGTTGAATCAATGCAAAATTGCACAGCTGATCTCTTCCATGCTTCTTAATGCCCTGCTTTTTATAAATACTATTTTTATACGAGGTTCGGTTATTCGCTGTGTTGAACTATTCTGTCATTTTATAATTTATCTATGTTATACATCTAGGCTGTAAATGAAGTACGTCAGAAAGGCATACTAGCCCATAGACTTTGTGCAATCAAAGTGACTTCTGACGTCATAGTGCTAATATGTTCAAAACATGTGGGAGTACTGAACTTTCAAACAGCAGCAGTATCTGTTTTTCCTTTTCTTCTCTTTGTATTAAGGCTCTGAGCTGACATTGTGGATTCACTGCAGCAGCCTGGGAACAATGATGCACAGGTAGAGAAACCAGTGCCCCACGCTGAGAGCAAGTGAGAGCATATGGATGGAGCTGGTCTGCGCTATCAACACAACCCTACCGGTCTGTTTGCTGTATAAGACAGTCACAGACACACACAAGATTTGTCTCAGAGGACTGGCAAGCCTAAGGGGAGTGAGAAAAATAAATGGCAGTTAAGGCAGATTAAACACTGGGCTTACGAATTTAATTGTGAGTGACTGTTATTCACACTGATACTCAGGTGATCATCAGCATAAATCGGCATGGTTCTTTATTTCTGCAGAAGACGGGACAGTTCTATTTATTCAACCAAATGGTCACATTTGATTAGTTCAACTATTTTAAATCTGAAGTAAGAATTCAAAACAACCACTTATAATAGCATGAGCTAAAAGGAGACATTTGTTCAGGATTGCTTCCCTTCCTGCCCCAGCATATCCCAATATCATCCTTTCTGGGGACAATATATCTCTTTTTCTTTCGTTCTTTTTGTGCTGGGGATGTTCTCTGCCTCTCAAGCTTTGCTTCTCTCACCTCTGCAGGTGCTTAGTGACAACTTCAGTCCTCTCAATGTCTCCCTAGACCTTCACAGTACAAATCTTTCGCTTTTGTCTAGATTAAGCCCCTGGAGCTTTCCTCAGAGGCAAGGAGAAGCTGCAGCACGAAGCAGTTCCACTGTTAAACATAAATTCAAAAAAATATACAAAGGAAAAAGAAGTCAAGAACATGAAGGAAACAACAGAGTATTTCTGCTGCTTGCATTGCAATATCGTCAAAGCAGGTCCTGAATTCTGGACAGAGCCTGACTGACTTGCTTTTTGCACAGCAATTTATTTTAAACTGGGCATAGTGAGCCAATTCTGTACATTTATGAACGCACACAGCTATCGCAATCTGCTTGAGCCGCACAGAGCGAGTGGAAAGGCTTGCTGGGCAGACACCCACCACTCAGGAGGCATCCCAAGCAGGTCGGAAAAACATTGGTAAGGACTATACTGCCATGTGAACATTCATCTCCTTTTCAACGAATTCATTGTAAGCATCAAACTCTCAGTCCCAAGGGTATCTTTACCTGGAACCCACAATAAATTCAGACTGAATGCAAACTCCTGTTTGAAAATAGACACATTTCAAAATATTAGAGTTATGAGTATAGTCTCAAGGCTGCAAACTGAGACAGTGCTAATGTCAAGTGATAACTTTAAATGGACAAATGGTTCCTGAGAATACTGTTGGCTTAAGTTTAGTTCTGAGAACCCTTCGCTGCCTCTGAAAGAAAATGTGAACTGGGAATATTGAAACCACACAGGACCTGACCTTTCCTCACATAAAAGTGTCTCCATACATATCTCAAATCAGGGCTGGCTGTAGGACTTCTTTAAGAGCTTATTTTCAAATGACTTAGGGACACAGCTGAACACCAAACATTTAAAGTTATTATAATTGCATAATGGTCTGGATGGAAACCAGGACAAACAAAAGTTATATCATGGGAAGAAATTCTCAAAAAGTTTTGAAAGATACATTTTTATCATAGTTTTTTCAAGATACATTTTCCCTGAAAAACTCATCCTAATTTCCTCTAGGGTCTATTCATAAATTGGAATTATCTGAAAGTCATCCTGCATTATTTTCAGTGGTTCATCATCTTTCTCCCCAACAATATAGTGAAGTTATTTTAAAAAGGAGAGAAACGCCATAATTCTGCAAGTGGGAGCGGGAGCGGACTTGGCTAGCTGCTCCTTCATTTCTTCTCCTATTCACGTTTGTCTTGCTAAACGTTAAGAATACTTCTCTGTCAGCTTTCTTTGTTTTTTACAGAAGGAAATGTTGAGTAAGAGGTAGAAGCCAGGACACCACATTACAAAAAGGTATGGACTTTCAGAGTAAAACAGCAGACCTCAAGCTTCCCTTTTCTTCTAGCCACTGCACAGACACCTCACAGATCCCATGCCCTCACGGGAAAGCCTGCGGTCACAAACATTAGGCAGACGGTAGTGAGTCTTTTTCCAGCTGACTGTGCTTCTCAAGTTCTGGTGTCCAACATGCCCTCCTGGGGTGCCTTCCAGATCTCTGGCCCCTACTGAGGGAGGCTGATGAAGACAGCAAGAATCTGGGCTTAGCTAATGAGCTTTTGAAAAGATTTCACAGGTCATCAGAGAGAAAGAGAAATGAGAGAGGGAGATTTGTTAGCTCTGCTGCTCCATGTTACCAACTTATCCTGCCACAGCTTTTTGACCTAAGGAGAAAGCTCTGCTGTCTCCTTTTATTTTCTCTAGTCATTGCATCAATCATGTCTTGGAAGATTAAAATTTCATAAAGACCAGTGTCTAAAAAAGAAAAGCCTGAATAATAGAGCAAATAGAGCAAAAGACTGAGCTGCCTTTATCCAGGGAAATGATACAGGTTGTCAACCACAAGGAGCACTGAACAAGCAGAGGCCAGCAATCAGGCGTGCTAGCCAGCAGGGCCGGCAAACAGGCATGGGGACAGCAAGGGAAGTCACTAGAGCTCAGCTTTGTTGCCCAGTTCTGAGGATTCAAACAGGCACACCCTGGTTGTGCACACCTATGACCTGGTGTGAGAGTTGGACAGTTTCTATAAAGAGGAAATATCTTCCTTCACTCCCAGGCATCCAGATGTTCTTGGGCGTGTGAGCTTTATGCTGTATATCCAGATGCCAATGACCCTGCTCTCCTGGAAGGTAAGTCTCAACACATGGAAGCTGGAAGGGGTCACCTGAAATCTGGAGACAAGAAACTTCATGCCATGGAAGTCAGTGAAAGATTTCCATGGGAACAGCAAAAATGTTATGAAGTCTATTTCTGTTAACAGACATATACTTGCGCTTTCCCTTTTTTTTTTTTGCCTTTTTTTGGTATCTCTCTCTGTTTCAAAGGCCACTACCATATAATTTCTGGCAGATGATCAGTTAAATCAATAGCTCTTTAGTAATTCATTGGGAATTCCCAAAACAAAAATTTTTTTGTTGTGGATCTGATGGACATTTACCCCATTAATCTTCTGACTTGCCTTCAGGACCACCTGGCTCTTGACGCTTTAACAAAATCCTAAATCCATGTAACTCACGTGGCCAGTTGTGCACTCTCTACTGGTTGGGTTGGGAAGAGGAGGGGAGTCACTTCAGTGTGGTCTCTGCAGGCATCAGGCTGCATGCTGAAGCGTGGGATTTGATTGCCCTCATTATGGCGGTTGGTGTAGCTGACTGATTATAGCCGTAACATCACAAAGGCCTTTGTAAAACCCAAAGTTTGTTCCTATGATCTCCTGTGGTGGTAAATTACAGTATGAATACACAATGTGGCAGAAAGTAATAATCTTGAGTAATGTAGCTGATTTTATTGCTCTTTAATTTCATTAAGTGTATTCTTGTCAGGCAAGGGACAGGCTTTCAGCTCCTAGGAGCAGATGCTCCCATCCTAAAGCTAGACCTGAGATACTCATCATAAGGACAGAACCATCTACACAGTCTGGACCCCAGCAAGGAGTGATGTTGCCATTTTTGGTTCAGAATCATTGCTGATCCGGAATATACATATGAAAGAAGACAAGTATTGGCTTATGGCCTCTTGCATTTCCGTTCTTCCCAGACCGACACCTCCTCCCGCGCTGCTGGCACGTGTCCGTGGCGAGTGGTGCCCAGCAGGGCTCGCCTGGCAGGGGCGAGCCGGCGGTACGAAGGGGAGCGATTTGGCAGCCAGCTTCCCCCAGAGAGGGTGTCCGGGGACAAGCCTTCCCGTGGACATCTGTACTTCAGCGCCTGTCAACAGCAGGCTGATCCCACAACGTCATGGAAGAGGGCAGTTAAATCACTGCAGAGAAATGTGGGTTTATGCTAAAAAGACAGACATGACACCAAAAAGACTGAGGCAGAAGCATATATCTCCCTTCTGCTTACTCTGCTGTAAAACATCTGGGAAAATGATGAAAGAAGAAGTATTATTTCTTAAACTAATAAACTAAGGTTTCTCAAAGCTCGTCTGTAGGTGTACAACCCCATCATATTATTGGTAAGAACCTGGATTCTCTCTCTCACACACAGATAGAGGAAGTCTGTACGAATTTATAAGAACAAATACATTGGAATGAAGAGGATTGCCTTTTCGTACAAAGGAACAAAGAATTTTGCTCTCAAAGGTTCCCCTGCTTGTATTGGTTATTAATATTAGGAATGCATTTTTCAACCCCAGGGCATGTAGAAAAGATTATTGCATGTTATCCAGTGAAGTGTATCCCAATGCTGAACAGACTTACTTCAATTTCCATGTGACTTTCTTTCCCATTCATGTACTAAGGAGGCTGATAAAGTCTGGAAGTCCTTCCCCCTCCAACCATCTCCTTAACTCTGTCTTCCAAACTTACTAAAAAACCTCTAAAAGCCTTTGGGAAACTGAATCAAAGCTTCATGATGAAATGATGGAGAAGAGAAGCAGCTTTACTGATTATGTTTAAAGATGTATTTTCTCTCTTTCACAGTAAAGTCTGCATTACACCGTGAGGCACAAAGATGCCTCAAAGATGCCCAAGGATCACAGGAGGAGCTCAGGAAGAAGTGCAGCTCCACCCTGCCTGAAGGCACATTTCAGACCTCGCCTGACAGGGCTCTCAGATCCTGTCAGAGTTAGTTTCATCATTTTTTAACTGCTGATCCTGTACTCGGTACACAGAGGGAACCCATGTCCAGGACTCAGTGCGTGACTGTGGTTTTACTCTTCCAACGGAGTACCAGAGTCTTACTCTGTGCTTGAAGTACCTTTCCTTGCTGCCTTGCCTGTCCTGGAGGGCAAACGCAGGACTTTTCTCTGCCTTTGTGAATCTGAAATTTGGTAGAGACTGATTTAAGCTGCCGTGTGGGATAAGACAGGGCAACAGTTACTGAGCATCACTCAAACAGAGGGGTTATTATAAAAACTATTTAGATATACTTCGTGTGTATCTAGTGTTCTTTTCTATCACCATGTTCAGAGACTTCTGGACATATTGGATAAATTACTGAAATTTGATTATCCATTCTTTACTTGGAAGACTCTAGATTAAAAACTATGATTATGGACAGGTATTGAGGTAAAAAGCTATTTTAATTCAGAAATGTGATTATCTTGTACATTTTTAGATATCACATAGATGTTATATCAGTAAAAACTGGGACTAAATTTGAAGAAGGATATGGAAAAAAGCTAGTTGAAGGAGTTCCTGAAGTGCTAATACATATATGTGCACGCATTTCCATTTTGTGTCCCCGGCGTGGTAATTGAGTCCAAACTGAATTCTGAAAATAATATTAGTCTATACAAAATAGGAAGCCTATATAAATTCACTGTAGAATCAGAAAGCTTTATTCAACTAGCTGATTAGAATATTTTTTCCATAGCTATTTAATCTAATTTTTATGTGTTACATCCCATTAGTGGGTTCTTAGAGAATAAAACATTTTAAATACGTACCACCAAATAAATTAGCTTCAGATTTGACAAGCCATTGACTATACACAAGATAAAAAGTAAGTATTGAGAAGAATGAAAACATTAGCAGAGCCTAAACCCCTTTACATATAGGTTAGTTATTACAGCACTACTGGAGGAAAGCAATAATTATAGTGGCTAATCCCCCTTAGAATAACACAGTGTAGTGAACCAATTTCGCATGTGTGTGCAATATTGCTCTCTACTGGCTGCTGACTGGATAGGAAGAGGCAAAGTTTAACCAGAGAAGCCTTGATGTGGACTATCAAATCCTGAATCTATCTGTAAGCTGACAAACTAATTCCTAAGAGAACTGACCGATCACCCAGCACATCCATCTGACTTTCAAGAGAGTTGCTGAATATCCAGCTTCTTTATTACAAAGACTAAATAGAGATCTAGGGTGAAAAATTTAGGTGATGTAGTCTTTGAAAATCTTCCCAGTGGCTAGCAATCTAACAGGAGATGGTACGACAGTACAGCAATAAGGATGATACTCACTGTGAAATAGAAATAAACTGTATTATTGATATTAGCAGAGGGAAACCTCTTTTTGCCCACATGGAAAAGGTTTGCAATTCTGTAATAAATACAGTACAGTTCTAATCTCTGATCCCCAGGTACAAATGTATAATGTATCTGAGAACTTTGTCTGCCATCTAAAGCCTTTGGCACCATTATTTTAACATTCCAGACATTATTACTGAGTGGAAAAAACCTATGAAGGAAACAGAAGAGGTGATGTAGATCCCACGTCTGTTAAATATTGCTGTTTGTAAGTTTGTTCCTTCCAGTCCCCACAGAGTTGCCTAGTGATTTCCTAGCCTCAGAGTTACCTAAACATTATGCTGCTGGAAATCAATGAAGGACTCACCCCTCTGATGTATGTACGTGGCTTGTGCACAGCCTTGTTAGAGACGGGCAGTTGATGAAAGGCAGATGAAAGGGGCAAGCTGTACAACAAGAGTACTTTCCCTCTTTCTCTTCCACAACCCCACGTTCTGACCTCTCAGCCAAAATGCTAAGTGAGTAGCAATGTGTGCTCTCAAAAGTCCAGATGAAGTCTGGCAATAGTGACTGCCCTCAGAGAGGCCTCGATGCCTACGAACCTGTTCCTGACTATAAAAGAGAGAGGAAAAAAATCATAGTCTGCGGCATGGAGAATAGTTAAAGATGGTTCTCAGTTTGAACACTTGTCAACAAATCTGAATGAGTTTCACAGATTCATAGAAACTTTGGGTTGAAAGGGACCTTTTAATGTCACCTAGTCCAACCCCCCTGCAGTGAGCAGGGACATCTCCAACCAGATCAGGTTGCTCAGAGCCCCGTCCAACCTGACCTGGAACGTTCCCAGCAATGGGGCATCTACCACGGCTCTGGGCAACCTGTGCCAGGGTTTCACCACCCTCATTGTGGAAAATTTCTTCCTTATATCTAGGCGAAATCTTCCCTCTTTTAGTTTAAAACCATTACCCCTTGTCCCATGGCAACAGGCCCTGCTACAAAGTCTGTCCCCATCTTTCTTATAAGCCCCCTTTAAGCACTGGCAGCTGCAATAAGGTCTCCCTGGAGCCTTCTCTCCTCCAGGCTGAACAACCCCAACTCTCTCAGCCTGTCCTCACAGCAGAGCTGTTCCATCCCTCTGAGCATTGTTGTGGCCTCCTCTGGACCCTCTCCAACAGGTCCATGTCTTTCCTGTGCTGAGGGCTCCAGAGCTGGACGCAGCACTGCAGGTGAGGTCTCACCAGAGCAGAGCAGAGGGGCAGAACCCCCTCCCTCAACCTGCTGGCCACGCTGCTTTGGATGCAGCCCAGGATATGGTTGCCTTCTGGGCTACGAGCGCACATTGCCGGCTCATGTCCAGCTTTTCATCCCCCAGTACCCCCAAGTTTTCCTCCCAGTCTGAATGACATAGGAAAATTGTATGGAGAAAATCTGTATCTTTTCCACTTTCATACTACCCTTTTTGAAACAGAGACCAGAAATGCATACATGTAGGCAGTATTCAAGATGCAATCTTATGTGGGTAGTATTCAGGGGCATAATGATGTTCCCTACCTTGCTTCCTAATTAAATCCTTATAATTCCCAACACTTTTTTTCTTTTTTTTTACTGCTATGCAGCATCAAATTGACTTTTTCATAGAACTACCATTACTCCAAGGTCCTGTTGCCAAGCAATAGTGGCCAGCTCAGACCTTATTTTATATGCAAAGATAAGACCTTTTTTCCCCCAGATGCATCACTTCACAATTATTTACACTGAATTTTACTTGCTAATTTAATAACCACTCTTGTAAGGGCCTCACGTGGTTCTTCACAGCCAGGCCTTGTCTTTTCACCCTCTGCAACTCACCAGCATCAGCACATTTTGCCATCTTACAAGTCACTCCTTTTATAAATCATTTATAAGTGTGTTGAGCAGTACAGATCCCAGCACGCATCTCCGAGACTCCCCTCATGATCATGAGACTCCCCCTCACTAACCATTTACTCATACACTCTTTTCCCAACTTTTAGGTATTTTTTAATCCATAAAGCACCCTCCCTTTTACGATATGGCAACTTTGATTCCCTAAGAGCTTTTAAGAGCTCTTGCTGATAAACATAGTTGAAAGCCTTTTAGAACACGGTCTACACCAGCTGGGCTTTGCAGCATCTCAGGATTCAATGGCAATGGGATAAAACCATTACAGGGCAAGGCAGGGTAACAACACATAAGCCAGGCAGCCACCCTACATCATGGTGACCTCCTCCATGCAGCTAACCTCCCAGAGGGAGGACAATGAACACCCTTGACTGACAGCCTGGGGTGCCACTAGAAAAAAAAAAAATACATCTTTGCTAGAGTTTTAGAAAACTATCAACTGCAATATCTCCTACGGGTGAAAAACAGTTTAAGGATGAATCATAATCTGACCCTTGAGGGTCATAACCTGCCCCAGAAGACTGCCAGAGCTCATCCATTCACACGACTTCAGATTTCTGCAGAGATGCGAGGGAATGGAGTAAAAGGAACCAGCGATTTCACAGGAATTTTCAGAACATTTGCTTGGTGTCCACCAGAACGTTTTCTTGGGCATTTAGAGTATTTTAATGTCAAAACTGAAATGAACACTGATAGCAGTGAAGCGCAGCCAAAATTCACACTTCTTTTTTCATTGTTATTTTCATCAGCCAAAAAAATCCGTTGAAAAAAAGTCACTCATTTCCTACTGACTGCATGCTTCAGCAGCGTACATCGTTCTTTTATGAGCTGAACCTGGTACAAACCTAGACTTCCTCAGCTTAAAATAGTCAAACAGGAGAAATTAAAGATTTTTAAAGGTACCGTGATAAAAAAAACTCGCACTGAACATCTCAGAGGCTCTTGGTCTTGCCTGAGGTGGTGACTGAGGTGACTGTGCTGTTTGATTTATTACTGCGTAACTCTACAGCTCAGTCAGGAAGGAAATCAAGTGGCCTCCTGCAAGTGACAGATGACTGAGAGGGCCTTTCCGAAAACGGCAAGTTGTGTGTGAAGAAAGAAGACAGGGACAAGATCAGAAGTGAATATCTTGCCTCAGGAACCAGAAAAAAATACGGGTCTGGAAATGGTGGAGCCCGTTCAAGAAAGGACACATAGTATATCAGACAAACAGATACCGTCGGCTCTCTAAGGAGCTTGGCCCTTACTGTCTTGAAATGCTGGACTTGAAACACTGGTTTGAAGTATGATACGGCTACGACTTCTGAGAACTGAGTAGATGGAAGGGCCGATAGGGATGAAGGTAACTTTCCAAGAGAAAAATGGATCATTACAGGGAAAGAAGGATAGAAACTTCTGGTCTGAAAGTTTTCAAGCTGTCCTGGAAGAACACAAACTTTGTTCACTTCTAGTAATAAGGTCAGGGGACAGCCAAGGGAAACTTCAAAAGATAAAAATGTGCTATATTTTTAATTTTTTAAAAAAATTTCATTCTGTTCACCTTGTAGAAAGGCAGTTCACTTATCTAAATGTTCATGATGTACTGATTCGAAAAGCTGGGTTAGAAATACTATTTTAAATTATTTACCTCTTTTCATAGTTCTTCAAGTAAATCTAAAGAAACTCAGAAAATGCTAGGCTTTCCTAAAACATTTTACTTCTGGATAATATTACAATACATCCTGCATCCAGCTTCAAAGGGGACTGATTCTGTTAGGGTATCTTTCAGCATACTTGAAATGAATTATAAAAAAGGTACGAGATGGACAGCACTGGCAATCCTGGCACGGCCCCCTCCTTTTTCCTTCCTATCTCAGAACAACATTCTCCCAATGCGCTTGTCTAAAAACGCTGTTCTAGGAATCTGAGGCTTTGGTATCCTTAAAGATAACAATATTATTAAAATTTTGTCCCTTAAAGCTTTTTCCATTAAAAATTCATTTGAACAGGAAGGTGTTTCATTAGTGCCAAATAGAAAACGGAGGCTGACATTTTTATTACCTTTTCCTCATTTTTTAATTTTGAAATTTTGACCAGGCCTAAAAATTGGATTAGAAAAAAGGGTCAGGTTAAATTTCCATGCCCTTCCAACCAGCCGAACCTCTCAGCGTACGCCGGGGTGGCTTCCCCTCCCTTAGCCGGGCAAGCAGAAGTGAGCGTCACTGGTCCAGGGAGAGAAGGGTGGAGGTGGAGGCTGCACGTTCCTGCTCGGGGGAAGGCAGAGCAGAGCGGACCGAGGAGCCTCAAGCGCCCGATTTGCCCCTCCGCAAGCGGCACCGTTACCCCTTCCTCCCCGCTCCCGCGCCCCGGGCAGCCAGGGCCGCTGCTGCCGGCACCGCTTCCCCGGCGGGCTGAGCCCCGGCGGCACGTTCCACCCCGCGTCCACCTCAGTCCCCGGCTTAATCATCCCCGACAGGAGTACCGCGGTGCCAAAGCTCCCGCAATAGACACAGAGGAAGCAATTAAGGTTAGCATGACGGCATTTGTCTCTGCACTACTAGTCTCTGGTGAGCAAAAGTTAAGACTTTTAACATCAATTTTTTCCACACAGGTTTTGCATTTAATTATAGAGTAAGGGCACTGTGTGTTCCAAGAGCAATCATCTTACTGACACGTTATTCTGAAGCCAGCCTTCATTCAGTGTGACACATGCTGGTTACGCACTACCAAATAGAGCTGTAATGAAGTGAGACTGGGGAAAAATACATCGGAATCTGAAGTAATGCCAGCTAAGGAAGCTTATCTCTACTTTATTATTGTGATTATATTTAACAAACAATTTTTCATGCCTACAGAAGAAAGAAACAAATGAGAGCTTTCTAGGGTAGATATAAAAGCCTCGCATAAAAAATGTGTTTACTGAGTTACAACTACTGAACTTTCCATTTTGCTCTAAAGAAAAAACAAAAGGAAAAAAGAAAAAAGCAGGCTGAAACAAAAGGGAAAATTAACAATTATGACATGAAGAGGAACAATACCCTCTTAAGGTAGGAGACAAGAGTATGTTTCAGGTCGTGGCTTACGAGCATCTTGGTCAGGATCTGGCGTTTTGTACAAAGTGCATCATGAGCTCTTACCTTTAATTGCAGGTCCAACTGAAAGATCCATTGAAGGACATGGCAAAACTTTCTAAAATATCGAAATATTGCTGCTGAGCAGTTTTGGGGGAGGATTTTTTTAAAATCTTCATCTAATCAGCTTTCTTAAATATATTTCTCAGCCACACCTGTGAACCTGAGGCCGCAAAGGGATAAGGATCCTCATTCTTTGCTGGGCCAGTCATGCGAGTTGCAACGATGTGGCCAGTATTTGTTAAGCAAGTTGTGAGCTGTGGTTCTGCGTTTTTCACTGAACTCTCTTCATTTCACTTCTGCTGTATCCTGACAGCCTCTCTCGTGTTTATCTGTTGCCTAACGATTGCAGCCTGACTTGACGTGGGGCTTCGTTGCATCGCACAGGGTGCATCGCACCACAGGATCCTGAACCATGATTGAGGCTCGAGCTATGTTGAAGTCCCTAAAGTAATTGCTGCAAAAAGAGATCAAATTTTTCAGATGTTGCAATAGGAGCTCTGATGATTTCAAAGTTGATTGCTATTCTGTACGTATTTTCAGGGTCCTTGCTTCTCTCTATTTCAAGACAAAATCTGTCACTGAAGAATGTATTGCTCTTTCAGTATAAACAAATAAGAAGAGTTTCATTTTTCAGTTTCCAAATTATATAAAATTGATCTTGAAATGGAGAAGATCGCATTCATTTCTTAGGGTTACGGTTTTCACACCTCTCTGACTCACTGTGGGCAAATACAAAGACACTGATATATGGAGAGCACTTGAGTGTACAGGTCTTTCCTCACTTCTTCTCATGCCCACTTAGCATAAGTGCATGCATTCTATAGGTGAATTCATCCCTAAATAATTTACATTGTTGTACAGGGAAATTATTGCAGGAACAGTATCACGAAACATTCCTGTTCAAAATTAAGGCAGGGTCAAAGCTTTGTGAGAGCTCCATGATGTCCACATTTAGTCACAATTTGCATTTCTATTTTATGGTTCTTATTATAAAAAGACACGGCATAGATTATTTAGTATGTCCTAGCTACACTCATAGAGATGCATTTTTTATTAATTTCCATATACACGTCACATCTGGAGGATATTATTTGCATAGCAACAGTTTCTGCCAAGGCCAGCGTCTTAAACTAAATTCCAAGGATATTAACTCACAGCAGAATTTTACAGCAAGCTCTATGTGACTACTACTCAAAAATAAAATAATTTCCTAAGCAAATATGCTGATTTCTGTGCTGTACCTGGAAATACAGCTTCTGGGGACAGAAACAATCTGTTTGGAAGCTGACTGTGTTCCTGTGAGGACACATAAATCAGTGCCAAACTGGTTATACCCTTACTTAATTAATTTGCAGTCTATATAGGCCAGCCCAGTGAGGCAGTAGTACAACTCCATTTTCCTTCATCCAAGAGGCATCAGCTCCCTGCGTTCCAGTAAATACACAGCCCCATAGTCAGATCTGGGAAATATGTAACAGCCTTACAGACTGTGAGCTTGGACTGAGAGATGGTAAGCGATTCAGAGGATACCTGATGCTTTTACTAACCTTGATTCTAACCTGCCCCTCAAATTACTATGAATTTTTACGGACCTACTTCAGCAGAAGAACGAGACAAAACTAATATTCTTTTACGACTAAAATCAAAGCAGTTTTCTATCATGGTTTTGATAAATTGTTCTTTACTTATAGCAGGACCTGGCACAGCAAGGAAGTCTTCCAACAAAAACGCTGCCCTGAGAAAAGCTTTCAGATTTGTTTACCCCATGCATGTCTTTGCATCTTCTGTTTTGCACCTTCAGTTTTACATGATTATTTCTATTCTCAAGCACTTCCAAACTTGTATGTGATTTGCATATCAGGGTTTCCAGTTCGGGCAACACACATCACCTCTTTACGTCTATGGCAAACCAATAACAGCACTTATTACTACTGTGAAGTAACTACTGCAAATTAATCTTGCACTTCATTACAAATCCCAAAGAAATCATAAAAAAAAAATTTAACCCCCCCCAAAACTCATGGTAGCAATCTGAATAACTCAAAAAATAGGAAACTTTTTTCATTTCTAAACTAACAGAGTCATTATAGTATTTTGAGTTACAGAGTAGTTCAGTATATTATCATATAATCTCTTATAAAATGACTTCCTATGCCTAAGTCTTCCTTACTTGCTTTTCTACAAGAAATTTTCTTGAATATGACAAAGCCATCAATAAAGTTGACACTACAATGTTTTCTAGGGAATGTAACAGTAAAAAGAAATAAGTCTAAAATATTGTCACTAAAATTCCAGAGATTAAACTCATTTTATTTAAGTTTTCACACAAAAACAGATCCAGTATTCCACGACACTGTTTTAGTAAGAATAGGTACACTATGAATTTCTCACAGGCATATTGTAAAAAAAAGTCCTTTCAGACAAGACCAATATTTTAGTAAGAAATTATACCTGTGGGAAATAAGCAGAAAAATTCTCACTGCCATGAAGAGATTTTTCTTTAACTAACCATTCTGGAGCTCTAGAAAAATCCTGGAAAACAATTGCTGATATTCTGTTGCTAGAAAGTTGCTATGGTATTGGGTTTCACTGCTAGCTTTCTTTCACTGCATGCAAGTGCAGCATATTAGATTCTCCATACGTGCTACGTTCGTTAAACTAGCCAAAGATGTCGGTAATTTTCCAATGTGGCAAACCTGGCTATACAGCGTGTAGTTGTTGCGTGCTTGTTGTCACAATAAAAGATAGCGTGAGCTCAAATTTTCCCTGATTTTCATCCAGAGCCTCAGGGCTGTAGGAGACCCTGTGTCATCGGCGCTGGAGCACTGTGGCATTCCTGCTGCTGCTCCCTACAATCTAACTAAGCTTTTTCTTTCGATGGAAAAACCATCCGGATATCTGAGTGCCAATGCCTGATTAATTCCTGTGGAAGTGGTAAGAATAGCAACTGCAGCAAGAACACAAACAGGAGCTGGTCCTGTAGCATGGTCTGGTGAAGCAAATCTCTTTTCTGGTCATGAGCTGTTTCTTTGAGCTGTGTATCTTAACCAGTCAGTACATGCAACCACGACCCTGTTTTCTTGGCTTGCTTGCTCACTTGCTTGGTTAAACATGACTGGCAGTTCCGAACTGAGTTGCTGTTAACTGGAACATCTGAAGAAATAAACTAAAGCATTCTTACTAATTTCAAGAGCTTAAATGCTTCTACATGAGAGAAAAGAAACATAACAAAAGAAAACTCTTCTATCAGCAGCCAAATTGCACAGCCTTGATAGTTTCCAGAATAGAGATAGCTTCATGGCACCATGAACAAAACAAACAAACAGAAGTCTTTGTTGGAAATGGCATGTTCATGCAGTTTGGATTCATTAAGCTCTCCGTGGTAAATTGTGATAATTTTCAATTTTGTTGCTGCAGATACATAGAGTAGGCAGAACCCCTTCCAAGACAAAACAATACACATCAACCCCCCTCTGCCACCTTACAATAAAGGAAATCATAATCAAGCATCGCAAAAGGAACATGTTTTTCTTTCCTAAAAACTCTCTACTTTTTTGAGTTAAAAGCTTCATCTCGGAGAGATTCATATTCCGTCCTTTTTTTCTTCCACCAAATATCAGTCAGTTCAGATATTCCCAATTCTTGCATAAAAAAGATGACTCTGACTTCCACATTGCACTGAGATGACTGGCTTCTGTAAGAATAACAAGAAAATGCAACTGTTCCAAATAACAGTTGCGATAGCCACCTATATTGCTTTCCATGTACCCAAAGCTTCAGCCCCTGGTATATGCAAAGGTTCCTGATGGGATATTTCTCTGTGTGAAGCAGAAAAGGTTAAGGCAGAATTAGTGGTAGAAGATTGTGCGTGTGAGTGAAGACAGGGGGAGGTCTTTCATGAAGGTTTCTTGTATTTCTAGCAGGGCAAGAATTTGAAATAACAATTTTTCTATTAAACTTCAGGCATTTTTAGGTATTTCCTTTTTTCACCCCACTCCTTTTGAGAACTTCCCCAGATTAGACCACGATACTTTCCAGAAAAGCTAAGCTAGAAATCCCTTCATTATCAATTGCTGGTGGAAAATAATGGTTACATACAAAATATAACCTATGAAGTGGCAAAGCTTTGATTAACCACAAAATACAGACAAGGAGGGCTGGCGACATCCTTCCTAAATTACCTAGTTTAGCCTCTCTGTTTCCAAAGGGAGATCCATTATTCCAGTCCTAACAGATTTTTTCTAACCTGCTCCAAAAGATCTGCAGTGATGGAACTCCACTTGGGAATTTTTTTTTTACTTGAGGACAGGTAATTGTTTGAACCTTCCTCCTGCAGGAATCCTTAATGCTGACACCTACTGTGACCAGCTGGCCACCTTTTGATTTTTCTCCTAGAGACTGCCTTTATTTGAGGAAAAGCAGCATTTGCAGATGGTATTTTACAAATAATGACAGGAGCAAGCAGTAACACAATTCTTACGTCTTTCTTCCACACCAAAAGAAAATCTGCCCTTCTAATATTTCTACCTCAGTTGGAAGCAAGAAAAATTAGAGATCTCGTAAGAGAAGTTGAGATCAAGGCCTTCAAATAGTTATGTATTTTAAATAAGCATATTTATCTGTTGAGCCAGCCCAGCAGTGGGTATTTTTTAGGTTTTCCCATTCCCAGTTCTGACACCTTTTTGCATCAGCAAAAATCCACCACCATGCACGCTGCTAACACAATGATCCAAATAAGGTGAGGAGATTCGATCTACCATTTCTTGACATCTAAAGCCTGATTAAGATGACCACTCTCTGCAGAACCAAACCATCTTCCTGGCTTCCGCTCTTAGGTAGTCCGAGTTTATGCGGATTGATGCTTCCTTTAGATGGAGTTGTAACATTTAAGGGAAGGAAATCCCTGCATCTATCCCATTCATAGTCTTAGCAATTCTGGGGGTCATATTCAGATTTTCCATGTGTCTCAGAGCATGGACTGAATCCAGCTGGCATGTCTCCTGCCTTCTGATAAACCCCATACTGCTCCAGCACCAGCACGTGCCCTAACTTGCCTGGCATCCAGTCTATCAGATCTGACACAGAGGTGCTTCCCCCAGGTAAATTATGATAAATGGTGCCACACACACGACCCACTTATAATAAGTATGATTCAGAACCAATTATTTATCTCCCTCTAACTTTTAGAGCTAGATTTAGCTGAGGAACAAAACGCTGTAGGGGTTGAACAGTCTTGAAAGTCTCACAATATAAATTGCTGTGCTATAATTACAGCCCAATTAAAATTCAGTGTTACTCTCTTCATTAATTATCATCTCTAGCCTTACAAATAAGTTGGGAGAGACTGCTGTTCTGCAGATCACGTAGCTATCCTCCTTGTGCTTCGACTTTGTGAAAACCGTGGCTAACTTTTGTGCTCCAGTAATAGAGACCGCAGCAGGGAAACCCCCTGGTTTATACTCTCAGCCTCGTAATAACCCCATTCTGCGACTCTCAAATGCTCAAAACTCTCCACTGAATTCAAGAAGAGTTCTTGCTTTAGAGGGTATCAAGAACTCAACGTCCTGTGAACAACAATGTAAGTGGAGGCTGTGGTATGAGGGTCCACAAAAGCTGTTGACAGGACATCCAAGCCTACAGCAAAAAACTCAAGGCTGTACAGAGTCACGTTCTGACACTGCAGGAACTCATTCTGCTGCTTCTAAAACACTAAAAGGTTTTACTGTGTACCAGTACGCTTTACGTCATCTCTAGTACGATACATCTCACTTACTTTAACCTTAATTTGGTCCCCTGTCCTTCTGGGACCTGCACAAAGGCACAATAAACTCTGCAGGAGTCGCGACCTGGGTCAGGCCTGTGCTGGTAGGTGATCAGCAGTTCACAAGTCCAGTCTGAAGCATCAAGAAATCATTACTTCAGACTGTGTTTACAAACATAGCAACACAGGAACTCGTTGCAATTTAACGATTTAGAAATTGCTAAATTGCCAAGGGAGACAATACCATAATTTACCTTATATTATTAGAGACACCCCTTGTATTTCACAGAGAATGGCTTGCTTCAATTTCTTTAGTGTTAGTTCCTGCTTAGGCTATTGATGGCAAGGTCTATCTGAGTGCCATGAACTAAATTAGGAGGAATCAGACCAACGTGAGTGTATCATTCAACTATGGCCACTGTAATGTTTCGAAGTACAAAGCAAGTGCTTCTACAAATTGTTGCCTGATGCCACACATGTACTTTAGGCCTGACCAGAGCTTAATCACCCTTCTTTACACCAAATAAATACGGTCACAAACTGAGCAAAAATGCCATTTCCCTTATATCCTCCTCATTCCACAACTAACTCAAATACCTTTTTTGTTTGTCAGACTCATCATTCAGATTGGCTGGTGCTGGGACCATCTGAATTAGCTGATTTACTGATTCAGCATTACCTGTTTTTAGTTGGTCCAATGCATTATTCCATCTCTAATTAGCTGAGTAAAATCATAGTACAATAGCTCTGTGATATCTTTCTTATTCTTTTTTTTTTTAAGTAAAAAACCATGAAAGTACAAAAGGCTTTTTTTTTCTGTTAAAGCACAACAAGGATCTAACCTCAAGTAAGACGTTTTCCAGCAGCTTGACTCTTATTCCAAATTAGTAACCACATCCCTCGCATAGATGTTGAAAACCCAAAAGGATTCAATTACCGTTAGAAGAAATGTATAAACTACAATAAGAGAACAATGTGTTGCAAAAGGGACTACAGTAAAAGAATGAATAAACAGATATAATTTAAAAGATGTTTCTGCCTTAATAACAACTGTCAATTTTTCTGTTGCATTTAGAAACTAAAGATCAAAGTATCTCTCACTTAGACAGGTTGCTAATGGGGATCATCACAACCAGCAAGGAGTGAGCTGCTTCAGGTTGAGGCTCTACAGGGAAGCGTGGGAGGACTGCGTACCTACTTCCGCACCACGGACCGAATGCAGGACGGCTACGAGGGCGGTTTCGGACAAGATCTTCTAATTTCTCACACTTCCCTGAGAGATTCCTATGAGCTTCCCCTTTTTCTTCATGCTGGCCAACACCCCCGTACAGTTTGTCTTCTCCCAGACTGTTATTGAACATGAGGACACAGATCTGTACCTGCTATGCTGAGCACATTAATTGTATTCCATTTTTTTTGCCTTCTCATTTTATTTGCTGCTCTGTACTTATGTTTTAAACATGCTTTCTATTCATCAAAGGGCTAATAGGTATTCTGAATTAAACATGATTCCCAGGGACTGGCAGAGCTTTCTTCTCCAATATGTATACACAAAACAAAAATAAAGCCCGAACGAAACGTCAGGGGTAATTAGCCGAAACGGTGTCATATACACTGACAAAAAGAGACCCATCAGGTAGCACATGTAAAGTAAGATTCCCAGTCATCAAAGCACTCCTTCCCAGTCACAAACTGATTTTCATTTCCTCCTCTCTGGCATTAAAGCAGCAGGCTTTGGAATCTTGCTGCTTTTTCTTTTAACTTTACATTGGTTATATATTTGGGCAACACAAAGGTTGATTTTACATTTCTTTCAGCATATAGCCAATCAATAAAATCAGCATGTCTTCCAAAACCAGAGTTAGCTTTCCGTCTTTCCTCAGAGGGGCTGTGATGTGTAATTAATGTTTGCAAAGTACTATAATGTTCTTGCATAAAGTGCTAACTTACTGCCAAATATTGAATACAGGCAGTGCTGGTTCTGTCAAAGTTCCCAAATGTGACTCAGACTCAAAAAGGAATATTGACACACAAATAAAAAACAGCTGTGGACTTTCACTGCACAACCTAAGAGCCATCAAAGCATCTAGCCCAGGACTGTTCAGCTCTGTAAGTACAAAACTTACCAAGCACTTTCCACCTCAGAGCTCTCCAGGCAGTAGGAGTTTGGTTTCTGAGCTTCCACTGAGCTGCTTAACCCTGGCCCGAGGAGGTACACATTTAGCTTCCAGACACCCAAGAAAGTAGACAGGCACGTGAAGAAATTTAGTTTTCCCTTACTGTGTGGCTGAACATACTTTGACCAAACAAATTGTAAAAAGCAGCATCTCGGAGAGAAGACAGTGGTGGTTTGAACACCTAGGGGGTTTGTCCTTTGCTTCTATTTCTTTTCCAGCAATTATTTCACGTAAAACAAAGAAATGGCCTTCTGCAGAGCTTTGGCTCATTTTAAAAGATCATCCCCAACTATGAGATTTAAAATTAACATTGCCTTCCACTTGCAGACTTCCTTGTGCAAGAGGTCAGAAGGAAGCTTCCCACCCCATCTGGCCTGTTCCAGCAGATCACAAACTGTGAGGGCCAAGAAGAGACTCAATAAAAAAGTACCATACCTCACGGTGAATGCTCCAAGCGATGAGTATGACTACCTGTTATACCCACAAACTGCAAGATTTAAATGTCATTCTGTGCATCACAGCAGTTCTGTTTCCAGTCCCAATTTGAATTAAAGACCACACATGACATGCAAATTTTAACCGTTTTCAAAAAATAGTATGCCCATTAACCAGACACACTCTCAGACCTTGGACAAGCAAAGTTTCATTTGGGATCTGTAGCAGAAATGGTTTCATAGTGAAGTCTCAGGACTGTCATGAGCCATAGGTTAATAGGTGACATGTCTTGGGAAGACAACTTTTTCTTTAGGTGCAGGACATGATATTTGCAGTAACTGAGTGAAATGGGGAAAAAAATAGCACAGGCTATTTACTAGAGGTCACATTTTTAATCACAAAAAATTGAAGACATCTGCTCTAAAGCTATTAATCCTTTCAACCAACACAAAACACAAGAAAGTAAAAATAAAAAGAAGCACTCCCACTAAAGATTTGAGCTCTTTGAATGTCTTAAAAGCAACAGCAGAGAATAATGAAAATGCAGAGAACTGAATTTGTTGGCAGACTGCCAGCATTTTTACCAGCCTGGGGGCAGAAAGTTTTTTAGAAAGATGGAGGTCTTTGTAAACCCTTAGTTATCAGTGGACTCAAAGAGTATGGGATTATAACAATTGCCCTAGTGATCTAAGTCAGAGGCCATCTAGTTAAATGGTTGCCATCAGCTCTGTCAGAGGAAAGCCAGCAGCATATCCTATGCTCATCAAATTACTGTATTTGACCTTGGGCAAAAGGAAAGCAGAGAAGCAAATCGTAGGCGAGACAAGTCTGGTTTGTTTATGGAGGGAGGTGCTCCGCGGGTCAACAGCAGTGCCAGGGAGCTAATCGCTGTAGGCTTTGTCTGCTGCCAATGAAGAGGCAGAGCTGCCTGGAAATGAGCCTTGGAGGAGCCCAAGTTCAGAGCACAGGCTCTGAATTGCTCTTTGGAGGAGCTGCTTTTTGTCTCTGGTTTCATCATCAGGATCCTGCAGTGGTTAGTGCCCAAACCATGGGTTGGGGTGCTCTCTGGTTGCTCTGCTTGATCCCTGCAGTCAGGCAGAGCCCCCCACAACAGACAGCAAGAGTGCCCTCAGTGTGCGCAGTCACTGTTTCTGAAGCTATAAAGTACCACTTCGTTGTAACAACTAATACATGGCAGGGTAGATTTCTGATTCCTGGGAGCTGAGCGGTGGAAACTGTTTATTTCCACCCAGGATTTGCAACGAGACATGAGTAGAGATGTTGCCATTGTTCTCAAGATTCAACAAATTTAACTGACATATCCTACAGAGCGTAATCATACCCCAGAGACTGAGAAATCCTTCCTGAAAAAAGATCAAGGACAATGTTTATACTCTCTTATGTTTGAAGTATAGATGTGTAAATGTTATGTTGTTACATTTCAACTTAAATTAGATGAAAACCAAGGCAGAGTGAGGGAGAAGAATTATGAGGGGCACCAATAGATTTATTGTGTCATAGATACAAACCAATATATTAATATTTTAATTGTCCTTTAGAATTGCATAAAACTATTTAAAATTCTTCTCTGTTCGACTAATACTAGATGTTCTAAGAATTCAAGTTACATTTTCTATAAAACATGAGTGAAGACTCAAGACTTATTGAGTTGTATATACAGTAGCTTAGCAGTTTGACTGCATAGTGCTTTCAGATATTTCCTCAGAAGACAGGTTGATGACTTGCAGGTGAGGAAAGGTACAAGCAAAAAGGGGAATTTACTTTTTTTAATGCAATATTGCCTCGGTTTCTTACTTTTGCTCCCTGGAAAAGTTTTAACAAAGCCTTTTGAGGACTGGTTATGTAAACTGTATTTCTTACAAAGTGAATACTTTCTATGATATTTGAGTATTTTTCAAAAATTGATGCCATTTATACATTTTTGTATATTTGCCTATGTATCAGTAAGTGTAAAGCGTTGATCTTGTACGTCATTGTGAAAGAAATTATAACCTGAAAAGTTTTAGCATTTAAAGAGAGTCTGGTTTTGACCGTCAGACTACTCTCATTTGCCTTGTAATGAGATTATTCCCGAGTCAAGCCGAAACAGACCATTAAAAACAACGACCCATCAAGGAAACCGGTTGCATCTTGTCCCAAGTCATTTATGCCCCCAACTTTGCACAGATGGAGAACTTTAATGATGTGGGCTCTCTTATAGGAACGAGTCTATGTTTTTCAGTAATAAAAACCAGAAACAAAACAGTATTTTGAGATTTGGAAGCTGAAAACAGATCGTTGTTCTAATTCAGTGCATTGAAATACCTGTAATATTGGAATAACTGAGCAGTGAGGAGATCATCCTAATGATGGGCCTGTTTGCCTAGAAAACGTATGCTCGGGGCAGATGCACTGTGTTTGCTGATGCTCAGGTCAGGGAATTCTGAAAAGGTCATTTGAGCTGGTAGATGGAAAAGTTTGACTAATATTTCAACACTTCAGAGATGTCCATTAAATCAATCATTATTTTTTTGTCACATTTAAACCCAGTGATGCAAGATTTGCTATAGTGCGCTAAGGCAGTATCGGTCTTGGAAACAGCAGCGTGACTAGCTAAGCCAGCTGATTTTAAGGAGCAGGCAAGAAAAAAAAAAGGTGGCGTTCATTATGGAAAACCCTGGATTCCTTCATTCATAAACTTCAGTTTGATCACATACATTTAAGGCCAAGCTGTATGGGGTTTGTGTCTGTCTTGGCAGAAAACAGGATTAATCTGAGGGGGTGGTTATTTTTATGCTAATACAAAAACCTGGTGGAGTGAAAAGGCAGAAGCAGCAGCGTCTCACAGATCTGGAAAGAGTACCTTAATGGTCAGGTAAATCCTAGGGTGAAATGATTGCTGTCACATAGTTAACAAAAAATTAAGAAGTCCAGGTCACAAGAAATACAGTAGGCCTGTGTGCTTCGCTGTTTCGTTTGGTTATTTAGAATTTGACTCCTTGAATTTGTCAAAGACCTATTTCCTCTGCCGGATTTCCAGCCATCTCTGCTCATGAAGTACAGTGGGAAACTGAGGAGGCACAAGACAGGACCAATATGTTGCCAGCTAATCCAGAATCATTGAAGAAAAATGGTGCATCACAGCCGTATTTCTTGCCAAGGAAGAATCTAGAAGCTCTGAACTGGAGAAGAAATTGGATCCAGTTTTACAGTTATCATGGACTGCACTGCAATTAAGGTCTGAAGTCTGTTTAAGGTTCTGTCACATGAAACGGATGACCTTCTAGTATGGCAAAGATGGGAAAAGGTTTAAGTGATATTACAAAATATTGCTTGTAAATGCTTTGCCAAAGTCATTTTGCCCAAATGCACGTTCAACAGAGAAAGCCAACAGAAGATGAGAGCTGTGATTTCCAAAACAAAGAGATTATCAAAGCTAAAGAATGAAAAGGCAGTGTTTTGAAATGTATTTCAATATTTCATAGCTGCAAAATACTATTGCATCTTAATCTTTCTAAGAGTCCTGTAGTACCTTGCTGGATGTAGTTACAGAGAAACAAGTACTCTTGAATGGCAAGTACTTACCCGTAACACAGTACAAGAAGTACTTACTAATGTTATCTTCTAGATTAAAGAAAAACCAAACAAATAACATCCTTCAACTTCCAGTCAACACTGGTGGACACAAAGAGACACAAAATACCTTTAATTGTAAGACAGAAATAACACGCTTGCAGCTTCATGCCTAGTGAGAGGAAATATGGATTAATGGGAAATCTTACAGAATATGTTCATGTACCTCATACAACAGTTACTGAAATCACCCTCCTCAGTGTGTAAAAGAGAGAAATCATTTATGTAAGGTCATAAACAGGAGATGGCACCTCCAGAAAACATTACAAATTTAAAAGAACCTGTAAAGATACAGAAGATTATAATGCATGTTTGTTAACCAACCCACCACAAATGAAGACAACTTGTAGTGGATACAACTGAGCAGTAAGTGCCAGGCTCACCGTGCTAGGTAAGCAGTTTTTGAGCAATACTTCTTCACATGTAAGTATAATTTTAATTCTTCCATGTTTGCATTCCATCTACACTGGCTCTCCAGGAAACATGGAAGAAAATTAATGCTACCTGCATGATTATCAGTAGAGAGCAAATTCCAAAATTGTTGATAGAAGCATTTTCAGAAAGTTGGTTGTAAACGAAACATCAAGCATGACAAAAAAAAAGACAGAGCTTTGCTTTTGAGAGCAGGATGATGTGTGGGTGGGCAGTTATGTAACACCTAGTATCACCATTTAGGTTATTTCTTTATTACTTTCTAAATATCCATCTTGTTGGAGAAACAGCAACACTGAAGATGTACTGGAGTACTGATAGACTTATAATACGGTTAGAGTATTTAATGATTACAGCTATTTCAGAGCAATGAAAGCAATGCGATATTTGACATTGATGCTGGTTTAGTCTAAAAAGGATGATTTTACTAAACTTCATGCTAAATTCTTAGCCAAGATGTCATTAAAGGAATCAAAACCTAATGAATTGAGGACAACTGGATGCATATATAAAATACATAACATATAGTTGCAACATTGCTAGAGGTCAGTATTTTGGAAGATCCATGCAGATAGGATTAAAAAGAAAACATTTTATGAGATTCTATTATGTTGTTTGTTTATCAATTTTCTCTGAAAAAGCTTCAGTGGCTTCTAATAGACATCCTGGTTATACAAGCTATATATAGTCAATTACTTCTTCTTAATGAAGCCAAAAGAAATGAAAAAAAGATGTTAATAAAAATGGCCAAGTAACTTCTAATAATGAGAAAATTATGTGTATGTGTGCTGTGTGATAGGCACTAACGTAAGAATGTAACTCAATCAGACAGTAATCTGCAGATGGACACTACATTCAATTCAAAGCTGAAGAGGCTACATTAATCAAATCCATTATCTATTGAAAAAAATGTACTCAGTTCAAATAATTCTTACATCTTCACACTCATCATGCAGCTGCTGCCTCAGTAACAATCTAGCAGAGTATGCTAAGGTGAAAGAAATGGCTGATTTTCGGGAAAATCTTTAAGACAGTAGGGCCATACATAACAAGAAATCATCCTGAATACATCCTAAGTACCCTCTACTCCCAGCCAACCCAGCTGGGGCATGAGGTGGGGGGTGGGAGGGTCTCCTCATTACCTTTGTACTGCTGTTCAACAGAGTTTTTCAAGCTCAGTTTGCTCAAGAGTACCAGAAATTTCAATTGGAGGAAGAGGTTCTTTCATTCTTCCACCAGCACTGCAGGTCCATCTGTTTACATTAATGGACAGATTTACCCTATTTACCTCTGAAATAGGAATGTTTATATCACTTCTACCGTTCTAAGATGAAGAGCATAATTCACAACTACAGCAAGGCTGACCTGGTTACCTCCAGCCACCAATGGAGGGAAATCAGTATCCTGACAACCCAGTAGGCTAAAGCCCAGCCAGGCTCAGCTGACAACCCCAGACGGTCTTCTAGTCTTGCCCTGTGCGTGGCAAGGGGTAGCAGTAACCTGTCTCTAAGCAGAGAGTAAAATGTTGGGCTCTGAGCCCCAGCCAAGTGTCTCAAGCCCTCATTATCAAGTTTCATTTCCTCTTTCATGGCATTACTGACCTCCTCCATTCTTTCCACCTGTTTGTCTTACAATTTCATGTCACAGGTGGTCCCTCTTTTTTTTAAGTTGGACTAACAACAGAGCATTGGAAAAGCCAACTGTATTAGTTGTTTTGCCTGGGAAACCAGCTGCGCATCTCGAAGCTGCATTTCAGTCATCTTAAGGCTCGGGCAGCTGGTTTTCATCATGCCTGGCTTACATTTTCAAGCCTTTCTTTACAATTGCAAAAGATAAAGAATATACATGTGGGGGTTTTAAAATACAAACAGACCCAGCGAGTTCCTGATAATTACCTCATTTCAAAAGCTTAGGTTGTAAGCAAGGAGAACTGTAGCAGCTGGGATATATTTTATCTATAGACCGAAGCGGTAGAATCATTCATTCTTGACTTCCTGGTCTGAGTCTCTGTAAAAATCTAAAAAGAGACTCTGAGGTTATTGTAACATGTTTGAGGGACAATGATATTTTCTATGACATCAGATTTGTTCCAAGATTATTCGCTGGCAGAAGGAAAGAAGCTGGTTTATGTTTTTCTTCCCCTTACCCAAATGAAGAAAAATGCTTACGATCTTTCCATATAAAAGTATATTGGCTTATATGGAAGATGAATTCATAATGCAATAAACACTGTAGCATTTATTCCTATAGTATTTCAGCTTCCCCAAAGTTAATTTTTGCAAAAAACAAACTGAAAAGAACAATCTATCCAATGCCATGATTCCTTAACTGCATAAACCAAGCAGTTCTTCACAAAGCCCCTCATGTGCATTGACATGCATGAAGTTCAGTATGACACCGTGTTAGCACTCATCAGGTGACTCAAGAAGTGAAACAGAAACAAGATTTTTAAAACAATTCATAGCTGTTTTTACCCACCCTAAGGCTGAATGAAATAAAGAGCCTTAAGTTACATAGGGTAGGATTCAAAGTAGGTACAAATCCATAAAGGTAGATGCGTGTTTCTGAGATAAGATGCTTACTCCTAAGCAAACGCTGTCCCATAACAGCAGATGTCAAAGCTATCTATATAGGGTGGGCTACATTATACCTTGGAAATGCTTGTTTTCAATAGCTATAAATAAAAGTCTAGATGAGTAGTTGAGATACACGGTAGGTATCTGGAGTTGTGGTAATAAATAGCTTCCTGCAGCCAATATCCCTGTGAACTACTGAATATTCCAAGGAGAAACAAATACAAATGAAAATCCAAGCAAAAATTCATGTTCAGACAGGAAAATTGAGAACAGTTTTCCTGCAGCCTGATCACTTGTAAACAGAGGCTTCTTCCACTGGCCTTGCAAATTCATTAACACTTGATTTCCTTTTTCTGCAAGTTTTTTGAGATTCATTCACATTTCTAATGCAAACTCTTGCTCTGCTCTCTCTTACTGAGACAGTTGTCTTAGTATTGTCCAAACTGTTTTCTTGATGGGGCTAGTTCTAGGAGGAGAGGAACATCGCTGCTGAGCATAGCTCAGGAGGAATACAAATTTCTTTAACAGACTACCACACTTCATTGGTGGGAGAATATAAGAACTTATTTCTGTTCAAATAAGGGCCAGGCAGGTGAAATAATCTCAGAGAACAACTAAAAATCTGTGATAGTCAAAATGAGCTATAGCATCGTGCTTATGATATGGGAAGTGCATGGCCTCCATACCTTAAATAGGATTTCCTGTTGCAATTCTTTATTAGATGACATGAATTGCCCTCAGCAAAACAAATTTTTATGGATAGTTGCCATAGGGAAATGTCTAGGAGAATTAAACAGTGCACTGTACTATGGTAGCCTTAGATCAGGCACTGCTAGTGGCTGCAACATGACGCCTCTAGGGGCAAAAAGGGGGAAGACGACAAGAAGAGAGGTGAAAGAAGAAAAACGGTGCAGAAAAAACAAACAATACGACGACCAAAAAGAGTGCAGCTGAGAACACAGAAGGAGGTCTTAAAGCATTATACTGGGAACATATTAAAGTGTAGGTTATTGATGCAGAGACACCAGGCAAATCACACATTCACTGGATTCTGTAAAACTGGCTGGTTTCTACACACTGAGATTAGCAAGCTCCTGCATGGCAACTTAAACTGTGGGTTTATATACTCTTCTTATGGGATCAGGGACAGTCCTTGCCATGTTTACCTGGGGTCAAAATTCTCCCGTCTCAGACATGCTTGAACACACGGGATGCCGAAGTAACTTATTATCTAGCCATGATATCTAACAGTGCTAGTTTAGGAAAAAACGCGCTTTCAGTAGAAGATGGAGGTGAGTGCTAACAGTTTTCAGAAATGCTTCCTCTTTCTAGTTAAGGGCAAGTAATTAAGAATTTAGGAGGAGGTGTTTACTAAGATCAGATTTCTCTGTCTCTTTTAGAAAGAGCTGTTGTTCAGTTGTTTACAAAAGTACTTGTTTGTGATAGTCTGGAGACTTTATGCTTAAGCATTTGTAAAGAAACTGATATGGTCTGAATTTAGTGTTGACCCTGGCTCAAGAAAGAGATTGGACAAGATGACCTTCTAAACTTTTTTTCAGTCTGAATTCTTCTATGATTCTGACATCCATCGAATTGTTCCATTTGCTGACATTTAACAGTCATCCTCTTTAACATGGGAATTTAAACCTTCACAGTAGAGGAGAACTATGTCTGCATACAGAGAAGGCAATATCACCTTTGCACTGGTTAGTTGAATGATTAGACTCCAAGTAGATCTTCTCAGACTTCTTGTTTTAGTGGTAGTTCCTGGAGTAGTAAATCTCAGCTACCAAGACTTTGACGGTTTAGGAGAAAACTAGCTTACTTGGCAAATTTCAGGAACGAAACACGGTTGTGAATTTGGTCAGAGACGTCTTAGCTACGGTACTGCTTCATGATGTAACACTCTCAGAATGTTTAAAAAACAAAGCATCACTGCAGCTTATCGCTTTTCCAGGCAAAGGCAAACAGAGGAATCGGACATCATACTTACATACACCTTACCTCCTCTTTGCCTGTGTTTCTGGTAGCCTGTCCAGTTCTGTATTTCTTTACATTAAAGGTTTTTACAACCTTTAAATGTGTTGGAGTCTTCTAATAATTCCACTGGGGGACCACTGATTTCTAAAAGTGAGAAGACCTTGCCTGATGTTCAGTTTGACTAACCACTTTATTCTACTCATTTTTCCTACACATCCATATACCTCCCTCTTTAGTGTGTTCACATCTTTCTGACATAAACTCAGGTTTTCATCCCTTAGCCTTTTTCCGTCCACATGTAATTCTGCTACAAATACATGGACTTCTGCTAGCCTTTTATTTGCAGACTGTCTTAGCAATACATTCTTCTTATCAGATCTCTTCAGAGTGGTTGTATTCTTCCTTTGGGGTTGTATGTATATTCTATTGTCAGAACACAGTGAATTATTCTAGGTACTGTCAGCCCTAGAACTAAAGAAAGAGATATAAGCATGTCACAGGTGTGTGTTGAGAAGCCTGCATTTGAAGCAAAAAATCCTACTGGGCTCTTTTCCCCAACGTATCATCCTACAAAATCAAATCTAATTTACTGCTGGCTATTTCTAGCTCTTCTTTTCAGTATTACTGATTTCCATGCTCCTCCCTCCCACTGAATATCAATGCTTCAAATTATATCCCTTCAAGATAGCAATGTGTCCCGTGGGAATAACAGTTGCTGGTTACCTCCTGCTGGCCAGGAACATATCACTGAGCACTGCTTGCCGCCTTTCATGCAGAACTCTGTGAACACAAGAGTCTGAACTATCTATCTTAATTTAACAGGTATAGCCAGACCTTCTGACAAGTTCTAGAGGTGAAAACCAAAAATACAATCAAGTTCTCAGATGTAGATAAAAGAAAACTTTAAGGGTGTTCAGATAGTTGCTGTGTGAACTGTATCAGATACCATGGCACGTAGGACAGTAAGATCTACACACAGGAAAACAAAATCTCTAAATGTCTGGAAAACTGCTGTTCCTGACATATCTAATAAATTCTAACATGAAACTCCACACTTCTACGTGTGTAGGAATAACACATGCCTTTCCTGGTTATGTGGAGAAAATGCCCTGTTAAAGGGTTACATCTTTCCTTCTAAGGGAAACAGATTTCTTTGGCAGACAAAGTTCCACCCACCACACAGATCAAAGTCTCTGCTTGGTACAAAAGCAAAGGCGGAGGGGGGCGATGAGAGCAGTGGTTACTGCAGAGGAGTGACCGAGAAAGAGACGCTAACAGAAGAGGTATCTGAGAGCTGAGATGCAGCCCATGAGAACACCAGAAGCATGATCTGGGGAAAAAACCCAAGACGGGCCATTCAATGCCAAGCATTGAAAAGGCACGAAGATCTAAGGAAAGGTACCTTCCACTTCAAGACTCTGTGTGCTGTTCAGTGCTGAAGAGCTGTGTGCAGAAACCATTCCCCACTTAGGATTTACCTGGCCTTTGTGGCACGACCAAGATGGTCACAGACAACCTATGCTGTGGTTTCTGCTGTGATTTTCTGATTTTCATTCCTGACATCCATGTAAGCAGAGAGCGTACATGATCTGAGAAAGGCCCACTATCTAGTATTCAACGGTATTGTTTTACCACCTGCACTAAAAACATTTTCTGATGTAATAAAACTACAGCCAACCGACCAGGAGACAGTGTTGCTGAATTTCCAGGAGGATGTTACATCCGTATCTGTGTAGTCTCTTTCAAGGTCTTTAGCAAAAAAACAGTTGCATGCTTTTTGATGTTCTTTGTTTCACCTATACCTACTGGGATAACATGCAGTTTTCCCATTACTTAAAGTGGTGTTATTGACCTAGACCAAACTGTATTCCTAGTGACTGATCTATAGCAGTGCTATGAACTTTGCTGCTCTTTAATTCTTCAAGGTTTTAATCTATGACTCATGAACAACTTCACTGAGGTGTAGAATAACCTCCAGAGAAGAATATTTTTCAATCAATAGCATATTAGTAGAAAAGCAGTACATGCATGAATAAACTAATTGAAGGATGCATTTCCTCAGTCTCAGCTCTGTTACCGTATTCTAATTTCCCACAGTTTTTGCAATTTAACATTTCTGGTTGATAAGAAGTTTGTGATACAGAGGATTTATTTAACATATATGGGAATTAACTACTAATTTTGGAGGCAATTTGAACTGTGTGAGATTAAATTAGAGCTATTAACATGTTTGCAATTGCTCAGACTGAGCAGAAACCTTGACATCCACAAATCAGTTGCCACAGAAAGCCCTGATGTCTTTGTCCTGCTCACACTTCCTTTCCTTGCCACAGAAGCAGCCACTTGGTATTCCAAAACGGGTTACAAGATCTCATACCCACATGGCACTCCTTCAGAGGTGCCTCCACCCACATTTGATTGTCAAAACCCCGAACTTAACCTCTTATCACCATTGCTGAATTATGTCCATTTCGTACAGCAATGGTACACACGTTCCAGAAGCACAGGAAAGGTTATGCAAGTAACAGTAAACAGAGCGCATTATTCAAAAACAGTAAGGTGACAGAGATCTAAAGCAAAGATGATATAAAACTCTTTCAATGAGAAGCATCTGAGCTTACGCTCTATTTTAGACTGCAACCGTAATGAAGGAGCTGCTCCCAAGAAGCGCTGAACTAGCAGCAGAAAGCCCAGAGAAGACTCTGGTGGAAACACAACAATCCACGAGCAAAAATCCTCTGTAATTCCGAGTAACATAGAGAAGCACAATACCTGGTTCCTATGCTATCAATGCAGTCCATATGAGGCAGGGTCTCAGTTACAGTGGAGTCCCTGAGGTGTGCAGCAGGCTGGCATGAGAGATGGCAAATATGCTGACAGATTCATTTCAATGTTAAAAATGAAGCATTTTACTGAAATCTGTGTCTGCACAAACAGTGCAGCCAGGGCAGGAACTCTTCAGCATATAATGAAGTTGTTCAGATATTCTGGTCAAGTTCTTTCCTCCCCTCCTTTTATTGTATACCTGTACTTGTAAATCAAATTTGCACTGCAGAAGTTGTCAAGGAAAGCTTAAGATTTGAACACTTTGGGTATAGATGAACATTTGGTATCCAGAGTTTACCTTAGCTTTTCCTGTCCTCAATGAAAAAAAAAAAATCCCTATGTTCTAGCGTTTGAGCACATCACAAAACAGGTAACAAAACTTAGCATTCTTTGGATAAGCCTATTAATCAAAGGTTTCACCCTAAGTACTCACTCTTACATCAATGAAATGACATTGAAGTTCTCAACTCTGCTTCATTCATAACACCACATCAAGCTCTTCGTATGTCCATGTTCTGTTCCCAGCTATAGATACCTAATCACATCAAACCATTTATAAGTCAAGAGTTTCAAATGTCACCGTCATGCTTTACAGTGAAGCCACTGGAAATCCTCTTGACTCCACCTAAGTATAATGGGAGTCTTGTACACAGAAGTTTTTCCGTGACACTTTGTGACCTTCTCCCCTGAAATTTGGGTAGAAGCTCCACCTGTGAGAATAGGAAGCTACCTTTGCTGTATCTCTGTATCTACAGAAGCAGAAAAGAAGCTTTAAAATCCTTACCAAACTGACCTGAACTTTTTTGTAATCTAGTGAAAAGTTTCTGTTTGAGGGAAGTTTTAAAATGGTCCCAACTGTATTTAAGTTTCTTTATTTTAATTTTTAGCCTACATGTCTACCTCTCTTCCTACATGTTCCTTTTTCCAGGTCTTCTTCTGGGATTAGGTGAGCTTTCTACAAAGGAATTCTAAAATTACGATTTTATTCAAGTTTTTGGAGTAGCAGAAGGAACAAAAAGCCAGTATGGGGACATAAAAGAAAAGAAGAAAATAAAATCCTTCAGATTTCTTTCCAGAAATTGTGAATAATAATATCACACCATTTTCAGGAAGAGAATGAGTGAGTGTGCGAGTATGTCAGATTTGTGTTATTCTTTGAGGAAAACCACTGTGTGACAGGGAAGAGGAGACTTAATAAAGGGGGAAAAAAGGGAAGACTGAATAGGATGTACCAAGGGAATTCTCCTTTTGTCTCCTCTCTCTTGCCAATATGACTTAGGAGGATCACTTCTCATCAAGACATCCCTCCTTGATATTCTTTGTATACCACATCTAGCACAAGACGACACTAATCCTGACAGGTTCCTTCATGAATGACTGTAATAAACTTATAAAGCCACGTTATCCTATACTTCTTCACATGAATACCAACTTTTTTGTTCCCTTGGCGCTCATATAGGCTACAGTCCTGTTTATCCCAGTATATTAAAATATAGCAGCTACAAGAACTGTCAAAACCAATTCCTGTTTCCTTGCACTTGAGAGGTTCAGCATGTGTTATGGCTTTATGGTAAACTTTCATTAAAATCTAAAAAATGATACACACACCACTGGGAGATAATGAACTAAATGCTATCCTAACTTTAGAGACTTAGAAAATGAGATGTCAAGTGTGGGGAAGTACACCTGTAATTGCCTTTAGTGAGAGAGACAGCTGGAGCTGATCACTGCTGTTTCTTCACAAACAGCCTGAATGAAGAGAGATCTCTCTGGCTCTCCTGAACTCTCCCAAAGGGTCAAATTTCACTTCAGCTGGTGTAAAAATCTCCCACTGATTTACTCTACTTACTAATTTCTTTGCAGTTCAACCTTTCTTAACCACTTTTCAGCTAAAATAAAACCTACAAGTACCCTTAGAGTGCCACCTTTGGAAAATTAATTCCAACAGATACTCCAGGTTTCTGGCCTAGCTATACACATGCATACATACACACACACACACACTATA